>NC_060001.1:0-1359385 GCF_912999745.1 Papilio machaon | reverse complement strand
GAGATAAGTCTGTTTAATGTGTATTTAGCAATAAAAGCTATCTTTCTTTCTTTTATTAATTGATTTTGGTAAATAATTCAATGTGAAAGTACAATAAAAATACCTTTACAATACTGAACCCTTCGAAAGCTTTAGTTTTTACTCAAAATACTCACCCATGTATATATATACCGAATGACTTTTACCAAGTAATGTTTTTACAAAGAATTTGTTACAGTTGAAATATTTTCCGTCATGTACTTTTCGTTGAAACAGTATTTTAAATAAATGCTCGTACTGAGTCTACGATTGGGCCATTTTTAAAGCAATTTCGTTTCAATGTTTGTGATTTATCTTTTGAAAAATCACGTTTTCGTTTCATATAGAATTCAAAGCTTTTATATTTCTCTATCTACAATATTTAAGTTATGACATTTAATAACGGTAGAGGTAATATTACATTATTTTTATTGTTAACTTTCTGCTTTGATATCTATAACAATCGTACATCCCATTCCAGTTAATCCTTAGTGGAAAAAAGTTTAGTAATAATAATAAATTTATGTATTAATTAATTATATATTTAAAACCTTTATTCAGACAATAAACAAACAAACATAATTCAACGTTAAAATTAATAAAAAACAATCATTGTCCGTGTGTCAATTTGACAAAGGCTTCCTCCATTTTGGACCACATTCTTCTGTCTCTCGCTGTTCTGGACCATGCACTCCCCGTTACCGCTTTTATCTCGTTCGTATCTCAGAAAAAGAGTTTAATAATATATATTGTGAGAAAATATTTAAAATTTTCTGTTTGCACCATCTAAAACCAAAAACATAAGTCTGGACTAAAATATTTTTAATGTGATGCCAATATTCTCCTGGGATTTCTCTTATTTAAAATTAACACAGACTTTTATTTATTTTTTTAAATTATTCAGACACTAAAATTCTTTTCAAATTCTTAAATTTTATTATATGTTTATGAATTTAACATTAGTCTTTCTTTTTCATACCATTTTTTTAGAAATTGCTACACGAAATTGCTTCTAACAATTCATAAAAAATAATTTGAACATACTAACTATTGTAAATTTTTTCTGTATTAAAATATGAATTTAAATATTTGAAAAATTAAAAAAAAAATAGTTTTCTCGACTCCATCAATAATATTAACGAATTTTAGAATATAACTAAGTACCTAAATGATCAATTTATTGAGAAATGAAGTGTACATTTTAACGGCAAATTTCAATCGACACCCGTCAACCACAGAGCTCCCTTAATTTACAGTTGAGGTTGTCGTGGCGCACAACTGTACACCAATTACCCAACATTCTGATATTACAGTAATTGAAGCGCCAATAGCCCAATAGTTAATGGACTACCGATCATATGGTTGTGGGTTTGATCCCGTCACTCGATATTGAAAACCAAAACCAGAAAATCTTACTTGGTAAGAATTGATACAAGAAATAAAAGTAAATTTTAAATAATCTTAAATTTTTATTGAAAAAAAAGGTAATTGGTAGTGGTTAACTGCTTGACTTAAGAACTTTCTTTTACCGTTGGTTTCTAAGACCTAAATCTCCGTTTAAAATATATTGTACTCTCTGTTTTGTCAAAGATAATGACAGGGATGACGATATGTTTTATACAGAGATTTTTACCTCAGAAATCCTATATATTCTAGAACTTCAAATAAAAACATATTATATATTATTTTTTATTTTGTTAGGGTAAAATACACAAGAGATTTTTGTTGATATTGATTTTTCTTTCAACGGTAAACACAGACTTCTATTTGACGTAGTCCAACACATTTCTCTTTCCTCTTTCATATTTATATGTACATCTATGTATAAATGCTTTCAGTTTAAAAATGTTCACCTAAAAATATGTTCTAAGTAAAGCGCATTAATTATATAATATTAATTTATCCGCGTGCCACAAATTGCTGAAGACGACCAGTTGTTTGACTCTCAAAACGTAAATTGGCAAAAATCCACACTGCTGTGTGTAATTTCCTTTCGCTGCCAAATTGAGCCGTAAATTTTCGTTACTTGCACTCGACTTGGGCAATTACGCGGGTCTTTAAAATTCTTTTGACATAATAAAAATAACTAAAAGCTCAATTTACACCGGTATTAAGTAATATTTAGTGTTACTTTTATAGTTTTTATCTAAAAGTATACAAACTCTTAATAGCTTTAAATTTATTTCGTAATAAAAGTGTGTTTTGATGTAATAATTTTTTTACTGATTTTTGGGACTTGTAAAGTCTTAAATAGATAATAGCACCGATCTTAGCAATTCCAAAACAGTGTTGTGTGAGTGTGGAAACGCTTCCATTTCTTAGTTTGTAGTTTCAGAATAAGTGGGAAAACAGATACCAGAATTCTTTATAACTACTAGAAAAAACATTTTTTCATTAATTTAATTAAAACCTTCGTAGGTAAGGCGACGTATATGTTTTAAATTAAAATTGTATAATTGCGTTTCGAGTATTGCGTAGCGCGTGCTCCGTACACACAACGATGAATCGTTAACGCGAGTTTTCTATTTAGCCAGTACAGGAATAGCGACTACACGGCTGACGCGTATTTATATGTATGTCAACAATATGGGTTTTGCTCTACTATCTTGAATATTGCTGAGACTTTTCTCACGATGATCTTGAAAAACAGGTAGTGAGAGACTAGCTTTAGCGGTGACAGATATAAATGTTGATGACGTGAGCCTGTTTAAGAACCTCTAAGACACTCAATTGAGTAAAATCGCCAGGTTATGAAAATTTACTTCACCCTGTGTATAAGGGGCCTTAGTTTCGAGGGATGGGACAATGTTGTCGCATGATGATGGCAAAAATAACAACAATATATAAATCAGAAATTAATTTTATCAAAAGCTTAAAAATGTAATTGACTATGATTGTTCTTATTTTCATAAACCATACGAAACTCTATTGTCGACTGAATTAAAAAATATTAATTCACTAGCAATTGACATCACTACATAATAAAACTTTATCTATGACTATTTTTGCTATTGAAATAAAAAATGGCATAAATTTAAAGATCAATGTAATTTTTATTTTTCAAAACATGACGATGAAACGATTAAGCTAAGTTTGAAAAAACTTAGCTTATTCAGTTCGTTGCTCATAAACAAACCAACCACCGTGGTCGGATGTAATTCACTTCTGTTGCCAAATCGAGCTGTAAATATAGGGCAGTCGGCAATCAATTGCCGCAACTGAGTGTTGTTACTATTTAAATGTTTATATCATTAAAAAAAATCATGATTAATTTATATGATGTATGTTACCATTAATAACTGCGAAATTTTAGATTTTTACTACATGTTACCTATTTTTTTTCCGTAGTCTGTGTTATCTTCGCTTCCTAACCTAGGTGTTGAAGCTGAAATATTAATACTTTGGACGGCCAATTCGTCTGGAATAATTGGCTGGAAACTTTATTAAATATAAGTGTACCTCATAAGTTTTTTTTTCGCATTTATTTGTTCTATTCGAATAATAAATTCTTGATAATTCTAATGTATTTTAAATTCTAGAATTATACTTTATTTTTATGTTTTTGTGACAGTTAAAATACTGCGTAAATATTCTGCAATCATGTTTGAAATTGGATTATCCTTGTCAAAGGCCTTTGCTAATCATCTGAATGAAATCTCCATAAATGAACGTAGTCCCGTTCGACAAAACTTCGATTTATTTTTTTGACAATCACGTAACAGGCTTATAAAATTATTTCATTAGTTAACTAATATTCTCATATTTTTAGTTGGCAATAATAAATGGCAATAACCTATGTTTACACATTTTTTAATTACTTGAAATTTCATTATCATTACTTATATTTTTCGATATAAATTATTTATTTTCGTCATTGTTACGAAGTCCTTTAATTTAAAGTCAATTTTCAGTTAAATTTAGGAATTTGTCAGTAGAAGTTTAATCCGATAATCCGATTCGATCGTGCTCTTGTTTCGTCCACTCAGAAATTCAACTCCTGTACTCCATTCATTCGATCTTTTGTCTCAATTGAAAAGCAACTGAATGACGAAATTGTCACTTAATGGCTATTTTATACTTATTCATATTTTTTTCTATTTTTCAAGCATTGTGACGTCATTGGTATGTGTTGTTTTCAATTCACAATTATACCGCCTTTTTTAATCGAAGAGATGGACAGATTACGTGAAAAGTGATCAAGAGAGTGACGACTTAAACTACGATGACGTCATAACAGTGCCTTTAAATGTTTTTAATTATTTTATCATTAATTTCTTCACTTATTCTTTCCCCAAATAAACAAAAGTCCTTCTGGAAGTGAGTGTACCTCTTTCTTAAAAGCCGGCAAAGCATCTGCTGTCACTCTTGCGTTGTCGATGTACATGGGCGTCGGTGACCTTTGTTCATTCAAGGTCCCACTCCTCTTTTATCCCTTACACTAAAAAATACAAATAAAAACATTTCCATTGTGTTCCTAAGCCAAAGATTCCACAGGTCAAGGTTAACTTGGTTCATTTGAAGTGTAGTATAAATTTTTAAATAAAAGTCCTGTATAAAGTGATCGGCCGCTTAAAAACAAATCCCTACGTATTTAAGCAAATAAAAGTTGACTTTAATTAATTGTACGAATGGAAAATCTCTTGGCAGAGCTTCGTCGGATTACAATTCGTACTTTCATTAGTTAAGAGCCTCTTTTGAATTTCTTCTGTCGGTATTTTACTTGCTATGTTTCAAACTTTATAAGAGAATTTATAATCGAATCCGGCTCTCTTTTATATCTTTAGAATTTATGATGATTTTATTCTATTACTAGCTTTTGCCTGTGACTTCTTCTCCGAAGAATTAAAAAAAAAACTTAGTAATAACTCTATGCGTTCTTCTAGACTCTAGACTATGTTCTACATTCGTTAAACCATTTTGAAAAACATAATAAAACACATAACAAATAAATAAATAATAAATATACAATTGCCAACATAGTATATAAAAAAAACATATATTCATCCATCCAAACTTTTTCTTTTATAAACCAAATCTAGAATATTGGTATTATTTATTTTGTGATCGTGGGTTTCTAAGACCAAAATCTCTGTGTAAAAAATATTGTAAAATTTTATTTCAAAGATCATCATTTCAGAGGCTCTGAATCATGTTGGTTTTCTATATTTTAGTTTTGTAATTTATTTTAGGAAATAAAACAATCGACGTAAGATTGCATAAATTTCGCATATGTACATAAGATTTTAAAAAGTAAGCGGCTATAAAATATTTGGTTAGTTTTTCGAGCAGTTTTCATTAGTTACCGCAAGCTGGGAGCCGGGTAAGTCTCTTCAATGTTCATTATGTCGGATAAACAAAGAAAGTCGGCTTCCATGCCGACATACATATAGCTTTTAACAATTCCTAGATGACTTAAAGTTTTAAAAAGTTACAATATAATGTATAACGCTGCATTGTTGACTCGTAGATGTGATAAGTCATATTATTTAAATGAAGCCTCGTAATTAAAAAACATATTCTACTAATTTATTCCAACAATACTTCGAACAGAAAACATTTATTTTGTCAAATAATATACACTAATTATATAGAAGGAAAAACTTGCGTTTTGGGAATATTTGTGGCGAATAAATTAAAAAACTAATGGACCGTTTTCAAAAATACTTTTACTATTATAATATTATATTAACCTTCAATAACAGGCATTACGACATAAAATATCACATAAAAATAAACAATAAATACAGAAAACACTAGCTACCCATGTCAAGCCGAGTCGCTAGTGTTTGTCATTAAAGTTACTTTTTCCATGAGAAATCTTACTAATATTATAAATGCGAATGTTTAGACGGATGGATGTTTGTTTGAAGTTATCTCCAAAACGGCTCAACAGATCTCGATGAAATTTTGCATAGATGTAGATCATAGACTGGAAGCACACATGGGCTACTTATTAAGTTTGTTTTTTTAAATACATGCGGGCGGAACCGCGGGTGACAGCTAGTTTTATAATAAAGCTAAAACATCTACAAAGATTCATATAACCATAACATACATGTGTTGCGAAGATAATAAAAAGAAAAATGTTTACCGTTTTCGTTGTGATATTACATTACGCAAGTTGTGATTATATTTTTATTATGAGTTTTTACGTTGCATAAAGCATACATTTATTTGGTCATATATTTAATACAATATTAACTGATGACAATTTGAATAGATCGTGTGTAAGGATACGCTGCGAGTGAATTCAAATACGACGACTGATAAAGTTATATAAGAGTAGTATTTATTACAGTTTTCTTAAATTTCGGCGGCCCAAGATCATAGTTGCGTTGTACAGTTCCCTCCCCCTTTATCTTGCAACGCTTAACTGCACCTAAAATTGTGTTCTGCGCAGACTCGTTCGAAGTTAAGAGCCGCCAAGATATCTTTAAACTATCATACATATTATGGAAACCCTTCATAGCAAAAGCCACAAGACGATGACGATCACAATGTTATTGTTAAAATGGCAGTAGAGTATTTTTTCTGATATTAATTATTTTTTATTACCACACAATGTGTAAATTGAATAAATAAAAAAGTTATAAATTACAGAAATATCATAAACAAAAGACATAAGTATTTACTCTCGAGTGAGTAATCTGACGATCAATTTAAGTAGGAGCAGATTAATCTCGTTCTCTGAGACACTAATTAAATTCTCTGCATTTCGTTTGTTGCGCAGCTGTTCATCCAACTGATAAAGTGGCTTATGTACTGCCGCTGTAGTTACTGAAGGAAAATCATTCTATTTACAATTACAAAAGACAGAACAACTTCTACATAATTTAATTGCGTATAGCAGATTATATACAATAGGTAAATATTGCTATAAATTTATATATTTGTATATATTTACTATATAAATAATTTTATATAACCGTTAAATCTACTAACGTGCAGTAGCAATTGTACTGACTGAAAATTGGCAAAAGAATGGACGTCAATTAATTGTAAAAAATAAATATTTCAGTTAGATTATTTTTTGTCTACAAATTTGGTATATAAAAACTAGACTTATATAGCGGTTTAGTTTTCAGTTCGATGACAATATAAAGTCCATTAATAATAATTATATTCTTTGTACAAGAACTTTCATAAATTATGTACTTGCATAGCGCTTTCCAGCTGCCCTGTTGTTGATTTATGATAATATTTTCATTTCAACTCTATTTTCTGTTTGTTATTTTATTAAAACACATCTAGATCTAAACTAAACGAATGACTCGTGGTTTTTGTTTATAAATATTTTTTTTTAATGTGTAATAGCTAGAACAATTAAAAATTATTGTGGATTTGCGTCAAAATATTGAAACATGTGGAGATACAAGTTTTTGCCCGCGACTCCGTGGACGCGGGATAAAAAAAACTTAATAAATAGCTTGTTTATTCTTCCAGACTATGTTCTACATCTGTACCAAAATTTCATTAAAATCTGTTCAGCCGTTCCGGAGACATCTTCAAACAAATATCCATCCATCTAAACATTCGCATTTATAATTACGAATAGTAAGATTATAGTCAACGCCATCTATTGTTACATAAAATAAATCTATTCACAAACGATCCCAAAAAATAGTAATATTTTTTAACCATTATGGAAATTTATTTTTTAATTTATACAAGAGTTTTCACGCATTAAAAATGTTAAAACTTATATTATACTAACATTACTTTTTATATAAAAAACACGTTGTCATGTACAAAAATATTGTGAAGTTCAACTAAAATATATATTTTATACGAAAACCTCCATAATCCTTTATTATGAGAAAAATTTTATCCCAAACACGAACAAACTTTTAAGCTGTTTGTTAGTTGGCTGTTAGTGGGCATTAGTCTCTATTATGTAAGTAACAATTTGTTTTGTTTCACGTGGAACTTTGTTACATTATGTAAGAGCCCTCTATTATAATTTAAATACATTTCTAAAGCTTAGGACTATTTATAATTTAAAAAAAAGAATGCTAGATTAGATTTAAATATGGTTCTAAGAGTAACCTAATCTCCGTTCTACTTTAAAATGTTTGATGTGTTTAACAGTTTATGGAATTTAAAAATGCATTTGATGTAGCTCAAGATAAGAATACCAAAATGTTTCTCCGTCCTTTTACGCCTGTCCCTTTACGTCCTTTTACGCTGTCCTGTGACGCCTATCGATATACGAAAATCCTATCATTGCCTCAACTCCTGCTCTATCTTTTGCCTAACAATACGCCTCTTACGTATAAACAAGCACTTGATAAGATAAGTTCACCATTTCTGATTTTACTTCGAAATTTCAATTTCAAGACATCAGTTGATGAACTTGTTCCTTTGCCACCTTAGTGAAACATACGAGCGAGAGCTTTTATTTTTAATCAAGTAAAATCTTGTTAGTTGCTGACGTTTTGCAAATGGCTAGTTCTTGCCGTGGAGTGGCCGCCGGCGTAAATGAATTACACCCATCGCGTACGGAGCAAACATAAATCACGTGCGAATGTGCTCCGTGCTGTGCGGTACTATGAATAACATTATGTTAAAGTTTGCAGAAAATTTTGAGTAATATTATAAAAAATTCGTATCAGCTATACGTAGCTTAGTCTTTTCAAATATATACTATGGGAAAATATGTAAAATATTCGTATATGTAATAACTATCAAATCATAGCCAGTAAAGTCATCTAATGCCTCTCATAGTATGAGATTATCTTCTAAACATATTTTAGGAGTGTTGTTTTAGTCAGAAAAAAATATCAGAACTTTTGATTTATTAACTAAGATTCCTATTCTGCTTTTCCAATTCCAATTTTCTTGACTCAAATATTTCATTTATTTAACTACGCAACTGACAATTTAAAATGTTTCCCGAAATAAAAAATCGGTCCATCGGTAGGCCGATTGACTCATCGAGAAACACTCCTTTTACACGCATATGAAGCGGAGAAGTAATTAAAGATTCAATATTTTACAGGTTTTAATAATAATAATAATTTTGGTAACCTGTAATTATTGCAAATGTTATGACGTGTTATAATATACGGGAAACAGTGTATTGTTCACGATGTAACGCTGGGCGCAACTTTAAACTAAGTTTGACTTGAGTTAAATTGCTTGCTCCGTGTAACTCGCTCGCAGTCAAATATTTGTTGGGTTTGTTATTTATTTACACTACAATAAATATCAGAAACCCTTTTATTTACTACTAGCTGAAACGCAGAATTATGTTTTTGTAAAAACGAAAAGGTTTTTTTTTCAGATTTTTTAATGCTCTATGGCGTCTTAAGAACATCCTACTTAAGATTAATTAACTTAACTTTATATTGTATATTTGAAACTCATAGGTAATAAACAAATAAACATTGATTATAATTTGTATATTATACTAGCTTTTACCCGCGACTCCGTCAGCGCGGAATAAAAAATAAAAAACGGGGTAAAAATTATCCTATGTCCGTTTCCTGGTTCTAAGCTACCTGCCCACCAATTTTAAGTCAAATCTATTCAGCCGTTTTTGAGTTATAAATAGTGTAACTAACAAGACTTTCTTTTACATATATAGATACATCTGTATTCGAAATATGTTCGAAAATATTTCGTACCCTGTGAAAATATTCTATAAATTCGTGTAGACTTTTTTAAAATGAAAATAAATAGGAGATTTTTGTCAGCGGAGTAAGATTTTAAAATGCAAGAGCTCGTCACTCGAGCGACTCCATTCACTATATCCCGGGCTAAAGCTTTGAGCACTCCTAAAGTATCGGACTAGTCATTGGTAGCTTGAATGAACATACAGTCCCAGTACAGTTTTTTTTTTTTTTTAGTTGCACTTTAATAAATATAAAACACTAGTGCAAGCAGAGATCGCACACTATTTCCATGTAAAAATCAATGTAGAAACATCTGGCTTTCATCTTTACAGAATCGTGTTATCTCATTTTTTTTTCAAAAATTATGAAAGAAATAACAATATTATGGTTTTAATCGAGTTTTGTTTGCAGTGAAAACCTAGTTACGTGGAAATTTGTCGGTGAATGTTTTTAATATCATCTTTCTTCTGCTTCGCTGAGCTGGCTTCCTTTTTGCCACTCTATTTGTTTGCCAAGTTTGTACCTTGTATTTGTTTTATGTTCTTTATGTGGCAGTAAATCTTCCTTCCTTTCTTTCTTTCTTTCTCTCTTTCTTTCTTTCTTTCTTTCTTTCTTTCTTTCTTTCTTTCTTTCTTTCGATGGCGGAGCAAATCTTTACAGCTAACATGTAGTTGCTCTGTATAGACAGATCGAATAGAAAACTCTCGTCAACGATTCAGCGTTGACTGAACAGAATGCTAGTGACATGATTCTTGAGACGCAACCATGCAATCTTTACGTGGCTTTGTGTACGCAAGGCTTAAGAGCTGAATCTCTGCTACTGAGCTGAGCTGAGCTGAGCTGAAAGGTATCTGAAAACTGTAATGTCTTTAAAATTAGTATCTTTATGAATATGTTTACCGAATTAAAACTTTCTGATCTACAATCATAAATTATTTACTATTCGATTGAAACAAACATAGCGTTTAAAGTGTCCAACAGTTTCGGAGTAAATCTTTCTCTGATCCACTTCAAATTCCAGTACAGATTTATGTATTTTGACATTTGACGTAAAACTCCACAACACTTTTTGCATAAATAAAATTTAAACAAAATTCGAACAAAGTAAAAATCTGCTCACATGAATATAGCACCAAAGCAAAGATACTTTCTTCTTGCCCTTTCTTATAATATAGACAACAAAAAGAAGTGAAGCAAATAAAATTGTAAAGAATAGTGAACCGGTAGGTAAAAAAGGAGGTCGTGAACTTCATTTTGTAAGGTTAATTTACGTCGCATCTCAACTACTTTGTCACAAAGTTAAACAACTAATTTAAAATTCAACGCTCGATGTTACTTCTAAACAGAAAATTATAACACTCTCTAGTTTTCATCATAAATTTTATGAACATGATGTATGTAAGCGAGAACAGAACATTGCAAATCATAGTTCGGTGAAAAAAAAACTGTAAATTAATGAATATATTGATTGTAACAATATTTATCTTTAAATCTGAAATCGTACCTTTTTATTCAAGTTCATCGCATACTTTTCAGTACTTTTATATTTTTATCCGATTATACGACTTATAAGTTCTATTATTATTACCAATACAAAGTTTTTCATTAGGTTTTTGAGTACATTGTTTTAATTCTGAACGGTCAGAATTTTGCGGTAAGCCTAATATTATTTATCAAACACCGTCTGCTCCTAAACATGCATAAAACCAACAGGATGCCACAAAAGTAAATTTTTAATACTCTAAAGGAAGCTGAAAGTACTCACCGCTAATTACGGCCCATTTAACTCGACGTGGCTTTCATTCTACAAAATGTAGGCATCTCTGAGTTTTTCGTTCACTCATATATACGTTGGCTTGCAATTTAAAAATAGTATAAAACAAATTCAACTGTATGTGCCAGATAAATATGTGTACATAACTTTAGAAATCAAACTTAAAAATTTTAATACTTGGAAAAAAATTTAATAAGGACAGTTGTAAGTAAACACAAATCTATAGACCCGATTGTCTGTACCCCTGACACTCAGATGAAGAAAATGAATCAAAAAACACCTCATTCATTAAAATCGGTTCAGTCGTTTAAGCTGTAGGATATCACAATGAAATTGACGTAAATACAAACCCTTGTATAAACGCAGGATAAACAATACCTCATTATCAGTCGAGTAATAAAAAAACTTTTGTTTCAAATATTAAAGCACATGTTAACATTAGCATGAAACATGACAAGGAAGTCATGGTTCGTGGTCACATAATTTATTTAATGTCTCTTCTTGCTGACGGCTGCGAAGTGAGCGTAATGGAATGATAATGTTGAAACAAAAAGCTATTATAAGAGAGTAAGACGAGTATAAAGTAACTTAATTTATAAGAAAATTATACTTATAGAACAAGGTAAGATGTTTAAACACTGGTTTCTGATCATTCCTTTTATTATATTTGAGAAAACAGAGGTAACAGTATATTTTGTTTTATACAAGAATTTTGGTCTCAGAAACCAACGATAAGAGGTTCAAGTGATATTGTGGTGACTAGAGCTAACCATAGATATTAGTAACAATAAGATAAATTGCTAGCAGTTAACTTTCATATAGGACGTAGACGTAGATAAATAAATGCGGAGAAAGACTTAGAATTGTAAGGATATAAGGGCCTACATTTAAAAAACTAAAGAAAAATATTGTCTTCGGTAACATAAAAAAAGGACTGGAGTTTCAGAATCAGTTTAAAGAATCAGACATTATGACTCATAAATATTGCATTTCCAAGGCCGCTTAAATGTATTTGAACATATTACAGAGCAATTAAATGAAAGAAATATCACAGTATATATAATTTACAAATTCCGTACTTGTAGTGTAAGAGAATTTACAATGTGAAATAATTCCCAACGCTGTAACAGTGACAAATGAGATTTGTACAATGCGAGAGCGATTGCTTCAAATGCTCTGGACAATTTATATGTCGGCTGTGCGTTTTGTCACAGTTAAATGGACAGAGAAATTGTAACGAATACATGTATCGAGCAAATATCTGAACTTATAGACTTTATGGTGCAAAACTGGAAACTGGATCGAATGCCTGAACTTTAGAGAACAAATACACACTTGGTGCTACGAATTGGTGACTACAAAATTTCTAAGATCATTTTCTGTAATAGCGAGTTAGTAAAGGATTGATTCTTCTAGTAAGTCGTTCGGAAGTTATATTTAAATGAATTACATACATAATTTATTGCATATATTAATGGGTAGATATTTGAACATAACCGAGGACTTATTTAGATGCAACTAGCTGTCACCCGCGACTTCGTGCGCACAGTTAAAAAAATCTTAATAGGGGTATGAAAAATAGATGTTGGCCGATTCTCAGACCTACTCAATATGCTCTCAAAATTTCATGAGAATCGGTCAAGCCGTTTCGGAGGAGTACGGGAACGAACATTGTGACACGAGAATTTTATATATTAGATAAAAATATAGATTTTAATTGAAGTTTCATCAACTTCCTGTTCTCTTCTTTAACGTGGGTCAGTACAATATGTACTACTTTTATGTTATTGTTGGCATAATATGTAATACTTATGTACTATTTATATCTTTATCAGCCGTATACCATTATAACTAACTTCACTACCTCCTTATGGATATCCACTGTCACACAATCCATCCATACTTTCTTCGGTAAACCTATCCACTGTTATTCTAATTACCCAATTTTTTGTTTATTAAACAACTAGTCGTCACCCGTCTCTGTCCGTACGGAATTAAGAAAACTTAATTAGCAGCCTATGTGTTCTTTCAAACTATGTTCTACATCTATACCAAATTTCAGCGAGATCCATGCAGCCGTTCTAGAGATAATTTCAAAACAAACATCCATCAATCGAAACATTCGCATTTATAATATTACTAAGATAAATTTATTACGACGATATATTAATTTTTATAAAGTAATTGAAATTGTTCTTTATAAAATATTTGTTTTGAACACATGCGCGGAATTTATTGCCGTGTGAATTGTTTGCGTGCAGCAGCCAACTTTATGAATTTATCAATTTTATACTGTTTTTGCCTTTGACAAATAACTTTGCTTTCATATTTTTAACATCTGACTTATGTCACCAGAGTATAACAAATCAAACGCATAATTAATCGTTAAAACAAGAATTATCACAGTCGTAGTTTAAATATGTGTTATCTTTTGATGTTTGTAAAACAGACCTCATATCTCTTTAACGATGATCACCTTTATTATGATGATTATTATTAACTTCATCATCTTTATCATCCTTTTTTACCTTATGCTAATATTCTTATAGTGAATTACTTTCTCGAGAAACTTACAATGCATGAATAACTTTGTTCCCCTATAAATAACATTTGTAATTTTGTATTATCAACTTTCATTTAGCACGCTATATACGTTCAGTTTTAACTAAACAGTTGGAGTGTTCAGCTGAAACTGAACGACTGCAGCAAGTTTTATCTTTACATCGTATATGATTATTAAGAATGAAGTCATAATATCATAATTTAAAATACCAACCTCATCGTTTCCAGATAACTGATAGAATATTGTTTTCATTACTTCTCATTAGATAAAAATCCAGTAGAATGAAATCAAAATCACAAGTATTACTTTTCTCTACAGACATGTACTGAGAATGGCGCTTCCGTATTAAAAATTAAAAGATTCGAGCTTCGCTAAGTGTTTTTTTTGCAAAATGTAGTACTCCCTGATTACGAGAGATGTTTGTAGTGATGAATAAAACAGTGCGCTCGGTTTTAGTACTCTAGATATTTTTTTGTATGAAAAGATAGAGTATTTTCGAATGAAAAGCCAAACGATGTAAAAATGTTTTTAACAATTAAAATATCAGTACATTAATAAGCTGAGTAGAGTTATGATGTTATCGGGTGCATTATAATGTTCATAGAAATATAATTACCTACAGATTACGTGACTTGAATTATTTTGAAGAGTTCGATTCGTATCATTCGCCTGTATCTTAAGACAAGAATTAAATCTTCTTTCTCTTCCCACTTTTACTTATAAGAAAAAGATGGACAGGGTAAGTAGATTTGACAGAAGAGGGGGCGCATAGGAAAGGGATTTTTTTTCGTACTGTGCGTCCCTCCTTCGTCAATTAAAAGTAGGCAATGCATCTGCAATTGCGGATGTCTTTGAGCAACGGTCGCTTCGCTATTCCGGCGAATACAGTTGGTCGCTTGCACGTTTGCCACCTAATAATATAAAAAAGTCAGTAGGGCATTATTTCTAAAATTAATTACAAGTTTCGGCTAACTTTGAAATAAAATAATATACTCATAAATCTTATTATTCGCAACTAAAAACTACTAAGTCTTCTTCAGATTATTTTTAACATTCAATATTTAAATTGGATGAAATGAATTGAAATATTCTCTGATCTCTTTTAGTTGACAATGCAAATGTTAAAGATAATAATTCTGTGAAAGCACCCGGGACTAATGATCTCCTGATTCCGGATAATTGCAGTTAAAATCTTCTTAAGAATATGCATTATTTTTAAACTATAATTACGTAATTTTAAACATTAGTGATTTTAAAACTTCCGAAATCTCAAAAACTCCAATCGTATTAATAATATAGTTTCTTATAACCTTTACATTTTTATAAATAATCAAAAAAAAAAATGATCCTCCAGTCAGTAGCAAAAAGTATAAACAAATAATGTCTAATATGTAATATATACCTAATCGTATAAACTTTATATTGCAACTCGTGAAAGAGTGCGGTTGTACGCATTTTACTGTCGAAACACTGTATAAAACATATTGAAATCTCTTTCATTCTTTTTGTAAAAAGAGACACAGTAATACTTTTGATACATGTTGTAGAATTTTTAGGTAATTCAAATTATTGTAATTATTATTTAATCCGTCAGCATATTTATTGATCGGTGACAGAGCCGGCAGAAGCGAACCGGTATGCAGGACTGTGAGTTCCCACTGATATAAAACTTGTAAAATAACATTTTATACATATCTTTTTACAACGAGAATGAAAGAGATTTCGATATGTTTTAGTAAACATAAGCGGCTGTCGAAATATGGGGTTAAAAATACAAACAAGAATTAAAACAATTCACGCAATAACGGTGAATAAGATGATTACAGAAATTCGTAATGAGCAACAACACGGTACATGTTTATACTCATAGCATTACAGGAATATATAATTACATATGACAGAGTAACATTTAAATTCTAAAATTCTAGTCACCCCTAACTTGGGGTAGGTTCCGAGCCCCTCAGTGGGGGCTTATAGTGAGCTGATGATGAAAACGAACAATAACTTTAATTTTATGTAAATTTTACATTATGCTTTTTATTTACAACTAGCTTTTACCCGCGAATCCGTCCGCGCGGAAAAAAAAAATGGAAAACGGAGTAAAAAATATCCTATGTCCGTTTCCTGGTTCTAAGCTACCTGCCCACCAATTTTCAGTCAAATCGATTCAGCCGTTCTTGAGTTATAAATAGTGTAACTAACACGACTTTCTTTTATATATATGGATTACAATTCACTTACAACAAAGTATATATTTTATACAGTATACATATAAAATACAGTACTACATGGGAACAGTTCGCAACAAATACGCTAATTTAAAAACGCCGCTACGCTGGCAAAGCAATATCTAGTATTTGCGAATGCATCGAACAATATTGGAACGCGAACAGTTTTGTTAAGGTTGCATAGCGCAATATGAACAATATTGTATCGACTGTAGTAATGGCTCGCTTTTTATTTATTACAGAACAAATAGAGGCTATATTCTATTGGGCTTACTTAGGTCAAACAATTTAGGTTATTAGAGATCACAACACATAGTTCTTTTCAAATGACTTGACGGCTCGAGTTCATGAGCGCGCAGTGCAGTGACCTCCTCCCGCGTCCCGCTTTGCCCCGCTACACCAAAAATTGTGTACTACAGCGTATCGTGCGAAGTTATACCCGCCAAGATGTCGGAACACTACTATACTAATATCCACATATATACCTACTAAGATGTTTCCATACTCGTGAAAACACTTTCTTTACATTCTGCCATCATATTTGTTAGTGTTACTTTTAGTTTTTAGTTATACATTTTATAGTATGAACTAACTTAGTTTAATATTTACAATGAACGTTTCTATAGTAGTTTACACGACAAGTAACCGCTCTCGAATGCCGTACATCACAATGTAGTTTACAGAGAATAGTTTAGAGCAAATTTCTTGTCCCTCAACTACTGTGTACAAAGTTATATTATGAAGCATATAAATTTTAAATGTTAATTAATTTTATGTTACCAAAGCAGGTAAAGTAAATGCTTTGCAAAATTAATGACTGTAATATTTTATTTCAAATAAAACTTTTCAAACCATAAATGTGTAAATTAACGTCAAGTTTAATTATTCAGTTATGTTATGTGTAATTTTATGTTAGTAAAAGTTTATTATTTTTTGGTTTAATCTATTTTGCGTTAAAAAAAACTTTCCTTTCTTTCTTTTAACTTAAAAACTATATAAATGACTTAAAACATTGTAAGAACTGTAGACAATATTGCAGTGATATTGTGATATTGTACATACGCCATCGACGAAAAAAAACGTACACGATAAAACGGAACAGTAAAACGGAGACATGTGTTAACCGGCCGTAAGAGACGAAAAACTTTTCGTATAGTAATTAGAAAAAAATAAAGTGCTAAACGAGCGGCTACCAGATTTCGCTAAAATAGCGAAGTGACCTCTGCCCAAAGATATCTGAAAAAATTTAAAGTTTGCAGATGCATTGCCACAGATGAATTGTATACAACAATATAGTTTAAAAGTTGTAATTTTAAAGAAAAAGATAAGAGAATGTACACAAAAATGATATCTGCTGAAAATACAATCGAATCTTGATAAACGAGAGTCCAAGGGGCTGCCATATTTTTCTCGATTTTAAAGGTTTCCCTCTAACTTGATTTTCTTGCTTATAGAGTCGATCCGTCGGAACCAAACTCGCTTTTAGAGGTTTCTCTCTTATCCAGGTTCGACTGTAATCTCATGTAGTATTCTAATAAGGTAACAATGGAAAAGGTAAGTAAATTTGGCCGGAGAGAAGATGTTTATCTGTACTATCTCTTCTCTGTTCATTGAAGGTTTAGTTGAACATTATGTATTATATCAACAATGAATGTGAAACAAGATTAAGATTATTAACACGTAATGTAATCAGCAAATGTTGAAATCTGTTCACGGAATCAGTTGATAATTAATTAAACACTATTGTTATGGATTCCTAATCAATTACTACTATTACGCACTAAAATGTCTTAACTGGAACGAAATTATAGTTATAATTTTAGTTGTACTAATTTTATGTAAATGACTGGTCAGTATTTATTTCTGATGAAAATTGACCTATTAAATTCAATGTCAAAAATTCAATCAATGTCGAAAAAAAAAACATATCTTTGTTTAAAAAAAATATTTAGTTGTTGTGTTTCTAATTTAAAAAAAACTCAGGTCAGGATCGAACCCAATAATGTCAATGTTTTCTTTTATATAGGTACATCTTACTAATATTACAAATGCGAATATTTAGATGGATGGATCTCCTGAACGGCTGAACGGATATTGATGAAATTTGACACAAATGTAGAACATAGTCTGAAAGAACACATAGGCTGTTTACTAAGTTTTTTTATTCCGAGCGAACAGAGTCGCGTGCGACAGCTAGCATTACATAAAGTTCTAGTGATGTATGTTACCGGTGCTACTAAAATTTTTATTACACATATCATTATTCGAGTCTTGAATCTGTGAACAGTGTTTGGTATTCCGTAAAGGGCTTCAATGTAATTTTATTTAAACGCATTACATAATGCAATATCTTCACTAAAATAGTCGAAACGTGACGTCATAACATTCGCACAATTCTGTATGATGAATGTATGACTCGTGTATTTTTTTCAAATCTCTGGATTGTCAGATCATTTTGTTATGAGTTATTTGGATTCAGTGTAGCTTTGTCATCTTGAATTTCAGGTGGATATTTGATTTCATAAATAACCTAAGAAACATTATTATGTCTAGAATATTTAAAAACTAATTTAGAATGCAGCAGATAACCACTTATCCTTTAAACAGTGAAATAATTATCAAAATCGGTATACAAATTGAAAATTAACGAACTAATACATCGTAGCGTGCCTTTAATTTAGTCCAGCCGCGCGCCGCCGTAGAATTTTTCGAATGCGCGTAGTTTTTAATAATTTAATATCTTCCAAACTATTGATCAGAATTGTATAGTTTAAAGGCTAATGTAATCTGCATTTAATACTCTAGCCATCAAACATATTTATTTGGATAAGGATTCATATCGAATATAATATAATAGCGCCGTAAGCTTACGACGCTGTTTTTCGTGTGCATTTTAATCGAAGTTTGTTCACAATAACATGGTTTTTGTGAGACATCCATAGATGATAGATATATGCCACCTGAGACTTTTATTTAGCAAATTTAAGGATCTATAATTACTCCATACATCATTTTAATGTAGGTCATATAGTTTGACCTACGTAAGCCCAGAAAGCAAATTTGTGCTATTCATTGTAACGCGATGTAGCATTTTTCGTTTCCGCGTAATTTTATTCTTACGATATCTCCTAAACTATTAGACAGAATGATATAGTTTTAATTGCAAATATAATCTACATTAAATTCTCTTGATAATGAACATGTTTATTTACATAAGGGTTAATACTGAACTTGAATAATAGCGTCGGAAATAGGGCATGAATTTAATTAATGTTTCGTAAAGAAAAAAATGGTTATTGTGAGAAAACTATAAAAGATAGATATATGCTATCGCGGACTTTTATTTAGCACATTTAAAGAGCTACAATTCGCCATACATCATTTTGATGTAGGTCTTATAGTTTAGCCTACGTAAGCGCTGAAAGCAAAAATGTCCCTAATTTTCGCAACAAATTTTGAAGCTATATTCAAAATCTACTAGTCTTCTAGTTATTTAAAAAAAAAAAACAAAAAAATGGGACCCACCTGCAAGCACTTCCTTTCGATTAAAATAATTTTTATCAAAATTGGACCACCAGGGACGGAGATTCGCGGTAACACACATAAAAAAAAAAAAAAAAATTCAGTCGAATTGATAACCTCCTTCTTTTTGAAGTCGGCTAAAAAAAATATTTAATTTTTGCAATTATGTCGATTATTCACTTTCACTCCAAAAGGCTCGCTTTGTGAATACTCTTCTTACTAAATCAATGTACAGCAAAAATCAAGGTATTGAGTACAGCAGTTTGTATGTTAAAAGACAATACTAGTAAACTTTATTCGATGGCTCCTACGAATAAGGGCCAACGTGCAAATTAACAACTTTTCAGAAGAGGCTTTCAAAGTTTCAACCAAAGCAAAAGATACACATTTACACTTACGCGTAGCGGTAGCAAACGCAGCAGCTTTTAACACAAAAAAGTAAAAATCATCAATTTGTTACTTTGGCCCTTATACATAGGACCCATAAAATTAGTGAAGTTCGTCGCAGAATATAAAGACCATTAAGTTAAATACTGACCTAAAAGAATACCTTAGACAAATAAAGAAAGCGAAGACGTTTAAAAATAGAACACGGAAATATATTGACTTTGTAATAATTTCAACAAAATTATATTTCCTGATCGCAAATAACTTCGTCCAGGGCAGCTGGGAAAAGCAATTACTTTACTTTGGTTAATGTTGACGTCAGCATGAATTATCGAACGCCTCGTCACAAGTTTTCCGCCAATTAGCATATTGGCAAAGACAGCAACTATACAAGTTTCTAAACTGTATAACTGTCGCAATTACTCGCCGTGACAAGTTTCCCAATGAATTTATTGAAGTTATGATTAAGTTACCTTAAAAAAACTAGAAAACTTATTAAATTACTATACATTTTGGGTATTTGTTTACGTGCACAATAAGTACTTATTTTTGCTTAAGATTATTTCAAATAGAGAATATAATACGTTGTACTACTCAGTTCGTTCGAGTAATGTGATGCACAGTCTAATGACGTCACATCGGCGTACTCGTACAGTGTGCAAAAAAGGTTATGCCTTGAAAGTGTTCTAACAAAACGAATAAAATACATAGCTAATTTGAATACTGTACTAATGACGTCAAGCAACGCAAATCGAAATCGAAGTTTTTTTTTAAAGACCGAAGAAAGCGCGTGGCCATTGTTTGTCTTTTGTTATTCCTATAATTTAGTAATATCTGATGTAATCAGTGGCAAGAATAATGCCATGACATATTTTCTTCCTTGAAATTACCATTAAACGCAGAATTTCCTACCACGGCGGCATTAATGGGCTCCTTTACTTATCTTACATCAAAATTATGTTCGCTATTTAACTGTTGAATGCTTTCTGCGAAGCTTTCTAAATGGTTCTTATTATTTTAAGTGAATCTAAATTTAAATATTCCAGCAAACAGAATGGAATGAGATAGGTATAAATTAAGCACCTGTCATTATCTGAAAACAGGTGCTAATTTGGCGAACATTATCAGAAACATATTTTAACGTCCGTACAATATCTAGTTAATTAACAGTGGTATACGCCAGCAAGAACATCAGTTGCACGAATCAGTCGGCTCGCCCGGTAATTACCACGAACACACAGAAGACAGGCGTAAAGTGGAAGCAATTTCGCGTTTCGTCTGATGAGTATGTGTGCATTAGTCCTAGTTTAGCCCCCTTTCTTTTCCCACCCTTTTTAATTAGAAGAGGATGGGGAGGGGAAGTGGATTTACCTGAGGAGGAGACGCATAAGAAGGAGATATATTCTCTTTCTTTGCGTCACCTTCTCCGTTAATTAAATGTAGGCAACGCATCTGCATTTGCGGATGTCTGTAGGCAACGGTCGTCTCGCTATTGCGGCGAATCCTATCGGCGAAAAAAAATATTTATATTGCGTATTACATGTCATGTAGCTACTAGTTTTAGTAAATAGTAGAACATTTTACTAATAACAAACTTTACAGCGATAGTCATTTGTCTGCAACATATCAAATAATAGTTGCTACAAAAATCACATAATTGTCCAATTTAAATAATATGTTACTTACTTAATATACTTTAAATAATATGTTCAACTTACTATATTACTCTGGGTTTCCATTACCAAAATATATGTATAAAAATGTGCTGCCATCACTCTCATTCTTTATGGAAAAATCAGAGATAATAAATTTTTTGTAAACATATTTAGACAAATGAAACGCACGATTAATCGTTTTACAGATTAATATGTACAAGGGTAATGTGTATCCCTACACAGTTTTAGATACACCCCTATATATTTTTTGTCCATACCCCTGTATGTAGAGTTGGGCTCGCGGCTCGTGGTCACATAATTTATTTAATGCCACTGACATATGTCCACGGCCTCGAGCGAATGTTGCAAATGAATATAAAAGGCAAGACAATAATTTGCGTTGTACATTTATATCGAGAACGAGATGAATCCGACATGCAAAATGCTTACATTAAAACAATGACAAAATTCTAAAAAAATAAATTAAAAGGAATAACATTTTTTGCATAAATTTTTAACTAACTAGTTAAATGAAATACATAGCATGTAAAATTTAATACAAATATTTTTTTGTACTCAGATTCAACAAAAATCTTAAATATAATAAACTCGTAAAATCATGGAAAAGAAACAAAAAACTTTTGTACATTTATTTATCATGAAATTAGAGTGTAAAAGAATTACACCTCACTTATATTAACCACGACAATTTTATATTGACTAGATGTCGCCCGCGACTTCGTCAACGTAGCATTAAAATAAGTTGCCTTTAATATTTCCGAGTGCATCAGCTACCTTCCCGTTAGAGTCGCGGCAAAATCGGTCCAGCCGTGTCGGAGATTACCAGTAACAAACGCGGCCATAGATAGACACGGAAACAGATAAAATTAATATCATATTTTTTTTATTAGGAACTCAAATACATCAAATGCACGAAATTGTACATACGAAATAAGTTTTGTTTTTACATATTACAAATAAATATTTCAAATTTTATTAATAGACTAGCTGTCGCCCGAGACTCCATCCGCTCGGAATTAAAAAATAAAACTTAATACGTAGCCTATGTGTTCTTCCAGATACGTTGTGGAGATCCATCCATCTTAACATTCGCATTTATAATATTAATAACATTGACATCGCGATACATTTTGCTGCAGTTGAGTTGCCTACAGTTTTAATTTCGATTATATTTTAGTTGCGGTAAGTTTATTGAAGCGCTCCTCCTCCAGCCGCCAACGAATAAAAAAAATATTAAGTACACTTTAAATAAAATGTTGGGCGCGTCATATTTTTTCTATTTGCATGGCAATTTTTTAAGTGAATACATAAAGCTTTCGCCCGCATTCGTATTCCCGTTTCGTTTTTACAGCAATTTGATTTCATTTCAAATTACTTGGAAATCATTATATTAAAACGTGAAAACTCTGTACCTTTTGATTAAGAACTATGGTCGAATTTCAACCAATTAGCATTGTAAATTGTATATTATAAAAAAGGTTTTGCCGGCGACTTTGTCCTAGCGTAATTTAAAAAAAAACTGAATAAGTAGCGTAATTATTATTTTATATCTAGGTATAGCAAGTTTTATCGAGATCCGTTGAGCCGTTCTGGAGATACAGTTAATCATTAACTTATATTTTGCCATTGCCTGTTTCTACGATTCAAAGCGTAATAAACGCTTGCTTATAATAATAAAATTTTATACCTCATCCACTTAAAATACTTAGGATGAGTTGTAAGATATGAAAGTGGGATAAAATCACCTCGGAGGGGAATTCTTACCGCAACACGGTAAAAATAAGTGTACCGTTCTTATAGTTAATGAAAACGAAGTGCGCACTCGCTCTCTTCTTTATTTTAGCTTGGATTTTAATGAAAAGTGATTTAAGTTTCCTTTTGCGTTGCAACTACTTTAAAAGCTTGGCCAGTTAACGTTTTCATTCTTTTGCTTCCGCTATTGAATCAATGTTAACGTAACAATAAAGAAAAAGTGATTAGTTAGTAATGATAAAGTATGGTAAATAAAATTATCTTACTAACATTATAAATAATTATTATAAATGCTGTGAAGAATTATTTGTTGTCATCGAACGACACGACAGACTGCCAGGCTCCATCCACACCATTTTGATGGCTATGAATCCACAACCGTTCGGTTTTCGGGAAACTTTAACGCTCGTAGCGTACGTGATACTTATCACCTTAGTCGAAGCGTTAAGCCGACAACGCATCTGCATTTCCTCTGGTATTGTCCATTGGCGTCGACGAACATCTCAGTGTTTCTGCTGCTCGTGCACCCCCTACCTTAAAAATGCGAAAGTTTGGATGTTTCTTACAATATATCTCCAGAACGACTAAACCGATCTCGATGAAATTCGGCATAGATGTAGAACACATTCTAGAAGAACACATAGGCTACCTAATATCCCGGAAATATGTACGGTTCCAGTGGAATACGTTTATTTTGATTTTTACATATTTACCTGACAACTATGAAAGATAATGTTCTACATATCTTATTGTAAAGTTGGCACAGATGTGGAACATAGTCACGAAAAACGCATGTTATTTTTGTTCTGTTTTATTTTTTCTCCGTGCGAACTGTTATGAACAGTTGACTATAGGGAGTAACTGCTTCTCTTGCAAAAACCCCCTAGCTGTCATTGGGGCGTCGTGACGTCACAAAGTATATAAAATGTCCGACTCGTATCAATCGTGAGCGCAGTACAGTTCAATTCAATTCAATTCAGCGCAGTGCAGTCTACAGAGCAGTCGATAGAGTTGTTTAATAAGTTTCCAATAAAGTAGTAAGTGTATCAATTGTGTTGTATTTTTTAAAAAAAGGACCCACGGACGCCATCCTTACAAATTTGGTGTCAGAAGTGGGATCCCAGGAAAATCCGTGAGTACTGGGATCTATTAGGTGTAGGCGTCGCGAAATATCCACTCGTCTGCACCAATATTAATTGGTTCCGTGGTGTAAAGTCCTTTTTAAGTAATCGACGGTAAGCCTTAGGCTCTCCAAAAGCCTAAGCCCGCATTACGGTAAGCCGCAACACCTGCTACTACGTTGGTCGACGATCAGCCTCCACCTCTACGTGTGAGCCCGCACCACCTGGACCATCAGGTCTTATTGAGAAACCTAAACACCCGACTGCTCATCATCCGTCATCAGCGCCACGTGTTCTGAACACACTACGTGGAAGAAGCCGACAACGTGACGACGTGCTGTAATACGACTCCTTGAGTCGCCAGGCGTCGCCATTTCTACTGCGCCACGCGTGTGACATCATCTTCGAGAATGTTCCCGCGTGCTGCTGTTACATCGCTGCTACTGTGAGTTTTTACCAATTTTTGTGAAAAGTGCTCTAAAGTCAATATAGTGAAAGTGAATTATCAAAATTATAAATAATAGTTATATTTTTATATTTACAACTTATACAATTTTTTTTATTAATTTACATTACATTGTTTGTGCATATATTTTTATTTAAATCTGATGTTCTGTAGTGTTTTAATTTAATTACGCATAAACTATTTCATGTCTCTAAAACACGAGATTTCCGAAGAAATCGCATCTTCATCTTATTCAGATTATTCAGAGGACAATTCTACTAAAACAAAGGTTAAAATGACCTCCATTACACTATCTGTCCTCACAAAGTTCATCAAGCCCTACAATGGGGACCGCGATTTACTTCCCGCGTTTTTAACGAATTGCGAAAACGCTATTGCCTTAGCAACTACAGAACAACAGAATGTCTTGTGTAAATACATCATCTCACAATTAGAAGGCAAGGCTCAGTTAGCTTGTTGTTTAAAAAGATTTAATAACTGGTCTGAAATTAAACAATTCCTTAAAACGACATTTGGTGAAAAGAAACATTCCACTCATTTATTGGTGGATTTACAACAATGTAAACAATTGCCTTCTGAGGATGTGATGAAATTCTCTATTCGTGTAGAATCTTGTTTGACAAAATTACAATCTGACATCCATTATAGCTGTGAGAATGACAAAGAACTTTTAGGTCGCTTAGCCGCCATGGAAGATTTGGCCCTTAATACGTTCTTGTTAGGGTTGAACTCTAATTTCTCCCATATTGTGCGGTGTAGAAATCCAAAAACTCTATCAGAAGCAATTACACAAGCCATTGAAGAAGAGAAATTATTCAATTTATCCAAATTAACATCTCGCAACAATAAATATTGCACAACATGTAATAAAAGTGGACACGCCACTTCGGAATGTTTTAAAAATAAAAACAGACATTCGTTACTTCATATAAATTCACCGAGCATAAATAATAATTATAAAACAAATTATAACGCAAATAAAACTTGCGCTTATTGTAAAAATCGAGGTCACGTTATAAGCGAATGTCGTAAACTTAAAGCGAAGAACAATCATAACGCTGAGTCGCGGAATTCCGCGCCACCCAGTGAACATGCACAGAGTTCAAATTACAAGCCGAACAAAGGCTCTAATGTGCATCATGTTGACATTCCTAATGAAAATACTTGTAATTTAAACTAAATAGGGTTCCGGTGTCGTGTCTGCCGAACCCTCAATATAATTTAAACGACACGAAAAAAAATTCTAAATCCTGTGGTTCTAAACCTTTTTCAACACAGGTTAATGTTATTAATAAACATACTTCAAGTCTTTCAAACTGTGTTCCTAAATTTTCTCTAACACAGGTTAGCGCAAATAATGAGACTTCGGGTCTTTCAAACTGTGTTCCTAAATTTTTCCCAACACAGGTTAGCGCAAATAATAAGACTTCAAGTTCTTCAAACTGTGTTCCTACATTTTTTCCAACACAGGTTAGTGCAAATAATGAGACTACGAGTCTTTCAAACTGTGTTCATAAAGTTTTCCCAACACAGGTCGGCACAAATAAGGACAACTTCAAGTATTCTGACAATCCTCAACCTCGTAATAAATCGAGTTTTCCTCCTAAGGATTGTTCACATGAGATTTCATTTACAATAAATAAAATAAAAAATAAAATTTCTCTACCTCATGTTTATTTAAAAACTAATTATAATATCAAGCCCTTGTGCTTTCTTATAGACACTGGTTCAACGATTTCTATTGTTAAACATTCAAGTTTAAATAATCCAGTGCTTAACCCCGAAATAATTAAACTAAAAGGTTTAAGTGATAACGATTCTTATTGTGAATCTCTCGGGTCTACTAAACTAAAGTTTGAACATCGCATATCGCCGCAAGGTAAAATTTTATTTGAGTATTTGTTTCATGCGATTCCTGATACGATTAATTTAACTTACGATGGTATTATTGGTTATGATTTTATACAACATTTTAAAATAGATGTTCAATATTCTACCAATACTCTTAATTTAGAAGGTTATGAAATACCTATTTGTTGTAGTAAGCCATCATATATAATACCTCCTCGCTCAGAGACGGTTATTGAGTGTCCAGTTTCAAATTTATCTGAGATTACTAATTTGAAAGAAGCCTTGATATTAGATCATAAAATTTGTGAAGGCGTATTCTTAGCTAACTGTATAGTGAGTATAAAGCCGAATAATAGAGTTAATGTTTCTGTTCTTAACACTACAGAGTCTGAAGTCGAAATTGATAATTTTCAAGTTAAATTAACTCCATTTGAACTTCCATCTAATGAGTTAGACCACACTCAACTGGAAAACATTCATCAATTAGATACTGTTAACATTGACCGTTCTCAGAAAGTTTTAGAGCAGATAAGGTGTTCTCATTTAAACCCAGAAGAAAAGAAGACTTTAATGAATTGTCTTTCCAATTATACGGATATATTCCATCTCGATGGTGAATTCTTAACTTATACAAATGTTATTAAGCATTCTATTAATACTAGGGATGCAGACCCTATTCATGTTAAATCGTATCGCTTCCCAGAAATTCATAAAGAAGAAGTTGAGAAACAAATCAAGAAAATGCTTGATCAGAATATTATTCGTCCCTCTACTTCCCCTTGGAATGCACCTGTATGGGTGGTGCCGAAAAAGCTTGATGCATCCGGGAAACAAAAATGGCGAATTGTTATCGACTATCGACGTTTAAATGATGTCACTGTTTCAGAGGTTTACCCTCTCCCTCTCATTACTGACATCTTAGACCAACTAGGTCATTCTAAATATTTTAGTACGCTCGATTTAGCTTCAGGTTTTCACCAACTCCTTTTAGATCCTAAAGATACTGAAAAGACAGCTTTTAGTGTAACAACCAACAGCATTTCAGGTCAATTCGAATTTACTCGAATGCCTTTTGGCTTAAAAAACGCTCCTGCAACGTTTCAGAGGATGATGAATCTTGTCCTCTCAGGATTACAAGGTCTTCACTGTTATATTTACTTAGATGATTGTATTGTTTACTCCCATGACCTTGAATCTCATATGCAAAAATTACAATCAGTTTTCAACAAGCTTAGAGAAGCAAATTTAAAATTACAGCCCGATAAATGTGAGTTTTTACGGCGCGAAGTCGCTTATTTAGGGCATGTTATTACAGATAATGGTGTTTCACCCAACCCAGATAAGGTCAAAGCTATTTCTAAATTTCCAACACCGAAAACTCCGAAAGACATAAAGTCTTTTCTTGGATTAACAGGTTATTATCGTCGCTTGATTGAAAACTTTTCTCACATAACAAAGCCTCTTACAAGCCTTTTAAAAAAAGATATTAATTTCCATTGGTCACATGAGCAAGAACATGCTTTTAATACTCTCAAGCAAAAGCTCATCTCAGCTCCCTTGTTACAGTACCCTGATTTTTCACAGCCCTTCATTGTTACAACGGATTCTTCAAATTACGCCGTTGGCGCTGTATTATCTCAAGGCGAGATTGGTAAAGATAAGCCCATTGCTTATGCCTCTCGAACTTTAAATAAACAAGAAGGTAACTATTCTACAACTGAGAAAGAGCTCCTCGCAATTCTATTCGCTGTTAACACTTTCCGACCATATCTCTATGGTTATAAGTTTAAAATTGTCACAGACCATCGACCTTTGACATGGTTGTTTAATGCTAAAGATCCAGGCGGTCGTTTATTAAGATGGCGATTAAAACTCGAAGAATATGAGTACGAGATTATTTACAAACCAGGCAGAATAAACTCTAATGCAGACGCTTTATCTCGTTACCCAGTAAACGCTGTAACCACTCGTAGTTCTAGATTAAATTCAACTACTTATGAAGAATATTTTAAAAAACAATTCACTAAAACTAATTCTTTTTGTGATACTAGAATTGAAGAACATAATGATGTACCGTCCCGCAAGGCTTAAAAGGGTGTCCTTGCGCCCTGGGTCCCTAACTCCCTAATGAGGTGAGAAAAGAAACTCAGGTGGTAACAAAAGATATATATAATATTACCAAGCACTCAGCGGTAGGCACATAAAATTTATAAGGTCGTGGGGTAACGTGCTATCAGTCTCTGCTTCCGCGGCGTTTATTACTCCCCTGCTTTGGCTGAACTACGGTGGCGTCGCCCAGCGACGGATGAGCGGCGGCAGGCCAAGGAACGGCAGGACAGGAGGTGCACGTCGACCGTAGCTGGGTGCTCCCTAGGCAGCTAAGCGGCGGCCGCAGGAATTCGGTAGACGACGGTGCTGAGGTCGCAACGGCAGGTCAGCTACCGATGTATGAAGCTGGCAAGCGATAGCTTGCTCGGAGATTGCTAGCTTGATTGTAGCTTGCAGTAAAATTCGTACAGTGCTCCCTAAAACGGGAACAAGTACTTAAATTATATTAGTATTAATGTAGAAAAAAATAACTTTAGAACGCCAACGTTAGCCGGAAACGATCACACCAAGACTAAGACGCCGGTGACCGCTCTTCTCAGGAGATTGCAGGCAAGTCACCCGGCACGTATGCAGCGACCCCGCCGAGCCCGGGTCGCCCCTCTAACCCGCGCAGTCCCCGCGGCGCGTGCGCCGCAGTGCACAGACTATGTGACGTTTTAAATACGTTACAGTACCCCCTCTCCGCCCTAAGGATTTTGATTTAATATCAAAATCCTTGAGGTGTGTAGTTTCTCAGAATTAGAAAGCTACACGATCTTTAAATCTTTAATATGCCAGGCACCTAGATTTTTTCCCGACATGTCTTCTAATATGTACACTAAGGGAGAACGCTTCTCCGTTACCCTACACTTAATAAATTTTGGAGCCAGTTTTTTGCTAAAATATTTGTCCTTGTCGCTCAAAATAAAAGTACGTTTATATACGACGTCTCCTACGTTGAACTCGTAATTCTTTCTTCTTAAGTTATATTTTGCCGTATTCTTTAAATGGGCTCGGTATAAAGCCCTCTGTACCTGGTCGAAAACCAATTTAAGCGAACCAAGATTCTCTGCGTAAATATCGCGAGGCAAAAATATAATTTCGTCCCCTAAATCGGAGTCTACATAATGAGAACCACAAACGACTATCTCCCGTCCAAATACTAAAAATGATGGCGTATAACCCGTAGCTTCGTTCACAGAGTTGTTAATTGCAAATTGGACATTGGGTATGAACGTATCCCATGAGCGATGGTCGTTATCCACAAAGGTAGATATACACGTAATTATGGTTCTGTTATAGCGCTCAACGGTGTTTACTTGTGGAGTGTATTTTGGCGTAAAGAATACATACGGCTAAACAAAAATCAATTGCATGTCCAGTTTCTTTAGATTTAGATAATTCAATGCCGCATTGTGAACAATTATTATCCATGTTAGATGATTCCGAAGAATTCCGTGCAGGTGAACGTGAACCTGACACTGTACAAATTATAAATTGTAAAAACAATAAAATACTTTATTTCTTATTCACTAAAGTTCATCACTTCGATGAAACTAATTACAGAACTATTTACAATTTATTAATTAAATTACGCGATGCAATTATTTCAAAAAATGATTATGATAAAGAATTAGCTTTGCATGATTTTACTGAACCCTTTAGTAAATTGGTTTACATTAAAATTTATAATATGATATCGTATATTTTTCATTCTACTAATATTAAAATTCACATCTACAAAAATCAAATATTGTATCCAACTCCTGCCGAAATTACTAATATTCTTAAAGAAAATCACGGTTCGACCATTGCCGGTCACCCAGGTGTGAAACGTATGTTTAATAGAATCAAAGCCTCTTATTATTGGAAAGGTATGCGTTCAGATATAGAACGTTTTGTAAAAGATTGTAAAATGTGTCAAATTAATAAACCTCTTAGAACTTCTAATAAATCTCCTATGGTCATAACTTCAACCAGTACTAAGCCTTTTGAAAGATTAGCTCTTGACATTGTAGGCACTTTACCAGAAGCTGGTTTTCAAAAATTCAAATATATTCTCACTTTACAAGATGATTTAACCAAATTTTCATGCGCTTATCCTATGATTACTTGTACTTCAGATGAAGTTGTACGCAGCCTCATTCATTTCTTTTCGTTATTTGGTTTTCCTAAAATTATATTGACCGATCAAGGTACCTCCTTTACATCTGAATTGTTCAAACAATTAACAGAAATTTTAAAAATTAAAAATTTATATTCAACGCCTTATCATCCCCAAACAAATGGCGCACTTGAACGTAGTCATGCTACTCTTAAAGAATATTTAAGATCCTTTGTTAATGAAAATCAAGACGATTGGCATTGTTACTTAGCAACAGCGATCTTATCTTATAACACTACTCCTCACTGTTCTACTAATTACACACCTTTTGAACTTTTATATGGTTATAAACTATCAATTCCTAGTAGCATTTACGATTCTAACAGTAACACTACCTATCAAGAATATATTCGTGCTCTACAATATAGGATGAAATATTCACGTGAGAAAGCAATTGAAAATATGAATAAAAATAAAGAAATTTCCAAAAAATACTACGATGTTTCAGCACGTGAAAAAGATTATAAAGTTGGCGACTTAGTGTATTTAAAATATCATCATAGACTTCGAAAGTCATTGTCCCCTGTGTGGAAAGGACCTTATAAAATAGTGAAAACACACGGTAAAACTAATGTCACTCTATGCATAAACAGAAAACATGTTAAATACCATGTTAACGAAATAAAACCAGCATAGATATATTGTTTCAGATGTCTCGTGTATCCAACTAGTTCCGAGCCGATAGAAACTATCAGCCACAGTCCAGGAATTTATTTTGATCCGACATCCATCATTTATTTTCATAACGATTTTTGGAATGTCGTAACTTATGTAGACATTGTACCTATACGGCCTTATATGGAAAAAATTGAAAGGTCCACTCAAATTATCTCTAGCTTTTGCGACAAAGCTCGAAATCTATCAACTTTTAATTTAGATTGTAAAGACGTAATTAATCCTTTAGAAATTCTTATTAACTCTAATAATCTTAAGTTAGATTCTTTGTCACATCTCATTTCTGATAATCGTCAAAAACGCGCTATTGAATTCGGAGGCGAAATATTAAAGTTCTTTTTTGGAACACTAGACGCTGACGATGCTAGAAAATATGATGAAGCTATTAACATTTGTGAACAGAACGAAAATCATATTTATTCACTAATGAAAGACAATATTCATATTGTTCGCTCTACAATTAATAATTTTAACGTTTCAATACAAAAATTAAACAATAATGAAATTAGACTTAACAATCAAATTGAAAAACTTAATTATATACTCTTAGGTAATTCTAAAACTAATAATAATTTAATTAATTTAGAAAGAATAAACTCTATGTTCAATGTTATTGAAGGATCTTTGCTATCTATTTCTAATATCTTAGACACTATCTTAAATTCTATTTTATTCGCCAAGGCAAATATTTTGCATCCATTTGTTATAACTCCAATGAAATTATATACTGAATTATTAAATAACATTAAATTAAAGAGAACATCGGAGTTCCCAGTTTCATTATCTCTACAAAATATTCACACTATAATCGATTTATCAGAATTAATTGTGTATTATTATAATAATAAACTTATGTTTGTAATACAAATACCTCTAATAAATCCGACAAAGTTCAACCTTTACAAGAATTTACCATTGCCTACTCCTCGTGACGATAAGCATTATTCTACATATGTTTTAATTCATCCTTCTAAGCTTTATGTGGCTATAACAGATGACAGATTGTATTACGCCTTGTTAGATAGTATCACTGAATGTAAACATGTTAATAAAGAATATATTATATGTCCTTTGTGTTCAATATTGTCAACAATCAACAACCCTACTTGTGAATCTAAGTTACTATCTGAAGTTACATTATCACTTCCAGAAATTTGTGATTCTAAAGTTATTTATGGCAATGTAAACATTTGGCAAAAACTTAATGATAACAGGTATATTTATGTACAATCTAAGCCTAAGAAATTAACTATGAAATGTATTAATAACATTACTGATTATATTATACAAGGAACAGGAATTTTAAAAATTGAAAGTAATTGTGTAGCTTATTTCGAAACTTTACAATTGTATACTTCAAATAAATATAACTCTACTGTACCGAGTCAAATAAGTTTAAAGTTTGATTTAACCCAAGATGATTGTTGCAAATATAATATAATAAATGAATCATCTCATTTTATAAACCCAATAAGTCTGTCAAACGTTGATTTAGAATCCCTTAATTTAGCTGCACATAAATTAGATAACTTAAACGATAAAATACATGAACATGAAAACCAATCTCACATTCTTAAGTATAGTAATTATTATTCAGGGATAACTTATGTGTTAATAGTAATTGTAATCTGTTTTATTACTTATAAAATCTATAAATGTCTTTGTCCTTGTAAAACCTCCTCTTGTTGCATTCAAATTTTTAACCAATGTTATAATTTAAGGAAAAACAAAGAAAGTAATAAAGTACATACATCTCTGGAACTTACGGAAATTTCGGAAGATTCCGACTATGAAAAAAGATCTGTTAAAAGCCTACCCAATATAGAAATTGGAAAAACTAATGCTACTTTCCGAAATTTTAATAAATCCAACCGTAACATAAGCAATTATTAATTTTAATCATTTTACTTAATTTTTTTTATTATTGCTTTTATCTTAACTTTTAATCTTAATTTCTATCTTGGGGTTTTAATGATAAAATTAATACTAGTAAGTAAGTTCTATATTATACTAACAAAATTCTAATTATTTTTATGTAAACTGAGTTTTATTTTTCTTAAATAATTATAATTGATATTAAAATAATCCTTCACTTTATTCTTAAAAAAAAAATAAAGCTCAGTCTAAAGGGGGGAGATGTTATGAACAGTTGACTATAGGGAGTAACTGCTTCTCTTGCAAAAACCCCCTAGCTGTCATTGGGGCGTCGTGACGTCACAAAGTATATAAAATGTCCGACTCGCGGCAATCGTGAGCGCAGTACAGTTCAATTCAATTCAATTCAGCGCAGTGCAGTCTACAGAGCAGTCGATAGAGTTGTTTAATAAGTTTCCAATAAAGTAGTAAGTGTATCAATTGTGTTGTATTTTTTAAAAAAAGGACCCACGGACGCCATCCTTACAGAACGGAACAGCGTGAAAAATATAGTGGCTTATAAATAAACCATATACCTCGGGTAGACGACAACAGATGCGAAAATTAAACAATAATAAAGGCTATAATTGGAATTATTTGTTGTTTATAACTCTAATCAGTCGTTTACATAGTTAGTGTTCCTTTAATAAAACCACACTAAAGATTTTTGTTTGTTTATACAAATACATGTTGTGAAGTGATATTAGTGCAGTATATTGAAGCCGAGGACCTTATTGTGTTAGTTCGCGTGATGAGCTGCGGTTTGCGGAGAACGTCGGAGATTTGCGGTTCAATACACCGCTTGTCACTATTTGTACTTTTCTATTGGTGGCTTTTGATGTCAGTCACATTTACATAATTACTAGCTGTCACCCGCGACTCCGTCCGCGCGCAGTTAAAAAATTGGGGGGGGGGGTTATGAAAATTAGATGTTGGCCGATTCTCAGACCTATTGAATATGCTCACAAAATTTCATGAGAATCGGTCAAGTCGTTTCGGAGAAGTACGGTGACGAAAACTGTGACACGAAAATTTTATATATTAGATAGTGCGACAAATTTATCTGGCCCGGTGAAAAAAGGCGTTGAAAGATTTTAAAATTTATTTAAGATAAGTTAAATTGAGGAGTTTTTTTTTCAAGTTAAGTAATTCTTTCCCTGGTTATTAATGTTACTTGGACTTAAATTTAAATATCCATATGAAAAGTATAAATACAGAATTTTATAAAAGAAATAGTTAAATAAACTTTGTTTCAAATAACTTATTCGTCACCAACGTGGCAACGCAACTTTAATTACTGGCAGCGGTCGCTTAGCTATTGCGGCGTGTTCAGGTGGCTGTTTGATCGTTTGCCATCTTATGATATTTAAAAAAATAAGTGACAAATTCGGTTGAGGTAGACTAAAAAAAATTGAAGCTAAAACCGTTTAAAGCCCAAGACTTTATCCTAACAATAAAGTAACTTTACAGCTCTCTTATTTCTGCGAATGACGCCTTCTGTAAAGTTAGTCGTTTACTTAAACTGGAAGAAGGAATTTTGACTAGAAAAGTTTTAATGCTATTTCTCAGTTTGTTTGCTTGCTTGAACTGCGTTTGGAAATATTATTTCTTTTCGGAGGGCTACTGTTTGAAAACTTAAATTACTTATTCTTTGTCTTACTTCAAGTTCAAGCCAGGTATTGGTAATTAAGTTAATAACTACACAAGTTAAATTAATAAATTCAATCCGTCTTTACTTTTAAGTTATAACTTAATACATTCTAAGATAGCATTTAAATCTACGTAAAAATTCATTTTAATATACATAATTGAATTTAAAAGTTTAAAGAATAAAACCAAAACATAGTTTAAGGCATGATCAACTTATTCTTCACTACCGCAGCCTGGTAGATTTAATATCATACCCAGAATCATTAATTAGTGAATGTGTACCTTAGTGCTAATTTATATACTAAATTTACACTAAGAGATGACTCATAACACCCAATTGCAGGAAATGATATAAACGTTCACTATGGGATAGTTTAAAAACTAAATTACTCTGAAATTCCCGACATGTAATTTAACACTGTTGGAAAATACACGTTAATATATTTAAATAATACAGTCACAAATACCTTTTTTTTGAGTAAATTAAAGGTTAGGTGGAATAATATACTTGATTTAGGAAGCGGGCCGCAAGTTGCGCGTCGTAAACTGCACGCTGGTGGACACAGTTGCTATTGTTTTATGGCTGTCGAATAAAAATAACCTTTTGTATATCGAATTGTTATATGTGCCCTTTGAAATATATTTATATGGGTCAATATGTTCGCTTTATTTATTTTAAAATATAAATAAAAAAATTAAAACTGCCCCACATCAAAAAACTTTCCTGTTAATACTCAAAATATTATCTTTTTAACGTAAATATACCTAAATATATTTTTGTAGAATCTAAAATATGTCTCTAAATAATAATTTATGCTCGGAAACTTTTAGAAAAATTTACAGGAAACGCGCTATACATAATGTTACGGATAACTAATAAATATATAATACAACGTTATTTCACATAAATTTAATTCACTCGAATAAATCTAGATTTTGTCTTTGTTAACAATACATTAAGTAAAACATTTAAAACAAGTGTTAATTTCAAACTAAAACTAACAACTGGAAACAAACGCTCCATCCAATAATTTTAACAAAGGCTACCAATAATTCTCGCATTGCAAGCTCTATGTTTAATTGTGCGGAAGTATTAGTGATTGTAGTCATTATTTATGATATAAAACCGACAACTTAATGCGTACTAACACTGCTACTAAAATTTTGTAGGTATATTACTAAACTTTAGTAAGTAGTAAATTTAGTACTAATTGCATGCGTTGGAATGCTAAAAGTTAAAGAAATACCAAGAGTCTAAATAATAAAAAATGTAAACAACTTAATCTATATATATATATATAAAAGAAAGTCGTGTTAGTTACACTATTTATGACTCAAGAACGGCTGAATCGATTTGACTGAAAATTGGTGGGCAGGTAGCTTAGAACCAGGAAACGGACATAGGATACTTTTTACCCCGTTTTCTATTTTTTTGTTCCGCGCGGACGGAGTCGCGAGCAAAAGCTAGTATATAATAAATTTAAATAAATAATTAGTAAAAAGATATAAAATTTCGTACCGAAGCAAAACGATATACTAAACCTTATAAGCATTTTTTTAACATAAGCATTGTTTCACTTCCTGACAACTTCCAATCAAAGTTTCATTAAAATCTGTCCAGAGGTTTAGGAATGCACTAGGGATAAACACCGAAACTATTTTCTTATTTATTTAGAATCCGTGTCTGTTACTTTATTTATTACTAACGGTCACCCGCGACCTAAAAAAAGAAGTAGCCTATATGTCGCGTACATCAGTTACCTTTCCATCAAAATCGCGTCAAAATCGGTCCAGCCGTTCCAGAAATTACAAACGCGGCCTTGCGGACAGAAAAACGGTTAAACATTTTAAAAATTGGTTTTTCCTTATCATCAACGCAAATACATCTAGTGTACGAAATATGAAAATTTTACTAAAATATTATTGTGTATAAAAAAAAATCAAACAATGTTTACCTTCTCTGTAATTGATAATCTATTAGGAAACCATTTTGTTCAACAGCTAATGGGTACTCAAACTACATCTATATCTATATATATAAAAGAAAGTCGTGTTAGTTACACCATTTATAACTCAAGAACGGCTGAATCGATTTTACTGAAAATTGGTGTGCAGGTAGCTTAGAACCAGGAAAAGGACATAGGATAAGTTTTACCCCGTTTTCTATTTTTTTTTTTATTCCGCGCGGACGGAGTCGCGGGTAAAAGCTAGTATCTTATATAATACGGTGTCATTTAGATTACGGCTACAACCTACGGGAATATTGCATGTAAATTTACCTCAATTTGCATTTTATGATAAAGACGATGTTCGCCTGCAAAAGCTCAATTACCTCACAAGATACTTTCCTCGATTAATACTAAATTTAAATATGTACTAATATTTCTTGTTGTTTTTTAAATAAAAGCGTGTTTAAATAAACATATATGTTAATATTATATACCTTACTAATGTTATAAATGCGAATGTTTAGATGGATGGTTGTTTGGTTGAATGTATCTCTAGAACAGCATAACGGATCTTTATGAAATTCGGTAAAGATGTAGAACAACGTCTGGAAAAACACATAGGCTACTTATAATGTTTTTTTCTTAAATTCCGCGCGGACGGAATCCTGGCAACGGCTAGTTACATATAAAACAATATTTACAAGTTTAGATGCGTGTTCTTTTTTCAAAGCGATTGAAAAAATCACTAGATTGTATGGACTTTGTTATGAAATGAAACATTAAAATTGACATGTACAATAATAACAGTTTATTTCGCAGTGCAATATTCTTTATAATGGCCCCAGAGTGCGGAGGCACGGCTGTTCAATGTTCATTACGTAGGATTTGCAGACAAAGCCCGCAAGCCGCCGCCCGTTCGCCCGCTCGCTGCCTCGGCATCGCAGCTATTAGTAATTTCTAGTTCAACAGACGTTTAGTAAATTGACTGCCACAATGTATGTGGCAAATAGAGTGCGGAAATTCTGTTTGGCTAGATTTCACCGCGGACTAAAAAAAAGCTCAATTAGTAGCCTATGTTTTCTTCCAGATTACGTTCTACATCTATGCCAAATTTCATCAAGATCTGTGGAGCCGTTCCAAAGATACCGTCTAAAAACATCCATCCATCCATCCATACATACATACATTTATAATATACTTAAATAATGATATACTTTCGCATTTTTAAATTAGTAAGATTATACAATACTCACGCCTGTAACCCAGAGGAGTAGGCAGAGATCACGGACTTCCATTTGGCGTGGCCATTTTTCGCCATTTCGTAAGATGAAACGTGAGGGGTAGCGAGCCACGTCGCCGTCTTTTCTCCCGGGAATCGACACATATCTTTGAAATTTCTTTTTGCTGATATGTGCGGGTTGCATCACGATGATTACCTTCAGCGTAAGTACGTCGTATATGTAAATCAAACATCGAAAAACACATTGGTACATGGCGGGATTCGAACCCAGGACCTGCAGATTATAAGTCAAGTGCTTAACTCCTGACCCACCGACGGTCTACCTCTAAGATTATACCTGGTTAAAATTCTCTTAAGAGAAGTAAGTAAATCTAAGATTTTTTACAGTACAGATACAGTATTAGTAAATAATATAGTACTTGTGTTATATTATTTAATGCATTGAGATCACAGGCATAAAATCATACATTTCGATACATTTTTGGCATCGAAATACGAACGAGTTAATGAACGAATTAAACTTTGTGGTTTGAACGTCGACCGAGTTTCATACAAACGGCGCGCGGCCAAGCCTAATAAACGAGAAAAATATTTACGCTTTCTATTGCATTTTTTTTTTAATTATACCGTTATATTTTATTAAGAGAAGGATTAGCAACGACCTTCAAACGACCTGAGTAAGCGATCGTGTTGCGAATGGATCTATGTCTACACTTGGAACTACAGATGCATTTGCTAGCTTTTAAGTAAGTATGTTCTATTCTTGAAGGACTCAAGTACAAAGGATTTCTACCTTCAAGTACGTGATTATAGTGAGGAAGACATGGATGACTAAATAAGTATGCCTGGATTAAAATTGTCAAAGTTCAACTAAACGAAACAGGTGTCAAAATGTCAACCAATTATCGATTATCAATGGTGTCTTATAAAAGATTATATAATGAGTAAATAGTAAATAGTAATTTAATAATAGATATTAAATCTTGTAATCTATATGTATAAAAGAAAGTCGTGTTAGTTACACTATTTATAACTCAAGAACGGCTGAATCGATTTGACTGAAAATTGGTGGGCAGGTAGCTTAGAACCAGGAAAGGGAAATAGGATAATTTTTATTCCGTTTTCTATTTTTTTATTCCGCGCGGACGGAGTCGCGGGTAAAAGCTAGTTATGGATAAACTAAACTAGCAATCATACTGTATAAGCTTCTAAATACAAAATTATACATATCATGAAATTGTAGCACAACTTTAATAAATTATGTGCTTGCATAGCGCTTTCCAGCTGCCTCGTTGTTGATTTATGATAATAGTTGTTTTCATTTAAATTCTATTCATGTTTTATTTATTTGTATAGAAAAAAAATATATGAAAAATGTAATTTAGACAATTTACAATTTTTAAAACGTATTTTTACCAGCATTCTCGTCTTTTTTTTGCATGCAAGTAAGGTGATTAATGTTTAACAGTGGTAGATGCCAGCAACAATATTTGTTGTACGAATGGGTAGACATCGACCGGTGCAATACCACGACGACATATAAGACAGACGTAAGAGTGGAAGTCATTCCGCCTTTCGTCTCCTTCTCCGTCGACTAAGGGTAGGCAACTCATCTGCAATTTCGGATGTCTATGGGCAGAGGTCTCTTAACCATTTCAATGATTTCAGGTGTCCGCTTGCTCGTTTACCACCTTATAACATAAAAAATTGTTTCCATGTAGCTTTTATAAATCAGCTTCTAGATTAAAAAACAATATAATATTTATTATAGTATAATGCTAATAAAGTTAACATTAAACATTTCGGAAAGGCCAATCCTAAATAATTACAGAACAATAATTCGGTTTCAACTTGTCTGAACTGAAATAAATTGTCGAACATAATTTGAAATTAATTTGAGGCCCACTGCGGCGTTCGTAGTTTAATTTACGAATGTACGCTCCAATAACTTTTTCGGACAATGAAAGATGTAATTCCCTTTTAATTATTCTGTAATTGAAAATATTAAGTAGTTTTGTGAAAGTAAACTTCATTAAATCAACACAAATTAAAGTTGTTTATTAACAATGTTTGTATCGTTAAAGCTTCAGCAGCAGTAAGTATACCATTCTTTTTAGAATGATAATGCATTAAAAATTCTAACTACCATATCATTCTTACGGTGAAGGAAAACATCGTGATGCAACCTGCACATGTCTGAGAAGAAATTCAATGATATGTGTGAAGACAACCAACCCGCACTTGGCCAGCGTGGTTGACTATGGCCTAGTCACCCCTAACTTGGGGTAGGCTCCGAGCCCCTCAGTGGGGACGTATAGTGAGCTGATTATGATGATGATATCATTATTTCTAAATGTACATTAATTGAGTCGTCAAAGTGTAGAATTAGTAATAATAATCTTCTTTAAGGGCTAATTTAAGTAACCATTAACCTTTAACGATGCTATTTCAAAAAGTATAATTTAGACGCTTTTTAGTTAGACACATGTTTTAACCTTTCAACCGCCGCTGATTGATATTATGTACGTCATATCCGTACGTCGTTATATGTTTCACCATAAATATGTATTACCACACTGTTTTTACTGCTTTTGACATATAATCGACAGTCGACTATGTCTGTATTGACCGAAAAGACAACTCGCGTCGACGATTCAAAATTATGTGTGCAGAGCGCGCGCAACGCGATTCTCGCAACGCAATCATTTTATTCAATATTAGTTTAGACGACTTATGTTACCTCGTGTAGGAAGGGTCTTATATTAACGTGAGATAAAAGGGTTGACATATGTTGAAGCTAGAATGTATCAGAAATACTGTCTACAGGTTCTGAGATTATTTGACTGTGACAGTTAAAAATACTCCCAGAGTTAGTACTCAAATAATTTCATAACTAAAGTACCAAAAAATGTAATCCTACTTCTTACTATTATTATAAACTAGCTTTTACCCGCGACTCCGTCCGCGCGGAACATAAAATAGAATACGGTGTAAAAATTATCCTATGTCCTTTTCCTGGTTCTAAGCTACCTGCCCACCAATTTTCAGTCAAATCGATTCAGCCGTTGTTGAGTTATAAATAGTGTAACTAACACGACTTTCTTTTATATATATTATAGATGCGAACATTTGGATGGATGGATGTTTGTTAGAAAGTATCTCCGTAAAGTCTCAACGGATCTCGATGAAATTTGGCATAGATGTAGATCATAGTCTGGAAAAACACATAGGCTACTTATTATGTTTTTTTTTTAATTTCGGGAAAATGGAGTCGCGGGCGACAGCTAATATAATTATATTGGTATTTTTTTAAGGAGAACAACGAATAAATAAGAAATTTGTGGTTTAACCCCTCTCAGGAATGAAACGAGGGTGTATTTAATTTTAACATTGTTTTCTGTATTTACGTATCTTCCAATAGATATGGGTCTGACGTAATTATCAACATCTATCTAAAGATGTCCTCGTCCCTGGTCAGTGTAAGACTAACAAATGTCTAGCCTAGTCTTTTCTAGACTTCTCGATAAACTATTACTAAAGCAATGAAATAACCTAAGATTAAAATTCAGATTAAAAAATTAATATTATTTAAAAAAATCTGTTTTACTAATCATACTCTTACTGATGTTCTTTTTCTTATAATTAAGCGCTATGACGTCACAACGTCGATTCATCGTAATTGTAGAGCATAGTACAAAGGTAATCCAACTAAAGTGATTGTGCAATTTCTTTATGACAATAACTAACTTCAACATGAAATGCAAACTAACAGTGTTATATTTCTCTCACTTTACCTGCTTTATTTTGTGCGAAGTCTTTTAAACTTTTGCTACAGTATAATACTTCGTGTTTAAACTTAATTTGTCTAGCTTGCAAGTTAGACCTATGAGGTTAATTTATAAAGTTGTCCATTGTTCTTCTTACCACTTGAAATAGCATAACAAATGCAATTTATATTCTTTTTATGTTTCCTTTTAAATTACTTTATGACTTTCGCGGCACTTTTATTGATATATTATGTTGTCTTTGTTTTTTCAAAGGGAATGTGAGGGACGAAGATATAAAAGTGTCAATAAATTCGGAACTCGCAGTTAATCCATTGGTCATAATAACAACTTGTATAGTTACTTTCAAATATCTTGGCGGCTCAAGATAATGTGCGCATTACCTTCGCAGTTAAACCTAAAATTGTGTTCCACGCAGCGACTACAATTGTACTTACTGTTGGTTTTCTCTTATGCATAAACTGAAATAAATAAAGAAAAATGACGACTATCTCATTTACTTTCATGGATAATAAAAAAGAGTGTTAACTTATTAAAACTTTCGTGAGACATTGTGCTACAGTCTAAGTACCGACTAGACGCTATGCACAACCTATGGTACAAGTGCCAGGCATGACGTGAACATAGAACAGAACAAAACCCGTTACTTCACTCAGCATGAAAAAGGACCCCGTCGGGTCTGAAACTAGTCGGTACCTAGACCGACACAAAAGTGAGTTAAGCCGTGATCTTTGATAAGTTTAATGAAATAGAGGGTTAAAGAATTTCTAAGTTAATTAAAAACATGCAATCAAGCATTTTATTCAAAATTTTGCTAAAAACAAGTTTGCAACACAATTTCTGTTATTCTGTGCTTTATTACATTTGAAGTAAGACGGTATTCCGAGATAAGGTAAATTTATTCAGACTAATTTCAACATTACGCAGAACTGAACAATTATTCGTAGTTCCTAGTTTATTGGATTCTGAGAATCTTGTTATAAGATATAATAAAAGAAAATGGCGGAGTTATTTGTTATTGGAGTAGTTAAAGGTCAGAAGTATCGCTTCAACCGAATTAATTGACTATTATTTTAGGAATGTCTCCCATTTTTTTTCGTCATTGAGCCGATTGATCAGTAGGCGCAACGGGAAACACCTTTTTACATCATTTTTTTTATGAAGGATACTTACTGAAATATGTAAGTTAAGGTTATACTAATCTACTTATTCACCTCCAATCACGTTGAATAAAATTGAAGTAACTGTCTCTGTATACTGTAAAAACAAATCGAAGTGCTAAAAGGTGATTCATGTTGACGTAGCTGATGCTACGGCGGTCCCTGTCCTTAAATGGTATTCAATAAATAAAAGAAAAAAATTACAACTCTCTTATTTTCAGAATCAGAAAATGAAACATTAATAATTTATTTACAGTCTTTTGTTTTATATGTTGCTGATGTAAAACAACAAGCAACGAAAGTTGGATTTCGAAACGAGATAAACAATTCAAAACCATCTCAAAATTATTTTATTCTGCAGTAACAAAGAGATCAATTAAGATTTCTCATTTAAAATAAATAGCTCTACTCTGAAGTAATGAGCTATCATCAAAGATTAATAGCTCAAATGTTAGAAAAACGTTCATAACTGTTCTATTTATTTCTATTTAAAATTAATTAGATTGAAAAAATCCCATTCATTAGAATATTGTACTAATTAGTACCGAGTAATAATTTAGCTAAGTTTACCTGCGATAAACAGAAAATATATAACACCAGCTTAAACTAGATGGCGCCACATACATTTTAAAACATATTTATGAGATTCATTTTGTTGTGGAATCTTGTATTACAAATAGACATTATCTGATGATTACATGTAACAACAAGAACAACTTAACTCACGCCTGTAACCCGAATGGGTAGGCAGAGACCACGGAACTCCAATTGGCGCTGTTTATTTAAACACTTTTATTTTTATTTATTTAAAACTCAATTAAAATTAAAACTGATAGTGAAGAGAAGAGCTTACTATTAAAAAAAAATTTAGAATTTCACTATTTTTAGACTTTATATCAAACAAAGATTTTTTTTTCTATTTATAAGGAAAAAAAAAATTTTTTTTTTTTTTTCAAAATGTTGAAATAACTATAAAACTATTCGTAACAACTTATCGTGCCGTGCAGCTGGTGTAGTTAAAATTTAAATTTCATGAATGCAATATCCGACTTTGCGAGACGCTCTGAAGTTAAACATTGCATATATCCTCTGAGGTAACGTAAATAAAGTTAGTTATTTTGGTTTCGCCAGTGACCGTAGAAATATTTATATTGAATTACATTTATAAGTTGAGCAATACTAGATGTTAGCCTTCAGGCAAAGAAAAATTTTCAGGCAAATAGTGGGCACTAAATGTGCTGTCTATTTTATATATCATTTTCCTCTTGGAAGCACTCTTAAATTTTCTAATAGAATAAACTGCATTGACAGTTCCATTTAGTCAAGTTTTTTCCAGTATACGTAGTATTAATCTTTGACACGCTTGAAGGATTTTATACTGACATTAAATACTCTTTGATATATATTTATACGATGTCTTAGTTAATTTTTCACCCCTTTCTCTAAACAGTTTTGCGGCTGTGAGTTAGGTACTTAGTGTTATTAATGTAATATAATCTATATATATAAAAGAAAGTCGTGTTAGTTACACTATTTATAACTCAAGAACGGCTGAATCGATTTGACTGAAAATTGGTGGGCAGCTAGCTTAGAACCAGGAAACGGACATAGGATATTTTTACCCCGTTTTCTATTTTTTATTCCGCGCGGACGGAGTCGCGGGTAAAAGCTAGTTTTAATTAAAATAAAGAAATTTCATGCATCGACTATTTTTATTCCTATTTTCTTACATGTATATTTTAAATAATATACAATTCAAAGTAAAAAAGTATTGGATAGTGTTGTTAAAGTTTTTTAACTATGTTAAGACTATCTTTTTCCAGTTATCTATACTTGCACAGTATTATATTGAATGGGGTCACGTAGAGTCTGCAATTGGCGCAAAGACAGAACTTCTCAAACATGTCTCGAATTCTAATTAGTGTGAATAAACATTACAACGTCTGTGTGTACTAGTAATAAACATACAGAATAAAGTTTAAATACAGTACGTTGATTGTACGAGAACATTCGAATTATAAATGTTAACATTAGTAAAAGATGTGATCCTTAAATCAACCTAATTGATGATGAAAAAAGGTTAAGGTTAACTGCCAGTTTCCAGGGTGTTACGTTCAGTGGACCGATCGGTCCAATGGTATCAAATACACAGAATCAATCGGCCCAATGGTATAAAAGGTTTTTAGAAAGAATTCCCTTATTGATGTATGGATATATGTGTGTAGAAGAATTAATGGGTATCAGGGTTTAGACAATAACAATATCCACACCATCTCGATGGCTGGCAATCCAGAACCGTGCTGTTTTCGCGTAGCATTCTACCGCGTACCGCCGCATTGTGGAATGGTCTGTCCTCGGCGGTATTTCCAAACCGCTACGACTTAGGGTCCTTCAAGAAGCGAGCGTATCACCATCTCAAAGGCAGGCAACGCATCTGCGATTCCTCTGGTATTGCAGATGTCCATGGGCGTCGATGAACACCTTGGTGTTCCCGCTGATCGTTTGCCCCCTTCTCTTATATAAAAAAAGACATTAGAGTCCAACATGTCTGCTTAGGTACATCTCTGGTACTACTTGTATCTACAAGTGTAAGTAATTTTATTTTAAAATCTTGCTAATAATATAATTGCCAATATTTTTATGTATGCATTTTTGTTAGAAGGTAGGATTTAATTTAATTCCACGCGGACGGAGTCGGATAGCTAGTATTATTATAATGTGGCAAAAAAATCTCTGTTATCTGGATAAAATATAATAAAACACACACTACAACATGGATAAAAATAAACATAATAAGTATTTTCCCAATTTATATTAGAGCATAATTTAATCATCGTATATTAATCTACATTACGTATAAAAATGATTGAGAATATTTAAGCCGTGGAAAGTAGAAACACATCTCCAGAGAAATCTTGCGAAATTACTTCCTGTCGCGTGATTTATTCGCAGAACAATGTTTTACTAAAGGGCTGTTTCCAGTCTTTTTTTTTTAAGTGGGATTTAAATTATACTTTTGCTTACATAAAAAATCTGTATAAATTATATTAAACAAAATACACATAAATTAGTATTATTACTAAAAGACATAAACAAACTTTGGCTTTATTTTGACGTACTGGACGCCTCGTTTTAATCATTTCACCTTCTCTTTATTTTCTTATTACAACATAAATTCAAATAGGCACTTGAAATCGAAATGACCTTTTATTTAATTTTACTTATAAAAAAATAGACAAACACTTTACTTAAAAGACGTAGTCAGTATAGAACATTGAAATTCTTTTAGCTAGAAGTTAATTTCATAAGCCTTTGTCACAGTTATATGTACGAGTATATCGCATGTAAATTTGTCGTGATTTACATTTTATGATGAAAGACACCTCATGCTTTACAAAGGCTTTTAATCTTTACATATTACAGTGCTCGTTTCATATAAATATTTTTATATTCTTTACCATATTAAGCATAAAAGATATGAAAAACTCTACTAATATTAAAATATGGAACACTTTTTAAGGTATGGTTGGTAAGAATCACGGGATTCTTCTGTTTATAAGTGATCGCTATTTTCGCGAGTTTATTACTTAAGTTATATTTTATTATTACGTAATTACTAATCATAGTTATAAGGATATATTGTTACTAACTAAATATGAGAGCAGGCCTGAAATAAACGTTTAGTTTAGGGAAAAAATAGTTTAAATTATTTTATTACATTTTTAACAAACTTCAAAAAGGAGCAGGTTCCAATTAACTTTGTTTTCTTTTTGTTAATTTTTGCTCTTCCGTAACTCTTCGTAACTCAACCTCTAGCTGTCCGATTTTCATAATTATTATTTTTTTTATTTTAAAGGTATTGTGTGTAATTAATATTTTTCTTTTCAATATGTTTTTAAACACGTTTAGTAATGTCGAAACCGTAGCCGTTTGCAATAACCTAATCTGTTACATATGTGTTGAATGGTCTGATGAGATGAAAAGCTAATTTTTTTGTTAAATAAATAGCAGATGTATTTATTTATTCACTACTATTTCTTGCAATCATTCAAATAATCTTTAAGCTAACGAATCAATAGTTGTAGCAGAAGTTCAACAGAAGTCAGACGTTTTACCACTATTAATACACTAAATAAAATCACGGCTCAAGTGTCATGTACTAAATGTATCGACTAATTTCAAACCTTTCGGAGTTCTACCACTAGATTAACGCCTGGATAGCGTTATGTTTTCACACATAGGTTATGTAAAGAAAGTCCTTGACCATATTTCTTTTATATTCTACAGTATTTGTGAATATAATAATGTTCTTATAAACTTAACTCTATGTTCAATATTCGACATCATCTTGACACACCTGTTCAGGGAAGATTTTTATGAATTATTCATGATGTGTCCCATTTTTACGGAGACATGTAGACGCTCATTCGTAGCGCAGATATTTTTTATGAATGCATAACAGAATTCTGAAGCCCGTAATGAAATGTGTTAACAATCTTGATGTGGGTTTTCACAAAGGAATGTTTGTGAATTTCTCTTAAAGGGAATTATGATGTTACTAAATTATTGAGTTCAAAGAAAACTTACTTTAACTTTTTTTCATAGATTACTTTAAATTGCCACTTTCTTTTATCTTTTACATATAATTGAAATTCTGTCCCTTAGATTTTAATGAGTAAAGAAGGAAAGTTTTAACTTTTAATTTAAAAAAATTGATTTAAAACAGTAGGTCTATAGGTCAGTAATAAAGACTGCAATTCGACGGGCCCTCGATTAAAATCCGGGTGTCTCCTATCTTATACATAAAATTCTCGTGTCACAATTTTAGTTACCATACTCCTCCGAAACGGCTTGACCGATTTTTATGAAACTTTATATGCATATTCAGTAGGTCTAAAAATCGGCTAGTATCTATTTTTCATGCCACTATTAAGTTATTTTTAACTGCTCGCAGTCGTAGTCACAGGCGACAGCTAGCGTTCTATGTATTTCTTTCCTTTACACATCACATAGAAATTTTATCCGGTAGAAAATGTACACATTTACTCACGGTTTCCGGTGCTGAAACATATTTAAAAAACATGTTGCTATTTCATTTTTTTATCATTTTATTAAAAAGGTTGATAAAATATTATTTTTTATTAATTGAAACCAAACAATGTCGGCTTTAGTAAAGGCATGTGTTATTTCTATTTAAATTAGTCTTTTCCATTTTCATGAGCTTTAGAACATTAATGAGATTACTTCTGTATTCTTAACTATCTTAAGATGGGTTTCGTATATTAAAAACAATTAGGTTCTTATTTATTTATTAACTCTTATTTCTAATACAAATTATACAGAAAAATTACTATATACTAATTTACATCGCATTCGTTCTTATAACTGTAGAATTATATTCACAATTATCGCTTTATTTTTAATTAAAACATTGAATTTATTTAAAATGCTTCAAACTTTTGTGGCCCGGTACGCGAAATTTAACTAATCTTCATATGAACATTGTTTTTAGACAATGCAGTCAGTGTTAAAGAATACCAAAAATTCAACGGTAAGCCAGAAGGACTATAGCTGTCTTTCCATGTTTTCTTTGCCTAAATAAGTTTTTTAATTTTTCTATTTGATATAACTAACACACTTTAAACCCGTTTTACAGGGCCAGATAAATTAGTCAGACTACGGTTGTGTTAGCCTTCATATTTTCGATCTCTGTGGGGAATAATAAATTACTTACTTTGACTGCTATGCGGTGAGTAAAATTTTAGACTGGCCACGTTGTATATTCAAGCAGGAAACTATTTTCATACCTAACCTATTCACATTTATAGCAAGTTAGTAAAAAGCGGTAAAGTAATATAGTGAAAAAATAAAGTAAATGTTTTGATACAATCTTTATATCGCCGCTGGAAAGCATAAACGCTGGTCCCTTGAAATCGTGAATATGTTTTTCACACGTTAATAATTTCAACCATTATCAAACGATAATGATTTTATTACAGGTTAGCACAAACTACACAACATTGCTAAGTACTGCATGCTTGTAGGCGTATCAGCTCACGAGTTATGATTTTTTGGCTCTCCTGTAAAGTTCATACTTTCGGGGTTACAGCGTTTACGCTTTCCAACGTCGATATCTAAAATTATTTCTTGTTAATGCTTGTATCTGTAATCTGTATATTCTAATTTTTTTATTATCTGTGTACTTGATTCGGCTTGACCTTTTTAATAAAAAAAAATAAATAAATAGACAGACGAGATAAAGGAATGATCAAATCGGATTATCCTTTGAAAGCTCAGGTGACTAATGATCGCATTTCATATCGTCGAAATACGAGTTTCAGGCAACTGACGAAAAATACTACTTTTAAGAGCTTATTAAAAACTAACAAAAATATTTCAAATGTGTATGTTTGTTGTTATTTCAATGGCCAATGATTATTTAAACAATTCTGTGTCATATAAGCTAGTTAGATTAATTATAAGTTTATTAATTAATTAAATATTTTTACTAATATTATAGATGCGAATGTTTAGATGTATGGATGTTTGTGTGAAGGTATCTCCGGAACGGCTCAATGGATCTTGATTAAATTTGGCACAGATGTAAAACATAGTCTGGAAGAACACATATAGGCTACTTAATACGTTTTTTTTAATAATTGGCTAATGATAAATGTTTTAATTACAAATTTTCTAAAAAAAATCGACATATTATTCTTCTTTGAGAAGTTAATACCACTGTATAAATCGCGTTCGTTAAATGAAAATGAAATAATCAATTAAAATACAGGATAAACTTAATTAAAAGAAAACAAACTCGTTGCCGGTAAATTGTTTTAAAGCTTTGTTTAGCTGTACTTATACAGTTATTCGATAGAGAATAAATAATTTAGTTGTTTTTTATTTTTAAATTTATTACAATAATGTAATGCATCGAGTAAGTATAACTGATGGTTGCCACTATAGAAGCAGTTATATAAAACATATTTTCATACCTTCATGATCTTAGACAATATAAATTTATATTTGTAATAATATTTTTTTCTATAACAAGGTGGCAAACGAGCAAGCTGTCACCTGAATTCGATGAAATGGTGAAGCAAACGCTGCCCATAGACCGCAGTTCCAGATGCTTTGCCTACCTTTAATTGATCGAGGAGGATACGCACAAAAAAAAGAATGTTTTCCCTTCCTATGCATCTCCTCCAACAAATCCACTTCCCCTTCTCATCCTTTCCTTATAAACAAGGGTGGGAAGGGAAAGAAGGCTAAAATTAGGCCTTCGACACCACAGTCATCAGACGGAACGCGGAATTACTTCCACTTGACGTCTGTATACTTTCGGACTCTGTATGGTCGTAATATTGCAGCGGGCAAGTCGGCCCATTTGTGCAACAGATGTTGTTGTTGCTGGCATCTACCACTGTTAAAATATGTGTGTTTTTTTGAAGTGCCAACAGACTTGTAGGTAAAAGATTTCTGATCACGTGACCGAGGATTCGAATTCCGCCATTCAACAAAATCTAAAAATTTTTTATAAAAAAAAAAAAACTCTTATAATACACATGAAATTAACATGATTATGAATAACTGTAATACCTTTTAAAACGTACTCAATTTTCCTAAACATATTGTATTGAACGTAGTTCCTCGTAAGCTTAGTCTACTATTTTACACTCGGCGAGTGTCGGAGTGAAAGTTTTATAAATTCCGATCACGTAACACATGCACTGGCTACTGGAACATGTTCCCTAAGTCGGAACATTAAGTGTAAAATGTTACTTAAATTTATTAAGTATTATTTTATCTCTAACAATTTTATACAGACAATATCATTTTCAAATACGATGTAATTCTTTGTCGAATTTTTCAGAAAAATCTTATTGTATATTTCTGGGTGATAAATGTCAAATAACAATTCTTACATAACTAATAATAAATACGTTGCAATTGTACACGTTATTAGTATATATTATTACAAAGGAATTCTAAATATTGTTAACTATGAATTCTCTTTCCACAAAACAACATTTAATTTCCAAAAATATTTTCCCGAAAAACACTTCTCATATTACTGTAAAATATTATATTAATATTGACTTCTATATATTTAGGCATTTAGAAGTGATATAAAAATGACTTTTATATAAAACATTACATTATGTATAAAGTACATAGAAATTCAAATACGAAGCTAAGGAAACTTAGAACAAACATGTGACAATTTTTTTAAATAGAAATTAAAGAAAAAAGTATTAACAAGTTTCACACATAAGAAAAGAAGCTTGTCACAAGATAAATTCATATAAAGTTCCTTGTAAAGCAAAAGACTCTTCCACTCCGAAGCTTATACATAGCGCTCTGAGTATTCTAGTCACGTGAAACTTGCATTGTAACAGTAAGAATCTACTGCGGTAACACATGTTTCAATATAAATCGTCATCCCTTTCATTTTCTTCGATAAGACAGAGACAACGATATATCTTAAAATAAGTGCTACATCAGTAAAACTCTACTACGACATATAAGATCTCATATGAAATGTAGAAACGTAAGTGAAATAAAATATATTTGAAGAACAATGTTTTTGATGAAATAAGTACTTCTTTGTAATATTTTTACAATTCTTGACACGTCTAGTGCTAATAAATATAATGTATAATTCAATAGAAACTAGCTTTTACCCGCGACTTCGTCTGCGCGGAATAAAAAAATGCACACAAGATAAAAAAAAAAGTTCATATGTCCGTCTCCTAGTTCGAAGTTACCTCCCCATCAATTTTCAGCTAAATCAGTTCGACCGATCTTGAGTTATAAATAGTGTAACTAACATGACTTTCTTTTATATTAGGTCCTTACATATGAAATTGGCGTTTTTCGTACTGGCCACTTTAATCACGAATTTCTCCTCTTTGGTAAGGAATTCCAAATTAAAATTTTTACAGCTATAGACTCATGTATTTGTGGTTCGATGACCGTCATTCATTTGTTTTTTTCTTCTGTTTTTTTCTGTTTGCGTCACTCTTTTTACAAAATGGAAAACTTAAAATATCGCATTATTTACGAGTACGAGTTCCGCCGTGGCACTAGTGCTGCGGAAACGACTCGAAGGGTTGAATGATGTGTATGGCGGTCGTGTTGCAAAAGAAAACACAGTTCGTTTTTGGTTCCAACGTTTTCGTTCTGGAAATTTCGATCTGCAGAACAAGCCCCGTGGACGGCCTGAGACTCAAGTTGATAATGAAGAGTTGAAGGCTATTGTGGAAGCGGATCCATCGCAAACCACGTCCGAGTTAGCTGCAGGCTGCGATGTTAGTGATAAAACTGTTTTAATTCACTAGAAGCAAATTGGGAAGATTAAAAAGCTTGAAAGGTGGGTACCTCACGAATTGACTGAAGCAAACCGGCAAACGCGCGTCGACTGTTGCGTTACATTACTAAACCGGCACAATAATGAAGGTATTTTAAACCGAATCATTACCTGTGATGAAAAATGGGTTCTTTACGATAATCGGAAGCGCTCAGCGCAATGGTTGGATCCTGGCCAGACAGCCAAATCTTGCCCCAAGCGAAAATTAACCCCAAAAAAGTTACTTGTAAGCGTTTGGTGGACTAGTGCCGGTATTGTTCATTACAGTTTTCTCAAATCTGGCCAGACTATTACGGCTGATGTCTATTGTCAACAATTGCAAACCATGATGGAAAAGCTAGCGGCTAAACAACCTAGGCTGGTCAATCGCTCCACGCCACTGCTGCTTCACGACAACGCTAGACCACACACTGCGCAACAGACGGCTACTAAATTAGAAGAGCTTCAATTGGAAAGTCTAAGACATCCTCCGTACTCCCCGGACCTTGCTCCAACAGATTACCATTTTTTTCGAAATTTGGATAACTTCTTGCAAGGGAAAAAATTCAACTCCGATGGGGCAGTCCAAATCGCCTTCAAAGATTTTATTGATTCCCGTCCGACTGGTTTTTTTAGTAAAGGGATCAATGAACTACCTATGAGATGGCAAAAGTGCATAGAAAATAATGGTTCATACTTTGATTAATTAAATATATTATATTAAAAAATATTCGACTTTTTGTTCCTCCCATACAAAACGCCAATTTCATATGTAAGGACCTAATATATGTTATATAGATGACAAATAATAAAACAAAAAACTATCAAAATAATTTTACCTTTATAAAGCTGTTATCACAGACATATTAAAAACAGACATGTTTACATCATTAATTTTAACTCTAAAACATTTCAAAATAACTCCATAGACATAAATGACATTATCAGCCGGTGAAATGTGTAAATTTAGTTTATCATTTACATTGAATTCTACTATATTTATATACATTTTCATAGACAAAAGCGACGCGACTTCGCACAGTGAACATATATATCTATCTATATATATAAAAGAAAGTTGTGTTAGTTACACCATTTATAACTCAAGAACGGCTGAATCGATTTGACTGAAAATTGGTGGGCAGGTAGCTTAGAACCAGGAAGCGGACATAGGATAATTTTTACCCCGTTTTCTATTTTTTTTATACCGCGCGGACGGAGTCGCGGGAAAAAGCTAGTTAGAAATAAATATTAATTAATATTAATCGATTAATTGAGATATAAATTATCATTTTTCAAAACGGACCAAATTACACATAGATACGCATTTTCATGAAAATAGATTTAGTAGTTTCGGATTTTCGGAGTTTAGCACATTGTGATACGAAATTTGATGTAAAATGTATACAGGATTGAAAATAATATATATTTTGCAATAATGCTATTTACTAAAGATTTTTGAACAAAGTCGAACTGAAAGGAAGTAACCATCTGGTGTTCAAAGCATCTGGCGGACTGCAATATACTTCGACGTTCACTTTAATTACTCGCTAAAACTAGGAAAGCCGGAATTTTCTGCGTTTTGTTACTTCGAGGTTTCTCTATTAAAACTATCCTTTACGAGCTTCCTAACTTTAATGCACAGTTTCATGCCGCGAAAATGGTTAAAAATATTTTACAACATCGTTATAAAGGTAAAGCCCTTCGTACACAGTCAAGTGTTACTGACAATGTATTATTTTATCGCCAAAGCCAATTACTTGCTACCTGTTTGTCACGGTCATCAGGAAAAAGTCACTGGGCTTTTTAAGATGGCGTAGTAAAATCTATACAGTTATGTTAGACATGTAGTCGATATGTCGACGATCAACGTTGTGTACGGAGCGCGCGCAACGCGATACTCGCGACGCTAGGTTACAATGTTAAATACCAAGTTATTCTATTGTGTACAAAAGCGCTAAAAGTGTGAAATAATGATTATCCAAGCAAGAAGTTTTATAGTAAATCTGTTAAATTTTATTGTTTAACTGGTATACGTCAGTGGGGAATTAAAAAAGTTCTATGTCACTCCCGCACACATTAGCTATATTCCAGTAAAAATCCCATCAACATTAGTACAGCTGTTTCGGAGATTACCCGAAACAAACACGGACTTACAGACAGACAGACAAGAATATTATTAATTGTAATAGACAAGAATACAGTTAAATTAATAAAATTTTATTAATTGTGTATATTTTATTCAATCTATTTATCGAATTCGAGTATTAATTTAGTGAGTAACAAAGTTCTCTAAATTGATTCTATCTAGTTTCACGTAATTCAAATGCAACTACACTTTATGATTATGCTTCGTACAATGTACTATTAATGCTTTTGTGCCAGACTAAAACCATTGACTTGGAATAATGAATTCATTACTCTGTAACTTAATGTATATATATTTTATAAACGTAGTACATTGAACTGAAAATTCATTTTACCAACAATTTAAGAATCTTGTAAGGCATAGTAAATGTGTCGTTCGACTTTATTTTATTACTTTAATAAAACATCAAATGAAACAACAATAGCAAAACACACGTACGCAACCGAAAGAAATAGGGTATGAATCTGGATTTTCGGCGATTATAGCTCACCTCATTCTTATTTATATTCATATATCTACGCAAAGAAATAAGCGACCACTTTAATAGGCCACTTAAATTAGACCAATTTAGACAGAGGAGGGGACGCACAGAAAGAGGTAAATCTTACTATGAAACCTCTCTTTTGTAAAATCGACATCCCCATTCCATACCTTTCTTATAATAAAATGTTGCGAAGGGGAAGAGGACTAAAATTAGGACTTCAGCACATACACTCATTAGACTAAACGCGGAATGACTTCCACTTCACTCCTGTCTTCTGTGTAGTTGTGGTATTTCACCCTGTCAAGCCAGCCAATTCGTTCACTAGATGTTATAGTGGGCTCTACCTATGTTTTAATTCTTAGGTGTTTCTAATTCCAATAGCCTAATATATAATAAGTTAAACACTTACTTAACTCTATTCTTAAATAAGCTATGCGAAAAATAAATTTTACCAATTTGTATGTTTCGTATAACTTGTTAGACTACAATTCGGGAGTACATGTATCGTTCGTCTCCCATAACGTCCGATAGTACAAACATAGCAAATGGTTCGGAATGTCCTCCAGCTGAATATATTGCGACCGCATGAGTCTGTTACATACTGGCTACTTGCTATCATTTAGGTTCATTCAGTTGTTTGAGTTGGATATTTTTAAACATAGATTCTTTATCAGCTCACTATACGTCCCCACTGAGGGGCTCGGAGACTACCCCAAGTTAGGGGTGACTAGACCATAGTGAACCCCGCTGGCCCAGTGCGGGTTGACTTCACACATATCATTGATTTTCTTCTCAGATATGTGCAGCATCACGATGTTTTCCTTCACCGTAACGTCGGATAAATGTACATATGTAATTCGAGACTCGAAAAACACATTGTTACATGACGGGATTCGAACCCAGGAACTGCAGATTGCAAGTCAAGGGCTTAACCCCTGAGCCACTGACGCTTAAACATAGATTATTATTTTGGAAATAATATTTGTAACAACCATATGAATAACATTTGATATGTTTAATTTTAATACATACTTCTCCCTTAGAAGGAACGCATCTGCAGTTCTTCTAGTATTGCGGATGTACAGGGTTATCAGATTACTCAACAGACGACCAGTTTCATCACTTTTCATTTAAAAAAGTAAGTACACTTTGAATTATACTAAATAATTAACTTAACATCTGTTGTACGAATTATCTAACTCGTCCGGTGTAATACCACGAACACACAGAAGCCAGGCGTGAAGTGAAAATAATTCCGCGTTTCATCTGATGAGTGTGGTGCCGGAGGCCTAATATAATACCCTTTCCCTTCCCACTTTTTTTAAGGAAAAGATGGGAATGGGAAAGTGAATTTGACTGAGAAGGGAATGAATAGAAAGGGGAAATATTATTTTTCTGTGAGTCCCCTCTTCCATCCTTTGTTTTTTACGATCTTATAAACAGAATGGAATAAGAAAGTTAACCTACATTTGAACAATAACAAATACTGTAGCAACAACAAAGAAAACTAGAATAGTTTCAATGCCGTTTCTAACAATGTTTCACTTAAATGAATCACTTCGGAAGGCATTGTTTCGTTTCCATTAGTTGGAAATGCTACAAGTAAGAAATATATAAAGATTACCTTTATAGGCTGTGGAAAAAAACTACATCATAAGCAGATGGATATAAAGTAAACAGCTTAACAAATCATTGGTTTAAACCACTTATGTGATATATAAATGAATTATAGCCCAATAAAATTGTGTTTAAAAAAGGAACAAAATCAAAAAAAAACCCGACTAACTTGGGCAGTAATGGATGACATGGCGCCATCTATTGACTGCATTTTTAAAGCAAGATTTTAAAATTTAAACTAAATAACTCTAAAGTTGTATAACACTTTCTTATTATAGAATTTACGAAGTTAAAATTGAAAAATAATTTAGTGGTGTTAAAAAAATGGCTAATGAAGTTTGAACTCGTTTTTCCCTAATTTAGTATTTCATTTCTCACGTCCGCTGTATGTGACTCCAGGGAAAAATACTAATCCAATGACACCGGTTCAGTCTAGGCTCTAGGCCGTAACAATTTTATTTACATACATACAAGCCCACACATATAACAATAATTTACATATTCGCGAAAAACATTGCCCTCTTGTCAGTCGGGTGGAAAAATAAATTGCCGCTTTCAATGTCGTTGATTGGCTACTAAGGGAACTCTTAGAGTAGTTTAAGTATGAGAAATCCACACTAAAGCAATGTAAACATAGTTTTGAATGCTTAAACGATTGTTAGATGACAGTAAAATTAATATAAGAAAATATATACAATTCACTTAAATTTTGCCACTGGACAGACACCGTAGAGCTGGACTTGCGGGGACTACTGGCAAGGGACGGCACAGGACAAGCGACTTTTGCGATAGCTTATGTCTGAGGCCAAGACTCACTTTGTGTCGCTGCGCCGGCGGAGTAAGTACTTAAATTCATATAACAAATCAATAATGTTTTCTCGATAATATCATATGTAAATTTATGAATATTAACTTTAATTTTTTATCGAAACCGCAATTTAATAATATCGTAATGATACTATTTATATTAATAACAAAAGCTTTCAACCACAATTTGGCAACAAAGAGGAAATAATCGAAAAAGTCACACAACCAATTCACTGGCAGTATTTTGAATTCGCTTGCTGTGTGGTTTGTGATTTAAAAGCGTTGCGATATAATTACATAATTCACAATAAAATTTCACTCACTTGTACGATTAACGATGACGTCCAAATATGGCAAAGGAAAGCTTTACACATGAGACATCTGATTATTTTCACAAGCTATTCAAGATATAAATATTAAATATTATCTTCTAATTATCTATTATCATACTAATATTATAAATACGAATGTTTGGATAAATGAATGGATGGATGTATGTTTGAAGGTATCTACGGAACCGCTCAACGGATCTTGGTGACATTTCGCACATACGTAGATCATAGTCTTTTTTAATGTTGCGCGTACTTAGTCGCGGGCGACAGCTAGTATCTGTTAAACGTATCGGCTACTTCGAAGTACCATAGAGAAATAATGTTAAAAAAATATTACTAAGAAAGATAACTTAGGTTTTATCGTATGTGTTGTTTAATTAAAAAAAAAGTTATAAAATCACTTACCTTGAACATTTAAATCAAAACTAGGCACAGACTAAATGAAACTGTCAGAAAATATAATTCCGAAATATCGACAGAGAAGATTAACTTCGAATTAAGTGGCGGTATCCAGTCTCTTTGACGTCATACCTCAATATCTAAGCCTTCGTCACTTTAATTAAGCCGAAACCGATTTCTGGAAATCGATTCGTTTCGCTTAGCAACATCCGAAAACCGACATTCTCTTTGTTTTCTAATGCAATGTACATTTGAAGATAGATCTAGTACCGATTTTTTTAAAGTAAACGTTCGAATGGATAGAATTATTATTATTTATTTTACATGAAACTAAAATTGATAGCTGGAAATAGTGGTCAATACCTTGAAAGTGTTTTATTGTTCTATTTGTCTTCGTGAGCGTACTCGTGTATTAACAACGCTCTATTATTTCCTTCCAGTATAGTAAGAAACAAACGAGGCTACTTCGTTCCCGATAATTAAAACAGTACGTCGATGCGAAGTTCATTATTGATTGGCAAACCTTCATTGCGATCAGACAGCGGACCGCATAGCTTCCTATTCTCTACTTCAGTGTGATTTTAAATGCACAAATAAAAATGTTCTACCCACTAATAAAGAAAACAAATTACTTAAACTGACATCGTTGATTGAAGCTACTATCAAAACATAGTGAGTTATTCTTTTGGTTTTTTCTCTTTTTGATACTCTTCTTTACTACAGTTTCTTGTTTCTTGAAGAGCATCGGTGGCTCAGAGGTTAAGCACTTGACCTGTAATCTGCAGGTCCTGGGTTCGAATCCCGCCATGTACCACTGTGCTTCTCGATTTTCGATTAACATATGTACATTTATCCGACGTTCTTATGATGAAGGAAAACATTGTGATACAACCTGCACGTATCTGCGAAGAAATTCAAAAATATGTGCGAAGTCAACCAACCCGCACTGGACCAGCGTGGTTGATAAGGCTTAGTCCCTTAATTTGGGTAGGCTGCGAGCTCCTCAGTGGGGAAGTATAGTGTGTTGATGATGATAATTTCTTGCAAAAAGTTCTGATCGTTAACCTTTTTTACATTATTAGTTGGACAACGAGCAAGCTTCCACTTGAATTCTACGAAATAGCGAAGTACACAGCCACAGCAACGCATCTGCAATTGCAAAGGCGTTGCCTACCATGAATCACCTTAGGAGTTGACGCACAGAACGAGTATGCATCCACTCCTCTGCCAAATCTCCTTCCTCTTCCCATCATTTCCTTACAAAAAAGGGACTCTAAATATATTAACAATAGACATTTTTTATTAACCTTCATGTTGTTAGAGAATGGCTATAGTTTATGAAATCCTTTTTCACCGTGTATAAACTAATTTCTTCGTATTCAAAATATATTTTCCTCTAGGGTGTCCCTTACTGATATTGCCACTCACTTTCACTACATTAATCTTACTTATTTTGTTTTATTCATTTTGAAAACAAGGTTTATGTACAACAACGGAACATACAAACATCATGAATATATAGTTGTGAGTATATCAACATGAGATATATAGTTGTGATACATCATCACAACTATATATCTCACATAAAAAAAACCGTTGTATTATATTTTTTGATCTCTTCGAGTTCCCAAACCACTGAACAAATAGTAATGAAACTTCACTTTACTAATATTATAAATGCGAATGTTTATATGGATGGATGTTTTTTGAAGGTATCTTATTAGGATGTTGATGAAATTTGGCACAGATGTAGTACATAGTCTGGAAGAACACATAGCCTAAGTATTTTTTAATTCCGCGCGGACGGAGTCGCGGGCTACAGATAGTATATTATAAGAATGAATATTCTTTTAATTTACTTTACTTAGTCTTAAATTATTTTATTTTATTTATATATCTGAAACTGTTAAATTCAAGATTTCTTATTTAATATATATTTTTCAATAGCACTTGACTTAGATACTTGACTACTATCTACACTTTGTAAATTTAATTATTGCTTAAACCTGTTATTGACCTTTCCATTATCTATGTAATAGATGTTTTATAATTTATTATATCTATATATATAAAAGAAAGTCGTGTTAGTTACACCATTTATAACTCAAGAACGGCTGAATCAATTTGACTGAAAATTGGTGGGCAGGTAGCTTAGAACCAGGAAACGGACATAGGATAATTTTTACCCCGTTTTCTATTTTTTATTCCGCGCGGACGGAGTCGCGGGTAAAAGCTAGTTTTCAATAAATGAATAAATAAATCGATAAATGACAACTAAAATTTAATTCAAATTAACTTAGGTTTCAAATTGGTTGATAAATTTCAAATTAAAGTTGACAGATTATATTTCAGTTCGAAGCAGTTTGAGTCGTGTTAATTACTATATTGTTGCGGTCTTGTTTATTACATAATAATTAAACGCAGACAGTAAAAGTTCTAATTGTTCTTTGTTGTATAAGAGTAAATATTATTGTATAAAAAAATAGTAGCAGTAATTTGCTTTTGGTATTCGATTGTTTTTGAGTGTTGTTGAAAGGAGGTCTACAAATGGGCTACGGACCTTCTTTATCAGACGAAACGCAAAATGCTTCCACACATAAACTGGTGTAGCTCGATCAATGTCAAATTATTGAATTATACGCTTTTAATAATTATGAAATCACTGGGAACATGGCTTATGTACTTACAAAGCGAAAAGCTTTGTCTATCTTAACTGTTTCAATTTTTGTCTTTTTTCTTTTTTATTGTAATTTTATTGTTTTGCATTACCGGAGACAAATATAAGATACTAGCTGTCGCCCTCGACTCCGTCCGCGCGCAGTTAAAAAGTTGAAAAATAGATGTTGGCCGATTCTCAGACCTACTGAATATGCTCACAAAATTTCATGAGAATCGGTCAAGCCGTTTCGGAGGTGTATGGCAACGAAAACTGTGACACGAGAATTTTATATATTAGATTATATGAGCAAAGGACTGGGCCATGAGATGTAGCGCAAGCTAGTTTATGAGCCAGTTTCTTTAAAGAAATTTTGAAATTTAATTGATTGTATTAAAAGACAAAAGAACCTTTTATTAAAAACAACACATTAAAAAACTGATACATTGTATGCGTCTGTGTAATAGTAGATTTATATTAATAAAAGCTTACTTGCTTTGAGTATGGAATTTCTGAACTATTTTCAAAGTTGTAGCGCGAATGAGAACAGTCAGCACTAACAACGCAATATTACGTCAGACAAGCCCACGTCGCACGTCACACCCTCTTCAACGTAATTACAACAATGTATGAGATATAACCCCACCGATTAATTACACATAACAAATAAATACTTAAAATTTACCCATTTATTACACTCTCTGAATTACACAACTTAAAAAATATGTTTATCAAATTACAATTGATAAATATAATAGTCAACTGTTACAGAACAGTATTTTACATTAAGAAATCGATAGATGGCGCTGCTTTTAATTATTTTATTTCTAACAAATAGTCTATTGAGAAACCAATGCCTTATTTATCGTTGGTATCTGAGACCGAAATCTCTGTGTACAACATATCGTCATCCCTGTCATTATCTTTGAAAAAACAAAGATTACAATATGTTTTGAGCCGTGGTGGTCTGAGAAACAAACTTTAAACGATTTCAACTGAGTCTGATATGTTCTTCCACTCGGAGCCTAGCTTAAGTCAGGGGTAAATAGGCTAAGCTCACGCGTTCCCGTGGCCCCGCCATAATGCGACAGAGGGCAGTCAGGTTTTAGTGTGTATTCCGGTCGCCTTCTGCGGCCGGCGAGTCCCACACTCCCTACGCCATTAAACAGCCCGGCGTAAGGGTGCGTAAATGCATTTCCTGACTTAAAAAAAGGGGATGAATAGGCTATAGTCAAACACGCTGGACCAGTAGGGTTTATTGACTTTATCAACATTTTTGCATTTCTTGACAGATATGTGGACCATGATGATTTCCTTTAGCGAAAGACGTTGTAATATTAAATCTTCTATACGAAAAAACGTTTAACCGAAGCAAATCTTTTGGATAACGTTATACACATATCTTACATCAGTAATGTAGACACGAACTAGTCGTTTATCGTGAGGTTTTGAAAATCCTTCCTTCCTTGGTACTGACGTCACGTCTTTAGTATTTTAGTGAAGATATTTCATAACGTAATAATACATTCAAATAAAATTACATTGGAACTCGTTACAGAATATAAAGAAGAATTCTTTCGACTGCAAACATGTACATCAGTTATACTAAAAGAATATTGCATAACAATTTAAATCTTATCATTATAAGTATATGGTACATTTTACTTTATAACATAACGATTTGATAAAGCATATGTTTCGAAGTTTGTATTCTTTGTAAAAGCTCATTATATCCGATAAACAGTACCGACATGTTACCTCGAAATGTCCATACATATTCTGACACTCCGTTATATTAATGAAACGTGAGGGACTTTAATTTAAATTATTTTTTTATTTGTTTTATTATTGAGTTATTAAAAAAAAAAAAAATATAAATAAAATTTAAATTTACTTAAGGGATACAACAGGAACACAATCACGCCTGCAACCCAGAGGGGTAGGCAGAGACTACAGACCTCTATTTGGCGCAGTCCTGACACACCTCTCCGATTCTTCTATATAAATAGCTTAATATACTGAACAACTCAAACAAAGTTGTAGGCCAATTTTTTCATATCAAATTTACTACGTTGATACTATTATTTAAAAACTAGCTTCTCCTTTTTTAATTTTAATTTTAGATATTCAAATTATTTTCTAAAATTATATCAATAAATATTAGATATTTTAAAGTAAGTAAAAAAAGACAAAAGAATAAGTCCATTACTCAGGGGACACCCGGATTTGAACCGGGGGCCTATCGATCTGCAGTCGATTGCTCTACCACTGAGCTATATCCCCATATGAGTGGCTAATCAAACATTGTTATTGTTTTTAAATGTCTAAATAAAATCGACATACTACGGACATCTAATTTACGTGGAAACGCGGAATTAATTCCACTTCACGCGTGACTCCTGTGTGGTCGTGGTACTTCACCGGTCGAGCCAATCCAATCGTGCAACAGATGTTGCTGTTGCTAGCGTCTACCACTGTTAAAAAAATATTATGGGTCATTAAATACATAAAATGTGAAATGACGTCACTTATCTAGCAGTGAACACTTCATCATCTTCCTTAGAGGACAACGTGTTCCAAGCTGCATGTATTACGTGACTCGAATACCGCGAACTTTAGAAGTGAGTCTTCAGTATGATAGTAACTCTCAGATCAAAATGAAATTGTCCAGTTTTCTGAGTCATTTAAAATTATTAAATAAATTTAGTTAATATATATCGTAAAGATAGAAGTTTAAAACAGAATATGGAATAATATGAATTCAATGTTATTTATTTGTTCGAAATAAATAACTGACGCCAACAACTCCCTCCGCGTGGAATTAAAAAAACTTAATTAGTAGCCTATGTGTTCTTCCAGACTACATATATGTTCCATATCTGTACCAAATTTCATCAAAATCCATGCAGCAGTTCTTGAGATACCTTCAAACAAACATCCATCTAAACGTTCACATTTATATACACAAAAACTTTACGCAAATTGGACAAAATGTGTCGATTTTTGTCATACAAACTGGCGTATGAAAACGCTAGTGTTAAAAAAAAATCATATTTTTTATAACTTGTACCGGGAAAATGTATTTAAAACAATGCGAATGCCATCAGTGTGGCGGAGCGCTTGAAACTTTTCCTTTCACAATTCGCAGGCATGGCCGCCCGCGAGACAATGTTGACGTGAATAAATAATGGCACATACGTTTTTTTTCACGAAATCACGTCAACATTCTCTCGTTATACCTATGAAAATATTTCAACACATTCGCCGCCGTTGTTATTTATAGCGATGCATGCAACACGGCGACGTAGCACGACGTAGCAAGCCGTAGCACCCGGGCCGGACGAAAAAAAAATCCAATTACTTATCAAGCCTCGAAGGACTTATCGTAGGTTTCTGAGGCCAGAATATAACGTTAGATGGTCAAATTTTATCAATCCAAAAATATACTACCCCAATAATGCAATGGAAATTATGTCGAATCAGTTGTCAAAAATTTGTTTTAAAACAAGTCTTTGACTCTTTTTAGCCGACTTCAAAAAGAAGGAGGTTATCAATTCGACTGAATTTTTTTTTTTTTTTTTTTTTATGTGTGTTACCGCGATACTCCGCCCCTGGCGGTCCGATTTTGATAAAAATTGTTTTAATCGAAAGGAAGTGCTTGCAGGTGGGTCCCATTTTTTTGTTTTTTTTTTTAAATAACTAGAAGACTAGTAGATTTTGAATATAGCTTCAAAATTTGTTGCGGAAATTAGGGACATTTTTGCTTTCAGCGCTTACGTAGGCTAAACTATAGGACCTACATAAAAATGATGTATGGCGAATTGTAGCTCTTTAAATGTGCTAAATAAAAGTCAGCGATAGCATATATCTATCTTTTATAGTTTTCTCACAATAACCATTTTTTTCTTCAGAAATATCAATTAAATTCATGCCCTATTTCCGACGCTATTATTCAAGTTCAGTATTAACCCTTATGTAAATAAATATGTTCATTATCAAGAGAATTTAATGTAGATTATATTTGCAATTAAAACTATATCATTCTGTCTAATATTTTAGGAGATATCGTAAGAATAAAATTACGCGGAAACGAAAAATGCTACATCGCGTTACAATGAATAGCACAAATTTGCTTTCTGGGCTTACGTAGGTCAAACTATATGACCTACATTAAAATGATGTATCGAGTAATTATAGATCCTTAAATTTGCTAAATAAAAGTCTCAGGTGGCATATATCTATCAACTATGGATGTCTCACAAAAACCATGTTATTATGAACAAACTTCGATTAAATTGCACACGAAAAACAGCGTCGTAAGCTTACGGCGCTATTATATTATATTCGATATGAATCCTTATCCAAATAAATATGTTTGATGGCTAGAGTATTAAATGCAGATTACATTAGCCTTTAAACTATGTAATTCTGATCAATAGTTTGGAAGATATTAAATTATTAAAAACTACGCGCATTCGAAAAATGCTACTGCGGCGCGCGGCTGGACAAAATTAAAGGCACGCTACGATGTATTAGTTCGTTAATTTTCAATTTGTATACCGATTTTGATAATTATTTCATTGTTTAAAGGATAAGTGGTTATCAGGTGTATTCTAAATTAGTTTTTGAATTGAAGTACACACATATTAAATAGGAAAGTCCTTTTCTTTATTTGTCTTATTTATGTCCTTATACGTATTAAGGAAATTTGTAATTAAACTTCAAATTCACTAAAAATTGAGAAATAAAACAAACATTTTAAGAAAAAAAAATAGCCGACTTCAAAACAAAAAAAACTATCTCAAACAAAATGCGCTCAAAAGTAACTTAAAAAAAAACAATTTCAAACAAAATGCACTCAAAAGTAACGTAAAAAAACAATTTCAAACAAAATGCACTCAAAAGTAACGTAAAAAAACAATTTCAAACAAAATTCACTCAAAAAGAAACATAAAAAAACAATTTCAAACAAAATGCATTCAAAAGTACCATAAAAAACAATCTCAAACAAAATACACTAAAAAGAAACAAAATAATGTCATGAAAACTTCTTTCTTTCTTTCTTCTCTCTTTCAAAAACCCTCTAAACTCTAAAGAAAGTTCTCTTCTTTCTTGTAACATGTCTATATTGTATAATTATTGTTATTTTGGAGTCGGTTTCGGCCTAAGTAGGGACATAAACGTAAGTATGTCTAATACATCTCAAATATAAAATGTCACCTATTTACTTCGGCCGACACCGACTGCGAAATAACAATAATTATACAATATAGACATGTTACAAGAAAGAAGAGAACTTTCTTTAGAGTTTAGAGGGTTTTTGAAAGAGAGAAGAAAGAAAGAAAGAAGTTTTCATGACATTATTTTGTTTCTTTTTAGTGTATTTTGTTTGAGATTGTTTTTTATGGTACTTTTGAATGCATTTTGTTTGAAATTGTTTTTTTATGTTTCTTTTTGAGTGAATTTTGTTTGAAATTGTTTTTTTACGTTACTTTTGAGTGCATTTTGTTTGAAATTGTTTTTTTACGTTACTTTTGAGTGCATTTTGTTTGAAATTGTTTTTTTTTAAGTTACTTTTGAGCGCATTTTGTTTGAGATAGTTTTTTTTGTTTTGAAGTCGGCTATTTTTTTTCATAAATCATTTCGAAATTTTAATAAAATGTTAAATCTAATTTGCTTAAGCTTTTACTTTTTTTTTCTTTTCCTAGACGACGAATGTCATTTTTCCTGCTACAGGCCTTCAGTTTTAACTGAACAATTAGAACTGTACAATCAGCTGCATAAATATAAATACATTTACAAAGCTTTAGAAACTTTTGTATACCTTATGAATCCAACTATGAATACTCGCTATTGCTGAAGACGTGCTTTCGTATTTTTGAAACCGAATGAGTATACAAGTTTCTGAAGTTTTGTAACTATTTAAATATTTATGTAGCTGACTGTACAGTCCCAATTTTCGTGTATAGGCAAAATTTTTACTGTCAATTAAACTGTACAATTCTAAGTTTTATTTACACATATCAGTTTTAATTTCTCAGTTCGAACTGAAATTGTATAGCGAGTTTTACACAGCCGATACTGAAATTTTCAATCGTCACAAACAAAATGAAATATTAATATTTGTACAGTGATAATTGAAATTTTATTATTTATTACTTTCACATCGCGTATTCCATCTGAAATTATAAAGTAATCCAATTAAACAAAGCACATAAAACATGTTCACAGAAAGATTGAATAATTCCTCATTTTCGAATGATTAAAGAAAGGTAGAGGATTACCTTTGATCCTTTTCTAAAGTGACAGTTCGTTCATGAATTAACAAACGATAAATCTACTACGCGTAAGTTTCCACTGCCGAAATACATGTACAGAAACATGTTTCATTTCTTTTATGCTCTTACAACAGAGATATCACAATTTCTTTAAACTGATGCTTCTGAAATCTTACGAGTATACGATTCTCACAGCTAAAGTAGAGTTAACCATGGGTTTCTAAGACCAAAACCTCCATTCAAAACATATAGTTATCTCTGTTTGGTAAAAGATTAGGACAGGGATGGCGATATGTTTCATTGAAGCAAAAATAAACAACTTAGTACATCCAAAATAATTTTATTATTTCATAACCAGCACAATGTAAGCTGACAGCAAACTAAAAAATTCATCCGCAGAGCCCTAATTAAGTTAGCTTCAAAAGAGTCTGCTCTCCAATAAAATGAAATAAACATTACGGGAATTATGAAATTTCTTACCATTCCTTTTATTGGTACACCCTCAATGGATTTTTCAGAATTATTTTTAAATACGCTAGAAGATGCTAGTGAAAATTAATACTTTTTTCTTTTCAAATATCGCAAGACGAATTGAGAAACTACCGACTACTACCGACTCCCTCTTTATTTTTATAGTATCAATGAATATAATTAACAAGTATAACCTAAATATGTGAATAAAAATAAGAAAGAAAAACTGAACTCTATAATGATAATTCAGAATTGGCAATTTGGTTGCACGTAGGAAAAATTAAACAAAATGAATTTTAAATTAACACAGGGGACACCCGGATTTGAACCAGGGACCTATCGATCTGCAGTCGATTGCTCTGCCACTGAGCTATATCCCCTATATCTATACGTTGAATTTATCATATATTATGACTACTATATATATTGAAATAAAAAAAAAGTCTTGAAAAATTAATGCGTGATCAAAAAAATAGTATTGAATATAAAAAAAAAAACAAAATACTGTTCAGTTTAAATATAAGACGATTTATAGAAGAGAGACTTTTAAAAACGTCAATTTCTCACATAAAATAGTAAGAAAGACTATAAAAGCGGACTCGGATAACCGGTCATCGTTAACCCACAGTTTATGTTAACCGTTAAGTAAAGTTTTATCGAAAGGAAATAAACTAAATCTTGAAAAATACTGGAATAACAACTTTAAAGAAATCATATAAAGAAAATATAATCCTTTATTTGTACCTTCGACGAAGAGCAATATCATAAGAGACAGAACTCATGTTCATCACACGGGTAGATAGAGATTAGAGATTTGCGTTTGACGCAGTCTCGGCACATCTTTCTAGCCTCTTCCACATAACACCTACGCATGCTCGATCGTCGTTTTCATGCTTTTCATATCTTTGTCCTTGTAATCCTGTCTTAATTTGTAAAACGTGACACAAACTCTACTCTCTACTCTCTTACTGTCTCTCTCTACCTTGCGACTCTTAAAACTATTTAGAGACGCAAACACAGTACGATCAATACGTGTTCACAGTTTTTCATTACAGAATATCAACTTAAATGACTATAAAAAAGTTATTTTTCCTATTTAAAAATACAGAACGTATCGTTCGTCTCTCGTTGCGCTGACTAATGGAATTACATGGTGCATAATAATTAAATTTCCTTCTAGCGGCGGCTGCCGGCGGCGGAGACTCCCCGAGGTATATCAAGCCTCGTATTAATTTTTTGATGATATACTATATTATATAGTTAAACTAGCTGTCGCCTGCGACTCAGTCCACGCATAATTAAAAATAAAACTTAATAAGTAACCTATGTGTTCTTCCAAACTATGTTCTACATATGTGCCAAATTTCATCAAGATCTATTGGGTCGTTTCGGAGATACCTTCAAACAGACATCCATCCATCCATCCATCTAAATATTCACATTTAAATAGTATGATAGATCTATATAAATAAACACTATTTGTAAATAAAAATAAAAAAAACTATAAAACTCTGAGGAAGAATACGTATCGATTGACATCTTACTCGCAAAACTCGGTTATGTCGTTAAGGCTAGGTTAAGATTGTAGCTTAATAGGTTAAGTATTAGACCTTTATACACACAGATCTGACTACATTCATAAAAACATTACCCTTCAGATTTGGTCAGGTAAATGCAGTAAAGCCCACCTAAAAGATGGATGTGTAAACCGAAGACCATTATTAAGAAATGAGGTTTACATGAAACTAGTCACTTAATAAACTAAACGAACACATGACATATTAAATTCAGTTATAGTTAAAAACATTTTAGGTAACTATGTACTACATTATTATGCGGCAGAATTTGTTCATTGGACTTTAAACTATTAAAACATGGATAAAAGAACTGGAGGTAACATTTTGAACTGCACAGAAAAAGTAAGATAAGAAGAATCGCCGCGGGATCGTAATAATGGACTATTACATAAATTATTCATAGTAGTTTCTCCGCCGCTTTGCAGATGTTGCTGTGAATTAACGAGAGATAATCTATGAAAAAGTAACGAAGCAATGTTTTACTATTTATATGCTTATAATTAATAGAAACAAATGTAAATTAATTAAGAACGGCTTCTTTGAAGAATCTTTATGATCCGATGTCGGTACCGACTAGTTTTGGAGCCGACGGCTGTCCATCTTCAGGGCGAGTGTTTATTTTGAGAAATTCGCGGTCGCGTCTCATCTCGCACTGGCTCGGAAACTAGTCGGTGCCGTCATCGGAAGTTCATACGTGAGTTAAACCGTTCTAAATAAATCTATATATATCAAAGAAAGTCGTGTTAGTTACACTATTTATAACTCAAGATTCGATAAGGGGAGGTAGCTTAGAACTAGGAGACGGACATAGGAACTTTTTTATCTTGTGTGCATTTTTTTTTCCGCGCGGACGGAGTCGCGGGTAAAAGCTAGTTTATTATAATGTCTCATGAAAATTTAAACAGATTAAAAACAAATGTAATATGTAAAACATAATCATCTCTGGCATTATATTTGACGAAACAGAGATAAAAGTATATTTGAAACGGATATTTTGGTCTCGGAAACCCACGGAAATTAACCAATGAAACTTTGTACAGCGTGTTATTTGTGTAATATTTATACTAGCTGTTACCCATGTCTTTGTCTGCTTGGAATTAAAAAAGCTTCGTCTTTGTGTCTAGAATGTATGTAAAGGATTCTGAATTATTAAACGATTTATATAGTCATACCCAGATAACTAGCTATTCATTTACAATAGTAGAACTTACCTGTTTGCCCACGGCAATATTAATTCACATTGTTAAATCACACTATAAACATTTTGACCAACTTTACGTTGTTTGTCAAATTATTATTGAAGATTTTTTCCATGAAAATGTTTGGCGATTTGTCAACACGTTTTTAACATGTTTACTTATTTGTTGTATTTTAAACATGGCCACTATAATTACCAGTGATTCCATATTCTATTTTCATAAGGTTGATAATTGCTATTTCAAATGATTAGTATAATTATCGTGGAAGGACTATACTCTGTCGCGTAATATACGTATCATGTAAAATAAAAAGTCGAAAACAATTCAGGGGGTTGAAATTTTTTGCTTGTACAAAAAATTCAACTTCAAAGAGTTGGTGTGTTTTGAGACCCTTTTACATTTTTTTTACACATGAAATTCGTATATTAAACATGTTTCACTTGCACGAAAACATTTTCCCTTTGTCTATGTTAAGGACAATTATAAACCAATATGTGATACGTTTTTATTATATTAATTTATTTACACGTATAATTTTAGGTACTTTATATTGTGTTCTAAAGCCGCAAAATTTAAGAACTTTGATGAAACTTTCCTAGTAACTTTCCTGAGGGCGCTAAAGAAGTAAAATGCATATTCAAGAAACATTGCTTGCATTATGCATATTGACTATAAAATTTGCAACGCAGTTAAAAAAAAACAATATATACGCAGTGAAGTAATTAAGAATCCAGAATAAAGTGATGACGTCATTGTCTAATTACCGCAATGACTTGCCGCTGAAGATATATAGAAATTATTTACTTGAATTTTCATATTGAAACACCGAAAGGCAAAAAAGTGACTTTTTAACAAACTTCAAAATCAACAAGAAAGTAATGAGACTGAATGTACATACTAGAAGACCAAAAAAAAAATAGTAGTAACAGTGGTAGACCACCTTCCATCTTTTTTTTTCAGTTTTTTTTTAATTAAATAAGCTACAAGTACCTACTTCCTTGATAAAAAAATCTAATAATCAACATTAAATTTTTAATAACCCTTAGAAATAAATAAACAATTAGATGGATGAAGTTATTCTTACGTTGGATAAGGAGGCAAACAGAGAAACATAATCATTATTATTTAAGGTAAAGTTACTTTATAAAGCGCATTGTGGAATGTAGAAGATAGCGCAATTCCACTCACGTGTAAACTCGAATAAATAAGGTGTTCTCAGAGTTCTAGCCATTTGTTCATTTTCTAGAGCTGACAACTGAAATCTAGATGCTACATGAAACTAGAAAGTCGCAAAATGTAAGTATATTATTTCATTTATGAAAACGGATTTGTTACTTGTTTTCCCTTTTATTAAAAAAACTAGCAACGTGCCCTGGCTTTGCTGGCATTCTTTTCTATTGATTTCTTACCTATTGTAGATATTAAGGAATTGTTTGTAATCAAAGAAAAAGTCTTTGATTAGAATCTTGGTAGTGGCAATTATGTAATTTTAGGTTAAGATGTTTGTTTTTTATTTTCAAATAGCGTCTATACATGTCTATGATATTGTTAAAACTGCAACGATTCCATTTTTGAAATTTCACTGTATGAACGCAGAAAGGGCACGCAGCACCTGCCCTTTATAAATTTGGAGGTTAGTTACTGAAAGGCATGAACAAAGGTTCTTTTAGTATTGTGACGTTTGTAGTCAAACCATCACTTACTGCCGTATTGAGATTTGTTAAATGGTTACTAAATCTAACTCTTAATGTGTTGCCCTAAGTGAATGAGTGCCACTGTGTGGTAGTTACTCTATAATCCGCTTTTTAATAAATGTGAAACATATAAACCAGTTTACATATTGTAATGAATCTTTGGTTTTGAGAGGACGCCAGAGAAGGTTTGAAATTAAAAAAAAAGTAAAACTTAAAATTTAAAATCTTTTTTTTTGTAGTAGTTATGACATTATTTTCTTATTTATTAATCACACTTTTGATATTTTTTTTAATAATGGCTGGTATATTTAAAAAATATACGAAAAATAACATCCACCGTTCTCGTTTTAATCTTAAACGAAAAATCAATGTCAGTTGTAAGCAAAACTGAATGCGTATAACGAGAGTATTATAAAGCTCCTGTATAAAAGCAAGTCGGAAACTGAATTTAAAATTAGGTCGCTACGTTTGTTAGGAGGCGACATAAATTCGCACAGGACAAATTTTTAGTATTCTTTTCAACAATTTCCAACTACACTTTGCACCTTTATAATTTGTCTTTCAAAAGGTTTTTTGCTAGGGTACACAAAGATTACCCTGTACACTACATCACAATTTTAAAACAGATGTAATCATGGTTAAGTATATACGTATACGGCTCAATGTTTCGATTTTCACAACTTACATGTGGATCCTTTAGCATAAAATTCTGGGCTAATTTTAAAGAATCTTGATTCAATTTTTATTCCCCATAGAGCTACAATCAGTTTATACCTGACATTAAAAATCATTCGTGTAACATTGATGATTGACTATGACGTTGTTGTTTTTTTAACTCAAAAATATTTATTAACGTCTATAAACTATTGAAATGTAAAATAAAAGACGCAGATAGTTTCAATACGTATTCATAAGGCAGAGAGTCTGCCACTCCAACGTTCAGAATATTCCTCTGTACCAATGAATAGCAGTTCGATTTGCTCCCGCATTTTTATTCTAAACACGCAACCTTTTACATTATTTGTACGTTAAAATAACATAAGAATTCCGATTCCACTGAATCTTAACCATGACATTTTTCATATTATAATCCAAAACAATTGAATCTTACTAATATTATAAATGCGGGTATCTCCGGAACGTCTCAACGGGTCTTGATGAAATTTGGCTTATCGCACGTTGTGAAAGGGGGCTAGACGGAAACAATTCTTACGAAAAGTTGTCACGACACTTTTTGCTATAGTAAATATGTTAACGACGAATGAGCGCTACTTCACCATGGCAACGACGTGACAATATATAACGAAAATTCATAGAAATAAAATGTACTTCTTGTGAAGACTTAAGTTTTTTTATTCATAGAATAAACATTGGTTCCTTCACTAATTAATCGAATGGAACTTCGTTCCATCCGGGTGTCCCTTGACACCTCTCAAGTTTTTTTTTTAAATTTTACACAGACGGAGTCGCGGGCAAAAGCTCGTAAAAAATAATGACGTTTGTCATTGTTTTCACAAAGGCCTCAACTATTCGGCATCACCTCTTATAATTACTATCATTTTTATATGTTATAGTACTTTCTGTTAGTTCTTTAGCCTTAGTAATGTTTGTTCAGAGAAGTAGTTAATAAAATTTATTTTAAATTGTAACAAAAATTCAAGCAATATTCAAAAATAGAGTCGATAACAAATATGTCATTTCCTATTACTCATTACATCCTGGTTTTGACTTCTACGATGCTGTTACTCTGATTGACAGTTGACTGCTGCCGGAATTCGTCAACGAATCCACATGCGATGTCGTACTGTTCACAATCAAGTCACATTTATGAACTCAAATCCAAATATGACACAATTTGGTTAATCAAACACCAAAGCAATTATAAAGCTAAACTGGTTCCAGTTGTAAAGGTTTCTATATTACATAATACCATATCTATTTTTATTTAGTTTAACTTGTCTTAATGTTAGTTATCAAAGCTAGAAAATTTAATTTTATCCACTTCCCGGTTACTGATTGAAAATCATATTCTACATGGCGGAGATCGAACCCAGGACGTGCAGATTACATAAATTAAACAACTGCACCACTAACGCTTTTCATTACTCTTCTGTACAATTTAATATTTTCCTTGGTAATTTATTATAGCAAGAGGTAAAACAAAATGGAGTAAATCTTTGAACAACCATAAGCCGCGTTGCATCTTGAAAAATTTGCAATATATTCGAGGCTTAACGTTGTCAGCTTGGAAAATGGAAAGGATGGTTTTCTTAGAATAATTTTCAAGTAAGTCTACAATCTGATATATATCTCAGTTATTCTATAATAATTTTTATATATGGTAAATTTTTCATAGTTTACTTGAACTTTAATTGGATTTATTTTAAAAATAAAAAACATATTAATAATTGCATTTTTATTAACGCGGTATTTTAAAAAATAGTTGAACTTTTTATATATTAATTATCTATTTTTATTACCTAAAGTCTAAAAACTAAAGCCTAACTAGATCTAACCGGCATAAGGATTGCAATAGTAAATTTAAAAAACTGAACCATATTTTATAAAGTGTTCCATCTATTTTTGAACTCCGTACTATGACAAGTGGATAATCATCGAATCGATTTTATTTATCGATTATTGAGTCTTAAATCTCCTTAAAATCGATTACGACATGAACGTTTGAAAATAAAACTCTTTTCTTTAGTACACACAATCATGACGGGCGTACCAACTTAATGCCGAAACAGAAGTTTCTGAACATGTCTGAAATTCTAATTAAGATGAACAAACAGACATCTTGTTACTCTGTGCAAAATAAACAACTTGAATACATTTCAAGAAAATGATAATTTCACTTAATATTGCACTTTCTGTTACTTAGTCTGTGGAAGAGGACATTGACCCAAGGTAATTTAAAGCAATGACAGATAAAGAAAATTATAAGTTCAGTTAAAAATGATTTTATTTGTGAACTCGGTTGTTACAGCACGCGGTATCTCATTATTTTAAAAACATTGGAGCAATAAAAAGTATGTATGATTAACAAACAACTTCATGTTTTGGAACGAAGTTCCTTATCGCGCGTTGTGAAAGGGGGCTAGACGGAAAAAAGTCTTACGAAAAGTTGTCACGACACTTTTTGCTATAGTAAGTATGTTAACGACGAATGAGCGCTACTTCACCATGGCAACGACGTGACAATATATAACGAAAATTTATAGAAATAAAATGTACTTCTTGTGAAGACTTAAGTTTTTTATTCATAGAATAAACGTTGGTTCCTTCACTAATTAATAGAAAGGAACTTCGTTCCATCCGGGTGTCCCTTGACACCTCTCAAGTTTTTTTTGTTTTAAGTGTTGGTAAGCTCTTTAGCTTGTTTTTTTCTTTAAATTTTGAGATTTATTATAAGCACTCATGTTAATTATTTCATCAGATCTCAGTTACTTTTTACTGATTTATTAAAATTTCACTTAATTACAATTTTGTACCTCGACTTCATACAATAAATTCTAGTAACCATTTCGAGTCATTGACCGAAATTCCATAATAAAAGAAAAAAAAACATAAGATTGAAGCGTATATATTTTTTAAAATGAAAAATAAAAACGTCATGGCCAGTAAAATGTCGTTTTAGCGAAATTTCATTCACATTAAACAAAAAGATTTCAACCGGAATGAAAATAAAGTACACACTTAAGTACCGTCCGGTTGAAAAATTTAAAAACACTGAATTGTTGCTACTTTTCTGTTTCTACGTCATGCCTTTTATATTTAATCCAAAAGAGACAAGTTTTACTAACAATATAATCACAATTAATAATTATTATTAGTTTTATTCATTCTCCTAACTCTCCACATCCATCTTAACAAGCACTACATGGCGATTAATGTTAGTTACTAGAATAAAATATGAAATCTACTTAATCCGGTCAAATTAAACCAAAAAATTAAAGTGAAGCTATATTTATAACAAGCTGAAAATGGGTGAAATCGTTCAAAATATATAAAACAAAATTGGAAAGTTAGCCATCTTTCCCCTGTATTGAATTTTTTTTCATACAAGGTCAATGGTCAAAAAATTAGTTTTTTCGAAACTTTCAGCAAAACTTTACAGTTTTATCATAAAAATAGCATAAAATTGTAAATTATAAAATTGTGTGGTTTGTTCCTTTTTTTCCTACGAGCCACCGTAATAATTTGTATTAGATCAAATATAAAATTACAGTTTTCTTACGCTAAGTAAAATAGTCACACATTAATACGAAATACATGACGAATAACATGAAACTTATTATTTATATAATGTCGCAAAATACTTAACTATAATTGATAATTTCATAATTCTAGATACTTCTACAATTTATTCCATTTATGTTTTCTTCATCTGCATCTGTATTTTCACTTACTACCTCAACTGTATTAGATATAACTAATGCGGATATTTCTTTACAAGGTATAAAATTATTGCCAATGCTCAATTTTAATAAAGATGTTTTAGTAAAATCAGCATAATTAATATGAGAAATTCTATTTTTATCCAATATTAAAATATTTAAATTTTCCGCTTCGTTAAATATTTCCTTTTGATAGCGATCGATACGATTCTTATGCAAATCTAAAACGTTTAACCTTATGAGACCATGGAATGTTCCATATTTAAAATTGGTGAGATAATTGTGAGATACATTTAATATTTTCAAATGTACATTATTTTGAAATGCACCAGGTTGAATATATTCTATTTCATTGTAGCTTAAATCAACTTCTCGTATGCGATAGACTTTAGTTAGCAATTCTTTTTTGATATACCTAATAATATTGTGACTTAATATTAGAATATTCAAACTTTTTAAATTGCTGATGTACAGATTATTTGGATTTTGAATTCTTGCTTTAGATATAACTAATTCTGTGATACGATTTTTTTTCAAAGACGCAAAACTAACATTACGAGATAAAATATCGGATCCTTCTCCTGATATATTTAAATATTTTAAATTATTTAGAGGTCCAAGAAAATCAAAGGTTTTATAAAAAGTATTACAGGATAAATCTAAAAATCTCAAGTTAATTAAATCACTAAATGTGTCGTCAGAAATTGTTGACAAATTGTTGTAAGATAAATTTATATAAAGTAAATCCCGAAAACCTCTGAATGTATCGTATGAGATTTCCGACAAATTATTATTATTTAACTTAAGTGTACTTAACTTTAGTAAATCTGTAGAATTTACTACAAAATATGTAAGCTTGTTAAATGACAAATCGATCTCTATTATATCGGTAGTGGCACTGAAAGAATTATATTCAATTACTTCAATCTCACTATGAGACATATTTATCGATGTCAAACTTTTCATATTATTAAACGAGTAATTGCTTACCAGAGGCATCTCTGAAAAAGAGGCATCAATATATTTTAAAATTGTTCGCTCATTGAATGCACTTGATAATATTGACGAGAACGATATTGAAATGGAAAGTTTGACCAACATATTTAACTTCTTAAACGTGTTAATTCGTAATTCTGTGATATAGTTATCTGATATATCTAAAACTTGGAGTTGTTCTAAACCATGAAAACAATTTTCATCTAGATTTGAAATCAGATTATTTTTCAATGAAATTGATCGTAAATTCAAAAGGTCACTTTTGTCAAATTCAAAATCTCTAAGATGGTTGTAAGAAAGATCTATTAGTTTTATATTCTTGAGTAACTTGAAAGAATTCTTGGATACATTTTGTATATTATTATTATTTAACAATAATATTTCTAGTCTATCTAAACCATAAAAAGCAAAATCTTCAATACAATTCAAATTTTGATTCGAAATTTCAAATTTGACAACACCGTTAAGTCCGCTAAACATTTCACTAGATAAGCTTCCTTCTATAATATTTCTATTTAACAATATGTTTGTAATGTTTTTTCCTTCAAATAATTTATATGGAATTTTTTTCAAACTATTACCAGACAGATAAATGGTATTTAAATTAATTGTATAAACAAACCAATTTTTATCAATATTATCTAAAGCGTTCTCACTTAAATCTAAATAATTTAACAAGGTCATATTATTAAATGTACCATTTTCAATGTACGATATATCATTATAACTCAAATCTAGTTTGATTACATTACGTAAATTTAGAAAATCTCTACTTAAAACACGATCAATTAGGTTATTGCTTAGTGACAATTCTTGCAATTCTACAAGCTCCAAAAATGCCGAATTTATATCTATAATATGATTATAACCAAGATCTAAGGTTTGCAAATTTCCAACTCCTTTAAAACTCATAGAATTTAAGTCCATTAGATGGTTGTATGATAAATTTAAATGTTCTAAACGTTGAAATGAATTAAATATTCCATCAGGTACAACATCAATGAAATTATGAGACAAATCCAATATTTTTAAATCCGTATAAATATTGGATTCGGCATTTAATTCTATTTGCATAATTTTATTGTACGAAAAATCAATTATATGTAATTTATAATTTACTTCGTTCGATAGTTTGGCAACATTTAAAATATTGTGGGACATGTTTAATTTTTTCAAATTTGGCATAAGATCCAACGTAGGCATATATTTGAATTGGTTATGACTTAAATCGAGTGAAACAATTCGTTTATTATCATTGTTTATCCATGAAATAGTATCCATATCACCAAAATCCGTTCTTCTAAAAGCTATAGAAGTATAAAATTGACTACATTGTATATATAAGGCGTCATAGTTTATTTCATATGTATTTACACTGTCTATGCAATCGATATAAATTTCACAAGTATTATAATCATATTTATAAAAACATCCGGTTGTTAATTTCTTTGATGTTTTCATCGAACAAACAGGTACGATTAAAACAATCCCTGAAAAAAAAACAGATTATTTTTTCATACAAAACACTATACAGAATTTTAAAAGAAACAAACGCTGAATAGATTGTTATCCAAACATGAAGAAACTTGTCATAAAAATGATTAAAAACAGCAACTTGTAAAATAAATACAACACTAAAAGATACTTACATAAAAGCGATCTTATATTAACTCTCATATTTATAATTTTCAATCAACTATCAAGCATCTGTAATAAGTCAAAATCTTACGTAAATGCATATTTTTCATATCTACAATAAAATATTACAACGTATATTTAAAAAAATGTTAAAGTAATTTACCTACACTCCACAGAAGACAATTTCTAAAAAACACGTGCGCCTCTTATGAAGCGACATATAATATAAGAAGTTTTATGCGTATTGTAGTGTTTGTACTTTGGCCTCACTGATGTATAGACCTATAGACAGGCTACAAGCCGTAGCATTTTGTGCCTATTTGATGTTGACCATTACGGCCCTGACAGTATAGTTTGTATCGGTGTTGGAAACTCAAATTAATAATAGAGATAGAGTAAGCTGACAATAAGGCTTTTAAATCGGAACGAATCAAAAGCTGTTCTTTCCATGTAGCGTCCTCTCCAGCTTATATTATCTATAGTGGTCTTGAACTTAGATTAGATAGTCTCACAGTGCTGCTAGATATTATAGTGAATCATGTCATTCTGATATTCGTTCTTTAAATGATATTTTTATTGAGATTTTCGAATGCGAGACGGAGAACAATATTTTGTCAATACAAGAGTTGCATTGTAACGTGTGACAAAGACAACACACTTCTAAACTGAAATAAGCTGGTTATCTCTTTTTAAAGTTAAATGATCACAACATTTTTATCGACAGAAGGCCATTACTTATACATTTGGAATTAAGCTTGCATGTACTGTAAAGAATAAAAAAATATGATTCGAACAAGGAAATGTTTCAGAGTTAGAAATATTTTAAAAATAAAACAAAAATAATTTTTAACGAAAGTTATCAAATCTATTAAAAGACCACACTATTGTAACTTGATAGTACTACCGGATACTGACACATGACCCACTGATTACTGTTCAAACACTATCGGGGACTTCCCCTGAATAGTGTTGCCATTCTGATATTTATTACCTCCCATAGAAAGTATTAATTAAAATAACTGCAAAGTATAATCTTATATATTAAAGATAATACCACACATAATAATGTGTGGTATTATCTTTGTGTGGAAAAATAAATAATAATTTATTTTTCCACAAAAATATTATTAATCTAATGTTACTTAATCTTCCGATCCAAGCAGATCGTATTTCTTTCTTTTAGAGAAAATAGATTAAAACTCCTCCAAGCTTAATCTCGTCTACTGCAATGGATTAAAATTGGAATCCTTTACAGTTTGATTTCTTTGTATTTGCTTTGATTCTATATATTTTGTCCCCATTATCGCGAACCCAAGTATAATAAAAATTGCCCAGTTTTGGAGAAAAATTTCCGCAACACTTTGTAGTACCATACTGCTTCGCGTTTTTGTGCGATAATGTTTATATGTAGTATTGTTAGAAGTGTGAATTCCTCTGATTTGCAGTTTTACTTGCATTTGGTCATGTACTTGTACAAGTAACTAATTGTAACATATAATATGTATTTTTAATAATGCAGTATTGGGCAGCAGTGAACCGTAATAGTTGGGCTTATTAACTTTTTTATTATAACTTCTTTTGTATACTGTTGTCAATGAATAATATATAAATTAGTAAATAATCCCCCATTTCATTGAATTCAAGATGTTATCGGGGGTTTCTGAGACCAAATCCCCGTTTAAAACATTGTTATCTATGTTTTGTTAAGAGATAATGACAGGGATGACGGTATGTTTTATATAGAAATTTGGTATCAAAAACTAACAGTTAATCTTTGCGTCTTTGAATTCAGAAAATGTTGAGAAGACTATTACAAACAATCTAGGTCTATTCCAAATTTAATCTGGAACCAATCAGCCAATCTGTAGAGACCTGGTTTATCACGTAACGTGTTTTTAATGCATCCATCCATTGTATTTTATTATGTTATAAGCTGACGAAATAGGGACGCGACCGCTGCCCATAGACATTTACAATTATAGATGCGTTGCCAACCCTTTAATCAACGGAAGATGGGAATGCACAGAACCAATATGTTTTCTGTCCCTATGCGTCGTCTTCTTCACCAAATTCACCTTTCCTTCCCATCGTTTTCTTATAAAAAAATGTTGGAAAGGAAAGAGGACTATAATTAGGCCTGCGGCACGACAAACTTTCACATTAATAATATTATTACGATTAAGATAAATGTAAGTAAATAACTGCAATGCATAACTTGACCGTTGCGGACACATTAGTCACGTATTATTTAAAACAATGGAGCGCGTTACAAAGTGACGGGATCTGTTTTCACTGTGTCAAGCGTAAACATCAGTTCAACAGTTCCCAAACTACTTTTGCCCGATTGGGAGGTGGTTAAAAGGAGAGCAGGATATATTTTATAATTTATGTAAAATAGTAAGAAGTAAGATTAGTGTTGTTTGACTTCGATTTCTGTGTTTTAATATATAATGTTTGGATAGCAGCGTGGATAACTAAGGCCTAGTCACCCCTAACTTAGGGTAGGCTCGGAGCCCTTCAGTTGGGACGTATAGCAGGCTGATGATGATGATTATTTTATCTAAGGTATGAATTCGAATGAAGGCCTGCAGTACTTTATCATATTTTACACCGACACAAAATCCATGAAATTAAATTGTTTCATCAAAAACTTCAATTATTTTAAGTTTGATGCACAGTTTGGGAATCGTGCGAAACAATACTATGCTTACTAAGATTTCGTAGTGCTAGCTACCTGGTATGTTACACTCCAAGAATTTAGATGCACACATGCAAATGAAGATAATAAATATAGATCCACACATTCAAATTAAACTATTTGTCAAAGAGTTCAGGAAAAAAATATTTAATTCGTACTCAAAAATTAAAAAAATCGATTTTCGAACAATGGGCGATTAGTGTAAGAAAAATAAGATTATGTGTAATATATTATTTTAGTTTAATATCATTAACTTAAGGATTTGTCAATTCGCCCGGACCATGAACCATATGAGCGTTGATTTCGGTTTTTGGTGGATTTCCAGTACCAAAACTATCACACAAAACCATATATTATCGTCTCTCACATTGTTTCTAACAACTGAGATGAAAATTTGTGTTTGAATCAATGTTTCGCAGTGAAAGTTGGCGAGCTCGACCGGTTTCATCTAATGAGTGTGGTGCCGAAAACCTAATTTTAATCTTCTTCCTAATTTTAGAAAATATGGGAATAGAATGGAAGGGAAAGTGCATTCAACGGAGGAGGGGACGCATAAGAAGGGGAAACATTCTGTTCCTGTACGTTCCCTCCTAAGTCGATTAAAGGTAAGCAACCCATCTGCAATTGCGGGTAACTATGGGCAACGGTTGCTTCACTCAGCGAATTCTGGCCATTTGCTCATTTGCCACCTTATAAAAAAAGGTATAGATAAATTGATGTTGATATCTGTGATCACATATTCTTTGTCATAAACACGGTGTTCCTTTTATGTAAAGTCAGCAAAATCCGAGCTTCGAACTTTACACCCAACCTGACCGCACTTTTTCATCGTGCGTCACTTCTTTAACTAGTGTCTCTCATGGAGGTTTATTAAAAGTAAGTAGAATTATTTGCAACAGACTTAATCAATTGTTTTTATTAATTTAAATTGTTACGATATTAATTCAAATTAGAATTAAAGTTATTTGAAGGTGAAAAAATGGCGTCCATCTAATACTATTGAATTTGCTTCATATGTATATTTTAATACTAATAATTTTACGCAGTTCATTAAATATATCTAGATAACAATATTATTTCTTGTATTTTCAAAATGCACGCAAGTTTCATTTGATTATAATTCAATTAAAATAATTCGACAACCATTTTTATTAAACATAACCTTTTAAAGCGTGTCTATCATACACAGGTGACAATGTTTTTTTCCGACAACTCTCGGTATCAGGCTGTTTTCAAATATAAGGAATAACCCACTGCTAGATACAGATTCGAAAAATATACAACTACTGTTTATGTCCAACAAGATTACTATATCTAATGCTTATTGTTTTTTATATATTTCTTTTCAGATTTCATTGGAAGGTGTTCCGTAATCGGATCAAGCATGTTTCTTGGTAAGCGTGTCCATAACAATTTATTAATTCTCACGTTTAAAACTTAAACCATGTAAAAGACCAACCGTTGATTTCTGAGGCCAATATCTATGTATAAATCATATCGTTATCCCTGTCATTATCTTTAACAAAACAGAGATAAAAAAATATTTTTTACGGTGAATTTAGTGTCAGAAACCCTTGGTAAGACTGTTCCAACTTTTGTTGTTTTATTGGAATGGTTTTAATCTTACTAATATCATAAATGCGAATGTTTGGATGCATGGATTTTCGTTAAAAGGTAACTCCAAAACAGCTATATGAATCTCGTTGAAATTTAGCATAGATGTAAAACAATAAATAATCTATAAGAACACATAGGCTATGTTTCTTTTTATTTAAAACTTAATTAATCGCAATTGAGTCTCGGGCGCCAGCTAGTACTTAATTATTAAAAAAAGAAAAAAGAAGTCATTACAATGGTCAACCGTTCTTTGAAAATCAACGATCATCCCTCAAACTAAACTGCAATCAAAACTGTGTTTTCTTTTCTACTTTACAGTTGTGAAGTACCTGCTCTTGTTGCTGTCAGCTTCGCTAGCTGCCAGCAGCTGCCCCAAGGAGGATGTCCACCGGCTTGGTTATTGCACATATCAAATGAAATGCTACAACACAATCAAAGGCGCTATACTCGACCAGGAGTGTCAAGGTTCTATCAATAACGATGTCATAGTCGACCTCACTCTTAAAAACGTCGACCAAAACTTTCATGTAGATATAACCGACACAGAATTTCTTATAAGCATAACTTCACTAACGGTGTTCGGATCTTGGCCACAGACAAATCTTTCATTCTTAGAATACACGTTAAAGCTAAGATATTTACAGCTCACTAACTTGGATATGAAACAAATTTATGGTCGACCATTTCAATACTTAAGCCGTTTAAATGTCCTCGACTTATCACACAATCGATTATCGGAAATCGATGATTTGTTCGTTTTCGCGGATTCAAATAGATTGAAAAAACTTTACCTCTCTTACAATGAAATCAGAGAAGTAACCGGTTTCGTATTTCAAGAACTTATCAGTCTAGTAGAACTAGATCTATCGAATAATTTAATTGAAGACCTAAATGAAGAACCTTTCAATAACCTGACAAGTCTTCGGATACTTAGACTTAATGATAATAATATAAAATATTTAAATGGTGCTATAAATAAGAAACTTTTAAATTTGAAACATTTATTCCTCAATGACAACGATATTACAAAGATAGATGAAGCAACAATTGACAAAACAATATACCATTTAGAGACAATAGATTTATCAAATAACGACATAGAATTCTTTCCGAAACTATTTTATAGACATTGGGATCATTTCGAGGGTCATGCAATTTGCAGAATGACATATTCAGGAAATCGCTTAACGATTATTAGAAATGCTACTTTCGAAGAAAATAAGCTTAAGATAAATAAAGAAGTAGTAGATGTTTCAACCCAAATTGATTTGTCTAATAATAATATAAGCATCATTGAATACAATGCCTTCCAGTATGTTATGAATTTGATTTCTCTAGATGTTTCAAACAACAATTTGATCACTTTCTTAGTCAATAGTGAACATTTATCAAACGTTAAATTCCTCAATATAAGCGGCAATTTCATAAGTAGATTAGATTTCCAAACATTTTTGCACATGAAAAACTTACAGAATCTAGATTTATCTAACAATCGTTTTGAAAATCTTCCTACTAAAAGCCTTATTTATGCCAATAAATTAAAATCCTTAAATTTTACCCAAAATGATATACAAGAAGTGGTAAATTTCCACATTAATTTCCATGCCGAAGGAGGAATATTAGATTTGTCGAACAACAATTTATACACGTTTATAATAGCACCTAGAGAAGCAGAAGGCCTTATTGAATTGGTTCTACGTTCGAATAAAATCACTGATCCATCGCAGATAAAGTTAAAATATCATCGCACTCTCCTGAAGCTTGACATGAGCAAGAACTTTATTACTGTTTTAAATGAAAAGTCGTTACAATTGCCTGTCACTCTCACTAATCTAGATTTAAGCTCAAATAAGATTGAAACTATCAACCCATCGTCATTTTATTGTGTTCAACATTTGCATACTTTAAGATTATCTCACAATAAATTGAAAAATATCAATCACGGGGTGTTCCGTGGACTGACATCTCTGGTAAATCTCGACCTATCGTACAACCAAATTACTTCACTCGACTCAGCGGTTTTACTCGATCTGAAGTACCTCAAATACCTTTCCCTTAGGTATAATCAGATGAACAGTCTGGAAAGTAAAGCTTGGCTCAATCACAAAACCGATCTCACAGTTTATATCGACGGAAATAATTTGTCATGCCATTGGTTGGGAAGTGTACTGGCTGATTACAATAACGGTTTTTCGAAAATGCATCCAGCTGTAATAAATTCTCCAATGGAAGAAAATACTTTGAATGGTATACCTTGCAACATTCTGAGCCCCGAAAACTTTTACCGAAGATCCAAGAATGAAGGACACGACGAGCATATGATAATGGATGAAAGACTTTTACTGACCAGTCAAAAAATATTAGAAGCTGTTCGAGAACAAACTTCTTATTTGAGAAAATACATTTGGCGTTCAGTTCTCCAGGAGGCGGACAAACTGAATGACACACGAGCTAACATGGCTTAATTAACTTTTTTGTGTCAATCTAATTAAGATAATTTCCAGTGTTTAACATTAATACTTCTTGTTCGTTCTAAGCAATTGTATTTCAAATCTTCTTGTATATCATTGTGTAATAAAATAAACCAAAATAATTTGTGTTTTATTTTCAACCCTACGAACTAATATGATATAGACAAGCTAAATTTTATTTAGGAAGATCAGGCTCTCTGTGAGCAATTGTTATTATTCCATAAAATCATGTTTAATTTTTGTTTAATTAAAAAAAACTCACCTGATGTGGAGTGATGGCTATAAAAAACAAAATTTACTAAGAATAAAATGTAAGCACCTGTTTCAACTTAGCGGCTAGCCAACGACCCTGGCTACTAAGTGAGATCAAAACTTAGCGGCTATTAGCGGCTGCAGCATAAAAAAAGTATATTGCTGTATTTGTTGTAAGTTAAAAAAACTTTAAGGCAAATCGAAGTCTTCAAATTCTGGGTAATCGTCGCCGTAGTCTACAGGAAAGATGGCTGCGCAATCGGCCTCCCCCGCGGTCGCGTCGCGGCTTACATAACACGGACTTAGGTCCATCAGGCCTAAGAGAGGCAGGTCGATTTGTACCGATAACATCACTGCTAGTTTCATGTTGTCTCTGCAAGTCATTTAGTTCTGATATTAATTTATATGAAATGGTCAAAGTCAAACATAGCTCTTTATGATCAAACTTAGTGTAGACGTGTGTAAGTCAGCACTGAATCGGTTCAAGAGTTTAATTCACATAGACTTGAACCGTGGAGCTGCGGCTCAACAAATAAAATGTCAGTTCACTGCTAATCGCGATATATTTATTATAACTAAGTAAGCCGACGAGCCACGAGCTGCCTAGTCGCAGTTCACAGCTCGATGTAAATCACAACTCTATACAGGTACAAATTTATCTGAGCTGCGAGCCGGTTCTCTGATCTTTTTCACACATGTGAATCGTGAGCTAATCTGCAAGTCATGAATTTTAGTTGAGTTATACATGACTAACTTAGTGTGAGGTAAACATTGAGACAACAATTGCGAAGAAAAACACAACTCATGTTCTATGTATTCACATCATCAGTATGACTTAATCGAGCTTATTCTACTATAAGTAATTTTACTGATATGTAACCGCAGTGTAATCAAGTTGCATTGAGAAGAGACACAAATACTTACAAATTAGTGTTTAATTGAAGAGATTCAAACTGCTTTATACTGTATGCAACGTGTAAGTTATTAGAAAAGAGTGGATCGTTCAACTGAAATATCCCCATCTGAAAACCAATTCATGCCATAGGTAAAGGCAAGAAGAACTTAAGCGTGTGCTAATGAAAAACTACAAATCAAAAGAGGTTTACTTAATGCACTTATATAATATTCTAAATCTAACTAGTCTGTTAAATCCACGAGTACTTTTCAGATTTTCCTTGTTTATTTATTTTGTTTGTTACTACTGCTGAAGTCTATAATTGGACTGGCTATAAGACGTAGTATTTTGTGCTTATTTGATTTAAGTGATTTTAGCGCTGATGGTTGCAGTTCGTAGTGTATTTGTCACGTAACATCATTAGGCTTTAAATCGGAACGAAGCAAAAGCTGGCATTCCCAAGCAATCGTCTATTTATTTATAGAAATCAGTGGCTACCACTAAAGAAATGTAATTTACATGTATAACAGCGGACTTGTGCTTAGCCAATATCTCCACAGCTTTGTACCTCTTCGTCATGTCAAGCAAAACTAACACGTGCGGCGGGAGAAACTCTGGTTGAGGGGTTACACTTTCCAGAACAATCTGCGACAAATAAACTATTATTTCTTGCCTAAACCTAAACCTCATGAATACTTCGCTCGCTCTATTCTTTGCTGGTTATTACCCAGTGCAATACTATTCGATTACCCATAAATTTCGTACATACAACTTACTTTCGGAAATAATACTGCCAAGCCATTGACTTTAGCAATCTCATTGGGCGGAGCGTAGAAACCTGGTATTAGAAGACCAGCCGGTGGAAAATATTCTTCATCGTTTTCTTCCTCGCTACTTGCTTCCAATTCTTCATCGGATAATGCCTATAAGATGAAACTCAGCCTTATATTTGATTAATTAGGTTAATAGAAACCATCTTTAATACCAGTTGCAGTTTTGATTTTTATTTAAAGCATTAGACCACTGCGATAAGTAAATATGACTTAGTTATAATTTGACCTTATATTTGGAGTGTTGAAATCACGCAAAATGTTGTATGTTGAAAATATTTATAAAAGGTAATATAAAAACTAGATAATTGAGACCCTTGCTACGGTGCTGATGATGAAAATAACCCAAAAATACCTCAGGTATTACAATATCCACTTCTATATCCAATGTACTTCGTTCGAAATCTTCAAGCGCTTTAAGATTCTGTAAATTAAAAAAAAATTAGAAGATTTTTGTGGTAGATAGATAGGTAGAGATTTCGAATTAAGACATACATTTTTTTTTTTTTCAAATACTGGTTTCTAGAAAAACGTAATACAAAATATTAACATTGCATAGCGTTGCGTTGTGGCCATATTGATTGAGGGAAGATAGTAAATCTATCACTGCATGGTCAATGTTGGGTAGCATGAATTCGTTGTTGGTAATGGTCAGTATAACCTGAGGCGGCATCTAGGGTGGACGTCTGTATCATGCATAACGAACTAGTGTCCGAGACACTACCTGTAATATTTAAAAGCCCTTTTGTAACATCCCTCCTACCACTACCACTAACAATATTATCGTACATACGCCAGCTTTGAGTATTTCAATTTTCTTTGCCTCTCTCTCCATACGCCTAGCCTCAATAGTATATTCTATAGCTTGGCGCGCCATTCGCTGCATCTCAGATAAACGTCGAGCGCGGCTTTCTCTAGCCTGTGCCTTAAAACAGGAGCAGTAAAGTTGAATTTTGATTTTAATTATAATATTAATATAGAAACAAGCAAGAACAAATTGTGTTGTACTGGCTTACTGACCAACTAAACCGACAACGCGCCACTCACGTGGAATCAGCCATTCCTTAGTAAGTTCTTCAGTTTTTTCAGAGACAGTAAGAGAGTAAGTAAATCAGAGATTAACATATTTTTTACCTTTCTCTTATCTCTTTCTTCTCGACGTGTCTCTAATATCTCTTCCTTGGTCAGACTATAAGATTTATACAAATCGAAAGCCGTTTTCTGCGGAGGTTGATCAGATATTGGCTTAGATTCATCTAAAGGAGGTATTTCTTCGTAGAGAATCTTTCTTATCAGTTCTTTAAGAAAAGATAAAATCTTAGTAAATCATTTTACATGTATATCTTTTGGTTTAATTATCAACCGCAGTCGTCAAGTAAGAGTTATCAAACTCTGAGAACGGCAGTAACAAGAGTGGCGCAGAAACCCATAGTAAGTCTTGGGCTCCCACAAAAACTCTTTAATACTTACGTCCCACACCACCTCCACTCAATCTTGGACATGGAGCTGTCGTGATATATCACCATCTATTCATACTTTTAATTAATCTGTTAAGTATTTATTACCAACAAAATTTCTCTCAGTATCCAATATTCTAAAACAAATAGCCAATGCAGGTGCTGACAGCAGTTCATACATGGACGCTTCGTTGATAGGTGCATCGCCAGCGTACAACACGTCCTCGGCCATCTCCCTCGTCAGCTGTATCTCCTCCCGACCCACCATTATTATATCTGCCAAGTACCCAATAAAATAAGTCGTCAATTTGAACTGCAGAAATGTGGTTCATATGAGGCACCTTATGACCCATTGTCTTTAAGTTTGAGGTGCCCATTACTCATAGGATTGGAAAGAAATATGGGTGTAGTGTAGGATTAGTTTATAAGGAAGTTGATATGACGTAAAAGAAGCGCCACAAGCTCATTATCTTGATTTGAAAAGTGACCAAGCATCGTATTAATTTAAGTTTGAGGTACTCGTGGCTCATTTTCGGCACCCATTTCTAGTTTAGGAAGTGTTACAAAGTATTGTTTTGACTCAACTGTGTGGATCCCAACGCTCGTAGAGTTCAGGATGAGCATGTTTTGTATGGGGCCAGTACAGCACGAAGTTGAGGTGTCGTAAGTGAGGCACCATCAGTTCGGCACGATGCTTTTTACGGGCTTCTTGACGTGAGGCCTTTAAAGCTAACGCGTTCGCTACTAGTTCCTCTTTTTCCGTTTTACGGGCGTTCAACCATTCCTAATGGTAATAGACTTATCGGCATAAGGTTATTGATATAAAAGTATTCTTGAAATTATAACCATTTTACTACATTAAAATAAGTACCTACAATTTCATCAGGTGTTGCTTCATCTATGGCGTACGTTTGTCTTTCAATATGGCAACCCTCTTTAATTTGCTTAAAGTATTCGATTTCCTTCTTCGCGACTTCTCCAAACGTAACATAATCAACACCGCGAAATACATTTATGACTCTTCTATTCTGAAAGATTAAAGGAGGTATTGATTCACCTCGAATATAAACAATAGCAAAATATTTTCGTAATAGGATAGGTAAAATTCTAATTTTACTGTGCAACATTTTAGAAGCTAAAACTATAACAAACCAGAATGAATAAAAATACAGGTTCACTTTGACCCCTAAATCTTTCAAGAGAATCGATTTCATCGGCCGCGACCTGTAATAAAAAGTTTTATCGAGTAATATTCAGATTATGTTTCGATAGTGGAATAAACTGAACTTAAAAACCGTCGAAACATTTGTTTCAATTGCAGCAATAATTAAGCTAATGTTTAACTTGTCTGTATCATGCACTGAGCTCTATAGATACGCTAAATACTACGACAATGATGGCGACAGCGTCCAAATGGATAAAATCAAATAGACACAAAATAACACGGCTATAACCTATCTAGTGGAATATCCGGTCGGTATTATTATACCTTAAAAATTACTTTCTTACTGAACAAGATAGTGATATTTTGAAAAAATATGAGTACGACTATGTACCTAGACATTAATATAACGTATAAATGGCAGGTTTTTACCTATCCAGTTACAAATATCGCTACAAAGTATAACGATGTTATGGGTTAAGAGTATCTAATCACAAATGCTGACTTGCGAAATGAAAAAAGAGCAGGGTGGCCGCTCCTGCTAACATTTCTTAGAATACAATTGTTTATAATCTGTTGCAAGCTGAGACAGACTAGATAACTCTGTTCCATTGTAATATAGTCATTGCAATCATGAATAATTTATACCATTAATTAATTAAAACATTCACAACAAGGTACAACTAAATATCATGTCTAAATAGTGAAAAGCAATGGAAACATTATGATTTAATTTATATAAAATTTTATCCTACAAAACAATCCAATGGTAGCAAACTCTTGCTACTATATTATATATTTTTTAAATATTTTACGTACTCTTAACAGAACAGCTTGTCCGTCACTCCAATCTAATTTTATTTTCAAGAAAAGATGATCAAGTGCTGTGCAATAACCGAAATAACTGCAATATATTTGTGCACCTGAGGGCAAATGAAGATCCTGTAATACTCGCGCTCCCATTTAATTTGGCACGTTAGAAATATGAGTTTTTTATGTCCGAAAGTGCCATCACTAGTACCGGGTGTAAACATTATTCGATTCCTCGAGTTAATAAGTTGATTGTTCATTCCTTTTTTCATTCCATCAAAACATTTCTTTAGACATCTAGTTCTAATACTATTTTTCCAAAATATAACTTACAAATAATATTTTCCTTAGAACTATTGAGCATGTAATCAAAATCTTTTTCAGTGTACACATCTGTGTATATTTCTATTTTTCTTTTAGCCATTATAAAACGGATTCATTTAAATGTAACTCGAGACCCCCTTTATGTAGGCGTACAGGTACAGGCGTATCTTAGGAAAAGTTAAATTTAAAATCTAGTAAGCTATGATTTTATTTAGAAGGCATTAATTTTAAATTTGAACGTAATATCAACGAAATTTAAATTTTTAAATATATATGTTAAGATTACATTTCTTTGATATTATGAGAAATATAAACTTTAAATACTTTTGCTTCTATCATGCTAATTATTGGAGCTTTTGTATTATCAAGGTATTTTTTAATGCTTATCATATATCCATGTTCTACCCTTGATGTAAAGTGAGCAAGCAGAAAGATGACTGATTGACTGAAGAATCGTCTTCGAAGTTTTTTGCAATAAACTTTTTATCCGCATAACTTTCAAATAAAATAACAAGAAAAAGAAACAAGATATTGCAATGAATAGGTATATTTTTATTTATTTCCTCATGAAGAAGAATAATCTGGAACTTTTCTATATTTTGCGTTATGGTAACATAACAACGGCAACACTGAATTAAATTCCGCCATATTGAAATTTTAGTGATTCAAGAATTATCGTCTGCCATGGAGTCTTATTTTTACGCAACAAGTTCTGATTGTAATTCTGTCGTATATTCACCTAAATTATGTCATATGTGTGTTGTTTTTCAATTCGGTCGCGGATATTGCAGAAATATCACATTCGTTTGACAAAATCCGCTTGAGTGTATTGTTGCTTGTAATTCAGTCGACCCTGGAGACATCTTGTGATAAAAAACCCGCAAGTTGCCTCTGTCTGATTTTGTCTTCACGTGAAAAGGTAACAAAATCGGATTGGTGCTAATAAAAATTCGACAACCATGGATCCCGATATGTCTTGGGGTACGTATAATTTTTTGTAAATGTTTTTGATAATATTAGAAATACGATAACAACGAGTAATTTTTTTGTAGACGCAGATAACTTTGAGCCTAAATTGCCGACCACGTTGACGTCTTCGAACAAATGGGAAGGCGAGGACGAGGAAGAGGTCGTAAAGGTAAGTGAAACAGCTGCCAAGTGTTTATTTAGTTAGTAATTTGGCATGTGTAAAAGGTTCTTTGGATTTCGCTTTGATTAGCTGTTATAACCTAAACCTTGCTTACGTGTTGACGTCAACTTTATTTTGCAGGAAAGTTGGGAGGATGAGGAGGAAGAGAAAAAAGACGAAGAGAAAAAGGATCTTGCTCCACCTCAACCAAAGCCTAAAAAGAAAATACAAGATAAAATAGCAGAAAAAGAGGTGAGTCTTTAAAACATTCTCTACTTTTGTATGTATTACACATACTTAGATTATGACAAGGTCAGATCAAAAGTAGTAGTTATATATTTAAAATTGAAGTGTGGCAATATATTGCATTTTCTCACTAAACATATGGAATAATATGTAACTATTTAAAGCCAATTTTCAAGATATAATAAATTTTTTTCTATAAAAATTGTTATTGGTCATTATGATCCAGACATTTTTCTATCATTAGTCAATAATTTTAAAAGCATTAGCAAATTTTAATTTAGTTAAAAGATGATGATTTTTAACAAGACATTTTAATTAGAAAGACAAAATATTTAACAGGAAATAAGGTTTATTTCCTTTTTAAATGAAGAAGAATTTTAACTAACATTTTAAATTTTTGAAGAATATTCACAGATTGCTTAACTATCTCCATTAATCAAATTTTCTGATGTAATATGTATTAACACATCAAAGTGATAGTGAAGTATTGTTTTGTAATAAAACAACTGTATTCTTTCAAATAAAATGTGTAACATAATAATTTCAGCGTTTAGAAAAAGAAAAAGCTGAACGTATGGCAGCGGAGAAGGCACTGGAGGAGCTCACACCTGAAGAAAGGCTGGCCGAGAAGCTCCGGCAACAGAAGTTGCAAGAGGAATCAGACCTGCGACTTGCCATGGAAACTTTTGGTAACTTCATATTATATTGTAGTCAAGTCCTACTTTGTTTGTTAAAAAAACTTTTTTAGTCTGAACTAAATGTGTTGTAGCATTAAAATGTCCACTATCTTTTGTAGAAAATTCTAGTTTAAATTTGGAACAAGTTAATCTTATGGATCTTATATGGATGGATGTTTGTTTGAAGGCATCTCCGGAACAGTGCAACTGATCTTGATGAAATTTAGCATAGAAGTAGGGCATAGTCTAGAAGAACACATAGGCTACTAATTTTTTTTTTTTTTTTTTAATTTGGCTCGGAAGGAGTCGGGGGCGTCAACTAGTGTTTTATAAAGACAAACATGGCTACTAAGATCTCTAGTAATGTTTGTTAGAAACTATAGCAGAAATTGTAAGAGTAACTACAAATTTTGTACATAAGATCATTACCATTTATGAGTTTTTTGGTTATTTTATTTAAATTATTAGTAAAAGAGGAGTGATATTGTAAAATAAGGGTATTTAATGTTCAATGGCTCCTATGTAGTCTAATGTAAGCCACAATTATGTGATTTACTTTGTTTTCGGTTTTTTTTATTATCTTGAAAAATATTAATTTACATGTAAATTGAAAAGTAACATTAGAAAGAATTGTAGATTATAGTTGTCTATTGTATGTTTATTAGTTTAAAGTTTTGTCTTGTAAAATTAGGATTCTAAATATATAATAACTAGCTGTCGTCCGCGACTACGTCCGCGCGGAATTAAAAAAAACGTGAAAGTAGCCTCGGTTTTCTATGCTCTACAACAAGAATCCCCAAACTATTTTGGACACGTGACCCCCTTTTCCAAAATGAAACGATACCACAGACCCCCACATGGCTAAATTATCTACTTTTAAGATCAATTACTGTTATTATTATTATTTTTCATTCTGACTTAGGTCAATAGAAGAAGAGACAGTGAGAATTAGCAATGCTTTAAGTTCGATATCGACCCCTTTGGGAATCCCTGCTGTACATCTATGCCAAATTTCATAGAGATCTGATAACGTCATTCTCTAGATACCTTCAAACAAACATCCATCCATCCATCCATCCAAACATTTGATCTATGTTCAAGTGAGTTATAAGTTTTGTATATTGCAGGCGTTTCTGAAGGTGGTGGAGGCAAATTGGATAGTTTCCATCCGACAAACAAAGAGGAGTTTGCAGAATTTGGGGAATTGCTCTGCAAAAAGATCAATATTTACAAAGCCAAGGAAGAGTTCCCAGGATTTGTTGACGATCTTGTCAAAAATATTATTGTACAAAGTAAGTATGTATGTATGCCTCAACCTAAAATATCTGTGTATTTTTAGGAGTAATACAGATTTTTTTATTTTGTTTTTAATATTTCTTAGTACACAAACATTCTCTAGGGTTAGGACCCTAACCTTTAACTATAACGGAACTTTAACGGAATAAAACTTTCATATGATGGTATTAGGATACCATCATATGAAAGTTTTATTTAAAAAAATTAACTCGTAGCGGTTGAATAAATGTGGAATTTTTTTAATACTTTAGCTCAAATCGGAACTCCTCATACTTATGTCAATAGTTCCAAAACTCCCACTATTTTGTACTTTTGCGTCTACAAAAATCCCAAGGTGTTCATCTGGATCTTTGACAATCACTGATGTAAATCATCACCATCCTCATCATCAACCTGCCTTTACCCCCATGGAGGTTTGGCACAGTATGTACTACTCCTCCATACATCTCTATCAGCCGTCATATCTGAATTTACCTCCTTCTTGCGCATATTCTCTTTCACACAATCCATCCATACTTTCTTTGGTCTTCTTCTACCTTTATAACTATCCACATTCAATCTCATTACTTTTCCCTCCGCATAGCATGTTGGTAGGTCAACACCATTTAAAGCAATCACTGATGTAAATAAAATGTTTATTAAATTTATTTTACTTTATTTGCAGTGTCATCGTTGGACATAAAAAGGATAAAGATGACGGTGGACAATCTTTACATTGAGAAACAGAAAGCTGAGAAGAGTGACAAAGCAAAGAAACCTTCGAAGGGCAAAGGAAAAGCTAAATTAAAAGTTGAAGGAGATAATGTAAGCATCTCGTTACGAAACACTTTAAAAAAATACTTGTTTCGTAAAATTTACATAATATTAAAGATTATCTGACTCGAGAGGGTAATTTGAAAATTTCTGAAATTGTTTTTTCTGGCCTTATAACTTTAATTTAAATTGTCGTATAATTTTTTCATAATTGTAACTGTAGGAAGTGTACCAAAAACAAATTTGGAGATTTTTAAATTATTTGTCTAAGTTATATCATGACTAGCTGTCGCCAGCGACTCCGTTCGCACGGAATTAAAAAACTTAGTAGGCTACATGTTCCAGATTATCTTACTAATATTATAAATGCGAATGTTTAGATGGATGGATGTTTGAAGGTATCTCCGGAACGGCTCAATGGATCTTGATGAAATTTGGTAGAGATGTAGAACAAAGTCTGAAAGAACACATAGACTACTTATTAAGTTTTTTTTTTTTAATTCCGCGTGGACGGAGTCGCGAGCGACAACTAGTGTTTTGCATATATACCAGAAAATTTCAGCGAGTTCCGTTTAGCTGTTCTGGACATATGTATTAACAAACATCCATCCATTTAAACTTTCTCATTAATAATTTTATTAAGATTTATTAAGCCTTGTTTTCACTGGTGGACAAAATAATATTGGAAATCATTTTCTATTGATTGAATATTTATTTTTTAGTTAACCTTTGAACTGTTTATTTTTATTTCAGGCTCATCTCAACCAATACGACGCTTACGGCAACTTCGATGACGACTACAACGATTTCATGTAAACCCACTCTAAATATGACGTCTCTGAATTCAAACTTTATTTTTATTAGTAATAAAGTCCAATTTTGTTTGAAAATTTACAGCAGAATTTACGTAAAACATATTGAAGTGTTAGTTTTTAAAAAATATACTTTATTTAAATGATTGTATAACCAATATATAGATTTTCACCTCTCTTTCTATTGTAATAAAGTCCAATTTTGTGTATTTTTTTTCATACCGAATAGATCTTCCTTCATTAAATGTTCTCTTCTAATACTTATTAAGAGCTCAATGTAATATTTTTTTAAATGTCACATTTTCAAAAATTCTATTGTCTAAATGTCATTGTGTGCTTTTTGTGTTTTTTTTTTCTAAATAAATTCACAAATATAAATGAAATGTAGCGTTTTAGACAAAATTTATACGAAAGATTCTTCAGTCATCTAAAAATATATGGACATTAACGACTTATATAAAAATCTTTAAGTTTCCTGCTGTTTGTGCTTATATAAGTTTTTTTTTTAATACTGGATAAATAATGTTGTATATAACAACTTAAAATAGTCTTTATTTACAATGTATAATCATTTTTTATAAGAGATTCAACTTATAACACCATTTGTAATGTAAAGAAATGTAATATACATTTCACTGTACGGTTATGGTCCGATGTTATATAGAAAATAAATTTTTTTATTGTGATATATTTTGTATTTTTATTTTTTAACTATCTGTCATATTAAAAAAACTTAAGTAGCCTTTGTGTTCAGAATATGTTCTACATCTGTGCCAAATTTCATAAAGATCTTTTGAGCTGTTCCGGAGATAACTTCAAACATACATCCATCTATACTTTCATAGTTAACTGTTTTATATAATCTTACTTCTTACTAATACAAATGCGAAAGTTTGGATGTATGGATGGATGTTTGTTAGGTATTTCCACTACAGTTTAACGGATCTTAGTGAAAATTGGAAGAACACAGGCTACTAGTTTTTTTTTTCTGCGCTTGCAGTCATTTGCAAAAGCTAGTAATAATTAAAAAAATAAAATGTTCTACGATGAGACATAAAATTCGTGCAGCCAATGTCATTTAAGAACGAACGTCATTTAAGAATTATACCAACGAACCAGGTCTGGGAAAGAACATCTTAACTCGTCTAAAAGCAACTACTAACATCAAAATGGTCAAACTTCCATTTTTTTACTTACTTTTATTTATTTAATCTTTGTACATACAAAAAACAAAGAAACAAATACATATTGACTAAATGACCGCATGTATAGGAGAGCTTGACTTATTGATTTCTAAGACCAAAACCAGAATATAAAATAACAGAAATATGTTTTAAACGGGGATTTTGGTTGCAGAAACCAACGATTAGTTCATTTTTATATTTCTCTTCGTCACCGTTTAGAAAAAGAACACGTTAACTATTTAAACATTTGTGAACGTAAAACCTTTAAGTGAACGGCAGAGCATTCAAGTAATGTGTAACAAGGTCTGATTCATTACTCATTAGACTGATATTTTCACCATACTATTGTTTTTTTGACCTTCGTAAATTTAGAATTGAAGAGACTTGAAAAATGACAAGCAAATACTATTTACTAGTTTCACAATACAAGTCTTCAAGTAAAACGAAACTTTAATGATCTTTTTAGTCTGTACATTATTTTTCGTCATAAGGGTCCTTCAAGAAGCGAGCGTATATCTTTCTTAAAGGCCGGCAACGCATCTGCAATTCTCTTAGTGTTGCAGATGTCCATGGGCGTCGATGATCACTTTGGTGTTCGCGCCGCTCGTTTGCCCCCTTCTCTTATAAAAGAAAGCTTTTACACTACTATAAAATTTAACCGACACTTGAATTAAATTGATAATGTTTTGGAATTGTTTTTGCAGTTGAAACCCATACTCTCTGTATTTAATCTAGACCTAATAGATGTCTATTCATCCACACTAAGAATTTCACAATGTACTATATTGCATTATAGCAATAGCAAGTAATGTTTATTCCTTCTGGTTATTTACTAAACTTATTTATTAGACGTTGCAAAGAAAAATAAAATCTCATATGGCCTATATCGTAAACTTCGATCCAAAGCCAAAATTAAATAAGTAAAGAAACGTCAAATCCCATACAATGCGGCCTTTATCTAGGGACTTAGCACGAATATTTGTGAAAAAGTTTATGTAATGTCATTAACAAAATTGTATTAAAATGTGTATCGGGCGTAAAATAGACCAACAAATCTCTAAAAATTTTTGGCGTATTATTATCGACCTTACGAAGGCGCGTTTTGCTTTTCGTGCTACACTCTGTACTGTCTTTTCGATATTTATTTATCTACTAGCTATCAAAAAAAAAAACTTAATAAGTAGCTTATGTGTTCTTTCAGATTATGTTCTATATCTGTTCTAAATTTCATCAAGATCCGTTGAGCCGTTCCGGAGAGACCTTCAAACAAACATCCATCCATCTAAACATGCATTTATAATATTAGTAAGATACTTAACTTGCTTTAAAATACTTTCGTAATGGCGCTTAGTACAGCGGGTCACCGATACATGATGACCACGACCAGTCTGAAAAGACTGCAGCGACGAAGAAGAAGAATGGTCATGTTTGGTAGTAAATCAGATAACGATGGTAGAAATGTTTGCACTCTTAATTTGGGAATGGTTGTGGGATGCAGGTCAGGGCTATTCGTATAGAAAATACAAAATAAATCTTTTAAACATCATTAGCCCTTGAAACTATTAGCAAGCGTGGATGTCTCTAATAATTCCTTTTATGAAAACGTACAAAAATATCACGGGTTGTAACACACTTGTGTTTTAAACTGTGTTTAAACTTTAACTTAATACAAAGCGTACCAAGATAGTTACGCTTTAGTCTCGATAACCTTAAATTTTCTATAGATAGCGCAGTGCGAAATAGTCGCCAATGAAATAAATTACTTATTAAATTATTCAAAACACTCACGTATATATATCCTGTGTCGTCACCGACTAGTTTCGAGCCCTTCGGGGGCCCTTCATCGGGGTGAGTGGGACTGGTATTATTTCGCGGACGCGGCCCGTCGCTCCAAGCGGCCCCCAAAGGGCTCGAAACTAGTCGGTGACGACACAGGATATATATACGTGAGTGTTTTAGCCGTTTCTATATAAGTTAAAAATATGACTTCTTATTAGATAATCCAATTAATATTACAATGGTAAGATAATAGCAGTTCCAAAAATGTGAATGAATAGATTATCTTTGCACAATATAATTTGGCAACAGATTACGTCTTCCGGAAGTGACAAAACAATAATACAATTTTACTTTACTATTGTAATGCGTCGTTACTTCCGGGCAAAGATTCTATAGATCTATTACAATGGACTACATATTTAGAGATCGTTGGACAGTTCTAATATTAGTGTACTATTCCATATATAGTTTTCTTTCTTATAGTTTTATTGTAACAAGTATGGCATCTTGCTAATATTAACATTCGATGAAAAAAAAATCCTATTAGATGAGATCAGGTTTAGATGAAAAGGCAGCCTCTTTTGACCTGCAGATTCTTCTCAATATAAATGCTGTTTTATTAATCAAGTTTCCTAATTTTTTGGGTATGGATAATTATTTGTTTTACATCATTATATTCTGATAATAACTGAACAATTGTATAGGTGTGAATATCTGCAAGCGCGGTTTAGCTTCATAAATAAATTTCACATGTATTACCAATAAGCTTTACAATATGCAACGTTATCTGGGATAATATAAAATTGACTTATTTTGTTTATTAACAATAGGTTGCAAAAGAAAATTGTATTGTTTGTTACAGATAAGGATCGCGTGGGATGTATTGGGGAAAAGTTTACAAAATGACGCAACGCTTTGGTTTATTTTATAACCTTTTATTACGTTGAATGTCGTAATAATATTACGAGAATATTACATCTCACAGTCTCATTCTCTTCAAAAACAGACAAAACAATTATTTTTGTATACAAGTGTCTTTCGACTGCCGGGACTCTTGTTTTGACATTTTTTTATCAAGGATAATAAGAGGGATGATCATATGTGCTACTGCAGTCGAAACCGACAGTTAAATTCTTGATTGCCATATTTACAAACTGGTAGATTACGGTTGTCGATATACATTAAACTAATTTGGTAATTTTTAATATGCTCAATTTTATATTTCGGATTACATAGAGACATAAACTGTTTTACTTTGAATAGAGCTAAGTTTTAACAGCATTGTCGTCTTATCTATACAGATGTCACCGACAAATCGCTCAATAAGTACATCTATAATTTGGCTAGGAAAATTGCACATCGAAAATCATTCACAAAGTGACGTGTTTAAATTTCGAATTATTTGAACTTCAAAGCGAATGGTGCATTTAAAACGTTTCATTAGGCGCTGGCTATATTGTTTTACAAAGTAACGACAGTTCGCTGGGAGCTGTTGCAAGCTGACAACAATAGCGGGTTGCGTTAAGTTAGATGCAGCTGGAGTGAGATGGCGTTTCCATTGCACTACGAGATATATTGTACACTGAAAGAAAAGCGGTCCTTAAAATTTAAAGCAAACTAAAGAATTTTAGTAGATGTGTTTTCGGTTTTTTTGTAGAGGTAAAGTGGGAACTACAATCTCATGTAATTAATTACATTGCAACATATTAGTTGATAACAAAGTAACATACAGCCTAAATCCTTCAAGACAGAGTCAAAATCCCAATTTAGTTCTAATACTTAAAATTAAATGTAGTCGAAAAGGGCCTCCGATAGTCATGCAGACAACAAATTAACAACACATGAGTATATTTTGATTTAGTTTTTAATAGAATTAATGTAATATCGTGTCGTGATCTAAAATGGACATGCGTGACTGTCGATTAACAACTGTGTGTGAATTACGAAAGGGAGACAGAAGTTCTGCCGCTCACTGAAGTGTCAGCGACTAGCCGCGTGAGAACTTGTCCACTACGAGTTAAATTACTAGAGCAACAATTTTTCATAAATTCATAGTTGTCATTTTATTAATTTTAGTCAAATGAGAAATGATTTTTTCACATTAAACGAAAACGCCCGATTATTGGGCTAATATTAGAATAGATTTTTTTAATAATACTATTTGTGCTATCTTTCCAAACTTTATGCGAGCTTGATATACCATACTTAAGGATTAAAAAAATCCTAGGATAAGTTTAATTGTAAAACAAATTAATAATTATCTACTTTTAATATCGAATAAATTATCTCACTGTAAACAAATGCAACTTTTAAAATTATTTTATATATAAAAAAAACTATTCCGATTTATTAACATAGTCACATGTGGTTAACATAGTCACAGATAATTTTCGAATTATACAATAAAACAAAAAAGCTGTTTTCGGAAACATTCGCCACAAAATTTAAGAAGACTTTAAGTACCCTCTATCTTACAAATCTTACTAATATTAATATATAAATGCGAATGTTTAGATGGATGGATGTGTGTTTGAAGATATCTCCGGAACAGCTCTACGGATATTGATGAAATTTGGCACAGATGTAGAACATAGTCTGGAAGAACACATAGGCCACTTAAGCTTTTTCATTCCGCGCAGACGGTGTCACAGGCGACAGCTAGTTATTTAAAATAAAAGTATATAAACTTCATCTTATATCGCAACACTATAAAACAAGTGATTATCCAAAATAATAAACATCACGAGACGGCATTTATTGAGACGTTTTTATTGATAAGTGAACCTAGAACGAATATTTGTGACAATCGCCACAGTATCGTTATCAACAAAATTTATATTTAAATTTGTACTTTGCGCGTAAGGCGCCACCAAAAATCTCATACTAATTTTGACATAATTGCCAATGACGATACGAAGGCGATTGTCACAAATATTTGTACTAGGCCCACTGGTACACAGTTCCGCCTGCACTGATTATATATGCACTGATTTACCTTAACCCAATTATCTAGGCCTTTTTTATCTAATTTAATTAAAAACAACATTTGTTATTGTAGTCATTAACTATTCTTTGATCTTTATTAATGAGATATATAAATTTTTATTGGTATTTCTCATCGTTGTTTATTCTTTGCCATTTATAAGTTTTGTGAGAAGGTCGATGTCGCAATCATTTTATGTTTGTCGAAAGGACTCTATATCTCTCGCAACTCCTTTAATTGCAATAATATATTTGTAATGTATAGGACTTTTCAACCTTAGACTTACTTTTAAACCTAACATAAAAACTTAGATCATGTTTTTCGATTTCTATAAAGATCTTTCGATTGATTAAATTTGGTTAAATTGAATTAAGATGTTAAATAACAAAACCGCCTAAAAGTAAAAATGGTACGGGATCGAATATTGATTTGGGTCGTATATAAAAATTGTAGTAAGAATGAGGAAGACCGGGTCACTACAAGGACGCGGACTTTCACCGCACCTTTCTATTCAGCGCGTGCCCCTTTGTATTGTGTCCGGGACACTGACACACGGACGTAACGCCTCGCAAGCAAAGTAATGACTATATTATATTAATTAAAAAGTCAAGTAACTGCAGAATGCCTTGAAATTCATAGACAAGCATGGTTTTCATTTGGCATGTCGTCCGATTTGTGCTTTCTTTCATACTTACAAGTGAACTGCCATAGCTCTTTCACATATTGAGTCGTGCATTGTTACTTTTCTGTCCGTATGTCGAATATTTCGTATACGCGTGTCGCATTAACCAATTACCCATAAACAATAACTGCATAACCCGTAGTGCCCACTCTTCGCTACCTTTGATGGTCATACATTTAAGATTGTGGTCATTGACCGGTAATAGGATTTGTAACAAAAGACATACGAGTACTGTGAACTGGTATAGGCTAAACATAATCCAATGTTTCAAGTTATGGATTTCATATGTGAATATGCATGACTAGCTGGCTCTCGTCAGCGGTATCGAGGCCGACCGATAGGTTGCTGAGACGCCGTAGAGCTGTACCTGCTAGAGCTACAAGCGATGGACTGGTAGGGGAAGGCAGAGGACAGGCGACTTTGACGATCTCTTGTGTCGGCGGCCACTGTGGGTCGGAGTGAGTGAGTGAGTGTGAATATTTAATAAGATATCACTATTTTAAAACAAATGCAAGAAAGAGTAAGCAATTTACTATGAGAATTTTGTATTCTATTTATTTTATATTAACAAATCTTTTTTTATTATAATCAAGGCTATAAAATTAAAAGCGCTGAGAATTAGAACAACTCTATTCTCACGTGAATTTAAAATCCTAGAACTAGGTAATGAGTGACCTTAACAAAAAAATTAGATTAGAAAAGGTAATTAAATATGTTTTTTTACACGTTTCTGTAGTGGGTAATCTCGACAAAAGTGATCTACTGACGAAAATAGTTACATCTCTTACTATAACTGTTGAGTTGTAATTCTTTTCGTTGAATAGGTCGATTTTATTAACTTTAGAGTCTGCCTAACAATGTCCAAGTAAGTCCTGAATGTTATTTGGTATTTATTTATCAAATAAAGTCGTCGTAGTCATTTCACAATCTCCAAATAAGCTGTCCAACTATTTTGACAATAATTATTAATTGACAGTTAAAGTATTTGTTAGTTTATCCAGCACTTTACTTTTATTTAGAAATATGCCCTTAGTAAATGTTAGTATAGAAAGGATAAGTAATTTACTAAGCAATCTTCATCACATCGCAAACCATGTTATTGTCTGTTGTAATGTTATAATTGATTGTAATGAATGTTTTGTGCGCGAAAAGGGAACGGTTAGATAGTCGTATAAACTGCCAGTCACATTCTTAAGGCGCAGTTTTTTTTATATTATAACGTGGCAAAGGAACAATCGGCTATCTGATTCGCAGAAATAGCGAAGCGACCACTACCCATTGACATTCGCAATTGCAAATGCGTTCCCTACCTTAATTTATTAAGCATTAAATTTGAGTATAAAAGTTTTTTATAATCATTATCGTGTATACAATACTGAAAGTAACAATGGAATAAGTACGATTGAAAAAAAATTGCAGTTAGAAAATAAATAAAAATTTTGGTAATATCTGAAAGTTTAATCTAATATTCTACGCCTTAACTTTATCGACGGAGGAACACGCTCCTCACCTTTCATTACGCAAGTATCTGAGCACGAAGTGGACTCCAGCTATCATCTGTCCGGGACGTTGCCAAATACAAGGCTATTAAAACACCGATACTTACATAATCAAGATAAAAACTTATGACTTCGTCATAAGATATATTTTACAATATTAGGTATTTTAAATTCCAATACCAAATGTTAATATCGGAACGTCATCGACTCGTACACAATTGAAAGTTGGTTTTAGCTAAAAAATAATCATGTTTATGAACACATTTTTAAAGAACTTCACACATCACATGTTTCCACTGTTGATATACTTGTATAAAAACATATTATCATCCCTCACATTGTCTTTGTAAAAGTAGAGACAGATTATTTTAAAACAAGAGTCACCTGATCTGTCACGGAGTTTATTTAACAATTAATTAGGTTTTAAAACTTCAACATTTTGATTTAAATAATCACCTTACGAAATCTCTGTTCAAAAAATAAACAAATTTGACTTCCAGCAATCGTGTATTGCAGATAAAACGGTATGCTAACAAAGTGCTGCTGTTATCATATTTAAGATATGAGGTAAACAGGGTGTTGCAAATGTTCATATTACATCAGGAGCTTCATCCTTTCACCAAACTCGACCTCGCAACTGCATTCAGAGACTGCACGCTTCTAAGTTATTGAATGTTCTAACTTATTATATATTTATTATATCCCTCATATCAATAAGGCAGGCAGGCAGTCTATTGCTTTATTTTTGTATACAGTCTTCAACAGTCTTCTACCAAAACTTCTTGACCTAAAGTAACTTTTTTTTTAAGTTCTTCTGAGCAAAGAAAATGCTCCCAAATTAAATTAATAAATTTTACATGAACATGTCTGCGATTGGATTAGTGTAATTAACTTTTTTTTACCGAAAATTTGGAGATAGACATATTACAATTTTCAAGTTATTATTAATATTAACTTGGAAACTTGTCAATCCTTCACACTTGTGGGTTTCGACTGAGGTGACAATTAAGTTGACACATATTGCCATCCCTTTCATTATCATTGAGAAGAAAGAGACAACAATAGTGTAACGACAACCCGCAGTAATAGACCACCAATCGACTACAACTTACGCAATCTAGTGACTGGTGGTTCGATGCTCGCACACAGAGGGTTAACATAACCGTTAAATGATATAAACTTCGACTTGTTGGTCTGTTAGTAAAAGTGAAAGTTGTTATATTAATGATAATCTGCACCGGATCTATTTGATGAATCAAGTGGTTAAGAGAACATTTCCGTGTTTGTAAAAAAAAATATTTCTGTCACTTTTGCGTCAACAGATTTTTATCCAATGATTATTTTAAATGTAGGATTCTTATGGAACTTTGATCAGTTAATCCAAGACTATTCTGATAGGAAGCATTTCAAAGGCCGGCAACGCATTTACGATTCCTCTGGTATTGCAGATTTCCATGGGCGTCGATGAACACCTTGGTGTTCCTGCTGCTTGTTTGCCCCCTTCTCTTATATAAATAAACGAATAGTCCTGTCTATTTCCAATGGTAGTAAAAAATAGCCAAGTTACCACTTTTATTAAATGGAAAGAGGAGGGGATGTAAAGGAAAGAATTTATTTCCCTATCCTATACTTAAATTCAATATTTCTTGAAAATGTGGACTAAAGTTGGCGTCTCTTATTGAAGCTTTACTCTTTTGTAAATCTTTATAAGTGAGTTGTTAAATACATACTTCGCTATATACTTAAAGTATATAGCATCACAGTAATCTATGTACAATCCGGAGGACGCTTCTCTTGTAACTTGGTCATTGTGACTTTACATTACTTACACCTTATTCCTAGTTAAGTTGCGGTTAAGTTAGACTCGATGTTGACTCCTGTAACTTAGTGGTACCCTTTAAATGTCAGACGTTTTAACAAGTCGAGTCATATAATTGAAAGCTGGCTACAATTTTAAAATGCAAACTGGAAGCGTTTAATATTCAAATATCTTAAAACTCACATGTGGTTAAAAGATAAGAAATTTTATTTTTAATCGATTTAAGGCTGGAGGTTTTCAATTCGTCTTTTTATTTTCTGTATTATGTCATATGTTGATAATATTTTTTTTATTCGAACGTTTGTCGTTTGCTTTTCATTGCGGAACAAACATTTTTATTCAGTTTTGATTACTTTAATTATTACACAGTAATAGATACAACGCTTTGTTTTGTAAGTCTACTAATTTTTCCCATTCGAAAAGATCGTTAGCAGACCATGAGAATAGACTACCGGATGATCTATAGATCATTTATTTTATAAGTGGCGATGTTTGGGCGTCACTGGACTCCGCCGGCCTCTCACTTTCGTTCTCAGTTATTTCGTAATTCGGTTTACTTCGACTGTGCATAGGGAAGCGTGACTGTATGGAATATGAGATAGATTACGTCACCTAATTAGAACGTATACTTATTTCATAATATCCCTGTCCTTATCCCACTCAAGTGACTCAGATTTATCTTCCTTCACTTAATTCCCTTTATAATCAAGAACGGATACCTAATCATATAGAAAACATTAAATAGCGTAGCTTTTTTTTTAACTTTGATTTTACAGATTAAGATGAACGGTTTAACTTCAAATATTGGTTACTAATGGAATATGTTAAATTTTAATAACCGTTACACTTGTTTCCATACCATAATTTCTCTTGTTAATTCAACTTTTATAACTCTCTTCTTAGTTAATACTAAGAAGAGAGTTATAAAAGTTTGTTGGCGGAGCTTACGGCTAAGTAATCGAGTTTAAACTTCAAGTAAGAATTTCGTTTTAATACAGAGGCAAGATTTAATTGTTTGAGAAGAATAGGCTTCAAAATTACGAAGCTACACTATCTCCGGGTGACATATATTTATTACTAGATTTTTTACTGCTAGTTACTATATCAAGTTACTAGCTGTCGCCTGCGACTCTGTACACGCGGAATCAAAAAAAACTTTATAAGTAGACTATGTGTTCTTCCAAACTATGCTCTACATTTATGCCAAATTTCATTGAGATCTGTTGAGCCGTTTTAGAGATACCTTCAAACAAACATCCATCCATCCATCCATCCACCCATCAAAACATTCGCATTTATAATATTAGTGATATATTAGCATATTAATATTAGTAAGATATTAGCTAAAATAAAGTTCTTTAACAATGTTTACTGATATAATGTAAGTTAATAAGTGAAGGCAAGCACAACTTCAAGTTATCTAAACATAGCGAGACTGCCGACAGGTAGCGCTTTCTGTTCCCAACTTGGTAACTTAGTGGTCAATGAAAGTATTGTTGTTAAGTAAGCTTGTGTACGCTTTAAACTAAACTTTTGTGGTTTTACAACAATGTTGTTTACTGATTGGACATATTTAATTCTTATAAATTAAAACTAAACTGATATAACGCACATATGATAAGTTTTTTTAATTTTGTATGTTAAGTAAAATTTATGTACTGTTATATTTTCAGATTTTTTAAACTACTGATTTTAGTATCGATTCGTGTATATATTTATTTAAACTATTCACTAATTTTCTTCATTGATTCTTCGATTAAAAAAATGCACTATTATTTATTAAATTACAATCCAAAGACAAGACAAAGACAATATTAAGTTAAGTAACAGATCAAAATAAATGATGAAAATGAACTAGAATTGATTAACAAAGTTTGACTATAACAAAAAGATATTTTGTGTTGATAAAAGCTACAAGGAAGTTTAAATTTGACCTATTGCAGCTCTAGGCATTGCAAAATATCCTATAACGATTTATAATACCAAGTTAACAATGCGCTTAGTGTTTGCGTAAAAGATTTTCGCGTGCATTTTTATTTATGTATGTAAATAAGTTTTTTATGTATGTAAATTCCATTGTGAATGTCTGGAGCTTTTTTTATAGTAGGAGGAGACAAAAGAGCAAGCGGCCACCGGGATTTATGGCCATGATAAACATATAAATGTGATGAAATATCTAATACTCGTATATAAAATTCTCGTGTCACAGTTTTTGTTGCCATACTCCTCCGAAACGGCTTGACCGATTCTCATGCAATTTTGTGAGCATATTCAGTAGGTCTGAGAATCGGCCAACGTCTATTTTTCATAACCCCCCCTCCCATTTTTTAACTGCCCGCGGACGAAGTCGCGGGCGACAGCTAGTAAAAATATAAAATTAATAATACATCAATAATTACTTAATTTATGCTAACATTACACTAATTTTAATTTAATAGTGGTTAAACCCGCAAAAAGATCTTTGCACCAATGGACCGGCCCGATTGGTAAAATACCACACAGAAGATAAGAGCCAAGTGGGATTTATTCCGCGTCTTGTCTGATGAATGTGCGTTACGGAAGTCTAATTTTAAGAAGGGGAATTGTACCCGCCTGGGACGGTACCTTTATAGAAAATAGAAAAACCCTCGTTCTGTGCATCCTTTACTCTCTCCATTGAAGGTAGACAGCACATTAATAACTTGTTGAAAACGTCTATGTGCAGCAGTAACTTTGCTATTCTAGCGAAATCAGGCGTACGCTTGCTTGTTTACCTCCTTGTACTTTAAAAAATACTATTGTTTAGTCTTGATTTTCTTATATTTCCTTTTTGTGCACAACTTGAGCTGTTGATATAATTTGTTTATACACTAAGTATTGCTGGGTGACGAACTATTATGTAATCTATTGCGATATAATATATTTGATATTCTGCAGGGAGTTCTATTGATATCAGGTGAATATTAAAGTCTGAGAAAGTGAACCGTGACTATACCTCTCGTAATCATACGAAAATTACAGCTTGGATACAGCTTGGCTAACGACTATACAACATTATGTTCTAGAAATCCTGATAATAATTTTTAGATGATATTCTATATTTAGCTATTACATCTACGTAAATTTAAACCTTAGTTGAAAATAATAAATCCCGAAATATATCTATTCATTGGTAGATAATTATTTATCACATTTTTCAATGTTATTTGGATAAAGTAATATGATATAACAATGTTCTTTATATCCTCGTATTGAGGGTTGCACTATTCATTTTAACCTAAATGCACTCATTAACTGGCAACACTGTTCTCTCCTGTCAGCTGTCAGACCGATTCGCGCCACTAGCAGGTGTAGACGTCATCAACGTTGTATGTTTTTTTCTGCCTTCGTAGGCTTCCCTAAGAACTGTGAACGAAGAATTTAAGTTCTTTGTTTATGAGGTCATAAAATTTTGAACAAGTAACTAGATATTAATGAATGTATTCTTATACGTAGCCAATTAAAATTAGATAGAAATTATTATTTGATAACATGAATTTAAAAAAATACAGTCAAAATCTGTTATAACGACATCGAAGGGACTACTCATATTGAGTCGTAAAAACCGATAGTTGTAACAACCGGTGACAGGTATTAATAGGAAAATTATGTATATTCATGTAGGAAATTAAACCGCATTTTGTTTACTTCAATACAAACGAATAATATAAAAGGACAATATCATTTTTCCATCATTTTTGTATGCATAAAATCTGTAATTTTAGTTTGTTTAAAACACTTCTGTCGTGCATACACATTTTGTAACTCACGTTGGATTGTAATCAGCGTATCGTCACAATTTCCCTGCATGTGGAACTCTTCATTAAAAAGAACAATCTTTCGTAATACACTAACAGCATTAAGACCGTCAATCAAAGTTGGCACTGTAAATTGTTCTTCCGAGTCTTCCTATTCATTTTCGCACTGACAACAAACTGACTAAAGAGATATGACGAAGCGGGCCTTGAGGCTACGGCATGCATTTGCTTTGTTTCTAAGAATTACAAAAGACCCTAAACTTTGTTTACTTTTACGATAATAGCCATTGACTATTATACTGTGCCAGATGTGGATACTGTTACCTATTCAAATTGTTTACAATACAGCTGAGCCGGTCGTTCTACAGATATAATTCTCCGAAAACATTAACCAAATGTGGTCGCTTAATGCGGTATGTCGTAGTAAACAATGTCGTAAAAACCAATGTTTTCGATAAAGCGGTCATATAACATTCAGCCAGGACCTTTGATTTTGGTCATTTTAACCGGTAAGTTGTTCTAAACGATGTCGCCATAAACGGTTTTGACTGTATTACTAATACATTTTTGTTTTGTCCGTTTAAATGTAATGAGGAGTCGAGAATCGTGGGTAGACATATTGCATAACGTTGTTCTTAGTCTGGTGAATGTAACAAATATTGCAAAATAGCATTGTTGTCTAATTGTTCCTACCCCGACGTAGAGCTCATTATGTTATTAAATATAACTGTACAATAATTACAGATGTTTTTAATTAATTAAATTAATAAGTAATACACATTTTCTCAACAATACGGCAATGCAATTTAAGGTATGGAAAGAATTCAGTGCAATTAGAAATTGCAATAATTAATTTGAAACATATTAATATTATACACATTCTGAAGAAATTAGACATTAGGTTCTTAATCTATATATATAAAAGAAAGTTGTGTTAGTTACACCATTTATAACTCAAGAACGGCTGAATCGATTTGACTGAAAATTGGTGGGCAGGTAGCTTAGAACCAGGAATAGGACATAGGATAATTTTTATCCCGTTTTCTTTTCTTTTTTTTTTTTTATTCTGCGTGGACGGAGTCGCGGGTAAAAGCTAGTACATTATATATGTACATACGTTTAGTAAGATTTGATTATATACTACTATGATTAAAAAACGCACACTTATAAGTGCTAAGAAATCTGCATTTTACAAATTTATGATTAATGTGTTCAACGCTTTTTAATTAAAGAAAGAAAAAAACATTTTTTTTCTTTCTTTGTCTGACTCATGTGCAAGGTTCAATACTTGCCTAACATAAAGTTTGCATCAAATGTTGATGCATGCCGAGCAAATTACATTACGTTAACCGCGTAACAAATTACACATACGAAATATAATAAAAATCATGTATTACGTTAAACGTATTTATTGTGTAACTTTGTTGTGATAATAAAACTAAATCCAACTTTAAAACTTTTGACATTGTTATAGTCTGCAAAAGCATTAGCTTAATGGCTCTCTGGCTAGATGTAATATCACGAACACACAAAAGACTCACGTCAAGTGGAAGTATTTCCGCGTTTCGTCTGATGAGTGTATGTCATCATCATCATCAGCTCACTACGCATCCCCACAGAGGTGCTCGGAGTCTACCCTAAGTTAGGGGATGACTCGGCCATAGACAACCACATGTACATATGTAAATCGAAAATCGAAAAACATTAAAAACATGGCGGGATTTGAACCCAGGACGTGCAGATTGCCAGTCTAGTGCTTTACCCAGAGGCTAATTATATTAAATAACAATTATTTTTTATTATTCATGTAAATTTTAAGTGTTATAAAATTCTCATCAATGTCTTAAAACGGAACGTAATAATGTTGAAATCTAATCACTGAGATGAATTTATTAAATTAAAATTTTGAAGCTATATTCAAAAACTACTAGTCATCTAGTTATTTAAAAAAAAAAAATGGGACCCATCTGCAAGCACTTCCTTTCGATTAAAATAATTTTCATCAAAATCGGACCACCAGGGGCGGAGATTCGCAGTAACACACATAAAAAAAAAAAAAAAACATCAGTCGAATTGATAACCTCCTTCTTTTTGAAGTCGGCTAAAAATACGAAGTCACGATTCGAATCACCAATTTAAAATGTAATTTGCAAGCGTGTTTATTAATATATTGCCTTAGTATTTTAACGAAGTCCGAAATATGTGAATTACAATAATTGTAATAACCATGAAGGCTTTTCCATTATCAAAACACCTGCATAAAAACATTTTCTATATTAGTTTTTTTTTTCAATGACAATGAAAGAGGTGACAATTGTCTTTGGCACCGGAAATGCATGGTTAAAATCAACTTTCACAAATGCCTCTCTGTTAATCTATGACAAGCAGATAGGTATTTAAGTTGTAATTATGCGCGACGAGCGGACCCTTCTTCAATGATCCACTGAGCTCGTTAGAGTTCAGAGCACCTGCAATACAAGGACGTGACTAGACACCACCAAACTAACACCATTTAATGATCATCGAATACCAGGGCTGCGAGTACACTTGTGAACAACATTTTTCAACATACTCTTGTATAACTGAGCACAAAATTTTAAACAAGCACTTCTTTTTTATAGTATAAGCAACCAGTATGGCAAACGAACATGCGGCTATCTAAAATCATTAAACTAGCAAAGTCCATAAACGTCCGCCAAAAGTGGACAATTGACTGGAAAGAGAATGTACCAAAAAAGATGTTCCTCAGTCTTATACATCCCCTCCCCCGCTATTTTCACATCACCTTCTGTCCCACGTTTTTAACAAGCTTGTGCAATTAAAAACGAGTTCGTCTTTTGCTCTAATCAGATTAAATGCGTGTGGTTTAATCTTAACTTAAGCTGACCCTTAGTATACATTTCTCATACTCTTTACTAGGGGACGAAAAAAGAAAGGCTTTTACGGAACACACTTTGCAGATCACTTCGTCACTAAATATTAGATAGGATTGTTTGTAATCAGAAACTTAAAAAAAAAACAATAAAATAAATGCCTAGCCCTAACATAAATATAAATTAATTTAAGAAAATTTTACATATTGGACTACAAATACCTCTTCACTGGAAACCTAAATACTTATATTTTAGTATGCATAGAGACCAGTGAGGCTCGAGTGGTCATTTGCATTGCAGTTCTTTGATTCGATTCCCGAGTGAAAGCGAACTAATGTAGGTTATTGATATACATCAAATCTGCAAACACATTCGTGTCAATCACTTAATGATTTTACAATTATTCATGAAGATTAATTATTATTTTCAAGATAGAAAAAACATTAAGCTTTTATAATAAAAAAAACCATAAATTCTACTGTAATTTCAACTCTAGTCACTACTTATATTTATTAGGATTAGATAACTCTAAAATCATAAGCTTTTTAAACCAGTTTAGAATTTCTAATTCAATAAATAATACATAAATTAATAATACGTCCAAGAATAATCTTACTAACATTATAAATGCAAATGTTAAGATGGATGAATGGATGGATGGATTTATGGATGTTTGTTTGAAGGTATCTCCGGAACGGTTGTACGGATCTTGATAAGAACATAATCTGGAAGAATACATAGGCTATTTATAAAGTTTTTTTAACTCCGCGCGGACAGAGTCGCGGGTAATAGCTAGTAATAAAATAATGACTTTAATTACGGTCCTGACGAATTAAATCTATCTCAAAATAATATGCATTTCGACACAGTAGAGCATTCTCTGTTGTTCTGTGAATTACAGACTGCCAGTAATATTATATGGAGTAAGGACAATCTCGTTACTTCTCCGCACAGAATTGATTGTTTGTAAAGTATTGCTTAGGGTGACCATGATCATACGTTTAAAATTATTTATTGACTTCTGTTACTTATGGCAGTAATTTAAGTTACTTTTTTTTAAGTAAAATAGTGAAGCTTCCATTTTTGTCTGGACGCACTTATTTTACAAGAGAAGTTCTACAATATCTTATTATAAAAGCAAGGGGTTTGCAAGTTGCAGTCTTATAATCGGAAATATATTAAAACGTTATACAAAAAGTATTTTTCTTCTTCTTTCTTTGAGGTGCCTCTCTGACTATAGGTTTGGCAGTAGTTCCAAATATTAACCTATACACCTTTTTATAAGTCTTAAGTTGAACTCAAAATAATGATTGTAATTTTTTTTGTAATAGCTTGGTCACCCTACATTCGTACGTTTCATACAATTAAGCGATTTTGTTTAAGACCGCATTAGGCTCCTATCATTTGAGATCTCTTTCGAAACGATCTCTCTGATGATCCTTGACATAATTTTTATAACTCATTAAATGCGTTGCTTCTTAATTTATCGGAAACGATATTGCAAAAGTCGTTAAGATATCCGATCCAAATTATTAATAAGATGTACATATATATACATTTTAAATTTTATAAGGTGACTGTGAATGAATCCTTACTGAAAGTATTAGACTAAGTAACCGAGTAAGTTCTATTCAGGTGTGTATAAGATAATGGACTTTAGATTATTTTTAAGATTATGGAATTGTAAATTTATTTTTATGGGACAAAAAAATGGCACACTTGTTTTAACTATTTTTTTCAATTTAATTCAATAAGTAAATTTTATTACAAAGATCTTTCGCCAATAGAAAGTTCTTTTAGCCAGTTATCCGAGTTATTTTATTACCTCAGCCAAGTTGGGTAGAACGCTAATTTTAAAATCAAAAAAAGCTATCATCGTTAATCTTTTTTTATATGCTCAATGTTACGACGACTGCGAATCGATAATTTGTTTCTGTACTTATGCGAAGTCATTGACTCATTTGGACTGAGTAAATATTGTACAAATAAAATAGAAGGTCGACTTCGAAATTTTTACTCTTAGATATAAGTAGTATGTTGTCAAGAGCTTTACATGGATCAATTGACCTCGCAGTTACAAAAGCTGGTAAAATGTTAAAGATTAATTAAAACTTATAATTATTCTCACGATTTATTTAAATAATTGAGGTTATGACAAATATACGACCTTGCTGTTTTTAATCCAAATTCTTAAGATTTTATACAATTTAGGCCTATTAAATTTGACATATACAAACTCGATGAACTCTTAACGTAAAATGATGCAGCTTCTTAACCCTTAATCTTAGTACAAGCTTATATAAATTTGACTCATAAGATGAGTCAAATTTATATTATCCCCGACATGAGAATAGCCAAACGACCTTATCCTATTTCTTAAAAAAAAAACTTTCAAACATTCTCTCGTTGGTACGGTCATAATGCACTTGTGTCTTTTTTTCGACTTTACATAATCGACTAATGTGAAGGTTGGTGACTTTCTTTGGCGGGGAGGCTGAACGGACGGAGCCTTTGCCTCAGTTGTGAGGAACGCGCGCTCGCCCGCGCCTGTGCTTTGTGGTTCACTTTTTTATATTCAAATCCTGTGCAGTGTTCGGATACAATGAGGCTAATCTTTTGGGTGAGTTTGACGTTTGTTTTTTTATCTGTGCTGTGTTCAAACGAGTTCTGTGTTTTGGTGCGGCTTTGAACGGACGAGTCCACTTTCTTTAGTGAAAGTCGAGTGATCTTCGATTTATCGGATGAGGGCTTTATTTTTACGATTGCTCTGGTATCATTTGAAACAAATAATCGGCATTTATTTATTTTTCTATAGTAACTTTAATGAAAATGTTTTACCGTCAGGAAGTAAATTTTAAAGGCATTATTTAGCAGAATAGTTAAAATGCAAATTAACTTTCAAAAATTTATGAATGAAATGTTTGTAAAATCTTTCACATTTTAATTCGAAAATTATCTCTGAGTCTAATAGTTAGACAGTTGCAATATGTTAAATATTGCTAATTATGTGTATTCTTTTTTTGTGGACATGTTTTGGAGTCTTTGCTGTAGCGTTTTTTAATCTTTTGTTTCATTATGATTACCTGTCCAAAAATAAATGTTTGACATTAACTTACAAAAATAAACTTTACTATTTGAAATTCAATTTTGGTAAATATTTACTGTATTATTTTAATTACTTAAACAATACTTTGTAATTTGGTTGAATATTTTTAACGAATATGTAAAGCAACAAATTATCGTACATGTGACATAGTAAGCAATTTCGTAGTCCTTTCAGTGTTGCGTAAATAAGTTAAAATTTGGACGAAGTGTGTCAGCCGGTACGGTGACGATACGGTGACGGCACGTTACCGACGCGATGTGAAATTTGCGACCGGAACTCGACTCAACAAGACTCTTGTCAAGCGGTCAGTTTTCTCTTGTCAAGTATCCGTATTTTAAAAAAAACTTGGCTGTAGGAAGGGATTTTCAATTATGTATATAGGGCGAAAGGTCTTGAAGATTTTGTCAGTTTATATTCCGGACATGTAAAAATGTATGTAAGTATGTCTGTGGGTTTGTATGTCTGTCCGTTTCACTTTGATCACCTAAGCCTAAAGACATTGACCGATTTTGATGTGTAATGTAATTTGATGATCCAAAGTCGTTTGGGTTTTATTCATGCATTTCCCTGCTGCTCATTACTATCGTTACAAATACCTTGACCTCACAAGAAATGGCAGTCTCGTTAGGCCATAGGATGCTGAACATATCATTTATTACGGCATACATTTTCTCTGTAACAATCTAAAATACACAAAAAAATTAAACAATAGCAAATTTATCTCCGCGAGCCTGTGAATGTGCTCATGACGAAAAAAAATATGTTCAACCTCCTTCCGGCTTTTACCTCTTTATGCAACAGACGGTCCGAAATGTAAATTTAATGTTGCCGTTTACATAAATAATAAATAGTAGGTATCTACGTGTCGTAACTGGGCTCAGCCGAGGTGAATTCTACGTAATCACAAATAGAAGATGAGAGTTGTCAGATATTATGTTCTTTGCAAAATAAATTAGCCGTTATGTAACTTTATTGTTCTGAATATGCAATGGCAAATTGCTTATAATCTTACTAACATTATAAATGCGAATGTTTATATGGATGTATGGATGGATTTTTGTTTGAAGGTATCTCCGTAACGGCCTTCCGGATCTTGATTTTGAGAAATTTGGCACAGATGTAGAACATAGTCTGGGAGAACACATAGGCTTTTAAGTTTTTTTTAACGCGGACAGAGTCGTGGGCAGCAACTAGTTTGCAATAAAGCTTCTTTGTATTTGTTATGTTACATGATTTAGCACTTGACACTTGGTGATGACGGATCCCGCAACAACTATATTTGTTGGGTGAACGAATGGGCCGGCTTAACCGGTGAAATACTACGACCACACAGTAGACAGGCGTCAAGTGGAAGTAATTCTGCGTACAGTCTGATGAGTGTGTTGGCCTTCCTACCCTTTTCTTCTAACAAAAGGATGGGAAGGGGAAGTGGATTTCACGAAGGAGTGGACGCGTAGGAAGAGAATATATTCTGATTAACAAAACATTAACTGACTCTTATCTGGAATTTAAAGTTTTTGTTGGAACCTCGTTTACCAAAAGAACGCAATAAAACTTTCTTTGTATTTGATGCACATTCGATGAATGTATAAAAGTGGCACAAATTTTATTAATCGAGTCACGCACCTGTCACTATTTAGTCCCCCCTCCCTTACCCAGGTATTGGGACAGGAAAAAAGTGTATACTCTTGTCTATTTTTAATCTGCATTCTTTTTTCAAATAAAATTTCACAATAAAGGTTTCATATGACGATGTTATTTCTACAATTGTATTTTTACCGAATTTCTGAGAATAATTTCCATGAATGTAAAGCTTTTTTGTGTGTATTTATGCGTTGGTAATTTAATATATGTTAATACCAAATTAGTATTGAGTAGTAAACAAAACTATATATTTTTTCTATATCATAAAGAATATTAATACGTTTGATGTAACTTTCTCTAACTAATCCATTTTCTTTTTAGAAAAAACACAAATTGAAAATACTTTATACTAGAGTTTGTTCAACTCAATAGTCCATAAGGTCATTGATGTTTGAGTGTCAAAGCAACGATACTTTATCGTATAAGCCGTTCGTATAAATAAAAAGTTGTCGGAACGTGACATCCGACATTAACTCAATCAATTTAAAGGACCACCCACCCACATGGATGTATCAAATTTCTAATACGATTTGGTTAACTTTAAGTTTATTTTTTTATTTTATTCGGGTGTTTTGTTACATAAAAACTTACAAATCTCTACACATTTGATTGTTTAAAATAATTTAGTAATTGAGAAAGACAAAATAATTTTAACTAAATAGTAGAACAAAGTTTACCTTTCAAAAGTTATATCCGCTTAAGCTTTACATTTATGATGAGTAGAAGGTTCCGAATCACCGAAACATTTTTTACTAACTAGCTAAAAAGCTATCGCATGCTCGACCGCGTCCAGCCTTGACTTTGACGCCCCAGTAAACTCGGGTATTACGTTGGATAGATTGAAATAAAAACTATTCAAAGCTTATCGTTTTACGACGACGTAACTTAAATATCTCCGCGATCGATAATACATTTTGTTGCGATGTAGAGGTGAAATAATGATTTTGATATAATTAAGTGATGCGGCGTAATTATTGTTTTAGGAGCAACATGTTTTAAAATAACATATATGTTCGAATAAAGTCTCAAAAAAGCTTCACACAACATCATTTTTACATGTTTTTTAATTATTTTATTGCATAATACGTGATTTAACAACACTAATTACATCTCAAATCAACGGCCGTATGAAGTGTGAACAATTCACTCTTCAATTTTATTTAGCACATCGGTGTGAGATTTGGAGAGTCGAAGCCTAAAGGTATGGAGTTGCTATTATAAAATATTAATTAAAAAAAAAAACATTTTATATATAATTATCATTTGATGATTTCATAATAGCGTAGTAGTTTTCTTAGTTATGAATAAATATAAAGCAATTTTCATTTTGCTATTCAACGAAATGTATAAACAACCGGAAGCAATTAAATATTATATTATATTAACCCTATAAGTAAAAACTATGAATTAATTAAATAATGCAAGTTGTAATTAATAAATAATAAGATTACTTATTTAAAGCCTCTTTAATTAATTCAATAATAGTAAATAGCACAAAGATAATTAATATCATATAGAAAATTAATAAAATAATTTATGGTTGAATAACTACTCCATGTCATTGTACCACACGACCTTCCTAGAAAGTCTAAACGGTTCGGTAAAAGTATTTGACACATACGACGTAACCATAAAAGTTAACAATTTAAATGGTATTTTGAACCCTAAGGCCTACGAATTACGTATCAAGATGGGCGTACACACTTTTACTTTTTTTTACATCATCTTTAGACGAAAGATTCGCTTTCGTTGTGCCTCATTTTTTGTCATATCCTGATTTGCTTCAGGTCAGCTTATATTAAAGTTAAGGTAAATTTTGTAAAACAGATCACTTTTTTGTACAATTTTATAATAAATTTATAAGTAGGTAAAATCTATTTATCTATACATGTTAAATAATATTTCGTACATGTTGCTGATAATAAAAAACACTTTTTAAAATTTTTTGTCTGTCCACAAGTCCGCGTTTGTTCCAAGTTATCTCCGAATCGGCTGCACCGATTTTGACGGGACTTTCATAGGAATGTTGCTGATGCTTGCGGCCAAATTATTATCCTCCGATTAAGTCGCTACTCCTATACAAATTCTTATATAAGAAATGTATATATCCTGTGTAATCTCTCACCATAAAATTCGACTGTGGTGTCAATTGTTTAATACATATTGTTGTCTCTACTTTGTCAAAGAGTATGAAAGAGATCACAGTACGTATTAGTACAAGTATCGCAGCAGTGGAAACCCGCTGTTATATCGCTGTTAAATAACGTCAAACATAATAATTTAAAACACGTCGGTTACGTGATTTAAATTTCAAATTCTATGTTCTAATCTGATTATTTAAATAGATTATAAATTCAAAATAATTTATCAATATTACCGAAGTGGCATACAAAATGACATTGGACCTTTAATTAAGAGAAAGTAGAGACATACGATATTTTGGTATAAATGACTGACCCTTAAGTTTTTGATAAGAGCGTAAGTGTTCACTTTATGAGACTAGAAAGTTCCATAAATATAGATAAGTCTGTTAACACATTAAGTAAAATTGATTGCAGCTATAAACATTAACGAATATGACCGTTATTAAAAATCCCATTCGTTACATGAAGAATATTGTATAGGCTTAAGATGATAAAAGTGCGTTAAAATGTAAGAGGATTACTGTAACTAATAATAGTGTTTTGTGATTTTTTATATTGGGGTGATTTGATAAGTCTTTTAACATCTGGCAAATATTAACCAACAAGAAGTTAAATAACTTAATTGTATCTCAATTACGAATTTATTAGTTTAATTTAATTCTATCTTGATTATTATAATTGATTCGACATAGCTCGCGGGTTTTGTACGGCAGCATTCCCTCATTAGCGGTGAGAACGCGCAGTGAAATTACTGAATCTGATTCGATCGCCTAACGTCCGCTCTTGTTAGAAACCTAATACTTTAATGCTATATCCTGTTCTCGCATTGCACCGGGAGTGCCTTGAATAAATTATTAACTGACCAAATATCTCTACAATATACTCTACAAAAGAATTCCAATTTCTCTTTGTGTCAAACTATTACTTACAGAGAATGCGCATAAAACTTGCAGAGAGAAAATTATAAACGGAAAAAAAACAAACAATTCAACGGAACAATACGAATCGGTAGGAATAATACATTAATCTTTAATTGATTAGTCTGGCAAAATTCATTCAGTACTTCGTACAGGGTAGAGATTAGATGCGAGTGGTGACAGCTCCGAAACGCACCCAATGCGTTTACGATGCTCGCGGCTTCCATTCAGCTTTCTACATTCCCGGACCAGTCCGCCAACCAGCAGCCGCGCCGGCTCGTATCTATTAGGTAACAAAAGTAAAGAGGTCTTTGTTACGATGCGTTCCTTTGTTATCCGTCTGCATTTAAAATAATCGTATTACATAAGATTTTAGCTTAAACGATAATAGTCTTGGTAATATTACTATTATAAATCGTGTGAAATTATTCGCAAGAAAATTGCAAATGTTCATAATACAATATAATCATAATTTAATGGTTAGTTTTCATATCGATCAGAAAAAGCTTTACATTCCAATGCACTGATCACGATTCAAGTGCATGCATCGTTTCACGTATTGCACTCGCGTCATGACGAAGGGAGGCTTTCTATCTGCGATCGTACTCGGCAAATATCTCAGACTTTCCACATAACCTTTATGCTGTAATTACGTATAACTGACAAGTAATCATTCTAATGTATTTCCGAGAAAATAATATTATGATACTCTATAACTTGTGACATCATAGATCTGTGATTTATATATCTTGATAAATCATCATTTTTACAACTTATTCGATTTTAATTTTCATAAGAATGTACTTTAATAATAATAATATCATACACAATTTAAGATAACAAAGGTTGTATGAATAATTTGTGTGAGTCAACATATTTCTTAAACCAGTTACCGAATTAAGGTTACTTACATATGTACTTTTATTTATTTCATACGGAGGCGTACCCGTATGAAGTTCATATCCTGATGACGTCAGTTCGAACGTTAAGTTCATACAAAAGACATCAACGACTTTATGGTTGAGAAAGCGTAATGTCGCCAGTAAAGGTAAAGCAACATTGTAACTTATTTTTATTGAAACAAGGGATAGTTAGTACACCTACTTAGTAGTGTAGGCAGTAAGTACATCCACTTGACCACTAATAACTTACCACTAAGATTCCCTTCTATTATTAAGCTACAATTGTTAAGTTGAAATTTTTTTGTTTATATATAATATAATTTTACATTTAGAATTACGTATGTAGTGTAGTATAAATGCTTTTCTAATCAAGCAAAGACCTACTCAGTCTACATAAGTTAAATTAATATTCCTTCACTATTAGGTTTAGTAGGCTAATGTGTTTGCAACCGGTATAAACCGGAATTAGTTATAAAGGTAGATATAGAGTAAGCGGATGATAGTAAAATTAAGAACTTGATTAGTTAAAAAGGAAACATCAGAACTGACGCTGACCTACTCCTAATTTTTAAGATTAATATTTACGTAACTCTACTGAATATCATTAAAAAAGTAATTCATTCAAAATACAAAAATTTCAATATTATAACCACAACTAGTATGTTATAGACCCAAAGTAGTATAATAAAAACTATGTTCTTTTAAATGTAAGTATGCAAATTTAACTTCTTTGTAAACATTTCACCGTTTATCGTAAATTTGTGGACACTCAATAAGTCACCGCTAGCCGAGCGTCATTACGGAAGTGCGTGGAGAGAATACTTTTTTTTTTTTTTTTTTTTTTTTTTTTTTTTTATACGAGAAGGGGGCAAACGAGCAACGGACCGAGAATTATTTGATCCGACGCCCATGGACATCCGCAACGCCAGAAGAATCGCAGATGCGTTGCCGGCCTTTAAGGAAGGTATACGCTCTTTTCTTGAAGGTCCCTAAGTCGTAACTGTTTGGAAATACCGCCGAGGACAGAGTATTCCACAACGCGGCTGTGCGAGGTAGAAAGTTTCGTGAAAACCTCGTCGTTGTGGAATGCCACCCATCGAGATGGTAGCGATGAAATTTGGCGCTCTGTCGACTCGTGCGATGACGGAACTCGGCGGCAGGTATGGTTCCAAACAATTCTTCGGAACACTCCCCGTGGTAAAGGCGGTAGAAGATGCAAAGGGAACTGACATCCCTTCGTAAAGCCAGTGAGTCAAGCCAATCGGTAAGACCCCGGTCATTGACGATTCGAGTGGCACGTCGTTGCACGCGGTCAAAAGGAAGAAGCTGGTATTTAGGAGCTCCAGCCCAGAGATGCGAGCAGTATTCCATATGTGGCCGAACCTGCGCTTTGTATAACTGTAAGCGATGGGCTGGCGTGAAATACTGCTTCGCTCTCCCTAGGACACCAAGCTTCTTAGAGGCCAGCTTGGCCTTCCCTTCCAGATGACCACGGAATTGGACGTCACTCGATATGTCAACGCCGAGGATACCAATGCTGGCTGAGGCAACCAGGGGAGTGTTCTCAAAGTTAAGGTTGACGACAAAGGGTTCTTTTTTGGCGGAAAACGCGCAAACTTGTGTCTTTTTGGGGTTGAATTCGACAAGGTTTTGTCGCCCCCAATCAGAGATATTCCCCAGAAGGGTCTCCAGTTCGGACACAAGTTTATTCCGGTACTCGATGACGCTATCCCGAGAAACATTAGCTCGGGCCGTGTACAAAGCGTCGCCCGTACTATCGTCTGCATAACAATGGACGTTACTATGATGTAACAAGTCATTGATATGCAGAAGAAAGAGAGTGGGCGACAGTACACAGCCCTGTGGGACGCCAGCATTAATTGGTTTAGGGTCCGAGCATGCACCGTCTACAACGACTCTGATGCTCCGACCCTCCAAAAAGCTAGCAATCCAGGCCAATAGTCTCTCGGGAAGCCCGAAGGAAGAAAGCTTCGAAAGAAGCCCTTTATGCCACACCCGATCGAAGGCCTTCGCTACGTCCAAGCTGACCGCTAGGGCCTCCCCTTTGTTCTCAATGGCTTCAGCCCATCTGTGAGTGAGGTACGCTAAAAGATCACCAGCAGAGCGACGTTGACGGAAACCGTACTGGCGATCGCTTATGAGCTGGTGCTCCTCCAGGTACCTCATAAGCTGGCAATTAATGCTAGACTCCATTATCTTGGAGAACAAAGGGGTTAAGGCAATGGGCCGGTAGTTCGCTGGATCCGAGCTGTCGCCTTTTTTAGGGATCGGGTGAATTAGGGCAGTCTTCCAGCATTTCGGGACAACGCCTAAGGAGTAGGAGTACCGGAAAAGACGCGTTAAGACCGGTGCCAACTCAGGAGCACATGTCCTTAGCACAACAGGAGGAATACCGTCAGGCCCACTCGCCTTGTTGACATCCAGAGATAGCAGCGCTTTACGCACTGATCTCTGGATGAACTGGATATCCGACATAGAGGTCTCAACGCGCGGGATTTTCGGCGGCGAGTTACCTTTATCATCCAGTGTCGAGTTTGATGCAAAGAGGGATACCAGAAGATCGGCTTTCTCTTTTGCAGTATGGGCCAATGAGTCGTCCTCCCTGCGCAAAGATGGTAGTGATGGGCGACAGAAATTTCCTTGGACAGCCTTGGCGAGAGACCAAAATGCGCGAGTTCCGGATGGAAGGCGCACTAGCTTCTCACCAATGCTGGCCACGTGTTCAGACTTTGCCTTTGCAATTACACTTTTGTAGGACCTGGAGGCAGAGTTGTACTTCATTCTAAGCCCGCTGGATCTATGGTCCCCCGTTGCCGACGCTTTGGCCCAGGCACGGTAACATTCCCGCTTGTAGCGTAAAGCTAACTTGCAAGAACGACCGAACCAGGGCCGAGATCTACCACCGGTGGGCACTACAGTTGATGGGACAAAAAGTTCCATCCCCTGAAGCACCACGTCTGCAACAGAGTCGGCAACGGCGTCGGGATCGTCCAGCTTGAAGCAAACCTGCCCCCATGGGTAGGATGCAAAGAAGGTCCGCATCCCATCCCAATCCGCTGACCTGTAGTGCCAGACTCGACGAAGACCAGTCGGTTGTGACCGTAAGCGTCTTGCGACTGGCACTGTTGTCCGGATCAGACAGTGGTCTGACGACCCTAAAGGGGCGTCGACGGAAACCAGATAGCTGTCCGGATGAGTGGTCAGCAGAAGGTCCAACAGGGAAGGTAAATGATCAACAACATCTGGGATTCGCGTAGGCGAGGTAACCAGCTGTGTCATATCATATGCTAAAATGTGTAGCCAGCTTAATAGTAGTACGATTCGGTGAAAGTTGATCTTGATCCTTAAACAATACGATGAGATGGAAAGAATTTACATATTTGTTGTTAGTGTGTTTTTCCTTTTATATTCATTCGACCTGAATACCGTTTGAAATGTTATGTTTAAAAACAAATGTCAATTTATTCTTGAATTAGGAATATGAATATTTTTCATGAAATTTGAACCAACTAAAAATAAGTATAAGAATTTGTGATAGTGAGGAGAGGACTGTCGTAAACAATTTTGTAATAAATCCTAAATTTTTTTCTACATTTAGCTTATAATCTATATATATAAAAGAAAGTCGTGTTAGTTACACTATTTATAACTCAAGAACGGCTGAATCGATTTGACCGAAAATTGGTGGGCAGGTAGCTTAGAACCAGGAAACGGACATAGGATAATTTTTACCCCGTTTTCTATTTTTTTTTTATTCCGCGCGGACAGAGTCGCGGGTAAAAGCTAGTATCTATATATATAAAAGAAAGTTGTGTTAGTTACACCATTTATAACTCAAGAACGGCTGAATCGATTTGACTGAAAATTGGTGGGCAGGTAGCTTAGAACCAGGAAACGGACATAGGATAATTTTTACCCGTTTTCTTTTTTTTTTTCATTCCGCGCGGACGGAGTCGCGGGTAAAAGCTAGTTAATCAATAAAACACAACTGACATATTATTATTTAATAAGTATAAATGTCAGTAATTAATCGAAAGTGTTTAGAACGAATCGGTATAAGAAATAAAACAATCGACAATAAACATGACAAGAAATATTGTCATGACAATAGGTAGAAGACAAACGTACACATTTCTTTTCAGGCAATCATTTGCATGACAGATATGTAATCATTTCCGATTATTACTTACCGTTGGTTTCTGAGACCAATATCTGTATTAAACTGATCGTCATCCCTGTCATTATCTAACAAACAGAGATAACAATATGTTTTAAACTAGGATTTTGGTCTCAGAAATCCGCTATTAGAGATATAACACTATGCATACTTATGCTAAATTTAAGACGTGAGTCAAATATATAATCACACATTATTCTTCGATTTTACATAAAATTTCATTGTAAAATAAAAAAAAATCAACTTAATAGTTTTTAGGGCATGAGCCCTAAAAACTATATATTGATTTTGAATTTGTTTTTGAAGTTGATTTTGAAGTTGAGTATGAATTTGTCTATATTTTGGTAGAGAACGTATGAACGTTCTCTACCAAAATATAGACAAAATCGATATAGTATAGTTTAGAAACGGGACAAAAACACAAACATTAATTATATTTATATAGATAAATAAATAGCAGTAAAGATTTCTACGCCTTATACACTTAAAACCGGAAAAGTGTTAAACGGGAACAATAGTTCTACGTAACAATAAACATATTATACAATGAAAGTAAGCGTGGCGAGCGGCAGCCGACAGATGGCAGGCGTGTCAATGCACTAACTATACAAGCTCAGTACAATTAATTAAATTTCTACCATTTATTACACCTATTCACTTAATCTTTGTGACACTCGTATGTCTCGTTATACGCAATTAAATACTTAAACGGTAATCATAATATTTAATTGTGACGTCATTCGAACGGTTTTTATTTTAACCCTGAGTTGAAAACTCCTGAAGCACTTGTACAAAACATTTTGTCTTATATTTAGACAGGTTTATCGACCGTTGTAATAACAACTTGAAATTCTACGTAAAAATTCCGAAAAATATGCATGAATTTAATTATTAATTAATCAAATTTCTGACTTTCTTCTTTCGACTGAATTAATGAACTGACGTAAGTCATTTTAACGCATGTAACTTTTTCAAACGTGTTTTCTTAATGTTAAACATTTGTAGATGGGATATGATTTTAAGTGTTGTTAATCGTCGTAATAAAACTAATAAAAAAGTATTACCTTACATAATTATATAGTATTACTGTTTACCTCAATCTCATACGGTTATGTAAAGTGTTACATAATTTGATGTCTTGTTTTGGCTTGGCTTTTAAAATTAATTAGTATTTTAAATGTGAAATAATATAATTTTGCCATGCCCGTGAGCTGAACCCTTTTTAATGTTAATCAAACAAACAAACCATACTTTCTTTTATTGTATTAGTACGTATTCTTTTGGACATTTATAAAATCATGATCTAATTTCAAGTACGTTGGTCTTCGACTATTTCGACAAACGATACCAATTATTTGCAACCCAAATAAATGATAACGAATAATTGCATATAAGTGTTTACAAAAGTTTTATGACGAAAAAAAACCACAATCATTGTGTTTAGATCATTATTTGTTTGTACCACTTACGATCGTGTCTCATAACAGCCAAGATTCACGATTGCTGTGTATGAAATAAGATATCGATGGACTTTAACCAAAGCAACAACTAGACACACAATACCCAATATTATAAATGGTTAACTTAACAAGGTAATCTTATATATAAAACTCTCATGTCACAATGTTAGTTACCATACTCCTCCGAAATAGCTTGGCCGATTGTTATGAAATTTTATATTCATATTCAATAGGTCTGAGAATCGGCTACTATCTATTTTTCATACCCCTATTAAGTTTTTATTAACTGCGCGCGGACGGAGTCGCGGACGACAGCTAGTATTTTATAAATTTTAAGAAAAAAATCGAAAATTTATATGTATAGAGAGGATGTCTCCAGAACAGCTCAATGGATCTCGATTAAATTTGGCATGGACGTAAAACTTAGTCTAGAAGAACACATAGGCATAGTAACGATAATTAAGACTTTTTTTAATTCCCTGCGGTCGGAGTCGCAGGCGACAGCTAGTATGTCATGAAGAATTCTAAATAATAACAATACATTATAATTCAAAGATTACACTAATAAAAAAAATCTACTATCTGTAAAGGATTTTTTACTGTTTCATTAATACTATTATTATTTTAAGTATAATTTAAAAAACTTCAGTATGATATTGTTATGTTGTAAAACCTGCTTATATAAATCAGTTTATTTACATAATTTAATTTGATTAAAATCCTGTACTACCAAATCTATATTTATCTTAAGAATATGCAAATAGAACGTTGAATAGTTTTACATATTAATGATAAGAATTTCACTTTTCATTAGATTGTAATGTTACATGTCTTAAATGATAGGATTAGATATCATTAAAATGCAAACGTTACATTCCTTTTTAAAGCAAAGTTCCAAATAATAAATGATAAAAAATAGATTTTTAACAGACTTCAAAAAAGGAAGAGATTTTTCAATTCGTCTCAAAATTTACATACGTCTTGTCTTGTAGTCCTATCTTATTTGAATCAATATCTGTCTAGTAGTTTTGGTATTAAACTAAAATGCGCAAATAAAGTACTAAGATGAATCTTGCGTCGAGATCGAAACGATCTTTTAGTTTATATTTGCCTTCATTTAATATTAAAAATATGTAGTTAACTAATTATTCGTAAAATTTTACATAGAAACTTTTTTTTTACATTTTACGATACCATATTTTATTTAATTGAGTATGAAAATTGTTGTTAAAATATCAGTGTTTCAATCTACATGCAAATGATCACAGATAATCTTTGCATAATAGAATGCCAGCATAAATTCTCACATTATTCGATAACTGAGCTGAGATAATGTAGTGAAAATTTCATTTCATTTCACTGTTGACTTAAAAAATAATACTGTGAGAAAATTCTAAACTCCAAACTTTTCCTTTTTTAATTGTCAGGTATGATATATAAGGTATCATTTTAATATTTGTGTGTTTTAATGTTTTTTAAGTTTATATGAGTTTTCAACCGAGAGTTTAAAACGGATCGATCCGTATACGTAATCTTCGTCCAAGTCACTTAGGTTAATTGATATTTTTTTTTAATTTTAAACTAGTTTATTTTATTAATGACTAGCTTTTGCCCGTGTCTCCGTCCTCGCGGAATTAATAATGAACATAATAAGTAGCCTATGTGTTCTTCCAGACTATATTCTACATTTGTGCCAAATTTCATCATAACCCGTTCAGCCGTTCCGGAGATACCTTCAAACAAACAACCATCTAAACTTTCGCATCTATATATATAAAAGAAATTCGTGTTAGTTACACTATTTATAACTCAAGAACGGCTGAATCGATTTGACTGAAAATTGTTGGGCTGGTAGTTTAGAACCAGGAAACGGACATAGGATAATTTTTACCCAGTTTTCTATTTTTATTCCGCGCGGACGGAGTCGCGGGTAAAAGCTAGTTTATAATATTAGTAAGATTTTATTAATAAAACTTGTGTCAATAAGAAACCGTAACCAAGCAACCAATGATATCAAGTAAAAACCCACTTAAAATATACACTTGATTATCCAAAACGAACGCAGACATGACTTTTACTTTTGACAGTTTCATAACAGTATAGAAGTGGTTATTCAGTGGCCATTCGGATTTCGTAACCGTTTTAATGTATCTCGCAAATTATGCACTAATTCGAGTTTGATCATTCGAGAGATGATTCACGTGACGCAATGTGCATTCAGTTTCTATTGTGGAATATTTTATGTCTCAATATTGTTATGTGTCTTTTTTATTAAATACTATCAGTTAACCGCGACTTTAGAGGAATTAAAAGAATCTAGTAATAAATGTATAAGCCCATGTCACCTCACGATATTATAGCTTCCAACAGTGAAAAAATTTTTCAAATCGGTTCAGTAGATTCGGAGCCTAGTCATTGCAAACAAAACAAACAAATCTTTCTTCTTCATAATTTTAGTATAGATATAATAATTATAGAAACTTGAGATTTTCTGGCATCAACTTGATATTCTGTGATCGCTATGTGAGAATAATCAGTAATTCAAATTCAGAATTCTTTATTTCGGACAACAGAGATTTATATTTGGTTAGTAAATTAAAAAACTAGAAACTTAAATGACTAGGGTTAGTAGAAATAGTGCTAGTGGAAAACATGTATTTATGAAATTCTAATGCGTCATTTATTTAGGAGATAATGCATCGATGATGCATGTTAGTAAAGAAATGTTTCCTAGCGTTCAAAAGTCATGTTACTTTTGATCTCATCGGAATGTAGTCTGACTGGCTCACCCGAAAGAGACTTCCTTAAATTGACGATTTAAGTCAGAAGTTCAAAGCGTTTTTGATGTAAAAACTAAAGACTGTCTGTAAGTGAAATATATACAAAAGCATTTACAAGATTTTTGGCATTGTAAATACAGTTTTAATCTTATTGATAGAAAAATTAAAATAAACTGCGTATAATTAGTATACCGTCTGATTAAATTCTTTGTTTTTTTCATACAAGTATTAAATATAAGTTAATGGTAATACCAGCTCTTTGTAAATTTGAAAATAAGCACTATTAATCTACTATTTAAATTTTATAAAGATTAACATAATTATAAGATCTGCCAATATTTATTCAAAAGTTTACTGAACTCTTGGACCACACTTCTTTGTCCCCAAAGTGCGTGAACATTAACCGACAATAAAGCTTTCCACATTAAATCACTTTCTCCTTAAACACACCTGCAGTATTCGTAACGTGTTCCTCGAAATGTGATGGCACGAGGTCGACTGATACATTGCAGTCGTTCTGACTTGCTACTGGCTGACGAGAAAATTATGTTTTTAAAATGTAATATTCCTACAAGAAAACGTTAAAGATTATTGCTGGTCATGGGAATCGAAACATGAATTACTTCCAATAAATCGCAAGAAAATAAAATTTTAAGAGCATAGGAAGTGTTATGTTACTTAAATCTATATCTATTTTTTTTACATTATGTTATATCTTGTTTCAGGTTACAGCCTTGGCTGTGCTCAGCGTGACTTGTGCAAAAAACTCAACAGCGAAAACAAAACCGAAACGACAACTCGAAAACATTCGAACTCCCCAGAATCTACAGTACTCTTTGGTACTCCCACACTCCAGAGTTGCACATTTCCGCTCAACTTCAAGTAACAGAAGAATTTCAAATGCACCTAGAGGAAAGCTTCCGCCGTACGCGGTGCAAATGGAACCCGTGGTTCAATATTCACAAAAAGATCCGTTATACGATCCGAACCTTAGTAATCTAGATGATACAGTTGGGAACAAAAACGAAATACATGCACAACGTAAAATTCTCAACATTCATGACCAATCCTCCGAGGGATCATTCGGCCCGCCTTACGGTGCGCTGCCCACCGCCCCGCTCTACAGCTACGAGCCTCAGCCTCATTACATCGAAGCACCTGAACCTATCATCGAAATTATCATCAAGGAGTCCAATGAATCTTTGCCGGCGCCGCCACCTCAGCCCGTACTGAAGAAGAAGAAGGAACCTGTTCAAGTATTTTACGTAAAATACAGCAAGGACCCACACTCCGAAGATAAAGTGGTTTATGAAAAGCCTATACCGGCCATCACCCCGCCTTCGAACGATGAAGATGATAGTCACGATGATTATATTACTGTCACTCCTGAACCTTTGTACTTACCGACCCAAACGACTACTTTGAGAGCTATCATAAAACCAGAATCCGAAGTATATCATAGCGATAGCAGTGTTAAAGTAACGTTTGGTAAAGAGAACCACCATTACAGCAGTCGCGAAGAAAATGGACCACATGAGCATCACGAGGAAACTGCTCCGAGGCCAGCAATCGCTTTACCGAATGCCCATCCGAGTGCACAAACCTACCAACATTCCGCGTCCCCGCAACCACAGTACCATGACTCCGGAAGTCGATCCATCTCGCACTCTAGTCCTTTATCAGATCATTCTTCACAAACTTACAGGTCTGCTTCGCAACATGCCCAAAGTCGCGTTCAGTTCCAACAAAGTTTCTTGTCTAATGACTATCAATTGCCGAGGCAGGGGCCATCGGTTGCGCCATTTAGAGCGCAGCCCCATACAAGTAGGCAAAGTCCGTTTCCTCCATCTCCTTCGGTAAGTTCGTATTCAGGTTTTCCTAGTGCTTCTCCTAGTTCTCACTTTGCCAACGTTGCTCCAACTGTTCCCGGTCCTATCGGTCCTGCCTTCCCTACAACATTTTCAAGACCAAACAACCAAGCTTCTTTTCACGCCCGTCCAAGCAACCCACCCTCGTTCGCTTCAAGACCATATTTCGGTAGTCCAACACGGACAACATTCCATTCTGGACCTCAAAGACCTTTCCATCAACAGCAAGGCCAACAAACATATTTCGATGAACCGAAATATTTACAAGAGAATTATCATACCATTACAACGGAAGAAGTAGATCCACCTAAAGTTCAACTGCTACCGAATAGGCAAGCGCAAACCTTTAATCCAAAACCAAGTCCAAATACGTCTTCTGCGCACTTCCCGGAAAGTAGACCGCAATTGATTCCTTACAATCAACAACTACCTACACAGCAAAGGCCGTCTCAACATTTCGACTCGGGTTTAAGTAATCCTTCATTTTCTGTTAATCCAAGTAGACCACCCTTCTTTAATTTAAAACCTTCTCCGCCTCATGTTGATAATAATCGAGTTCCTTTCCAGTCTTCTCAACAACAAACTCAACAGTTCAGTTTTCATCAAGGAGCTCAGCCAGTAGCCAGACCAACTCTTCAATCACCAACACAACATATTTCTCCTTCGCCATCCTCTATTCCCCACGGTCAATTCGTTCCTCAGCCGTCATCTCCACCACTGTTTAGCTTCCACCCTCAACCATCGCCAACACCTAGTCAACAGCACAGTTTTCATCAGCAACAACTAAATCACTATCAGCAATCACAAAGTCAAACAGAAAGGCCTCCTTCCGGGCACCAAACTATTTTCCAAAGTCAATCAAGTCTTGACCACCAACAAAACATAGGTCAGTTTGTTCCAAAGGATGGTGAGCTCGTTCCTTCCATATCTAAGTACGAGCAGCACATAACAGTCGATGGTCGTGATTCCTCAAATAACTTTAAAGGTCTTAGTGACAATAGTCAACCAACTCCGACAGCCATAACTCCACAACAACAATACTATCAACAACAACAACAACAACAACAACAAGTACAACAACATCAACAACAACAACAACAAGTACAACAACATCAACAACAACAACATCGGCAGCAACAACAGCAAGAACAAAAACATAAAGAAGAGCAAGAAAAACAACAACAACAGCAACAACAAGCTTTTGACGCTGAGCAAGAACAAGTAAGGCAACAATTAGCACAAAATGTTCGAAAACAACAAGAAGAAATACAACGACTACAGGGACAACTAATTTATAATCAACAATTACACCAACAACAACAGCAACAAACACAACAATTTGAACAAAATCGATATAATCAGTACAACAATTATGATCAACAAGAAAGATCCAGAGCTCAGCCGTCTTTTGTATCTAGTACTCAAGCTCCTTTCTACCAGTCAACTTCTAGAACTGTTGAAATTAAGCCAACGACACAGAAGTATGTTTCATCAACTGTGAACTCCTTGCCTTCAACGCCAGAGCCGAAAAAGGAAGAGAAAAAGAAAAAGCCAACGATAGAACTTCCAGATGAAGTACCAGATGATCTTCGTCAACAATTGTTGTCTTCTGGAATTTTGGACAATGCTGATATAAGCGTCTTAGATTACGACAAAGTGGGAGAAACACCTTTAGAATCTCTTCCCCCAGATCAATTAGCGAACTTCTTCAGCGCTGGAGGTGGCCAGCAAATTGCATCAAGCGAACTCAATCCTGTCGCAGTGAAACCCAACGGTGATCAAATTGAATCAAGAATTGATGACAACTTCGATGACGATGATCAGGATATTGCCGCATCAGAAAACATGGCGACATACGCATCTCCACCGTCTGATTCACCTCAAGCAGTAGAGATGAAAGTAGTACAATTCGATCCTAATACTCCAGAAGGTCAAAACATAGCAAAAGATTATGTGAAGGAAGATGCTACTCAAGTCGATCCAGTGGCACTTAACGATAAGAAATATAACCGATATTTACCTTTAAAAGTGAAAGGTAACCAATTTCCTCTACCCGATATACTAAAAGGCAGAAAGATAACGTCAGTGGTTGTATTAGCGCCAGTTGAAACAGAGGAATTAAGCACGGAACATAGCAGAGCGGAACGAGCGACAAATAACGGCCTGAAAGGAATCAAATTCGTTGCCGGAGACAGTTTGCAAGATTTACTAAAGAAACCAACAACAGATAACTTCAAGAAGTGGCTTGATATTGAAAAGAAAACAGCAACAGATCAACAATCTGTTATTCTTCTTGTTACAGAGTAAGTATCTGGTAAAACGTTTTAGTACTGATTTGACTTTAAGTAGACTAAAAGCGATAGATACATACTTCTACGCTTTCTTGGTATTTTCTCACATTGTAAGATGTCGTTTCCTAATCTATTCATTTGTGTCAAACCTCAGAGATCTTATTTGACCTGACCTGACCATTTGAATACCTATTATACTACTATTTTTAATATACTTTATCATTTTCAGAAACGACGAACCAGCCGAAGACAAAGAAATATTCATGTATGATATTTCATCAGGCAACGTTAGCAAGCTTAGCGGGGAACTGTCAAACGCTTTTGTCGAAGCGGCTGAAAACAATTCATTGAGTAAAGACATAGAAAAACTGGCCATCGAAGGTGAAGGAACGCCGGAAAACTTCGACAAAGAGACAGATCCTGTAGCTGAAGGTTCAGAGAACGTGCCATTATTTGTAGATTTATCAGGTATTAGTTTAGATCAGGAAGACAGCAGAGTGTCAATCTCCTCAGGCTACAGTAAAACAAAGCTCGGCAGATCATTAAGAAGAGAATAAAAACCGTTGATCATTTGACGTTTGTAAATAGTGTAGTGTTAGTGTAACTAAATTAAAACGACGTGATGTTAAATAGTCGTTACGATTTGTATGAAAGTGATAATCGGGTTGTATAATATAAAATATTTTTTTTAATTATGTTTTTTTATTTGTATGCACTATCCTATCGATAAAAATTCTTCATCATGTTAAGAATAAAACAAATTCAAAAGCCACATGTTAAGGATTTTTTCAGAATGAATGTATAATCCATAACTCTACAAAAGCCATTATCAGAGTAATGTTTTAAGCATAAAAAATGCCACAAGTGTTTACAGTTGATTTGCACAATTTGGTAAATATGGATGCTTTACCTTTGAGCGCATAACCGCATGAAATCTTACTTTTATAAATACGAATGTTGGGATGTACGGATGGATATTTGTTAAAAGGTATCTCCAGAAAGGCTTCATGGATCTTGATAAAATTTGGCGTAGGTGTAGAACATAGTCTGGAAGAACAAAGGCTACAACTTATGTTTTTTTTTTTTTAATTAATTTATTGCGGACTGAGCTGCGGGCAACATTCAACACTATAATATAAATAGTATTTTATTTCCATAAATAAAATTAACATTCAGATACTTGTATGATGAAAACGAGACGATTCACTAGATGGCGCTACTAAAATAATTACTTACCACAACAATCTGGCCTATTATTTTTTTACCCATGCTAATTATTATTAAATACAAAACATATTTTTTTTACGTCTGAAAATAAAATAATAAGATTCAATTTTATTTTTCTCTTCTTAAATATTTTGATAAGTTTGACATGTGACAACATTATCTGATTTTAGCAACAGGCAAAGATTAGCGCTAATGTCAAACATATGGATTATTTATGGCATTGTGTTGCTGCCGCAGTTAATATTTGCTGTGATTATTTTTAATGTTTTTTGATAATTGTTTTTAAGTTATACAATCATGATGGAAGGTTCACTAAGTAAATGGACAAATGTTATGAAAGGATGGCAGTACCGATGGTTTGTTTTGGACGAGAATGCTGGGCTCCTGTCTTATTACACGGTAAGTGACGTTTCTTGTCGTTTTGGCGTCAAAAAGTTATTCTCACCAATTAAATTTAACACGAAAAGTAAATAAAAGGTTGTACGTATTTATTTTATGATAAATTCTTTTGTAATACATAATATTGGACAAAGTTTAAATATCTGTAGTAATTAAGAGTGCGATGGTTTTAAATAAATTTTATTCAATCCGAACTAAGTACAATAAATACAAATATAGCTACTTTTATTTTTATTTTTCAACAGTTTTAAAAGGTGTTTATATAAAAAAGAATACTTGTCAAAACTTTATAGAATCATTTAATAAAATTATCAATTCAATTGAAGCTATAGTTATTGACTGTTGTAATATTAATTAAACCATTGGAAGATATTAGGAAAGATCTAAACTACAATGGATCTATAAATTTCTTTTACTAGTTACTTACAACCATTTTGCTTATTTTGTATGTAGTTGTTTTTGAAAAAATTATAAAACATATAATAAACAAATATAACATTGGGAAAATAGATGACAGTAATGCCGAGAGGTGCAGGACAGCTAGGCAGGAATACTTGAGCACTATAAACTATCATTAATGTAAACTGAACCTGAAATAAAATATTTCTCAAATTATTAATTGTAACACAACAATTTGTTGTTTTAATTGGCAATTATTCAACTATATAGTTATTTTAAGGTAGTAGTAGGGGCTATGGTTTCCGTAACTCCCCATGTAGTGCATTATTTTCATGAAAGCAGGTCATACTCCAAATCACCTAAGAAACCCCAGCAACCCCTTCATGTTATTAATGATCTCTAGGAAGGATCTCGGTAAGCTGAGATACCTCACCCTGTATTCGGACACTACATGGCTATCTTGATACAAAAGCAAATTAAAAAAAAAAAAAAAAAAAATTGTCTAACATTACATTTTAGACTATTGTTTTGCTAATTAAATGTAACTTTGTATGAGAAACAGTTTGTTAATAATTTAAACATATATATAGTAGAATTGCTGAAATGTTGTATTATCTTATTCTCTCTTATTAATATTTCTATTGTTTTTGTCTTTATTTCTTGTCACTGTTCGAGTGCACCCTACCGATTTGGTTTACTTAGCTTAATTTCTACCTAAAGGTTGTCTGGCAGAGATCGCTGCTTAGCGATAAGACCGCCTTTTGTACTTTCTTTTTTTGTAACTCCATGTTAATGCACAATAAAGTATATTTGTATTGTAAACATACCATTTGCATGATAGTGATCCATTTCTTGTATTTAATTAGGCGAGCTTTAATTGAAGGGCTTCCTTCTGCTGAGAGCAAGTAGTAACTATACATGATGACATGTACCGCATTGTTTATCATTGGCGAGAATGATGTTATGCCACCTGAAAGAAAGAAAATATTTTCAATTAGTTACTTCAAATTTTTGTGGAATTTTACTAATATAATGTTCGTAAGAAATGGGATTTCTACCAACAGTGTGTAAAAAAAATAGTTATTGGCAATAAAGAGCTTGCAATTGATTATACCTAGGTAAAGTACACTTACAGTTTTTGAAAATTTTTGAGACTTTTTCATAATAGAAAGAGGGAAATTGCTTGAATAATGTTTGTATTTTAGTATTCAGATAAGTGTGGAAAGATATTGAAATTTTAGAAACTTATCTAATGTAAGTAAATATAAACTCTACTTCACGGTGTATAAAGCTCGAAAATTGAGCCCGGAATTATCAAAGATAAAAAAAAATCACATGCATTATGAAATTAAAAATATTTGTTCATCTGAAGTTTCGTAAATAACATGACTAATAGTATGATCTGAAACCAAATTAATTCATTATGATAAAATACAGATATAGTTTGATAGCTTAATGTATATTATGAAAACTCTCGGCCTGTTTTTAACTGCCAAGATTCATATACAAATGCATATTTTCATTCATGTTAACCTCTTAGAAAAAAAAAACAGAGAAACAGTTTGTCACCGAACAAAAAAGTTATGAACATGCTTATACCAGGTCACTCAGAAAGTATTGCGAAAAAAAGTTTTTATGTATGTGAGACTGGTCTGTTATAATTTATTTAAAAATATGATTAGTTATAAGTAAAAATAGGTACGTTCTAAATTCAAAACTACCCTACACATTTTCTGCGAGCTTATTAAAATTACCGTGTCTCATTGAAAAATGGAATTGCGTCGAGAACATTTTCGCGCTATGATTTTTTACGATTTTAAATGTCGCCTGAAACCGGACGAATCGTACGATAGACTTCAAATGGTATTATTGGATGAAGGCCCTTCTAAGGCAACCGTGTATCGTTGATATAATGAATTTAAGCGAGGTCGACTAACTTTTGGGGATGAAGAAAGAAGTGGTCGCCCTTTGACGGCTGTTACGGAAGGAGACGTGCTAGCACTGAAAAATTTGGTCCGAGACAATAGACGAATTACATATCAAGAGATTCAGCATATACTGCAGATTGAATCAGGAAGCCTTAACGAGTTTCTACACGTGCATCTACGGGTGCAGAGCATAGTTTCACGCAGGGTGCCGCACAACCTCACCGATGTTCAAAAGCAGGCAAGGGTGGATTGGTGCCATGATTTGATAGACAAATTTGAAGCAGGCTAGTCTCGGCGTGTTTACGACATCGTTAAAGGTGATGAATCCTGGATTTATCAATTCGATCCAGAAACAAAGCGTCAGTCGACGGTTAGAGTGTTTCAAAACGAATCGACGCCTACCAAAGTAAAGCGACCTAGAAGCGGAGGGAAGATTTTGATCGTGAATTTTTTCAAATTGACTGGCTACTTGGTGTCAATTCCTTTACGAAACCAAAGAACCATTTACGCCGAATGGTATACTACCAAATACTTGGCAAAAGTTTTCTCTGCTGTGAGCAACAAGCGACCAAACACAGGTCTCCGCGCGCTACTGCTCCACCGCGATAATGCGCCCGCCCACACCGCAATCAAAATGAGGGACTTCCTAGACAGCACACCGGTCAAACTCCTGGGTTGCCCTTCTTACAGCCCTAACCTAGCACCGTGTGACTTCTTCTTATTCCCAAAAATAAAAAATCAACTCAAAGGGATTCAATTTTCGTCGCCGGATGATGCGCTCTCAGCGTTGGAGAAGGCTGTAAACGAGGTGTCTGCGGCGGACTGGAAAAAGTGTTTCTAAAACTGGTTCAGACGCATGAAACTTTGTATAGAGGCTAGTGAAGAGTCCTTTGAAAAGATGTAATAAAAATATGTTTACCTATATAACATTTTTTTTAGAGTCGCAAAACTTTCTGAGTGTCCCACGTATAGTAACTGGTATTTTTAGCCGACTTCAAAAAGAAGGAGGTTATCAATCCGACTGTATTTTTTTTTCTATGTGTGTTACCACTATGCTTCGCCCCTGGTGCTCCCATTTTGATAGAAATTATTTTAATCGAAAGGAAGTGCTTGCAGATGGCTTTCATTTTTTTTTTAATTAATGCTTCATTGATTTTATTAGAGCTCATTTTACGATATATAAATATTTTATCTATCAATAACTATGTTTTTACTTTGATATTAAATTCTTACAGTTACAATATACAATCCTTTAATGCTGTTAATATCTATTTCTAAACATTAAACCGTATGTTATGTTTGATTCAGTGATAATGTAGTGCTTGAACTATCAATAATCAACCTTAACAGCTATTGAAAGTTAGCTTATAAATATTTACTTATGTATTGTTTAAGTTTCGATTACGATGTCTCAATTTGATGCAGAATTAGATGATTTTAATCATTAATTAAATAAAAATGCACTTTTATTTAATTTAATTTTAATCAGATTGATATTTTAGGAATATTTCATTATTGGACGCTTTTTTTTAGGATTTGCATTTGCAAATATTTTTTTTATGTGTTGATAAATTCGTGAGTTTATACTGTGGGAAAACATGTATGGAAACATATTGTTGATATTTTCATTATTTTCGATAGGACATTAATTTGTTTCGGCAATTAATTTCAGAAAAAACTCAGTGCTAGAAATAGTTTTGAGGTCGCGTTTATAAAATTTTATTCAGACGAAAGTGCATATTTGTCGTAATTGCAACCCTGACATTACATGTTACACAATGAAAGCCTTTTAAATGCAAGCTACGGACATTTCTTATTTAAAAAGTTATGTTTTTTTATCCAACTGCCGAAACACTTGAACAAAATCATTGTTTTTTTTTTTCAAATAGAGTGAACGGGATGGCAATATGTTTTTGTACAAATGTTTCAGCAGTGAAAACAGACGGTTACAGAATTGAATTTAGCAATAACAATTTCGAGATATTATGACTGTTGTCATTCGTTGCCTTTAAAAGTATACGTTTTTCTAGACAAAAAATTAGCACACATTATGCGAATGTTACTCAAGTTCAGTAAACTTTTGCTACGAATTATTTGAAACACGGATTTTCGGATGACACGTGAGGTGGTCATATGTCAATTGCCAAATGCATATGTATGTATTCTTCGGCAAGACTAGGCGAAGGTACTCATCTTTTGTATTCTTCGAGTATCTTAATATTTTATCTGTTTTCTAATATTTGCATATTGTGTCTCGTTGGGACTGACATTAGATTGCGTATATAATAACGATCCGTGCGCAATAAACGTGTTTATGACGAAGCCGTAAAACCGGCGCCGTTACGTTATTGATAAAGCAAATGCCGGCATGAACTGCTTCCCAAATGCCTCTTTATTATCGCGTGCAACGATGAAAAAATGATTTCTTGATCTATCCTTTGTTTAATAAAAAAATAATTTTGATTTAACCCTTATTCGACTGAGTCGCGGTTACGATTTTTTCGCGCGTATGTATGTTCTGTTTGTATGATTATTAATTCAATTGTGACCAGATTTTCACAAGTGAGATGTCACTCTATATGTATTCTTACATTGAGTGTCAAGGGTATTATTTCTGAATTTCAATTGTTTTTTTTTGTATTTTTAGCCGACTTCTAAAAGAAGGAGGTTATCAATTCGACTGTATTTTTTTTTATTTTTTATTATTAACAAATGGTGTTTTTTACTTCTTTAAAAACTCATTGTCGTTTATAAATTTTCTCTTCTCCTTTGAGTTTTAAGTTATTGAAAGGCGACTGTAATTCATTTGTACTCGGAATTACTCGGAGGCCGGAAGGTTTCGTTGATCGATTTATTAAAGGAACCTTTCTATTTGAAATTCAATGAATTCTTGATATATAGGTACTTTTTTATTTACCTAAAGATGTCAGGATCTGAATGTTTTGTACTTGTCTAATAATGTTAATTCATTATGTAGCTCTGCTTTGTGAATAGTTTAAATATTTCAGCTAAGCACACACAAGCCACACATATATTAAAGTAATACAACATACATAACTTAGAAAAATTTCTGATGACTAAGGTTCAATCAGTTTATATATTTTATATTTATACCAGCTGTTTTCCGCGAAACCATCCGCGCGGAATTTAAAAAAAAAAATTAATAACCTATGCACTCTTCCAGACTATGTTCTACACCTGTGCCAAATTTCAGCGAGATACGTTAAGCGGTTCTAGATAAACATCTATTCATCCATCTAAACATTTGCATTTATTAGTAAGATTAATACATTAACATTTCCCAAACAATCGTATAAATTATTTAGTTTACGTACGTCAATATCAAATCTAATAAAAGGATTTCCCATCCACTGTTCTAAAGACGCCCTAAAGATTTTATAAGCTTGAAAATACTTTGCACTTAATTTTAAAAGCCCTCACGAAAACGAGCTCCTCTCAGCCTAATTGCGAATAAAAAAAGTACCTTAGTAGCGCCTGAATTTGCATTTCCCTTTTGTCTTAGTCGGCAAGAACGCTTTACGTTATTAAAAAAACAAGGTCGTTAGTAGAGACTGGATGTGAAGTTTGTAAAAGATTTTTTTTTCTTTCGTTGAGGGAATAAGGTTTATTTCTTCTTATATTTATTTTTGTAAGTGTACATTGAGTTTTTACGGAAACACTTTTGCAAAAACATGTTTTTATCTCTGTCTTTTCAAACAAAACAATAGAGATGACAATATGGTAATACGTAAGATTAATTATTCTTCATATCTCTTAAGTAAAAAAAATAATTAGAACATTATTAGTAGTATAGGCAAGTTACGAGGAGGAAAGAATCTTCAAGTGACAAGGATATCTTTAAGTACGATTGTGGTAGAGGTAGGCCTAGGAAGAGATTGGTTGGATTGCGTGAAAGGTGACATGATCAAGAAGGGAGTGACTGAGATGAAGGTAGATTGATATGTAGGACGGAAACCTGGTTTGCCGATCATACTTAAGCGTAACAAGGATAGTGAGACAATGATGAAAGAATTAGAACCAGCAATCGTTGTCTGTTTGTATTGGATTTGAATGGGTCGTGTTTTGCAATCTTATTTCTTACTAATATTTTAAATGCGAACGTTTGGATGGATGGATGGAAGTTTGTTTGAAATCATCTCCAGAACGGCTCAACGGAGCTCGATGATAGCATAGGTGTAAATCACAGTCTGGAAGAACACATAGGCTACTCATTATGTTTTTTTTTTAATTGCGCACGAACTGAGTCGGCGGCGACAGCTAGTATTTGTATAAAGTAAAATAACTATTGTAATATTTATCCATCTCAAAAATAGTTAATTACATACATCATCTCTGACTGTAATATAAAATTTCATAACTACGTTACACATGACTTCATCGGTTAGAATTTCAGATGTAACCTTCGAATAAATTTTATATTACAGTTAACCAACATTGTATTAATCGGAATTTGAATGTGAAAGGATCGGATAATATGGATATAATTTCATTGTTTAAATTTTGAAACATCGATTTTTCAATATGTTAACGAAGTAGCTGTCGCACGTGATTCCGTCCGCGCGGAATTAAAAAAACTTAAGTAGTCTATGTGTTCTTCCAGACAATGTTCCACATCAAATTTCATTAAAACGCGTTGACCCGTCCCGGAAAACCTTCTTGCAAACATCCATCCATCCATCCATTAGGAAGATAGATATAAAAATAGTAGCATATGAAAAAAATTTAAAACATAATCTTCACATGGTATAGACAAGCACCTGTCTACGTTTATAAAATAACAAATCAAACACAAGGGGAATTTTATTTATTTCCTTACGATGAGATTAGAAGTATTAAAACAAAGGAAAATGTTGCCTTTTAAATTATTGTTGAAGACAGTTTTTCGTGATCTTAATAAATCAACCAAAACGAACACTTTTATCAAAGAAGTCTTGACAAGTAATTTCAAAACTTTGTAAATTACCTCGAGATGTATCAATCGAGGCCATAATGATCGCCGTAAATCTTCTATATATATAAAAGAAAGTCGTGTTAGTTACACTATTTATAACTCAAGAACGGCTGAATCGATTTGACTGAAAATTGGTGGGCAGGTAGCTTAGAACCAGGAAACGGACATAGGATAATTTTTACCCCGTTTTCTATTTTTTATTCCGCGCGGACGGAGTCGCGGGTAGAAGCTAGTCTCTAATAATGTTTTACGTAATGATATCCGCGTTTTTATGGATTGTTATAATAATGTGAGGCTGTAGAGTCGTAGAGTAATCGTTTGAAGATTACCTACATAGTCTGTTTCATAACGTTTGATGCAGCGTCAAGTTTTGCACAACATTTCCATTGCTGAAAGACTTGTGCAAATGATATTGCTGTCTCTGTTTTTATTTAAGAAAATGAGGAGGATAATGGTATGTTAAACAAGTCTTTTTAGCAGTGAAAAATTACGATAAAACAAAGGTTTGGGCATACTGAACCCAATCTTCACTAAGGATCCCTTGCTCTACATTATTACCTATACTTTTCCGTATATCTCGTATCAGCCGTCATTTGTGAATTCACCTCTCTATGACATATCCTCTTTCATAGAAGCCAATTAATTTCTCGGTCCTCTATATTTTTAGCCACATACTCGTATATTTAGAATCGTAGTTCATAGAGTTGCAAAAATGGCAAATTGGTGTTAGCTGATGGAACGGCGAGATATGTTTGCAATTAGGCTACAGTTTTGCGGTTTATTCGCGGATTGCGTGTGGCGCCATACACTCTAACATTACTGCTATAGCTTGCCATAATATTGCAATTTGTTATGTTCATACTTATGGTAGTGTTTAAGCTCTAAATTAACTAGTAACTAATGTAAAAAAGCTTTGAACGGATTGTACTCATTTAACCGTGAACCTATCTCTAAAGTTGTTAATAGTCTTACCTCCAACGTACTTCGTTGCTGACCATATAATGATAAGAGTACTGACATGATGGTAGATATGGAGGAAGGAAGCCTGACGCTCCTTCTTCCTTAGTAAGAAGAACACAGTCTCCAGTAGCTCCATCAGCTTCAGTATGATAGTCCACCACATATTCCTGAGCATTCTCAAAGCTTCAGGGTTCATTGAGTAATCGGGAAGCATGCAACCGAAGTGATAGGTTGTAGTCCAGCCTGATGTCATTATCTGGAACAAAGACATAATAGCCACCATGATCTGTATATGTACGGATGTATGTATGGATTATTTTTACGAAGATATTTTCGGTTTGAAATTATATCTCACGAGCCTACTAGTAAGTAGAATATTTAACATGTTATATAAATTTAATAGAGCCATGGTAAAGGTCATTACTAAAAATATTTTATATGAGCAAAATGTCATCTTGTTAGGAACCGGTAATATATGACGTAGGTATATGTTATAGAGTTGTATTGTCACATTATGACGTAACATTGATATTACTATGCATCTGTCTCTATCTTTGTATATAAGACATCGTGTTAAACTTCATTTATTAGCTTACACCCCAAGTGACGATGGCGTTGGCGACAATCTGCACAATATTGTACCACTTGATGACAGTCTTCAGTTCGTAGGGTGCGTGCTTTCTCATATAAACTGGTAATATTAGCTTGATTAGTGTCAGATAGCTCGCTATGATGAAGACCAAAGGCCATGGTGATGTCATAAGAGGCCATTCGCTCACCCGAGGATCTGTGAAATTAATAAGATTGGATTGAATGATTTGATGCTGTGTCCCCCCTCTGGACCCCTTGGTGTGCTGTCTCCCTCCCCGACTTACATGATGGACTGTTCCCCCTCAGGACTCATACTTGTAATCAGCTGATATAAGTCCCCGATGGACTCGAACCTAAGTTAAGAGTGAAGTTTTGTTCCAAGCGTGTATTTAATACAGACGCAAATTATTGTTATAGTAAGAAATCTCCCAGACTAGATAAATTTAGATTCGTTCAAACGTTAGCTCAGTCTAAACAAGAAATGTTTAATAATACACGCAGATTTGTTATTGTGTGTGAGACCTACTTGTTTTGGAAAAGTATCAGTGAATTAAGAACATTAATCTGATTTAAGGCAAAACGTCCTTGTATAATGATAACAGGAAAGATAGTGTCCAGGCTAAATTAAAACCTAGTTACTTACAAGTATGTTAGTCTGCTTTTTCGTTGATTTCTATTTTCTTTACATTTATTTCACATTAACTTTCTATTAAGCCCTAAAGTTTCTTATCGACAATATCTATTTGAATGGACCATTTCAATTCTGCTAACGCCCTCACTACGTGATTTCTCGAGAGAAATTCTTTAAAACATTGCTCTTTTCGCTAGAAAATGCCTGTTGTTATTATTTTTTCCTCGAAAATTGCTTGTTTCTTTACTTTCCCGATAGACGGGAGGATAATTTGATGAAACCATTCAACCATAAGTCATGATTAAATATTTTTTTTTATTATTTTTGACTACCTTTGATGGTGACTTAGTCTGTGCGTAATTAAAAAACAAACTTAGTAAATTGTATTCCATACTATGTGTACATCTACGCCAAATTAAATCGAGATCCTAATTTTCAATTTTTTGTCTTTCATAAGAACCTTCTTGGGACAAAAACGAACATAACAAAAAAAACGAAAACGAACCAGTCAGGGATATTTTTTTATATACACAGATTAAAAATAGCTTTGTGCACTTCTTATCCATATTAACATCATCAACTCACTATATGTCCCCACTGAGGGGCTCGGAGCCTACCCTAAGTGAGGGGTGACTAGGACATAGTCAACCACGATGGCCAAGTGCGGGTTGGTTGACATTAACTGTAACATATTTAACCACTAACGCACTATAACTACATATTGAAAACACTGATAATTTGATATTATTTAAGATGTTTATAAAAAAGCCTTTATTGCAATTAGATTACCTGCTCTCTTATAAAACACGGTATTGTAAGCATTGGCTATTATATCCATTGTTCTTGTAGGAAACAAACACAACACAGAACTGACCGCTTTGTATGGAAATTCTTTACGGAATACGCACTCTAGAATTACCTTTATTTTCTGTTTAAATCTTTAATTAGATTTACCATTTATATACGGTTGGTACACAAAAGGTTAAAATATTTTGTTTTACCCCTATAAAGGAAATGAAGCATAATCAATGTAATTTAGCTAAAATGTCGATCATTTTTAAAAAATTGTAATTTATATTTACTAATAATGAATATCGATAACTTTTCAAGTGGCTTAATATTCGTAATTATTAAATTAACAAGCTGTGGCCCACAACTCCGTCCGCGTGGAATTAAAAAATGTAATAAGTAGCCTATGCGTTCTTTCAAGACTATGTTCTACATATGTGCTAAATTTCATCAAGATCCGTTGAGCCGTTACGAAGATACCTTCAAACAAACATCCATCTAAACATTCGCATTTATAATATTAGTAAGAAAGATTAGAGGACGATTGTCGAAACAAATGACTGAGATCTTCATTGGGGAAAACAACTGAAAATCAATAAAGGAAAATCTGTTGTCTTGTTCCCTAACATAAACTGATTTCTCGCTTATCCTTTTACCAATAAAAAGAGACAAAACACTAGCATAATGTTGAAGCCCTGTTTAAACACGAATGCTCTGATATGAAATTATAATATCGTATGTCAGTGGGGTCGACAGTCGACCGGGGCAACGTATGGGGTATTTCCACACGAAATGCTAACATAATAACTGAATTTATTCAATCTAAGCAACGCAAACTTAATATTGAAAGAAAGATACTTGTTTATTTGCCAAACCCAATAATCTATTTCGTTCCATTTTAACTTAACTAAGATATTGGAACGAAGTTCCTTATCGCGCGTTGTGAAAGGGGGCTAGACGGAAAAAATTCTTACGAAAAGTTGTCACGACACTTTTTGCTATAGTAAGTATGTTAACGACGAATGAGCGCTACTTCACCATGGCAACGACGTGACAATATATAACGAAAATTCATAGAAATAAAATGTACTTCTTGTGAAGACTTAAGTTTTTTATTCATAGAATAAACATTGGTTCTGTCACTAATTAATTGAAAGGAACTTCGTTCCATCCGGGTGTCCCTTGACACCTCTCAAGTTTTTTTTTTTAGTAACACTGCAAAAAGCTGCTGCTACAAATTCAACCTTGTATTCAACCAGTTTCGATGATCACTCTCAGTGTTGACAAAGGGTGTTTTTTAAATATTTCTTATCTGTATTTCAGTCGAAAGAAAAGATGACACGCGGTGTGAGAAGAGGCTGCGTTCGGTTGCGGGCGGCTGTCATAGGCATTGATGATGAAGACGACTCCACGTTCACCATCACAGTTGATCACAAGACGTTTCACTTTCAGGTTAGTTGTCAAATACCAAGATTAGTCAATAACCAGCAATAGACTCATGTCCAATCTGTCCTACTTAAATCAAAGCCAATCTGAATAATTCAGGTCTGTGACAGTTCCAACCACTATTAATAGCTTTAGCACAGCAAGAAAAGTTAGTATAAGTAACCGATAGTTGGTCAAGATGAGAAGATAGATTTTCTCGACAGTTGAGTTGCTGACATGGTGACAGTCTTTGTAGGATTGACGAACACAAGGAATAGCAGAGGAGAGATGGAAAATAGACGAGGTTTGACATCCCAAAGTTTCGTATTAACCGGAGAAAATATAGCTATAATATTCAATAGCTGTTGACGTAATATTGCGTGAGGGATGGGCAGCATGTAGAATGTCAAATATTTGCGCAATTCGCGACGTTCGTTGAATCATCTCGGGGCAACGCCTTTCTCTCGGATGTCCGTTTCCGTAAATGAGGACGAAAGGAAGTTTTAAATTTTCTTTTTAAATCGATTTTATATGTAATCAATAATATAGTTTTTGGTTTACAGTTTTCTTTTAATAAATGTTAATAATTATTTATATAATTTTCAAAAAATATGTCCAACAATTCAACACACCGTTAAAATAATTAGCCTTACTTTGTGCTGATTTGAAATGTCTTTATAGGATTAAATGGAACAAGATTATATTTCATACTAGCTGTGCCCGCGACTTCGTCCGCGTGAAATACTGTTTTCGTTAAGCATTTTTTTTAAGGATTATTATTTTACTTGACCGACGTGCTATGCGTTGATGTATGGATGTAGACATAGAGATAGGTGTGCCACGACCGCACCAAATGTAGGTGTTTGGTCTCTACCTATCCCTCTGGGTTACGGGCGTGAATTTAGTTGTTGTTGTTGAGGCATTTTATTTAAACTTATAAAAAATTACAACAAAACAAATGGAACTTACAAAATATTCATTTACTCTTATGCAAATTTTCATCCCCTATTCCCTTATTATATTGCAACATTAAGGGTAAAACTTTTACAAACTTTAAATGACCTATTTATTAATATCAAATTAGCAGCCTAAAAAAAGTTATAAGCTTCTAACTGTAAAAATGACGATACGTCCATACAAATTTCCACCCCTACTTTTACCCCCTTACAAACCCTCTTTCACGATAAAAATTAATCTTTGTCCTTTCTCAGGCTCTAAGCTAAATATCAGTAAGTATAATAGTAAAACATATTAAACAAAACATTCATTAAAACCTCACATATCGCGAAACAAATTTTCATCCCCTATTGTTATTTAGCACCCTTACGGGTAAAATTTTTACAAAAATCGAAATTCTTACTTATTTATATCAAATTAGCAGCATTAGAAAGAAGTTTCAAGCTTCTTACTGTAAAAATGACGATACTTCCATACAAATTACCACTCCCACATTCAACCTCTTACAACCCTTTTTTCGCGTTAAAAAGTAGTCTTTGTTCTTTCTCGGGCTCTAGACTAAATATCAGTAAGGGTAACAGCAAAACATATTAAATAAAACATTCACCTAAACCTCACATATTCCCAAACAAATTTTCATCCCCTATTGTTATTTAGCACCCTTCAGGGTAAAATTTTTACAGAAATTGAATTTCATATTTATTTATATCAAATTAGCAGCCTTAGACAGAAGTTTCATGCTTCTAACTGTAAAAATGACGATACTTCCATACAAATCACCACCCCCACTTTCAACCCCTTACAACCCTTTTTTCGCGTTTAAAAATAGACTATGTTCTTTCTGAGGCTCTAGAATATCTGTGTACCAAATTTCATTTAAATCGGTTCAGTAAACAATAGTAGGCGACACTTCCATACAAACTTTCACCCCCACTTTCAACCCCTTACAACCCCTTTTTCGCGTTAAAATATAGCCTATGTCCATCCTCAGGCTCTAGACTATCTGTGTACCAAATTTCATTTAAATCGGTTCAGTAGTTTTGGCGTGAAAGCGAGACAGACAGACAGACAGACAGACAGACAGAGTTACTTTCGCATTTATAATATTAGTAAGGAAGTAAGGATTAGTCTAGAAACATTAGTGTCTTCTCAGTTTTACGTCATCAATTTTTAACAGTAGCTTTAACAAGGTTATGGAAATTGTCGTAAAATATCAGCTTTAAAAAGTACACAAAATATGACTACTCAAAGGATTTTAATCGATTGACAATGAAAGACAAAAATCAGGACAATAAGAGCTTCACGCTTATAAGAACTTAAGTACTGGCATTATTTATATATTGTTAAGTCACTATTAAGATAATATTTCATGATGTCCTAGTACTTGTCTGCTCGAGACCAAGACTACAGTATAATTTATGGTTGTTAGGCGCGTGATGGAAGTGAACGCGAGCGTTGGGTGCGTGCATTAGAGGAGACGATCGCACGACATGGACGACGCGAGCGTTGGGCGCGCTGTGTTCCCGCACCAGCTCGCCGTCATGACGACCTAGAGCGACGGGTAGCTGAAGCGGATGCCTACCTACAAATCATGATTGAACTAGTCACGGTAAATACTCATATTCCCACCTCCACCTCATTGGAACTGTACATTTTTGTAGGATGACAAGCATTTTGAATTGATATTCCAGATATTTTTCATATTCATACTGGCGCATTAAGATTTATCAGAGATATCTTTAAAGCGGTGATATTTGTATGCACATATTGAAATAATTCGTCGATAGAATGCATTATCACTGATAAGGTGTTAAAGATTATGTGATGATAAAATTATGACGTACTTCGTATCGGTTACTAGACTGGTAATGGCAAGGAATGATAAACTGTTATCGTATTGCATTTTTATCATTTAAAGTTTAACTTTAGGATAATGACCTCTCCACAATGAACAGGTCTATTAATTATTTAAAAATACAAATGAATCTTTTTTACATATATAATCTACTATAGCTTTTACCCGCGACTCCGTCCGCGCGGAAAAAAAAATAGAAAGCGGGGTAAAAATTATCCTATGTCCTTTTCCTGGTCCTAAGCTACCTGCCCACCAATTTTCAGTCAAATCGATTCAGCCGTTCTTGAGTTATAAATGGTGTAACTAACACGACTTTCTTTTATATATATATATAGATATGAAAGAAATTTGCGTCATATTATGAAAAAAGTGATAACATTAATATTTATCATGTTAAATCTTTTTTCGAAAAAATCAAATATTTGTATAAACGCCATCTATTGCGCGATAAAGAAATCACTAACTTACAGCGCCATCTCTTACACTTTGACTAAAACTTTGACATATTGATAATGTTAGTGTCTGACTAAATTTTCGTCTTTGTAAAAATATTATTTTAAATATAATATAATAGCGAAATAATATTAGTGGGATTAATATTAAATCAAAATTTCACAGAAAATGGGCATTCGCGTATCGGAACTCGCGGATCCACAAGAAAAGAGCAAGGGTCAAGTAATTTTAGATCACTCCAACGTAAGTATTTAAAGATCACTAAATACGTTTATCTATGAGTAATGTGATAATTAGTTAAGTACAGTTTAACTAGGGCAATTAGATTATTAATAGTAATGATGTATTTTCATTATTTAATACATTTGATTTTAAAAATTTGTCACTCAATTCTCGATTTAAAATTGGCTTCCACTGGCGAAATATATAGACATTATCTCGGTTTGTTTTTTTTCCAGAGTTAATGATAGAAAAACAAATGTTTTTTGTATGAATATTTAGTCAAGATCCACAAGTTTTCAAGCAATTTGTGACACACATTTGAATGTATAATGTAATTCAAAACATCAACTTATTTAGGTCTAACCATTGGTTTCTGAGACCATGATCCCTGTTTAAAAAAATACTGTTATCACACAAGGATATGTTTTATATTTTGTTAGTCTCAGAAACCAACTCTAACATATTTTATTGTTTTTTTACAGGCAATGTTGGACAATATTAAACATTCCATAGTACTTCTTCAAATAGCTAAGGTAATGTTTTTGTGGTCACAATTTTTATATTAATATTTTTTACTACATACAGATTTAAGTATATTTTTATGGATAGTTATAATTTGACTGCTATCCAAGATTTTTGCAGTTTTTTTTCTGTTTTTTAAATCATGAATTTATGCAAAGTTAATATTATTTTTTACATACATTGATACAAATAGACATATATAGTTACATTCATCATAAGTCCCCACTGAGGTGCTCGGAGCTTACCCTAAGTTAGGGGTGTCTAGGCCATAGTCAATGCTGACCTAGTGCGGGTTGACTTCACACATATCATTGAATTTCTTCTCAGATATGTACAGGTTTCAAGATGTTTTCCTTCGACGTAAGAATGTCCTGATAAATGTAGATATATAAATCAAAAATCGAAAAACATATTGGTATATGGCGGGCTTTGAACCCAGGACCTGCAGATTGCAAGTCAAATGCTTAACCCTTGAGCCACCGACGCGTTAGTTTAGTTATTAAAGTTGTTTTTTTCTTTGTTTCAAAAACAGAATACGGTGAATCCTGTGAACGGAGTCTACCAAGGACCAACAAATACATCTCAAATGCATATCAAAGAAGGTAAATAAAAACTAAACAAACTAGACATTATTATGTAGCTTATTTTTTTTATATATATTTTAGAGGAAGATTTAAAGTAAAAATAAAACTAATGATTTTTAAGATTTTAAGTATTTTTGCTGGTCCAAACCAAACTAAACTATCAAAATGTTTGTCAATCTTTATAAGATTGTCAAATTATTTGAAATGTGATTTTGACATGCTTGTCACATTAAGATATTTGATAAAACATAATTGTCATTTATTTGCACAACTCTAAAAAAAAGTTATAAAATATTAGGTGTCGCCTGTAAGTCTGTCCACGTGAAATTAAAAAAAACTTAATAAGTAGCCTATGTATTCTTCCAGACTATAATCTACATCTGTGTCAAATTTCATCAATATCCGTAGAGCCGTTCCGGAGATACATTCAAACAAACATCCATCCAAACGTTCGCATTTATAATATTACTAAGATTTCACTTAAGGTCTTAACCTATTTATACAAACCTAAGAAAATGGATTTAAATTTTTAAAAGGTCTTAAGAAAGAAGCTTTGTTTCTATGGTTTATTTAGCCATATGCTGTAGCTAGGTACATATTTCAGGTGAGGACTTGTCTCCTCGCGTGGAGCTTGGCGCAGAGTGTCGTGAGCTGACGACACCCTCGCTACCTTTGACACCCCTTGAACATATTGATGCACCCAGTATGTATACCATGCATAGAGTTCATTGCAGGTGCTCCCATTTTCAGCCACAGCCTTCCTATCCTTTTCTTTTTTTTAATATTACAAGGTGACAAACGAGCAAGCGGCCACATGAATTCGCCGAAATAGCGAAGACCGCTGCCTATAGATATTTGTAATTGCAGATGCGTTGCCTACCCTCAATCGACGAAGGAGACGCATGAAAAGAGAATATTTAACCTTCCTATGCATCTCCTCCTCCATCAAATTCAACTCCCCTTCCCATCCTTTCCTTATTAGAAAAGGGGCGGGAAGGGAAAGAGAGTTCTTATAAGGAAAGGATGAGAAGAGGAAGTGGATTTGATAGAGGAGGGGAATGCATGAAGGGGAATCTATTATTATAGGGGAATAGATTTAACACTTTATAAGTTGTGACTTAAAAGGAACCATGCAACTTGTCAGCAGCGAAAGTGTTAATACGACATCTGTAGCGGAACTTCGGTGGCTCAGGGGTTAAGTACTTGACTTGCAATCTGCAGGTCCTAGGTTCGAATCCCGCCATGTACCAATGTGTTTTCGAGTTTCGATTTACATATGTACATTTATCCTATGTTCTTACGGTGAAGGAAAACATCTTGCAACTTGCACATAATTGAGAAGAAATTCAATGAGATGTGAGAAGTCAACCTGTACTTGGTCAGCATTGACTATGGCCTAGTCACCCCTAACTTAGGGTAGGCTCCGAGCTCCTCAGTGGGGACGTATAGTGAGCTGATGATGATGATGAAATTTGCAATACACGGACCGCAGTTTATAGTCTCCGTTGAAAAATGCTAGAATATTTGAAATATATTTTTTCTAGTAATATAACTCTCCCCTTTTGTGAACAGGACAAGCGATGTCCCTCCTAGTTCCTGACACATCGTACTCCTCATCCGAAGGTGAAGATGACTTTTATGATGCTGATGATGAACCTGCAGAACTTATACAGCCAGCTACAAGGTCAGTCATCTTGTTTATCGATGAGTCTTATGTACTTTTACTTTTTTTATATTAAAAGGTACCTCTTAGTTTAGTTAACAACATGCACTAAACATAAATCCACATTTATAAGAGTAAATGTTTTTTTTTTTGCTGAAATAAAATGGCGTATGCGGTCTATTTTCCTATATGGTTGAATATTTTAGAGTCTCCTGTAAATTTGAACATTGGCCCTTATTTATAAAAGCCATCCATATCAAGTAACTAAGGCAGTGTTTCCCAACCTTTTTGGATCCATGTCCCATTTTTCAGGATGAACATGACTATTGCCCCCTTATAAATTTTGTTTAAAAATAAATTTCTCTCGAGGCCTAAATTTACAATGTTAGAGAAATAATTATTTACTACTTTTGACTGACTAGATTAATTTCATATAAAATTTTTAAACACGAAAACACATATAAATAGTTTAAATGCAACGGATTTTTGTATCTAAAACGTTTTTATGTACTTTTCAGCACTGGCTTTCATTGTAAGGATGTAGCCTTCAGTTATTAAATCTCCGAATTGCCCCCCCCCCCCCCTCTAAATCTAAATGTCCCCCAGGTGGGGCATACACCCCACCTTGGGAAACACTGAACTAATGTAAGATCAAGTCCCTTATTTCAGTTGGGATAGATTCAGGTCAAGAGGTCAATGACCTCGCCACCACTTGACTCTCAACCGTACTTATACTTTGTTTAACGGCAGGAAACTTTTTGTGGAATGGAATTTGTACTAGTTCTATTTTTATGAATGCACTAGCTGTCGCCCGCGATTCCGTCCGCTCGCAGTTAAAAAAACAATGTATGAAAAATAGATGTTGGCCGTTTCTCAGACCTACTAAATACGCATATAAAATTTGGTGAAAATCGGTAAAGCCGGTAATCGCTTCGGAGGAGTATGGTAACTAATATTGTGACATGGAAATTTTATATATAAGATTTAATTAATTAAAAAAAACTAGAAAACATTTTACCAACTAGTGTTTACTAATGATATTACAAAAAGTAGTATGTGTCATTATTGTGACCTGTATTTTTGTTTTAATTATATATCTCACTAGCTGTCTTCCGCGATATTGTCCGCGCGGAATTTAAAAAAAATTATTAAGTAGAAGTTATAAAAAAAAGTTTGAAATATTATGTACCAATGATTTTTTTTTACATACCTAACGTATTAATCATATAAAATACATTTGATGTATAATTTATTAGGAAGAAACATCAACTAAGGTATTATTGTGACTCACGACACGATAACTTACTCTACATCTGTGACAATGGAAACAAACACATAATACTTATCTAACTCTAATCGATGAGACAAGATATTTACATAATGGTTACGTGAATGGACATAAGAGAAACTTTGATATATCGTATACTAGCTGTCGCCCGCAACTCCGTCCGCTCGGAATTAAAAAAAACTTAATTAGTTGCCTATGCATTCTTCTAGATTATATTATACATATATTCTATATCCGTGGCAAATTTCATCCAGATCCCTTGACGCGATCTGGAGATACCTTCAAACAAACATTCATCCATCCATCCGTCCATCCATCCATCCATCTAAACATTCGCATTTATAATATTAAGTAAGAAAGAAGTAAAATATAGTAAGAGAAATATACAAAAGAGGTCTGCTTAAGTAATAAAGGTCTCTCATTAGTTTTACCTTTACCTATGCGTTATTAATCAAAGGAAATAAGTTTTTATACAAAAAACTCCATAAATAAGTTTGTCCTACATAAAGGGATGAGTCAGCAGGGTGAAAGTGAAGAGGTCCGGTTGGATGTAATTTAACACAGCAAAGAAATGAGGGTCATGTGACCCTAACGGCTTGATCTTTTACGTAAATCCCATTTTTCGCTATCAAGATTTCTGTATACATACAATTTTTATGAGAATAGAATAGAAATAGGATAGTATGGTAGGGGCTTCTTATGAGAAACTTTAAATATGAGTATGTAGGGGTATATTGGTACCAATCCCTATCTCTACCAGTCACTACCTCGATAGGCCTAGGAAAAGATGAAATTTCAATGTAAGTGTTAGTATGAAAATAGAGATTATAAAGGTAAATTCACATTAGCCTTGTTGACATTATAAAGTGTAACTGCTGGAACATGGCTCAGTACAATACATTACGGTAGCCACGCTCTGGTTACGTCTTGCGGGACGATACGCCTCGTCATGTACAACACCGTGACGTTCTTGTTGTGGATAAATGTGAGTGTATAATTGCGAGTTTGCACTGACGAAATATAAAATATGTTATGATGGCAATCAACTTTTGATGTTAATTGACGGCTAGCTGTCGCCTGCAACTCCGTCCGCGCGGAATTAAAAAAATACGTAATAAGTAGCCTATGTGTTCTTCCAGACTACTCTTTACTTTTGGGTCATTCCAGAGATATCTTCGTACAAACATCCATCCATTTATACATCCAAACATTCACATTTATAATATTAGTAATGTTACGATAAATATCAACTTTTGATATTTATTGAGGATTATTAACCGAAAACTAACTCTCAACATGTTTTATGTCAGTATTTCGGGTCTGATTTGACTTAATTATAAGAGAATTTTTATTCCCACGAAATTTATAGATCTAAATGAAAAAATCTCCTAACTAGTTTACATTTTTAACAATAGTCGTCATGTCACCCCTGTCAATGTAAGAACTGAGCTTTCTCAGAACGCGAATAAATACCTCAGTAACATTATCATGACGAATTACTCTACGTCAAGGTCGATATCGAACTTAAAGCATTGCTAAATCTCACTCTGTCTTCTTCTATTGACCTAAGTCAGAATTAAAAAAAGTAATAAAAATAATTGATCTTATAAGTAGGTAATTTGGCCATGGGGGTCTGAGATAACAGTTCATTTTGGAAAAGGGGTCACTTGTCCAAAATAGTTTGGGGATCCCTGCTCTACGTTGTTCCTTATAACGTTATCAACTCGCACTGGGCCAGCTTGGTTGACTAAGGCCTAGTCAACCATAACTTAGAGTAGACTCCGAGCTCCGCAATAGTGACGTATAGTGAGCTTATGATGATATTCATAATAACTCAGTGACATCATGAGAGTAAAGTTAAGGGTTTTTTTGTATTAAATACCTGTGTTGCATTTCCATTTTATCTCTAGTACTATCTAATGTGTTTTGCTCTACTGGTAGAATAAAACTGTATATATTGATTCGGCTTAGTTCTATTTCCGTTTAACGTTTTAATTTTGTTCTGCAATATGTCCTTTTCATGTACAAGAATTATGAAGCAAAACAGTTTGCAAAATGTAGAAAAAATAAAAAAATATTACATATGTTTTTTTGTCTTTATAATAGACTAGCATTATTAAAAAAAATCTAGTAATAAATATAGCATATAGCAAATCAGTTCAGTAATTTCGGAGCCTATTCAAGGCAAACAAACGATGAAATCTTTCTTCTTTATTATATATAGATTAATAAAAATTATTAAAATTCGCAAACGTCTAAAAGCCTTATTGGTATCGGTATCTATAGAAGTCAATTATATTGTCTTTAGAAAAATTACTAAATATAATTCGATCAATATAGCTTCGTATTTCATATTGCGTGTTGTATAGACCTAGCAACAATGACGTGCCGTATTCATAGTCGAGCACGCGCTACGACCCACATACCAAGCCGTTTTTTTATACTGACCAATATACTGTGTATTGATGTTTATAACACGTTTTAAATGATTCCAAAACATAATGATAGTCATTAAATCTTGAATTAACTTTAATTAATTGACTTAACTTTAGAAGGAACTTAACATTGATAGTTCGACAACTTTACTACTACTGTAGTCAAACAATGATATCTGAACTAGTGAGAGATAACGCTGCTATCGCGGTTGGTTATGTCGGAGTATATAACTTAGAAATGACATAAAAGAAAATATGACATGAGCTACAATACAAAGAGAATCCTGTGACATTTTCTGTGGACAGAGTGGGGCTAGTGGGCTGTCAACTCAGTTTGACTTATGCCTACCAGTTCAGACAGCTTTGTCGGTCTATACCACCAACACAACTAGGTACTTATATGAACATGACTTATTTTTTATTGTTATTAATTAGTTTATATACAAACTATATTAAGGCCAAGGGAGGAGGGCTGATTGGATTTACACACTATAGTATAGTGACTATACTATGAATACAACATAGTTTTATCAACATACAAAAAAGGACTAATAATAATTACTATACCGTCATTTACTCACGCGCAATATTTTCAAAAAAAAAATAAAAAAAAACGTCATTCACCTTTTGCAATAAAAAATAAACAATAAATACGTTGGCTTCAATTTGTAATATACGATACAGCTAACGTATAAATTGACCTAGTCTTGTATCTAGGTCCTGCTGACGATTTAACCGCTTAGGTTTTATTCACAAAAGTATTTCTGCTGTGATACGCTTGGAAAAGAGGGCAGCAAAATATCTATAAACAATGTAATTGTGAGTTTTCACCGCCGTAACACTGAAAACATATTGTTTTCTTTATTTTTACGAAAAGAATGGGAGAGTAGGCGATACGTTTTTTGTATATGCTTTGTTAGTGGAAATTAAAGGTAAGATTTATGGAATGTTTATCGTCTCCGATAATGCTAGTCATCAAATAGTTTTTGATTGGATCTCGTAGACAGTGCATTGCCCTCTTTGTTCCCCTCGAATGACCTTGAGTCTATTTAATATTATATATTGGAGCCACGTCTCTGGCTTGAGTAATCAGTTATCTTGCTCCATGGATTCCTTGTTTAATAAGGTTTCATTACAATTTCTTTTCGAACACGCAGCCATTTGTTGGAATGAGAAGATTCCAACATTTAAAAACAGTGCTTATAAATTTCGGTATCTTAAACTTAATAGTTTCTTTAGAAATTACGATGTCAAGGTTATGTTAGGTGGTATAGGTTAGGTGTTTACCTTTAAAATGTATGCTAAATTACTTCGAATTGTACACATTTTTACGTCGTAGTCCCATTATTTTCAGTTATCACCGCTTCTAATATTTAGCAAAGCAAAACTTACTAATGTTATAAATGCGAATGTTTAGATGGATGGATATTTGTTTGAAGGTATCTCCAGAACTGCTTAACGGATCTCGATGAAATTTGGCATAGATGTAGATCATAGACTGGAAGAACACAGTCTACTTATTAAGTTTTTTTTTAATACCGCGCCGACGGAATCGCGCGAGACAGCTAGTTTAGTACATAGATCAAAGTTACGGTTGCCAAACTAAATACAAACACGTAATTATAAATTGATAGTGTTCTGTCTATAGTTACCGAAGTAGTAGAAGATGAAATTATACTGATCAGGTTGTTGGTATACTCACGAAAGCCGGTATTCGAAGTATTTGTAAGAGGGATGTGTCAGGACTGCACCAAATATCTATAATGTCTGCCCACCCTACTGGAATACGTGCGTGAATTGTGTTATTAATAGTACAACGACCATAAACGAAGTTATCTTGGTGCAGCTGTATGAAAATAGCACCATCCCTCGTTGTTTTTTTTTTTCGCTTGGTGCTCGAATAATTAGGAAATGCGTGTTTATTTATAAACAAGGCGCGATGCCGGTGTTTACTTGCCGAGCCAACCGCATCGATGCGCCGCGCCCGCTACTGCGCTGAGCCACATGTCATAGAGTAAGCAACCATTGTGAATGGACTGCAAACATTAACTGAATTCTTTATAATCTTAATCTCAATTTCTTTAGTGATATCTGTTTTTCGCCTTTTGTGTTTGCTTTTTGTCTAAATTTAAAAATAGATAAACGGTTACAACTAAATTTATTATTCGACGGGTCTGGTATCAATTTTTTTCTACTTACTAAACGAGTTGGAGATAACGTTTTTAAACCTAATTTACATTCAAAAAGTAATAAATAGTTTAATTATTCATTAGGTAATAGCCTAAACTAATTATAAGTTTGAAACAAAAAAATAATAATAATAATTTGTCTCACTTATTAATTGTTAATTTACTAGTGATTATGTAGTTTACTTTGCAGGACAAAAAAAGAACCCATGTTCCCTTCCTCAATCTTTGAGAGCTAAAGCTTCTAAAAACTGAAGCCTTTCAAACTAGCCGAGGTTAGAGGTAACATCCCCATACTTGTTTTGATTAAATTTGATTCTAAATTTTTGAGTTTAATACCTAAATGTTCAACTAGACTTACTCTTTGCATGTTACGCCTTGCTTTAGCTTTTCAGTGCACGTCGGACCGTGCCGCGATGCGCACGTGCGTTTGACGCAGTCAAAATTCGATCGATATTACATGGACCACGACCGATGCTGGATCATCACTAGACTAAACCACCCCTCGTACGGTCCAAGGACGTTGTTACGTTTACACGCGTCGAATAGATTTTAGTGTATTTTTCAATATATCATTTAAGTGTATTACAGTACGAATAGTGAACAGTTTTTTTATACCAATTTGTGTTAATTTTTAAACGCTTATCCGTTCGTGTCAACGAGGAAATTTATTAGTTTCATTACCTCCTTGTAGTGCGTTGTTATTGTTATTAAGTGGCCTAATAGTTGTGTTTATAAAAAAATCGTGACTATTTTTGTTTTAATTTAATATATTTAAATAGGTAATATTCTCTCTCTTTAATAATCAATTAAGTGTTTATGAAAATATTTTTTATTCATTTAAGCTTTGTACATTAAAAATGTTTTTTTTTAAATATTACAATAGAAATACGTTGAAGTACTGGTGGACTGCACTCTAAAAAGAGTTCTCTTACAGCTAACCATACCACAAAGATAGTTATTTAAAAGTATATATAATAAAATTATTTAGAAATTGGTTTATGCTCCCGTTTAAGTTAAACCAAAATAGTAATAATTCTTTAAACGCAAAACTTTTAAAATTATGATAATACAGTTTACAAATGTATTTGGAACATTTGAATTGTGCAAATTGTCGTGTGATGAAATATTAAATTCAGGCCAAGGATAATGGAAACCGATTTTGTTGCTGAATTTTTTGACCGTAGGTATTCAATGACTATAAAATCGAATTGCAATATAAAAGTCATAAAATTGTGTTTAACACCTGTTTTCATTAAACTGAAAAACGTTACTACGCGTTATTTATGCATGTTTAATAATCCATATGAAATATTCTTTCCCAAAATCCCGTTTCTTCGATTTTTTAGACTTAAAAAGGTAAATTGTTGAGAAATGTGTTATGGTACTGACTCAGCATGAATTCCAACCTAAGCACTGAAAACAATTACATCTCATAAGATGTCCCGTAAATAGATGTAACTCTTTTCTACGAATGTGTTGATACATTATTGGAAGGATAGTAAGAGGATTACTAGACAAATATGGTCAGTTTGTTTGTTAAATAAGAAATCCCTAGTTTTCCATACCTTTCAGAAAAACATCGTACTTCAAAACATTTATTAATTGAAGTTGATTCACTGATACTAATTGGTTTCGCTGGATCATGGTAGAGTTATACATATAGACACTTTGCTCGATAGAGCGTCATCCGAATATTTAGCTTCCCAGGGTACGCACTTGTGGTAACAATCACTACGATATTATTTAACATAAGTAGACTACATCAATAAAAATAAAGAATACTATATTCTTAGTAACAATAATTATTTTATATCTTTATGTCCATGGAATGTTTGGAACAACTAAAACGGAACTTAAACCGTTTCAATTTTGTTTATTTTCTTTTTATAAATTGAAAATTTATTTGTGTCGTATCCACCTACTTTTCTTGGATAAGGTATTATACATACATTATAGATTTATCAGAAATTTATTAAATCTGAGATAGAACCTGCAGTTTGACACTGAATAGAAATAAATCACTCACTTCTTTAAACCTCGTATTTCGATGTTACGTACAGAATCTTATATAAAGACTCCTCGAAAGCCTTTTGAATGTATTATCCCCTTTCATACGCCCACGGTATAATCTGAAGGATTAACTGATATTCCAGACCTTGGCCGCGTATTATGTAAGTCACTTACGCACTGTAAATAAGTAAATATATGTTCCAAATGAAATGACTAAGCTAACTTCAGCTTCAGCTTTAGTTATCTAAACATTTATACATATTAATAAAATTGGAGTGTCTGTATGTAATATCGATAAAAATATATATTTCGTCACACGATGATTTGCGTTAAAGATAACGAAAAACTATTTTTTTTTGTCCGTCTGTCCGCGAATCCGATAGCTAATACATGCGGGCATATTAAAGGCTACTTTTTTTCTGCGCTGATGCCGCGGGCGACCGGTAGTTTAATTGTTATTATAACAATGGAGCATTTTTTTGTGTTTATTTTTTTTATTCTTACTGAGCTAATTGAAATTTAAAGTTAAAAGACAATTTTTTAATGAGCAGATATAAGTTTTATATTTTATAACCCGCTTTTCCTTAAACATTTTGAACCCGTTTTTTGACATTAATATAATTCATACTTCTTTGTAAATAGCAAATATGAAGTGTTTTGTATTGTTATTACTTAAATAAGTTCTATAGACTGATCTTGTGGCTTATGTGAATAAATTTGACTGTGATTCGAAACATTTTTTTGAATATAAATTGAACTCTAAATGTGATGACATAAGTGGTATAATCGTGTAACCATGATTCGGGCGCTTACATCCAGGAGATGGTCGCTAAGGCGAGAAAGCGAGAGGTGAGAATGTTAATTTGTTGAATTTTGAATTTTTATCTGTGTTGTCTTGAATAACTGAACAATTTTCAGAAGCCTTAACTTATGTTGTGATTTAAAAATTCATCAAAATTATTATATAGATACGAAAATCTGACGCAGCATCAAGATTGTGCTTCGAGACATAACTGTGGATTCCGACTGCATTTTCACTTGTTTTGACATATCGTCATCCCTCACATTATCTTTGACAAAAGAGAGATATCAATATGATTCAATACAAGTATAACGGCAGTCGAAACCCAAATTACTTTTCAAATAGTCACTTAGTTGCTGTTTAAAAAATTAATCTAAACTTACCTTCAGTTATATCTCATAGCGTAGTACCAAAGTGTCTGGACAAACCCACGATGGGTTTATAGACACTTTTAATATAACTTTGTATTTTGTACCCTGTTTAATATAAATAAATAAATAAAAAAAAAAACATGCATGAATGAACCAATGTCAAATTGTGACGTTACATCTCCCTAATAAAAATGCGCTCATTAAATCTTTAACGTCTTTATAATACATTTTGATTAATCGCTTTGTATTTTTTTTTCTTTTTATGTACGAATGGCCTTATATTTTTGTGATCAAAGACTGCCCGCGGCGAACCGACATTAATACCATTTGTTGTGTTTTCATTTTATTTGCCATGTTCCTTGTAGGCAGTGAAATGACCAAGGCTACATTATATTCTTGTTTGTATTTCATTGTACCAAATGAATAGGTACAATTTGAAATACCTGTTACAAGACTGAACACTGTTTATTGAATGCTGCAAGCTTTTAAATATTTCTAGACTCAAAACTAGAACTGAACTAAATGCAAATAGAATCGTGAATTTGAATTTCGAATTGGAAATTGCAAAACAAATTTATAGTCAGGTTTCAATCTGGCATGCTTCGGTTTAAATCTAAATTTGTCAAATTGACAACAGTAAAGTTAGAAATTCTTCTTTTGTTTCTATTGTTTTACTGACAAAAGCTCTTTGCCTTTGTAGGCTTTAAGTTTGCTTTTGTTTCGACTTTGTATATGTCACTATAAGCAGCCACTGATTTTGCCTATAGATTTTTATTTAGTTTATTTTTTAGTCACTCTTAAATCAACGTCCTTAGTTCTGACATATATGTTTAAGTATATTTCGTCGTCCTTATTAGTCGATAACTCGGTCGTTATAAAGATGCGAAGACTCCCCGCATACGGGCTAACGACAAATGAAAATGATCAGTCGCTGTAAAGCAGGCGTCGAGGGGACTAAGTTGATAAGTAGGTACAATTCGCGATAAGGAAAGGTAAGAATTGTCGCCCAACTCATGCACTAATGCGGGCGCTAGCGACTAATGAAAATGGTTCTTGCATGCCAGCGCTATAGCATGCGTGAACAAGAAATCTCTTTCCCACGCATTCTGTATAACGATCTAGGTATCGACTAATGAAATTGCGCCCTTAAGAGTTGTAACTCTTTTCGTCGGATGGGTAATATCTCTTACCCAGTCGCGTGCCAGACGTCGTCCCGCGCGCATCGTTTTTAAGTCGCTCCGCGTTCGAAAAATCCTATAAGTGGTAAAAAGTGCTCAAATCGTGTGATATATCATAAGATGCGCCTCAACGAGAGGGACCCGAACCTGTTAGCAGATTTTTGACATCTCAAACATGTAAAAAGTTATAACTCAAAAAGTGAAATTTTTGTGTTTTTGCAACTTTCAAGGCGCAACGCTGCGCAAATAAGATCTTTGACGGGTAGTTTTGAAAATGCTATCATATGCGCCCTAATACGAAGTATCTTTGAGGCAAGATCCAGATTTTTCCGCGGAAAATTGTGGCTAAAATTGACATTTTTCTGAAAACCACGTGGCACGTAAATTTTTTTCTGGGCATTCTACAGAAACGTTTATAGTGTCAAACGATTGCCCTTAGTGAGCCAAGACGATTGACGTATCGGTCATTGAGATCGGACAACTATATCGAAAAATATAGAAGAAAAACTTTTTGCAAATTTTGAAAAATTAATAACTCCTGAAATAGATCGACGACATATGAATTTTATTAGATCCCTGGAAACACCTAATTGAACTCTACAGGCCATAAAAATTTTATATTTTTTGGACAAAAAACGGCCAAGAAACAGTCGACTACAGAAGACCGCGTGGCCACGAGGTCATCGATCCAGGACATATTGTGACCAACTGAATACGAATTATTGACCTACTTTGCTAGACAAAGCAAACACCGTTTAGATCATTAAAATCGGACACTTGGATCCGAAAATATTTAGAAAAGAAAAATTGTATTACGTAATTATAAACTAAAATAGACATTTTTGTTTGTTGACATTTTTCTAAACTAGTGAGTTCATATAATAGAAACTGTTTAAAAAATAACCTTTGATGTAAAAAAGTGTATAAAAATTAATTAGTTGTTGAAAAAATAAAATTTCAAAAATTATAAAAATGTTCAAAAAAAAATTATTAAAAATAAATTAGTTTAAGTAAATCATATGACAGGTACTACTAAATGGTGTATATAAAATTAGTTGGTAATAAATAAATAACGTTACGTTGTCGGGACGACTTGACATTAAGTAAAATAAAATAAATTTGTAATTTAACTAATTAATTTATAGATTAAGTAAATGTAAAAATTAGCTCGCGACTTATAAATAACTGTGAAGCTACCTTTAACAAGTACTATAAATATATAAATTTGACAAGTGCATTTATACTACTTATACAAAATTGCACATCAAAAAATTGTTACTTAAATTTAAGTATTGTTAGATTGACGAACATACGAGGGGATGTTTGGCTACCGTACCCCGGAAAAGAAATCAGGGACCACAGGGACCCAGGCTGGCCCTTCTCGAGTGGAAATGGCAGGAGTATCAGGTACCCAAGAAACGCTGCCACAACCCCAAGCGTCAAAAGTAAGGAGGAGTATAGGGGAATGGGAAGCGGGGGGGAAACTGGACCCAAAAGAGAAGAACACGAGCCCCACTACAAAGAAGGAGAAGTCAAAATATATGGATAGACTAACTGAAGCGAGAGCATGTCAACAAAAAGCAAAAATAAATTTAGCAAATTCCAGAAACATCAAAACCGAAATAAAAAACGAAGTCATTAACGCAGTAGAAAGACTATACCAATTAGTTGAGGAAGCAGAAAGTGCAAGAAATAAGGAGAGCAGACAGAACGAAGAAAAACAAATAGAACCAAACGTGGAAAGGGTACAGCCAGTAGACAAAAATGTTTTGATAATTAAAATGAACGAACAGGCAAAATTAATAACAGAGAACAATAATAACATGAAAAAACTGACTGAGACTATAGAAAATTACAAGAAGGATCAGGAAGAACAAACGTATGCGAGTGTTGCAGCAACGAGCGCCATATCGAGTAATTCCAGGGCAGAAGCCCTGAAGCGAAATGAAACAACGCAGATGTACTCGATCATGGTGTCGTCAAATGCAGTGGAGGATACCAGTGGCGACGTGATCGAAAAAATCAGAAAGGCGGTTGACGCCAAGACCAGTGGTTTAACGGTAGATCGGATACGAAAAGCTAAGGATCAAAAGGTCATAGTGGGCTGTAAAACGTTAACTCAAACTAAAAATATCGCGGAAAAAATAAAGACGACGGCGCCTGAATTAGAAGTGCAAGAGATGGAAAACAAGGACCCTCTCATTATTATGAGAGACGTCCTTGCCATAAATACAGATGACGACCTACTCTCGGCCTTAAAAAATCAAAATAGGCAAATTTTTGCTGACATATCTGAAGAACTATTTAGAGCTAAAATAAAATATAGAAAAAAGACAAAAAATTCACACGTTAACCACGTGGTCATTCAGGTATCCCCGAAAGTGTGGCAAGCATTAGTGGCAGCGGGGAAAGTCCATATAGATCTCCAAAGAATACGAGTCATGGACCAGACCCCGCTGGTACAGTGTTCGCGCTGTCTTGGTTATGGCCACACCCGGAGATTATGCACGGAAACAGAAGACGTTTGTAGTCATTGCGGAGGTCCTCATATGCGTAACAACTGTGAGGCTTGGCTTGCAGGTGATGCCCCAACTTGCCGGAACTGTTGCACTGCCAAGGCAGAGAAAACAAATCATAACGCATTTAATGATATGTGCCCTATTCGTAAAAAATGGGACGCCCTAGCAAGGTATAGTGTCGCATATTGTTGAAGCAGTTACAGGACGCCTGGCAATTAAAAAAGACTATAAGGTAAAAGCCGGATAACAACTTAGTTGTAATTACGACTTTTCCACGGATAAAATAACCTGGCGGAGGACAGAAGAGAGAAAAATAGTAAATAAAGAAATAGTATAATATAGTAAAAAAAAATTAAGAGCAAAAAATTGTAATCAAATAAAGGATAAATAAGTAAAACAGATAACTGGAGCTATTTTCGTTAGAAAATAGACCAATTACCAGAAGTCTAAGAAATAGCAGCAGTCCAAAACCAAGGTTAGAAAATTATGAAAGTAAGCTAAGGAATTAATGCAACAAAACAAGAAGAATAATGCAACAGAATAGAAATCACAGTAGAAGAGAAAGTTACCAATGTTTCAAAAGGCCATAAAAGAATCAGGCGGATAAATAAGCAAATGCATTGGATCATATTTGCAGTATGTCCAACCATTTACAATAAGTAACAAAAACCGCTACCAGATGCTGAAGTCTTAGGAAGCACTGGATTCAAAAGGCCAAATGGCCAAAATAGTGAGACTAAAACTAAGGACATGCCGTAATACAAAACATGTGTAATATCTGATGTGACACTCGTGTGCGACAGTTTGGACAATAAAATATAAATAAAAACAATAACAAAAATAGTGTGTTGAATAAATATAAATATGCTTGGAAGCGTAGTAGCATCTACCTCGTATGTAATATAAACAAATAGACAAAATATAGAGAAATATTAAGAAATAGTAATATAGTTATACACTCGAAAAAATCGTAACTTTAAGAGAAAAATTATATAAAGTGTAATAAAAATGTAACTTGTTAAACGTAGCTAAATATTAGGTCCTTACATATGAAATTGGCGTTTTTCGTACTGGCCACTTTAATCACGAATTTCTCCTCTTTGGTAAGGAATTCCAAATTCAAATTTGTACAGCTATAGACTCATGTATTTGTGGTTCGATGACCGTCATTCATTTGTTTTTTTTCTTCTGTTTTTTTCTGTTTGCGTCACTCATTTTACAAAATGGAAAACTTAAAATATCGCATTATTTACGAGTACGAGTTCCGCCGTGGCACTAGTGCTGCGGAAACGACTCGAAGGGTGAATGATGTGTATGGCGGTCGTGTTGCAAAAGAAAACACAGTTCGTTTTTGGTTCCAACGTTTTCGTTCTGGAAATTTCGATCTGCAGAACAAGCCCCGTGGACGGCCTGAGACTCAAGTTGATAATGAAGAGTTGAAGGCTATTGTGGAAGCGGATCCATCGCAAACCACGTCCGAGTTAGCTGCAGGCTGCGATGTTAGTGATAAAACTGTTTTAATTCACTTGAAGCAAATTGGGAAGATTAAAAAGCTTGAAAGGTGGGTACCTCACGAATTGACTGAAGCAAACCGGCAAACGCGCGTCGACTGTTGCGTTACATTACTAAACCGGCACAATAATGAAGGTATTTTAAACCGAATCATTACCTGTGATGAAAAATGGGTTCTTTACGATAATCGGAAGCGCTCAGCGCAATGGTTGGATCCTGGCCAGCCAGCCAAATCCTGCCCCAAGCGAAAATTAACCCCAAAAAAGTTATTTGTAAGCGTTTGGTGGACTAGTGCCGGTATTGTTCATTACAGTTTTCTCAAATCTGGCCAGACTATTACGGCTGATGTCTATTGTCAGCAATTGCAAACCATGATGGAAAAGCTAGCGGCTAAACAACCTAGGCTGGTCAATCGCTCCACGCCACTGCTGCTTCACGACAACGCTAGACCACACACTGCGCAACAGACGGCTACTAAATTAGAAGAGCTTCAATTGGAAAGTCTAAGACATCCTCCGTACTCCCCGGACCTTGCTCCAACAGATTACCATTTTTTTCGAAATTTGGATAACATCTTGCAAGGGAAAAAATTCAACTCCGATGGGGCAGTCCAAATCGCCTTCAAAGATTTTATTGATTCCCGTCCGACTGGTTTTTTTAGTAAAGGGATCAATGAACTACCTATGAGATGGCAAAAGTACATAGAAAATAATGGTTCATACTTTGATTAATTAAATATATTATATTAAAAAATATTCGACTTTTTGTTCCTCCCATACAAAACGCCAATTTCATATGTAAGGACCTAATATATAAAAGTATTTAAATATTGTATAAGTAAAATTAAAATCATAACATAAAAACCAATGTAAACAAGATAAAATACAAAGTCTCATAAGATCTCTGACCTAAATTTATCAGAGGTAAAATGGAATTATAAAAAAAAAAAAAAAAAAAAAAAATATCTCTTACCATCTATTTAAAATAAATTTGCTATTAAAAATTACTTTTATAACGACACAAATATCCTTATTCTGTTTACGCTAGGAATTAATTTAAAAGCCTTAACACGTTAAAAGGCATCCCACAAGGCACCACTCTAGGTCCCATGTAATTTATCATACGATCTTTCACGCAAATTCTAGGCACGTACATTTAATGTAAAAGGTTAATATAAAAAGCCTTTCTAAATCCAATTTGAATTTATTTATGTGACATGAATGTTAAAATATATTAATTTAGCGGGAATATTGTAATTTTCCATAGTCAAAATTACGAAGATTACTACATTTTTTCTTATGGAAATAAGATACTGATTAATGTCTATTAAGTCTCCTGAGGCTTTGCATTTGCAGCTACTCTTACCTCTAGAAATATGATCTCTTTATAAACAACCTTGTCGTGTAGTAATTTACCATTAACTTTGAACGATATTTTAATTAAATATCGTAATTCCATTAGCTTTAATTTGCAATTGTTTAATTAACTTTGAAATTAATAACGTGCTTGTTTCATAAGGTGATTTGCCGCAATATATTCACCTTCAGAAACATTACTCGGTGATCCGTATCTTAGAAGACATCTAAGCGCGGTCTTTAATCTCTAACCGTGACTTTCTGAGATCATAATCTTCGTTTAAAACAAATCTTTATGTCTATTTTGTCAAAGATAATGATATTAATGGCGATATGTTTTGAGAGATTTGGTCTCAGAAACCCACGATTAATCCATCTTATGATCACAGTGTGTCAAAAACTTTTCATGTAACACTGAAATATAACCTACTAAATACTATGTCTATAGGGAACTTAGGCAAAATATAAATTTCTAGCGGTTATTGGATTGACACATACAAATCTCCTTTCAAAAGTTTTAAAAGTACGGTTTTAATACAAATTGTAACAAAAAAATTGCAAATCCAACCTTCAAATTTATTTATATCTTATTTGACAAGTATATTAATACAATGTTTTCACACAACAAATACGATACGTATTTTGATACAGCGTAATAATTGTCAAGTTTGCAGTTGTCACTAACAGCTGTTATCAACAAAAAGCTTAGTGGCAATGTCGGGTAATCGATACCTGCCGCCGACCCTGACAATGTCTCTAACGCATTGACAGTTATTACGACCCAAGAATTTACAACTAACGTGCATTTTAAAGGTGAAAATGCATGTTTGTGATAGTATTCAATATAAAATGTGCAAATGTAACAAAAAAAATCTACATCGATAGTAACGCGAAATGTCTTTTGAAGATTTTATAAATTGTTAGCTTCAACTTAAAGCTCGCTAGTAAAAGTTTGCTTTATTTTGTACTAGCTGTTGCCCGCGACTCCGTCCGTGCCGAAAAAACCTTAATAAGTAGCCTAAATGTTCTTCCAGACTACGTTCTACATCTGTGCCAAATTTCATCAAGAAACATTGAGTCGTTCTAGTGGTACCTCCAAACAAACATCCATCCATATAAACATTCGTAATTTATAATATTAGTAAGAAGTAAGACACTAAGATTACATTTTAGAAGTATCTAATCGCTTCCGTTTCGAATATCGTGCAGCAAACTGTCCTATCATAGAGCTTCAATTTAGTGCGTTATTATCTTACTATGACAAGTTTTCGGCCTGATTACATTTAGCGCAATCAGGTCGGACACCACCTCTCTGGTATAAAATGACTTAAATATCCTCGGCTGTACAGGACTGTAACCTTTAAAAATAACCTAGTCAATAAAGCCTAGTATGTAATTTCATATTTAAATTCTACGTAACACTATCCATAAATTTTAGTCACTATTCATAGTCTTTAGTTGTACCAATGTATGTATATTGTTACATTGCTTTTAATGGAAGCTCTCACTTATCGGAAGGCATGTAATAAAGGGTATCGTATAAGGTTACCAATTGTTGAGGCTTCACACGATACTACCACCCATATGAAATACTTTTAGTAGTTAAGTTAATGTAAGCTCGTGAGTTTTATTTAACGAATCGTAATCAATGGTATTATCTAGAACTAACCTTTCGATGATTTAAGTTTGCTTGTATTGACTGTCTACTAAATATATGCGACTATAAAAATGTGAAAGAACAAAGTCTTTTCTCCCAAACTTAAAAAGTCACCTTCTGTTAGAATACCATCAATCTTAATTTCCACAATTAGACTTGAAAATCTGATAAATTGCTGTTGATTTTATCCTAATATTTCCCGACTTTACAAAGACGATTACAAACACAATACTAAAGTATAAAACCTCTACTAGTAATACTCGTAGCTCTACTGAATTCGACCCTTACTTTGTACACTTAATGATTTTGACCCCGGGTAAGTGTCAAGGTGAGAAATGCGTATTACGCAAGGTCGATACTAAAACCAACATTCTCAATATGAAAGCTCTACCAGAAACAGGATTTTGTTACAAATGCTTTGTTCGTATTTTTATCGCAACAATTCCATATTTTTTTTGTGGCTGATTTTTTTTTGCAGTTTTAAAGACATGGAAATGTGCCAAATAATTTAATGCCTTTAGTAAATTAATGCTAGGCGTGGTAGGCAAGTTATTCGTCTTTTGGCTTAATATTTTTATAAAATAATAGGTACCTTACTTTAATCTACCATATTGAAATAGCTAAAAATCTAGAGTATTTCAAAAATCAGGGAATTGTCGAAACATGTGTAACCCTCTTAATAAAGACTATTTTGACATTAACTCCTCCAAATCCTGTAACAAAGCAACTAATATTGAACTGCTTGAAAATTAAAATTACAAGTATATTACAAATAGACAAAAAAACTTCAATGTTTAGATGGATGGATATGGATAGACGGATGGACGGACATTTTATTAGAAGGTATCTCCAAAACGGCTTAATGGATCTCGATGAGATTTGACATAGATGTAGAACATAGTCTACTAATTAAGTTTTGGCTTAATTTAGCACGGACGAAGTCGCAGGCGACAACTAATCCATCATAATTGTAATAGCTAAAAAATTAAGGTACAATATCATCACCTCATCTTTATATCTATAGACTTGTGTAATGTGAAAGTATTCAGTACGTACATTAATAAATATGTCTGCTATACTGCGCTGGAAATGCGAAGCAACGGTCGGTCTGTTGTCTATGCTATAAACCTAATTTCACTTGCGCTACTGTGATATTGACTCGCTACAATATCGATCGTCACATTTTCTTAGTGTGTGTTCCCACTGTCGAAACACGGCAGTGGAATTACAGTTATATAAAAATAGAAATAAATTAACAAATAATTTCTTTATGACGAGAGTTATTTTATCTGAATTTGTTACTTTTTTTTGTTTTTCGACCTTCTGTGCAAAATATCTGCCATTGTTATTTTACATTACATTTTGAGTTGACCGTTTTCCGTTTAATTGTACGATTTAACGGTCGCCTGGCTATTGTTTTTTTTATTTATTTATTTATTCTTTAGCACTTTTATAAGTACAAGGAGGACTTAATGCCTAAAGGCATTCTCTACCAGTCATCCGGTATATGAGAGGAAAGTATAATTATGTGCAGGGCACTGTTATTGCCAACTGTTATGCATTGTGCTAACTGCGACTGGTAAATTTGCACAAAATTGATAGCAGCCTTTGCAATATTCAACACAACAAATCACTTTTGTGCAATAAATAGCAAATTTATTAGACTTGCGTTTAAATTTAATTTTATGGCTGTACGTTGTCCGTAAGTCTGCTCAGATGGGTGCTAAATAGGGTCGTTACTGGGAGAAAGCATGATCATGACCCCACACCTGCATCCCTTTACATCTCGACGATACCAAAAATTGTTGCCTACTTAGTGTCTCACACAAAAAGTTTAGATAGCACTAGAAGTATCGCAGGAAGTTTGATAACTTGTTTTGTTTTGCAGCGTGACGCGTAGCTGCCAGGCAGAGGGCGCGGCGGAGCAGGAGACGCCGTCCGCCCCACCCGCCGCAGATCTGCCGCGCACCAATGATGGAGAAATCGACTACGATGGTAAGATATAAAACTAACTAGTTATCTTATAACTTGAATTCGTTTTTAAACATACATAATATTTTAATGTAGAACTTCGTTAACTTTTAAAACTTTTACGTCATAGATACATCCTATATTGACGTAATAGAAATGACGTCACATGATAAAAGTTCAGTCCACGTACTAGAACTGTGGTGTATCAAAGAGCTAATTCTAATCACGTGCTAGAATTAGACGGACAAAAGAAGCGTCGGTCGTTAACAGATTGTGATACAATAGGGGCAGCACCAATTTAGTAAAAGAATATGAAGTTTAAGTACCTTCGATGTGCAACATTTTAAGTTGATAGAATAAAAACTTTTCAATGAACAGTAAAATCCATACGTAATTGGCAATACTTGTATAGAAATAAATATTGTACGTCTTAAAAACAGTGACGATATGTTTACAAGTAATTCTGCAGTAAAATGTCACGGTTACTGATATTTGAGTAGGAATTCTAAACATTTTTGAAGTTTTGGATGTTAATATTTTATCCTATTACGCCTACTGTTTAAACTTTCGTGAGCCATTATCGTAAAACTAATTAAGAACGGCTAACTAATGTATGATCGTCCTATGACGACACTGACTAATTTCGGACCCATCGGATGTCCATCTTCAAGGCGAATGTTCATCGGACGATATACGTGAGATAAGACGTTCTTCAAATATTTTATATTCTTAAATATAATTTAGCAAGGCGTAGTCGACAACCCTAAGGGCAGTAGCAATAGCCGCCAATCAACCAGCCGGCCGTTTGTAACCAGTTTCCTCTACCAGTGACGTATGCCAACAATATATTATGTTACTAGCTTTTACCCGCGACTCCGTCCGCGTGGAATAAAAAATAGAAAACGGGGTAAAAATTATCCTATGTCCGTTTCCTGGTTCTAAGCTACCTGCCCACCAATTTTCAGTCGAATCGATTCTGCCGTTCTTGAGTTATAAATAGTGTAACTAACACGACTTTCTTTTATATATATAGATATGTTAATGATATATAGGTAATTTGATTTATATTTCGGTACTGGGTTATGTACCTCTGACTTTAGATTCCAAAGTCGTTATAACAGTATGATACATATTTAATTTTTTTTTTTGGAATAATACGTGTCTCAAAATGTATAACGTCTCGGGTGTGATTTTTTTTTTTCATATGAGAAAATGGTAATGACTCCAGTGGCGAAGTATATTTTTCTCGCCTGGTCTATTAATCAATTTTTTATCCGATGTTTTTGCTAACCGTGGTTCCATTGCCGAGAAACATGTATAAATATTGCGATCTGTTTGTTTGAGCCCTCTCAAGAAAGAGTGACTGACGAGGATAATAATATCTCAATAAATAGGTGATTTGGCAATACTAACTAACGTTATAAAGAACGTTATAACGTTAATAAGAAATACTTCATGTTTTGTTAAAGATTGGATAATTCGAATTACAACTGTTTTATATCTTTTTGTTTTAAATTTAATTAAACCTTTTTTAATATACTCGTAATACATTCATATTTATGCCGATTTGCAAACTCTCAGCAAGATTGTGTATACGTTTTCATAAGCTTTTCGCAAACAACAATCGCAGTTTATGAGTCATCGCAAACGTGTCGCAGGAAACTGACGCTTACTCAACGGAAATAAGAAACATTTTACAATGACCTGTTTCCTTAGAAGAGGTCTTCGGAGAAATCTTTCGATTTATCGTCTGATACATCATGTAGTCGGATTACAAACCTCTTTTATGTTTTTTTGTTGCATATTGTTTCTTTTTGCTTACGTTAAGTAATGATGCATTCTCAAATGTTTACTTTGAAACATATTTAAATCGAATGTGGATAAATCTTTATAATAGAATTTCGTGCCTTGTTATTTATAATACCTATTTGATAAAATTTAAATACATATCTCTGTATATAAGATAATTTAACTCGATCAGATAATCACTTATATACGAATATTGAAAGAACTCAAAAACTCCATGAGAAATAGATATTTCATATACTCTGCCAGATACCAAATGTATTCTGAGGAAGTAACCAATAGTAGCCAAAAAATAATTTCATAATATTGGCAGTGAAGGTGTTTTTGTTATGTATAAACATTGTTAAATATAATCTACTAGCTGTCGCCCGCGACTCCGTCCGCGCGGAATTTAAAAAAAAACGTAATAAGTATCCTATGTGTTATTCCAGACTATATTCTACATCTGTGCCAAATTTCGTCAAGATCCGTTGTGCTGTTACGGAGATACCTTCAAACAAACATCCATCCATCCATCTAATCTAAACTTTCGCATTTAAATATTAGTAGGATTATATATTACTATATGTAGATGTTAACTGTAGGCCCGTCTGTTGCAGCGCTGTACGAAGACGAGTCGGACAGTGACCTGGGCTCGATGGAGAACCACGGCTCCGTCGTGACGCACCTCCTCTCGCAGGTCAAGATCGGCATGGACCTCACCAAGGTACGCCAGACCCTACTGTCGACACCAGTCGATACTGTAACTCTGGGTTTCTAACTATGATACCTTAAATAAATGTGCATGTATGCGTGTGTATGAATGTGGAAATAGCGAAAGAGGTGTGCCAGGACCGCGCCAATGGTAACGTAACCCAACACAATATGTACATGATAATATGTGTTTCAACAGTGTAAACTTACTCTAATAATCATCTGATGTGAATTTTAATGTCGAATTAATAATTCTTAGAAATTTCTTGTTAATCAATGTTAAATTAAACTTAAAAAACTTATTTAAATACGTCGAGGAAACATGTTATGGGTACTTTTTAGTACTACAAAATTAAAAAATGTAAGTTGGTAACTTGAAGTACATTTCAATTTAATAACCTCTAAATCGATGGCTCCTACGAATAAGGGCCAATGTGTTAATTAATAACTACAGGAGAGGCTCTCCAAAGTTTAAACCATGTAGGAAAAGCTGCATAAGCCCTTTTACTTTAGCAAAAAATCACGTTTACACGAGTAAATGTGTATTTGTGTTTAGTGCATGAAGAGCTAGCTTTTATTGTAGTTATCGATTTCATTTTAATCCAAGATTTGCTGCGTTTTTTAAATCACCTTTTTGACTCATGTACAAAATTTTAACGGAACATTTTATACATTGTACCTATTTATACATTTTTAAAGTATATAAGCACGGTAAATAATAAATTTTATCATGATGTTACATTGTATTGGAACGGATATGACGTAAGTGAATGGTTTCAACATCACATATGCATAATTCTACTTACAAATAAATATGCAATGGAATAAAAAAAATGTTTTAACGATATATATAATTTGTCACAGTTTAGGCACACCTTTTTTAAAATTTATTCTTGTTCTTTAATGAAATTGCTTTAGTACCGAATTCAGAATCATTAACTGGTATCCCTTATTGTAGCGTAGCTGTCGTCCGCGACTCCGTCCGCGCGGCATTATGAAAAACTTAATAAGTAGTCTATGTGTTCTTCCAGACTATGATCTACATCTATGCCAAATTTCATCAAGATCTGTAGAGCCGTTTTGAAGATACCTTCAAACAAACATCCATCCAAACATTCGCATCTTACTAATATTATAAATGACAATGTTTAGAAGGATCGATAAATGGATGTTTGTTTGAAGGTATCTCCGGAAATGCTCAACGGATCTTGATGAAATTTGACACACACATAGAACATAGTCTGGAAGAACACATAGCTACTTATTAAGTTTTTTTTTTAAGTTCGGGGCGACAGCTAGTTTATAACATTAGTAAGATTTAGTTTGAAATCTACACTAATGGTATACTAAAAAAGAACTCTAGGTAATTGGAGCTTGGAGTAGAAGTACCCATGGTGTAATAGTTCCGCACACTGTCCTAATAATTTTCAATCATATAAGTACGAAAGTATTCTGCTGTCTGTTTCAGGTGGTCCTTCCTACATTTATATTGGAACGGAGATCGCTACTCGAGATGTATGCGGACTCGTTTGCGCATCCAGATCAGTTTGTCAAGTTAGTATACACAATATCTGTGAGTTTTTACTGTTATAAATACATGTATAACAACACGTTGTAAAACAGTTAGCATTAATAAGTACTAATATTTCCAGTCAAACTAGTTTTTATTTCAGATTTAATAGAATTTATCAAAATTGTTGCATCAAATCATTTGCTGAAAAAAATTAAACAATGAGGTTCGCTGGAATCCATAGACTTCTGAATCTTTTGTTCGTCTTGTGACAATAAAGTCATTTGTTGCATTTTTTACTCTTTCTAGAATAGTGGACATGCCTACACCCAAAGAGCGGATGGTACAAGTGGTGCGATGGTATCTCAGCTCGTACCACGCTGGTCGCAAGTCTCAAGTCGCCAAGAAGCCGTACAATCCAGTGCTGGGTGAGGTCTTCCGCTGCCATTGGGATCTCGATGGAGCTAATGATTCACACAACTCCTCTACTGAGAAGGTAAGATTAGTAGACTAGGCCAGTGATTTCCAAAATAGACCAGAACTCTTTAAGATTACAGAGAAGACCTGGTGAGACTGAAGGTGACATTAAAATTTTGAATTTTGTGAATCTCCGAATTACATAAAAACACTATGAATAAAGTATGTTTAAAGAAAAAAGCTTCTAGAATCTAATGGATTATGCCAGGTCGTCTGAATTTGGAAGACTACGTCTTTGGTTATAGGCATTTTTTCAAATCAAATTCCAGCTAGAAGTAGGCGATGGTCCCGTCCCCTGGTGCTCTCCGGAGCAGCTCTCGTTTGTAGCCGAGCAGGTGTCTCATCACCCACCGATCAGTGCGTTCTACGCGGAGCACGTCAACAAGCGGATACAGTTCGATGCCTGGGTGTGGACCAAGAGCAAGTTTCTAGGTCTCTCTATCGGTGTCCACAATATCGGACGTGGTGTTGTCACGCTGCTGGATCATGGGGAGGAGTATACTGTCACCTTCCCTAATGGATATGGACGGTAAGTAACAGAAACCTTCAATTTTTTTTTATTTCAAAAGGTGGCAAACGAGCAAACGGCCACTTGAATTCGCCGAAATAGCGAAGCGACCGTTGCCCATAGACTGGCGGACTGGAGTTGACGAATGCAGATGCGTTGCCTACCTTTAATCAATGGAGAAGGGGACGCACAAAAAGAAGATATTTCCTTTTCCATCCACTGCCCCTTCCCATCCTTTTCTAACAGGAAAGGGAAGGGAAAGAGGACTTAAATTAGGCCTACGGCATCACACTCCTCAAACAGACTCATGCACAAATTGACCTCGCTCTGTGAAATACCACGACCACACAGAAGACAGGCGTCAAGTTGCAACAATTCCGCGTTTTATCTGATGAGTGAGTTTACCAGAGCAATAATTTTAGTCTTCTCTTCCTTCCCACCCTTTTCTTTTAAAGAGGTGAGGAGGGGAAATGGACTTGGCGGAGGAGGAGACGCATACGAAGGGAAAATATCCTCTTTTTGTGCGTCTCCTTTGATTGAAGGTAGGCAACCAGATACATTGCCTACCTTTAATCTTAATAATACCTATTAGAAATGTCTATGACCATTTAAGATAGTGTTAAATTACCAAGAAAATATTTTTTTATTCCAGATCAATCCTAACAGTACCTTGGATAGAGTTAGGTGGATCTGTATGCATTGAATGTCCACAAACAGGACACAAGGCTAATATCGAGTTCCTTACAAAGCCTTTCTACGGTGGCAAGAAGCATCGCGTCACTTGCGAAGTGTTCGCTGTCAATGAAAAGAAACCATATTACACTGCACAAGGAGAGTGGAATACCAGGATGGATGGACGTTGGACTGAATCTGGGGTAAGTGGATACTGAATTATATCAGAAAGTCTTTACCAGGTTGAAACTACTGTAAAAATGATATCTTTTAATACAAGTGTTATATTTCATATTTAAATTTAAATATTATATTGTAGGCTATGTTTATTACTAGATTCTTTTAATTTTGCGTGAAGGAAATCGTCGATAAATTCTATTTTTTTCCACCACTTTTTCTCTTATGATAATCTCTTCCAACGATTATTCTCTAAAAAAAAATGCCAACTTATTCTTAATTGTAGTAAAACAGTAAAGCGAAGTTTATTTACTATTTTTTAATTCCTATATGTAAAACGTTGCACATATACAAAACTATGTCAGCCGCCATTTTATATTTTTCACAGTGCACTATACTCTACTAGTTGATCCCTTTTATTTCATGAATTGATGTCTAAGGGGTTGTACAAATATATGTGTATGTCATCTGTCATTTTGTAATCGCGACCATCTAGGATTTAACTTCTTCTCAGCCACATAAAGCCCACTGCTGGGCATAGGCCTCCCCCAAACATCGCCACAATGATCGGTCCTGTACAACCCGCATCCAGGATACTTCCGCAATCTTGACCAGATTTAATTTAATTTGCCTTTATTTTCATGACAGTTTGATACATTAATTGTTTTAATTAAAGTTAACAAATATAGTTAATTAAAATAAATAATCATGACCCTTGTTGGGTATCGCCCTCTTCCATTTTTACCTATCTGTTGCCGTTATCCACTAGGATTTAATATTCCACTTGTGAAGTTCTTGAGACCTGGATTTTTAATTATGCGCTGTATTATTTTAAACGTTTTAAAATTCAATACATCAACTAAAAAAAAATTGGTTAATTTTTTTTTTAAATATCTCACGTAGAATAAACTAAATATTCCAGCGTACGGAAGTAGTATTTGAGGTGTCTAGTATGAAGGCGCGACGCAAACGCGTGTCGCCGGTGTCGCGGCAAATGGCGCACGAGTCTCGTCGTGTGTGGCGACATGTGACAGCGGCATTGCGCGCCGCAGATACTGACGCAGCCACTGCAGCCAAGCGACGTCTGGAGCAGACGCAGCGAGACCAAGCCAAAGTGCGCCATGACACCGGCGACAAGTGGATCACACAGGTAAAATCACCCCCATCCCCCAATACACCCCCCCCACTATAAAAGGATACATCACTTTGATAAAGGCCACAAATTATGTACCTTATTACGATTGGACATGTTTGTGTTCACTTTCTTATGGTTTGTCGCTATTCAATGAGTTTTATCAAGTTTATAATCTATGTTTTTACTACTGTCAATTGTCAAATGTCAATTGTTAACTGTCTACTGTCAAATGTCAACTGTCTACTGTCAATGTCAAAAAAAAAGGAAAAGAAAAATTTTGTTTTATTCCACAAGAAAAAAAATTTACAGTTGCTGTCTTAAGATTTTGAACATTTTTTCAAATATTATAAATACAAATGTTTAGATGGATGGATGGATGTTTGTTAAAGGATGTCTCCAAAACCGCTAAACGAATCTCGCTGAAATTTTGTATGGATGTAGAAACCAAACTGGAAGAACACATAGACTACTCATTAAATTTTTTTTTTTTGAACCGCGCGGATGGATCCGTTGGCGACGGCTACCAACAATAAATACAAATAAAATTGTTAAACATTTTGTTTCAGTTGTTCAGTCCAAAAGACGAAGGTTGGGAATACAACACTCCGCTCAGCAAACGTCTCGAGTCCGTCAACGGTACGCCGCAACGCAAACCTAACACTGACACCAGATAATGGAACAATCAACTCTATGTCATTGAGAATAAGGTAGAATTTACTACGTCATAGATTTAACTTATTGTATAGTCTATTATAATTGACGCACCAACGCTTACGAACCTCTGCCGTTGATTGTATGGACTTTGATACTCTTTGCTTGAATACGCTCATTTAATATTCACACATATGTTTTTTTTTTTTTATCAAAACCTTTTACCATAAGCTTTTGAATCAAAAGCTTGGAAATACAACCTTAATTATTGTTCTAAGTAGGTTATATTTGTTTTAAATACGGAAAATGGTTAAATGTTCATAACTTTTCGGGCGGGAAAAATGACATTACCCATTGACAGCTGTCATCGCATACGTTCCGTTTCACGTATGAATTTTGATTTTATTTAATTTCTCAAAATAAATGAGCATACTCAATCATCTAGCGACGCTATAAAATAGTTGTCGCGCTCTTATAAATGTACTTTAGGTGAATTCCACTCTTAATAATATAGTAATAAATGTCTAAATTGCGTTTACTTGTGTAAAAATTATGATTCACATAAGAATTGATTATTTATATTCCGTTTGACATTGGCCTATTGTAAATTACAGCAATAAATTTGTTAATAATTCTAATAAATATATATTACTTGCTTCTTAAATTGATCGGATGTCAATAAAAACGCACATAAAAATTTTTATATGCAAGCTTTTAAGATGTCACTTCGCTGGCTTAATTTGCAATTTATAATTGAAAATAAGTAATTAAGATTGACCAGATTTAAAAATAATCTATAATTCGTTATTGCACATAAATATGAAGTTCGCAAATAAATCATTTCTTTTTTTTAATTACTCTATAAAGTAAATGTATAAAAAAATCTATGAATTATTGACAATCCAATGAATTGAATGAATTAATTTATACTGTAAATATCATATCACGGTTATGTTTACCTCAAATACTAAGACTCATATTTTTATTATATTTATGCAGTTTTTTTTGTTATTTTATCAAAAAATCGTCAGTTCCAATGAAATCCGACTCGAAGGACCATTTATGGAGTTATTTAGATTAGTAAATATGCCTATTTCAGTCAAATTAAAAAAATATCATTTAAGAATTTAGGATAAATTTCAATTAGCAAATATAAATGAAATAGTCAATAAAATCTCCGTAAATATAAATTTTATCTTAGTTAAAACTTTGATGATGTTCACAAAATCCAAGTAAAGTTCTGGATAACTTAGGAAATAAATTAACTGACATACTTCCTGACAAAATAGTTTGCGTTTAACAACTTTATTTGTTGATTGTGAAACTTAAATGATTTTATATGACAAACTAGCTGTCGCCCGCGACTCCGTCCGCTCGCAGTTAAAAAAATTAACAGGGGTATGAAAAATAGATGTTGGCTGATTCTCAGACCTACTGAATATGCTCACAAAATTTCATGAGAATCGGTCAAGCCGTTTCGGAGGAGTTTAACCACAAACACCGCGACACGAGAATCTATATATATAAAAGAAAGTCGTGTTAGTTACACTACAACTCAAGAACGGCTAAATCGATTTGACTGAAAATTGGTGGGCAGTTAGCTTAGAACCAGGGAACAGACATAGGATAATTTTTGCCCCGTTTTCTATTTTTTATTCCGCGCAGACGGAGTCGCGGGTAAAAACTAGTCTTTCATAAAATTTATATGAAAACATGTTTCGTACAATGGAAACTGGTGTAAAAAACATTTGGATCGTGTAGTCAAAATTATTCATCTTTGATGAATTTTGAATAATACTGACACATATCAATGTATTTTTATTTCAAATTACGATTATTTTATTCAAAGAAAAATAGTCTTTCTTACAACAACATTAAAGTTGAAAATTGAATTCTTAAGTGTGTATATAAATGAAAACTGATAATTATTGTTGTCTCTTTTTTTGTCAACGAGAATAAAAGGGATAGCAATATACGTGTCACGACAGAGGAGATAAACTGTAACAAATTATGGTACTTTATTTGTAAGTCATAGAAACGTTTCTGATGGGAATTATTACAGAGTGATGACGTTCTTGTAAAGACTGAGGCGGTGAAGACTCTACAGGATGTGTACGAAGCTATATATAATTATTAAATCAATCCAATCATATAGATTTTAAATTTATTTAGTTATAATTACATTGTTGTATATTTAAATAAAGATTTAAATTATTTTATAGTTTTTTTTATTTAGTGTAAGAACGTCGGTGGTTAAGGGTTAAGCACTTGACTTGCAATCAGCAGGTTCTGGGTTAGAATTCCGCCATATACTAGTGTTTTTCGAGTTTTCGATTTACATATGTACATTTATCCGACGTTTTTACGGTGAAGGAAAACATCATGATGCTGCACATATTTGAGAAGAAATTCAATGATATGTGTGAAGTCAACCCGCACTTGGTCAGCATTGACTATGTCCTAGTCACCCCTAACTAAGGGTAGGCTTCGAGCACCTCAGTGGGGACTTATAGTGTACTGATAATGATCTAGTCAGAAAATGTTCGATAACGATGTATATTGAAGTTAAATAAATGGATGAAATTCACATTTTAATGGAATATTTTTTATAAATTAAAAACATGTTTCACAACAAAAACAATGTTAAATTATAAAATTTGTAACAACAATTTAAACAAACATTTGATATTTTATCTAAATTAACTATAATAAGTTAAAAGATCAGAATATATAAAATAATGCACACAATTTTGGTAAGACAACTAATTTCCAAGTATCAAAAAACATCGTTTAAATCGAAAATACACGCAAATTACAAAGTACAAATTAACTTTAATAACTTACGAGATTACAATAAGCTTTCGAGATAACACATTAGACAATGAAATATCAAACATATAAGAAGCAAGAGGATTATATAATTGAGTTCATATAGTCACTTCTTTATATATGCTATAGCTCGCTCTATCATTGACAGCTGACAGCGAGTACCTTGTATAAGAGCCGTCGACTCCGCGCATAGCACGCGGAAGTTGATCTGAGTGAAATCCATCTTGTCGTAAAGAAAACGTGCCTGACGATCAGACAGGATCCACACATTGCCGTCAAAGTCCATCTGGATACGAAAACAATGATTTCTAAAAATTGTAGGTGGCTCCCTAGGATTCTAACGATGGACGGAAATGATTGGTTGACAAGTTGAGAAGAATTAAACTGCAGTTTAAAGACACAGGCGTGAAATAGAAGTAATTTCAAGTTTCGTCTGATGTGTGCGTACGGGAGGCCTAGTGTTAGTCTTCTTTCCCTTCTCACCTTTTTCTTATATGGAAAAGGAAGTGGAATTAATAGAGGAAGAGGTATTCTCTTTCTGTGTGTCTCCTTTGTCGAACACAAGTAGGCAACGCAACTGCAATTGCGGGTGTCTATGGGCAGTAGTCACTTCATTATTTCGGAAAATTCCAGTGGCCGCAAGGTGTCTATTAGATGATGGTTAGATACTGTCTGTTTAGAGATGTCTACCTTGATGTCATTCGGATATTCGAGTGCAACACAATCACTGATGAGCAGCTGCGTGTTTTCAGAGTTGAACGGCCGGTCCAAGTTCCAGCAGCCCACGCCGTTTTTACTGAGCTGTACAGAAAAAACCTTTCTAAATACCAGAGAAGAGATCAGTTAACGTATTTTTCAAACATATTCGCTGCTCGGAACATCGCACGAGTCGCTGTGCAGAAAACAATATTATGCGCACTGCGCAGCTCAACGTCAACCGCTAAAAAGATGGAAATGCTCTATACCTCAGTGTAATAGAGCACATTATTTTTAGGGTCGTAGTCGCACGCCGTTGATTGCGACTGCGGGCCTTTCTCACCAACCACCTGAAACAACACACAGCCTATCATCTTTGTGCCTTTTGTAATTCTTTTGCGTTGAACTTTATATCATAGATGTGGTGTAAGATCCAAATAAATAACTTTGAATTGTTTGAAATTATATATTTTTTTATATAAGAAGGGGACAAACGAGCAGCGGGAACACCAAGGTGTTCATCGACGCCCATGGACATCTGCAATACCAGAGGAATCGCAGATGCGTTGCCGGCCTTTGAGAAGATGATACGCTCGCTTCTTGAAAGACCCTAAGTCGTAGCGGTTTGGAAATACCGCCGAGGACAGACCATTCCACAACGCGGCAGTACGCGGTAGAAAGCTACGCGAAAACATCCACGACAAAGGGTTGTTTTTAGCGGTATTTGTTCATGAAACGATTCAATTAAGTTTAAAATTGTTAATTAACGTCATCGTAATGTGTTTAAAGGTGTCTCCGGAACGGCTCAATGGATGTCGATGAAATTTGGAATAGATTTAGAACATAATCCAGAAGAACACATAAGCTACTTATAAAGATTTTTTATTTCCGCGCGGACGAAGTCACGAGCGATAGCTAGTTATCTTCTAAAACTAAATAATTTCTCACCTCTACTCCATGCTTTACGTCCTGTGGAGTGAAGTGAGGATTTCTCAACAGTTTTGTCGATATCTTTAACATCTTGGTACTCGATGTCGGATAACAATACAGGTCACGATACCTGTGGACGAAGTATGCGATTAACGTAAATATAAGGTGAAATAGAAGTAGGTATTTCTTTCATACATCCACATTGCGGAACTCATAACGAGTAAACATTTTATTTTTTTTATTTTCTCTGCCTATATGTGTGTCCGTAAGGCCGCGTTGTTCCGGGTGATCTCCGGAACGGCTGGACCGATTTTGACGGGACTTGGGAAGGTAGCTGATGCACACGGGCATATACCGCTAGTTAGAAATATACTTAAGAAGTTTAATATAAAACTTTTACTGTCGGAGGCACATTTTGTATTCATTATGTAATTACCCATCGCTCGCAGTCTGCGACAACGCGAGTGAAGAGACACCGTCATGCCAAAAGAAGTCGATACCACCGACATGATACTCGCTGGCATTCTGCTGGAACTGGAAGTGCATATGCTCCAGCCGCCAGGAGGTATCGTGTTGCAGGTCAAATACGACCAGCGCGCCCGCCCCCATGTCCGCCACGTAAGCGAATGTGTTGTGGCAGTCGTTGTCTACTATGTCCACCGCCTGTGCCATTACAAAATATGAATTTAATGAATATTTTGTAATGGCATTTACATTATAAATTAAAACCTAAACATCAGTGTCGTATTCCAGTGCCAAAACACCCGTATAAAAACTTGTTACCCGACCAACAAGAGGATAACATTTTGAACGCGCAAGGGCAATGTTTTTCTCTCGCCATATCTTTTGTTTTCATTGCTAAATCATTGTTTCGTTTTCTCAGTGTATATTCTAAAATATTAAAGTTAGTAAGTTACATAATAACATTACAGTTCAGTTTATTTAGTTTATACAAAAATACATTTTAAAATACAGCTTTAAGCGCTGATTCATTCATTACAGGCTGAGACATTCGGGATTATCAGTTACAATTTCTCGTTGATCCTTATGTCGCTTGGTTTGGTGAGTTTAATCAAAAATTGTTAGAAAGGAAAAAACGAACAATGCTGGAGAAGACAGTCGAGTCCCGCAGCACGGCATCGCTGAAGAAGTGCTTGTATTTAAGCGAATCTCGTTTTAAATCGAACACAACTATTGCTGGTGGCGCTATCTGTCGCACGTTTTCTGTTTAAACAAATATGTCCGTTAAAAATTTTTAGTCTGCATTACAAAAAATTTATTAAATTTTTTCATAGTAGTAAGTCTGAAGGATATGGTTCAATTATTAACAATCAATTCTTACCGCATATATTAGTGGCGCCATTATCAACTACCCACAGCCTGTCACATTTGTCAACATGGACTCTAAAAGCGGATACAACAGTACTAGCCGTACTGACACTCTTCGCGCCATCAGGAACAAACGCGTCAGCCCACGTCGGGTACGGAATCAGCGGCTGCTGGTGACTGCCATTCAAAAACACGTAGTTGAGAGACGCTGGAACACCTAATAACAACGGAACTAGATTGTATTTTTAGAGTAGGAGTTAAAGTTTCATATTAAGATATAAAGGCACATTAAATAATACCTCTTTTCCATCTTGGGATAGTAATAAAAAGCTTATCCCTCCATCTCGCTATCCCAGTAGGAAGATTGTTTTTAGGTATGTAGGCGTTAGATGCTATAGCGAACTCTTTGTGACCAGGTTGCCACGCAAAATCTATAACTTTCCATTCGAATTCCGGCGGCAATAAACAAATAGAATTTTTGACGAAACATATAATAATAAAAATGAACAAAAGAGCCAAATCGTTTATGTGTACCATAATTTATCACTTTTCTAAGTTAGCTGTCTTTTAAAACTACATTTTTAATATTAAATCTTACTTGACAAGTTTTTATATTTTTTGTTATTAGACATTTTTACTTGACAATTTTTGAAAATTGCAACCGTTTGGCAAGATTATTTGTTTCCGTTTTACATATTTTACAGGTTACGTTGCATTCTTAAGATTTATTTTTCTCGATACAAAACTGTAAATAAGCTAAATACTATTTTTGTCATACAAGACAAGATTTTCAACAAATCTCTTTTTACTAAATGAAATAAATCTCATATCAAGTGTATATTTTAGCAATTTAAGAACGAATCTTGAAACTGACACGAACACCAACAAACTCACTACGCAACTGTCAATGTCAAGAGATCGCTGTCATTTTGAATGTCACGATTTTCTGTGTGCGATTGTCTTAATTGATGTCCTATAAAATATGGTTATTGAAAGAGTTCACTTGTAGACCGCTTTGATTAGCCTTGAAAGAAAAAATCTAGTACTTTATTGAGTAGATTGATTATTTATTGTGCGTAAAAATGTCGAAGGAGAAAGCTGAAACTAATGGTGATTGTACAGCGGTCGTAGAGCAAACAAATGAAAAACGAATTGGTTGCACTCATTACAAACGAAGAGCTAAGTTTGTGGTAAGTAAATTGAGTACAATAATATTCTAATAATGCTTTACAAAATAAAAGACGAAGCGTAGTTTAAAATAATCAGATCTATAATTAAACACGAGACGACGTAAAATCTTTTGGATCTGAGACTGCGAAATTAGAAAACAAAGATCATGTCAACGAACTTTTAGATGATGATACAGAATTTTGGCTATTACAATATAAGTTAAGAAAATTTGGCAAACCACCCTAGAATTAGAGGCATGTTTGCAAAATTTACTTATCAGGCTAGTGCTAGTACATTATCGTCCCGGATTTGTAAAACACGTCTTGATTGTTTAATGATAACATTAGTAAATTTACATAGAAGAAATTCAGTTATCAAACAATATTTTAGGTAATTTAATATGTTATTATAATGTAATATTTAGTGTTCCATGACAGTGTTAGAATTAAGTATTTATGCAATAAATACTTCATTCTATGTATTTAGTATTTTATAACTGTGTTTAGAACTTTAAAAAAATCAAATCACTTCCACAATAGCTTTTCACCAATCCAATAAGACTTATTTAATCTTATATGATTTAATTTAATATAGTATGCAACATACAATTAGGAGATAAAATATCACACTATATTTATTATGTAACATAGTCAACATATTTGTAAATATTACTAACTAGCTTTTATCCGCGACTCCGTCCGCGCGGAATAAAAAATAGAAAACAGGGTAAAAATTATCCTATGTCCGTTTCCTGGTTCTAAGCTACCTGCCCACCAATTTTCAGTCAAATCGATTCAGCCGTTCTTGAGTTATAAATAGTGTAACTAACATGACTTTCTTTTATATATATAGATTTAGTATGAAATGTTAATTAGCTAAAGTTTCACATTATTTACTTCATTCAATCAAAACTATTAATTTACTTGTGTATTGATTTGCTTCTAAATTGATGATAAGTTGAATGTCTTAAGAATTGAAGTAAAATATTGGCAACTTTTAAAACAGAACAGATACTGTTGGTTTTAACAACACCAGTACCACCCTGTTTTGTAATAAAGTTAAATTTTTTGTGAGGTGCAAGGCAATCATTGAGATGATATTAAACTATTGTGACTCTTGTACAATAAAATGTTTATCTATGTTTGCCAGCAACTACAACATGGAATTAAAAGATAATAGTACCATAGCCTATGTCGGCTGGGGATAGTGTAGCTTCATTGTAGTGAAAAAATGTACAAATTAGTTCAGTAGTTTCGGAGCATATTCAATGCAACCAAACAATCAAATCTTTCCTCTTCATAACATTTGTACAGACTCTTTATAATATTTTATTTTAAAAACAGAGGACACAGATTCTATGAATGATGGTTATTATATATTTTTTTCTTTTTTTTATTGAGAGATAAAACAAAGTGATATTGTAAAACAAAATAAGCAAGTTATGTGACAAAGTGATTGACCAGAAATAATTTGTAATTTTCAATTTTTAGCACAATGCAGTATTTTTATTGTTATGGATTTCATTGTCATATTGCAGACGCCATGCTGCAACAAGTTCTATATGTGCCGTTACTGCCATGATGAGAAGGAACAGCACTACTTCAACCGCAAATCGGTGACGGAACTTATCTGTACGGAGTGCGATACAAGACAGAAGGTGCAAGCAGAGTGTGAGAACTGTGGTGTCAGGTTTGGAAAGGTATTGTTTTAAAGTAGTCTATGACAAATGAAATGATCAGTGGTTTTGATAAACAACTAAGGTGAAGGTTGTTAGCCTCTCTTTGATAGACATTGGAGAGTATGTACTGAAAAGGGATATTTTTCCTTCCCATCTGCTTCACGTTAAACTTAAATTATAGACTTGGGAAAGTAATAGTAGAGTTTTAAATAAGACACATTTTGGATTTCTCTCTTATAACAATTTTGATTGGATTAAAAAAGCATTGGAATGTTATCTAAACAGTCACTACATGTCAAAATATGGACTTTCCAAAGAGGGGGTAGATTGCCCTCCTAAAGAATAGAAAAATCTAATATAGATATATATATAAACTACTTCTAAATAGTAATGATCCTAAAAGCCTAGTTGTCAGTTTTTATAAAAAAAAATGGAGCAGATTAAGCATTCTCTTTGGAATTAAAAAAAAAAATTTCACTACTAGCTTCCTCCTGCCATTGCTTTGATAATCGGTTAACTCCCTTTCTCCCTTGATCGATGGTTGGCAATGCACTTGTGGCAGAGTAATTTTATGTGGCTATTATTTTATTTGATAATTTTATTTAATATTAATTTATTTGATACACTAACATGTTTAATTATTTTTTTTAATTTTGCAGTACACTTGTTTGATCTGCAACTTGTTTGATGATGAGGATAAGCGTCAATACCACTGCGAAGGATGCGGTATCTGTCGTGTTGGCGGTCGCGACCGGTTCTTCCACTGCGAGCGCTGCAACATGTGCCTTCCTGTACAGCTGCAGAGAGATGGACACAGGGTAAGGACTAAGTATGACCTGAGGTGGGGCCATGGGTAACGGGACAAGGTGGGGATTAGTAACTGGTGCTATGTTACTACAAAGACTGTGAAACTAGTTTTTGAGAGTTCTAGTGATGTCAATTCTCTTCAGAGGTTTTCTAAAATCTGTTTTCGACGGGAGATTTCTTTTTAAAATGAGATATAATATATATTAGGTTATTGGGAGTAATTTCTCAAAGTTCTTGTAATAATTTCGAATAAGTTTGGAGTTTTGTGATAGGGTAAGGTATTCAATTATTTTCTTCTTTACTTAGCAAGATGAAGTAACGTAACAATTTTTTTGTATTCCAGTGCGTTGAGAATGTGTCCCGGTCAAATTGCCCGGTGTGCCTGGAGGATATCCACACGTCTCGCATCCCGTGCCACATCCCCGACTGCGGACACTTGCTACACCGACCCTGCTTCGAGCAGCTGCTGCATTCAGGACACTACGCCTGCCCAACATGCCAGACTAGCATGATTGATATGTCCAATGTAAGTGACCTCTGACCCACATAGATTGTATACCAGATTACAGCTCTTCTTAGACTGGTTTTTTACTTTATATCGCGACTCATAGGGACCCTTCTTATAATCACGTGTTGTTTTTAGCAACCTTTTGAACCCCATCCCCTCCTGTGACATACGGTATGGTAACTACTCCTCCCCGTTAACCTAAAATCACGTTTATTTTTTTACTAACACGAATACGTCATCAGTAACGAAATAAATACAGGTGATATGTTATTTTAGGCCTCCCACTCCCTTCACGTGATGTTTTGCTATTTTTCTCGGAACTCCTCCCCTCCCCTTCCCATTCGAGCCTCACTTGATTAATGGACGAACCCTAAGAGCCTTCGGTTTAAAGCAGTGATTATCAAACTTATTTCTTTTACCGCCCCCTTTGAAAATTAATTATTTTTCAGGGCCCCCATTTTAATTTACCCCTAAAACTTAAAAACCACAATTTCATTACTTTAATTATATTCAACGCTCCCCATTTTTTTGAGCCCCTTAACGCCCCCCTCTAGGTTTCAAACGCCCCCAAAGGGGTGTTATCGCCCACTTTGAAAAACACTGCTTTAAAGGATGATTGGTTTCAGAAAGTGAAATAGTCATTTTAATTCTTAGTTAATTAATTACTATTACTTAGTCAAATAATGTCTGATTTGTTTATAAATTTAAATAAGAGTTAATTTTCCTTTAGCTGTGGACGTACCTGGACTCTGAAGTGGCTGCGACTCCAATGCCACCAGAGTATGCGGACTACAAGGCAACTATACTCTGCAAGGACTGTCACAAGGTGATTATATAACCCTAGGCTTACACTGACACATTCATACAAACATATTTTCCATCTTTTTTCTTTGAGACTGAGATATTTATATGTTTTTCATAAAATGTTCCGCATCTATGGCAAATTTCATCTAGATCCATTTTGGAGATACTTTCAAACATCCATACATCCATCTAAACATACGCATTTATAATATTAGTAAGATTTTGCTTAACATAGTAGTATTTTTTTGCCTAATATATATTAAAACAATTGCTAGACACATTAGTAACCTCCAGAAGACAGGGTATCTTTCGAAGATTCCCCCCCCCCATACAATAAAAAAGACATTAGTAAAAAAAAATCTTGCTTGTTTTGCAGCTGTCGACGGTGAAGTTCCACGTGGTGGGTCTGAAGTGCCAACATTGCGGCGCCTACAATACTTGTCAGACCAATGGCTTCCACAAGTTAGTACTCTTCTTATATATTGTTACATTGTAGAAAGAATATTTGTTTAATGAGACTGTAAATGTTTATTTTGTACTAGTTGTTGACCGCGACTTCGTTCATACGATATAAAAAAAAAAATTAACTTTGTGTTTTGCCGGAATGTGTTCTACATATATGCCAAATTTCATCAAGATCCATTGAGCCGTTCCGGAGATAACAAACAAATATCCATCCATCCAAACTATCACATTTGTAAGAAGTACAGTTGTAAGAAAAAAATCTAGTATGTATATAGAACTAGCTTTTACCCGCGACTCCGCGCGGAATAAAAAAATAGAAAACGGGGTAAAAATTATCCTATGTCCGTTTCCTGGTTCTAAGCTACCTGCCCACCAATTTTCAGTCAAATCGATTCAGCCGTTCTTGAGTTATAAATAGTGTAACTAACACGACTTTCTTTTATATATATAGATAGATTAATGCTGAATTAGAATGTATAATTTGGTATGTAGGGAATCTGGCAGCTCGGAGACAGCTGAGCCTTCTGCCTCCTCCACATCCGCGGCGCCCCCATCACCTCCAGCCTCCACCACCTCCGCCTCCGCCAGCTCCAGCACTGGCGATTGCTCGCTGCCGCGCGCCTCACCGCTGGACGAGCCGCCGCAAGCCTGACGCGACACAATCAGTGACATCTAGCAGCAACACTGTTTAACAGCGCCATCTATTTACAATTTAACAACTAAAACTTCTGTCGGCGCCATCTATTTTCAAATTTACAACTAAAACTACTGTCAGCGCCATCGATTTTCAACAACAACTAAAACTACTGTCAGCGCCATCTAGTTGCCATTGACATAACGTGAAAAATAGTATGCAATAGCTGATAATGAGTGGAATATAATCTTGTAAATAATATTAACAAGAGAAGATATCGTCAGTCTCTAACGCAGTGTTTCCCAAAGTGGGCGATAACTCCCCCTTGGGGGCGTTTGAAACCTAGGAGTGGGCGATAAGGGGCCCAAAAAACGAGGGGCATTGAAATTAATTAAAGTAATGAAATTGTGGTTTTTAAGTTTTAGGGCTGAATAAAAATTAGGGGAGCTCTGAAATATAATTGATTTTCAAAGGGGGCGGTGAAAGAAATAAGTTTTACAATCACTGAGCTAACGCGAAGTATGATGTAAGTTTATTTTGGGGCGCCATCTATGAATAACATTTCAACAACTCCGTCCCACTTATTTGACGCACGCACAATTATATTTTATTAAATAAATACAAAGATTAGAATTTAGCGTCAGTTTGTAAAATCCCGGTTGTTGTGTTGTAGATTTAACCATTAAATTATTAACTTCTGAAGATAGTAAAATAGTTGTCTCCGTTTGTTTTAAAGAGAGTGAAAGAGTAGACACTATTTTGTTATGCGTTTTCGACAATTTTTTTTTTCTTTAAAGAAAGCATATCTAGAAACTAGATTTTTATGAATTACATAAAAAAAATAGTAAAGATTCGTAATAAAGCTAGTTCACTTAGGAAACTCAACATATAACCTAGGTATTTCAACATTCTAGATAATAAATTAGACCTGGCGTTCCACAGTGCCTGCAAACTATGTTTTTGTACATTATGTAATTTAATATGTAAGCTTCATTAATAGTATATAAAGAGTTATTATAAATTAATTTATAAGTTATTTAAGATTTTAAATATACATTGATTTATAAAATTGTATGGATTTAGTGACGTAAAACTTTTTTTTCATTTGATTACTAAACAGTTTTATTTGTTATTGAAATGAACTATACATATATAATTGCGAAATGCAACTTGAAAAGAAATGTTAAATATAATAAATGATTGCATCTAAATGTGTTATTTTCTTTGTAATTATATAAAAATTAGTTTTTTTCTGTGATTTTACAGACATGTGATTTTAAAAACTTTAATTCTTCATACATTAAATTTTATCCTTTTTTTTGACGCCATGTTTTGATACGGCATTGATTTTGGGTCGAGTCTATTTTAACATATCAAAGTAAATTTAAATAATCATTTAGGTGATAGGTTAAATATAAAAGTGATAAAAATAAATATATAATTTAATTTAATATTTAAATATTTACGTAACAGTGTGAAATCGTCTTAAGCGATGACCATAGTTTTTTTTGTGATACATTCAAGTCTTGTTGACTTTGATGCTCAGAAAATGCTAATATTATTATTATTTAGTTGTAAGATTGTATAAAACTTGTAATACATTAGTAATTACTTAAGACATCTTTTGTCTGAAAACATGCGAGTTTGAAAATTACGTTGGGTAATTATAGAAATGTTGAAAATTGGACACAACATGCTTTGTATAATAAAATATATATATTTAATAAAGATTATAACTAATTATTTGTTTTTTTTTTTATTTTAACCATTTATTTTCATTGTTTTTTTTTAAAAGAAAGTCAAAATAAGACAATTATAAATAATATTTTTTATTGTTGACAATTAAATTATAATAAATGCTAGAAGATTACAAAATAAACTTAATAAAAAAATATATTTCAAATACAAAAAAAATATGAAAATTAAATAAATACATCTCGTATCCAAGTATAAAATGCGATAAGTTCAATAGGAACATTTTTTTTACTAACCCTGTATTATGATTTTTTCTTTGCCACATCTTTGTTAAATGCTACTTGGATCAAAACCGTCACCTTGATTCAATTACATTATTTAAATGTACAGTTAAATATTTACATTAAATATAAATTTAAATACGTCATATCTTAGAACGGTATGGTAACAGCCGCCATTGTGACTGAATAATATCTTTATTGCTCTCAATCTCACGTAGTTTTGTTTCATCTGTGGAATAAAAAGGATTACAGGTAAAAACTAATGACAAAAGCTGCATTTGGATGAAGATTGTGATTGTTTCTAACGCCTCTTCCGCCAAATTCACTTCCCCTTCCCATCCTTTCCTAATAAGAAAGGGGTGGGAAGGGAAAGAGGACTAAAATTAGTCCTCCGACACCACACTCATCAGACTGTACGCGGAATTACTTCAACTTGACGTCTGTCTTCTGTGTGGTTGTGGTATTTCACCGGACGCGGCCAATTCGTGCACCTTAAATAAATTGTTGTTACGGGATCTACCACTTAAATACTATGATGGAGATTACTGACCTCTATCTATCATGAAGTTCCTGAGGAGTCTGACGAAGACGCGCGCTGGCACCGCCATATTGATGTAAGGGTAACAAGCTCCGGTCTGCGTCTTTGCATTGCTCACAATGACCCCCAGCACCTCCGCCCGAACATTGCCCAGTCGGAATATCGGACCTCCGCTGTACAACAAATCTCTTACAAATAATGAAATCTAAGGATTTTCTTAATAAATGATTGGAGAAGAAAGTTTCTATCTTAAGATTTTCTGTCCTAGACTATGTAGAGGGGAATTAAAAAAAACTTAATAAGTAGCCTATGTGTTCTTCTAGACTATGTTTTACATCTATGCCAAATATCATCAAGATCCTGAGCTATTCTGGAGATACATTCAAAGAAATATCTATTCATCTAAACATTTGCATTTATAATATTAGTAAGAAGTAGACTAAACAAAGATATTGTGGTCCACTATCATATCTGCAACTATAACAATCAGAAAGACAGACAAAGATTCACTTTCTCACTTCTACAATCCAGAATAAGAGAGACCAATAACGATATCAGGGATTACACATCGCTTATTGCAAAATACCAATAGAAGAAGTAAAAGACCTGAATCCTGACTGCACACAGCAGGAGGTCTGCAGCATGGAGGGTGCGGCGTTGTTGACATGTCCGCTGGTGACTGTTGGCCGCAGAGACGACAGGTTGTCTTCACTGAAGTACGGGTATCCGGCCGCCACCACAGACTCACCTGCAATACCACTTACCGTCAATATATAAAGCTGTCACGATCTCCAAGGGAAAGATTTCAGTGTTACCCTTCTCTGCCGGCTCCTCGGCGAAGACTGCGGGCAACAGATGTGTCCAGTGCTGAGGGTTGCTGTACAACAGCGCGAGGTCGTACGCCTTGTCGTCTGCCGTCTTGTACCGTACTATTGCTGTCTCCTTTGTACCTTGACAGTACAGTGACACTTTGTATATTGTGTGCTGGAAGAAATATTTTTTACTTAATGTTTTATATTGATTAACCATAGAAAAGAACAAATAATTTATATTGTTTCGTTGCTCTCTTTCTTTAACTTCGTTTCTTATATCTATATCTCTATCTTGTAACAAAATGTACGCATATTTGACTTGTCCTTGAAAATGTTTTGATTATTTGTAGTGAACATATTGCGTACATTTTTGACGACGTGTGCGCATGTGACGACGTACCCCCCGCCGAGGTACACACCCGCACCCCACGCGGCGCCGCACCGCACCAACACCGTCGTGCGGTCGATGCGATCTGAAAATTAACACCATTTGATTTCGAATCAACTTCACTTATCTTTTCTCAGAAAGTATACACACACATTGGTACATGGCAGGATTCGAACCCAGGACCTGCGGATTACAAGTCAAGTGCTTAACCCTTAAGCCACAGACGCTTTGAAAGTCTAAACTTTCGTATTTATATTAGTATGGAAGTCTGAAAGTATATTTGATAGAGACCCTGTTGTCAGTTGTTGTGACATACCCAGGGTATCCGTATATCTTGAGGCGGGGGGTCGGGGCAGGTGTGTGGGGGGTGCGGGGGGTGCGGGGGGCACACGCAGTTTGGCGGCCAGCACCGCGCGCAGCGGCGCCGCCAGCGTCAGCCCCACCCACTCGCCGCGCCACCACGACACGCTGCACACCACCGCACCCACCAGCTCGCTACTGTACACACAAGAAAACTACACTAATGATCAGTCAAGATATGTTTAATTACTATGAGAAATATAAGTAAGACGCTAAATTGCGTATAAATGTCATTAGACTCATTCGTTGTGAATTTCTCGCACGACGGACCTACCGACCTTCCTACCTTTTACAAACGGGCACACTATAAGGATTGAATGAGTGAGCGAGACATGTATTTGTCAACTAAAATTATAAATTCGACTCTTTCCATCTCATTGGGCTTCGATAATCAACTTTTCCGCCGCCCGCTTGCCCCTTATCTTATTAAAAAAAAACTTTAGACACTTTTGGGTCGGTACTATTCATGTTGACTGTGATAGTAGATATTTTCTATTTCAATCTAGAAATATGTGTACACTTTCTGACATACGTGGGACCTTCAGAGAAGACGGGCCCACCCTCAGAGCCGAGCGCGGTGGCGGCGTCGGTGAGGAGCAGGGAGGGTCGCCGCCCCACCACGCCGCACACCGAGCCCCGCGTCACCGCGTTCAGGAACACCTGCACACAAACGCTTACTCACATTACAAAGTAAAAGGTCTCCAAACATCTATATTAAAACCGTAATGTATTTCGGCAATGGTATGGCCAAGCCATGGTATTTTGTACTGTTTGATTTTTCATTTTGGTAAAAAAAAAGTTGGAGCAAAGTAAAACCTATCTAGCGATTTCAATAGAAATCAGTCAGCAGTGGAAATTGACGGTGACGTTAATTTAAATTCTACTTCCACAAAATACCTCGCATCCGAAAGGCGTGGACTGCACTTCAATGAGTGCGCCGCGCTCCGGTGGCGGTCGCACCAAGTCCAGCAACTCTGACAGCGGCCGCAGTGTTTTCAAACCTGGCAACATTAACTCAAGCACTGATAATTATAAATGGACTGGCTTAAAAACCTAGACTTATTTGATGAGCGGTTTGTGGTGGCGGTGTGGATTTGAACTAATGATATAGATAGAATCAATAGGCGCATTTAAATTGGAAGGAACCATTTTTATAACCGCCTATCCATTTTTAGAGATCAGTGGACTCAAGGTTTCATCTCTGCTTTCATCTGGATTAAGGGACTGCTTAAGTAAGCATTACAATATCTTTAGATACCTATAGGTAGGCTTACCATAATTACGAAGAACCAAATCGGGACGCAGAAGAGAAAGAGGCTCATTTTCATTTTGCTTTTCGCTTAATTTGCGTTTTTCATATTTGAAATGCAATCAAAATTTTTATGAATTGAAAACGCGAAATTATATTGAAAAAAACAGCGCGGGGGAACGATTGATTGGGGTGTCGGTGATGTTCAAGTTTGACCGGGACGCCGGGACTGGGATCTCAAACCGGGACTATCCCGGTCCAACCGGGACGCATGGTAAGCCTACCTATAGGGGCACTGGCTGAATATATTTTTTCATAAATACGTGACGTTTTCCTTCATTGTCAAATTTGCAGTTCGCAAAATGTCTTGCGGCTGCGAAGAAAAACCTTGGCGTAATTATTACAGATATTACGATACGCCCGATGGATGTGATGTTGGAAAGAAGGTAAATTTGAGCAAACACGAAAAAATTAACGATTTTACAGATGTATTTAATAACTATTGCGTCAAATTTTACGAACATCCATTCGCGCAATTTTTGCTTCACATACTAGTTTAAAAATATGTTAATGTTTTAGATTCTAGTAACAAGCAGGTATGGGACGATAGCCGGTATGATTTTTGCTACATATGACGTGCTGATGTTTTCGCACGCAGTCGGCTTAGTTCCAGTGTTAAAAAGGTATTCATTAAACATGCCAATATTGACAATATCGTCACACAAAGGTTCATACTGTCAAATATTTTGACAAAACACGTAAACTTTAAGAAATTTATCACTAACTAGCTTTTACCCGCGACTCCGTCCGCGCGGAATAAAAAAAATGCACACAAGATAAAAAAAGTTCCTATGTCCGTCTCCTAGTTCTAAGCTACCTCCCCATCAATTTTCAGCTAAATCAGTTCGACCGATCTTGAGTTATAAATAGTGTAACTAACACGACTTTCTTTTATATATATTAGGTCCTTACATATGAAATTGGCGTTTTGTATGGGAGGAACAAAAAGTCGAATATTTTTTAATATAATATATTTAATTAATCAAAGTATGGACCATTATTTTCTATGCACTTTTGCCATCTCATAGGTAGTTCATTGATCCCTTTACTAAAAAAATCAGTCGGACGGGAATCAATAAAATCTTTGAAGGCGATTTGGAATGCCCCATCGGAGTTGAATTTTTTCCCTTGCAAGAAGTTATCCAAATTTCGAAAAAAATGGTAATCTGTTGGAGTAAGGTCTGGGGAGTACGGAGGATGTCTTAGACTTTCCAATTGAAGCTCTTCTAATTTAGTAGCCGTCTGTTGCGCAGTGTGTGGTCTAGCGTTGTCGTGAAGCAGCAGTGGCGTGGAGCGATTGACCAGCCTAGGTTGTTTAGCCGCTAGCTTTTCCATCATGGTTTGCAATTGCTGACAATAGACATCAGCCGTAATAGTCTGGCCAGATTTGAGAAAACTGTAATGAACAATACCGGCACTAGTCCACCAAACGCTTACAAGTAACTTTTTTGGGGTTACTTTTCGCTTGGGGCAGGATTTGGCTGGCTGGCCAGGATCCAACCATTGCGCTGAGCGCTTCCGATTATCGTAAAGAACCCATTTTTCATCACAGGTAATGATTCGGTTTAAAATACTTTCATTATTGTGCCGGTTTAGTAATGTAACGCAACAGTCGACGCGCGTTTGCCGGTTTGCTTCAGTCAATTCGTGAGGTACCCACCTTTAAGCTTTTTAATCTTCCCAATTTGCTTCAAGTGAATTAAAACAGTTTTATCACTAACATCGCAGCCTGCAGCTAACTCGGACGTGGTTTGCGATGGATCCGCTTCCACAATAGCCTTCAACTCTTCATTATCAACTTGAGTCTCAGGCCGTCCACGGGGCTTGTTCTGCAGATCGAAATTTCCAGAACGAAAACGTTGGAACCAAAAACGAACTGTGTTTTCTTTTGCAACACGACCGCCATACACAACATTCACCCTTCGAGTCGTTTCCGCAGCACTAGTGCCACGGCGGAACTCGTAAACGTAAATAATGCGATATTTTAAGTTTTCCATTTTGTAAAATGAGTGACGCAAACAGAAAAAAACAGAAGAAAAAAAACAAATGAATGACGGTCATCGAACCACAAATACATGAGTCTATAGCTGTACAAATTTGAATTTGGAATTCCTTACCAAAGAGGAGAAATTCGTGATTAAAGTGGCCAGTACGAAAAACGCCAATTTCATATGTAAGGACCTAATATATATAAGATAGATAAGGGAGACCACTTAACGACTGATAAGTCAATAACGGCCGTATACTGAAATTAAATTTTAAATTAATGAGACTGAATGTGCTACAAAGATAAAGGAAGACCGAAGAAAATATGGATGGATTTCGTGAAAGAGGATATGCGTAAGAAGGGGGTAAATTCAGATATAACGGCTGATAGAGATGTATTGAGGAGTAGTACATACTATGCCACCCCTCCATAGGGATAAGGGCAGGTTGTTGAAATAAAATTTTAAATATGCAACAGCGCCTTAAATGATAAGGCCAAGCTTCAACTCCAAGATTCCAATGAAATTTTCACATCTGTCAGATTTTAAGCTTACTTTTAGATTAGTTTCAGTATTGGGTCGTTAGTCTGTCTGTTGCATTAGGTATGCTACCCATGTGGTGCCGCTGGCGCTGATGGGCGCGACCTTCACTGTGGTGTCCAACGCCGCGTTACAAGCAAGGGAAAGGGACGACTCTTATAACTACTTTCTTGGTACGTCTAGAAGCTACGGCGAAAGGCTTCATTACATACTCAGAATTGTTCGTAGTGAAAATTTCTAGTACTAGAGTAATACTAGAGTTATAATAATTGTCTTCTATCGTCGTAGTGTTACCATTTCCAATCAATCTGAAAGAACTTTCTTCTGCACTACATCATATCTGCATTTCATATCAGAATATATATCTACAGGAGGTTTTGCTTGCGGGCCCATCTTGGCAGCGTACCTTCGGTCAAAGCACGCCATCTTGCTTGGCGGTCTGGCGCTCGGGATCATTGGGATGATAAAGAAGGAATCCGTCATCCATAACTACACTCTCTTCCCTATCATACAGTCACACTTAGGAAGTATCACCGCTTGGAGGCATGACAACACTTTGACCAAGGATCCTCTTGAAGGTAGATGTCGCACATAAAACTTTAATTGCTACTTAAATGGTAATTTTGACACTAAATATACACTAAGAGCGGCTCTCAGTGATCTCTTAATGTTACAAAAGATTACAGTTGTTTGTATTGAGTGGAAGTGCCTTGTTCCGATTGTGTTTTTGGTTTTTCGTATCCTTATTAGAATATACTTTTTTTTGCAGAACTTCGTCACACTTGTGGAACAAAACAGCAAAGATGTAATTAAAACAAAGATTAAAAACATATTATGAGGTTTTATCTCTGCTCTTTATTTCGCCTTTACATAAATACTAGCTAACGTCCGTGACTCCGTCCGCGTGGAATTATAATAAAACTTAAATAGTAGCCTATGTGTTCTTCCACACTGCTCTACCGCTATGTCAAATTTCATTGAAATCTATGCAGGCTTTCTGGAAATTCCTTCTAACAAACATTCATCCAACGAAATATTCGCATTTATAAAATCAGTAAGATAAATGTTTTAGAAAAGGATCTCCACGCTTCGGATGACAGTTGTCCTTTTCTGTTCTGGTACATTCAGCGTCAAGTAAAAACGTAAGTTACGTAGAAAATCAGATGAAGTCTACTGACCTCGATTGTCACTCTCCAAGTCTATGAGCACGAAGACTGAGAGCAGCGCCTTGCCGAGCGGCGTCTGGCGCTCGAGGTCACCATCGCGGTGACCTACCGTCCAGCTGTACAGCACGTCGTCCACACACCGATCCAGCACCGGGCACTGCCACACGTGACAGATCCTAACAACAGATTTGTCTCTTTCAATAAAAGTTGACAAACGAACAAACAGTCATCTGATTTCGTAAAAAAAGTTAATGTACATTAGAGGTGATGAACATGAAGAGGTTATCTTCCGTTCCTGTCCAACTTTACTTCCCATCTTTTTTTTATTAAAAAAAGAAAGGGGAAGAGGTCTTAGTGACTTAGTGGATGTAAGAGAAATCTAGTATGAAGCAAGCATCTGTGGGTCTAGCACGAACGTTTGCAACAAACGTCAATGTCAAAATTAGTATGAGGTTAGTAATTAACTTATATAGAAACGACTAAAACACTCACGTATATATATCCGGTGTCATCACCGACTAGTTTCGAGCCCTACGGGGGCTCTTCATCAGGGTGAGTGGGATTGGTATTATTTCGCGGACGCGGCCCGTCGCTCACGTCACGTCAGTGACGTAGTATATAAGTTAGTGATAATGTCTCACGAAAGTTTGAATAGGTTAGTAATTATCGTACTAGACCCACTGGTTCTTCAAATCGTGATTTTCTACTGTCGAAATATAGTAGACCTAAACTATAATTTTCTCTCAATCCCAAACTATGTTTAAGAATGGGCTACGAACTGCTGTCACTATTGTTACATACTTTATTATGCTTCGATAGTTCTGAAGTAAAAACAAACATACCTGCCAGTTAGAACTCTAATCTGGTAACAGCTGTGTTCAAAATCAACGTCATTATCTAAATTCCTTTCTCTACTAAGTTTCTCAACTCCTTCGTAAATATTTGGTACTTTGGATTGTTTCTTTTCACATGTCACGTATATTTCTGGTAGTTTGTCATAAAATTCTTCATTCAAGATGGGTTTCCCTTTAGCATTCTTTATAATATTTGCTTCTTTAAGAGGTGAGAGAATAGACCCGTGGGTTAGGACCCAACGCTTAGAAAACTTAATTCCAGATGCTGCTACAGTCAGTATATTAGCTAGTTCCCCGTCGTCAGAATAATTGTAAGATACCATCACACCTTCCACCGACATTTTTGAACCTGGAAAAGATAATAAAAATATTTAAAGAACCATTTATACTTTTTACAAATTTTCATCAGCTTATGGTTTCAAATAAAAATATTGAAACACGAAATACATATGAAGTTCGGTAAACTGATTTGATTCTGATTTAATACCAAAGGTTTTTTTATTATAAAACTAGCTGTAGCCCGTGACGTTCGCGCGGCTTTAAAAAAAAAACTTAATAAGTAGTCTGTGTGTTCTTCCAGACTATGTTCTACATCTGTGCCAAATTTTAACAAGATCGGTTCAGACGTTCCGGAGATACTTTCCAACATCCATCCATCCATCTAAACTTTCGCATTAAGAAAATTGATTCTATGCACAAACCTCTTATTAGACGGCACTTCGCGTATAACAAAATGAATGCAAAAAAATATCTTATCCAAGTAACTCCAGGTACGTAAAGCTTATTATTAATTAAACCAGTTGTGTTTGAAATTAGTAATCGCATACGCTACATTTTTTGCACAATTGAGCCAAATAAGGAAGTTAATCTTGTGTGGAGATGTTATCAAAAAGACATTTCAGGATGTGTTCATTACAAGAAGTAGCTAGTATGAATATTGCGACACGGGCCTATGTAACGTTATCGACAAAATATGTCTAAATTTATATTAGACTAGCTTTTACCCGCGACTCCGTCCGCGCGGAATAAAAAAATGCACACAAGATAAAAAAAGTTCCTATGTCCGTCTCCTAGTTCTAAGCTACCTCCCCATCAATTTTCAGTTAAATCAGTTCGACCTATCTTGAGTTATAAATAGTGTAACTAACACGACTTTCTTTTATGTATATAGAAGATGATAATTGATGATAAAATTTATAGATTTGTTAGTGTACTTTATGACCGGTAGAGGGGCCGAACAAATTTTAACACAAATGTTGTCGATAACATTATGAAAACGGCTTCACGAATATTCGTGCTAGGCTCTTAGTTAATTCATTTTTGGGTTTCGACTGCAGTAACTTTGTATGGACACATATTGCTATCTCTTATTTTTCTTTAAAAAAAACAGACAACAATATTCATACAATATACAATATTCATACGTCACTGGATTTCAAACCCGCGTTTAAATTCGAAAATTATTTATTTGAGCTTCGGTCAAAACTAGTATTTTTGTTGACAGTCAAATATACCTTAATTATAAAAAAAAGCTTTTACCCGCGACTCCGTCCGCGCGGAATAAAAAAAATAGAAAACGGGGTAAAAATTATCCTATGTCCGTTTCCTGGTTCTAAGCTACCTGCCCACCAATTTTCAGTCAAATCGATTCAGCCGTTCTTGGGTTATAAATAGTGTAACTAACACTACGACTTTCTTTTATATATATATAGATATAGATTTGCAAGTACTTAATTTTACTGATATTATGTTTTTCTAACCAACCCGAACCTGATTATTAAAAGGTAGTCACTTTAACCGCTGAACTAAAGGGTTGTTTCAATTCTGAATAACACATTCTAAAAACTAATATGAACATTTGAATTGAACATTTCTATTACCAACATTATAATCTCAACTATGACGCCTAATCTTCTTACAACGTATTCATACAACGACGATCACAATCATATGACAATATTTTCGTTTTACATCGCGTGTTTTCTTCACAATTCATTGATACACTTCTAATAAATACCGTAATGTGTACTATACGTTGCTTAAATTACGTACTTCTTATTCGTAATAAAAAGATGGCGCAAAATGTATGACAAATTTGCGGCACATAAACACACCCTTTGAAATGAAAGTAATGAAGTATATTCAGCGGGTGGTCGATGGCTGCAATTTGTTCTAGTATAAAAAGAGCAAGCTATTTCGAATCAACCGAACTCTACCAGTGACTCAGTTCACAGCAACACTTACTAATTTCACACTTCACATCACATCAAGCAAGGTACGTTTTTTAAAAAATACATACGAATTAAATAAAGTTTTTTATAGATTAATCCAATATTTAATTTCACAATGCACATTCAAGTTTCCGTAGTGTAGCGGTTATCACGTGTGCTTCACACGCACAAGGTCCCCGGTTCGATCCCGGGCGGAAACAGCAATTTTTTTTCGTACCAAAAAATTACTTATGTAGGGGATGGGTGAGAGATAAGCCGAATTGGCCTAGTAACAACACCAGGTATTTGATTAACCGTTACAACCAAAGCAAGCGGTTATTTTATTAAGTTAGGCCGTCACTAGCGCAAGCAGCCTATATTAAGAGAAGGAGCTATTCGCTTTATATAATTAGTCACCAGGCGGCAAGCTAATATATGCAAGGCAGAATCGCTCTTAGAACACTCTTGATGTCCTTAATCCAAACGTTTACATAATAAATGAATTAAGTAAAACCATACGACATTCGTCACCGCTTTATAAAACATATGTGGCGCCATCTATGATTCGTAGTCGGAACTAATGGGTTGTAGTACTATTGCGGACAGCGTCATTCGTATTATGTTGGTGTATTTGTTACACTTATATAAAATAGTTCAAAAATATTTTTTCTAAGCTTTGTTACAAATTTCTTTTAAACGTAAAACAACGATGTTGTGACAAATTTTATAAACGTCACAAAATTTGGCATCAAAATGCACGAAAAATGAAAGTCTTCCTTCGAGCCGGATTTGAACCAGCGACCTATGGATGTCTTTGATTTACCACTACAGTCCACCGCTCTACCAACTGAGCTATCGAAGGTTGAGTAAATAATTTGAAAATGTAGCTCAATATATTATAAACCATTTTATTCTTAAAGTTTTTAATAAATATTAACAAAATTTTAATAATCCAAATAATAAATTATTGACCACTTAAGATATTTAATGATTATTAAAAAAAAAAGTCACTTAAAAAAATATGATCATCTTAAAAAGTTTACATTATTAAAGACATAGATAACCTGGCAACTTTATCACAAACGAAAGAATATTAACCTAGGTCGTTTACCCAATTGCTTCCCATTTCATTGCAATATTTATATTTTTAAACATTATTCGGAAACATAACGAAATATTATCAAGAGACTGATGAACTTCATTTATGAATAGCAATTAAGATAAAACTTTTATATGTTTACAGTAGATACGTTCATTTTTTTATTTTCGTAATCTCTTTATATATCTTACAATGCACTCAATAGAAGGGCAACGGTCAGTTTCTACTGAAACATCTATTTTATTCCTTTAATCTCTTGTTATAACTATATTTTGGCAGTGAAAACTGACTTTAAATAAAAATAATCCTTTATAATCTCTTCATAATTAATTGAAGGTTTAATCTTTGTTCGTTTATTTGATTTTGTAATCTACTAGTATTTGTATACCAACTGATAATTAGCACGAGCTTATATGATTCTTACATTTTTGTGATTACAATGTAAATATATGATGTTAACTAAGATCTAGGTCATACAGATATGAACTGGTTATAGTTTAAACAAGACTTAATTAAATCACCACTAAGAGATAATGATTAGTAAAGAATATTCAGAGCTATACTAGTTTATCACTTACTATCTGATAGGTAAAGGTTAGGAACAATAACTCTTCAAATAAATTCTTCTGACAAGAATTCCGTTAATTTTTTCATGAGGCCAGAAATCGAACGATACGATTTCATTTTAATTCTAAATTTAAATTTGTTAAAAAAAATTGATATTCTATATTTAAAATATAGAAACAAAAAACGATCGCTCAATATGAACGCATCCTTTATTTTAATTGGGCTGTGCCAATAACCGCGAAAATATAAATGGATAGTGCGGTTATCGGATGTGTTTTGTTTTGATGAATCATTACACGTTTATTGCTCGGAATTTGCCATTCGAGCAATAATTTAATAGTAAATAAGTTGTTGTTATCACTATGTTAATACTACAGCTTGTGGCCGGCACAGTTCACAGTCGGTCAATACACTTATTTGACTCTGAATTTTATTTAAGTGATAAAAGTAAAAATGCAATCGAATGCGATCGGCCAGATTCAACAAAGGAACACAGCTCAGCGTACAACTTTTCAAAGAGTCGCGCAACATGTCATTTTTGATAAAAAAAAGAACTTGTGAATATTAACTATTTTTTATGGTATATTAGGAACAGTAGGGTAGACGAGCCTCAAAGACGTAATCTACTCTATGACACATGCTGACTCGCGATTGGCGGGAAATGATGGTGTGACAGCCGCGCCCCGAACATGTACCCGTTTTAATTTATAACATTCGCGCCTTTCTTTTTTTAAACATTTTTACATACACGTTTTGAAAAACTTATAACTTGCTAGTTATTTTCAATTGGATTCTTTTTGCTTTTATCTCTTAAAAATTACATAGTGCATTACGTTATTAAACGTTATTAATTTCTGTATGTGTCATTTATCGTTTATTAAAATATTAAAATACATAAAATAAAAACAGTATTTATTTATATGCAGCCAATTCAATTACCTCAATGCTTATTGCGGTAAATCCTTGGTCGAATTCGAGCGTGCAATCAAACCATATGTCAGAACACACAAATAAATGATGGTAGCAAACATATTAGCGGTACCAACCTGTTCTAACTGGTTTTATTTCGAAATTACACTGAAATTCAATGTGAAGGAACAGTTTTTCTTAATAAAGATTCTATTTCGTATTCATATCTGAGTTCCAAAACACATTGGTTAATATTTTTTCTATGGTGTATATTGTAGTTTCTAGCTAGTTTGTAGGTGTATACAAGTATGTAAGTTAAAAATAATGGTGGCGTTCGTTCACAACTGTTCCTGTGTGAAACGGAAACGGTCCGTTTTAAAGCTTCGGACATGTTCAACCGATCCAATTGAAAAAACGAGCGAGCGTGAGTAATCCGGGATCCGGTCCCGTGACTCCACAATTCTCTTCGCTGCGGGCTTTTGTTTCGTCCGTACCAATTACCAGACTGTTACGGCAGTAGCGCCACAACTTTCACTCAAATTGGCGGGAAAATCTTTCGTTGATGTAAAAAGATATAAATTGCCGATTCATTCCCGAAGCCCTGACAACCTCCAAAATGTTTCTCACACGTTTAGTGTTCCATAAGGAGACACAAGTGTAACGATAAGCCCACGACAATACAATAATGGACGCTCTTTTGCCTAATGGGTCGCATCCTGCACAGCCGAAGCGCAGTCCAGTCAATGCTACGAGCTCGTTTCTGGCGCTCCTCTATGCCCACGTAAGAATAATTTCCAGAAAACAGTATATCCAGCTCGATTCGCACTTCCGCTTCTGTGTCCATGATCACGTAACGTTATTGTCTACATCCTAGCGTGGGTTTTGTTTCACGAGGCACCCGTTAGCTAACACTATCGGCTGACATACGAACGATGCGACCGCGTTAACGAACGATCATGACAAACGACCGTCTACTACCGTTGTTTAACTGTTAAAACGTGTATCGGATGCAGTGTTGATGATTTAAAGTGAAAAAAATCCTATTGAATCAAGACAGAATTGTCGTTTTGCCGTGCCTTGCAACGGACATGCCTAAGTTTCAACGTCTGGCGAGCGTGAAGAAAAAGAAAACACTTTCGCCGGCTGCGACTGCGACGTTGAGTCAGTCGCACAATTACATTTACTTGATGCGATAACGTTTTAGGTGAGTGCGTTTTAGAAGCCATTAGTGCAAAGTGGGGTGTCATATTATACATTTAATAACATTCAGGTTAGTTGATTTGTGTTAATATGTTGTTTGAAATCTTACAAGTTCGTGTAAAATACGAATAACACTCATGAGGCGTCGGTCAAGGTAAGAATTAAAATATAAACGTTTGAAACCAAGTGAAATTTAATACTCGGTCCCTTTTGTTACGCATCCTTTGCAATTATAAATTTTAGTTTCAAAAAGTTAAAAATGTTGAAACGTGAGCCTTTTGAAAAAATGTCAAAATAAAAAAAAAATGTAAAAATAAAAAAGGATAAACAGTAATGTATATAATCTAAGCAGTGACCCTGATTATCGATAACATAATAAAACCTGGTAGTAACTGGTGTAAATATAATTATAGTAGAAGTTAAAACCAGACAGCTAAGTTTCTAAACAGTCAAAGGTCAAAGATTATATATGAAATTTGAAATCAGACGTGAAACTTCTAGAAGCGAAAAATATCAATTCCAACATTAAAATTTTAATCTAATAACAATTTGCAAGTAACAAAAACCTACTATACATACCTGATACGCGTTTTGTTTCCTTATTATAGGTTAGAATTATACGAAAACTATCACTTCACATTTATATTTGAGTATATTCATTGCAAATTCAAGAGCATCACTGAACATTGTGCATTCAATAACCGGTTTATATAAAGTAATGTTTTTATTTACGACTTGATTAATAAAATTGTATTTTGTCTTTAATAAGTTGTATCAGCTGATAACTTTGTAACAATAATAACTTTGATTTGCTGTGCACCTATCGGCTGATTCTTGAATCAAATCGAAATAGTCAATATCATCGTAGTACGCAATCAAATATATAGATGGCGCTTTAATTAAAAGTAAAAGTTTGAGTATTTTCGTTATTCTAAAAGATAAACATTGATAACAGCGCAAATAATTGTAAAGTCCGTTAATAAAAAGATGAAATTTATTAAGAATTTTTTATACTATAAATAAATAGTTTAGTCAAGACATCAAATTTTCACGTATTATAAACAAATTTTGTTTATACGGACGGGATAAACTCATGTAATACGGATTTTCATGCGGTTTTTACAAACATATAAATTGATTCATAAGGAAGGTTGAGGTGTACAATTCAACAAGGATTTGTCAAAATTGGATAAAAGATGACTATTACTTTTGGTAAAGACGTAATTGGTAAATTATGAGGGGAAATAAAACAGGCACGTTTGTTTCACTGCTAGTACAAACAAGGACCATTCCATTACAAGTTAAAAAGAAAAAAATATTAAGGTAAAATCTGTAAAAGCTATTATCACAAATTAAACTAACGTATACACATTTTATAGACGTACTATTTGCTTATCAGAACGATACTGGTGTGAGTTAGGGGAAAGCAAACAAAGAAAGAAATGCAAAAGAAAATTGACCCTGAATTTTGTGGTTGTGCACAGTTAATTAATTCTATGTATTTTTTTTCTATAAATGTGCTAGGAAAAGCCACAAAATAAAAGTTCAATACAGTCTGAAGCCATGTCTGGTAGTGGTATTAATTAATTTTAATAAAATGTTCAGAAATTATTAACAGTTATGACCTCGTTAAAAATTTTCTACGTAATAAAAAAAACCAATCAATTTTTTGAAAGAATTATTAATTGATGAAGCCTTATAAAGTATCAATATTCGACTTATATAAAACTTCAGCGTGAATGATTGTCCGAATTTTAACGAATTGACTTTTCGCGGTAAGCTATTGAAGTTAATTAATTGATATTTGGGATAATTCGATATTCGACACGTTTAGTTACACTGGTTCCATTTTTGAAATAATACTTTTATTAAGTTTTTTTTTCTATAATTAAAAATCAATGTTTGTATGAGTTTGTGCGTACTTAAATCACGTGACAGATTGTAATGATCTTTGGTAGCTTGTTCTAAGAACGACTGAGACAGATTGTGCCTTTAGAGATCTGAAAAAAAAATATGTTTTTTTTACTGTTAATTAAATGTTTGTAATTTTGTTTTTGACATTGCAGGTTTATGTAAAATATTGAATTGGTTTTTCTAATTAAAAAAAGTGTCTAAATCCGTTGAAGTTAATACTTTAATATGTTTACGGAAATTAATTCAGAACGGAAATTATTAAATTTTGTAACATTTGAATAATTAGTGAACCTTGAAAGTGCATTCACTTGAATGATATCATACCGGGTAATTTGCGGTAAAACAAAACGGTAGTTGGATCCGTTTCGTTGACAAGTTTCAATACAAAAACTAATAAATAAAAACGTCCCTATTTTCCTCCATACTGCGGATCACATCAAAGGGTTTCCAAAGTATTTTTCAATAAAATGACGCAATAGTTCATTGAAACGACACGACATGATTACTATTTCCTTTGACTATAGAGAAACGGACTAGGCAAAGACCCGCAGTCATATTGAATAAATTCTGCCACTTCTCGCAACGGTTGATATACAGATGCTGATCATAATTTGAATATATCTTTATACGCATACTAACTCAGAAATTTACAATTCCAGAATGAGCACACAAGCTTAGAAGTTAGGACGACAGTTAACAAGTCCTCTTTCTTAAAAATCAAAGGCTATTCCGGTTAATCCTAATGCAAATATAATCTGTCATAGTAACCTGCCATAGACAAGATAATTGACAATGACTAGACAATAAATGAATAGTTTCATGGCGGAAAAAACTAAACAGTTCACAATTTTCTTAGTAAAGCTGTGATTAATTATGTTGCAATCAAAAAAGTGAACACAAAAAAACAGTCGATCGTTTCCTGCCAGTGAGTAATTTTCTCGAAGAATCCCTTGTAATTCGGAACTGTGGTCTATATGAGGTCTTCACATTCACAACCTTCCTCTTATTGATAATTTTAATCTTACTAATATTATAAACGCGAATGTTTAGATGGATGGATGTTTGTTTGAAGGTATCTCCGGAATGAATCAACGAATCTTGATGAAATTTGGTACAGATGTAGAACATAGTCTGGAAGAACACATAGGCTACTTATTACGTCTTTTTTAATTCCGCGCGGACGGAATCGTGGGCGACAGCTCGTTTAATTTTTAACAATAATATTAAATCCCAAAATCGTTAATCATAAGTAATTCCATATGTAGCGATTTCCTTAACTTTTTTTATATGTTTCATAAAATAGATTAGTCACTGATACTATTATTTGCACAGACAGGACGTTATGATTCATATCAAATTCGGTCACGAGGAACACAAAAAGAGGAGCGGAAATGCACTTTTAACAAATTTTTAAGGAGGTATTTAATACTAGAATAATTCATCCATAGAATAATAACTGTCGAATATAATTCCATACAAATTTACTTTATAAAAACAGAGATTTTATACACATATTGTTAAGTGTTTCAACATAGTTGCAATTCACAATGACGTGACATTGTCAACCAAACGGTACACTAAAAAGAAGTATTCTTAACACCTTTACAGTTTTGATTGTTTAATTTTTCACTAATGACATTTGTATTATTGACCAAATATTTTAAAGAAACTGCTTGTAGTGTCCGCTCTATAACTACTATTATATTTGAAACAAATATATACCATGTTCGCCTAATCTGGTGATTCCTAAAGTTACCCTGGAGTCCAAGAAAGACATGGCGTACACGCCACACGACTATGGGAAAACAGACTCAAGTTCACGGAAGTAGCGGTGTTACGGCAAAATTATTAAAGTTTTGAAAGGGGTAGAAAAAGTTTAGGAATCTCTGTTCAAGTCTGTATAAGCAATTACTAATGTATTCAAGTAACGAAGTTTTTTTTCTATAAATGGATAGTATTCCTTTTATTGTATTGCGCAAGATGTTTATATTATTTTATCACAATATCGTACGATAAATTATTTATTATACGCACAGAATGTTAATTGTTGCAGTGTGGAAGAAATGTCTGCAATTATTAGTTAGGTCATTGAGTAAATGACTCAAGGTAACGGAAAACTGTCTGCAGTGTAACTAAACTGACGAAGGATTTATAGACATACATTTTGAATAATTTCAAATATAGTTAAATATTTTTAAGGTAATATTAATAAATATGAGTCATCGCAACATATTGGCAAGATAAATCTTATTTACATATACAAAAATCATGACTATCATTTTTTCAAGTTTGCGACAAATCAAACTCGAAGAAATTTAAACCAATAATATGCATATGAGAATGTTTGCTCGAATATGGGATGAACAATGCCATCCAAACTGCTAATAGACTGTGGCTCCTAATTTACAAATTCTCCACAGAATAACAATTTTGTTATTGGCGGGAAGTAGAGCTTTTATATTTCTGTGACATGGAAAAAACCTTACTCAAATCTTATTTATTTATTTAACTCTTATAACAAGTATACAAAAAAATTACTAACCGTAATTTCTGAGACCAAAATCGTTGTATAAACCATTTCGTAATTCCTTTCATTATCTTTGACATAACAGAGATCACAATGTTTTAAACGAAGATTCAAAAACTCACGCTAAAATTAATTTACATAGGTAAAGAGCAAGGACGGCGACTTATCTCTATAAGTGAACAGTCCCAGGCAATCTACATCTTACGACAAAACTTTGGTACTACAAGTTTTTTTTTTAATTTAAAATTTTAATACATAAAATGGGTGTGCACTGAACTGGACAAAACCCTTGTAATATTGTAAAAAATCATAATGTTAAAATACAAAATGTGGATGAATTTTAATAACTGACCTAAACATTTATTTACAGTCGTAGTCTTGACGTAATATAAAATGTAAAAACAATTCACAACGGAAGACATTTGCGGAAAACCACTCTATGGAATTGCAATCGGAAATTTATTAAATCATCATGACCGGTTCGCCGGTGGCAGGTGGCGCCACTATCGCTCTCAGATATGTCAACGTTTCGCGCCATTTATCATTGAAACAGATAAAAAAACAATGTTATTATTTCGATATGAGATAGAAATAAGATGATAGGGATTTTTTTTAATAAAAAAGATAAAATATCATAACATTTACAAGAAAAATTTAAGAAACCTCGTAAGAAATGTTTTTCAATAACATTTTATAGTTCATTGCGTTACGATTTACCCAATACAAAAGTGAATTCAAAACCAAATAATAGTAACCTTTATTTAACTGAGAAAGGGGCTTTTAAAATCATTTTTTCATAATAATTATCGCTATATTAAATAAATATTAAAAGCGATAACTTCATCCGTCATGTATAAACGTCAGCGGCGACAAGGATTATGTTTATTTATAAGTGTTAGGTTTAAGGAATGTTTTCAAAGCGACAAAGTTAGTATCGCTGGAATATTTTCAAAATGGTCGATTCAGTTGTTCTTCGAATTGTACATTTCCTTGAAATATATTGTATAAGACAATATGTCTTATATAAAATCTAATTTGTTTTCCTTCTGGTCTTTTTTGTCCCCTTATGACAAATTTTGAATCTAAATGAACTTAATAAAGCTAACAGGCTCAATAAAAATTAAATCAAAAATGTTTTAATGATGAAAAATATTTCATTGTAACAACTTGATGTTTTATGAATGAAATGAAAGTATGAATGAAATAAAAAGAAAGTTGTCAGTTTCCGGTTCTTTAGCAACGATTCTTTGTATCAGAAATATTACGCGACGGAACAAAAGGAAGTAGCAAAATAGTTTTCGTTAGTAACTACTTCGTAAAATTTTAGTAATTTTACATGTAATGCTGTTTACGTTTAGAGTAGGTAGGAATTTTTTTTCGAATTGTCGACATAAGAATGCCCCTAAACAGTCATAGACATCTTTTTTTTTTTTCAATAAATTATTAGTCACGATAGGACAATATCCAGTTAAAACAATGAAGGACTAACCTTAAATTAGTTTTAATTACCTATAAATGCCACGGTATATTATATAAAACGATACTACTCCAATCCGATTCGCAAACCTACTTATTAAAACTCGTTTACAAATTGTTCTTAATTAATCCAAATGTAAATCGAAACAAAAACCGTGACAGTTTTTATTGACAGGTAGTTGATTTGACAGTTAACACTTAAAATGTCTTTATGGTATTAAATATTGTGTGTTAGTCTGTTAGTTAACCGTTAAGTATAAAGTGGCGCGAAAATAAAGTGACATGACGTTTAGCGCTTTTAGTGATCATCAAAATTTTAGTCATATTATCTTCGCCATTTTCAAATGAGAATGGGTCAATGCGCTTCCATTAGTTGTTTTTAATGTCTTAACTTTTTTTACTTTAATTAATGATAATTATAATGTGGTGTTTTTATTTAAATATGTTCAATTCAACTTAATCGTTTAAATTCACTGTAGAACCTATGAATGAGCCATTGATTGCAACAATGATCTCCTGCTGCCCTCTTTCAGTGAACTCTCGCTATTTTGTCTAGAACATTATGGGCGTACCTTGCTCCTGGGGGTAAACTCCGAGAGGGTTTAAAACCGCAGTGATAAGTAGGGTACCTTTCTTATAATTTCCCCCGATATAAAAAAAGGTCTAGGTCCTACCTACCACCAGTTCCCGAAATTCGAGAACTTATCGGTCGTTCAATAATAAAATTAATTAAGCAGTTATAAATATAGATGTGTAAATTTGTTCTTGTTATATAAAACATTTTATTTTAGTACGGGACGGTCAGCGTTCTCGGATATTATTGTTTATGTAACCACAACTTACGTTAAACTATTGTTAATTTTGGGAATTACATAATGATTCGGAATAGACAGGGTCAAGGAGAATTGTAGTACATGGAAACGAATTATATGTGTATTTACACGTGTTGTGCCATGCCTTAGTCATTCTAACGATATTATTATATTAAACTAGCTGTCGCCCGCGACTCCGTCCGCGCGCAGTTAAAAAAATATGGGGGGGGGGTATGAAAAATAGGTTTTGGCCGATTCTCAGACCTACTGAATATGCTCACAAAATTTCATGAGAATCGGTCAAGCCGTTTCGGAGGAGTACGGGAACGACTCGTACGAAAACTGTGACACGAGAATTTTATATATTAAATTCACTGACAAAGTATTTGTTTGAGTATATTTTTTTAAAGTTTCGTCAAAAAAGAAATGATAGAATATTAAAGTGATCTATCTAGTTTTCAAAGATTTTTAAAGTCTACATTTGTCACAATTGTAATTAGAGTTTTAAATTAATTGAATCCACGTTATAATTTGATTAAGTTTTTACACTTGTATATTCGAAAACAGATAATTGGTCCGGTGAAAGAGACGCTGCTATCGCGATTAGTTCTGTCTCAAAATATGTAACCTACATGCACATAACATGACAGTTAACTATATGAAAATATTCTTGTGACACTTGTGACTATTTGACGTTGTTAGGGAGGCGCTAGTGGGCTAACATAATTTAGTTTGTCTTATTCCCATCGGGTTATATCCTTGTTGGTCTATATCATAAAAAACTGGCAATGCAGACGTCAAATATTAACAAACCAAGATAATGTGCCAAATTTGTAATAGAAAGATTTGCATATTGTTAAACAGTTTTTTGTTGAAATCTTTCAATAACATCTTTAAGACAAACACGATGCATTCAAAAATAATATTTTTTGTGTCTATTTTTTTGCAGACATTTTTTTTGTTAAAGTTTAATTTACTTAATGAAGTTTTTATGCTCTATCTATCAGCAAATATTGTTTATTGCATATCCTCAATCCTGTATTTAATTTGGTACAAAAAGTTTACGACTTGTCTATGGTTTTTTTCTATTTGACTGGAATAAAGTAGAAACAATTTTATGTCGCCTTCAATATTATTATGACATATTTTTAACTCTTCGCGTGTTTGTATAGTAATAACTTTGTTATCGCACTTAAAAACAAGTAATACAGAATATAAAATCACCTCGGAGATAAAATTACATCAATATGTTTTCTGTTTTAACGCTAAAGTTCATAGAACATACTAAAGATTGGATTAATAAAGTTTTTTTTTTTGCTTGATATTTATGTCGTGAGCTTAATCCTTGGAATGCCGCATTTTTGCCGCAAAAAGGTAAAAACCCAGAAAATGCATTTATTCTTAACTTTATACAACATATAATTTTTTTTGATTTAAAATAAATTTTTATTTAATCAGTTAGTTATTTTTTATAAATCATCTTTATTTTTTTAATAGATTTGGCTCCTTATATGATCATTTTTATTGGTTACTTCTTATTTGCCGGCTACGGAATACCTTACGGGACTTTGTAAACGGACTGTTAATATTTAACTATGTCATTACATCGCAAAAAAAAACTACTTCATAACCGTTGCTATTTGTCATTCGGTTTCTATTTGACATGTAAGTAATACTTTAAAATTATCACTTTTTTTGATAATTCGACAAAAAAGACGGCGTTTTTAATTTATACTACAAAAAATTCTCGTCTGTCAATTATTTTTGAACTATAATTTTAATAGACAATATCGTTTTTTTACTAAAGTCAGCAAAACATCAATGTGAGTTGAAGGTCATCGAGTCTATTTTGTTTTTTCTCAGTGGCGCCAATTTTTTACAACGTTCATAATTTATCTGTGGGCGTCATTTAACAGTAGCATATTAATTTTTTTGATTACTTATGTCTACACCGATTCCAGTTTTGTATAAAAACAAAAAAAAGTTTGTTTTTAAATATAATTGAGTGTAGGAATCGATACATGTGTTGACTGGATCAAAAAAATGTGCGTTCTGGACCATCCAATTTTTCATACGTAAATGTGTTCTTTCTACTTTAAATAATATACTGTTCAATCCACTTGCTCCACATTATTTGAAAGAACGTTTTAAGTTTACACACCTCACTCATGACCACACCTTGCGTTCTAGTACAAACTTTTCTCTTCTTTCTACTCAAAATCGTTCACGGTTTACGCTGTGAAACTATGGAACTCCTTACCTCTCTATTAGATGCAGTAAAAGTATTGAATCGGTTAAAAAAAATGTCAAAGATCACTATCTGCAGCTCTAATTTGACTATATATTGCTGAAATATTGTATTATTTTATTTTCTTTTATTAATATTTCTATTGTTTTTATTTATATTTCTTATCACTGTTCATGTGCACCCTACCGATTTGGTTTACTTAGCTTAATTTCTACCCAAAGGTTGTCTGGCAGAGATCGCTGCTTAGCGATAAGACCGCCTTTTGTGAAAATCCTGTTGTACTTTCTTTTTTTTTGTAACTCCATGATAGTGCACAATAAAGTATATTTGTATTTGTGAATTTGGAGAAAAATGGCAACATTTGTATAGTGATTTAAAGCGTCTTCCATACAGGAAGATGATAATTAGAGTGGTTACTATAATTATTGTGGCTTGTTTAAAGTTTATACAGTAAATACAGACTATTTGATTTCGCAAGTAAACTTGATATGAAAGCTAAAATTGAAATTGCATTTGTCGATTAGCATCGCTGTTACCTTATGCATTAGTTGTATTTTTATATAAGTGACGCTAATGTATTATGTAAACATTTTTGCACGTTCCATAACATGTATAATAATTTTGTAATGCACAATTTAACTGATTCTTTTTAAAAACTTGTTCATTAAAAAACGTTTGATTGTAATTTCGGTTATAAGTTGTAGGACTTACTAACTGAATAGACGTTTAAATTATTTACGTAATTTTGATAATAATAATAAACAAAATTCGTTTTATATCACCAATTGCAACAAAAATAAAAACATTGTTCTTAAATCAAAAAAAAAACTTATTAAAAAGTCTCTGGTTTGCTCGAGCTGTCAAATTTTGGCGCGTTATTCCATGATTAGTCGAAATGTTTTTTATTTTCTAACCTGCCAGCGCTGCAAGGGCTTTGCGTCATCGTCTGCGCTCGCACGCCGGTCGCCCCGCGTTCGCTGAATTGGACCAAATTAAAAAGTCATATTAAAAAAACATAAACGTTAACCGCAACATGAACGCGCGAAAGTTTCACGACCTATTATAATTTATTGGTTTGTTATATTATTTGTGTGAATCAGTTGACACACAGTCAATCTTTTTATTACCTTATTAGCTGTCGTCCATAAATTCATCCGCGCGGAATTAAAAAAAAACGTAATAAGTAGCCTATGAGTTCTTCCAGACTATGATCAATATCTATGCCAAATTTCATCGAGATCAATAGATCTCGGCTCAATAGAGCTAGATATAACCGTTCTGGAGATACCTTCAAACAAACATCCACCTATCCATCCATCCAAAAATTCGCATCTATAATATTAGTAAGATATTAACTTATATTATTGTCTACAGACTCTTTGACATAGAAATATGTGATGACTTTGTTAGTTAGACGTGTTAGTCATCATCATCATCATCTCATAGATAACGTAAGATAATAATTTGACAATTAATCTAAAGTTGTTCTGAGTAAGCATATTGCGCGTTAGCTACTCAATTGGTTTGTGTTCTAGTTATTGTTCGGTGGCAGAACGCCAGCTGCCGCGCTTGGATTCGCCTGTTAAAATTAAACGTCCTTAAACTTGACTTAAAAAATTAAACGCAACATCATTTGATATCATAAAGTCTTTGATATCAATAAGCCCTATGAAGTAGAACATTTATAGACAGTCAATTTCTTATTAATTATACGGATTTAATTTTGTTAGACTTTTTAATTAGTTTCTTACAAAGTTTTTACTAAGGTAAACTCATAGACACATAAAGAAAAATTGTTACCTATAAAAATTGTCGTTACCTCCATAACTATTGGGGTCATATGCCATATCTTAGTGAACAGAGTAAGAAGAAATCAATGTTACGTCATTCGACGTACGACATGGCGTGGCGCGACCGATAAACTTATCCGACATGGTGGGCATAAATGGAACTAAGTTACAAAAGCACATTAGCGCCCCCTATCAATGTTGTCAATTCTTGTTAGACTATAGTATTGTCAACTTTTCTGTGTGTATTTTTTTATGTCGCAGTAGTCTTTACATGTTTCCGGTCAGAAGTAACCATGCCTGCGTGTCCCTGACTGCGTGGTTCAGGTGCGCCGCCGCCCGCCATTGTTTCTCGAGCCCACCGCTAGGACGAATCTATTGGAAAATGCTCCTATAGTGCGGGCTATACGGCTTCTTAATATCGTATCTAGGGATATAGATATATTTAGTTGCAGCGAGCCGAAATTCACAGAGGCTGCCTACAGATGTGTGGAAGACGTTTGAATATTAAATTTATTGATTATTGATTAATAATATTGATGTGTAGTTACGCGTTGATATATTCTTGCACTGTTTATCTATGTATTTTTTTTTGTTTTTTTTATTTGCCATTGTTATGTGTTTTTACTGTTATTATAAATGTTATCGTGTAAACTAGTATGTATAGTGTCAAATTGGTTGCGTACTGTAAGGATGCTATGCAGTCGTTTTTAAATAAAATAAAAAAAAAATGATGACAGCGCCACTCATAACTTTATCGCCATGTAGTTGTTACATTCTACAGTCTCTACGGTAGAATGACGGATGGCAAAGAGTTGTTGCATCATTATATTTGAAGGTAATTGACACTATACGACTTTTTCTTTAACGAATGTGGATATTTTAACGATTTGGACGTTGTATTTCATATTTTATGAAACATTCTTAAAATGCTTCGTCAAGAAAAGTAAGTTTTGCGCACGAACTATTACCTAAGTTAGCAATATTTGAATAAAGTTGACATCGACTTACATTAATGGGGATAGGAATAGAAAATAATCAGGTCTTCTACCTCTTTAATGAGCAAATGAAACCTAAATGTATTAAATACAATTTCTTTGCGTCGGTATTCTTTAACGTGGTGGTTATCTAAGCGAATCGACCCACTCATTTCAATGGATGGCGCCGGGTATATAATAAAAAATTAAATAAACAGTTTTTTTTATGGTAATGACATTAGCAATCAACAAAGATTACCAAAAGACTTCGTTAATCAGTCTATATCAAACTTGTCTGGACTATTAGGATTGTCACTTGCTAATTAATATTAAAAATTAAATATATAGCAAAATCTTACTAATGTTATAAATGTTTAGATGGATGGATGGATGGATGTTTCTTAGAAAGCATCTTCGGAACGGCATAACGAATCTTGGTGAAATTTGGCATAAATGTAAAACATAGTCTTGAAGAATACATAGGCTATTTATTACGTTTTTTAATTCCGCGCAGACGGTGTTGCGGGCGACAGCTAGTTATAAATAAAACTTAATTTCTACGTAAAAATAGAATAATCTCTTTACTAAATCATTCATGCGAAATGTATAAAAACAAACTTGCTTATTATTTAATCTGTGACGTGAAAAATACATAAGACTTAATTATCAAGTAAATAATAGTGAGTCATGGTCACATGCAACTTCTATGTACATATGAATACTAAAAATAATTACATAGAGTATGTTCTAAAACAATGTATATCGTCCTGTCCGTACTTAATAATCTCTAAAATTGTTAGAGCCTTTTCGAACTACTCTACGGGCGATCTATGGTTACAAGTAGGCTGCTAGGTTCAAGCAGCAGCAGGTATTGTTCGTTGTACACAGACCGCAGGTTGCTATCGCCGGCAGCACGTCCACTTCTTGAAACTGACCCTGTACGTTGGTGCGAGGTAACTTTTAGTTCTGTTAACCATGTAAACCCACGGTGTTTCGTTAGTTAATAATTAAGATATTATTAAGATAAGAAGACATCGTACTCCTTAGAAATTATGTGTACTTTGAGGCACTAAGTATTGTGAGTTTTAGTTGTTTTACGGATTTACGGATATTTACTGATGTCGATTTTGTTATCTTCTCAAACAAACACGTGGTTATTATTTATGTTAAATTAATATTATTTCAACTTCGCCAGCTTCTTTACCTCTTCAACGAAGAGCTCAACCCTACCGTATATTTAGGGATTATGAAAATATTATTAAACTTTAAAAGCTATATAAAACACAGCAATAATTAACATGTATTTTATTGCTAGTAGCGTTCGGGTTTTCCATATTTTTTATCTTAAAAAAATGGGTTCACACGTCACATCGACGCAAGTCTACCAAAAGTCAAAGCGCTACTATCTTTCAATGAATAATGTATCTAATACAGAAGGGAAAAGAGTCACATTTTGTTTGTTTTTTCATATATGATTCACTGTAGTTTCCGATGACGTCGAATTATAAGAAAAGTTGCCCTTTTTAAAACACCATTCACACGGAAGTAAGTTGCGGTTATTAATTAATTTGTAACAAATTTAAACATTTATATCCATATTAATGTATTTTTAAATATAAACAAGTATTAAATTGTTTAAACTTTCGTGAGACATAATAGATTAATTAAGAACGGTTTAAGTCTTAATTTAATTTATAAATAAGCATGTTTATATATTGAGCAATGTGACAGACACGAACTTAGCTACAGATGCCGGTTAATTTTTAAATATACATTTGCATTATCTATCTCAGGGATTCCCAAAGGAGTCGATATTCAACTTAAAGCATTGCTGATTCTCACTCTGTCTTCTATTGACCTAAGTCAGAATGAATAATATTTAAAATTATTTTCGGATCGATCTCATACACCTAAATAGTCCTTTCTTGTTATATTCAACCAAGCCTTTTTAACGCTTGTACGTTCGAAAAAATTGTGGCAAAAACTTTTGATCTTCTGTATTTAAATTATATGATATTGTGACGTATCACAACAAACAATTAATGAACTCTACGATGATATAATTCGTCATGTGATGGATGCCGTATTTCATAAGACCACGTACACACTGTTGAATTAAATAAATACAAATAATCTTTATTTGTACGTGTGCGAAATTTATTATATTTATAGACCAGTAATATATTTGTTTACTGTATTGTTAATTAACATAAAGGCTGTTATACAATTCTTTAAATCAATACAATGTAAGGCTCAAGGATGAGAAATATTTCAACTAAACACCTACTATTATGAGCTATGTTAAAGTCAATAACTCAACATGTATCCTTATCTTTTCGATTATTATCATATAATATTCTAAATAATTTAGAACATTGTCCTTTAAAAAATAAGCAAAAGGGAACTGAAAATTACAAAACGAAAAAAAATGTGTATACGCCGCTTTATGTTATAAAATCGTCACAGAGCAAATAAGTGCAGAGAGTTTTTAATCTCGTCAAACAATTCGCGATGTTTCACGGTTATTCAATATGTATGAGTTTAACATATTTGTCAATGCCGTATTTTATCTCCATATCTTAAATAGGAGTCTTAATTGTTCATCGTGTTCTAATAAACATCTGTAGACAAGACACAGGACAAGTACATAAGTTATTACTAAGCAGACAGACAGGCATAGTGCAATATTTTACGCGGGTACGTACTTTTATTTATGATCTGTGACAATTTTTAAAATTACCTATTGTTTTTATAACGCAATAATTTGTCACACATTTTATTTTTATTTTTTTACCATGGTAAACGCATTCAAGTTTACTTAACATTTCGATGAGAGTTGGAATCGAAAATTCTTCAGATTTGCAATTTTCCACGTGTTTTCATATGCAAGAATTATCATATTAATGTAACAAGTTGTTCAACAAGTAACGTTAAAACACAAAAACACAATTTTATTAGTTTACCTGCAGAAAATTACCGCAACATTTATATATTTTGTCCATCGAAATATAAAATTTTCCATGAAAATTCCTCATTTCTTTCACACCACTGAATATTCCTATATGCCTATCCCTTTCATGCAAGTGCATATAATAGCAAGGGTTTTTACGCGCAAACCCAACTTAAAATAGCACTAATTAACCTTTTGCACTTAAACTCAAAGTCTTAAATGCAACGTCAAAACGTGCTTCGTAAACTACAGATGATTGAATTTTATTCGAGTTCAATGACCTTCGTAATAAAACCTCTTTGGATCACTTAAAGAACTGAAAATACTATATTTAAGACAGTCATCTTATTTGGTTTAATAGATGGTAAAGGATTGAGTCACTTTTTAATGTACACAATAGCCAATACATCGTTCATTTCAATAAAAGCTTATCCTCTTACTTTAAAAGTGATATAAATATAAAAAAATCTAAATGATGTAAACGTGAAAAATCAAAATGTAAGCTATATTACTTCGAAGAATTAACTTCAAAATATTGTGAAAATTTATGTGTTGTGTAGATTTATAAGTTCCTCGTAAATTAATTGCCTACTTACTATTTTTTATAACAACAAATATCTTATTAAAACAATCACGAATGCGATTTTCTCAATTTAATTTATCTTTTAATCCTAAATTTCCCTTTCAAATAAATGAATAAATATTTGCTTTATACTTTACTTTATTAACTATCTGTCGAACATGACTCCGTCAGTGCGGAATTAATAAAAAATAATTAGTTGCCTATGTTCTTCCAGCTTTCTACATCTATACCGAATTTCAGCAAGATCCCTTCCTTCTAAATACTACCATCCATCCATCCATACATGCAAAAGGAATTGTAACGCAACTGTCTGTCATTATAGTAATATGTAAAGCGAAAACTCTGTACCCCTTAAGTTATTTTCCTTTTGGAAATTATACGAATGTATTAACATGGAATTTGATACAGTTAAAATAAATGTGGAAAAGAATGAATGAATGAATTATGGTCGCAATTTCGACCAATGAGCGACGAATAAGCTCATAAAATATGTCACCCGTGAAAATTAGTCAAGCTTTGTCGTTTAATCGATTATTACATTGGTATGTAGGTTGTAAAGGTTTCAAGTTGCCTACGTACTCGTATCTAGGATACGATGCAAGTGAGCGGCATTTCAAGGCAACATTTGTCAACATAAACGGGGGTTGCATTTGGTGTATAACCGTGTGTTTCCATTGTTGAAGCACAGGTATAAAAACATGTCATTCCTCTCATTTGCCTCTAAGCATTCTTGTGCAGATTGGTAGTAAATTTAAATTTTCCGTTTGTAATATTATCCACTTATGTACATCAACATATTTTAAATTTTGTAGAAATGCATTTCGTTTAGTAAATGAAGTGTTTCGTATTATACCTTTATCTGATTTCGACATTTCAGACGCTATGTTCTATCTGTAAATCCAATATTTTTTATGGAACTTATCTAAGGAGTTCTTTGTTGGTTGGTTGATATCTTATGATAAAGTACTTGACAGGCGCGTGGCTATAAACGAGTCATTATAATTGAATTGTTATATGAGTAAAGAAAGAAATCTCCACAAAAAACGTTTTTAAATGTTACACTACAGTCTTTCAGCCTTTTTATCGCTTTTGAGTCGTTACAAAAATTGAATCAAGATCGGTTAAAAAGTTTATGTAGATAATATCTGCGTAATGTGTTATTTAATCGAAATGATTATAAATTATGTTACTATTTCGAACAATTGGCGACCACAAGTACAACATAATTGCGACAATCTCAAACATTTTCTTTTTCATTCAATTTTCATCGTTGCAGCTGACGTAAAAATCAATTCACTTTACAAACTCATAGACAAAATCTAAAACTAAAAACCTTGACACCGGCGTTGCATAAAAAGCGGTCAACTATACAAGGCTGCAACCGAAAAAAAATTACTTGTCTATTCTCAACGTAGACATGCTAGAGACGTATGCCAAGAGAGCGCTTGAATTGCATCAGACGGAGTCGCAGGTAACTGGCAAGCCCTCTCACCCGAAATGTCAATATAATACGAGAAATTTATCTGGCCCGGTGTGGAAGGCACTGTTGTCGTAGTTAATTTTGTCTGAAAATATGTAAGACTAGCTATGTAAGTTGTCGTTCGTCCGCGCGGAAAAAAAATCTATACCTGTGCCAAATTTCAATAAGATCATAGGCAGCTTATGTATTCTTCCAGACTACGTTCTACATGTATGCTTACCAAATTTCATGGAGTTCCGCTTCGCAGTAACAAACAGTCGTATTTATAAAATTAGTATAATATAGAAAATGAGATTTGTGAGGCAGCTGCAGTCTAACAAGGATCTTGTGTTACTTTATTGACATTGTAAGTTAGTTCCACTTTTGCCCACCGGGTCAGATTAATTTGTCGGACTATACTCAGTACAAACATTATCAAAGTGCTGACAGAAACTTGCTCGGTAGCGATTCTAGAAAAAAATTATTAACACGTTGAAAAATGTTTACGTTATTTTTTTCGTTTTATTTGCTTGAAAACAGAGAACTATTACTTTTATTGCACACCAGAAACTGCTTGGTTTTTATCTGTTCATATGTTTTTTTTCCTCAATTGAAATACAGTTTAAGTCAGTCAAATATTTCAAGTGATGTTTTAATTTATAATAAACTAGCTTTTACCCGCGACTCCGTCCGCGCGTAATAAAAAATAGAAAACGGGTTAAAATTTATCCTATGTCCGTTTTCTGGTTCTAAGCTACCTGCCCACCAATTTTCAGTCAAATCGATTCAGCCGTTCTTGAGTTATAAATAGTGTAACTAACACGACTTTCTTTTATATATATATAGAGATATAATATACTTATTCCTCGCTGAGTTTAGTTAATTGATGCAATTGAATTTCCGAATAAACAACTAAAAAAAATCAACATGTATTTTTCTGTGCTAGTTATACTTAGCTTAGAAAAATGTGTTTTTTACAATCATAGAAGTTTATTTCACTATAATATTAACGTATTTATTCCCTTGAACCTTAAACTGAAAACCGATATTTGGAGATGAAAAGTCCGCGTTTTAATACTCTTTTAAGTCTAATAATTTTTAATGCTCTTTTAAGTTGATTTCTTACTTATACTGGTCAGGTAGTGAATGGAAAAAATCTATAGGAAAAAACAATGTCTAATTTTTCCGTAAAACGAACAACAGTGTAATTATAGAAAAAAATAAACTTTTTATTATTGGAAACGTTTTAATCATACAACTTGTATGTCATAAAAATTTCCATAAAACGAGTCAATTAAAGCATCGTTTCACAAACGGTCACTACCGAGTCGTCCGCGGCCGATGGAACCCAAAGTGGAGGTCAAACACTCAGATGCCTCACTTTGGTAGACAACAGGTGGGAGATGGGCGACTTTTTACTAATAAAAAAATAGTAGGCTTTCCAGTGAACGCGTGACGTATGCGTGACGTACGGCGGGCGCGTCGAGGCCCGGCCAATGGCGGCGTTTACCGCCCCATATATACTTGAACCGGCGACCGAACGACTCAAAGTTTAAACGCACGCTGTTCAGTTCGCACGAGTGTGTTCAAAGTGACCGTACCCGCCGTCCATACTCCGCTCGCCGTTTGCCGCTAGCCGCTCGCCGCCCGCAGTACGAACGCGCGAAAGTGTTTTGTGTACATCGTTCTCTACCGTATAAACTGTGAGTAAAATAATTTTCACTGTATCTCGGGGGTCGGCGACGTGTCCATCGCGACCGTAACCCGACGCCCGCCGCACCGCGCGCCTGTCACCGCCGGCTCCTCTTCCACATCTGATTACGTCGCGGTCGCGCTGGACACGCGTGTGACATACGGTTTTTTAATTTAATTCCGGCCTTGATTTTTTATAACCGACCAGTGACATAATACAGTTGCATTCGCAACCGACCAGTACATTCGTATATTTTTTGGTTAAGTTTTGTTGCATAAGCGTCTTATTTGCTTGTAGTTCGTACTTTGTATTGGTTCGGATTATCGGAAGATCGGATGTTATCTGACCACGATCTCTGTTATCTCTTACGCAAATCGCACTGTAGGCGATAGGTGGGATAAAGTTATCGCGGTGATATTTCATATCCCGAGAAAGGTAAAAAATATGTTATAATCTGTCACACTTCATAGTTATCACGGATTTATCTGAGAATTAGCATTGGGTTTAGAAATATATCATTTATTTGTTTGATAAATATTGACATTTCTATCTGCATTTAATACAATAAAAGTTGCAGAGTTAATAATTAAAGATTTAATTCAATTAATTAAAGCCATGAACCATATTTTTTTACATCATCTGTTAAATCCATCACAGAAAAAAAACTTTGTAACCTGTGATAAACACTGATTTTTTTTAAGGAGATAAAAGAGATTAAATCTTGCAGTCTAATTAAGTTTTTTCAATGTATCTGGCATTTAATAAATTGAAAAACTTCATTATTCCAACTCTTTTCCAACTAAATCTTTTCATATATGCCCATAATGTTTGTAGAGTCGTATATATGTATAATATACATTTACTTCTTATCTCTTATGTTGTAAGTAATCCAACATAACCTGGTCATACGTGCGATGCATGAAAGAATTTTGATAAGGAGTTTTGACAACAATTTAATCTTTATGCATGTAAATTTTTCCTATCCCTTACAATGTAATGTCATTACTTTGAATATATTTTAGAACTTTGATATTTAAGAAAAATAGTAGATAGTTACCAGTACTTTTACAAAAATAATATCTTGTTATCTCAATATATTCAGTGATAATGAGAGAGATAAAAACATATATAAATCAATGGTATATATATATATTATATATATGGTATATATATTATAACTTGTAGATGGAGTGTTTCATAAAGTTTGACATCTAATCAAGACTCAAGTTTTAAAATATCATTTTGGGTTGTAAATGAAATGAGAAACACTAAGGGAACTTACCCTCACAAAAGACCTTAAGGTAATTAAGAGGCTTTTCTTCACTTCACTTTTGTGCTCTGGATTAGGAAGTATTTCTAGGTTACATTTCTTTATTCTACCAACGGTAATAAAGTGCAACCAAAAATGGGAACTGAGATTTACAGAATGTAATCAAAGGAACTAAAAGAGAAATTACGAAAGTGTGTAATTTAAATTTTACTTCTTAATTATCTAATTTGAAGCTTAACAGATAGATTAAATATTACGATTATTATTTTTTAGGTTATGCACTTGATCCGTGAAAACATGGTCGTTATATTTGTTAAACAATTATTGATTTTGAGTCATGCAATATGGTGATGTGGGACGGACATAAGTCAACTTTTCGCATTAGCATATCAATAGGGTTGTCACCTTTGGATGACTTAAGTTAAATAATGCATTGCACTTTTTCTGGATAAATGAAATATGTAATGTTTAAATATTTTATTGTTTTTTTATTTTAATATATTATTTATTCATGTACGAGTAAGACTATTCATTTTATAAGATATACTTAAATAATAAACTTAGTACTTTTTTATACTAAATAATGAAATATTGAACTGACAGAAAACTTTTTTAAATATGAAAATAATTGAAATCGTAACATCTTTTATTTGGTGTATGAATGGATGGATAGATGTTTGTTAGAAGGTATCTCCAGAACGACTGCATGAATCTCGATGAATTTTACTAAAGTTGTAGAACACAGTCTGGAACAACATATAGGCTACTTAATAAGCTTTTTTTAAAGACCGCGCTTACGAAGTAGCGGACAAAAACTATTATAACATACATGTATAGACATCCGTGCGCACTATCAGTGACAATGTCGCAGTGTAAAAGACATCAACGATATACTATCACTGATTTTAGTTTTTACCTTAAAAATAAAAATTATTTTACTTCGATATATTTTGCATAATCAAATTGTATTGACTTTTTAATGTCAGATAGAGCAATAATTTTAATAAATTAATTTAACTTAAAATTTATGTAACAGTAATATTACATAAAATATTAAGTTCATTATATTAAAAAAATATCTCTAATATTATCACGAGTAGAACTTACCATGATAGTTTAATTTGTGTTAAGTAATTCCATGCAATTTTAGACTTTATTGTGACGAAGATAATGATGAAAATTGCATGGCTTTATGACATTCTATTAATCTTATTTAAATCGCTGACCAAGTTGAAAGTTTTCGCCTTGACATATAATTAAAATAGGAAGTTTTGCTCAACATAATTATATGAATAGTTTAATTTTTGTACATAAAAGTTTCAAATAACTTCCCTAATACAACTTTGATTACTCTAATAATGCTTAAATAAGTAAACAACTGAAGACAAGTTTCATATAACATCTTACTATAGACTTTTTTCATACGATTAACTAACTAAAATATTCATAATATGAAAATTTATAATTAGCATAAAACCAGACATGAACACAGGTGTTTATTTAGCATATAATGTGCATTTGTCACTATAAAAATCAATCAAATTATATTTATGCGCCCAAATTTAATTAATTAATAAGTTGAACATAATTCAGACTTCATTTAAATATGACCGAACACCTGTTCGAAATCCGATAGGACACGATGCTCTTAAAAATTAATCACCCTATTAATAACATTTAATAACGAATCTTTTATTATTTATTATTAAATTTATATTTATTTTTAATGATAATTATAAAGATTTATAGACACAATTTAAATTAATTATCATTATAAATAAATTTTCCGCTTTCTTTTCTTTCATTAATTTGTTTGTAATTTAATGACTAAGGTGTGTTCTATGGAACATTTGAAGCATAAGCTATCCTTAAACAAACTAATGATAAAAAGAGAATAACAAATAAGAATCGTTATTTTATTTAGTTCATCATTAAAAATCGTATAGTCCTTAAGAATCAATAAGATACGAAATGAGTACACTAGAGGAAGTCTGTAAGTGAAACTTGTGGTAGAGAAATTAAAAAGTAATTAGCGTGGTGTGGATGGAAGAATCTCATGTGACGAGGAGAAATTTAAGTGTATGAAGGAGTACACATATAGAGACAGGAAGAGATGGATGGATTGCGTAAAAGATTCCATGATCAAGAATAGAGCGACGACTGAGATGACTGAAGATAGATTGATTTGGAAGACGGAAGACTGGTGCACTGACCCTATATGAGTCGGATAAGGATAGTGTGATGGTGACTTTCAACTCTCAACACATGTGTAAAATCCCCTTAACTATTGAATACCCAGTATTAGTCATATACGAGTAGGTGGTCATACTCTAGTTATCGTATTAATTGGGTCAATGCCCACATGTAACATAATACGTCACTATTAAATCCAATGACGTCACAACTCATGTTAAAGTTGGACGTAAATAAGCTTCATCTTTATATTTTAACTTTATGTAGAGTAACCACGTAACTCTATTGCAAAAATATATTGTCATATCTTTTAGTCCCATTGACAACTATATGTATTTATTATGTGTTACAGCATTTCAATTTTGTGATAACATGTCTTCTTATGCCATAATAAGATTATTAATACACAATAGAACTTTCAGAAAAAGCTTTTACATAAGTTTTTAAGCTTCAATATCAGAAAACTTTATTTTAAATCTTTTTCCTATATGTATGCTCTACAATAATTGTATATTTCTAATCGTAACGAGGGCTTTACACAACAGAACTTTAATAACGATTTATTACACCGCATCACATGTAAAAGTTAAATCTCTTCTTATATTTTTATTCAAGTCCAAAAGAAGTATTTATTAGCTTTATAAAATACATCGAACACTAGGCAATTGTAATTTTAACTCGAAATTATAGTTTTCGACTAAATAAAGTGAAAGTTAATAAAAGGTAGAAATTCTACATCGACTAGTTTAACCAATGTACACAAGACTCGCGTCACACGTGAGGCATTTGTAAACCAACTCCGACTCGATATGAGTACGCGGAAGCGATGAGTTTGTCACTAGACAAGCATAGGGTGCGACTATAGTGATAAGCGGAGCGGTACTTATATTACTATGCACTTCCTCTACTTATCTATGTTATATAACATTGATACATAACTAGAAAATAACCAAATTAGCCATAAAAAATAACGTGTTTCATATTTTGATATGATTATATTCAGTGATCACCCTTAAAATAGGATAGGATCGAGCTCCTCTAAGGGCATATAAGCGTTGATCGATATTCAGTGTTGATATAGTTGATTTTTTTAATCTATAAATTAACTAGCTTTTACCCGCGACTCCGTCCGCGCGGAATAAAAAATAGAAAACGGGGTGAAAATTATCCTATGTCCGTTTCCTGGTTCTAAGCTACCTGCCCACCAATTTTCAGTCAAATCGATTCAGCCGTTCTTGAGTTATAAATGGTGTAACTAACACAACTTTCTTTTATATATATAGATAGATAAGATATTACTTAGTACCCACAAACGTACGTTAAATTTAGTACAATGCTCTTCTATTGTTGCTATAAAAATGTCTTACGAGTGTTAAGATATACGCTGTCGTATCTTCACTAAAGACTAATCCTTATATTGTTGACATTTGACCTACCCAACTACCAAGTCGATAAGTGAAGAGTATCAGGGACTGTAAGTTAACACTCTTAATGGTTTTCGTCGTAAATCTGTGGAAGGTCAAGATATTTTTGGTCAAGTATTCAAATTATATAGTTCAAGTATATAGCATCGGTGGCTCAGGGGTTAAGCATTTGATTCTCCTGATCCTGGGTTTGATTTCCACCATGTACTTATGTGTTTTTCGATTTACATATGTACATTTATCCGACGTTTTTACGATAAAGGAAAACATCGTAATGCAACCTGCACATACAAGAACATACAAACATATCTACGGAGAAATTCAAAGTGTGTGAAGTCAATAAACCCGCACTGTGCCAGCGTGGTTGACTATGACCTAGTCACCCCTAACTTAGGGTAGGCTTCGAGTCCCTCAGTGGGGACTTATAGTATAGATGATAATAAAAATAATATAATAAAAGAACTCAAGTAATTCAAAAATCTATGTTTTATATATTAATATAGTTTTCAAATCATTGTCTTTTCGTTGTGAGATTAGATTTTAGAGTATTGCACAAAGCTTTGAAATAAGATAAAAAGTAACTTAAAACGTTTACCACTTATCTTAATAGCTTAAGTAATTTAAAACTTATTTCCATTCATAAAGATTGTTAGACAGGTTGTCTACAGTTTTTGTTTACTCAATAAAGCGAAATTACAAAAGATAAAACGTATCAAAAATACTAAAAATAGACGAGGATTATTTATTTTTTTAATTTAACAGTTATTTGTTTAATTAATAACCAATAAATCGTTTTTTAAATATCTTTCATATATAGGAATACATAATTTATTGTATTTAATAATGTTAGAGAATTGAATGCTAAATAAAAATGAAACTAACCAAGTCACTTTCAAGTTGTTAAAATTAAATCCAGACATGAAAAGAATAAAATAACTGCATAAACTCTTACATATATCTTTTATTTCCGAGTAATATAAAATTTATCATTTTGATAGTATGCCATTCGTTTAGTCCCGTACAATCAGCGGCGTAATATACAACATCAAGTTATGAATAAATGTATTATTTTTCGAGTTACTGTACTCGACAGTGTTACGACTCAGTGGTCGGGTATACGTCGATTGACCGCCTCTAAATCAGCGGGCAATCGTTATTCAGTTTTCGAGGAACACTGTAAATAAATACGTTATATCTCACGTATGATTCACTCGATACGACAGAAACACTCGAATAAATCATTGGACGCCATCGAATCGAGTGGCTTAAATTGATTTATCACTAATCTCTAGTCGATTGAAATAAAATCGAATGCACCGATTAATCGATTCGAAAACATTAAGAAAATTGATTTGATGTTTTAGCGATTGAAATATAATCTCAATTGATTTTAATAATTAAATTTAAATGTTGATTTTAATTATATATCTATGATTACATTTGGCCATTTTATTTTATTATGGAGTTTCAATGTCTAAAAAGCGGGAAATTAAATTACTAATTTCAATTAAACTTTAGTCGTTTTCGAAATTGTTGAAAAGTTTATAAAAGATTTTATTAACAGTATATAATATAACGAAATCACCGAATTTACATAGTATGAATTATAAATATTAAATCGTAAATCAAATTAGTTGGCAACATTTTGTATTTAAACGAGTCTAGAAGTCTGAGGAAATATAAAATCAAGTGGCTCCATCTTGTATTGACTAGTCATACTAGTCATGCAGTAAGGTTAGTATCCTTTTGGGTGTCTGCCAACGACGCTTCTCAATTGTTTATTTGTGTAAACGTAACCTCTAGATATCAGGAAACTAAACACTATGATTATAACACTGTTTAATTTCATCGGACGCAAGACTCTAACATTCCTACAATGAAGGAAAACATTATATTGCAACTTGCTACGCTTTAACTCAACCCGCACAACGAGAGTGGTTAACTAAGGACTAGTCAACCTTAACTTAGGGTAGGCTCCAGCTTGGTAGAGACATGAATGAGTTGACAATTGTTCTTCTTAGAACTTAACACATTGAGTGCCGATTACTTGTCTCGCGACTTTAAAATCATGGTAGCGTTGAATGTGTTACCGAATGATAGTTCTTAGCTCATACCCTTTGGATTTTTTATGTATAAAATGTAGTAAACAAATTTTTAAGATAATATATAAGAACAGAAAATACTTCCAAACAAAGTATTATTCTCAGAACAATGAAAGTATTCAACTTTTATGAGACCACAACTTATTAAATATTTTTACGAGTAAGTAAACCACGAATAAGTAAACCAATGAAGCTACCGAAACTAAAGAAGTTGTGGTTTGACAATTATAGTTGAGGATTTAGCACAGTACTGGCACAACTATATCTGGATCCTGTATTATAAAACATTTTCTATTTTAATATTTAACTGCGGCACAAAGCTATTAAATGGCATCGTTATGTGCAGATTAAGTGTAAAAAAAAAGGTGCCTTTGTGTGCAATTTGACTACGTCAATAAAATCTATACAACTATATGAAACATTAATTTATATAATGAACTTTTTTTTCGAGATCTTAATAAGGTAATATATGTTGTCATAGTGTTAACACCTTTCGTCTCAATTTACGTTCAATGACGTACCATGAAGTATCGAGATACGATCCGTGTAGCGAGATGTGCTGCATTCAACAAGTGTGCCGATAGAACGCTAGATTTTTAAAATCTATGCCTCCTGGTGTTATCACCTTTTATTTTCTCGACGCATGTACACACATTGCAAGACAAGTTTAGAAATTATATCCAAATCTTTGTAAATGATTTAACAGACGTTCATCCAATTTAATTAATTCTATAAATTTTGTTACTTTACAAATTATAAAGTGACTATCGAAATTTACATTCAGTATTTGTAACGAGGTTTAGTATCAAAATTACTTTCCCTTCAAGTCGATAAATTTTTTAATTAATTTTTACATATTATGTATGTATTTAATTTATAATCTTCTAGTTTATAAAACACAAATTCAGATTATTCAGTATCTTGTGATATATTTAAATCTTGTCCGAAAAATTTGTGATTTTGTTGTAAATCTGGAGAAGGACGCTGTGTTCCGTCTGCCCTCGTGTCTCGGATGTCGCGGGGACAGTTAATTTTACACCACGACGTCTGCCAAAAGTCGCACCGCCATCTGTCGGATAAATATACAATAATTTAGATTTCCAATAGTTCAATTAACAGGTCATTAACCTCTTATAATCGTACAATAAATTATGTTCTATTTTAGACGTGTTTTTAAATTAAAAACATTGAAATGTTACATGTATTCAATTTGATCGTTCTAAATTCAATATGTAACTATTGCTATACTTCGAAACGGGTCATAGCGAAAAAAATTAAGATCGATGAATCAATGTTGAAATTTTATGGAAGACCTGGTATTAAAGATCAGTCTTCCATTAAATATATTTAGAATTGCTAAATGGCAACTCAGATGCATACATAGGTACTCTCATTAATGGACCACTTTCGTCATAATACCTTAATTACAAATTGCGATTAAGTTAATTTCACGTCGCTGAAATAATATACTAAAACCAAATGTGTATTAACTAATCCGAAGCAATTAAAGATTGCAAGTAGAGTTACTTGTAAAGGGCGTAACATTTAGTTTAAATAGACAAGCCCCTCCTTCGAAGCTTTGCTCTCACACCCAGTTATTAATAAGCTTCAGTGAAAGGTATTGCGGTATCGGTTAATTAAATCTTAGTCCGCCACCGTCGATTTCCTCCACTCGGATTTACTTCGCGCCAATTCCATTTGACACATTTAAAAAGTTAATGTTTTACTCTATGAGTAATCTAATTAAAAATATAAAATTGTCTATAATAAAAAAAAAAACATTTTTAATTTTCGGCCAGCTACAATATTGTATACAGACAAAATATAAAATAATACTAAAAAAAGCTTATAAAAATAAAGTCGTGCCGTAATTGATGCGACACAAATTCCTTGGCCGTTCTCAATTAGCCATTACCATATGGTTCATTCAACGTTTCCCACCATAAATATAAATGTCATCGCGTCTACACGAGTGTGTCGGTGCAATAAACACACATTGTCTCTGGTCTGTGCGGCGTCGACTTGTCTGAGTGAAGACGCCATACTGTTGCTTGCCACACACGAGCGCTTGTTTAACTATAGGACGCGTCTAGACATCACATTTATTTGTATACTCTATATTTAAACATAAATTTATAAATAAAATAATGTTGTCAAGTTTAAAAAAGTTTAAAATCATTCAAGTAGTCTATTGTTTTCTTTCTTTCATGTTTAATGAAGTTTTGATGGTTTAGTTAACTTTTTGCCCTACTTTGAAATCGTTTCCTTGACGAAAGAACATTGTGACAATATAGATATTAAATCAGTAACAATCAAATTCAAATTAATGTAACTTACTTAAAGTAAAGTACTTATATGATAATAGTACTTAAAAGTACTTACCTAGATTGAATTAAAAATGTGAAAATTTTATGTTTGTAATAATCAAAAATAATTCAAATATAGACAAGCCCTAAGCGTTGCAATTGCGCGCGTTGCCAAGAAGTCTGGCACAGTTGACTCGCACATGGACATGCGAGCGTGAAACTCGAGCCAACGCACACACGCAAACCGACAAGCGGGGAAAATCAACCATGTACTAACCATACGACAGTACGCGATTCATTCCAACATTATGTATATAAACTGGATTTGAATTGCTATCACTAATATATATATTTCACTTTCCTGTTGGACGATCGGCTACGCTTTCCTACACAGGCCACGGTCGACATTCTTGGTGAGTCCATTGCCTGCCAACATGTCTTGATACAATTAAATACGAAACTTTATCTTCGTACATTCTGCCTTGGCTGAATGTCAATTGTTTCCTTTGCCTTTTGAAAATAAAAAAAAAGCAATGACATATGACAGTTTTTTTTATTTGAAATCTCTAATTGAAAATAAGGATAAAGGCAAAATGGAGAGAATTTTTTTCAAAAGTTTTTTATTAGTGGTAAAAATAGCTTTACCGCGCAATTTTAGTAAGAACGGGTATAATGTTTGCTTAAATATTCGTATACAATAAAAGGTAAATTAGTCACTACAATTATTAATGAAAGCCTATAAATAAATTTTGTCATAAGTATTTCCCTATTTATGTAGGTATTGTCCACATTTTCCCCGACTACGTTCCATGTACACGAAGTATGAGTAAACAGTTAAAGCTATAAATAGTAAACGCATTACTTACTATGAGTGACAAAAAGTGTGTGTTAAATAATGGTAAAAATACTTAAAAAAAACTTTTTATTGCGTCTCATTATTTAATAAATACGAATGTTTAGACGGATGGATGTTTGTTTGTTTGAAGGTAAGGTAAGATCTCGGAACGGCTCAACGGATCTTGATGAAATTTGGCACAGATATAGAAAATACTCTGGAAAAACACATATGATACTTATTAAGTTTTTTTTTTAATTCCGCGCGGACGGAGTCACGGGCGACAGCTAGTCATAAAATAAATGCAGGCCGGCTGTATTTAGGTCAATTCGTCCTTGATGAGATATTGGATGCACAGATCTTGTGTTAACGATGCAAAGTGCGAAGGGCAAGCAGTCATACCAGCTGACTTAGATTAATCGTTAACTCTAGGGTTGCCACAAATCTAAATGTACGCAATAAATACTTGAAAAGTATATGAACGAATTAAAATCAATACATATATATTAATAAAATTGAAATGTCTGTATGTATTGAAAAAAAAAAAAACATTTAGTACACGTGATATTGCTTTGTTGATAACGAGAAATTATTTTTTTATTTTTGTCCGTCTCTATATGTCTGTACTCAAGGCAACTTTATTCCGGGTCGTCTTCGGTACGGCTGGGTTGCCATTATGAAATTTAATTTTCATATGCATTTTCATATTTTCCAAAAAAGAAACAACTACTTTGACGAATTAGGTTTGAATTTTGCAAACACGTCGTGTCGTAAATGGTAAATAAATAAATGAATAAATTATTAAAAGTTTATATTTATTAATAACTATATTATAAATGTAATCAAAATAAATATTTAACATATAAAACTAACGTAACTGAATATCGCCTAACAACCTCGTATTAGGTTAATATGTGGGACATCAAATTATTGAAGATTTATGAATATTATACAAGTTGTCTACCCTTTGGCGCTTATAAATCGTAACTAGATACGCAACTCTAAAAATAAACTTTGAATTTTAGTTTTATTTCTATGAGTAAGTAACATTACATGTTTAAGGATAAAAAAAACGTTTTGACTTAGTCACCGTTTTATATTTCTTTTAATTATTTTATCATTTTTTTTCTCTATTCGAAATTCAAATTTTCAATATTTTATTAAAAGTAACGTTGAAACATATATACATCATGTTTTTATATGTGTATTTGTTATTTGTATGTATGAGTGTATGTTACACCGTAGTATCAGTTTATAACCGCAACCGTCACCTTCTTACGGTATAGTCAGCGTTAAAAGTAATAATATATATTTTTTTGTTTTTTTTTTTCTGATATTTAGACCTATGATATATTCATATAAAATTGTACAGCAGAAAACAATGTTGTTAACCATTTTTTAAAGAAAAAGAAAACACACCATATAACATTTTTTTTAATACTTTCTTATTAGTTACATGGGATTAAATTTAAAGCGAGCGAGCGGATTATTCTGTAAAAAAGATATATATACATTACGAATTTTTAACTTATTATATAATTTCTGTTTTTAACTTTAAAACATTACTCAATAAAAGAAATTATCAATCAAAATGAACCACATTAAAAATATAAGTAAAAAACGAATTAAAGTCTGTTGTGTTGTATTTGCTGGCGGTAGTAGCGTGCGGTCGGCGCTGTAACCTCGCCGGTGACCGGACTCGAACCCGGGCCCTCGCGCAAACTGCCGCCTCTAAAATTAAACCGTGTCTTCATTCAACAATACGGGTGGTCTTGTTTTGCATTTAACAATGTTTTATTAGATTCCCCTCTAACTGTGGATTTCCACTGATCGAACAATTGCATTGTAATATGTTGCCATCTCTCTTACTCTGTTTGGAAAAGACATAATAGACATAATAAGAGATAATTGTGTTACAGGATTTTAATTTCAGGTTAAACTTTTCTAGAGCTTTCGAACAGTAAACATTTGAATTATTATTCTTGTTGATTTGCATTCGTTTTTATGCAAATGCATGCAAATTAACAATAAGATTGCATATTAACTTGATTACTTCATTAATCTATCTCGTTTTGTTTTGTTTTTCTAGAAACTTTTTTTTTATTAAATTGATCTATTCTTTAACTAAAATCATAATTTCCATATAACAATTAAGTAAATTTAAAATGTCGCTATTTAAATGAAACAATATCGAATTGAACAAAATATAAGTAATTATAATAAAAGCAAAAACAATATTACATTTAAAGAAAAACATCTAGAGAAAATATTACATTACATAATGTTCGTGCTTATTATGATACTGTCAGTTCATAATTAAAACCTCCTTAGACTAACTGGTTATTAAAAAAAATAGATTCGAAAAAAATAAATAACTGCGAAGATATTATGAATGAACTTGGCCATGCGACTGGCGCGTGAATGAACGATTAAATTTTTTTTTATTATAAAATCTCGATGATCTCTATGATAATTCAATATGGATGAGTGCCAGATATTAGTTAGGATTCAGAGTTCGTGTGTAATAAATAAGATGTTAATGCGTTCAGCCAGACGGAGATGACAACTTTACGCGGCGGCCAGACGATTCCACGAAACAAAAAAGACAACACAAGTCTCACAGCGGCTCTGATCGTTTCGCGTTTAACACATCTTCAATTCGAAATATATTTATTTATATTTGTACACGTCTTGATTTACAATCTTTAATGATGTTTTAGTTTCTGCGTAGACCGTTTTTTTTTTATTATTAAATTTATTATTTAAATTACATTCTGTTTTGAATACTTTTGGAACATTTTGACACTAATGTTATCTTTTTAAAAATGAATTCACTAACAATGTTTATTATTTACTTTTAATAGATTCACAAACCGGGTACTAATCTAAAAGATAATTAAAATCGAAATACACATTGGTAGATGGCGGGATTCGTACTCAGGACCTACAGGTTACAAGTCAAGTGCTTAACCTCAGAGTCACCGACACTCAGTGAGCTAGCAGTGTAAGCTTAAGTATTCGGACAAGTTGTCAGCAAATTAAGACTAAGTGAATCGTATTAAAATAAAAACCATCGTAAACATAAATGTCAAAATAAGTTAATCAAAGCACCGTGAATACATATTCCAACAGCAAATGGAAAGATCAAAGACGGTTCTGCTAAATTCAAACAAATACAACATAAAATATTTAATTGGTTGGATAATTTTGTGAGAAATTGAGTGGACACAGTTGTGGTTAAAGATGAAGGTTATTTTCAAACGCATACATTTTAACTTTGGCACAATTTGTTTTGTATTAAAGGAACTAACAGATTGAAACATATTTAAAAAAAATCTTAAATAAAATTCTCGTATTACAGTGTTAGTTAAAAACTCCTCCGAAACGGCTTGACCGATTTTTATGAAATTTTTATTTACATATTCAGTAGGTCTGAAAATCGGCTACTGCACGCGGACGGAATCGCATGCGACAGCTAGAAATATAAAAATTTCTCGATTATAGTAAACTAGCTGTCGCCCGCGACTTCGTCCGCGCGCAGTTAAAAAATGGGGGGGGAGTATGAAAAATAGATGTTGGCCGATTCTCAGACTTACTCAATATGCTCACAAAATTTCATGAGAATCGGTCAAGCCGTTTCGGAGGAGTATGGCAACGAAAACTGTGACACGAGAATTTTATATATTAGATTACAATATGCCTATGATGGAACATACAATTTTATCGTTAGATCTGTGGCGCCAAGAAACCTATCTATAGACAATAAATATATCTTGTAAAGTTGGAAAAATACGAGAATTGATACACATTATAAGTCTAAGTATCAACCGTTATGCCATATTCCACAGATTACAGGAAGTAAGGTGTATTTCCTGACTGTCATATGTTTAACAACATTAATTAATTAATTAATTTTAACTTAAATGATTTATTATTTGGGTAGATATAGAGTATCACGATCATATGACCAAAATGTGGATTTACCATAGTTTTCTACTGCGCAAACTCGGGTATAAAAACATACTTTTTTCTGTCTCATACTCTTGAAAAAACAGATATAAACATACGTTTCTGTATTAGTTTTACGAAGCATTCAAAACTCAAGTTAGAAACATTGGTTAACGAATTTAATGCTTAGGTAAAATCTACGGGCTTTACTCTATTTTACCGTGACTTTTAGCGTGACTCTTGAGTCCGACGTGGATTTTAAACAAGTCATAGTTATTGAAACATTACTATGCGCAAGCAAATGCGATCTCTACCAATTAATGAAATACCGAAAGCATTGTGGTGATATATATCGGCAATAATATCAATCAGCGGCGGTCAAAGGGTTCTGAACGTTTTGAACTGAACAGTGTCTATTTTTTGGTATAAATCAGTATATTTTTTCTGCCTGAGCTAACCTTGTACCTGCGCCTCTCACCGGGCCAAACAAGTCGTACTGTACAGTTTTATGCAAATGTATGTAAAGCGATGTAGATTAAAAAATATAGGTTTCTATTGTTAATATTTGTGGTCTGTTAAGTTATGAATGACAGACGTCACGTGTAATTATTATTGTTTATTTAATTTTAGTGAATAACTTAACACAACGCAACTTGGGTTTTAATGAATAACAATTTTGTAAAGGATATTTCTGGACAGAAAGTTATGATTCCATATTGATCGTTCAATTTCTTTGCAAAAAAAAAGTTAACAATCACACATATGCTAACAACAGTTAAAATTCACAAATTCAAATTTAAATTTAGAATCTCTTACAACCTCTTTACGTCCCGCGTTCGGATTTCAAAAAACTTTCTTTTTTTAATTACATCTTACTAATATTATAAATGCGAATGTTTGGATAGATGGATGTTTGTTTGAAGGTATCTCCAGGACGGCTGAATCACGCTGAAATTTTACATACATATAGAATATAGTCTCGAAGAATATCATAGACTACTAATTAGGTTTTTCTTTAATTTTTCACGGCCAGAGTCTCGGACGACAGCTATTTAATTATATTTCCTGTTATAATTACTTTTGCAAGTTTGTTTACCGTGTCACAATGTCAGTGTCACACTGGTTATACCTCTTCTGCGATATGTCGTCTTAACGTTACCAGTACAGGGCGTTGTAATTATGATTTACATAATGCCTGTAAGCATTCCTTGTATCCGCTTCCTCGTTGATATTTCCGCCTTTAGTTATGTCGTTTATAATTATGTTTACTTGTATAGAAAATTGATGTGGCAAAATTTCCGTAGTATACACACTGGCCTACTTTGTTTCTTGATCTATAGATGGACGAATTTATTTGACCCGGTGGGTGTAAAATGCTAAATTAATATAGGTCATTGGCGCCCCTTTTATAAATTTCTAAAAAGTATCACACGATCTTTATCGTATCGTGACTGTCCTGTCATTTTATACTTCTATATGTGGGTTTTACAAATTTTGTGACAGAAATAACTGAGATAGCAGCGCCTCTTTCACTGGGCCAGATGAGTTTGTCCTACTATATATTACTGACGTCAAAGGACGTATTTAATGTCACAATATTAAAATGTCAATCGATTTACTTTTTGCTTCCTTCAAGTAGGGTTTTCCGATTTACGCTAACAAGGGATTTCCCATTATTTAAAAAATATAAGTTCCCATTAGTTTAAATATGTCATATAAATAACCAATATTTAAATGACCTGTGAAAACTACTACGTTAGTTCTATTCTAACAAAATAACCATAGATAAAGTGTTTTTCCAAAATAAATAATATTAATACGAATCGAATTCAGAATTGGTAATTTGGCATAGCAACTCCAAAGCTTTTTACCACCTTAACTTTTTTTTCTAAATTCACGCCCTTATTATTCCCTACAACGATCAACTCTCAGTTTCTGTCGCCTCGCTGCCTATATTTAACCGTCAATCAGTAAAGGCTCTATTATTATGCTGTATTAAATTTATCTCTCGTAATCCAAGGCCCACCTGTGCGGTTCAACGGCACTAGAACCAACCAGTCCGTCTGGTTATTTTAACTGGCCAGCGTAAATTTACACTTGACGCTTCACAATTCACACAATTCTCGACCTTGAAGCGATAGTAATAAAACACGTGTCATCTTTGACAAGGTGCGATGTAACATCGGTAAGAAAAGCGCCATTTATGTATTTATTTATTTATTTTTTTAATCTGTATCGCGGTCCGAACGCTTGTGATTAATGCCGGCCAGCGCCCGTGCAAAAGTAGACGTGAATACTTATCTTTTTTTTCGGCCTTTTCAGGGTGGGCCAAGAAATAAGGCGAACGATTCGTAATGTTGATCATTTTTTTTTTGTTGTGTATCTGAAAATAAATGACTGTAAATAAGTAATTCGTTTTTGAAAGAAGAGTTTATTTACAATATTGTTCATACATAATTTATCCAATGCAATTTTTGTTATATTTTTTTACATTCACATTTTCATCTCTCCATATCTGTGTCAAAGCTGTTGACAATGTTATAAGCAGTGATGTCCCAAGCCTCGTTAACCTTTATTTACACAACATATCCATAAAGCCCCTTAATGCGTTTTGAAACCGGTTAAATGCAGTCGTTGAACATTTTTTATGCATCGGAAAATCGAGAAGCGGATTGCAACGAAGCCGTCAACTGATCTAAATAAATGACAGTGCTCAGGTTTATATAAACGATCTAGAACGTTCGACGGCTTTCCTGCCAAACTAGCTGCTTTATAATAACGACAATTTTCCAATGGCCGCCGCTGTGTGAACTGCCGACGCTCGTCAGACTTCTAGGCGCTCTCGCGACTCGCAGCCTGCACTTAAATAACATATTAAAGCGATTACCTGTGTTTTTGTAACAGCAAATAAGTTGTTACGTTTTATTAAGTCAATAAGCCGTCCATATTTCGTTGTAATCCCAAATAAACTATGAACACGCTCACAAAATAAGTTTCAATATGTGAATTTATTAATTAAATATTGTTTGATTTATTATTAGTCTTAAATCTTTGTCCAGGAGCTGAACAATCTATCAAATTTACCATCATACATCAATCATCGTGATTAATAGATCGTTAAGTGAATTCCACGCGAGTTACTCACCTCTGGAACACACAAACTGACAAACAATGCTGGATGCAAATTCAACAATTGGCACATAACTTGTCTATGCCAATCACGGCGCAGCCGCACAATGCATCTCTGTACAGTTACGAATACCTTTCGTTATAAAATTACATCAGTCACTCATATTAAATATCTCGCTTAATTTACCCGCCAAATTTTTAACTTTTGAGGTTATATTTACGTCACCACAGCATCAAAAAGGCTTTATGCAATGAACGTATAGATAAAATTTCTAAAATTAGTCTTAATTGCCAGTCGTGTTGTTTATCATTTATGCGATAATATTATTCTTCAAATATACATAAGAATAGTCTAGTTTATTTTTAAACAAGGACTAGTTGAGTATAAAATTGTTGCAATGCTCTCATTTGCCACCTGCATCGCTTGAGGTAAGTGACTTTGTAAACGATCATGTGAGTGTCAACGGCAGATGTCTATTACGATATATTATAAAATAGTATCAAGACAAATGAATATAGCGCTGGTGAAATGTCTTTATAACAAAAGATTTATTGTATTAAAGTATACTACAATTATTTAAAAAAAAAACAATTGTATAGTTACTATCGAAATTATTTTCATTACTTTTGTTGTCTGTGCTTAAAATTCCCGCGTAAATATCTGTGGTTTCTTATACTTTTTTCTCACTTGGAAGCTATGGTGGAGGCATAAGGCAAAGGTACATAATAATTCATTCCACGTAGTGTTGATGCAACATAAATATATACAAGTTTTTAGCGAGCGTGCGTGTGACAGCGGCCGCAGACGGCGAGGCGCGCAGAGCCTGCTTAAACGACTTCGCTTTACTTTGAATAAAGTTGCACGACGTTGAGAAACTGCAAAGAAAAAGGTTTCTTTGACATTTCGATGGGTACCGGGAATAAAGCCGCAATCGTAAAAATGAAAATGTTCAGGAAAAAATATTTAATGAAATTATGGAATAACTATAAAACCACTGAATATCTTAAAATAAATTATATGTCACCTTGTTCGTTATTTTTTGCCTAAAGTACTGTTGCAGTTACAAGATTGTATATTTTATCCAAATAGGAAAAAATCGGTAAAGATCATATTGCTGCTATTTATGTCGAAAGGTTGTTCCCATAATAGTCACTTACAGCTTTGTTCCACGAAAAAAAAAATTAATGTTGATACAGTAATAACATGTTACAGCTTTTTTCAGTGTATTATAGGATACACGATGGATACAGTAACCATAGTTTGTGTTCTTATTCCTTGAACTTGATGAGCGTTTTGTGGACGGTATTCATATTTTACTGTATATTCATCGTTGTATGTTTTTTTTAAATCTTTTATCTTTGCGTGAATATCTTATTTTTATTGACAGTGCTTTTATTATTATTATTTTTTTACTAGAAATATAAGAATGGATCATTTAAAGTGGTAGAAATAAAGAGCATTATGTTATTATTAAACAATCATTTTATTGAATCAAAGTAGCATAATTAAAATGACAAATTCGTGACTTTATAAGACTTTTTTACTTATATTATCCATAAAAATTAAGAATTCCTAATAAAAAAGGTACTTATGCTTAACTTTAAAACTTGTGCTATTTAAATTAAATTATTTTATAAAATGTACCTACTCTAATTATAATAAACTAAGACTAGTTTATTAGGAACTGTAGGAAATAAACTCATCTAAACCAACATTCGTATTATCTTAACATAATAAAAAAATTGGGTACCAAAATATTTAAAGCAAAATCACGTCTAAAGACTTGACTCTTGTAGCGGATCCTGTACCTCAGCAGCTTCGTGGGTTCCACATGCCAAAGATTTATAGAAATCGTGATAATATTGTGGAATATCATGACTGTTACAAAGACTCAGTAGATCAGAGTACAGAGCTTTCGACACAGGAACCGGTTCGTTGTAAGCTACTTGTAATTCAGGAAGAGTTGCAGATTCAGCTGTAGAATACGTAGAAACAACGTCTAAACGTGTAAATTTCTCTAAGATGTCACCATTATGTTTTACTCGTATTTCGGTGTTAATAAATATATATTATCTGCGACATTTAAGTACATGTCATTTACTAAGAAAGCCATCGCAACTGCTAAGGCACAGGCACAAGATAAATTATATGAATCCCTGAACAGCCCGCCGGGACAAAAACGCCTGTTCCGTATAGCAAGAGAGAGAGAAAGGAATGCAAGAGATGTAAACCACATCAAGTGTATTAAAGACGATGAAGGAAATGTATTGGCGGATGATAATGATATTAAACAGCATACGATAGGGTTCCGAGGAAGGTTTTGTGGTGGGCTTTGAAAGTGAAAGGAGTGCCTGGGAAATACCTGCAGCTTATTCGTGCTATATATTGTCGAGCCAATACACATATCCAGTCCGCTGTTGGCGATAGTGACAGGTTTGGTGTCTCGGTAGGCCTACACCAGGGTTCGGCTTTAAGTCCGTATCTCTTCCTCCTGGTAATGGATGCGCTAACATCAGACATACAGGAGGAAGCACCCTGGTGTATGCTTTATGCTGATGACATCGTGCTTGTCGGGGAGGATGAATGCGAGGTGCAGAGCAGGTTGGAAAAATGGCGAGATAAATTGGAGAGAGCTGGTCTTAAAATCAGCAGAACCAAAACTGAACATTTGTTCTGCGATTTTGGTGGTCCGACCAGCTTTTCTCCAATCACTTTAAATGGTGTTGACCTACCAACCTGCTCCGATTTTAAGTACCTCGGTTCACTCGTCCAATACGATGGTGGTGTTGACCGGGATGTGAAAAGCCGAATAAATGCAGATTGGATGAAATGGCGACATGTCACCGGTGTGACTTGTGATCCAAGAATGCCACCCAAGCTTAAGGGACAGATCTACAAGTCAATCGTAAGACCTGTCTTATTGTACGGATCTGAATGTTGGGCCACCAAGGTTTCGGATGAAAGAAGATTGCATGTAGCTGAGATGCGTATGCTAAGATGGATGTGTGGTGTGACAAGAAAAGATAAAGTTAAGAATGTGCATATCAGAGGAAGTTTGAAAGTAGCGCCAGTTATCGAGAAATTGAGGAGCAGAAGGTTAGCGTGGTTTGGACATGTTATGCGGAGGGATGATAATCATATAAACAAAAAAGTAATGAGATTGAATGTGGATGGCTATAAAGGTAGAGGAAGACCAAAGAAAGTATGGATGGATTGTGTGAAAGAGGATATGCGTAAGAAGGGGGTAAATTCAGATATGACGTCTGATAGAGATGTATGGAGGAGTAGTACATACTGTGCCGACCCTCCATAGGGATAAGGGCAGGTTGATGATGATGATGATTTAAGTACATGTCATTTGTAAAATATCAGAAAACAAAAATTTTGACACAGGTACATTAATTCGAATCATGAACAGATGACTATAAAATTGTAAAATAATTATTGTAGATTATTATCTTCAGTAATACAAATAAAATAACTATAGTTTGGTAGTCTTGTGCGTGATTTAATATTTGCTGCCATTGAGTAACGACTCAACGATAGTTTAGTAGGTACAGCAATGTTTAGTGCGAATCTGTTAACATCAAAGTAGGTACAGTAATGTATAGTGCGTTTAATGTTTACATGTTTTATTCCCTGGAAGAAAGCCGTAATTACAATTGCTGGTCTAAAATTGAAACAAAAATTTCACTTTCAACATAACCGTATTGTTCCAGTAATATTTTTCTAAACGTTTACCAGGAACAAACAATTAATGTACAAAGTGATTTTTCTATTTTTGTCATTTTTCATCAGAATTAAGTAAAAAAAATATATAAGGTGTATTTAGGTCCGTAGATACCGAATCTGACTTAACCCGAAGACTGTCGCAATATCCATTGCGACATTATTCCAACTACCCATCGATTTCTTTTACTCGTGAATTTTATCAACGTAGCGTACATACGGATATACGATTTTTGACAAGGATTAATACCGACAAGGTAGTCAAAAATTGTTTGATTATCTTGTCAGTTTCTTTGACACGTTATGTCAAAAATCATTTTTGTATTATCGAACATTTTTTTAATAGTGCCAAGCGATTAATTACTACTTATTGTAACTGTATCAATCTTGAAAATTGACAATTATATCAGAGCTTTTTCCTTTTACTTCAATATTGCCTTTGCAACAGATTTGTGTTAACTTTTACGTCAACAATGTGTTAATAATTTCTAATGAACAGAGCTCCTAGAAATACCTTTATTACACAAGCCTAAAATAGTTTTTACTAAAGTTTTTACTGTGTGGTAAAATGATAACTACTTGTCATAGATGCTTCATCTTCAAACCAATTATTATGAAGCAACTCCAATAAGAAAAGGATGTAACAATTCGCTCATTATTATTCCATTTAAATAAAAATTCAAGTACACTGACATAATAGACAATTATCCTTTTTTTTAACATATTCAAGTTGCTTTATAAATAAAGTTCACTCGGTCCGATGTTAGCTTGGAAACGCAGTTAAAAACCGACTAAGCAACGTAATGGTGTAATTACTTATCATTAAAGTTGCAAGAATTCCGAGGTGAACTCGATGAATGCGAGTTCTAACCAACCTCACAACTAAACAAGACTAGCCTCGTAAATACTTATATAAAAATAATATAAACATTAAGAAAAGATGAGACATAAACTAATGAAGAAGTTAAAGAAGCGAAACGTTAAAATCATGCTGTAAAATTTCAAATAATTAAGGTTATTAAAGTACAATTACCTATTGTATAGCACTGTACGGTTAAAGAAGATTAGAAATAAAATTACGAGTCCAGGCAATATTTTAATATGTCAATAAACTAAGCTGTAACTTTCGACTTTCATTAGTTTTCTTGTTTGAATTTAAAACATAAGACTACAAGTGTACCTAAATAAGTAAACGCAAGATTAGGAAGTGCCAAAACAGCGTGCAAGATACATGCATGCATGAAAGGAAAATATTCTCACGTTTTCCATAAGAATCATTTCGTCTATGGATGTCATGCTGACAGTACTGTGACGTTGTGGATGCGTCAGTTTCAGCTGTAATTCCTAGTTGGCCTACATATCGCGCACGTGGTTAATTGCCTCATTGCTACCAGAACAGTCATGCGACGCCGACCTATACTCTAATTGACCACGCCCTCGATTTCGGAATATTATATAAGTACATCAATCGAATTGACATATACGCATGACGTTTTGGTGTCAATGCCGCGAAAAAATCGTAACGTTACGATGTTGCCATACCGTTATTTATTCACGCTCTTTTTTGCCTTTGATTAATGTCGCTTTAATTACTGTAAATATATAGTCATTTATTTTAAACATAATGAATGATTAAAAATATTTGATTTCGCTTTTTTTTTGTTATTCCTCAATTATTTTTATTTAATATCCTAGACCATTCAATCAATTGCCAGTATTTTTATAAATATTTATATTATCTTTGATCCCGTTTTCATGGCTATTCAAAGATATTGTATTGCATTGCATATCTATTAATAACCGTTCTCTTCGGTTCAACGGTCACGAAATCCAATATTCTGACAGATTAAACGTCTTTATTTACGGTTACGCCGGATGAAAACGTTCAGTATCGATGACTAACTCAAATCCGAGCTTCGTATCTTTTTGTGCAAACTCTGAGTCAGAGATTGAGGAAGTGGAACAAGAAAGTTATGTTACACAATTATTAAATTAATTCATGCGCTCTAAACTATGTCAGTTTAAAAACAAAATAAAAATGCACTGGTAAAATATAAGGTAATTAAGTGATAAATATCGCATCCTTTATTAAAAGTGATTATAATTTATTACGTGAATTATTAAACTCGATCAATAAATTGTTTACGAGGACGCATACGTCTTGATCTTTTATACAGAGAGCGAATTGAAGTCGAAAATTATCAGTTAAGATTTCTTAATACATCAATGAGTTGTATCTCAATTATTCATCTTACTTAAATATTCTCTCACATCTTTGGTGAAACTAGGAAGTGAGAGAGTATGAGATATGCGACAAATTGTTTGGAGGCCTCGCGGTGAGGTCGCCGCGCGAAGGTTGCCGGACACAATAGCCTCTGATCGGCCACGGATAGCCGGTTATTGTCTCCCTCCTTTTATTCACAACATACACATGGTTAAATATAAAAACAAAAGTTTAAATCTTTGCTAATATTACCAAATTCGTATTCCAATATTTTTGACAACTTTAATCCATGTTCAAACAATTTTTAATCCACGTACTACTTCCGCACTCAAAGTCCTAAAGTGATATCTCAAATTAAATCCACGATAAGTCTCCTTTAATTAGCAATTAACGAACGAACGAAAAGCTGAAATAACTTCTTCATAAAAGGAAAAGGCGAGTGTAATGACATTTTGCTTTGAATTTATCTTTACGCAACCAAGGCTCATTTGAAATCGCAACGCGTATTTCAATTTACTACGCACACAAACATCGCTTAGATATTCTATGTTCTATCTAAACGTTCTGTACTACGCATCATAGATTTCACATAAATACTCATAAGTACTTAAAATTTACACCAATTTAATCCGATGTAAACAAATTCTTGTTCATATTAACTTTTAAAAAACCAAAAACTTGTATTGAATTGAGGAAAATAAAGACGTTTAATGCAACGCAACGCAATTGAACTAGCGAACGGACACAACTTTAACCCACAAATTACCCCCGGCGCAGCGCGGCGGTGCCATTTTGTCTATAACCGATATCCAATTAAACAAGATCTCTCAAACTTGTATACTACGTATCTGTATTAGCAAGACACGGTTCAACGTAAACTGGTATAACAAATATGGTGTAGTTTTTGTAAACAAAATAAAGTCACAATATTTATGGCAAATTACGCGACGACGACACTTGCATTAGTTGCAAAGAGAATTTATTCTTTTTATAGTTTTTTTTATGTCTACAGCTAATTAAAATTTAAAGTATTATATGTGAATATTCTTTCGTTAATTGTTTGCAATTATGTATATTGCGTTGCCTATTACCTAATTTCGTAGTAAGTGACGTTTAGAACATTATATAAATATTTATAACTTACATTGTAGAGGTTTTATGTAACTTCTGTTATCTGAACACGAACGCATAACTATCTAATCTGTATGTATTCAACGGAATGCACTTCTTTTCGTAAATTGGAACATTTGACTCAAACATCCGGTATAAAAGAATATTTTTCAAAATCAAACATTTCAATTTATATTCATTCAGCCTTTACTTATTAAAACGTACTTCAGAGACAGGTTTAATGTTTATTTTATGTTTTATTTAATACTCAACAGCTTACAGCTATATTTTGTGAAATAAACTGTTTTGTTTACAAAACATAACCAATCCCTTTTAATATCAGATTGTTTTTTTTATCGTAGTACCTTTAAAAGGCTTAATATAGTCATTACTCATTTAATATATAGAGAACCGCTTACAATCTTGCCTTTATATTAACAAGTATCAAGACATGTTAATCCAACCACACCAGTTGTCGTTTAAATAAACGCTAGTTATTAGCATATAGCGTATGTAGTAGTTTAACATTTTGCATTCGTGTTGGCTCGCACCACGCAGTGGGTGGCGCTGCCGAGCAGTCTGGCCGGAGTTAGTATGCGTCGACCTTAAACCATCTTTCCACTAGACGAATAACTGCAAACGACTTCTGACTGTGCAATGTTTGTTAACGTTTTACTGCTCATCAGAGCTGTGATCGTAAGTGGCTAGGTGCTAGTGGGAAAAGGGTGTTTGTCGTCGAATTTTGTATGCGTGATGACACGGATACTTGACCTAAGGGCCTTGCCACCTTGCTTGGTTGAGCGATTAAATTCACTACCTTACTTCTCCGAAATAACTATTAGTTTCCAGTTAAAATAATTTTAAACCTCTTAAGTATTATAACCTGTTGATGATAATGGTGATCGGTAAAATTCTATCATATATTTTATTTTCATCAAAATTTACAAAAAATAATGTATATTTAAAAGATATATTCACAAATAATTCCATGTAATGCAAATGGTCATTAAAAGACAAGAAAAGTTGATATTACGTACCTTTACGAGCATTTAATTGTATTTGAAACACTATAAAAGTATATTGTTATCTCAATTTTGTCAAGAAAACTGAGAGGTATGGCAATATGTTTTTGTATGGGTGTTTCGACAATGTATACCCACTGTAATATACTTCGATTCGCGATCATTGGCTAGGAAGATGTCACGATTACCGCAAAGAACCGTTTTCAACACAATAGTACATGCAAACTCGTGTTGTACACTGAGTAGGTGTTTTCCCACAAGCAAAGTCAAGTATAGATCATAGTAAAATGAATGTATCGTTTTAATGTAATAACTAGCGGTCGCCCGTGACTTTATCTGCGCAGAATTTTAAAAAGTAACCTTATAGGCCGGCGTGATGCATGCAGGTTTTGTACTTAAAAGATGTTATAAGTACGAGAGCGGACTTTTCGGTTTATTGATTAAGTTAAAACAAGACTGAATGTTAAGGAAATCAAGAAGCATTAAGTTAAGTCATTAAGTTCTCATTTAAGTTTGTTATAACTAAATATATAATAAGGTACTCAAAACGTTGAACAAATCAACGGTCTATAAATACTTGCGCTCTACCGCAAACTTACTCGTTAAACTCCGGTTCCCATGCGAAACGAGATCGGCCACTTAATAACTTTATTACAAAGCGGGTATGAATCAGCGGAGCCCTAGGGCGCCGGCGGCTCGTTACCGGAGCTCCGCCGTCGCATCTTTACCGCACGCCCTGTAGAACTGGTCGGACGCGCCTCCCAACTAACCATCTCGTAGGGAACCGTATAATTTTCTAAGTACATATTTTTATTCTTTATGAATACAAATAGGTACAAGATTTTTTTTTTCATTTAATCTTTCAAAGATGTATAGATTCAATGTGTTTAAGTAAAATTTAATGTAACTAAATTGACGTATGTTTACGATAAGGTATATATATAGTATATAAATATTTGAAAAGTTACTAGTTGACTTACGCCTTTTAATTTAAGGATTTATAAAGTAATTTCTTAGAAACCAACTTTTCTTTTGCGTAACGCTAATGTTCACATACTATTAAAGCACTCGACACTGACTCAATCCGCTAAGGCAGAGCCATAAACAAGAAATTTATTTATTAAATACTCTTAATCATTCATTAGTTATTTCTATAGTTTCTGGAAATAATTTTTAATGACATGGTTTTATTATTTAACCAGAGATCCCAAGGGAACCGGTCTCGTTTTCGGGGCAATGCTAACTCGCCCACACACGAAGGACTAATCACCTAATTTCCTCGATCCTTAGAACCCAATGCAGATTTTTGCAATATCAATCATTATTCTTGTGGTTTCGAATTAAATTACACACCGTTAAATTTTAAATGAATATAAATTTTTTATTTTAATAATAGTTTTGCACTCAGAATTTCTGATATATTTGATGAATAAATTTCTAAAAATCTTTGCAGTTGATCTGATTTTATTAACTGGCTGACTGGCTAGTTAAAAAAAGTTCCGTTATGAATTATAAAATTATGTTAAAATAACAAAATTGATATTGTTATACACCATCTTTTATAAAATTTAGTAAGACAGCGAAATAAGCTTTTACAAAGCCGCGAATGACTCTTAAGCTTAGCGGCTGTCTGTTTTACTTAATAGCCGTCTCAGAGCACTTAACAACCAGAGAGAAAGAGGTTAACTACGTTATATAGCTTTAAGGAGCCACGCTATAGCAGTATAACGTTTTTAACGGTAAACTATTATCCGTTTATTTAACCATAAACTATTCTTTTTTTTATTTTACTTATCAGAAATTTGGTAGTAATTATTAAGTTAATTGCTTACCTTTGCTAAATTTTAATGAGACTGAAACGATAATAAAGTTTGCTTTTTTATGAATTGCTGCAATGACTTGATATCTGATTATGATTCTTAACCTGTTTGTACCGTTAATTTTAGGTTCTGGGCGTCTGGTAAACGGCGATGACTTCACTTAATTTTGATGATTTCGTCTACTCTATTAAAATTTGTGACAGTTTTCTTTTAACTTTTTATAATAAGTAATTTTAATTTGTCATTTCATAATTTTCATGTTAAAATTAGCATGTATCATAGTATAGTGTTAGAGTTCGCAAGTTTGTCTAAGTAAGATGTTTTCTTGGAATCAGTCTATTACTTAAGTGGTCTGGGCTCGACCACCTGCTCGGCCACACCGAGTCAGTTAATCTCGCCTGGCAACACCGCCCCTTAGTTAAAAAACACGTGAAATATGTAAATTCACTCATATTACCTTCTGCCATACTCAGTCATTAGTGTGCGATTGAGAAATAACTTGTAAGCAAATTGCGCCGCTTACTGTCTATAGGTTAGGAAATAAATTTAAAAATAAACTTGCGAAAGTTAAAATGAATTGTTTAATTAATATTCCATTGCGAAAGACGTTTTCTGTCCGCGATTCATATAAGTTTTCGTATCAGTAAACATACAGGAACGTCGTGATGAATTAAATCGTTCATTAGATTAATTAAGATAACTTTAGTCTGTGACCGGGGCCGGTTGTCAAAAGCTTTACTTCTTGTTAAGGATGGTAGACACCGCTAAGTGGCAGACGGCGTGTGGTCTGCGCTAGGTAATGCCAGCTCTCGCATGATTTATAAGTGTAGGCCAGTGATTACGCTGTCTTCCCGCGCCGCCACCACGTCGCCCCCGCGCCGCCGCCGCGCCGGCTGCTCGCCGACGATTACGCATCGCTTGCGACACTCCCGTTCAATCAGTGAATGGATAAATCGATTGTAATCTTTTAAAACGATTTTGTGAAATTCTCCGATTTCGATATTGGTTATCTGTTAAATCTAAAATCATCGCTATAAACAGGCGCTTTTTCTCGAAAGTCGTTTACGAATAAACGGTTATCGTTGTCGCGGGAACAATGAGTTTTCTTTACAACTTTCACTGCGAAGAGTGAATTTATTTTTATCTGAAATAATAAGGTTTATGAAATTTATGTCACAAATAACAGTTGTTTATTTAGGAAACATACATCATCTCCTTTTATAAATAGCCAAGTTATATCAGTAGAATTGGTAAGAGTAAATTTATGTGCGTGTGTAAGTCTATTTCTGACTGCAATCACAAACACTTTGTTTCATCTTAGAGGTAATTTCGAGTTTACTGTGCTTACGAAACATGGAGTGCACTTGCAACTCGTCATTTGATTTTACTTACTTAAGCGCCTGCACAACAAACGTAATCTGTGACTATGCTATGAAGAGCCAAGCCATTCCCTTGTAGCAATATATATTTTTTTAAATATGAGGTGATTTTATTAACATTTCTTTTAACCATACCAATTAAACTCTAGGCTTGTGCTAGAACATGGTTTACGGCGAATGGCGTGATTCGAACTTTCGGCCACGTGAAGTCTTAGCCTAATTAGGCTAACTTCAAATGCCTTTCGTTTGTAACTTGCTAATATTAAAAAAGAGATGTACGGAAGGAATTGTAAGAATGTTATTATTGTTGCAGATGCATCTAAGCTCAGTGGTGGTGGCGTTCGCAGCAGTGTGCGCGCTGGCGCCCGGCGCGGCCGCGTCGCCCGCCCCCACGCACCACGTGGCGCGCCGCTCCTTCTTCAAGTTGCAGTGCAAGGGCATCTACGACGCCTCCATCTTCGCCCGCCTCGACCGCATCTGCGACGACTGCTACAACCTCTTCCGGGAGCCCTCTCTCTACAATCTCTGCAGGTATACATCTATCTAGTACCATGATAATTAGATATTGTGTTGTCATTTGTTTTATTTTAATTTTGTTTTTTTTCAATCGCAAATTTTCAATGCTGGCAACACTGCATTTTTCATGCGAATGTCAATTAAAGTCATTGACAGTTTTGACAGATGTTCGATGTTACCATGTAAAGTTACTCAGATACTACTATCGCTTTTTTTTAAATCTGCCAACATATCGCAGATGAGGCGATTTCGATGAAAATTTGCGATGTTTTGATAAACATTTGTTAAACTTGTGTATGTTTCGTTGGGGCACAGGAAAGACTGTTTCACGACAGATTACTTCAAGGGCTGCGTTGAAGTACTGCAAGAAACTGACCAGCTCGAACTCTTCAAGGAGTACATTAAAAAGTTACACGGGGCCGATCCAAAGATTTAGGTACCATAGAGTTTTTTTAGACCTTCCTTACCTATCTATCCTTTCTCGGTTATGGCGCAATAATAATTGTCTAAAGTTCCTTATGCAGTAAAACTAGTACAATTGTAATATTTAAACTAAATTTGTTTTTTTTTTCCATTCACCAAGATCACAATAACATTGTTTTTGCTTAAATGTTTTAATACAGTTAATATTCTTTCTTCATTCTTCATTAATCAGATTAACGAAAAAAAAATACGTTTCGTCATATTTCTGTGTTCTTTCCAAGTGGGCGATTACCGTCTTCTTAGAATAACGCATGTTAATAGTGCAAAAAAGTAAAATTAAATAGAATAAAATCTCGGAATAATCTAGTTCCGTATCAAAGAATCTGGTTTGCACGTGAAAACTTGTATTAATACGCATATGGGAACTTGTAGGTGACAGATGATTACTATTGCATTCGACGCCTTTCCAATCACCTTTTTTTAACTGAACCTTAGTTCTTTTATTTTCGGGGATCAACTAAAAGCTTTTGGGTGCTTATAACTTGAAATCTTCCTTCTTACGCAGCACGAGCCTTTCTTTGTAACTAATCGCACTACACGTAAATTTATTAATAACAATATAAATTGCATGAATTAAAGCTATAAATTCTAGCAAAGGTATTCGGCATACTTACGACATTTAAATAGAGGGTCAGGTAAGTTAGCTAAAAGAGAGAGCAAAGTTAGAAAACTTTGTGCGTAGTTCATAGTTATATTGCAAGTATTCAATTTGTTTAATCGCTGACGCAAATAGGCTGGTAAGATTCTTCAGATGCGAAGTCATGCATACCACATGCGGTCAAGTTTATAATCCAAAGAACAATAATTATGTAGAAGTTTTTTTTGTGGCTTTCTTAATCTACCGAAATGTATCCTGAAAAATATCGAAATAAGTATATTTTAAAATTAATAATAAACCAGAATTGGGAGAAAAGGTAAATTAATATTTACTTGACCAGGAACCGCTTTTTTTATGTAACATATAATTTTATATTTGCAAATTGCAGACTACAATGTATCTACAATTGTCACGAACAATTTAAAATAAGAAATAAAGTAATTAGTTTCTTCATTATATTTTAAGAGATTGCTTTGTAGTCGCTCAAATGAGATTTTTTAATGATAATAAACATCAAAGAATAAAGACATCTCAAACTGTTCTGGACAATTTTTTCTCAAGACAAACAATTCGTTTGCATTTGCCTACGATAATGTTATCATTTATATTTAGGAATTTCCTGTCCTTTTGTCTAGAAAATGATTATTTAACGATGCCACTTGTACTTGCGTCTACTTCTATTTGTACACTTTATTTATCGCATTGGAATGAGAGCTTGCTACTGTAAATAACACACATTCTTTTTTCAAAAACTTAACGAGCTTTTTTCTTCTTTTATAACCTATACTTTTTATGGTTTAGGATAAGGAGTTAAATATATTGGACTAAAATGTGTGTTTTACGTTTTCAGGCAGGAATGTTTTCAGTCAAAATACTTCGATGGTTGTGTGGAGACTCTGCTACTCACGGACGAAAAGGAGGAAATTGAACAACTGGTCGACTATCTCGGCAAACGTTAAGCTACCCCCAGCTCGCCGGACACCTCGCGATATACAAACGACATGTACCCGACCGAGTCGAAACACCACCGTCTCAGAGTAATCTACGACCATCGCAACGGTCACCGTGACTCCACCGCTTCGCCAACAAAAAGCAGAAACGACTGTCGACTTCCTCCGCACCGACGTCTGCTTTCTATCCTCAACGTATTCTAGTCTTTACCGCGACATAAAATTTATTTATGTTTGCAACTAATTATAATGTTATCATAATTTGTGTTAGATAATGTGTATACAATGTTAAGTATATTTTGTCTATTTAATAGTTTAGATGGAAAAAATGCAAATTTTTGTATTAGTCGATGTTGTAAGCTTCTATCGACCTACAGATATGTAAAGTACATTAAACATTTATTTTTATTTTATACACCTCCCAACCTTTTTAATTATCACATAAATCTGGAGCAGACTATCCCGGTATGATGCTGGCCATCTCATCCGATTTGTCTTTGAAAAAAAAACAACAATACTTTCCGACTGAAGTCATTTTAGATACACTGCTACGCATTCCAAGCACAGTATTTAAAAACGCTTTTTACTTTTAGATTTTGGTTTCCTTGATTAACATTGCCTTTTATTACTGACGGTATTATATTATGTATTATACAATGATTTAGTGTTTGTAAACATGTAAATATATAAATCGATCGAACAAAATGTAAGCAGTCCGCATTTAATTCAACAATGTCTGTCATCTATGTTTTTTTTTCTATAAAACCATTATTTTTTATTCTGTGCGATAAGCATTTAAAATTTTTGACAAACCAATTAATTAATTTTGATTAAATACAAAATTAATATATAACAAAACATGACTTGTTGAATTTGTTGTGTGACATGTGTACTATTATTATTTTTTATTTTAATGATATTTAGTTTTAATTGCACATTTTGTATTTAATGCATCACATATGCTTATTTTTACTTGAGCCATATTGGTAACCTTCGCGTCACATCAACGAAGCAAAGGACATACGTGACTAATATCGAAATGTTAACATTTTTGGTAAGTCTTGACAGTAACTGGCAACACTAGAAAAAAACATTGTCTCTGGTATAGCCTTTGCTTCGATTATTTTTTGGTTGTATCTGCGAAGTTCAGTTTTAAGCGATATATTATATGATTTAATTAGTTTTTAAGTATTTATAAAGATTTATTTTTTTTGTATACTTTCGAACTATTTATTATTTTGTTACTTTTAACGGTTTATTTATTATGAAAGAAATAAACCGGTATTGCATGCGACCGTAGTACCAGTGATTACGTAAAAAAAATTGTTTAATCTTTCCTCGTTCGCATATTTCTGATATATTCTGTAAGTTGCGGTTTATACTTACTTTGCTGTAAATTAGTTTTGCCAAAACTCTTCTCTGTGTTCGAATCTCAGCTATTTATAGATTTCTTTTAGCGTTTCTTAACATTACCTGTGTTACAACAGATTATAAAGTGTAAAAATTGTTTTTTTCATGACAAATTGCAATGAGCCTACTCACACATCTGCCATGTATAAAAAATGGTGCCAATAATTGACCCAAGAAACTAGTTTTAACGAATTTAACTAATATATTTAGACTTGTTATAACAATTTATAGGAACTGTGAAGATATTGTATTGAATTAGTGAAATATTATTCTATTTGTATAAATTTTATATAAAACAGCTAAGAAACGCTACGGGTTCCACGAAATATATCACATTTTGAAAATGATTACTGTCTATTAATAATTATCCTTACATCCCACACATTTAACATAATAATTAGAATGTTTTGATAAGTTAACAGCACAAATTAGCTGCCAACTTCGAATAACCTAACTTTTTAGTGATCATCTGTGGGTTGCCAGCTTTCAAATAAAAAATGAATTAATCTCAGTTACGTACATGTTACGTACTCTATTATTAATACATCATTATAGAATTCAAATACTTTTAAATTAGATACATAAACATGCATGAAGTAGATGATGCACGAGTTTAATAATTATTATGTGCTACGTATACTTGTTGCGTGTATTTGTAGACGTGTCTGTGTTTACATATTAATAATCACAAGTGACGTACGAAACGTACGATTCAATTTACACATATGTGCATCGGATAAAGCTATCGAAGTATTATCTAACAACTTCTTCGATATAGTAAACTAGCTTTTACCCACGACTCCGTCCGCGCGGAATAAAAAAAAATAGAAAACAGGGTAAAAATTATCCTATGTCCGTTTCCTGGATCTAAGCTACCTGCCCACTAATTTTCAGTCAAATCGATTCAGCCGTACTTGAGTTATAAATAGTGTAACTAACACGACTTTCTTTTATATATATAGATAAGCACAAAATCATAGATAAAGTGCACACTTGCTTCCTACGAAGCAGAATCTGTGTCAAAATTTTGACAGCTGTCAAAAAGTTTTCTTGCATTCTGGCAACTTTTATCGAAATTTGAAAGAAATAAAAAGCGAACGTCGTAAAACATACCTTTATTCGTTAATTTCTTAAATTCTTATGTTACAAACATTTAATAACATTGGTGTGCGTGGTAACAGACAGAAAGACATTTAAAAGGCGGTTCAATTTCCAATAAAGCTACAAATAACGTACAATCCAATCGATACTATTTAAAAGGTTATACATAAAAAAATTTAGTACATTAAATACTGCATTGTCCAAAAAAAAACAAATTTTAATTTCTCTATTGAGAAATACGTCAAACTAATATAAAAACATAACCAAACCAGTCTTTTTCAATCACTCGATAATCGTATACTTTCAATGTAATATGAAAATCTATCACGACTTAAACCTAGTTAGGGTAAACAGGTATAACTTTTAACGTCTCCAAATCTATGGCCAATACTAAAATACTAATCACAAGAAATATTTTTTTACACATTTCGTAGAATAACATGATATTTTATTTATACTTTACTAATGAAATGTTTTACATATAGAACTATATATCACATGGCACGAGAATTTTTTCACCGAAAATATTTTTTTATTTAATACATGTCGTTAAAATAAATATTATGTTAGATGAATATGCATTTAAATTAGTCATAACATATGACACAGTTTTACATTCAAAATTAAAAATATTGACAGCTAGCATATTTCCGCGGGAAAATAATAGCGCAAAGATAAAAAAATTTCAAAGACTATTTATTGCAGAGCGGACGGAAATGTCTAATCTATGGGTTATCAATTGTTTATGAGTAAATTAATAAAATTCTTGTATAAAAATACAAATAGTTAACTGCAAATAAAAATTTACAATAGCTTTTATATTCATCTAATATTTGGGTTATGACCTGTATAAATTTAATTTATTAACTAGTACTGTACATGTATAAATCTCATATGTTCCTAATAACCGCTTTACTATGTAGAAAAATATAGCTACATACAAATTTGTTTAGGAAAGTACGAAATGGCTAACTAATGTTGACTAAAAGAAGATGCTTGCTTATTAAAAAGGTGGTTGTAATTCAATCTATTAAAATGATGGCACCAACGTAATATTTTCTGAAAATTTTATTTAAAATTGGAGATTATTTGATTTAATAATAATAATTAGTGAGAAGAGTAGTTTATTAAAAAATATTTCAACACATTTAATTGCAAGTATTCATATTTATCCGACATCATATGAGTTAAAACTTTTAAAACTCTTGCTGCCACTCACATTGATTTAGTGATCACACTTAGTGTAGATTTCATACTAAAGCTGCACTAAAAGTCTTCTTTAGTAACAAATTAACGACTGACAGGAGTAAATCTAATCTACTTACTTGAGTTAAAAGTCATCTAAACAGAAGTCGAAATGATCCTCCATAACTTTATATTGATCACTGGAAAACGTCATGCACTTAGGGCACTTGTACATCTGGAATATAATAACGAAGGAAATATAAGAAAAAAATAAAATACAATATTTAAAGTTAGTTACACAACACTGCGACCGTGGGCTTACATTATCGAAACAGCCATACCAAAAAAAAATGCCTGTGCCAAAAAACCTGATGTTGACTGTCTCGGTAATATATTTCCAGTATTAAGATAATATGCGGAACAAAATAAGGGAGAAGATACACTGGCACGTTAACTATTTTATATTGAAAAAATGCTCACAAAATCAACATTTTTTCGTTTAGTATTCATGCGATTTGGAGGTTATATAATTGTTATAGCATTCAATTGTCCACACGAGTATTAACTTAAAGAAAAAATTACGTGCAAAAACACGAACAGACAAAACTTGTACAGTCACAGACACAAATTATAAACAAGATATTTGTCGATGGTACCGACGTGGGTAAAACAAAAAAAATTGTTTTTATTTTTAACTAAACTTAGAGGTAGTTTTTACCAAAGAGCTCTTAGTTTAGTTAATAACATGCACTAAAAAATACACATTTACAGATGTAAACGTGTATTTTTTGGAAGAAAAAGGTCTATATGGCCTATTTGCTTATATGTTTGAAACTTTAAGAGCCTCTTCTGAAATGTTAATTTGCACATTGGCTCTTATCCGCGAAACTCACCGACCTCTTTCTTACTAAAGAAATATGTTTCAATTTGATGGTTTTATTAACTTACATAGAAACGGCTAAAACACTCACGTATATATATCTGGTGTCGTCACCGACTAGTTTCGAGCCCTTCGGGGGCCCTTCATCAGGGTGAGTGGCCCTAACGACGGGCTGCGTCCGCGAAATAATACCAGTCCCACTCACACTGATGAAGGGCCCCCGAAGGGCTCGAAACTAGTCGGTGACGACACCGGATATATATACGTGAGTGTTTTAGGCGTTTCTATATAAGTTAATGATAATGTCTCACGAAAGTTTGAATAATTTGATTGTTTTAATTTCGAGTATGGTTTATGATAACATTTGTCTAGCTTATTATATGTTATATTGTAATTTTGTTATATATTTAGTAGCTAACACATAACACTAACAACAAAAACATACTAATATATTAATGTATTACCTCACCTTATATTTTAATTCATGGGTAATTTTCGAACGAATATAAAATAACAAATGTCTTAAGCAATTTTAATGATATTAAAAAACACCTATTTGATAAAAAAATATAAATTAAATTGTGTATTTAAAGTCATAAAATAAATAAATCACAAACACATAAATACAACTTATTATAAAATAAAAAATTCTAAACAGAAATTATTTTTTTAAGGTTTAATTTTACAAGACAAAAATAAATAGTGTTCAGACTATAGTTATTTGCCATAATTTATTGTTATGATTAAATTACTAATTTTTGATGAATTATAAAAAAATCTAGTAATAAATATAGCCTATGTTTCTCAATGATGATGTAGCTTTATAATAGAAAACTAATTTTTGAAATCGGCCCAGTAGTTTTTGAGTTTACTCGTTACAAACAAAGACACAAATCTTTCTTCTATATAAGTATAGATTTAAATAACTTTTTCAATTTAATTTAATTATTATTAACAACTGTACAAATAAACTTGTTTCAATAAATAAAACAATAATTAAAAGCTGTAAAAGAAACAATTTAAATCAATATTATATAAGTAAATGCAAGAATAAAATATTAAAAAAAAAAATATTTTTTAGCAAATGTCAGTCAGTGGAACAAGTTAAATATGCTTATTGCGGTACCGCTTACATTATTTAGTCGATCCCCATTAGTATGAAATATACACTAAGGAAGACCCTTAGTAATACGATTATGAGTGCTCTGATAGCTTCATAGCAAACAAGAGTCGACATGTTGCTGCAGGAATATGAGAGTCTTGAATGTTTGGTCACAGACGGGGCAAGTGTACCGCTGCGGGGGCGGAGTGTTCGGAGTCTCCGCCCCTTTGCTCGCCCCCGCCCCCGAACCTGCCCCCGGACCTGCCCCCGCCACCCCCTCCGTAGATAGCTTCTTCTTTTTGCGAACCTTTGTTTGAATTTTATTTATGTTTCCGTTGTTTAATATTTGGATATTGCAAAAAATTATGCAGTATTTCTAAATGTAAAAAAACTTTTTAAAAAAAGTGAGTTTTAAAATAAAATGTCACAAAGTTATATTATAAAATAAATTAAAAAATAGATATCTATTATACTCGTATACCTTTTCACCAAGTGATATAGGCTGTCTCAGTAAGAGTACACTTTTTGCATTTTAAAATAAAAACAATTATTTTATGAGAGAGTTGTGATATTTTTATTGTATTGTGAAGAAGACATATTCCGATTATGTATGGAATTATAACGCGTTGTTCTTTCGAAAAGCGCTCCATTTTTAATATACAGAGGTGACAGCTGTCAAATTTCAGAGTTGCCACTTGCATAAAAATAAAATCCAAATTTTAAAAGTGCACTCTTACTGAAACATCCTTTATAACTAAGAAAATATTATATATATTTAACCAGATGACAGATTTCATTGTGAGATGAGTGATAAAACTCACCACAATATCTAACAAATGTAGTAATATTGCAACACTCACCACATTGTCAGTAGTGGTCCTGGGCGAGCCGGATGCTGTCGGGCTGGAGTTTGAAATGATCTTCTTGCTGGTCACAGTGCGGAAGATTCCCGGACTCAGCTTACGTACTTCTTCTAACTGTCAATAAATTACTAATAGTATTGGCCGTTTCAATCATTACAGCAGCTCAAGGACACTTCCCAAAGCAACACATCCCTTTATACTTAAAATTAAATTCGGTGCAGCGACTGTGCGACATTCCGAGCCATAAACATGTTTGAAAAGTGTTATACTAATAAGCACAAATAATAAACTAGATATTAATAATGTACCCAGTGTTGCCACATTGATATTTATAAATGGATAGGTTATTGCTTGAAAATTACAGCTTCAGCCATGTTCTGGCTTAAACGAAGTTACACAGGGAAAAGTAATTATATTTGTATTATTAGTTCGAATCCTTACCACCGCTACCTACAGTAACCATTAGCACAAAATAGAAACAAAATACTAATATTTATAGCCTGTCCTATGTATAAAGGTCTTTGGGTTGCCAGTATACCTGCTTTTCCAATTCCTGATTGCGTTTCTGTGCGGTGCGCAAGTCCGTCACAATATCGTCCTTTTCACTCGCCATCTTCGCACGAGCTTCTCTCTCCGCCTCGAAATCACTCCTGCGAAAGATTTATTTAGCCATCAGAAGACTAACATGTCAAAAAAGACTACAGTACACAGAATCCTTTAAAAGTAACTAAGTATAGATTTAGTGTGTGAAATATACATTTATTTACAATGTTTGTGTGTTTATTTGGAATAGAGTATATTCAGTGAGTATTTTCAAATAACTTAACGGCTTAAAGTGATCAGCTTTGCGCTGAACCCTACTTAAATCACCTAAAATTGTTTACTAAGCAGCGACTCGCATTAAATTCAAAGCATTCAAGATATTTGAAAACATTTATACAAGGAGTTTCTCACTTGTACTGCAGCAGCTGCGCGCGCAGCAGGTCCGCGTCGTCGTGTCTTGCGCGCAGCTGCTGCAGGTCCGTCTGCAGCTGCTGCAGCTCGCGGCCGCGCGCCACCAGCGCTGACGTCAGAGCCTCCACACTGCCGCTGCCAGCGTCATTCACACTCACACTTTGCTGTATCACAAATATAAAGGTTCTCGCTCATTGTACCCACTCACGTTTTATAGACAAGTAAAAGCAGCGTGATCACAAAAAATACAAAATCAGTTCGATGTTAGTAACAAATTTACTTCACTTATCTTATAAGAATACGTACATAAATTTTACTTAGGTCTAATTTAACCAAAAATCTGCATAATCTCGTTACCATCTTATAAATCTTACTAATGTTATAAATACGAATGTATGTATAGATGGATGAATTGTTCTGGAAGAACAATAAGACTGCTCATTTTTTTTTAACTCTGCGTCGAAGAAGTCGGGGGCGACAGTTAGTCTTAAATAAGGAAAATATCCTGGAAAGTAACAAAGTACACTCACGTTTTCTGTCTTGGTGAGCGCCTTCTTTAAGAGCTCGTTGTAGTCTTTAAATATGCCTTCGAAGATTGACAACATGCCGCGGAGTTTGCCTCTACAAATATTGGATTTCAATTATATCATTATAAAATAAATCAAATAACACTTTTCTAGCTGACTATACACAGTTTTCAACATTATCATTGTAAAAAAATCAAATAACACTTTTCTTGCTGACTATACACACATTTTAATATTATCTTTGTAAAATAAATCAAATAACACTTTTCTAGCCGCCTATACATTAATTTAAATTTTCAATATTATCATTGTAAAAAAATTAAATAACACTTTTCTAGCCGCCTATACATTAATTTAAATTTTCAATATTATCATTTAAAAAAATTAAATAACACTTTTCTAGCCGACTATACACAAGTTTCAACATTATTATTAAAAAAAATCAAATAACAGTTTTCTTACCGACTATACATAAGTTTCAATTTTCAATATTATTATTGCAAAAAAAACAAATAACACTTTTCTAGCTGACTATACATACATATTGTTAAGGGCGTAACTATGCTGCCTCTCCAGTTGCTGTTTGACCTCGGCGAGACCGGACTTGAACCTATCGACGGAACCTCGCTCCAGCTTGTAGTCGTACAAGCTCGCCACTGTGCCTAAAGTCTGCACTAGACTGTCTGACAACCTAAACAAGAACTATCAATAAATAAAAATATCTAGCCCAGTGAAAAAGGCATTGCTATCGCGTTTACTTCTGTCAGAAAAAAAAACATGACAGGTACAGTACAAAAATGATTTTGTAACATTTTTTTGACATTGACAGGGTGGCGTTAGCTAACTTAATTTAGTTTGACTTATGTCCACTGTTCAGAAATTTTTGTCCATCTGTAATGTCTTAGACCCTTTTTCCACGAAGCAATCAACGACACAATGGAACACAAATTATTTATAATATGTAGTTATAAATTATTGGTAGTCAGACTACTACAAAATACTTGTGGAATTAGGGTCTTTATTTAAGACCTTAATTCTTTTTTTTTAATTACGGACTGACGAAGTCGCGGGCGACCGTTACTATTAAATATAGAATAATAACTGACCCAGTAGTGAGCGCGTTTACGAAGTCTGCTAAATGTTTCAGAGTTCTATCATACAACTTCACATTGGACGTGAAGTTCGCGAACTCTGGAGAACTCTCCGACTCGGAGCTGACAGACAGGCGTACCGGCTGGAACATCTGTAGCACCATAGAGTAAGGTGATACTTTTTATAATACAGGCCATAGACAATTTTTTTTTTACATTTCTTTTTAATTCCGTCTAAGAGCACGGGACAAAGTTCCCTTTTTCAAACAAGGAATTATTAAATTTTAATTAAAAAATTACTAACGGCAACCTCTTTTGTTGTTGCAGGCGAACTAGGATAAGCAAGAAACTTATACAAGCGAGAATTTTTTTTTTTTTAGTTTCAGATAATGCTAAGGGGAGACAAAAACATAATACCGACTTACAGTAGTCTGTGCTTCTTTTAGTCTGGTGGAGAGTTCTTGTATCTGTTCCTTGTAAATCCTGACAGTCTCCGACACTCCCGACTTGTGTTGTGTGAACTCTAACTATATATATATATATATATACATAAAAAGTGTTATTATAGTTGTCTTTATTCCAATTTTAATACCTATCACCTTATATAGCGAAAAAGAAAAAAAGCTAATAAATTCTGTTTATAAGTGTTTTGTTAATAGTAACTCTAAGTTTTTTTATATATATTATAAAATCGAATTGATTTTTATAACAATAAGACGATAAATGTACCAGAGACATATAATGCATAGTGTTTACAAATGGCGCTAGTATCGCTGAATGGCGCTAGTGTGTCAAACTCGACCTACCTTAATATTTTCTAGATCTAAAATCTTAATCTGCGCAACTTTCAATTCGTTCTGTAGGTTGGATATTTTTCCTTCCAACTGTTGTATCATTTTATCCCGGGACGTGATGTTCTCTGAAGATGCTTTGGCCTAAATACAAAATATTACCGATAAATGTCAAAAAACTATTAAACAAGTAAAACAATCATTATAATCGAACCTGGATAAATGAAAAGCCAATGTGTCGCAATTTTTTTTCTCACAGAGGTTTATCTGTAAAACAAGTTTTTGTCTTGTGGAAGTTGTCCATCAGGATCACAACTCTCGCTTATAGAGGCTTCTCGTTTATCCAGGTTGGACTGTATATTATGCTATTAGTGTTTTATAAAAACGTATCAAGAATTGTGGTACAAAAACATAAAAAAAAAACTTTCTATAAATGTGGCAAATGAGCAAGGCGATGACCTGAATTCACCGAAATAGCGAAGTGAACACTGCCCAAAGACATCCGTAATTGCTGATGCGTTGCTTATATTGTATCGACAGGGGAGGGGACACACAGAAAATTTTATAGATTATGTAAAATAATAAATAATACTTACTTCACTAGCACATTTGAGTTGTCTCTGCAGATCTTGTATGATGAAGTGTAACTTTTTAACTTCTTCAGCATGATCACTCTCTGTGGTAGATATTTGTAACTGTGAAACAAAAGTTACTTAATTTGAAGTATAGATGGCGTTTTTGGAATTATTTCCATTTTTTTTATGAAATAGTTATAAAAGTACCGATTACTTGAATTTGTAAATTTTATAAAATTGTCTTGATTTAAATTAAATGATGTAAGTAACAAATATAATCAAGGTAATATGAAAGTACATACAACTGGAATTCATTTTTTTTGTACCACTCAAGTCGTCAAACTCGTTTATGTTATCAAATAAAACCGTAAACTGTAATTGCATTTTTCTTCACACACTTTTAACATTTAATAATTAATAAACAATATCTTATAATTTAAAAAATATTTACTACAGCCGTAAAATTAGTTTTGTAAAGTTAATTAAAAAATGTGTCCTAGAAAAGAATGTGTTACATACCTCAATTTTTTCCAATTTCTCTTTGATTTCATCTCTTTCTTTGGAAGTAGCGTCGACTATGTGCTCTAAGGATTCCTTTTGCCAGGTCAATTTTTCATTTTCAACTATAACCTGCAAAATATTCACACCTAAAGTAATTAAAAGAAATACGATCCCTGAAACTTATAAATTTATCGATTCTCTAAATTTTCAGTGTCAAAACACTTTTAAAAAACATATAGAAATAACAATATTACATGAACATTCCGAATGGACATTGATACAACTCATAAATTAATAAAATCTCACCTGTCGCCTTTGCTTTTCGACAAGTTCGAGTTGTGCTGTCAATTTATCGATGGTGTCGTCATCAGGTGACGTCACGAACTCAACTCCCGAGGACGCCCCCGACCTGCCCTCAGACCGCAAGGACCGCGGCTGTGACCCCCCGCCCCCTGTGCCCCCGGACAGGCGCAACGCGTCCGCTTTCAACATCTTGTTTTCTTCACGTAACTGCAAAAGTCAACTAACGTATTCATTGCTCTTAGACATAAGCCACATAGATTTATCCAAAGACTATAAAGGAAAATACTAAAATCGTAGCAGAATAGTTTAGATTCACCGAAACAGAATACAGTCTTAAAAAGACAACTTCACCGTTTAAAAAATAGCACAGCATCATCCAAACTTTATAGTGGCTCGGAATATCGCACAAGATGCTTCACGGAACATACTTTACAGTCTCGTCGTAATAAAGGGCTACGGCAAACTTTCGTCAACCAGCATTGATCCAACCCGACACCCACATGCGCAGACGTGAACTCGCAGCTAACCTCAAGCCGTCATAAAGTTTGGATCTCATTATGCATACCTTTATCACTAAGTTCTTAGTTTCATCAAACTTTTCTTTATGTATCTTGTGTGTGTTTAACATATCGTCCTGACAAGAGGATATTAAGTCAAGCTGTTCCTTCAAGGACTCGTTGTTCTGCTTGAGGGTCTCCTTAAGGACCAGGTTCTCGTCTAAAAGTTCACCGAACCGCTTCTGCAGCTCCTCTGTACTCCTGTCGTCTGTTACTATCGTGCTGGCGATCATCATACTGCCTGGAGATGGCTGTAGTAATACAATAGCTAGTTAGTTTGTATACTGTCCGCACTGCAGAAACATTTACACATTTTAGACACGACACAAATAACCGCACAATATGTTCTTAAATGTCTTAAATTATACATGTGATCTCAGTTAGTCCGTCAATGTAATAAGATATTTAACGATACCGATAAACATAGATTTATAAATAGATAGATACATACAAAAATGTATACCTTTTCCATGCAATTGCCAATGGTACGTACCGTAGTTGTATTATGCACACTTTTAAAAGTAAACGACATCAAAGGAGTTACTAACACTCGGAAACGACTACCGTCTTTGAATATCCAGGGTTGTCAACTCTAACAATTTTATACCGAGCAACCGACAAGAGTAATTTTTTTTAATATGTCTGTTTCAATATCTTACTAAAATTATAAATGCGAATGTTTAGACGGATGTATGGTTTAGTGGTTACGTTTTTACAAGGAAGAACGGCTGCATGGATCATGATGAAATTTGCTATAGATATAGAACCAAGTCTGGAAAAACACATAGGCTACTAAGTTTTTTTTTTTTTTTAATCCGCGCGGACAGAGTTGTGTCCGACAGCTAGTATCATAATAAACGTTATAATGAAAGTAAAAAAACACGATTGTGTATCCTTCACTTGAAAATAGACTGTTTATAATATTGCCAAATATTTTTTTATTCACGGTCGAACCTCAGTAAGCTAAATGTTAATTATAATGCATTGAATAATATACCTTATTTATAAGGCAATAAATTTAATTTTCAATGTCAAGTTTGTGTGCACAATGAAAATACAATTTATCATGTTATCGTTATATTTGTCAACTTGATTCAATATACTTGTCGTAATTTTATGCAAGAGATGAATTATAGGATACTAGCTTTTACCCGCGACTCCGTCCGCGCGGAATAAAAAAAATGCGCACAAGATAAAAAGTTCCTATGTCCGTCTCCTTGTTCTAAGCTACCTCCCCATCAATTTTCAGCTAAATCAGTTCGACCGATCTTGAGTTATAAATAGTGTAACTAACACGACTTTCTTTTATATATATAGATATTGATTTTATTACATTAAAACATTCTCATAAAAGATGTTTCTCGATTACATTTTATGTCAATATTTCCACAGTACGAACACACAGTTACATTATTTTTTATACTAAACAAAAGAAATAATTATTTTACGACTACCTCTTTCCCGCAACTCCGTCGGCGTGGTATTAAGAAAAACTCATCCTATGTGTTCTCCCAGACAACATCTATGCCAAATTTCAGAGAGATCCATTGAAACGTTTCGGAGATACGGAGATAGGATCGGATTCAAACAAACATCCATGCATCCATCCATAAATACAAATTTTCGCATTTATGACATTAAATTTACTTTGACTATAAAAAAATAGAACTGTCCAATTTAAATACAAATATCATTATTTCGAAGGGTTAAAATTGGCAACCCTATATTTACTGTAACCGCGGGAACTTACCGCTTCAATACCTACACCTAAAACTAACAGCGACAGATATAAATAACCACGTCATCAACTGCATTTCTCTCAAGGTGACAATTATAAATATTTCTTATAATAATTATTACATGCGATGGTATTTAACCATTAAAAATTAAGGATGCTTCGCACAAATGGCTAAGTACATGTACAATACCATTGTTTTATCCTGGCGTCGCGGGTATCGAGTAGCGCGCGTGCCATACACACAACGTTGAATCGTCGACGCGAGTGGTCTATTTCGTCAATACAGTTATAGCGACTACACGGCTTACACAAATTTACAAAACAACTATATTGCGGAAGTCGCTTAGGGACTGGAATCGCCCAGAATCGAAGGATTACGTAGGTTGCTCGGTCAGATTTGCTATATTCGCTTATAACATATTCACATAGAACGCAAATTGTTGTTAATTAAGGATATTACTGTAATATGGTAAAGTCCCTTGGGCGTGTAAAATCACAGCTGCTGGCTAATCTGAAATTACTATCAGTTTGTCAATGATTGAATTGCAAATGAAAAATCAATGCACACAATAGATCTGACTGGTTAGATCTCTCTATAGATATAGTAACTTGAATCACAAATCAATTCCTTCATAAATAATATTTATATGTGAATACTGTAATCATCATATCCCTGGCCTTATCCCACTCACATGGGTTCGGCACGCAAGGTTTTATAAACCTTAAAGTTTTGCTATAATTTTTTACAGCCTGCCTGTCGCCAACCCAACTGGTAAGAATAATTTAAAATTAAATATAATATAATACATAAAAAGCTAAATAATTCAAAATTACTTCTAAAATACACCAAAAAAACAACTTCAAGTTCTTGTCTTGATAATCATCCTAATAATTGTGTGAATACTGAAATACCTGCACAAAATAATAATATTGTCTCAAATGTCCTAGAGAGAAGTAGATCTATGGTTCGAAGGAACAAAAATATAAACATACTATGAGTGTATGTGCACATACATAAATACATATATACATTTGATCAATTCACAAAAGAGATTTTTGATGAGTCATATGTCAACATTAAACTTATCACATGTTTATATGTTTTATTTAAATATAGATAAGAACAATAATATATTACTATTTGTCCTCATTTCAGCCAATTTACCAGTCAATTTTACTAAAAAACAAAAAAATTGTTGTGACCTTACTGGAATTTTCTGATAAAAGTTACCATTAGGGCAATGTTCTTTACAATGTTACTCTTGAAACCTATTTTCTTCATAAAAATTTCACGCAAACTTCAAATTTTTGCATTATAAATTTCATAAAAATATCATATCATCTTTTTCGACTATAACAACATTATATATGTATATCTAGCTCTTAAGTATGAAGAAGTAGTAAAAAAGTTATTTGAGAAGCATCCTACCATTTTCGAAACCAGCAACTCATCTATAGATCTAATAATCTTACTTGTTTGTCCTTTTATAAGAATCATATAATTATATGAGAAAATTCACATTTACTTACAGTATCACCAATGTGAAAGTATGCCTTGAAAGCCATAGACGCTTCAGGGGGTATATCTTTCAATGCATCTTCAATCTGCTCCTTGTCTAATGCATTACCATTTTCCACACCGTTGCACCTCAGGTCCAGACTTGTGCCTGGTGATGTGCCCAAAATGATGAACGAGTCCTCATCATTATTTGCCAAATTCACATTGGTTGCCATTTTTGATCATCTAGAGTGGAAGATAGATGACATTTATTGAATATAATATTAATTAATAATTTAATAAGTTGAAATTTACCAAATCAAATAAACTGTTTCCTTAGACGACTAAAAATAAAACGCAAAATTTTACCCAATGAGGAATGTGGTATCCACCCAGCGTTTATTGTTATTGCAATAAGTGCCACTTTACTTCCCGTCAATTGCGAGCAGTTCGATAAACAAACGACATGAAGGTGTTATCAACAAAATTGTTTGGAGAAGTAAAAAAGCACTTTTCCACCCTCTATTTCTTGCAAACATTGAACACTGACAGATGACAGTGGCTTAAATTGACGCTGACATATGATAATTGACGATTGCTTTTGTTCCTTTCTATGCGTATTATCATTAATCGCTATTTTTTTGTTGCAAAAAATTTACTGTATTTTATTATATATAGTCGATGTAACGTATTAAAATTATAAACCTTGATCATCTATATCTACTACATTACCTACGCTCAGATAGAAGAAAATACGTTTCATTTAGTAAAGCATTCTTAGGTAAAGTTAATTTAAAGTTTAACCATTCTATATCAATAATTTTCAAGTTAAATCTAACTCAGCTTTTAACCTAAATACTTTAAAAAATTGCAGACTTTACTTTTATAGTTCTTTTAATTATATGTAAGTATGACGTTCCTTTTCGTCCAATTTCTGCTTTGAATGTCAATAAGAAAACTTGTCACTGTTATCAGCCTATCAGTTTATGTCAATGTCAAACCCAATTGGAACAGAACAGAATGGTCGTGTCAGTTTGAAAGTAAAAAGCCTGTGGAGAGGGTGTTAACCCAATTTTTAGAGTGTTTGAAAAAGTAGATTATAAAAGAAATGTCTAATGAACATACCTTAGATTTGCATTATGTTCATCAGAGCTTCCAAAGAAGTCTAAAAGAAGAAGATGATGTAGTGATAGAGGCTTATATTGACGGATACAATGAGCTAGTGAAGTGAGCGTAAGAAAATATGTGTTTATATGTGATCCATATGTTCTGTAATTTAATTGTTTGTCTATTATTTAGGTTCTTAAACCTGATCGGGTCAGTATTCTCTTTTGTGAGTAGTGATGTAAAGAGCAAAATAAAGGTGATGGAAAAACATAGAGAAGGTGACGATGCTATTTATTACGAGTCCTTTAAGAAAATGATGAAGTACGAAAAAGAGACTTGCTTACACGAAAATAATGGTTTTGTTTCTGGTTCAAGGACAATGTTACGATTACATAGAGGATTAGGTATGTGCAAATCTTAGATTGTTAAAAAAAAATCTTTACAGTTCAAAGAATTTTATTTTAAGAAATAATTAGTCTAAATCTTTAAATTTGTTAAGAAGTTTGTGAATGGGAAATGCTTAGTGTTTAGGTGGTGGTGATATTGTGTGCAAAGAATTATCATCTTTGCATTATAATATTGTACTTATATATCACTAAAAGATATCATCTTTCAGATTTCATCAGATTATTTCTGAAACGTCTTAGTGATTCAGATGATGCAGTTAACACATGTACAACTTGCCAGTCATCATATAATGAAACATTGGCTGAATTCCATCCTTGGTACATCAGGAAAGCAGCAACACTTGCAATGCATGCACTCCCAACAAGACCTGACTTATTGAAAAAGGTTAGTCCATTTTTAAATAGATCAGTGATTAAAATTAACATTAAATATGTTTTGTAATGATTTATTTTTAATAAACTAAACTAATTCTAATCAGTTTAAATTTTAAAAAAAGAATATGAAAATTTATTACCTATCATTAACATAAAAAGCAATAATTTTCTTTATCACTAAAAAGGCCAGTTATAATTTTTTTTATCTGATATCTATGAAATATGGATAATAAAATTTAATGTAATAATTATGTTTTACTGAGAGATTATTTACACAGCTGGATTACTTACGCTGTTACAATTTTAAATTGATTCAATAAATTACACATTTAACTGCAATACTAAATCAATTTTGAACTAATTAAGGCTAACAGTCATAACTGGATAATTATATGTGAAAGTTTTATTTCATAACTAGCTGTAACCCGTGGCTCCGTACTCATGGAATTAAAAACAAAACATAATTTGTAGCCTATGTGTTCATCTAGACTATGTTCTACATCTAAACCAAATTTCTGCGAAATCCCTTTTAGTCATTCTGGAGATATCTTCTAACAAACATCCATCCATATAAACATTCGCATTTATAACATTAGTAAGACATCTGCTGGGTTTTGCAAAAGTACTCTATAAAAATTAAATACAAAATATTGATTCCCGTTTCAAGGTGAAATCATTTACATTGCTAACCACTGTGCGGCACTGTACAATTGTAGTTGTGTTAGTGAGTGTACAGCATTGTTTTATAATAAACATGCCTGTTTCTATCTTTGAACATTTATTTACATAGACTGTATGCCTTGTTAACTCATTTACTCCTTTGTTTTAAATTGAAAAGAACAATGTCGTAATTCGATTTTAAATACCGATTGTAGGTATACTATTTACTACAATATTAAACGCACAGCGGGTTCAAGTCGATGTAACATTCTATTATCGTTATCGCTAGTAGAATTGACAAAATGTGTCAAAATTTATAGGAAAAAATACGTGACATATCGAAAGCGACTTCGCTTATCGAATGTTTCTTTGTCTAACCTAGTGTTTCCCCAAGTGGGCGATAACGCCCCCTTGGAGGCGTTTGAAACCTAGGAGGGGGCGATAAGGGGCCTAAAAAATGGGGGGCATTGAAATTAATTAAAGTAATGAAATTGTGGTTTTTAAGTTTTAGGGCTGAATAAAAATTAGGGGGCTCTGAAATATAATTGATTTTCATAGGGGGCGGTGAAAGAAATAAGTTTGACAAGCACTGGTCTAACCCCAAGTTGTCGCAATTAAAATAAATTGTCGCAGTAAAACTACCCCATAAAGTTTGTAATCGGACATTAATTCTAATGTGTTTTTACTCGTTTCTATTTCAATTAGTTGAATTTACTTTAATCAAACTGCATCGTTTCCGTGTTCAGAATTGGTCGTAATTATAATTAACATCATCGTTCATTAGACCCCTTTTCCACTAGCTACATATTACCACTTTCCGTCTTATATATGTGTTGTCACGGCCAGTCACGCAGGTCGTTAGTCGTTTACGAATGGGGGAGGAGCAGTCATCTAATGAGTTAGCGAGAGACAAAGTTAGTTCTTCTCACTCGCTCGCAACCTCTTGACATGTTCTTTATTCAAATGTACCCAAATTTCCAGATCTTCGGTACCGAGGACAGGTTAACTGAAGCGATGACCATACTGCCACAAACTCTTCAATCTTGTGATGAGGTATACCAAAGAGTGGAACAACTTTACACGGACTTCGACTTTCACGGCTTGCCATAAATTAACTAGCCAAAGAATCAAACATATCGGCAGAGCTGGGCATTAACTCGTTAATCCGTTAATCGTTAATTAACGAAGTTAACATTTTGCTTAACGGATTAACTTTTAAGTTAACTTCAAAAAGTGTTAACGCTTTTGTTAACTTCCGTTAAACTCAACTTCCGTTAATAAAAGTCCGTTAATCGTTAAATTAGGAGAAATTTGAAACTTGGAGACGTGCTGTCATTTTGTTTAAATTACGCGCCACGCCACGCTCGTAAGTTCAGGTATGTTGGGCGACTGTCAGCTACTCGAATGGTGAACGAACGAGTTGATAATTGATACATGTGAAGTTCGCGTGCAAGTGTGATGTATCAGAGCGTCCGGGAAAGACGTGACCAACGGGACAAAATGAAAAGAAGGTTCGAAATAGTATATTTCATTACGAGTTTATAAAAGCACGAGTATGTAATAGCCCACATTCCGAACGCTTTTCTTCCCTGCAATACGTGGCGTATTTTTGAGAAACTGTATTAAAAAACTTTTTTTACTCGTGCTTTTTCTTTAGCTTTTTCAAACTCGTGCGTTCTCTTTCGCAGCTGTCAAAATAATGTTTGCTATAAAGAAAAACCAAACACGAAGTTTTTACAAAAAAAAAATCAATGAAGTTTTTATGATTCATGCAAATATTTCTAAAAAGAAGCCTAATTTGTTACAATATCAAATTTAATGATTTGATTCAATGAATTAGGTTAGGTTTCATTTTATTTCATCTCATTGAATTTAATTTTCATTTCACATCAATAAAAATAATCCACTGAAGACTTGGTTGTTTGGACATAGTTCACTTTGCCTACCCAGAATGGGTAAAGAAAAGAAAAAAAAATCTCAGTTTGTATTCTTTTACGGTTGGCGCCATTTTCCAAACATTTTAGTTAGTTGAGTTTATTGTGTTTTTATTATTCTATTAAATTGCTTCATTTTTTCACAACTGTGTCAAAAATAGATGTTTAGTACACGTGCGGAACTGTCATTACAACTTGTTCCAACTGTCAACCCTCACCTTCGGCTGCGCCTCGGCTCGGGTAGACATTTGTCGGAACACTTTGCAAGGACAGGCTTTCCGCACTCGTAATGAAATAAACTATAATGCATTCATACTTGTCTCTAATACTAATGTGTTATAGAATATATAGTCAAATTACTATTTTAAACAAGTGTCGCCACATAAGTGTAAAATTAGTATGTATAATTTTGGTATGGTTAACTGTTAACGATTAACTTTAACTTGCGTTAAATTTTCGAGAATTTAACGATTAACGAAGTTAATTTTTTAATTAACGAATTAACGATTAACGAAGTTAACTTTTCGATTAACTGTGCCCACCTGTGCATATCGGTATATATACGTGGGTTTTCAATGTCGAAACACTTGCAAAAAAAAACATAGTCGTTTCTAATCTCTTCGGAAAACTATAAATATTGTTGGCAGTTTCGGCAGTGGAAAATCACGAATGCAGTATGCGATTCATGTATGGTGTATTTGAGACGCTACGGTAAATTGTGAGGAAATGTATTAACTACTAGGGCAGCATAAAAACGCAGGACTCGTATGGTATGCGACTCTCCCGGCTGCATACGTTTCACTGTTCCCTTTAACCATTGTTTGTAAAGACAGCGACATTATATTTCATAGATTAAAAATATTTTTTTAACACAGTTGCACAAAAAGTGGCGTATTGCAGGAACGTATAGCGTTCGGGATATGAGCTATTACATACTCGTGCTTTTTCTTTACCTTTTCCGAACTCGTGCGTTCTCTTTTTCCAACTGTCAAAATAATGTCTATTAAAAAGAAAAAACCAACCACGAAGTTTTTACAAATAAAAGTTCATAGAAGTTTTTATGATTCATGCAAATATTTCTAAAATGAAGCTATTAATTGTTTCAATATTAGATTTCATGTTAGGTTGCATTTCATTTCATCTTATTAAATTTCATTATCATTTCATATCAATAAAAAAAATCTACTGAAGACATGGCTTTATGGGCATAATCCCCTTTGCCTACCCAGAATGGGTGAAGAAAAAAATCTGCTTATATTCTTTTACGGTTGGCGCCATTTTCCAAAAATTGCTTCATTTTTTCGCAACTGTATTAAAAATAGTTGTTCAGTACACGTGCGGAAAGCCTGTCATTGCAACTTGTTCCGACTGTTTGCAATGACAGACTTTCCACACTCATAATACAATATACTATTAAACAGTATAATAACTCTACTGTGATATAATCTTCCAATTATATTATCTTCAATTAAAACTTGTAGGTTGTACAAATGGTCCTACCATTTTATCGAATATGTAGAAACAAGGAGTGATAACCTCGATCCGTGTTACATTTGTAACGTAATAAAATCGGTCAAATAAACTTCAAAGTCCCAAATGACTCTTAAATTAAACATTAATCTTAAAAATAATTAAAATATTGCATAAATTGGTATATTGAAAACAAAATTATCATAATTTTAAATTTGCAATCAACTTTTGATAACATCTCTTTATCCACTTTTTATCGCAGTGAATAATAGCATAAAAAACAAGCTTTAACAGTTGAGGAGCGTCGGAACAAAAAACGATAAAGCAAATTTTGACTTTTTTTTATTATCATAATAATAGGTTCTGAACCATGAACTTGGCCATATTTTTACAATTAAAAAAAAAAGCAATGTGATCGGTTTTTGTTCCGACGCCGCTCCTCAGTTGTTATACAAACAAACAGTACTTTATCTCCTCCAGAAGTGCATTTTAAATTGCATATATAGGCCAACGACAGAACTTAAAGCATTAACAAGATTAATTTGAATACAAGAACAAGAAGGATACAAAAAATAATCTGTAATTTTTATTTTATACTTTTAAAAATAACAAAAATTATTGTAAGTATTTTTTATCAAGTTGATTTAAAATAATTAAACATTTTCTAAATGTCAAAATTTATTTAGGAGCCATCGAAGTTTTGTAGATGATGCATTTTACATAGCTGAATACAAATCTATGGTCAAAAAAACATTTTAGGTTACAACAAATTTGTCTATGCTATGACATCAAGTAGGTCCCTTTTCCACTAAACTACTTTAATGATGTCTCTGTGTTTTGTTTTTTTGGCTGCTTAAACAAGGTTTGATTATTTTAATACTTAAATAAGTGTTGTATTGTCAAGTTTTACTTCAGCTGCAACATTTAACGTTTTATCATTTAATAATATCAGATAATATTTGATAGGCGTGGATTAATTATAAATGAAGATAATAAACCTAGTCTATGGGAAATTCAACCTTATTGCAATCACTTTTTATCGCACGTAAAACATACTCAAGTTCTTATACACAATACATGGATTTACCATTATAAGGACGATATCCCCAAAATAAAATTTTAGGTTATAATTTTTTGTAGGTTTTTTGTTTTGGTTTTTTTGCTACACGGTAAATACAGCTTTGTATGAATATACCCTTTTAGTGGAATATAAGATTACTAGCTGTCGCCCGCGACTCCGTCCGCGCGCAGTTAAAAAATGGGGGGGGGTATGAAAAATAGATGTTGGCCGATTCTCATAGATACCGGATAAGCACAAAAAGCCGCCGTTTCGGAGGAGTATGGCAACGAAAACTGTGACACGAGAATTTTATATATTAGATATTAGATTTAGCATGGGTACATGTTAATTTCTTCGACTATTAAACCTTTGTAAAAATAATAATATATTTTTCTAACCTCAAAATTTACCTTAGCGCCTATCAAACACAAATACGTAACATGATACACTAAAAGGAAAAATATAAGATCTCATTCTTAGGTACATAAAAAACGTATAATTTACAATAAGTAAATAAATTATATAATTTAATTAGATGCCAGTTGCTTATATTTTATTGGTGCAAATGAGACATTTATTCTCTATATTCTAACACTAACCTAGATCTCAGGGACTATCACGAATATTTGCGATATGCGTTTACGTAAATCATCGAAAAAATATGGCAAAAATTGTACAAAATTTAACCTTCTACTTTATACTACTACTGCCAATGCGTTGTACAAATCTTATAATTTTGCCGATAAATGACGTTACGAATACTTTCTTATTAATGCAAATTTTCGTGTTAGTCTCTCTGCTTGTGATTTGGCATGAATACTGTAAAATTAATCTTATTGCGATGTTTATAAAGTTTATATTTTAATGTATACAGTAATTGTGAGCTCAATCGCAACTTGTGCTCATATAATTTTATACGTATTATTCTATTAAATAATTTAACATCTCTATGAAGTATCTAGTAGGTTCTATTAGGAGTTAGGAAGAATTCGTTCTAATATTGTATTTAAGTAAATAAAATCAAAGAGATATAAAATTGCAAGAGAATTTTTGATAACGACGTATTATTCGAAACCAAAGCTAAATTATGCAATCTTAAAAAAATATCGGTCGAAAAAAAAAACGCCCATCTATGATTTCCCGCCATTTCATCGAAGTGTTATATCATATGTAAATGTATTAAGATGCTATTTTATATATTATGTTTCACAATATCCAAGTAGAGTGCCGAATAACTTACTAACTGTGCGTTTCTGAGACCAAATTTTCTGTACAAAACATATAGTCATCTCTGGCATTATCTTTGACAAAACAGTGATAACAATATATTTTAAACGGACATTTTGGTCTCAGAAACTCACGGTAAGAAACAAATTAACGAAACAATTAATACATAATATTTCTCTTCAAAATAGTTTGCGTTTCACAGCTTATTAGGCCTTATACTAAAGGTTTTTTTCACAATAGCCAAGTGACCAAGAACAAGCTAACTTATTGGTCATATAAAGTCTTCGTTCGTGTTTCACCAATCATTTGGTGTATGCCCAAATAAGCTATAAAATGCAAACTATTTTTGGAGTGTAATGTGTCAGTTTATTTTTTATTTCTGCACTTTACTTGGACATTGAGAAAAATGCTGTTAGTTTAAGTAACTGTTATATAAGAATTAACGTTAACATTTTTACGAACATGATGATTCAATATTTTTTTTTATTTTTTATAATTCATTAATTTATTTGTTTATTTATTATTTAAGTACATAGTTAAATGTATCAACTTCAACATGTATATAATGGTACTAATTAAAAGTATTATTTTTAAATATATAATTTTAAATTTTACATTCCCAAGCCATTCCTTAAAATAATCACAACAGAGAAAATTTGTTATTTCTTTTGTGTGTTTTAAAAAAATAAAAATCTATGCTTGAGCTACTTTGTTGTTTTATTTAATAATAATAATAATTAAGGCCTAATTTTATAACTCTCCTTTCCCACCCTTTTCCTATAAGGAAAATATGTGAAGGGGAAGTAGACTTGACGGAGGAAGGGATGCATAGGAAGGGGAAATAATCTCATTCTGTGCGACCCTTCCTCCATCAATTAGGGGTAGACAACGCAACTTAAATTGCGGATATCTATGGGCAGCGGTCACTTCGCTACTCCGGCGAATTCAGGTGACCGCTCGGTCATTTTCCACCTTATCATATAAAAAAAACGAATCAAATCCGAACATAATGAAATATTAAGATGATTAAAAATAGGTACATATTTAATGTAACATTTTTAATTCATAAACGAAAGTCGTTATATCAAAAGTTTCAATCATCTCCGTGGTCCTCTTCGTCGTCGTCTTCATTCTGATAACCAAAAAATTTATAGTTTGTAAAAGTTTCGCTTATCACGAAAAAGCAAGCTCTAAAATATTGACAACATACCTCGGGTTCTGGTCCCGCATCTGCCTCTGGTTCCGGTTCCGGTTCAGATGGTGGTATCACTTCCTGTTACATATATTAAAATAAATTAAAAAGCAACAGACATCAACGAAAAACTGTTACTGTTAAAATTTCGCTTTGAAATAATAATTTGAAATGAGATTTACGTTTTCTGTGTAACTTAATATCTCCCTTACTTATCCAAATGTCAATTTATTTTAGTACCTTTACAAAGCTAGCGCGTACCATCTTTACACCGCATCATCACTTCATCGGGTGGGATTGTGTTCAAGCGCTAGCTTTTTCAATATTAAAAGGACTGTCAAAAAAAACTACACATGTACAATGAAAAAAGGTCTTACACAACAAATTGTAGAGTCTAGACCAATGCTTAAACGCTTAAGTAATAACAAAAGAGTAGTAACTGTAATCCTCACCACAACTTGCTCCTCTTCAACGACACTCTCTTCCTCAACATACTCATCACCGTAGCCCACAGGGAACATAGCCAAACAGTCTCTCTCGCCCGACTCCAAATCACTGCTGATATAGCACGGGTTCAGCCCCGCCAGGGTCAGGAGAGCATTGCTACGCTTGCGAGAGACCATAAGCGCTAAACGGTCACGACTGTTGGTGATGAATTGTATATCTTTAAAACATTCACTGCTAAGCATTCCGACGTTAAAATCGAATTAGCATTGAAAGTGTTAATGTAGCATCTGCTAGTAATTATATCCTTAGCTATAAAATAAGTTCAAGCTCCGTCTCTCTATTTGCAATAAACTCAAAAACTACTGGAAGAATATTAATAATCGGAACATCGTATAAGTAGTCGCGCAGAACACAATATTCGGAGTAGGTCGCAGTAGCGGGCTTGAGGGGCGACTTACTTCCCAGCGTGTATTGTAGTGACTGTAATAACTTACTGTTTCCTCAGTCTCGTCATCTGGTCGTACTGCTTTATGGTGAATGCGACGTGTTCCATAGCATAAGGGTCCTCGCCCATAAAAATTCCAGCCTATTAAACAATTTAAAACATCTATTCTAAGCTACTCTAGGAAACTGGTTATAAAGATAACGAAAAACACTCAATAGACAAAAGGCGAAATTGTTTTTGTGAAATTGTGGTTGTGGTATTGCACTGATCGAGGGGGTCTTTCGTGGAGGATCTAAAGCTGTTGATGATGCTGCTCCAATTAAAAAAAATTATAGAAATATGATATGTAGTTATATATGTACATGTTTAATATATAACATGATACGTAGAAGTAATTAAATTAAATAAATTAATAAAAACATATTTTAGAATTTAGTATACATTGACATCTGTGCAATGACCTGTATGATTTCACCTGGAAACTGCTTCATGGCGTCGCGCACCTCGTGCCGCTTGTCCACGGAGAATATGACTAACACATGCGGCGGCAAGTGCTCAGTCTCCAGCGTGGTTATCTGCTGTACAACCTACACAAGGAAGACCTCTAGCAACAAAGTTACCATGTCATTTGATGAAGGGTAAGCAATCGACAAACACATTTTACCAAGGCAACGAAACTGAGTTATGTATAAATTCCAGTGTTAAGTAGTCTCTATATTCTACTTATTATGCATGAAGAAATTACTTTAGGAAAAAAGAAAGCTAATCCATTAGCTTTCGCTAGTTCGTTAGGCGGCGCGTACAGTCCAGGCACGAACAGCCCTCCCGGAGGAATGTAGTCCTCCCCCTCCACTGACACATCAGAGTGGAAAACCTCCTCTTCTTCCACCACCTTCTCTTGGTCTTCCGGCTCCTGGTGTTAGAAAAAGCTATACTCAATTTCTGAAAGATTTGACCGAAACAAAAAAATAAATCGTATCAATTTCTAAAGTTTTTGTAAGTAATAAAATTGGCTTTTTCCATTTTCATTTCACACAAAACAAAACAGAAGTTTCATCACATACAAAACAAATGAAATCTTAATTACTTCTTCCACAACTTCCGGTGCTTCTTCCTCGGCGATTTCTTCTCCAACACCTTCTCCTTCTACCTCTTCTTCACCTGCTTCCGGTTCCGGCTCAGCAGGTAACTGTCAAGTTATAAATAAAACTATAATTTCAGTAGTATTGTCTAAAACATTCCTTTATTACATATTGATAATTCCATCAGTACCGAGCTGAGACTTATTTACCAGCGTCCATACTCACCAGGACAATCTCCACTGGCTCGTCCTCTTGCATGTGATGCGTAGCTATATCGAATGTTGTTAAGCGACTTACCCCAGCTTGTATCCTAGCCATCCTCTCTTCTTCCTTCCGCTTCTTCTCCTGATATAATCTCTCCTCTTCGGCTTCACGCGCTAGCCGCGCTTGTTCTGCTGCTAATCTTTCTTGTTCTTCTTTTTCCAATCGCTTAAATAGTTTACATTAAAAATAAAGTTGTTTTGTAGAGCATAGTCAAGTATTTTTATCTACGTATGAACGTACGTTGATGTTAATGTTTTTACCCTCTCTAACAACCGTTAAATATGCCAGGTTAAAAATGTATTACCAGCTTTTTTTAAAGGAAACAGGAGAAGACAATGATAATACCTCAGATAGATAAATACCATAGTAATCTAAAAGCACTGTTGTGATAACTTACCAATTTCTCAAGCTTAGCTTCGTAACGCTCGCGACGCACCTCGCGCACGGTCTTACTGACGGCGGCGTAGCGCTCGTAGGCCGGCACCAGGGGCACCTGCTTCTCCGGCGGCACGTCTTCCTTCGGTATCGGAATTTCCTCGTACAACGTGTACCGGAGTAACTCTTTAGAAATACATAATTGTCATAACTAACAGTTTTACAATTTAATTCGTTCATTTTACATTTTGATGCTAGCTGTCATCTATTACTTTATAGAAAACAATATCTTCCTCTCTTTATTACTCGTCAGAAAAAATGTATTAGTTCTCCTGCAGGTCGGGATGTTCGTGTAATGAGTGAAAGTAGGTACATCATCAATAAATTACGTACTGACAAAGTTCCTTGTATCTGTGTCGAACATCTTGAAGAGCACGACGAGCACCTCGCCGGAGAGCAGGGCGTGCACACAGGCCTCGTTCGGCTCCACATCGCTCATATACAGCGCTTCGGGCACCATCGCCTCCGTCAGCTGTATCGTTTCCTTAGCGCCAACTTGGATATCTGATATGTATTTATAGTTTTACACAGAATCCATATGTTACCCAGCTAAAACCCTTAAAGGATGTGTAGAAATATCTTCAGGTAGGCTCCCGTTTACCTGCTTGTTATTCTTCATAGATGGAAACCAATTCACAACGTTTTGGGGAATAACAACCTAATAAAATTCAGAAAACTGCCAGCTAAAGCCTTTATCCCATAAATTTAGTGACCATGTCCATATTAGTTGTCGTTGCCCTACTTTAAATAATCAAAACAAGACTAAAAATTTTGTCTTTGCAGTGGATTATTCTTTAATTATTGGCCTCTCCTGGGTGTACATATATCAAACACTTAAAACGTACTAATGAGATCCCACTTCTCGTAGAGATCGACATGCGCCTGGTGGCAGTGGGGCCAGTACAGGATAAAGTTGAGCTGCGTGAGATTCTTGGCCATTCTTTCCGCTACCCTCTTCTTACGCGCGGCCAGCGTTAGGATACGTATCCGTTCTCTCGCCTGACGTGCTTCTTCTTCTTGCTTTAATTCCATTTCTATCTTTTCCTGTGTTCAAGTTACAGTTTCTTAAATTATTACAATTACAATAGTTTCTTAAAAGAACGTCATATTAGAATAGAAATATTACTCCAAGAAGTTTGCAAACGATTTATAGGAGTATTGTAAAACGTACAGACTCCTCAGGCAGGAGTTCTTCAATGGGTTGCTTGGGTCGCTCAATGCCGGTCTCCAATTCCTTCTTCATAAAAGCTAGCTCTTCCTCGATGATGCGGCAAAGTTCGATGCCGTTCGCGCCGAACATCGCTCGCGTCAGCTTACCCTTCTACAAAGTTCATATAGGTCAGAAGTCACTAATCTTAAAGGCCTAAAATAACAAGCGACTAAAAGACGAAGTAATATAGTGTGCTTTTTTCGGATGCTAAAGCGCTGTCGGTAAATTACTAAAAACCACTGTTCAATGTCTGCGAGACGGATTTTGCCTGCAAACGCTTTCTTCTGCCTTTCGCATGTCGGTAAAGCGACGTAAAAAGCTTTTTCGTTTAATATCTCATGATTAATACTTACAACTATAAAAAGAAAAACAGGTTCACTCTTTCCTCTAAACCTTGCTAGGACGTCTACTTTGTCAGCCAACGCCTAGAAAAAAATAAAAGACAGCGTTGCTTACAGCAGTAGTGACTTAAAAAAATTGCTTCAATTTTAGTTATAAATCAAGTAAGTCTACTACTTGCAAAAAAAAATAAAGAAAATTGCAAGATTACCTTTCCCATAGCTATCCTGTCTTGACCTATTTCTAGTTTCCCCTTCCTAATAGCGTTATTGGTGGCCAGACACGGGCCGCAAAAGTCTGAGTAAACTTCCATACCTGACACACACAACAAATGAATAAATGTGTGATAAATAAAACTAACTTATGTAGATTCTAAATACGAACAGAACATAACACTCGTAACATTGATACAAGGAAAAGAAGTGATAAAAGATGAAAAAGGGATGTTATGTTTAGCTATCTACCACTATCTACTCACTATCTACTATGTTATGTCTAGCTGATCATGAGTTTCATTCCAAGGGAATGAGAGAGGGATGACAATATGTTTTTGTATAAGTGTTTTCAATGTGAATTCAAGCTAACTGTCATCGTGTTAACATACATATAAGCTGATCCATATGTTCTATCAAATAATCCTGGAATTCCTCGTTCGTTTCTACATTATCTTGTATAGATACTTGTCCTTTACGTGCCATTTTCCTATTGGTTTATAAATTCCTTACTTTAGTTTAAACAAATATTCTTATTTTCAACTAAGCTTCAAATAACAGCAAGCTGTCAGATTGATGATGAAATAAAGTTTTTTTCTTAATAGAATTTGTTAAAAACTTAAAAACGAAAGATATATACAGCGGTTAGTCTCCATTATCGAAACTTCTGATAGAAATATATAGCTATCTCCGTTTTCTCAACGAGAGTAAAAGGGATGTCTTTTGTACAGATGTTTCGAAGTCTCAGAAGCAACTAACCTCTTCGAGGTCCTACCTCTGTCATTAAATGTTTCTTAATTTTACGTCAATTTCATTATCATGTCAATAACAAAAATAACACAGAGGAATTGTTATATAAAAATTATGGTTAACCGTTATAATTGATGCATACAATTATTCAAAATTAAAAGACATTCTGGACAACATAATAGTTACCTAGAATGAATGTATTTGCAGTTCTAATGTGGAAGCATTACATAATAAGAAAGCGACACATGTGCATGACAATACTGGAGTTGTTCACGCCACTCTTCTTGCTATTACCTCTGATTGGATTTCATAACGTTACTACGAAAATACAAGCTAATTCCCTCAGATCTCCCCCAACGGTAAGACCCAATGCGTAGAATCACTGAAAACATTGCACATAGTTTCTTATACGATGTGATCGAATTGAAATTAGTGATTAATTTCTCTCTGAGTGTGTTGTTCCTGCATTAAAGGGTCGCTTCTTTGCAAGGTGGATGACGTTGAGCACTAAGCTAAACACAAAAATAAAAGTTTATACTAAAATGTTGAAGGTATTTTTCTCAAAATTGTATCGAGTATTGTACAAAATGTGCAGATTTTTGAGAAGCAACTCGTAGACTCTTTTTCTAACAGTGTGTCTAGTCGCGCAACGATTCGCGATGATGATAAGTACTTCTCAATAAATTAGAAGTATAAATTAAATTGTTTAAACTTTCGTGAGACATCATAGTTAATTAATTAAGAAACGGCTTAACTCATTTCTTAATTAATTAATTAGAAGTATGAAGTTAAAAATTATAGAATCAATTTGTGCACTGCAGGTGCCGCATCTTGTGTACACGCCGAACACGGAACTGACTAGCAGGCTCGTAGAAAAAATTGCAGACACCCTGTACATACCTCCATACAAACCTATTCCAGGTAAGGTCATTGAACCAGAATTTTGATAGTTATACGTCTTTAACAAGTAAATTATAATAACGATGAAAATTATGAAACAGATAAAATGGAGCATAGTTACATGAGATCGCACGAAATAAAATCGGAAGAAGAGCTGAATCTCTTGCAGTCCGTCGATGGCCTCGTTGTGTTTGAGGTAATTCGTTTATATGCAGGTGTTGTGTTATAAATTAAGTAGGAAACCTTTGAGCAACCTCCATTCTAAGATGTTTTAATATCTCAACTTAATTATTCTTCAATTTTGCTGAAATTGCGCATTGCTGCGGTGGCTTTTACTGAGTGAGACGTCTCGATACGCTTTAAGAAATAGCATAATCGAGCTTATTGTTTTTTTAATGAATACCAATTGCCTTCTAGAATCTAGATGGTGAATATTTACCGGATTATCTTAATTATACAATACATTTAAGAAATCCGCATCACGTCACAGTCATGTCAAGGAGACGAGATTATGAACATTTAGGTGAGTTTGATCTTTAAGTGAGTATGTTTCTTTAGATACTAGTACTTTATTTAAGTAAAAGATGGTTGAAAGATGCTGGCAATTAAAATTCATGAAAGAAAGAATATGCAAATTGTACTTAAGATAGATAATGAGCGCCACAATCCCCAATTAAATTATACCAAAGAATTGACAGCTGGAATTTATTAAATTGTAAATACATACGTTTTCGATGAAAATGTAACCCACAGTCATGCTCGACATACTTTTTAGGTCAATTTTCGTGATCATAATTATTCTATTGAGTTGTAATTTCCAGACGAATTGAGCGAATCATTTCTCCGACTACAATGGGCTATAGATTCTAGCTTTATAAAGATAAAAGCCAATACAGATGAAGATTTGCAGGTTTGTTAACATCATTTCTATTATTTTTAATTAAAGGACGTTTTCTAACTATCCCAACTAAACAAGGATTATGATAATGGTATAATGGAATCCACAACGTGGTGATCTCCAGACCTTCTCTTTAACAATTATGCTTGTTGCTTCAACTTTAATTAAGTCAATATAGTTAGCTACTGTGGTTTCAGAATATAACAATGAAGCAATTAAGGAGTAATGCTCATCAACTAGCACTTGATCGTACATTATCCGATATCATATTCTTTTCCTTGATCGCAGTCACTTTCATTGCCCCCATATTTTCTTTCACACAAATCATGCTGCGAATGAACGAAGACAAAACAACAGGAATACAGGTAATTTAGTCCAAGAAAGGTTATTTTCTTATAGTTAAACATGGATGGTTATATCAGTTTTATCCAAAGTTATTCTTCTCGTAGACCCAATTCAAAATGTTAACTGGTTTCAGTACCCAACAGTCCTAATGCTTTTTTTCTTTAACTTGTTAACTCTTGAATTCATGTTCCACCATCATGTTCTCTGCTTAAATTATATGTTCTTTTTACAATTAAAAAACTAAGTTTCAAGGTAACATTTTTCAAATTGACAACAAACAAGAGAGAAAAGTTTTATGGAATTCTTTTCTTGTGATTCCACAAAATATTACCAAATTAAAAATTTCAATAACTTCATCATCTTCCAGGAGATCTCTGAGATGGCTGGCGCATCATCACTGATGATTTGTCTATCGCAGTTAGTGAATTCATTCCCACCGTCGCTAATGATGGGTGTGGGCAGTAGCATAGTGTGCAAGCTGCTGGACATCGAGGCAAATCCTTTCATCACGTTCATCGGCTGGTTCCTGCACTACATGACAGTGATCGCATTCGCTTTTGCCCTCAGTTACATCACCAAAACCAGTGAGATATATAATAAAATAACTATTCCGTTTAAGTTCGTCTCGTATGCTCGTTCTACTAGTTTTATAAGAATTTAGATAAATAGTTAAATGAAAAAATGTCTATATTCAAGATAGCTGGCTAAAGAGTGCTATTTTGACTTTGCCTAAGCATTTTCTGTAGTCTAAATAAGTTTATAATATGTGTATACATATAAGTTGGTAAAAAATTATATCCATAATTTTATCAGATGCAGTTTTAAGACTAACCTCCACACTTTGAGTCGCTGAGGGAAAACCTTATTTTAGACGTTGTGTAAGAAATTTACACTAAGCGACTGCTTAAAAACCTTTATCTACTATTTTATCAGTGTATTGTACATATTTGTTTCAGTTTGGTACACAGTGTCTATATCAATGTTTGCGTATCTCACCACGTGGTTCCCTGCCATCCTCATTGAAGTTGGAAGCTTTACTATAATAGGATTGATCCTAAAAGGATTGCTGCCTCACGCTCCATTCATATGGTTTATTCATCAGATATTCGTAGCTAGTGAATTAGGTAATACTTTTCATGTCTGTTCCATTCAATCACATCCATAAATCTATGCTAATCATTCCCAGTCTTAAATGAAGATACGTTTCTATCTGCGCAAACATAAAGAAGTTTTTAAAGTATCATCTAGTCTACTGGTCCTTTTTTGTGTTATCAAGTTCAGTGCCACCGATTCTCCTGGTCAATAAATTTTCGAACATGTTATCGAATGGGTGTTTAAATAAGTGTAAATAATGGTACACTTTTTAGGTGTAGGAATAGATTTTTCCACGTGGTCCGGAGAGTTTCACCGCTTCAATGATGGCAGCAAGAGTGGCAGCGTACGACTCTCCTTTGTATTGCAACTTCTACAGATCATCATGTGTTTTTTACTCACCTTTTACTTGGAGCTGGTACGGCCGAGGAAGTTCGGTATTCAAAGACCTTGGCACTTTCTTTGTCAGGTACACGATATCATCAAATTTTCTTGCTAAATTAGGCAAAATAAATCATGGTTTCTTTGTCCCGACACCAAAATATCCCGATGTTATTAAGTCTTGTATTAAAAGTTCGATTGCAAGTAGGGTTGCCAGGTCGCCAAACCTACTAGCCGGACAGACATGTCAGTTTGGCCGGACATTTGGGTAGAAAGGTCGGACACCCTATATTATTTAGGATTTTGTCTCCGTATTAACACTCTCGTTTAGGAAATGTAAAAAGCCTAACAAAAGCCGGAAAACCGTTTATTTTGGCCTGACGCGCAATCAAAAAGCCTACCTATATCCGGCTTTATCCGCACGCCTGGCAACGCTAATTGCAAGTATTGTAGGAGAATAGAAAAAGAATTTAAATTACTTCAGAAAGGATATTGGGAGAGACCACAAATGACCGCATGTGATAATCTAATGAAGATCAATCAAGACCCAGCCCATGAGAAATTCTTCCAGCAACATCCGGAACCAGCGATTCGAGCGGTCGAGGTTGTTAATCTACAGAAGGTTAATAATCTCACTTATTACTAAATAACATATGTATCTCCATTAAACGTTTATATATTACAGTGTCCATTCCATTGTGACCAGTAGCTTGAATGTGTGTCATCAGTCAGTCTGGTTTAATAACTTTTTTACTTGACGATGTGTTACAATTAGAACTAGAATAAAACGCTTTTGTAGATGTACAGAACAAATACTGGAGCGACTATATACGCTGTCAACAATATATCTGCTACGTTCTATGAGGGGGAGATCACCGTTATTATAGGTCACAACGGCGCTGGAAAGTCAACTCTTATATCAATTATTGCAGGTAGTTTATGATTATATGAAGTTAACCCAACCAAATTATTTATTGATAGTACCTTTGATTATTCGATGGCGTCATTGGCTGCTAGTACCCTTTTCAGAATAATTCGATGTTTACTTCATCCATCATATAAAAAATTATCACCTCAAAAATTACCGACTCTTTCTATTTAACATTTCGTAATATTTAGACTGAGACTTTTCCTTTTTGTTTTTTTTTTTTTCTAAAATTTAAATGAGCGTTTAATTCTATTAAGCTTAAACCTAAATTCAACATTCGTTTCAGGGATGTTAAGGCAAACATCAGGAAATGTGTTCATAAACGGATTTGACACATTGACTCGTCAAGTAGATTTGAGACGTAAAGTTGCCATTTGTCCACAGAACAATGCTTTGTATCCCGATTTGACCGTCAGGGAGCATTTAATGTTTTTTTGCATGGTAAATTGTAATCATCGTAACTTATCGTAAGTAGCATTGTAACTGTTAGGCCTTTCGTACACTAGGCAACGTAAATAATCGTAACCCGGAGATTTTGGTCGCTAAGCGACTTGCGCAAGACGATATGGTAAAGATTCAGCTTTACTCGTACTGAACTAATAGACGATTCAATGTTGTGTGTACGGAGCTCGCGCAACTCGATTTTCGCAAGGAATTCGAAGACTTACGTTGCCTTGTGTACGAAGGGCCTTAGTTGACAAACATCAAATATTTAGAACATTATTAACTTCATATGCCCATGGGGTTGTGGGGGCCATTCATTTAGAATTAATATTTTCATGTGGCGCAGATGAGGGGCGATTCAATGGAAAAGGCGCAGGATTACGCGGAAGAACTTATGAAGCAGTTGGATCTTTATGCTAAGGATACGTGGACACCGGAGAAGATGTCGCACGGGATGCTGCGGCGGCTGCAGTTCGGCTGCACGCTGTGCGGCGACGCTAACCTTCTGCTTCTAGACGAACCCACCACCGGCCTCGACGTCGAAGCCAGAAGGGAGATCTGGGATATATTGTTGGTGAGCATTAACTACCAACACCCTTTAACAGAGCAGAATTTGACTTCTGAATTGCTTTATTCATGTCGGCAGTTTTTTTATTCTAATAATGTTTTACTTGTACTGATCATTTCAAGACACTCCGAGGACATCGGACGGTGATTATGTCGACGCATTACATGGACGAAGCGGACATCTTGGGCGATCGCATCCTGGGCCTCCACTCGGGCATAATACGATGCTATGCGACGCCGGAATATCTGAAGAAAGCAATTGGTAAACATAATTATAATAGACACTAGGTAAATGAGATCTTCTGTTGCCTATATGTCTAATGAAATAGTAACGATCAATAATGAACTCCTAGTTTCTAGGGACTTAAACATAAAATGACGGAATTAGAACTTGCTAAGATGTGAGTGCGGGTGATAGAAATGCGAAAAAATGTTTCGGCTCTATCTCAATTCAACATTTAAGCATTGTCCATAGGAAACACTTCACTAATCTTGATCAATTTTACAAATAGGCGCGGGGTTCCGTGTGTCAATTACTACGCGAATGCTACCGGACCTGCACAAGATTAGTTCGGTGATGCGCGAAATGTCGCCCGATGCGGAACTGAGCGACAAGATTCTGCGCACGCTTGTCTACGAAATCTCTCCCGCGACTGACATGGAATGCCTTCTTAACAGGCTTGAGGCCTGCAGATCTAAGCTTGATATAGAGTCTATAGGGATAGGCACTGTCACAATGGAAGAAGTTTTTATGAAGTGAGTTAGTTGTGTGTTTAAGGTGACTATTCTCTTAACTTTAAAGCTTTATTTCTCGTCGATGAATCTTTGAGGCCAGGAAAGTTGATTTTTTATCTCCAATCGGTGCTTTAAGTTCTGCACTTATTACTGTGTGGACCATTTGAAAATTAAATTTTTAAATATTTATTCCTATTTATCTTAGGCTATGTAGCGACATTTGCATGGATGCGTTTCATGAAGGAGTGCCATTTTTAAAAAAAACTGGTGAGTTTTAGGAAATTGAATAAAAGAAATCGTCAGTGTCTATACACTACAATTTAAGTAAATGATCATTTTTCATTTATTTTAAGAGGAATTCTGTTTTGACCCAAAATGGACGGTATTTTTGACCCAGACGAGAGAGTTGTTCAAGAGGCAGATTGACTTTAGTCTTTCAAAACTTGTGCCGTTTTTATTGCTAGTAAGTTTTAACTGCTACCACTTGTACCTACATTAAATTAACGATGAAAAATCATTATTACCATAAAATGTATTATTGATAATATCAATATTACGCAAATAAAAAATCTCTTTGCGCACTAATTGATCAAAGTCGCTTAATAAGAAATTATCATGTTTAAAACTTGTTTCAGCAATTCATTTGTCCTTTGGCCCTTTGCTTGATTTTAACTAATGTGTTAAACAATCCATACGTCCTGGCCTATTTAAAAATGGACCTGAACATGTACAACGAAGTAGACGCGCCTGTTGCCACCTACGATATTAGCTGCAGTGGCGACCTCGGTGATATTATAGATAAACTAAAGATCGCCTACCCACATCTCATACTGCGTCAAGCGAAAGAAAAATCTGGTCACCGTGCGTATATTTTTTTAGTTATACATTTTGAATCTGCCAAACGAAAACAATGAAAATAGATACGTGATTTGTCAATTTATAAAATATTACCCGATTCTTGAAAGTTATTCACTAATATTTCTTTATGTCACCATTAATTATAAACTCGATATTAAAGCTTGTGCGGGATTCGCACCGATATAAGGCTATCCACGCCCCGATTATTTTTTTACAGACAACTGCGACTGCGACAAATGTACATCGCTGAAGAGGACGTTCTCCAGAGATATCATCGACGTTTACGTGGACGATCACCAGGCGATGCTGAACTATGACAGCAGTGTGAAGCATTCAGCATCTGTTGGATTAAATTTGCTTAGCAACATCATCGCCGCTCAGCGCCTGGGCGCCAGCTACGAGCCGGTCATTAAAATGCGAGTTATCTACGGGTACTTCGACTGGAAAAAACCGAAAAGCGAACTTAATTGTTACATGTTCGCATCTATAAGCGTGTATAGTAAGTTTGGTCTAACATTTTTTAAACGTCATACTTGAATTATAAGTGGCTCACACGAGATATATAGAATTAATAACATAACATTTCTTCCCATCCTCTGTTGGTTTATTCGTCTTTTCCACACAACTGTTTGAATGTGTACCAGTTATACTATCGGCGGCGATGAATGACGTGATGCTGCCGTACCGAGAGCGGATGGCGTATACCCGCTACCTGCACGTGAAGGCCGGTTGTCCGTCCGTGCTTTACTGGCTGGTCACGCTGTTCTACCACATGGGCCACTATCTCCTGCTACACTGTAGCGGCACCATCATCGCCGCCATCGTTCTCGACAAAGACGACACGCTCGATAACGTCGAAACAATGAGTCAGTTAAGAAGAATATAAAACCTGTTAACTTTTTTATTGAGAATTCAACCTTCAAGAGGGCAAGGGTACAAAATTCTATCTGTCTTTTTCAGATGCCTACTTACTTGCACTTATAATGTGCGGATTGAGCTTTTTCACATTTGTATATTTTTTAACGTATTTCTGCCATGAGAAGACTATTGGTTTGGTAGTTTTGTTGCTTCTGATTTATTTTGGTTAGTAAGTGTTATTGTGTAATCTTGTAGTGGTATCACGTGTAAAATTATTTAGCCTTAGTGGGAAATGCATAAAAAAATATCTCTTTATACATCAGGTTTGTACGCTCATCTACTTAAGTTTGCTTACGAGAGTCTCGAGGTGAACCATGGAACTCTGTTGTTGGTAGACAATCTAAGCATGTTCATACCCATGTATATATTCGTGCTGTCGATCAAAAGGCTGACGAATTCTGCGCGGTACAACCAAATGTGCTTGTATTACTACCAGTTTTGCACCCAGACGCAAGGACCGCTGGATTATCCCTCGGATGTTTGTTGCGGTAATTTTTTTTCAACAATTAGTTCCAAAGTCTACAAAATCTTACGACAGATACACAAAGCAAACTACCAACTACAAACTTATTCAGACAGGTCCATGGGGTATGGTCACTGGTTCAGTCCTTACAGAGTCTCGACGGATGGCATGGGTGTGCCGCTTTTAGTAAATACTGCTCAAATAATAGTTTTTACCGTAAGTATATAAATAATTTTATCACACCAAGACCTTGACTTTTATTTTACCCGTAACTGTAACTCTTAATAGATAAATTTACGCTGAAATGTAAAAGGAGCATTTCTACAACCGATAGGCATTAATATGCCAGAAATCTTAACATTTGCAGAGCCTTGTTTTACTGTTAGAGTATCAACAACTAGAAAAGCTATGGAATAAGATAAAAAACAGACGCGCCTATCCACTGCCAACTAGAAAGTATGATAATCCAGACGTTTTTGCAGAAAAGGAGCAAGTAAGAACCACAATCGAAAGGCGTGAGTTAGTTTGAAGTATGAATCCTATAACATAATAATGAAATTTGTTCCTAGACTATTTTCAAAATGACTTTCAGACCTTCGTCAGACAATTGTACTACTTAATAATATTCGATGCGATTAGCTACGCGCTGAATAGACAAGGAAAGTGCTGAAATCTTTAGAAATCAGTTCATTACTAATGAACTGCTTTTTCATGAATTTTTTGTTACATAATTAGATTAGAACTAATTTATGTCGTGTTATAATAATGCCGTGTCTTTCTGATTGAAACAGCAATTGAAACCATAAAGGAGACGATGCTCGTGAGTCGATGTTGGAAAGTGTACCTTTTACAGTTTTGGTGCAAATTCTTTGGTTTGAAAGATGTTAACTTTTCTCTAAGAAAAGGTAAGAAAATTCGAATTTTATATATTTCTTCGCTTTTTTATTTAATAAGTTTTAATTCTTTACTACTTGACTGTATACAGGAGAATGCTTCGGTTTGACTGGACTGAACAGCAGCGGAAAAACTACGGTGTTCAAAGTATTAACTCGCTACGATTTGCTCACGAGAGGAAATATTTTCGCCAACTGCTACTTTATTAATAAACAGCCTGACAATGTATGTTAATCTCCTTAAAGTCTGCTTCAAATTTTAAGTTTTAACTGAACAGATTGAGTGTTAAATCAAAACGTACGTGTGTAGGCAAAACTAAGTACCATGCAGTTTAACTTACGTTTACCATTTTGCCTACACACCTACGATTTAACTGAACAGTCCGACTGTCGAACATGTTTACTTCCAGTATTTGCACAGTCTCGGCTACAGTCATCAGACATTCGGTATGGACTTCTTCCGAAGCGGCGAAGTGAACCTGCGAACGTTGCTGGCTTTCCGCGGCCTCACCGCTGCGGACATCGAGTGTGAAAATAATACTTGGCTCAAAGTTATTGGTAAATAAGCTAACTAGACATTAAAATATTACGTTGTTAAATTTAAATTAGTTGATCTTGTGTCAGTACTAATCAAGGAACAATAAGAATAACTTGTGTGTGTTTTAAATTCTTTTACTGTATGAAGGTATGGATCAATCGCGGTCGTACATCGTGTCGGGTCTGAGTGGCGGTATGCGGCAGCGGCTGAGCACGGTAACGGCTCTGAGCGGCGGCGCGCCTGTCCTTCTGATGGACGAACCTACGAACGGCCTGGACCCCGCCGCGCGCCGCGTCGTCTGGGAGGCGCTCGAGCACAACCTCTGCTACGGTCGCTCCCTCGTCTTAGCCTCGCACAAGTAAAACACACACACGTCACTTTAAACTATGATTTCTGATAGTAAACTGCGGTGACGCAACGTATAGCTCAGGCCATCTGTGAATGTCAGTGCTACATGAAATTAGTAAGCTTTCATAATAAATGTATTTGTTAGCATGGAGGAGGTGGAGCGACTGTGTAACAACTTCACGATCCTGGACGAGGGTGAGATGAGTATGTTGTGCACACCCACGCACTTCCGGGTGTCGTACGCGCGAGGACATACCGTGCTCATCAAACTTCGCGTCAACAGCGTTGTAACAGGTAAGTAGCACGTATTTTGAAAATTCAATATATTCTTTTTAAAACAAAACATTACGAGTAATCATATTATTGTAAATGGCTAGGCCATAGCCGGGTGAAACGAGTGTGCGAGGCGTAGATGTCATTACAGCTTTTCTTCTCCCTTTTATCATGAATAGAATGGTGAAAAATATTATTACAAGCGTTATCTTTGTGTGTGCGCGCACGCACACTGATATATTAATTGCAATCTATCAATAATTAGGTTTTTCTCAAAAACCATTTCGATATTAATCGATGGCGAATCGAATAAGGGCCAATGTGCAAAATGACCAATTTTCAGGAGAGGCTCTCAAAGTTTCAACCATATAGGAAAAGGACCCATAGTAATATAATTTTCTTTTTCTAAATAATCAGTAGCGGCCAAAAGGTCTTTATTCGTATATATGTAATTTAAAAAAACAAACCGTGTTTATTAGAGAGAATACAAGAAAAAAACACAATCAGGTAAATAATTCAAAACAAATACAACACGGCGTAGTAATTTTCCATGTTCTGAACAAAAACACGAAAAAAGTCTGTAATTCTTCGTCTTAATAAGTAAATTTATTTTCACACCAGATACGGGATTTTCGCGAGTCGAAATGCTAAAAGAAATGCTGGCAGCAGAATTCAAAAGTCCGCTAAGGGACGAACATCTGGTAACTAAGAAATTTATCACATAGAAGAAGAAGTGATTTTTTTTGTTGACGCGGGGAATGCATTTACGCACTTCGCCGTCCGTGCTGCGGGGACGGTTTCGTGTGGGACTCGCCGGCCGCAGAAGGCGACCGGAATACCCACTAAACCCCGTGGTGTTCTCCTTCGCCTGACCGGGCAGTGGCATCTACGTTAGTTTATCCACGATCAAGAAGAAGGGACTTAGTAATTTATCACATAGTCATAGCAGTAATAGTAAATTAAAAAAAAAATCTGTTTTGTACGATTGATATAAAAAAGATTTTTCACTTTCTGTTTTTTTTAGAGTATCAAGTATTATTCCAATTAAATTATTGGTCCAATGGTTGAACTAATAGCTCGTTGTCTCTAGACCTGCCTGCGGTATATCGTAGCAGCGCGGTTGCACTACAGTGAAGTGTACTGCAAAGTGTACGAGCTGACGCAGGAGTTCGCAGATATCGTGGAGGACTTCTCGGTGTTCGACGGCACCCTGGAGGACGGCTTCATCCAGTTCGTGCAGGACAGCCGCTTTAACGTGCGCCAGGCGCGGACCTGGTAGCTCTACGCTTAAAAATCATATAAATGTAATGGTTCTAAGCGTGTAATTCTAGGGAATATACGATAAATTTTAAAGTAAGTATCGGGATGTATAATTTACCGTGAAATTCCACTGTCTTAATGCGTGAAATTAACTGGGAGCGATGACAATATATTTTTATACAAACGTTTCCACAGTAAAAACCTACAGCTTTGTTGTACGTTCTCGACGCAGTACTTGTAATATTATGTAAGGTTATGCGAATGTCGTTTCTTTGAAGCTGCATTTTTTTTAGTATCAATGTAATGTTTTTTATGTTATTAGGTTTACTTATGTACGAGGTGGAAATAAATTGTGACAATAACTCCAGTATATTTTATTTAAAACAGAAATACTAATAATTTTGTTTCAATGTAAGCAAAATTTAACCGTTTGATTATTACTACATGTTCATTTAAAACCAGCTTACGTGTCGACCGATATTACTAATTGATTAACCAAAGGTTGGTGCCCCATCAGGGTTTAAGAATTTTTCGAAGTCAATCTTTACTTCGGAAACGCAGCAAGGTTGTGGAGGGTGCTTGCAATTCTTTTCGCATGTCAACTTGTCTATGAACCGATTAGCATTCCCACCGAAACCGGAGTACACGAACCTTCTGCAACGACCTCGCATATGATCGTAATACCATCTGGAAAATTTAATACAACATTATTAATTTGTACGTAGTTCTAGTATTTGTGAGGTTCTTAATAATTACTCGGAATAGCTGTTAGTGCAATTCAAACCTACAGTGACAATCAAGATACTAAATCCAAAAAGCGAAACAAATTTTACACTAGGTGCAAAACTCGATATCATCTTGGGGCTCAATTAATCCTTTAACCAATCTTACCGCAAATACCAAAATGTTGTACCAGTTCCTTTGTCAGCTAGATCCAGACAATATGCGGCTTGCCCAACATAACCAACAACCTTAGCATTGCTCGGTGGATCATGTCCAGGATTACCAGGTCCAACATCTATGACAGTAAACTGTTTAGTGGCATATATTAAAACAAACTAAATGAAACAATGTAAATGAAATCATGAACTGCGGAGAGCAGAAATTGCCTCATCTGTTGCTTCCAACATTAAAGAGTGTAAAATGTTATCAATTTCATACGTTATCTAGCTGCCTAAGTCTTATATATTTGAAGAGATGTATAAAATATGAAAAAAGATAAACGCCTTTGCCAGATTGATTTTGGTTCCTTGTCGAAACTTGGAATTTGGATATCCGCATAATACTGATAGATGTAGAATTGTCATACCCATCCATCTACTGGGAAATCCTGGTACGTCTTTTATACGGTCGTCTTCTACGCCATAGTTCGCCGATTTGTCCTTTTTGATCTCCCTCGTTCCTAATAAATCAACAAACCCCGCCCAATCATCGTTATAAGGTGGCAGATTCCATTTATCCCAGTCCCTCTGCCCCGGCGGCTTCGTTACCCCGGTCGGGACAGGCCCCCTGCAGCCCTCGATTGATTTAACTACATAAATAATTACAAATATCTTCACGAGCTTCATGGTTAATGCTTTATAATTGCAATGATTCGAAATCTTTATCTGTTTTCGTTTTTTCAATTAGCTATGCATTAGTTTAATCAAGATTTTAGTTTTGTGTAATTTAATAGAAGGAATGGAATCAACGAAGAAATGTGGAAATGCCGGAGGATTTTTTAAATCGTAAGGTGACAAACAAGCAAGCGGCCACCTAAATTCACCGAATTAGTGAAGCGACCGCTCCTCATAGACATCTGCAACTGCAGATACGTTGTCTCCCTTCAATCGACGAATGAGGGTAACAAAGACTCTATTTCGATTCCTATGCTTCCCGTTCTCCGTCAAATCAGTCGATTTTTTCCTTTAAGAAAAGGGTGAGAAAAAAAAGGGGACCTAAATTATGCCTTCGGCACGAAAATTCAGCGGGCGAAACGTGAAATTAAGTGTATTTAAGCAGTTTTCGATGGATGCATGCAGAAAAGTAAGCTAGTTTATAACACATGTATTTAGTCATACAAAGCATAGTTAAGCAAAAAGGGACACTCAAAAATATACCAAAATGTCTATGAACGCCGAAATAATACCCAGTGTGCGACTGTTGTGTGTTTTTTCACGGATGCATCATATAGTTACTGATCTCTACAAATGGATAGCTTCGGAAGCCTTTGCTTCCTCAGACTTAAACGCGTCTTTTGATGTTACTGACCATAAATTATATCTACTAGCTGTCGGCCGCGACTCTGTTTAAGCGGAATTTTAAAAAAAACTTATTCAGTATCCTATTGTAACTTTCGATTCCGAAACTGAAATATTTATTACAGAATAAGTAAAAACTCTCTAATGATTTGCAATGAAAAAAAATGAAGTGTGAGGGCCAACTTCACACTAAAATTTCAAATTGTTGTTACAGAGAAAGTAGGAACTCTCAAACGATATTTCTGTTCTCTCAAACACTCTCAAACTATTCTCAAACGATTTGCATTAAAAAAAAGTAAAAAAATATGAAGTGTGGGGGCCAACTTCACGGACAAATGCTACGTCGTTTAGCTTTTACTTACTCTTTGGCGTTTATGTCAAAATGCAAAATATCCAGATCAAAGAGTATATAATCAAGATTTGTTGTCATTGTCAAATTGTTGACAAATAAACGTCAAACATGTATTTGAAAGATTATGTGACAAGTGCAGGAGTGAAAGTTGTGTTTCACTAATCACAGTATTAAACATAGTTCTAATAAGTTAATTGATAATTATTTTTACTTAGGGACATTTCCTTGATAAATAAAGCATACTGAATTTCACGTAAATAGGCATAGTGTAACTTTTATTTCTAAAACATTTTGTGATATTTGCGATGAAATTTCAATTAAATCTGTTTTTAAGCAGGGACTTTCAAATAAATATTGTCTAAATATTATGCCAATAAACATGATCACAGTTGTGTTGAAATGAAATTAGTTGGTGATAGAAAAATGAAAGGTATTCTTAAGGTGTTGATGCTGAAGCATCTCGTAGTGCGGATGCGAAGGTTCATCAGTACGGCTGTGGAACTCATCTCTCCTGCTGTCTTCTTTATTCTCCTTTATGTATTTAAGGATTATATTAATCAACCAGTACATACACATGTTCAAAATTCCGTCAATGTATATAAGCCAGTAAGTTTTTTTATTATTACATTAGTATTATCTTAATGCATAATAAGAAATTGTCATTACTGTTCCTTGTTTGCAAAATTCAAAACATCAGTAATGGTATCCTATCATCCTTACTAATATTATAAATGTGAAAGTCACTGTCTGTCTATCTCGCTTTCACACCAAAGCTACTGATTTAAATTAAATTTGATACACAGGTAATTTTAAACGCGAAAAAACAGTTGTAAAGGGTTGATATTTGGGTTGGAAAATTTGTATAGAAGTATCTTCACTTTAAAGTTGGAAACTTGAAACTAATTTTTTAGGCTGTTAATTTAATATAAATAAATATAACATACAAAGCTTGTAGACATCTTACCCTCAAAAACAATTTCAAACTGTGAAATTTTATTGCAGAAGAATATTTAAAGTTTGTGTAAACATTCTGTATCTTAATTCAACTAGAAATGTCGTAACTTGGGTTGAATAAACAAAAGAATTGGCATTGATGCAATTCTATGCAAATAAATTGTATTGAAGGCCATATATAAATAAGTAAATAAATTAATATGGATTATTAAAATATAAACAAAAATTTACGTCAAACTAAAATTATCTTTTCTCTTGATATTAAAATATATTTCTTTGCAATATGAAATTGTTCATATCAATTGTATAGGTTTGTATAAACTAATAGTAATAATAAATGTGTTATAAAATATGTTACGTAATAATAAATTAGACCTTTTATTGTTTCAATATTAAGTTAACTTTCTTAGCATTTTATTTTGACCACTTTACAATCATTACAGTAAAATCTGGATGAGCGAGAGTCAGAGGAACCATAATATTTTATGGCTTATAGACGTCTTTCGCTTATGAAGGTTGTCAGTTGGGAATGAACAGTGTCTCTCGCTTATTCTGTTGTATTTGTTAACACATTCAGTGCTTATCTCAACTGACAAATTCACGCACATAAATAGCATGCAATGTGTTAACATTCTTAGTGTATAATAAAACCCTAATGTTCCAACAGGAGCCTGTACCCCTGGCTAGCATCAGGGGACCATGGTTGGTATTCTACACTCCAGATACCGAAGTTACAGGCCAGCTCATGGACAAAGTTGCAGGGAAACTAGGATTATCACGACTAAAAAACTTTCCTGGTGAGTATTTTGTGCAACATTTAGTCTCTCCAAACATTCTAATACCAATACTTGTACCACAATATACTGCAATTCCTCTCTCAAATACTTATTAAAAATACAAAGATACTATGTACAAGGTTTTCAGCATTGGAAATTACAGTTTGGTGAACAAACAACAATTTTAGTGTGTTTGTGCATCAGTTTTGTTTTTTCTGTAGGGTTATTGTTTAAAAAGTTGAGAAATGGTATGTACATATTTAATTTTACAAATTTAATCTTACTAATATTATCAATACGGAGTAGCGGGCTTCTAGTGTATTAAATAAGAAATTGCATTTCCTGTTTGATATTTTTAGCCGACTTCAAAAAGGAGGAGGTTATCAATTCGATTGTTTTTTTTTAATGTGTGTTACCGCGAAGCTCCGCCCCTGGTGGTCCGATTTTGATAAAGATTATTTTAATCGAAAGGTTGTGCTTGCAATTGGGTCCCATTTTTTTAATACTTTTTAAAATAACTAGAAGACTAGTGATTTACTATTACATATTATTATTTACTATTTATTTAGTAGATTTTGTGTTTGGCTTCAAAATTCGTTGCGAAAATTAGGGACTTTTTTGCTTTCAGCGCTTACGTGGGCTAAACTATAGGACCTTCATAAAAATTATGAATGAAAGATTTGTAGCTCTTTAAATGTGCTAAATAAAAGTCCCCGATAAAATTTATCTTTTATAGTTTTCTCACAATAACCATTTTTTTCTTTAGAAACATTAATTATACCTATACATTTATGCTTTCTTTGTGTTCAGTTAGCCTGACAGGTCGCGGATACTACCCCATTCGGGATGAGGCAGAACTCAATGACTACCTCAACAATATTGATGATTCACAGGCGCTAGTCGTGTTTCAGGTATGATATCAGTCACAACATCTCAATAATGACGAAAATCGTATATACTGTCTGTACGTCTAATAACAGCCTTGAAAATTAACTGAAATAGGATTCGGCTAAAACACTCTCGTACATTTGTCCGGTGTCGGCACCGACTATTTTCGAGCCCATCGGGGGCGCTTCATCAGGGTGAGTGGGACTGGTATTATTTCGCCTCGTCCGCGAAATACCAGGCCCACTGTTTTAACCGTTTCCTATTTTTAGCCGACTTCAAAAAGAAGAAGGTTATCAATTCGACTGTTTTTTTATGTGTGTTACCACGATGCTCCGCCCCTGGTGCTACGATTTTGATAAAAATTATTTTAATCAAAAGGAAGTGCTTGCAGATGGGTCCCATTTTTTTGATCTTTTTTTAAATAACTAGATAGTAGATTTTGAATTTGGCTTCAAAAATTGTTGCGAAAATTAGGGACCTTTTTGCTTTCAGAGCTTATACCCGCGACTCCGTCCGCGCGGAATAAAAAATAGAAAACGGGGTAAAAATTATCCTATGTCCTTTTCCTGGTTCTAAGCTACCTGCCCACCAATTTTCAGTCAAATCGATTCAGCCGTTCTTGAGTTATAAATAGTGTAACTAACACGACTTTCTTTTATATATATAGATGATAATGTCTCACGAAAGTTTGAATAGCCTTGAAAATAATACAACAAAATATTGCCGTACGATGTCATACCCGTTTTGACTTTATATTCAGTTTACTATCAAAGGAACAAGCTTATCTTTAGGATATAAGGTCTTAAAAATGCAAATAAAAACCTCATTGTTTTCATACATTTACTAAGGAATATAAATAACTACATCTAATTACAATGTATCGCATCAAATTAATAAAGCAACGAATTAAAAATGCACTCTATTGCCAAGACATATGATTCAAATTACTGTTATTTCTATCGAAGTTTATTTTAACAATGGTAGTCAAAACATTTGTGTATTAGTTCACATTGTATGTTTGTTATTGAGTTTAAATTTTGTTTTATAAACATACCACTCAGTTGTGACTATCAAAGTATCACTTCCCATGATGATAAAAAAAACATAGCTTTTTATAGAAGCCACATGTTAAATATTTTATTTTAATCATAATTATAGCTTATACTTCTAAGGGTTAATGTAAAGAATTTTAGAAATCAATTCAAAATCTTTTAAGTTATTTGGTTACATCTCCCAAGTAGGGTTGGCGACAGGCAGGCGGCCGGCCGTAAAAACTTAAGCCAAAACTTTAAGGTTTATAACCATGTGTGCCGACCCCACGTGAGTGGGAGAAGGCCAGGGAGATGATGGTTACATCAATACAATAATATCAATCTTTCCTCTTATAATAATCTTATACCAACCACAATTCTATTTAATGTTAAATGTCGATGTCGTCGTTTAAAGCTGATACCCACTACTTTATCAGCCCAGGAAAGGAATACTTTTGTTGTTACCTATATACATATGTCTAGGTAATTAATACGACCGACTATGGTAACTGTGATACCATTTCAAGTAATATAATCTTAATATGGTAATAATATCAATTCAAGTAACAAGTTAGTACTTAAATGTAATATTTCTGATATGATATAACTTAAGTACTATGTAACCTTACCTTTACCTTCCAGTGATACATGCTCATTCAATTGTCTTAGTACCTTTACGACGGTGTGACAAACATATAGTTGTCTCGGTTTTTTTCAAGGGGATCGAGTGAGATAGGCTTAATTTTAGTGTGTTATATTAGATATATCCAGTAGCAAACACTTGTATACTTCACGGTACAGACGGTTACTTCAAATTCTTAACTGTAACTGTTATACTGTCGAAATGAATATACAAAAATCATATAGCTATCTCTTTCATTCTTACTGTAAAAATTGAGTTAACAAAATGTTTTTGATTCAATGTTACGAAAGTGGAACCCTACGCTTATACAAACATCCGCGTTCAATTGTTTCTGCGAACCGATGCTTGGCTTCTATGTCATCCTTGCGGTTATGGATCTGCTTCAGTGAACTTGCAGGCCATTGTTTATGTAACCAATGAAAAATGAACCTAATTGTTTCGGTAATAATAACTAAATTACTGTTTTGATAAGTCACACTGCAGATTAGATTACACTGTAGTCACCACCAACATTTCAATTTTATAGATTTAAGTGACCTTTTTCACTCACTTTTTTATCATTTTGCACCTCATTCGTGCACCTAACAAATATAGTTGTTGAGGGATCTACCACTATTAATATGAATAGAAAGCTTAGACAATTTTATTACGTTTTAATTAACAGAACATGACGGGTGAGTGGCCAAAACTCCTCAACTACACCATTCGCATGAAAAAGGATTTTATGACACACATATATAATCCGCTCGATGGTGGTATGGAACCGCATCAAGCATTCGGTAAGTCACATTTTGACCCCGAGTCACATTTTGACCTTAAACCCACATAAAATTATGACCTTAGTTAATGTTAGCGGAAAAAACAGACTTTATCATAAGTATTACTTTATCTGGGCAATGGATTCAGTTTTTTTATTTACTTCCAGTCAAAGTCAAACCTTTTCGTATTTCTGTCGTAGAAATGATGTGTTACTACCGCACTTATTTTTATTTTCTGAGACCAAATTTTCTGTCTAACAATATCGTCATCCCTGTCATTGTCTTTGACAAAACAGAAATAAGTTTTAAATGGAGAATTTAGCTTCAGAAAAACACGGTTAATCGTTATTTGATCACTAAGGGAAATTCACAGCGTATATTCATTATACTAAAACTACACTAAGGGACACCACTTAAATGCAGTGAGTGCGGCAGTTAAGTGATCGTATAATTATTGTTATTTCAGGTTTAATTTACGAGACATTTATGCGTCTACAGTGGGCGATCGATACAAGCTATTTGCAATTGATGGGAATCGATGTCAAACAAGTGAGTCACAATTTATAACCTTACTAGCTGTTGCCCGCGACTACGTCTGCGCTGAATTAAAAAAAAAAATTATGAGTAGCCTATATGTTCTTCCAGACTATATTTTACAGCCATGCCAAATTTCAGCGAGATGCATGCAGCTGTTTCGAAGATACCTTCTAACAAACATTTATCCATCCATCCAATCATTTGCCATAATATTAGTAAGATTTATCCCAAATTACAAAACCCACGTTGTAAGTACTCAATAGATTGAGGCTTATCATGTATTTAGAAACCAAATTTAATAATAAAATGCTTATTAAAGCAAAATATAGGAACAGAGATCTATCGAATGTTCCAGAATGTAACCCTGCAAGAGTTCCCATTCGTGAAGACGAACAGTAACATGAACACAGTGATCAGCGTGCTGGTGGAGGCGCTGATGGTGCTCTGCTGGTTGTCTCTACTGCTGGTCTTCGTGTTCCTCATGGCGCGCCTGCTCGATGAACGGACTACTGGCATTGAGGTATGTTTACAGGTAAAGATTTGGTGGATCAATGGATTTTGTGGTTTTCAATAACTAATTTATTTTTTTAATAGGAATTAGTCAAAATGGCTGGCGTGTCCAGCAATATGTTGGCACTGTCCCACTTTCTGAACGTGGTACCGGTGGGCATTGTGTACTGCGTGATAGACGCCGTGCTGCTCACAGCCTCCACTAACCCAGTGCTCATCTCCAGCACAGGGTTGATCTGTCTGATGCTGGCGCTGCACTTCATCAGTGTGATAGCTATGGCCTTCGCCTGCAGTTATTTTGTCAAGAACAGTGAGTACTTTGGCCTTTAGTTAGTGAACTTGCGTATATAATTGATTGTTCAACTAATTTTGTATGAGACAGAGGTATTACCATCCAGTTATCTTGTACTTGACTGTCAGGGGACTTAGTTTCACACAGAGAGCGGTATTATTTTGTAGGATATAATACCCTTCTCCCATTTGCCAGTTCAATGATGTCGGTATAGTTCCACTAGGATTTTATGGCAGTTTTTTGACATTTACAGCGTCCCCCTTGAAGTTTTAAGGGTTACCAGTGAGCAAAAATTTCTTAACTTCTTCCAAAAGTCATCCATGTTGCAACTTATAACCTTAGTTGTAATTATCACATTAGCATATTAATCGAAATGTCATAATATTATTTGTGATATTTTTGTGTAAATTTGAAATTATGAAAATGGCAACATCAAAGCTGCCGCTCCCTCATTGGTCAAAATCTGACGCTGTCAAGATGACATTGTTGGTTGACATATTTTCTGACTGTGATGATTGTGGATCTGTAACAGTATAATGCGTATGTCAGATCAGTACGCGGTAACGCTGTCAATGTTCGCGTACACTGCGCTATGGATACCGGCTCGTGTGGTATCCGGTCGGCGACCACCTCGTGCGCTGCTGCCCCTCACAGCGCTGCTGCCTCATCAGCCAATGCAGCTCTTCTGGGAGGAGATCGCGGCTCTGGAAAAGTACGGTACGTGCAATCGAAGAATTAAATTCCCTTCCCACTTATTTCTCAGAAAATGGGTAAGAAATAAAAGTCTGAGACTACATGCAGTCAGGACAATGGATTCACAAGAATATCTAGACCTTAGACCGACGGACTAGTATTTACTTAATACGTGTCTCTCTTTCATAAAGACAGAGATAGAAAATGTATTAATGGTACGTTTTCAGGTCATGGTCTGACGTTCAGCAACATGGCGCTGACGCACGGCGAGCACAGCATGTCGGCGCTGCTGTGTCTGGTGTTCCTGGCGCTGCAGAGCGTGCTGTTCGCCATGCTGACCTGGTACCTGGCGCTCGTCAACCCTGGACCCTACGGACAGGCGCTGCCTTGGAACTTCATGTTTAAGGTACCCAATACTATCATTGTTAATTGTACGAAAGATTTGTCATTTTACAATTTTTTTCATTGGGGAGACAAACTGAAATCTCTAAGTAGGTGGCGCTAGTGTCAAGAGTCAGTTGACATCTGTCAAATTTTATACGTTATTGATATATTTTTAATTATTACTTTTTTTAAATTAAATTTGACGGTAGTTGTTGCTAAAACTAAAGTCCACAGAGTACTTTGTATATAAAATAAATTGTTTGTTTGTATATCTATGGTATATTTAGTGATGTACTATGTGACAATCCAACATGTAATTACGCTACAACAGCGTTCGTTCTGGAGCGAGCACAAGGTGGCTCCAGGAGTGGATGCAGGGTCGGAAGGTGTGGTGGAGAGTGAGGAGCTGTCGACGTCGCTGGCAGCTGATCCGCTGTACTTCGAACAGGTGCCCAAAGATCTCGAGCCTGGCATCAAAATTGATAATGTTACTAAGGTAAGGTTTTTAAGTTGTTAATATTAAAGATTGTTAAGGGATGTTTGACTTGGCACATCATATACAAGGATACTGTTTAGCACGATGTGCCAAGTCAGTCGTTAGGTATTATAAAAAATTTCAATTACCAAATTGTTTATTTTTATTTTCTCAGGTATTTGGTAAGAATGTGGTACTTTCCAATGTCTCGTTGGATATATACAAGGGCGAGATCACTGTGCTGTTGGGACATAATGGTGCAGGCAAGACCACCCTCATGAATATTATCACGGGTAAGTTAGGTCGTACACTTACATGAAAGCGAATCAAAAGCGATGCGTTCACGGATACTAAATATAACGCAAAAATTGCACCATATTAAATACTGTTACATTTAGCCCCTTCGTACACAATGCAACGTAAATCTTTAAAACCTGGCGATTTTAATCGCTATGCGACTTATACAATATCATAGTGGATTCTACACAACGCGCATTGCCGACATTTATCGCCATCACTAGTCGTTAGCAATCTGTATTTTAAGATTGTCATTAGATATGACGCTGCGATTTTCAAGATGGCGGAGCAAATCTAAACAGTTGACATGTAGTCGCTATACTTACCGAATAGATGACTCGCGTCGACGACTTAACATTGTGTGTACGGAGCAATGCGATTTACATTGCCTTGTGTACGAAGAGCCTTAGTAAACCAGTCTACTGATTTTTAAAGCAAATTCACCTTTAAATTGGTTTTTAATATCTTTCGAGTTTGTGTGTTACAAGCATTAGAGATTCTGTAACAAAGACTGACTATGTTTAACACATTCAATGTCACTGACAGGCAAAAGATTGTCGAGTTCACTGTCATACGAAATTGTAATTAGTATGTAACGTGTTAAGTTTGTATTCCAGGTATGATCAGTGCCTCATCAGGCAAGGTCTACGTTGAGGGTCTGGACACTGCGACTCAGCAGGAAGATGTGCGGAAGACTCTCGGTCTCTGTCCTCAGCACAACCTCTTCTTCCCGGACCTCACTGTATTAGAACATGTCATGTTCTTTACAATGGTATAATAGACTATTGCAAACTTTAATTTAGTTTTACTTGTCCTAATGTTTGTTTTTAAATCATACAACTTAAATTTTTGGTACACTTCCCGGTTACTGATAGAGCTGTAATCTTACTAATATTATAAATGCGAATGTTTAGATGGATGGATGTTTGTTTGAAGTTATCTCCAAAACTGATTAACATATCTTGATGAAATTTTGCACAGATGTGGAACATAGTCTGGAAGAACACATAGGCTTACATATTTTTTTTTTAATTCTGCACAGACGGCATCGCGGGCGACAGCTAGTTCTGCATACATGTGTAAATCACTTGACAATGTATTTTTATGATGACAAAGTGCTGATCTGATGATGGATTTGGAAGGTGGCTTTGTACTTCGCATTAAAACAACATAACTTCATCGTATTTGAGCTCGTCAGCGCATTCAAGTGTAGCTTTACAATTTTCCAGTTGGAATCCAGTGCTGTTTTCTATTGAAATGTCTATTTTTCCAGCTCAAAGGTTTCTCATACCACGAAGCGAAGGTGGAATCGAAGCAGCTGCTGGAGAAGCTGGGCCTGTACGAGAAGGCAGGCAGCAGGAGTGCGCAGCTGTCTGGTGGTATGCGGCGTCGCCTGCAGCTGGGCTGCGCACTTGCTGGTGGTGCACGTGTACTAGTGCTGGATGAACCCACCTCCGGACTTGATGTAGAGACACGGAGAGAACTGTGGGATCTGCTGCTTGTATGTATCTTACTAATATTATAAATGCGCATGTATGGATGGATGGATGGATGTTTGTATCTTCAGATTGAATGCATGTATATGAATTTTGGTATAGATGTAAATAATACATATGCTGTCTCTGATCCAGGAATTGTGTACAGTTCCAGTGGCATACATTTGACATAGTCTCAAATAACAGATGTGATAATTTTCACCATTTTTTTTAATAAATTACAAGAGAAATGGCGAGCAAAAGCTAATTACAGTATACATAGTTTCTAGTTGGTGCCCGATTTTTTTTTTTTTTTTTTGTTGTATACATAAAATCTTTGGGGGAGGCCTATGCCCAGCAGTGGGCGTTACGAAGCTGAATGGATGGATGGATGAATACATAAAATCTTTTACCATCAAACTGATAATAATCCAAAAACACTATACAATTTAGATATGATGGCTTCATATTGTGTCGAGTTTCTTTTAAAAAAAGCATTGTGATGATGATCAGCTTGTTAATCAATTGCTGGCTATTCTGATGATGATGGCAACATTTTTTTGTTGTGTTGCGCAGTCACTGCGCGGTTCCCGCACTGTGCTGCTGACGACACACTTCATGGAGGAGGCGGACGCGCTGGGAGACCGCGTGGCTGCGCTACATCTCGGACGTCTGAGATGTCATGCCACCACCATGCATCTCAAGCGGGCTCTTGGTACAGTGGTAGACTCCAACATCTGTTGCACGGCTGGTCCTCGCCCAGTGAAATACCACCACCACACAGAAGATAAACGTCAAGTGGAAACAATTCCACGTTTTATCTGATAAGTGTGCTTGCCAGAGTAATAATTTAAGTCCTTTCAACCTTCCCACCATTTCGTTATAAGGATAGGACGGGAAGTGGATTTGATGGAGTTGACGCATAGGAAGAAAAAATTTGTATCTCTCTGTACGTGTATCTATTGAAGGTAGACAACGCATCTGAAATTCTAGATGTCATTTCGTTATAAGGAAAGGATGGAAAGGGGAAGTGGATTTGATGGACTTGACGCATAGCAAGAAAAAATAATTATCTTTCTGTATGTGAATCTATTAAAGGTAGGTAACGTATCTGCAATTGCAGTTGTCTTGAGGAAGCACGCTTCGCTATTTTGGCGAATTCAAGTTGCAGCTTGCTCGCTTGTATTTTACACAATATGCTAAGGGTTTTTATATTTCCGGTCAGGCTATAATATTTCCAAATATATTTTATCGTATAGGTACTGGTTATCGTCTGTCGTTCACCACAATTGGCATACCAAAAGAGCCGGCCATCACCAGCACAGTTCAGAGTGTGGTGGCAGATGCATCCATGAGGGAGCAGAGCCTCAACTCCATCACCTACAACCTGCCAGCTAAAGACACCTCCAGGTTCCCCCAACTCTTCACAGTATTGGAGTCCAAGAGATCAGAATTAGCGATAGACTCGATTGGTGTGGGCATTTCTACATTAGAAGAGGTGTTTTTGAAGTGAGTTTTTTTTATAATTTAATTTTTACGTTATTCTACAGTAAAAATCTATTTGCTTTGCTTACAACGAAAATCCAATTTTTTTTTTTTGTCTGTCAAAAAATCTCCGGAACGGACCGATTTTTAAGGGACTGACTGGAAAGTACGCAAAAATAATTTAATACGTTATAATACATTTTTTTTAATTCTGCGCTGACGAAGTCGCGTGCAATCGCTAGTCATAAATAAAAATCTTTATTTATGAAGTCTTAAATAAGATGAAAGTACATAATATGTAACGTAAATAACGTGTACATGTACGTTAAGTAAATAAGTACTAGTAAGTAATATGAGCATAAATGAATGCATCAAGTAAATTTTACTTGCAGATTATGCAGCGATGTAGAAACTACATTTACTGAAGACACCGTGGATACTGCAGCTCTCGGTGAGTTTTTATATCTGATAGTTTGTGCATAGTATAACTCTTTTCATATATCTTAGCGGGTCAATGTGATCGGCGTGTTACACAGCATCTCCTCCCCCCCAGCTTTGCCAGTGATTCTCAACTTAAGATAAGAGAAGATATCCGAAAACATTTATAAATAAATTTAAAAATAATTGTTTTATTAGTTTTTAAATTCAACTAACATATAATATTGTCTGTCATGACTTTTTGTATGTCTAATGCAGTGATTCTCAACCTTTCTTTTGTTGCGGCACATATTTAACGATTTCAAAATTTGGCGGCACAAAAAGAAAAATATAAAAATTATTTACTTACTACAACACACTGTATAAATAGTTTATCAACTGTATAAAATTAATTGTATCTATATGAAATTTCTAGACGCTAATTGTTTTTTTTTTTTCAACTATTTTTCTGCCATTGATTGAAATATGTATATATTCATGTTAAAAATATTTTTCTTTTTAAATAATATAATTTAATAATATTAATATTATTATATATTTGCAAAATTTGGCGGCACACAAAAGTGCCGCGGCACAGTGGTTGAGAATCACTGGTTTAATGTATGGATCACTTCATAAGTAGATTATAAATCTATAAATATTGGGGGTTTACTAAATCAATGTACTTTGTATGTGTTCAGATGCGACGCAGGTGAAAGTGCGCGGCGCTGCGCTGTGTCTGCGCCAGCTCCAAGTGCTGCTCAAACGGCAATTCAAATATATGATGTCCAAAAAACTGTCTATATTAATACTGGTGAGATTATTATTTGATTGATTTTCAGGTATCCTAAATGTCTAAAACATTAAAATCTGTTAACTTTATTTACTAGTCCACCTGGAAATAAAAAACCTCCTATGTCTATGCCCTATGACTGTAAGCTATGTCTGGCAAAAATGCCCATACATTCATGTATTCAAATTTTTGCATTTGTTTAGTTTTCTTACATGCACTGCCGACATTTATATGTCTTACTTATTACTTAATATTATTAATGCGAATGTTTGGATGTATGTATGGATGGATGTTAGTTGGTAGGTATCTACAGAAAGGCTAAAGGAATCGCTTCGAAATTTGGCAGAAATGTAGAACATAGCCTGGAAGTACACATAAGTTATTAAGTTTTTTTTTAAATACCACGCAAACGGAGTCGCGAGCGACTGCTAGTCTTGCTAATAATATAAATGCGAATGTTTAAGTGGATGGATGAATGGATGTTTGTTATTACGCATCTCCAGAATAGCTAAACGGTTCTCGCTAAAATTTGATATATATATATGTAGAACATAGTCTGGATTTTTTTTTTAATTCCGTGCAGACGTAGTCGCGACCAAATTTAGAAAATTTTTTAGAGAGAAAGGTTAAATGAAAATTTCAGCATTACAATTATAAAATACTAGCTGTCGCCCTCGACTCCGTCCGCGTGGAATAAAAAAAAATGCACACAAGATAAAAAAGTTCCTATGTCCGTCTCCTAGTTCTAAGCTACCTCCCCATCAATTTTCAGCTAAATCAGTTCGACCGATCTTGAGTTATAAATAGTGTAACTAACACGACTTTCTTTTATATATATAGATTTAGTTTGTTATAATTTTGTTCCAGCAAGTGATAATGCCGATCTTAACACTTGTAATATTCACTTACGTAACCGTGGATGTGGAGCCCGACATAGCAAGTGACAGCGGCGCTCGTCTGCATCTCTCCATGTACGACTTACCCGAACCTCGTCTCCTCTACAGCATCAACACTAGCGCCCCCATCGCTCTACGGACATTAACTGATAGATACAGTGATGTCAACTTTGAACCCACTTCGGATGTTGTTAACTGTGAGTGTAAACTTAAGTATATCATCTAGCGTTGTTTAATTTTGCTCTCGGATTCAATATAAAATCCTTACTAATATTATAAATGCGAAAGTAACTCTGTCTGTCTGTCTCGCTTTCACGTCAAAACTACTGAACCGATTTAAATGAAATTTCGTACACAGATATTCTAGAGCCTGAGGAAGGACATAGGCTACATTTTAACGCAAAAAAGGGGTTGTAAGGGGTTGAAAGTGGGGGTGAACATTTGTATGGAATTATCGTCATTTTTACAGTGAGAAGCTTGAAACTTATTTTTAAGGCTGCTAATTTGATAAAAATAAATATGACATTTGAAGTTTTAAAAGTTTTACCCTCAAGGCTGCAATATAACAAAAGGGAAAAGGGGATGAAAGTTTGTATAGGAATATATGATGTTTATGTGAATATTTTGTGAGTTTAAGTAAAATACCACAACAACAACAAAATTCACGCCCGTAACCCAGAGAGGTAGGCAGAGACCCAGGACCTACATTTGGCGCGGTCGTGGCACACCTCTCTCTATGTTCTTCTACATCCATACATCAAAGCATAGCACGTCGGTTAAGTAAAATAATTAGCCTAAAAAAAATGCTGCCCGAAGACAGAATTTCACGCGGACGAAGTCGCGGGCACAGCTAGTATAATATATAATATATAAATGTTGCCTAATTTAATTATAGCGCCATCTAACTGATTACAATGACTTGAAATTTTATGGTTAAGGTGATCATTACAGGTAAGTTTTTTTTTACTTTGTGTTATTGTGTGATTTTTTTTTCTTTTAGCTCTCGTTCAATACGGCAAAGAAGATATCATGGAGTATAACAAATACATTGCTGGAATTGAAATCAACGACACTGATGCTGTTGTAAGATTATTTTTGTTAATATATTTTTTTTATAATTAATGACGTCACATTAATTATTAACTATGATTAATATCAATTATAATAAAAATTGATTTCTTACCAGGTATTGTACACTACCCGTGTACGTCACGCCGCACCCATCGCACTCAACTTGTTGAGCAACATGTTGTCTGGTGCGCCGGCGCAGGCTGAAGTGGTGGCGTACAACCAGCCGCTGCACGGCAAGGCGGGCCCCGCGAGACAGAACCTGGTGCAGCCAAAGTCACTCATTATGTCTGTTATGTGGGCCACTGTTGTTGTATTTGGTGAGTTACTAGGTTTTTGTATAGCAAATATAGGTGGCGCCATCGTCGAGAAATTTTTTTAGTAATCTGTAGTGTAAAGGGGGAATTATTATTCTTTTTAAATATTTTGGCGGGCCAAAGCCCTTGCCCCCCTTCCCGTTACACCAACACACCTAACATTGTGTTCTGCGCAACGAATCCTATGTTAAGACCCGTCAAAATATCTGAAAATTGTAATAATGTTAAAAATTACCGTTCCAATTTTACGATGGATGGATGTTTGTTTGAAAGTATCTCCAAAAGGGCTGCATGGATCTCGATTAAATTTGGCATAGATGTAGAACATAATCTGAAAAAACACATAGACTACTTATTAAGTTTTTTTTATTCCTCGCGAACGGAGTCGCGGACTACAGCTAGTAGGGTAATAAAATTGACTAATGTCTGTTTGTAGTTGTGCTGGCTACGAATTTAAACCTGGTGTCGCTGCCGTGCAAGGAGCGTGAGTCTGGTGCACGTCACCTGCACGTGCTGGCGGGGTGCGCGCCCGCACTGCACTGGGCGAGCACGTTGACTGCGCACGCGACGCTCTGCACGCTCACACTACTACTGCCAGCGATCGTTGTTGCCGCTATCTTTGATACCGAACGCACGCTAACACAACCTGACTTTCTAGGTTAGTAACCTTTCAGCAATTCCTAGGAAATAAAAAAAACTCCTAATGTGACGTCTTAACACTAGATGGCGCTTTTACTAATTTCGCTACAGCGCCCTCTAGTGGTATGTTTAGGCTAACGATTGCCGCGAATCTAATAGAATACTTGTTTTATCTTTATCATATTATAAATGCGAATGTTTAGATGGATGTTTGTTTGAAGGTATTTAAGGAACGACTCAATGGATCTTGATGAAATTTAGCACAGATGTACAGCATTTTTAATTCCGCATAGACGGAGTCGCGGGTTATAACTAGTCTTTTAATAAACACTTTACACATTTTATAATTTTAACGGAGACCACAAAAGTACATTTGAACACTTTATGTGTTGGATTACTTGTTAATTTTAGTGTATTGTACAGGTGCGATGTTTGTGGTGCTGATGCTGGGCAGTCTGGCGTTCTTCGCCTTCATGTACCTCGTCAGCTTCTACTTCGGAGAGCGCGGCGCCAGCACACTGCTAGTCGCATGCATCATCATATTTGGTAATTTATATCTTAAATTAATCAAACTAATATACAAAAGCTAAAATGGATGGATGGATGGATATTTCTTAGAATCTCTATAAAATTTGACAAAGATGTATAATATAGTCTGTAAGAATACAGAGGCTACTAATTAAGTTTTTTTTTTCAATTTCACGCATTCGGGGGCGACAGCTAGTCTATGTATAAAGTAACTTAGACTAACTGGTATAGAAAGATGCAGAAAAAGGAAATGTCTTTTTCTGTATATCCTCTTCTATCACCAATTAAAATAGACAACATAAAATCTGTAACTTTTTAACTTCTTACAAATGTCTATGGTAAAAAAAATCTTCCTCGCAATTAAATAACTGTTGAATTATTAAAAATAAAACATTTTAACATTTTTATATAGGTTTCTTAACAACATCAATGAAGAAAGCATCAGATTTCTTCAAGGAGAAGCAGGATATGGACTTTTCGTACTATTTGCTGGTGTTGTGCGGTTGGATAGCGCCACCACATACCTTCACCATCGCCGCAATGAAGACAGTCAATGTGGCGCGTCTCAATGCATATTGTGTACTCAACAGACAACATTGTCCAGCACTCTTCGTTATGGAAGATGGATTTGATGCTGTCACATGTTGCCGTGAGTTATTAAAATCCGACAAACTTCAATCATGACATAAGACATCTGATCACTTTGCGATACGGAGATCTAATTGTAGGGTATGTTCCGATATGCACTGCGACCACTGTAGAGTGTGACGTCAATTCAGTATACTGTGAAGCCGTCCCTTTATAGCCAGTTATACTGGTTACGATTTAAAACGAAACGCAAATCGTATACTGTCAGCCGCATTTTTTGATGCAGCATTCAAATGAGTGTATTCAAGTTTTCTAGTACATTAAAAAAAACTGTTTTGGAGTACTTTCAAATTAAAAATATTTTAATTAATATTAATTGTAAATTGAATTTATAATATAATAAAAGTAAGTACTTTTTCATACAAAAGAATATGTTTTTCATTATCAACACAGTCTAATAAGGTTAATTTTTGCAATTCTTCCATTGTTTTATTTATTAATCCAAACTAATTACAGAACTTTAAAATTTTCTGATTAAACTGTAGCTTTGTTTATAAGATGTCAGGCACTCGGGTGGTTTTGACTGATCACGTGATCAAGGTACTGCGAGTACCTTACCTCGAAAACGCCAGTGCTCACAGTAGAATATGGCGGCGATTTATGACGTCATATATTTCCCTAGGGCGGCAGTTTACTGGCAGTCCATAACGGAACGAATTTTTCTACAGTGATAGCACTGCGCAGTGTTCGCAGTGCATATCGGAACATACCCATAGTCTTCTTTCTATTCCTACCCTTTTCTTATAAGGAATGGATGGGAAGAAGTTTGATGGAGGATCTCTCTCTTTCTGTACGTCCCCTCCTCCGTCGATTAAAGCTAGAGAACGCATCTGCATCACTGATGAAAGTTACAGCGGCTACTTTTGTCAGAAATTATGGAAAAAAAGCTTTGTTTATGGTCTTTTTTTGTTCAATAATAAAACTAAAGTTAATTCGAAATTATGTATTTAATTTTATTTAATGTTTTCAGAATTGAACCTCAACCCCCGCTGCTATTTCTGCATCGACGAATACTCGCCCGCGGAGTCCATGATCATTATGTTCTGTCAATTCGTCGGATTTATGGTGAGGCCTATAACTGTGTTGGTTCCCCCAATTTTCTTTTTTAATTTTTCCAGTCTATGTTGCTATTAAAAAGAATTAAACTCTTCAATTTTGCTTCCTATTTTTCATAATGACAAACAGATTCGCCCCTCTCTTATTCTGACTCCTTCTTTTTTTTATATGAACTGATTTCTATTTTAATTAGGCGTCTGTTGCCCATAAACATCCGCAAATACAAATGCGTTGTCTACCTTTAATCAATGGAGAAGGGGACGTACAGAAAGAGGACATTTCCACTTTCTATGCGGCCCTTCTGCCGCCAAATCCACTTCCCCTTCTCATGAAGTGAAAGGAAAGAGGACTATAATTATTCCTCCGGCACCACACTCATCAGACTGTACTTGGAATTACTTCCACTTGACGCCTGTCTTCTGTGTGGTCGTGGTATTTCACCAGACGAGGCCAATTCATGCAACAGATGTTATTGCTGGCGACTACCATTGTTAAAATTCTTCTCTTCTTCTTAATTTTTCTTTCTCCCTCTCTTTTCGTATATAAATTAATTATATTTTTATAACAAATTCCACAGACGTTAGTAATACTAACCCAGCACGGTGTATTCAACCGTCTGGCAGACAGAGTGTTCAACAGACGGTACCGAGTTCGTGGTGTACATGCGCCAGCTGACGACCTCGTGCGCGCTGAGGGCACCTACGTCAGCAAGGCTATTGCATTGCGTTAGTTCTATTTTATATTATATATACGTATATTTAAATGTATGGATGGATGGATGGATGGATGTAACAATATATCTTTAGAGCGACTCAATGTATCTTGATGAAATTTGGCATAGATGTAGAATATAGTCTGAAAAACGCATAGGCTAATAATTAAGTTTTTTTTAAATTGTAAACAAAGTAGCGGTTTACAGCTAGTAATATTATAAACTAGCTTTTACCCGCGACTTCGTCCGCGCGGAATAAAAAATAGAAAACGGGGTAAAAATTATCCTATGTCTGTTTCCTGGTTCTAAGCTACCTGCCCACCAATTTTCAGTCAAATCGATTCAGCCGTTCTTGAGTTATAAATAGTGTAACTAACACGACTTTCTTTTATATATATAGAATTTGGCATAGATGTAGAACATAGTCTGGAAGAACACATAGGTTAATAATTAAGTTTTTTTTTTAAATTATGTTACATATGTTTAATGAAATGTTGTTGAATTTCGTTATTATGTAGTAATGAAATGGTATTTGTTATACAGCACCGGATCAGATCCAGGATGCGATGCTGGTGGACGACTTACACAAGAACTACGTCCAGTTCATCAGGAAGTCAACAAATGCTGTCAAGGGTATCAGCTTCTCTGTCAAAAAAGGTCAGGAACGTCTATACAATAATACTCCTTTGTAAATTTATAACTAGCTAAGTTTACGACTATAAAGTAAAAAAAAAACCTCTGAATTTCACCATTAATGGATTTTATAGAGATTTAAATTTTTTACAGCCTTTTTTAGCTATAGTCGTAGCCGTTCCTATGTAAATGGTTGATTAAATTACTTTAAAAAAATATCTGTCACAAGTTTAACGTTTTTTCCTTACTTAGAAAGTTGATGGAAGTCTATTTTTTATCGAATTGTATATTTTCTAACATATAGGTGAATGTTTTGGCTTGTTGGGTGTGAACGGTGCGGGAAAGTCGACTACATTCAAGATGTTAACTGGTGAGGAATGTCCCACACGCGGCACCATCTTCGCTAATGGACATCACATCGACAAAAATCGTACCAAAGTAAGTCTTACCATCAGTTTCCACTGTCGAAACATGTGTACAAGAAACATATATCTCATTTACAACTTTATTTCTCAGTATCTCCGCTCGCTGGGATACTGTCCTCAGTTCTTCGGTCTGGATGAGTTCCAGTCGGGCTACGATAACCTGGCGCTGGTGCTGACACTGCGCGGACTTGCAGCACACGACGTAAAGACTGAGGCTGATAACTGGATTGAGATTGTAGGTAAGAAATTGTTTTAATATCTACTTTGGGCAGGTAAAAGTGTATTTATTGGTCCTTCGAGTCGTATTCAATTATATTTTTATACAATAAGCTAAGCTAAGTGAGTCTTTTATTATTCTAGTATTTAAGGAATGAAGTCTACTGAAGGTGAAGTCAATATTGGTCCTTCGAGCTAGATCAGTGTTTCCCAAAGTGAGCGATAACGCCCCCTTGGGGGCGTTTGAAACTTAGGAGAGGGCGATAAGGGGCCCAAAAAATGGAGGGCATTGAAATTAATTAAAGTAATGAAATTGTAGTTTTTTAAGTTTTAGGGCTGAATAAAAATTAAGGGGCTCTGAAATATAATTGATGTTGAGTAAAAGATTGTATGGATGTATGTATGTAGGTTTGGAGCAGTACGGGTCGCGGTTGGTGTCGTGCTACAGCGGGGGTATGTCGCGGCGTCTAGGGGCGGCGGCGGCGCTGTGTGGGGGCGGGGCTGGGGGCGTGGCCGGTGGCGCTGGGGGCGGGGCTTCGCGCGTCACGCTACTAGACGAGCCCACCGCGGGCGTGGACGTGGCCGCTCGCCGCCGCGTATGGGCCGCCATAAGACACGGCCTCGCTCAGCGTCGCGCCACTCTCGTCACCTCGCACAGGTAACTGCGTATAAAAAATAAATAAAAAAGGATAATGGCATCTAAAACCTATTTCTCTAATAAAATATATTAGATACAATAATAAAAAACTTAATTAATATCCTATATGTTCTTCTAGACTGTGTTCTACCTCTATACCAAAATTTCATCAAGATTTAGTCATTTTGGAGATATCTTGATACAAACATCCATACATACGCATTTATGATATTAGTAAATTTTTTCTTTCAGTAATACTGTTTATATAATTAATACTAGCTTATACCCGAGACTCCGTCCGCGCGGAATAAAAAAAAACGCTCACAAGATAAAAAAAGTTCCTATGTCCGTCTCCTATTTCTAAGCTACCTCTCCATCAATTTTCAGCTAAATCAGTTCGACCGATCTTGAGTTATAAATAGTGTAACTAACAAGACTTTCTTTTATATATAGACTAGCTTTTACCCGCGACTCCGTCCGCGCGGAATAAAAAAAAGAAAACGGGGTAAAAATTATCCTATGTCCGTTTCCTGGTTCTAAGCTACCTGCCCATCAATTTTCAGCTAGATCAGTTCCACCGATCTTGAGTTATAAATAGTGTAACTAACACGACTTTATTATATATATAAGATAATAGATGATATTATTTTTCAGTATGGACGAGATGGAAGCTCTATGCTCTCGGATAGCAATAATGAACCACGGCCGTATCCGTGCGCTGGGCTCTGCTGCAGCACTGCGAGCTGCACACGCAGCCGGACACGCTGTACAACTCAAACTACGCTCATCTACAGACGGTCAGTACATTATATATCACTAGCTGTCGCCCGCGACTCCGTCCGCGCGCAGTTAAAAAAAATGGGGGGGGGGGTTATGATAAATAGATGTTGGCCGATTCTCAGACCTACTGAATATGCTCACAAAATTTCATGAGAATTGGTCAAGCCGTTTCGGAGGAGTACGGGAACAAACATTGTGACACGAAAATTTTATATATAAGTTAGTGTATTTTTTTTTTCAAAGGATTATATACTTTTTACGAAATTAAACTGTTTATGTGAGAAGGAAAAGGATTTTTTTTAAATTGATTGCTTATTTAAAGAGTGTAACAAGGAGGTAATTACGGATAAAAGGTCATTTTGTATGTATTTATTTGATCTAATAGTAAGGTTAGGTATGGACTATCAATATTTGGATCATGGGTTCGAATCCTGTTGTTTTACTAATTAATACACATTCTAATAGATTGATATAGAGCAGTGTTTCCCAAAGTGAGCGATAACTGCCCCTTGGGGGCGTTTGAAACCTAGGAAGGAGCGATAAGGGGCCCACAAAATGGGGGGCATTGAAATTAATTAAAGTAATGAAATTGTGGTTTTTAAGTTTTAAGGCTGAATAAAAATTAGGGCGCTCTGAAATGTAATTGATTTTCAAAGAGGGCGGTGAAAGAAATAAGTTTGACAATCACAGATATAGAGTGTCGGTTGCTCAGGGGTTAAGCACTTGATTTGTAGTGGTCCTGGGTTCAAATCCCGCTATATTATTAATATGTTTTTTTTTTAAATTTAAATATGTACATTTATCCGACATTCTTACATCGTGATGCTGCACATATCTGAGAAGAAATTCAATGATATGTATGAAGTCAACCCGCACTTTGAGCATTGACTATGGCCTAGTCACCCCTAACTTGGGGATGATAAATACAAATTGATATATAAAGTACTAGCTTTTACCCGCGACTCCGTCCGCCCGGAATAAAAAAAGTTCCTTTGTCCGTCTCCTAGTTCTAAGCTACCTCCCCATCAATTTTCAGCTAAATCAGTTCGACCGATCTTGAGTTATAAATAGTGTAACTAACACCACTTTCTTTTATATATATATAGATTTTAAATTTTAAATTGTATCTCAGTGACGGACGGAGGTGTGTCAGAGTTACAGCGGCTCAAGTCAGAGCTACATCAGAAGTTCAACTGCGAACTCAAAGATGAGCACAAGGTAACAAGCTACTACTCACATAAACATATAAAATATAATACTAAGTCAATATTTTCAATAAAAATTAGGAATTGTACAAATATTTTTTAAAGATTTCACCTAAAATTGATTAATAAATGTCTTCAGTATGGAGAAAAATTACCTTTTGTTTAATATATGGCATGATCAAAGAGTAACTAGTACTAAATGTACCACAGATTTAAAAAACACTTTATTTTATATACAAAATACTCTTTGGACGTCTTACGTCAAATTTCACTCAAAATAAAAGTAATTTTAAAAATAGTTCATAAATTATTTATAAAAAAATTTTTTTTTTCACAGCTGTGGATTATTTTAATATATTTTTTTAATCGTTAGAATATCGTATAAAAACTTTGTTGTCAGATGATAGCACTAGACTTTTAGCACTAAAGCTACTTATGCTTTCAGATTTTTTCCACATTGATATTGTGGTCTTCATTATTGCTTTTTTTATTTATATAAAACATTTACAGCTTATTATAGCTTTTTTTATTATTTCAGACAATGTTACACTATCATATAAACGATACGATGCGCTATAGCGAGCTATTCAACGAACTTGAAGCTCTCAAGAACTCTAACGCCATTGTCGAAGACTACTCAGTCTCCGAGACCACGCTAGAAGAAGTCTTCTTAGCATTCGCCAAGGAGACCGAAGACCAGGAGATCCGCGCCACGCCAGTATAAATGCATCGATTCTAAGACTGTACACGAGATGTTAGCTTGCTTCAAAAAGACCAAAGACCAAGAGTTCTGATCAGACACATCGTCTTAATTACTCGGCTCGAGGAGGGGAACCTGGTCTTCGCATGAGACCAAAGACCGCGATATCTGCACCACAGTCTAAATTCATTGCCTCAGCAACCTCTGCACTTTATCCACTAAGACCACAGTACCGAGTATGGTCTTTGTCTTAAAAACTGTGGTCTAACTAGAAGACCGAAGATCGTAATATTAAAAAGAGTCTTTAAGACAAGCAGTGATATTTAATTTTTTTTTAATTGAATTATATCAGGAAATGGTAGTCTATTTTATGTTATTTATTTGTACAGAATTAAATAAAAAGCTCTGTTAATTACATATTCAATGTTAAGGTCAGTTTCCACTGGTGAAAAAATTAACTCCATTCCTAAAGAGTTAGAGAAATTTCAATATATATATATTTTGTACGAATTATTTTCTTTCGCCAGTGAAAATAAAACTTAATTCTTGGATATTTTGTCATTAAATTAAAAAAAATATTTGATACTAAATTTACTAATGTCCGTTCATTTTTGTACCACAACTTTGTACCAAATAGCATATTGAAACAAACATTCCAAAACTCTGCAGTCAATTTTTGATCTTATTAATATGTGTCATAAAGTTGAAATTTATCTTAACAACGTATATAACGCTTTTAGTAAATAATTTTTATGAAAAAAAGAGTATTTGAATTAACGTATGTTTTGTAATACGATGTTGATTTGAAAAACACTCTTATTTTCATAGCGATAAGATTCAATTTACAAAGAAAATTCGTTAAGCGTATTTTTTTTTAATTTACAAAGAAAATTCATTGAGCGTTTTTTTTTATTTACAGAGAAAATTCATTAAGCGTATTTTTTTTTTATTTTACAAAGAAAATTCATTAAGCCTATTTTTTTTTTAATTTACAAAGAAAATTCATTAAGCGTTTTTTTGTTTTTTTAAATTGTGATAAATGTGCATCTATATAGGAATTGGCTTATACAAGTTATTTTTTAATATTAAAAATGTGAGGCTATTTCTGCGTAAATAATATCGGTGTCCCTTTCTAAACCAATACAGATAAAAAAGATAGCTATATAGATAAAAGATTATGCTTTTAAAATATAATTTATTAAATAATTCATTGAAAGTATTATTTAATAAAATATTATTTTATTTTATAGGTAAAAATTAAATCATGACAATTTAGAAAGCAACTAATTAATATTATTTTCTAATAGGACTGGCAACATTTTAATTTTATATAATTATAAAATAGTATTAAAACCAAAGTTATTAAATTATTTTGATATAAAAGTTACATTGCAAAAATGCTATAATTTTCTTTTAAAACAGTTTTTTTTACATGTGCTTCAGTGATGGAAAAAAACAAATTAATTTAACGTTTGTATTATTTTATCTTAATAATGAGCCTGAGATATTTTTTTTATGTATTATTTTCTTATGTATTGTATATATATACAGGAGATATGATCTCTATGTATTAATAGAAAATGATAAAAAAAATCATTCCGTTAATTTCATATATAAAATTATTTGAATTCCCTATCTTACTAATATAAATGCGTATGGATGGATGGATGTTTGTTTGAAGGTATCTCAAGAACAGCTTAACGGATCTTGATGAAATTTGGCACACATATAGAACATATTCTGGAAGAATATATAGGCTACTTATTAAGTTTTTTTTTAATCCCGCGCAGACAGAGTCGCGGGTTACAGCTAGTTAAATATACAAGTGAGACGATTGGTGAAATGTCTTTCTGACACTGACAATTGCTAAAGCTCTTGTGGTGTCAGTTGGCTGTACATTATTCGAGTCTAAGTGGGAAGCGAATTTAATTCTTTGTCTGCAAATACAATACGTGTACGATAACATGATACCTCAGTTCGTTAATTTTGCAGCTGAAATATTTTATATAACTAATTGATATTTCTCTGGTGTTTTGTTCACTTTTCCTTGCACTTTTTGAATATCAACATAGAAACTTGTGCATCATTTTTGGGGACATATTTAATAGATTTTTTCTTACGAAATGTACTCTAAGCTTCTGTTTTAATAGCCTTTAAATACTCTGAAAGTTGTAAAATTAATTTACAGAAAGAAAGAAAAGTAATCGCTACAAAGTTCGAGTGATTTTTTTTAAATTTGCGATAATTGCCTTATTTTTTTTTCTTGTTAAATTATTTTAGATACGAATTTCTATGTTGATATTATTAATATATAATGATTTTTTTGCGTATAAGAAGGTAAGTTGTTCTCTTATATAATTAAGCACTGTATTCGTCCTATGTACTTATTATGTATTTAATTATGTTTATATGAATTTATATAAGACTGTATTTACTCAACTATTTAGCTTTTAATTAATAAATGAATAATGCAAGATAATTTTTCTTTTAATGTTAAATCCAGTCACGATTTTTATTTCGTACAACGTTTTACCTCATTTTCATTATGAAGTGTAGTCTAACCAAAATTGCGCCAAGTATACCTGACTACTTCTCTACCACATAAATCCACTTTCAGACCAATTCTACTTGTTCTTAACTTGTTTACAATCAAACCAATTAAAGCTGTTAATTATCAAATTTTAAGGTAATGCAACATGAATATTTATCACCTAAATAGTAGTGTCATTGCCCGGGCATTATTATGAACTAGAAAAAATGCACACATGATAAAAAAGTTCCTATGTCCGTCTCCTAGTTCTAAGCTACCTGCACATCAATTTTCAGCTAAATCAGTTCGACCGATCTTGAGTTATAAATAGTGTAACTAACACGAATTTCTTTTATATTTATAGATGACTGAAAATCCACTCTGATTGTAACATGTACTACAGTGTCTCGTACTATCAAGTCTGAATTTAACCTTGCCTTAACGTCTTCTCAAGGTATTTAATTAAGGTAAACTATGAAAAGGCCACTGGTATTCTAATTTTAAAAATACGTTTTTTTTGCCGCGAACATGCAAACAGCTACGTCCGAAGGTTACCTTTCTCGAAAGCTTCCGTGTGACCTTCCTAGTCTAACAATCATATTCTCTATGTCACGTTTCTATTTCTAGTTAGAGAAATATTCACAATTTTGTATACAGCGTAGACTTTGTTGGGTAGTTGCCAGTTATTGCATTTGTAGTTTTTTTTCATCTTTGCAATTTTTTTATCTTTGATATTGTAACCGGTTTCCGAAGTGATCGGGACCGGTTTTTAATAAAATACATTAAGGTTCAAAAACTCTATGGCACTTAGACTTTACGCTTTAATGAATTCTGGCTTTGTGTTATTGCTGCCGAAACATACATAAATAAGATACAATATTGTTCTCTCTCATTATATCTGAAAAAATACCGCGTTGTGAAATGGTCTGTCCTCGGCGGTATTTCCAAACCAGTACGACTTAGGGTCCTTCAAGAAGCGAGCGTATACCTTTCTTAAAGGCCGGCAACGCATCTGCAATTCTCTTAGTGTTGCGGATGTCCATGGGCGTCGATAATCACTTCGGTGTTCGCGCAGCTCGTTTGCCCCATTCTCTTATAAAAAAAAAAAAAAAAACGGCATTCAAATTTAATTCCGCGCGGACAACTGCTAATAATAAAACAAGCTATAACACTCGCTAATATCTTTATTTATTTGCACTGTTCCAGTAAACTCAGTATATAAAAAAATACATTAAAAAATCGGTGGATATAACTTGTACGCTAAAAGCGAGAAAGCTATGCTTGAACTTGTAATGAAAAAAAAAAAAATTATGTAAATAATAATAATAATAATGGTACCTAATTAATTATGTACCATTAAAATAATCACAGAGTTGCCAACAAATTATATGTAATAGATGGTTATTTTTTTTTTATTCTCACTACCTGTCAATAAATACTAATAAACAATTCATTTATATATATATGTAATATACAACATGTATATATATATATATATATTATACTATGTATATATATATATTATATAAATGAATCTTTGCCCAGGAGTGTCGGGACAATATGTACTACTTCTCCATACATCTCTATCAGCTGTCATATCTGAATTCACTGCCTTCTTACACATATCCTGTTACACTCAATGAATCCATTCTTTCTTCACCATTTTCAAAATAATAAAAACCCCAAAAAGTTATAAATAAAAATAGAAAATTGCTGAACCTATTGAAAGAAACTTTCAACCGTCACTTCAGTTCTTACTAGGTTTTTTTCTGACTTAAGAAATTGGGACAACTTAAATCAATTTAAAATTGTACATAAAAATGTTAACTTATTTTAAATGCATATCAAATCAGATTAAGTCATTTGGTATATAATTTAATTAAAACCAAGGTTGTGAAATAGCAATAGTTATTTTTTAGTCACAGTAATTACATATCTAAATGCAACAAAAAATGACCTTGAAATTAGTTTTATAATATCTAAATAAAGTAATAAAACTTGAAGAATACTTAAAACTTGTTTTTGCGAAAATCTTCCTATTATTTGAACATTTTTTATATATTATGCATGTCTGGTATCATATCTACTTATATAGATAGTATTTTAAATAGTTAACAATAATTTTGCTAATCATGACGACTCATTCTTACATAATCTATAAAAAAATTGCCACCTCATACTTCTGCGTAGTAGATAAAGCAAAAATTATTCCATTGTATTTCACTAAACATTTATTTTAAATAAATGATTTTTTCTGTCATTATCTTCCCCACATTTCAACTTACAGTAACATTAAGTAATAAAACATAAATTGTGACTAATAATAATTTACACATTGACTAAAGGCAAAAATTTGGTGTTTAGGAATATTTTTAGTTTAACTAGTTTAATAATCACATGAAACAACCTCAAGTAACTTTGTAATTTTTTACATCAACAATACATGATAAAATAGTTGAACAGTGAACATTTTGTTAAACTAATTGATCGGTTTTTTATATAAAGGTTCCACTAATTTAAATAACTTTACATATCTATTAAGTTTGATTGTATATTGCCTACCAAGTTTTTCACATAATTTTGAGACTTGCAAAGTTAAGCAAATTTTACTCTTATCCTAAACTAATGGCCTCTAGAGAATGTGCCATTTAAATGGACTCTAAGAGCAACATATCATAGCAAATAATGACACAATCACTCAAATATTGGTCTAAGTATAGTGCATTTAATTAGCTATCCTTTGGAGTCCGGCGCCATCAAAAACTTTCTTTACATCTTGGAACACTTCCTCGGGAACCGACTCAGCATTTATTCTCTTTACCAACCCCAACCGGTCGTAGTGGTTGATAATAGGCATGGTGTCGTTTATATACGTGTTGAATCTCTTCTGCAAGCTCTCCAGATTGTCATCGGAGCGGCCGCTGCCCGCCGCACCCCGCCCCAAGCACCTTTCCGTACATATGTCTCGTGAACATTCAAAGAATAATACAAACAAGAGTTTCGTCTTGTCCGACATCACACGGTCCCACCCGTCCAGGTTATCTTTATTACGTGGAAAGCCGTCGATAAGGAAACGCGATTTACCCGACTTTTGCATAGCTTTATGAATAAGTGAACACGTAACCTCGACGGGGACGATTTCTCCATTACGAATCTTTTCCTCAATCATTTCTCCATACTCAGAGCCAGGTCGTTGTCTTTCCTCACGCAGTAGATCACCAGCAGAAAGGTGAACGAAGTCATACTCCTTGGAAATATGTGAACACTGGGTTCCCTTGCCAGCCCCGGGTGCTCCTAGAACGAATACAACTTCAGGCAACATTTTGTACACGTAAGCCGACAAATGCCGGAACGATCGGCTCAACATCAATCGAAGTGACTAATTAATTTAGTCGGATGTAGCTTGTTTTAAAAAAACATGCGCACAGCCGCAACCTTGAATTTGAGTTGTTCGATTTTGACGTAATTCAGTGACGTTAGTTATTAATGTTGCTATAAACAATTATGAAAAAAAAATTATGGTAAAAAAACTATAGTATTGCTAGATTAATTTTTTTGTTTTCACCTAAAATATTTAGATGTCTAGTCCATCCTCTTCGACTATAGAGACGGATTAGGCAGACTCGCCGTTGTATTAAAAAAAATTGCTACTTTTTGCCGGGGGAGGTATAGGTGACATCACACATGTGCATATAATTGACACGTAAAATTGAAACCTCTTAATGGACGCATTTGACTCAATTTACACACATAACGTGAACACAAACAAGCTAGTTTTTATATTAGTAGATTAAATATAATCCCTAGGGGTGATAGACGTCCAAGTCCCTATGAAAAATTTAAAACCTGTTCAATGTCATCGGTACTATCAGAAATAAGTGTTAATTTTCGAAAACAATAAATCTTTTGAACACTTAAATTAAGATATAAAGTTTCTTTACAATGACTAACTTAAGTACAACTTCTCGCTCTATTTGCATATGCATATGAAGTTAATGTTCTAAATAGATATTTACCCCCTGAAACATAACGCTAGATAGGGGTTATGTTTCAGGGGAATAGATGGACTGATCCTTTAGTTCGTTTTTACTTGACAGGATTGTACGAGTTTTACTGTACCCACAATTGTTTCTGGGAATTCTATAAATAAATTGAGAATAATTTGATAAAAACTTTTATTGAAACAGAAATATTTTACATCGTTTTATTAATTTTTCCGAATACCGCGTTCATAACACCGCTGCATGCCTGAAAATAAGCAATAATTTATTATAGACATTGTAAAGCTAACAATAAACATTTTTATTTGTTATGTTAAATCAGTTAAATAATTTGTTAACCTCAAAAATATTCAGAACAGGTCTGTGAAGTATCATCACGAGAAAGTTTGCAAATTTAGTCAAATAGCTCTTTTTAAACTTACATACATAAAAGAAAAATATTAAACCTTGAAATAAAAACTACGTGTAAATTTCACAAAAGCAAAATGATTTTTATAATAATTTGCTTACCTCAAGTAGGAATTCTGCTCGGAAACTTCGTAAATATACTCCATTCGGGTGTACCTTTAAGAATGCAAAAAATACCTAATTATTATGTGAATCAAAGCAATTTATCAAATAAATAATTAATAAAATAATCATCAGTCCTGTTGAGCTTGTAAAAACCATCACAATGGCATCAGGGAAAGTTTTAACATCATTTCAAAGTTTGCAATTTTTTTTACAAAAAAATTACAGATAGACTTAATAAATTATTAGTATCGGTACAGTATTCATTTAAATTTTCCTCATTCCTTATTTAAAATCTCAACAATAATGCATTAATAGATAAAACTAATTTTTAACATCTATAGCAAAAAAAAAGTTATTTTCTTATTAACAGTATTTTAAACTTTCAAGAAAATAAAATGCATCACAAATTTATAAGATGAAATCAAGAGATACTTACAGTAATTGTATCACAAGATGTCTGCTTGGTATTTTCACCGGATCAATCTGTGAAATACACAAAATACATTAGGCATTATATTTAAAACGAAATAAACTGTACTATATACACTCGCGAGCAACCAAATCGACTCACTCCTTGACGGCGCCCTTATGCATTGATTTTATTAAAACGACAAATGTCAATTGTAAATATGATATGTCATTCGAAAGCTAAAGATGTCAGCTTTAATTTGATGTCATTTTTATTGAAATACATTAATTATTTCTTAAGTTAATGACGTCTGAACGTAACAGTAGGAAAAATCGGAATTTATGAATTTATGAAAAGGTCTCGTATTTTGGAAATTACACAAAAATTGGTAGAAATTAAAAAAAATATATATTAAATCATTATTTTGTATTGCCCCCTCTAGCCTTTATTACAGCCTGCAGTCTGTTTTTCATTGAAATGATCAATTTTTTTACAGTCTCTTGAGGAATGCCGTTCCACTCCTCTAACAATGCTGACTTTAGATCATCTACGCTCGAAGGGACTGGATTCCTGGCTCGAACCCTTCGTTTAAGCTCGTCCCATAAGTGCTCGATGGGATTCATATCCGGGCTGAGCGCAGGCCAGTCCATCGTGCGCAATTCGACCTCTTCAAGAAATTGCCGAGTGACTCGTGCCGTGTGACAGCGGGCATTGTCGTGCATTACCACGAAGTCTTCGCCGACAAACCCTGCGTAGGGCACAACATGACTCAGTAGGATGTCGGTGATGTACCGATCAGCTGTTAGCCCGCCTCCACGGCCGCCCCCAGGCACGAAAACAAGATCAGTTTTTCCCTCTAAGGAAATACCAGCCCACATCATGCAGGAACCGCCGCCATACGCCACTGTTTCAGCAAAACAGCATTGGGAAAAACGTTCCCCCGGACGTCTGTAGACTCGGCTTCTCCTGTCACTGCCATGCAAACACATTCTGCACTCATCAGTAAACAGTACCGACCGCCAATGCGTAATGCTCCAATTGAGATGTTCTCGAGCAAAATAAAAGCGCGCTTGACGGTGGCCTGCAGTGAATTTGGGGCCCGTCGCAGGCCTTTTTGGCCTCAAATTGGCTTCCTTCAAGCGTCTTCTCACCGTCCATTCGCTTACAGCCACCCCTCGTGTATGTCTCAATTCCTGTTGCACATCAACACCCGTGAGGTGTCGTTTGCGCAGCGAGGTTGAGACAATGAAACGGTCGTCTCTCTCTGAAGTGCACCGGTGGCGGCTCGTTCTTGGTCTCCGATTAAAGGCACCAGTCTCTTGGAACCGTTTGTATAATCGGGACACTGCAGACTGGCTCAATTGGAGCTGGGCAGCGACTGCTCGCTGACTTAACCCTTGTTGCAACAAGGCAACAACTTGAGCTGCTTTTTCTGGCGTGGTATCCATGGTTTCACTAAAACTTTTAATGCAATTTACTGAGATGTGTACCGGCCAACTTGTGATAAGCGACTGATAGGGTAAACCGGATGTGGGCGGGTTTTATAGCGGGGAAAGGTAGCGCAACTCGTGGATACCTTATGGAGCAAATTTTCCCTGACGCCTAATTAAAATGCGTCATTAAATCAGCGCTTCAATTTTTTTTAGGGTATTGATGTTAAATGAGAGTATCAACCTTCAGCTTATGAATGACATATCATTTTTATAATTGACATTTGTCGTTTTAGCAAAATCAATGCATATGTGCGCCGTCAAGGGGTGAGTCGATTTGGTTGCTCGCGAGTGTAGATATCGTCAGTCCTGTTGAGCTTGTAATGAACCGTCACGATGGCATAAGGTACAGTTTTATCATCATTAAAATTATAAAAGCCTATTTCCACTGTCGAAAAACCTTATATTATTTCAGAGATTTAGAGGGATTTTTTTTTGTGTAGATTTTTTAGCAATGGAAACATTAACAATACAAAAGAAAGTACTGAGTAAGAAAATATTTAAAAAAATTAAGTGATACATGTTGCCTCATAAATTTAATAAATTTTAAAAGAAAGTTACCTTGGTATAAATGATATGGAAGGGCAGGTACATTTGTAGACTGACATATTTAAATAAACTGTAAAGAAAAAAAATCATTAATAGATGTCAACACTTTCTGAAATAAATATAGCAATAAATATAACGATCAGAAAAATAAAATATGGTATCCTCAATACAATCAGAACAGGTCTGTGGTAAACTCATCATAAAACTTTTAAATTATTAACTTTTAATTGGAAGAATCTAGAACATTTAAATAAAAATAAAAAAAACTAATGCTTACTTTTTACAGTCAGGATACAGGATTAATATCTGTAATAGAAAGGAAACTGTTAAAAATTTGAATGATAGTATTTTTTCAGCCATTTTTAAAACCTTACAAAGCTTATAAATTCAAAATTCAGATAAAATTAACTCACCTCAACTCCCTCAACATGTCTCGTGTATCGTAAATTAAAACTACATTATTTTTACAATAAAAAAATTATAATTTAAAAATTAATTACAGTATAATAAAAGATGTCCAGGGCTCCGAATCGACAATAATGTTGCCAGATATCACCCGAGGTTTTAATGTAGCGAAGTGTTGCGATACCGCACTAGTCTAGTATCACATCAGTTGGTTTATTAAACAATGCAAATCTGCCATCAATATGTATTTATTTTCAAAGTTACACGACCACGGCTTTCCCGCGGCTCAAAACATAACGAATGACGCGAAAACGATATGTTTCCAATTAAATGAAATAAACATCATGATGATAAATGTAGTGCGTGAAGCGCTTGGTAATGTTACATATATTACAAGAATATGGATTTCTTTAGCTACGGCGTTTACAACTTGTCCAGGTATTGATTTAGATCGGGCAGACCCTCCTTCAACCCTTTCCTTTTCCTCGTGTCCTGCAACAAGTACATTCATTAGTTTGTCTCACACATAAACCATAACTTAGTAATAACAGATTCAATTTAAATTCAAGTCTTAAAAACGCAATTTTATATGTAAAACATATGTATCGCTTGCGACGTAGCGTGCAGTCTTAGGACATGAGGACAGTGGTCCTATGCAGCGTTTAGACACATGCGCATATAATCTACTTCCCCGTGAGCCGACGTCGTCATCGTGCGTGTGACACAGAGCATCGCACGCACTATGACACGGCACGTTATTGGGGAAGAGATCTTTAATATCATTATCAAGCATACAAAAGAATATACTGTGACCGAATTGCTTTCGTTTGCACTTTTTGGAGATACACTTACCTGTACGACGACGTAAGGTTTGCTGCCAGGCTCACACGGGTCTCCAGGCAACACTTGCCAGTGGTCGAAGACGCACTGCGGGAAGGCCTGACCACCAGTGTTGGAGCGCAGGTCGGCGGTGAAGCCGAACGACTCGTTGACGGGCAAGTACGCCTTCACCACGAACATGGGCGTGCCCGCTACCTGCGACTCCTCGAACACGTGTCCACGACGCCTGTTCAGCACGCCGTAGATACCACCCACAGCCACCTCGGGACACTACACAGAAATAATTGATAATATTAAAATTGAGTAATTAGAATTACACAGGTCAACAAAAAAATTTTTTTTGGGTTTCTGTTCTCTTGCTTAAATTCTGATTCTAGACACTGAAAAACACTTAAATATTCATATTTATTTCATAAAGATTGCTTTGATCTGATTTATGACGATAAATATGATTTAATTCATTTCATAAATAAAAGATGGCAGCAAAAATTGTCCTAGTTTCTACAAAAGCAAACTTTAATCGGAAAAAAATTTTTTTTCCTTATTTTCGTGGTAGGAGAAACCAAAATTTAACATGTAGAAGTTAGACCCAAAAATCGTGTTGACCGGTGTTATTTAAGACAAAGTTCTATATGTGATATCATTTTAACACATAAAAGCAAGCAAATATAAATAGGAATAACACTAGGATTTACGATCACCTTTCACGTATTTATATGAAACGAATTTCTTTGTTTCCATATAATTTCGTAAACAATGTCAAATTTTGAACAATACAGGATAAATATGCCAATATGAGGTGTGTTAAAATTTTCATATAAAGGTTGTTAGTTCCCCTATTCAGGCAAGGTGTATGTGTAGCTTGACGATGCCAAAACAAAGAACTGTTCCTCTGCCACGCGTCGGAAAGGCGGTCGGGCGAAGTGAGACCCGCCCGCTCAGGATGTCGCGTGGTGGTTATCGTGAAAGCATGGTTTTTGAAAAAAAAAATCGCAGTGACATACACTATATTTTATGTAATCGTTAATCACAATGCAAGGAATGGTTTATCACTTAAAATAGTTAAAAAAATCTCGAGCAAAAATGAAAATAAGTTGTACCTAAACTATAGTTTCACCAAAACTTTACATACAGTATAGGTTTTAGTTTTTTTGTAGTGTATACAGACCTGAATCTCGCAAAGGTAGACAGGCTCCATGATCCTGGGCTTGGCGGTCAGCAGACACGCGTACAGACATCTCCTGGTCGTTGGAATGATCTGGCCGCCACCTCTGTTCATACCAAAAACAATTAAGTATGACTGTCAGAAGAAAGTTACTACTAAATTAAAAAATATGTACGATTTATTTGAAAATAAGTTGTTTAGATGACAAACCTATGGATAGCGTCCGTGTGCAGGGTAACGTCGTAAATGTTGAAGCGAACACCTCGCAGGTTCTCCTCCGCCATGACACCCTCCTTGGTGGCCCACTGGAAGCCGGCCACCACAGAGTCCTTGATTTCATTGAGGTACTGCACTCCCTTGGAGCAGTCGACCAGGATGTTGGGGCCCGTGTCCTCGGGGCCGAAGCACCAGATCTTACGTGCCTCAGTCACATCGTACTGGTATTTCTCGCCCAGGTAACGAGCACGGGTCTTGAAGTCATCACGTGGGTTCACGCGGCCCTGTTAACATATAATGCAACTTATTAACATTCTTATTTATTTGCAATTTTATTTTATTTGAGAAATTTACTATTTATTTAGGAATCTAGTTATATCTCATTAAAAAAAATTTAAAACTTTTAATTTTAACAGCTGACATGTTTTAATTTCAGAAGAACATGAAACATATTTCTATTTGTAAATAAACTATTTAAAATCTATAGTTCGTACCCACCTCGTCAATATCCTCGGGCAGACCGTCAGGCATGGGCTGGGCCTTCATGAACAGACGGTTGTGCTTGTTGGGAGACTTGGACAGACACATCTGGTCAGACTCCTCGTTCACAGTCTCACGGTACGACACCACAGGGTCAGACTTCTTGATGGGAATGCACGCGTGGTCTTCTTCCAAATCCTAGTGATAAAAATTTAAAAACATGTCGTAAATAGCAGTAGACAAAAAAAGACGTTGACTTTCATTATTTATTAACTGGTTTTAGAGTCATGTTCTTAAATATGAAAATAAATACAATTACTTGGACCCAGGAAAGACTTTGATGTAATTACTTAAATAGAAAAAAAAAGTTTGACAAAATAATTTTATATAGGTTTACTAAAATAAACTTGTACACATAGAGATACCTCAACACAATTTTGACTATTTAAATACATCAATATTTACCTTAAGACAGATTTCAAGATGCAACTCTCCGGCACCGGCAACAATGTACTCGCCAGACTCCTCGTTGATACATTGCACCATAGGGTCTGACTTGGCCAGACGCTTCAGACCTTCAACCAGCTTGGGCAGATCCGCGGGGTTCTTGGGCTCGACGGCAACACGCACCACAGGCGATACACTGAACTTCATGACCTGAGTAGTAACAATAAATGCTTATTATTCATTCAACAAATTAAGAGCATAAAGAGAAAGATATAATTCACTGTTAAAATCTAAAACATGTATCTCAAGATTTGTTGCAAAATGCCTATAGAAAAACATCCTACCAATCCGTCCTGAGATTATGCTTTGTGTCCCTGTCTGCCGCTGGTGTATGCTATAACAGTTTACCCAGCATCAATGGGACATATGTTTAACATGAACAACATATTGCTGACAAAGCCTTCTTAAAGTATTGAAGGTTCTATCTCTAAGATTGGAACATAGGAAGTCTCTATTAAGCAGTAATGATTTTAGTATTTTAGTATACCTTCATGTTGTGCGCGTTCTTAAAGGTGGTAATGGTACCGGTCTTGACCAGGAACTGATCGACACCGACCAGACCGCAAATGTTACCGCATGGTACATCCTCGATCGCCTCCGTGTAACGACCCATCATCAGAATTGTACGCTGGATGGTCTTCTCGTACAGATCCTACACAAAGCAATCACGTTAATATAATAAAACAAATTTAACAGGGTGTTTAACAAATAAATACATTATTATAACAAATTGAATTGAATTTAATAGTTTGTATGTATCGCTTGTGACGTAGCGTGCAGTCGTGGGACATGAGGACAGCGGTCCTATGCAGCGTTTAGACACATGCGCATATAATCTACTTCCCCGTGAGCCGACGTCGTCATCGTGCGTGTGACACAGAGCATCGCACGCACTATGACACGGCACGTTATTGGGGAAGGGGTACGTACACAAATATTTCAGCTAAGAATGTTTGATTAGTCTTTCTGACCTCTTTCTTGCCGGGCTGGTAGTTAGGTCCCATGATGCGGCCCTTCTGTCCGGTGACCACACGGCCGGAGAACACACGACCGAATGCGTAGAAACGACCCTTATCCGAGGTCGGTACCATTTTGCTCACGTACATCATCAGAGGTGCTTCAGGGTCACAGTTCTGCGATATTTAAAAAAAATTAGTACTAAATAAAATAAGATCATTGTAGCATCGGAAAATATGAATAGTAAAACCTATAATATTTTTTTTAATTGTTATGAAGCTCACCTTGATACCAATAGCAGCTTCATCGTCCTGAGGACCTTCGTACAACATCTCCATACGGTATTTCTGGGCCACCACAGGCGAGGGCAGGTGGATGGCAATCATCTGAAGCAGAGCTTCACCCGCCGGCAACCAACTCCTCATTACAACCTGCACAAATATAAAGAATCCATTAAATACAAATTTAAAAACTATGTTAAATAGAAATATCAATAAATTGGTACAAATGTTTCTAACATTTATGGGGTCACAAGTAATGTAAGCTTGCAACCAATTCCAGAAAGAATTTTACTGTAAGTCCACTTTGACACCCAGAAACTTATGTAGATAGTAACTGGCAACACTTGGGACTAGTAAGTAAACCTATTTTGTTTACACAAAAGAACAGGAAGACTTACATGTATTCATAAACTATTATATTTATAAGACAGAAATAACTCATTTTACTCTAAGACCCACTCAGGTCGTTTTAAAGTCGCCCTAATCTTAGCACATGAAAAAAATTAAGAGCATGGTAGAAACTTGTTCAATATTCACCTTAAGCAGAGCCTTCCCATCCTTGTCAGAGTCCTCATGCTTGAGGGTGACACCGAGCTTCTTGAGGAGGCCGTCGATTTCTTCCTTACGGAAGTTCATGATGGCGTCGAACACCTTGTAGATGGGGTCAAGCACATACATGCAGAATGAACGCTTGTTGTCATTGTCCTTTTGCTTGGACCACTTCTTGGTCTTGGCATTGAAGAAGTTTTCTCCCCATAGTCTATAAAGAAAATTAAATTACCAAAATCATTGTCTACACAGATGACATATTGAAATCAATTCATAATTTTTAATTTTTTTATATATCACAGAAATTATTGCAAAATGCTTACAGTAAGCATCCTATCAGTCTATCCTGAGAATTTAATTTGTGTCCCTGTCTGCCGCTGATGTATGCTATGTCAGTTTACCCAGCATCAATGGGACAAGATTATTAAAATGTTCACTAAATAATATTGTTAACACAATTTCTAATGAATAACCAAAATAAAACTACATTAATTCCCCTTTACAACTTATATAATTATACAGCTGGTGACAATAACCTTTATACACCCTTAACCTACTTTGCTAAGCTTGCATATTGGTAGTGTTATACAGAAAATCAATAGCTTGACCCACTTTACTACAATTTGTTTCCACATTGCTTCATTCATTTTCTCCACAATACTTTAAACAAGCTAATGCAACCTGAAGAAACTTTCCTATTTTCTAGACTTTAAATTATAATTTTTACTATGAAATTCAACCTCTTTGGCACTTATCAAAATTTATTTGTTGTCTATGTTTAATAAAAGAATGACAGTATGTTTCTAGACAAGAACTTTGACAGTGAAAACTCAGATACAGTGAAACATCAAATGTACTGACCTGTTCATAAGCTTGACAAGGTCGATCTTGAACTTGTCGGCGTACATTTCAGCGAACTGCTTGAGGGTGAAGGCCCAGCCGTGGAGGCCGGATCCAAAGCCTACAGAGCCTTTGCTGGGGTCTACACGCACCTCACCTGAACAACAAATAGTTGTATTAGTAACTAATTAAGTACCAGTAACTCGTCTGGCAAGTTAAATGAATAAATCACATATTTAAATAAGAAGTACTTTCTTGGTAACATGAGTAATTTGAAAATTACTTTCTGTCATTTTGAAAATGTTTCTTGATCAGTACAAAGTATGAATATTTTGTTAGATTTTAACCTAAAAATCTTTCGACCATGTCGGCACTTAACATCAGGATTTTTTAGTTTCTTCATTATTGTAAATTACGGAATTAATGAAAGAACAGAATAAATATATGTGCAAGACCACAAAGCAGGAAATGCACAATTGTGTATGTTGTACCAAGATAGCATGCTATAAGTCCACAGACAAACCATAAGTTTATGTTTGGAATCATATGGCAACATTTGGGACTATTTTACGATTATTCAGGATTATTTTTTTATTTTATATTATAAAGGGAGCGTCGGTGGCTCAGGGGTTAAGCGCTTGATTTGCAATCTGCAGGTCCTGGATTAGAATCCCGTCATGTACTACTGTGTTTTTCGAGTTTCGATTTACATATGTACAGTTATCCGACGTTCTTACGGTGAAGGAAATTGTGATGCAACCTGCACATATCTGAGAAGGAAATTCAAAGTTGACTATGGCTTAGACACCCTTAACTTGGAGTTAGCCCCTCGGTGGGGACGTATAGTGTGCTGATGATGATAATAAAAGCTGGTTATAAAATGACAATCTAGTTTCTCTTTTAATGATATTAATATTTTATTCAAAAAGTTTATTATGTTAATTTCAAACTGTGCATATATTAGAATAGTTATGCTTTGTAGAATACTGCGCGTGACCTTGGCAGTGCTATCGATCGTTGCATCACGTGCAAAGACGGTGTGCACTGCCGCTGATGTGCTAAATTGTACCGAATCACGTTTGATAATGTTATCAAATTTATATGTGATATGAATTAGAATTCGTTGTGTTTGAACTTTTTCAACATGTGTCAATGTTGCATAATGTTTTTTGTCTTTGTTTAGAATAGACAAAGGTGGCACAATTTGAAACAAAATAAGTTTTTTCTGATAAAACTTGAAAGTAAGCAAAATGCAACATTATATAACCAAAAAAAAATTGTCAGGAAAACGTATGTAACAAAAAAAAATTGATTGATGGAGTTTTCAACCAAACACACACTAATTTTCACTATTTTGAATAAGCACAAACTCTAGGTTTCTACTTGTGAATTATTCAAACAAAAAATATAACCATATCAGAGACAAACATATTAATATTTTTGTGTGTTCGTCTTGTCATCCAATAGAAATGTCTATCATAATTAAACAGCATTTAATAAAATAGCAAAATTAAGTACCTAATAATCCAGGCAAGGGCAATTCAATACAATGTCATACCTATCTTATCATGTAAAGTACTGCAATATGTTTCAAACTTAAAACAGTGTATTAATATTAAGAATTGTGAGTTGTCTTCACTAATTAATTTGCAATTCATGTTTTTACTTCATTATTTTAGTTACAAATAGGTTATTTCTAACAAAAGAGTAATTCTTATTAAAAACTACAAAATTAAAAACTTATGAACAAAAAAATACAAAAAATGGGACCCATCTGCAAGCACTTCCTTTCAATTAAAATGTTTTTTATTTAAATAGGACCACCAGGGGTGGAGATTTGCAGTAACACATAAAAAAATACAGTCGAATTGATAACCTCTTTCTTTTTGAAGTCGGCTAATAACTTATGAAAAAAAAAAAAACTACATGTGATAGTAAATATCAAATAAAAAAAACTTTTAAGTTGAGATTCATCATAAATATTGTTAATCTTACTTACCCATGGGACCACCATCATCGTTGTAGGTGGCGATGATAACGTTGACGTTTTCAACAATACGCTGGAATGTCTGGTAGAGCTCTTCAGATTCAAGCTGCAACTCAAGCAGGGCACGGTCCATCTTGTTCATGAAGAGAATGGGCTTGATGCGTTCAGCGATCGCCTGACGCAGCACCGTCTCAGTTTGCACGCACACACCTGGTTTTAAAATACATTGTTAAAAGCCATTACATCTATATATATAAAAGTCGTGTTAGTTACACTATTTATAACTCAAGAACGGCTGAATCGATTTGACTGAAAATTGGTGGATAGGTAGCTTAGAACCAGGAAACGGGCATAGGATAATTTTTACCCCGTTTTCAATTATTTTTTTCCGCGCGGACGGAGTCGCGGGTAAAATCTAGTATAACATAAAACTAATGAAAATTAAATGTTGGTCAATCAGTAGTGCATTTATTTGAGTTTTTTTTTAATGACATTTTCATAATATTGTAGCTCTCTATTTTCAGTAAATGTCAAAATTACAACAAGTTTTTGACTTATTGGGCAATACTTAAACAACATATTGTGCAATTTTGTACTAAAGTGCAACTTATTACCACTTTCTATACTTTCACTTTTTATTGGACATATAATCTTAATATTTTTATACATGGATGTTAATAGCATCTGGTGTATTTTTATAAGGGTTAAATGTAAGGAATAATAAGGATGAAAATCTTCTCAAGACAAAGACTAATTCATGCAACACTTAAATCCCGGAATAAAAAGAACTAGAAACTTTGGAGGTTATTAATTGTGAAATATTACATAAAACAGTAACAAAATAAAGAGTAAAGGGAACTTACCGGAAACACAGTCAACAACCACCAGGGCTCCATCAGTTACACGAAGAGCGGCAGTTACTTCCGAAGAGAAGTCAACGTGTCCAGGTGAGTCAATCAGGTTAATCAAGAAACCCTTTTCTCCCTTCTCTGTCTGGTCAGTGTTTGTGATGAAGACCAGATCCTTCTCTTCAAGTTCAAAGTACATAGAGATGGCACTGTTGAAAAATATTATGAAATTATCAGTAAATTTTTCACCTATTCATGTTTTTTTTTTTATAGTTGTGCAAATCAGATGGCCGTTCTGAAGTTCGTCAATGAAATTCAGTTATTTTGGTAAGAACAATCATCATAAAAATTAATGTCGAATTATTGAATATTTCCAAATAAAAAAATCGGAGTAAATGAGTAGATAGATGGAACAGTTGATAGTTTTTTTTTGCGTATTTTTACTTTAAATGCTTTACTAGCTTATTAAGAAATGTAACCATATGGTATTTGTTTATTTAGTAAAGTGAATTTGTACGGAAATACTCACGTGGATTTGATGGTGATACATCTGTCCTGTTCATCTTTGCGGGTGTCGGTGAACCTTGTCTCGCCGGCCCTGGCGTTCGCAATAATACCGGCTTTAGACACCAGAGAGTCCGTCAGTGTCGACTTGCCGTGGTCTACGTGGGCGATGACGGACATGTTGCGGATGTTCCGCTTCTTGTCCATCATCCCTCTGATCTCGTCTACCGTAAAATTCACCTGCACAATCCAGAAAACAGCTTGACATATTGTTACGCGATACTAACAAAATACAAGTTCTCAAATTATCACGCACGTTTTTTGCTTTCCATCATCTAAATTTTTCAAGCTTCTTCATTAATTTAATAAACCAATTTGCATATTTCTACTCCACACAACACTTCGACATTTCACCTCACTTTGAAAACGTCATCCGACACAAAGACGATCGACGTGAAGAAACTAAGTTTTATTTAAGGATTTTAACACTAAATTTGTAAAAATAATGACGTAGAATTACGCCGAAAGCATACCGCTACACGATTTTAAGTTAAATTATCAATTTAAGTACTCACCATATTGGATGGTTTTTGATTTTTCTGTCAATAAAATATACTACGATACGCCAGCGATGGCGTACGCTTGAAAAAGGCCCCTATTTTATTTTGTGGCCCGGATGTACCTGCCAGTCGTCAGACGACGTTGAAGTCATAGACAATTGGGGCTGCCAGTAGCAAAATATGAAAAAAAACAACCCGTCTTTTGAAATTACGAAAATGGTAAAACTCGATGTTTGAAGGTAAGTTAAAGACATAGGCATAGGTATTTTAAAATGAATATATTATTTAAAAAAATACTATAAATATTTAGTGACTTGAAATGTTGGAAAGCGGTCGCACTAGTGGATGATAGATGATGGCAACTTTCTTAAAACACGATTTAGCTATTCGTCAATAGATGTCGCACAAAGTCGTGATTTTAAGTTAAAATAATCAGCTACCATGAAAATGTATATAATATAGAAAGACGCATCCACAATAATGGATATGTGCAAAAATGTTTATCCCTGATCGTAAACTTCACGTTAAAGCCGTATATTAAATGCACAACCACTTACATTTCAATTAATTTCAACTTAATAAAAAAAAACAAACAATAAATTAAATTTTTTCATTTCAATACTACTTTGTAAATTATCCCTCAGTTACGAAAGATTGTGTTCACGTTTACGGTGCACAGCAAATTTTAGCGGGCAGTTCGGTTATTGGCGGGCAAACGCTTTTTCGGAGAATCTGTGGTGCAAGGGTGACTATTCTCACTAGAACGACACGTTGTCGCGATGGTAAAATTTTTCTTGGCGTTGCCACAACATTTTGATTGCTCGACCTAAATTCGATTCAGAGAATAATTTTATTACTGAATATCAAATTAAATACTTACTTATTTGAGCTATTTAAAACAACCTATTCTGTGTAACTTATCTCTGTCTTGACTTTTATTTGATTTTGTTGTATTCAGAAGTTATAAGTGTGTGGGTTTAGTTTAGTGTGTGGCTTTTTATTTTATAAAGCATTTAATGGAAAATTCATTCAGTGAGTTAAACAAGTAATGAATGAATGTATCGTCTCACTGTTTGCACAACAATACGTTTTTATTTTTATATTATTACGCATTGAAACATCTTACAAGAGATTGATGGAAGCTATCAACTCGAATCCTGCGTGGGACCCGTGCCAGAGCTCGATAAAGTTATAAACATATGTTACGCGAATAAAATATGATGCAATGCAGCATTTCTGCTTTGTTATAAATTTTTTTTAATAAAGTTTTCCTATGAAATATTATTAACACAGAGCTAAAGTACTTGATTATGATTGGAATATTTGTATATTTCATTAACTATATTTCTACATTATTAATACTTATTTATATTCAATTAAAGGATAAAGGATGACAATCTAATGCAATATTAACAAGGCATTACTTAAATGTTTATTTATTTTGCACGCTCCATCCATGTATCTCATCTCTGCTTTTATGAGCTGGCTTAATATACCTTAATAAAAGGTAGACATTCGCACCAATTCTATGTGACAGTAGGACACCGCTGCCGAACCTGTACAAGTACAACAACCCTTAGTGTAAGATGATTTCTTGTCTCATCTGATAAAAATTATTCGATGCAAAACGATATGCGGTTCTATATTTTCCGAAGAGAGCTAAACGATAAAAAACTTTACATGTACCTGACGAAGACGATAAAAGAAAGCAAAACAATATATGATAACGATGAAAACAAGTGGCAAGCGCTGAAAGCAATTTTCCATGAATCACCGCCTTAAGGCGAACCATAAACAGTTCAAGGTCCTCTTCTGATTATTTTGTCAGGCTGCCAACGATACGGGAAATCGAAACTATCCCTGTCTGTTTTTATTTTTCTAACAGTATGTTACTTTATTATTATTACCAGAGCTGATAAATAACTTTGTTAATAGTTATAAAAATACTTCAGCCAGATTAAATAAGTTATGTGTTTTGTTAATTTCAATTCATAGTTATGGCGGTCTAGAGATTGTTTTATATTAGAGCGGACGGTTTTATTTGGGTATTTTTTTGTATTTTAGGTAAACAGATGATAATGAACCTTTAAGTCCACAGCTGCGACACCATCTTCTATCTATTAATTGTAACTTAAAGTTATCCCTAAGTTCGCACATGATTTAATCTAGTCTTTTCAAACAGTAACTTGAGTCTGTATACTACGACAAATTTGTTCTAGTATGTCATTCCTTGGATAGTGAGTTATTCATCCGCCTTGAATGTCACAAAGTCGGACATGATGCAAGAGACGACACCTACCAGATACCCACATGAATAAGATACATCTTCCAACACCACGAGATGTATTCTATTTACATTTATAAATCAATAAATAGTAATGTACGGACATGTACATGTTTATATCGTTTTTGTAACACTTATAAATTCTATTGACAACTAGCTTTTACCCGCGACTCCGTCCGCGCGGAATAAAAAATAGAAAACGGAGTAAGTGTAAATATCCTATGTCCTTTTCCTGGTTCTAAGCTACCTCCCCACCAATTTTCAGCTAAATCAGTTCCACCGATCTTGAGTTATAAATGGTGTAACTAACACGACTTTCTTTTATATATATAGATATAGATAGATGTTTTCTTCTTGAATTCATACTATTTATAATATGAAAAATTATCAATCGTCAAAAAATTGTTAATTCTGACGTTAACTGCCATACGCAGGATTATTTGATGATTATTCAAAGAAACCCTGAGTGAATATTTGGTAAAAGAAGTCGAAAGTCTTAAGGCAATTAAACGATTCTTAGTGGAAAGCGAAAACGATTTGATTTAGACTATTATAATAAAGAGTTGGCCATTAAAGATAAGCATATTTTTTGCAATATAAAATTCAATGAAACAAATCTTGTTATTGTTGGTTTGGTGCCAGTTCGCGTGTTGAGACCCTCCCGCAACTTTCTGGCGACTGCGCTGGATCTTCTCGGAATCGCATCTTCTTCTCAGAAACACGAATACGCGGAGATGAGTCATCTTATTTAAATTGTTACGACAATAATAGATATGTTTGATTATACGATATACGCTATTAATTAACTTCTTGTTTAATATTGTAGAAAAAGTTTCAAGCGTCATGGCATTTTATAAATTGTGTAACAAACATAACTAATACATATCTCTGAAAACTTTTAGTAAAACAAGTGAATCTGAATTATCCTTCGACTTTGTTTTTTCACAATATTCTTATGTTGTTCGAATCTTTTATTCCGCTTTCGCGCTTAATTTAATTTTCCCGCTTGATTTTCCAAAAATATTCATCAATAAATATAATAAAAAGGAAAACCTGTCGTAACGTAATCTATTTATTTAGCAAAAAAATAATACACATCGCTTGTTGTCAAAAACTGCGTGTACTTCCGTGTGGTCGTGGAACATTAGTCATAGATCAGCAAACGTCATTCGTTCAGTTCGTAAATTAGTTGAGCGTCGTTCGGAATCACTTCAATGAGTTTAACGAGCGATGAATGAAATGTGTACGGAACGATATATAACGGATAATAAGACTTGTTGCTAAATGAAAAGCGATATAATTGCTTAAAATCGTAGATAGAAATCGATTGTAATGACTAGTGGGACTATTGCCAGGATTTCAGGAAACTAATATAACGGTGACGAAATATTTTGCAATTTTACTGAAAAAAATTGATTTTATTTTAGCCTTTTGAACGACGTAATTTAGTACAGTTAAAGTTATGCTTTTTTTAAAAGGTTTTATGATGAATAAGCTAACGTTTCTTTCCACATCTATCCTGGTTGCTGTAGAACATTGTATTCGTTACTATACGTAGCGATTTCATAACAAATTTCAACAAAATATGGAACTGACACGTGACAATCACGTGATTTATCAAAAGTTACTGACAGTTCTATACGTTAATAAACTTCCTTAGGGAATCTGGAATTTTTAAATAGATGTAGAAGTCTGGAATAACACATAAGCTTTCTATCATCTCGAAAATTTGTACGGTTCCTATGGGATATGTTTGATTCACGTATTTACTCGATAACTCTACAATGGTTTAGTACATCTTATGTAGAATATAGTCTCGAATTATATAGCTATAAGATCATTCATTTATTTCCGCGCGGATGTGATCGCGGGTAAAAGCTTATCTCATCTCATTATAAATAAGTCAGACCACTTAAACGACTCTGCGATAGGAAATCTATATTAATTTCTGCCACTCAATACTAGATGGCGCACCGTTGAAATTTGCTGTTGAATATTAATAGTCATTCAAAAATGGCAGAACAATATTTTTATTAATGTAGTCTTAATTTAATTGTATATAAATAGTAAATTTTGATTCATATCTAATAAGATCTTTCTTTGCTAAAGTGAATTAATTTATTATGGTACGTAATTTGAATTTAATCTCTAAGGTTAACGCTTTATGCAATTTAAATATTCTACAAGGTGACCGACGGTAAAGGATAATGTCTGACAATGTGTGTTATTAGGCACGTGCCACTATGAAAGCTCTTTTTGTACGCCGGAAAATATACATAAGATAGGATTTTAATAACATTTCAAGTTTTACAATGTGACTTTACCAATGTATCGATTTGATTTATAGTTGTGTCGTAATTAAAAATGAGTAGTAGAGTACGGTTTTTTTAAGTTTCTTCGCTTTGAATTGCCTGCATATTACAAAAAAAATCTAATATTACAAAAAATAGGTACGTAACTAATTAGAAATAAAAAACACTGATTCATAACCTAAAATAATTTTAAAAGTGTTCTTCTTCTTCTTCTTCTTCTTTTAATTAATAGTGGACCCCATCGTTTTTATTTCGATGATTTCGCCAACGTCAAGGTTGAAGATAAATGAAAGTGTAAAGTGCGTGTGATCAAAATATTAAATAGCAAGAGACAATCAAGGTAACGAGGTTCGGTATGCTCCGACAAATGACCGGTAGCTGATAATGACAGTTGAGACACTGAAAAAGGACAACACAATTGTTAGTGGGTTAATAAAAATTAAGATATCAAGTATACGGTTATTTATAGTTTAATATTATTAGTATTTAAGAATTTAAATAAAACCTTAACCAGTGGTGTGTGAACCAGGGTTAGCAGGAATGGGATGTTAATGGGTCTGGGGATTCGAGGAGGAAGTATGTCATACAATTGAATTTTAAGTTTCGGACAATTAAAAAAAATATGTTCTAAGGATCCCTCGCCCATACCACACTCACATAAGGAATGGTCACGAATACGAATTTTGGCCAGGAAGACTGGTGTAGCAACAAAGCCCAGTCGTAATCGGGTTATTACTGATATTGTATATTTGTTAATATTCCCATGTTTAAGATACCATGGTTTGGAGGGAATAAAAGGTTGAATCGACCCAAAGAATTTACCTTTTGATTGACTAGATCTTTGCCAGATATTATTCCAAGTGTTTAGTAAAGACGACTTAGCAGAGATACGCAAGTCTCGGGGGAGGCAAGATCTGTAAGTGTCGCAGCCAGATTGAACGGCGGCCTTTGCACATGAGTCCACTGTCTCATTACCACTGATACCCGAGTGGCTGGGGATCCAAGCCAAGACAATTTCAATACCGGAGCAGTGGCATTTGTATAGAAGTTGTTTAATTTTAAGTGTGATGCTACAATTGTCACGAGCACGGAAAGGACTTTTTAAAATGTCTTTAAGGCAGCTTAGTGAGTCCGAAAAAATTATAGTTTTGTTTAGTTTGTGCGATTCGACAAAAGAAATGGCTTCTAACAATGCTATTGCTTCTGCCGTAAAAATGGAGGTTGATGGGGGACATTTAAAGCTTAAAACAATTTTGAATTTGGGAAACCAAACAGCTGCCCCTACAGCACTATCAGGAGATGATTTTGAAGCATCAGTAAATATTGTATGCCATTGGGGCCAGTCCCTATCCAAAATACAATTGAATTTATGGTTAGCCGCAAGACTGTCTTTGTCAATTCCAAAATTTAGAATAATTTTGGGATTATGAATAAGGGCGTCAAATTGGGTTTCAAAAACCGGGTTTAAAACACTTTGTTCTATTGGGGAGGAGGGAGCTATATATTTATTAAAGGAGTTAATGAGCAGTGGGGGGTCCTTGTGGGACCAATAGTTGGAGGATGAAATTGATCGGGAGAGAACCTTTAAGACGCGAAGAAGAGGATGTGATTTAATTTGGACTATTCTACAAAAGAATCTATCAGATAGAAATTGTCTACGTAAATATAAGGGGGGATCTAGACATTCTACTTGAAGGGCATTGACTGGGGAGCATTTCATTGCACCAGTTATCAGTCTTAAGCATCTAGATTGAATCTTATCTAATTTGGCCAGAGCGATTTTATTACAGGGATCGAGAAGAAAACCGCCATAATCGAAGTGACTACGAATGATCGCGTCATATAAAAGCTTTAAAGTGGCCGGATGGGAGCCCCAGCGAATCCCGGTAAGCGCTCTCAAGATGTTTACGCCTTTTTCACATTTTTTAATTATATGTTCTAAATGATATCGTCCTGAAAGTTTGCTATCAAGTATGACACCCAAGAATTTGACAGTATCCTTCATACAAATAGGGTTATTATCGACGTGGACAGCTACTGGAGGGGCATTCCGTTTACGAGAGAATAGAACTGCACTACATTTTGAAACGGAAAGAGAGAGATTGTGGGTCAGAAGATAATCATTTAAGTAAGATAGGGCAGTGTTTATGCGGGTTGTGGCTTCGTTTATAGATGATGATACAGAGTATAAAGCAATATCGTCAGCATATTGTAGAATTTTGCAAAATGAATTCACGGAAGAGTCCAAATCGAAAGTATAGATATTATACAACAGAGGGCTCAGGACGGACCCTTGAGGTAGACCCTTCCATACCAACCGCGGAGGGAGGACAGTGTTATAGTGGCGGACAGAGATAGAGCGAGACATTAACAAGTTGCAAATAAAATTGATCAACCTCTCGGGAATACTCAGCTGTAGCATTTTCTGCCTGAGTAAGGGAAGTGACACACTATCATAAGCAGATGAAATGTCTAGAAATGCACCTAACACATGTTCATTACGGCTAAATGCTAGACGAATTTCAGAGGTAAGTATGCTTAAGCTATCCAGACAACCTTTGCCTTTTCTGAAACCGAATTGATTGTTAGGCAGTATATTGCGGTTTTCGAGAAGCCACTCCAATCTGTTTTTAACGAGATTTTCCATAATCTTGGCAAGGATGGTAGAGAGAGCTATGGGCCTGTAGGAGGATGAGTCCTGAGGGTCTTTGCCAGGTTTTAAAATAGGGATTATAATTTGAGTTATCCAAGAGTCGGGAACGATGCCAGTGATAAAAATAGTATTAATAATGTTCAGGAGTACGATTTTGGATGAGTCAGGGGATTTACGCACAAAAGAATAAGGTATGCCATCGATACCTGGAGAGGAATCACGTAAATGATCCAAAGCACACGAGAGCTCCGATAAGGAAAAAGTATCATTCATTCTATCAGAAGAAGGAGGAAGAGGAGTGGGGAAATTGCCAAATTCCGGAACAAAGGGAGGGGCCAAATTATTAAAAAAGATTTCTAACCATGTGCTTGAATCATTAGAAGATATATTAGAATCGGAAGCTGACATACGATAAGCCCTGATTTTTTTCCATACCAGAGATGGAGAGGTGCGGGGGGAGAGAGATTCGCAGAATCTTTGCCATCCCAAGCGCTTTTTCGTAGCCAATAGTCTGCGAGTGCGGGCAGTGACCTTTTTTAAAATCAGAAAGTTCTCCATTGTAAAATTGGATGCATACCTATATTCAGCTTTTTTGCGAAGACGAATACTTTCTGTGCATTCTGAATCCCACCATGGAGGAGAACCAATAGCCTTCCTAGCGGAATTTTTGAGAGGGATAGAGTTGTCGGCCGCCTTCATAAGCATGGAAATGTAGTCGTTATAAACTGAAAGGTGATTAGAGGGGGTAACCTCCGGAAGGGAGGAAATTTCTTTATTAATTATATCAGAAAACATATTCCAATTTGCATGGGACGTGCGATGTTTTCGGAGAGGAGTGAAGGATACATTTGGTATGGAAGATTGAAGAATGGAAATCAGAATGGGGAAATGGTCGCTTCCGAACGTGTTAGGAAGGACAGACCATGCTAGATAGGGGACCAGTGTCGGGGATGCCAAAGAAAGATCTGGTATACTAATATTCTGTAGGGGGGAAGCTCTTCGTGTAGGCGATCCATCATTTAGAACACAAAGGCCAATATCATCCATCAGATCTATCAAGGATGATGAATAAGGATCATTATAGTGGGATCCCCACATAGAGTGATGGCAATTAAAATCTCCTAATATTAAAAATGGTCTGGGGATGGATGACAGGATGGATTGTAGTTCAGCAATAAGATTTATACTGGGATGAGGGATATAGACTGAAATAATGGAAATATTTAAAACTTTAACTGCTACAATATGTAAGCCTGGGTTATGGGGGGAGATGTTAATCTGGGAAAAAGTAATAGATCTACTGATCAAAAGGGCGCATCCCGCCCTGCCATCATCTCTGTCGTCCCGAAGACATGAGAAGCCCGGAACCCTAAAGTGGGAATTCGGATAAAGCCACGTCTCTGAGACAGCAAAAATAATGGGTTTATATTGGTCTATAAGATGACAAATTTCGTGTTTTTTACTGCGGATACTTCTACAATTCCATTGGAGAATTTGAGGGGGGAATTTGCTGGTTATTTTTAGAAAGGATAGCAAAAAGCTTATCTGCAAGGGCAGAGACATTGGACGGTAGTGGAGAGTCTGACAATTTTGAAAACATATTAATTAAAGAGCAAAGTAGTAATTCGACAAGGTTATCATTAGGAGTAGGGACAGGGGGGGAGTCAGGGCAGGGATCTAGAGCACAGCCATTGGATTGACAGGATTTTGGTGTTTGGATAATAGAGTTGTGTGAGACAAAATCATAACACAGGTTTAGGTCTGGGGGGGAGAAACACAGTTTTGTTGTAGGATCTAGAGGCAGGGTTTGATGTGGTATTGAGAGGAGAGAAAGCAGAAGTTTGGTGTGAAACTGAAGTGGGAGTTGCAGCAATATCTGCATAAAGGGGCCTAACTTGGGGAAATCTTTTAGATGCCTCTAAATAAGATATATTTTCTTCTGACATAAGCATCTTGATAGACTTCTGTCTAGAGTGCTCAGGGCATTTAGAATCAGTGGCCATATGTCTGCCACCATGGCAAAGAAAACAGGATGAAGAAGAATCTGGAATTGAACAGCTCTCCCCTGAATGGGGCTGAGCGCATCGGAAGCATCGAGGCTTTGACCTACATTGTTTAGCAATATGACCGAACCTGCAGCAGTTGCGGCATTGAATAGTGGGAAGATGATATAATGAAACTGGAAGGGAAGCATTAAAACAAAAAATCTTATCAGGGAGGCGTTGGCCAGTAAATGTCAAAACAACTGTAGTAGAGGGGACCCATGTTACAGAGTCCTCTCTCCTTGATTTGAAATTGAGCCTTCTAGCTCTAATTACTTCACCAAAATTGGGAGGGGTACATATTCCAGATAAAAGCTCTTCTAGTGTCCACTCTGTGGGTATATTCCGAACAACGCCTAAGCGGAAGATGTGGAAGCGGGGTATATGACCAACCCAATTGCTATTCTCGAGAACGGGATTTTTCAGGAAAGCATTAGCACTTTGTGGTTTATTAAAAGTAACCGATATTTTATTTCTGCCAGTTTCCTTTATACCACCTTCAGCAATATCAGGTACATTATGTTTATGTAAGAGCTGTGCTACTCTTAAAGTTTTTAAAGAGGAACCAGATGAAGGGTCTGTTTCTTTACGGGAGACAAACACTGTGTACGGGCCCTTGTCACTCTCACTATATTGTATGTCAGCATCATTTTCGAAACCGGGTTTTGTAAAAACAGACTGGATCGAACCAGAAGGGGATGTTGTTTTTTTAGAGTCTGCTCTTGTATCTACTGCTGGTCTTTTTAATGCCTGCTTTTGTTGAACTGCCTGATCAGCCCCCTTATCGGGGGCATCCATAGCACTCATCTTTACCTTAAACTTAAATCTAACTACATACACTTACCTTAAAAAAAATACCCACAACCAACACAAACACGACAACACAAATATTACAGTCTCAATAAGAAATAATCAGCAATATAAAAGAAACGAAACAAGTTTATAACCTAACTTCAACCAAGCGTCAACGCTGCCAAAAGTCAAGTCCTAAAAGTGTTAAGAAACATAAATTTAGCTTGAGGACAACCAGCAACGAACAAAAATATCGTCGACTACAAAAAATTAGCTCACAGGTGTTGCCGTTTACATAAAAAAAAGAAAAACATTTAATTTAAAAGCAAAGGCAGTCTCTAGCAACAGACAATAATTAAAATAAAATTTGCTTTTCAGGTGTTTATATAAATATATTTTATTTTTGTTTCAAGGAAGTCGTGTTTTTTGCCTGGTGTTGAAAAAGTTTTAATTGCTTAGTCTCCACGAAAGTTAAAGTTAAGTTAGATTAAAATAGGTAAAAAAAAACTTTAGTTTTTTAACTCTAAAGAGGATTGCGCGTCGTCGGGTATAGAAAATGTATGCTTCAGATGTTTTTACTTGGATATAAGAAAAAATGGTCAACGTTTCATCAGCTCACTACACGTCCCCACTGAGGGGCTCGGAGGCTACCCTAAGTTAGGGGCCATAGTCAACCACGCTGGCCCAGTGCGGGCTGACTTCACCAGTATGCTTAATTTCTTCGCAGATATGTGTAGGTTGCAAAGGTTTGATGATATTATAATAGCAAATAGATTTATGCATTATAATTTTGGTTCTAATAATTATTAGTTTAATGAAATCAACGCACATGTTGTCTCTTACGCAAGGTTAAAGAAAAAGAAGATCGTTTTGAATCCGCAATCGGTCGTAAAACAAATGTACAGAGTTGTGAGTGGAACGACGCAAATAGCCACGGCAGCACTAACGCGCGATCTCTAACCGTTTAATTCATAACACGCGCATGTTTTTTTTTTTGTTTTTTTTAATAGTGAAAATTTTAATAACACCTCGTCCAATATTCATCGTTTTGTGAATTCGTAGAAAAAATTATAGCTCTATACTTATTAATATGGCATTGATATAAATTACTTAACTCACAAGTTAGTTAAAGAAGTAAGCATTCGTCAAAAACGAAGGCCATAAAAAAATTGAATTTCTTTTTTGTTATTAAACAAAAAAATACATGTGCGTTAAATTGCGTTTTAAAAGTCGTTAGTTTGAATTATCTGGCCACAAGTCGCGCTATAGTTTCGTCGTAGGGATTATTCCTAGAATACGTACGAGGGCTCCAGCGTACTACAGAGCTTACAACCGATATAGACTCGCTTCATAATAATAATGAGTATTTTTTCCGATACTACGTCTAGAGTTTGCAGTGACTTAGACAAAAAAGAAATTAAATAAATGTTATCACAATGATATAATACATTTTTGAACATTGAAAATATCTTGAATTAAATTTTGACCAATCGAGCAAGTTTACTTGTTCTGTCAAAATAAAAATGTGAGTTCATTAAATTAATTTAAATCAAAGTTTGTTTAATGTATTTAGATTGTGTATAAAAGTAAATAAATAACTTGGGATATTATTCTAACGTAAGTGATTTATTTCTTCGTCTTTTTATAATAAATTCTATAAACCTAAAACCTCATTTCAATTATCTGTGTGTATATGCAGCTGCAACATAAATGTACAAATTAAAGGTTGGCAACACTTTGCCATTTATTTTGTCTCATATATTGCGCGTTGCTGATCTAAAGTCTATTTTAAATATACCCGAATCTTACTCATGTTTATGACCTTGAAAAAATCAATTTTTAAATGACTACATAAAATAATTGCTTTAGTTTGTTTTATCAATAAATTTTAAATTATTTCCAAAATGAATTAATAAATACAAATAACACTTCGGATTATAAAATGACAAGTTTTGAATGTTTAAATATTTTTTTTTACATTCTAACCATAAGTGTGTTGCAAGTAAAAAATAAATATTTAATTTTACTGAAATATTCGATACTCGTTAAATTCTAAATTGTCTCTCAAATTTTTTGTGTTGTGTCCGCCAGTTGAGGTAAAAAAAAATTATCGAGTATAGTAACGAAATATTAAAGTCTGTACCTCTCTAAATATCAATTAATTCTTTAACTATAAATAGTAAAAAACAAAGTTTAAGTAATTATTTTCTGGATGGTCCAAATCCGCGTAGTATTAAAAACGTCCGCAATAAATCGCGTGGCGCCAGTGTCGCGTGAGTCAGCCAACGCGGTGTGCGACGATTTTTCAGTTCATTTCATTTTATTTTAGGCTTAGGAATAATAATTAAAAACCATTGAGCTTTAAAAACTAACTAACTCTATTGAAGGAGGAGGTATAGATTTCTTTTAAAATAAATATTTTTAATATACTCCTAGTATTAATTGATGTCGACAATTATTGATTCTATAGAAATAAGTTTTTGTTGTGGTTGGGTAATTTTTATCTAGCTCATTCCGATGTTCAGGTTCATGTGCTGTCGAATTCGTTTATTATAAAACGTATTGGAATCACAGATTGCTTATAAATATATTTTTAATTATGAAATTTTAATAATGCTGTGATATTTAATACCTTCTCATGAAATATAAAGTGAGAGATCCATGATTTATGCTAAATGTTGTCTGCTGATTTATGTGGCATCCGACTAAAAATATATATATTTCTGAATTCTAGTACTTATTTTTGTTTGAGCATTTTGTCATTAAATTAAGTATTAATTTAAAATCGATTTTTTTAAATGTTTATAGTTTTAAATTGGCGCCAATAAAAGTTAAAGTTTAAAACACGTACTGTAACTAATTTTAAATTCCCTTTGTTAAAGTTTTATAAATACGTTTTGAATATATTAGACAAAAAATATGGTTGAAATGTTACTTATTTTTATCTTGAGGGTTAAATTCAAATCACCAGTGTTGGAAAAACCATCCATATGTATGTCACACGGATAAGACTGGCCTCAATTCTGACCATATGGAACCTTTTTGGTCACGACGCGCCGTTCTACAGGAAAATAGCGGGAAAATTTTCAAGTTCGAAGATCAAAACAAAGATTGCTTTACTATTATCTTTGGAAGATGAAAATTACTCTTAAATTCAGTCCTTAAATGGTGGAATTTAATTGATTAGGATATTAGTAATGACGACTTTTTTTTACAAAGGTTATTTCTCACTTTATACTAATACGAATGTTGAAAAAATATAAACTAAAAAGTAATTTTTGTAGTTGAATATATGAATATACATTTTTAAATACTTATAACATAAGATATTAAGCTTTAGAGTGTTGGAATTAAAGGCAACGGATAATATAATCTGTAACTGATGTTGCAAAAACATTTTAAATCACGATTGACAACTCTCATAACTTTAGTGATGTATATTAAAATTTCCCTTCATGCCTATGTCAACGTCTACTATGTTAGCGACGGTAATTTGTCCGAAACGTCTGACCTCTGCTGACCCATTTGCGAGTTACACAACGCAACACGTTCCCCGGCGCGCATGTGGCAACCCTAACCGATATCGAACGACATAATTAAAATATTGCCATATTATAGGGTTTACTATCCCCTACTAGGGTTCTTGTTTATTTGAGCACATAATAATACATAGCAGCATTTTAAAATTGCAATTGCATTTTTAATTTTCACGAATATCTCCGATTTTTTCGGAACGATTGGCGTTAAATCTTACTAACATGTATTTATTATAAATGCGAATGTTTAGATGAATGGATGGATGCTTGTTTGTTTGTTTGATGGTATCTCTGGAACGGTTCAACGGATCTTGATGAAATTTGGCACAGATGTGGAACATAGTCTGAAGAACACATAGGCTATTTATTAGGTCTTCTTTTAATCCCGTGAACGGTGCATCGGGCGACAGCTAGTATGTAGATATAGAATATTATGACATAACTTGATATAACAATAATAACTAGCTAATGTATCACAAAATATACGGAATACGGACGTTAGTTAGATAGCCTTTAATAGATTAAGGTCAATACATTTTGTAGCGTAGAGCTTTGTGGTTTCTAATATCAGTAAGCCATATTAAGCTTTGTTTGGTTTTATTATATAAAAACAATAGAACACACAAAGCATTTGTTAAAAACGGTACCAAGAATTGCTTCGAGTTTAAATCGAGTTTCGATAGTAGGGTGCACCCCAGTGCCGGGGCGGAGGCGCCGGGGCGAAGGCGCCGCGACGTCGCGCCAGCCCCGGGCGCCAGTCGTCTCCAGCTAATACGGCGGGACGAGCACCGCCGACAATGGTAAAGAAACGCCGGGAGTCTCGTTTCAACACTAAATTAGTACCAATAAATTGTAAAGGTAAATGACATATTGTGCATAAGTTAGTTGTGTGCAATATTTGTTTTGATGTCACCGAACTTTTGTGAAATTTAGTTTTTAAGCTCTCACCAAATTTGCAACTATTGTTAAACACAATGGTATGTTATTTCTCAACATATCAGGGATGTTACGGATTAAGTTACATCGTAATCGAATTCGAAATCGAATTTTTTATCGGAATCGAAATCGGATCCGAATGAGCAAAATTTATCGGATGTCTATTGGAATCGGAATCGAATCTCCGTAATATCTCTGCAACATATTATATACACTAAGAGTCAAATGTACAATGTTGGATTAATATTTTGCGTACGTGTTAAGTTGTTGTTCATCTCTCTGTTCATTTTAAATTTAATAATATTATCGCTGCTAATTATTAGATACACATTACTGTACTTTATTTTTTACATTAACTTATACCGGGTTAATTCAAATTAGAATTTAATTGTAGTGATTTTCTTATAGTCTAATTATCAATGAATGAGTACACCAACAAAATAAACTCGATGTAATAACTGAAAATAATGAAATTCGAAAATGATAATAATAATTGAATATATCAAATACTGCAATAAAATGGCTACTAAGACTATTAATAATAGAAATACACATGAGTTTAGCTATTATATTATTTATAATATTCTCGTGTCACAATATTAGTTACCATACTCTTTCGAAACAGATTGACCGATTGTAATGAAATTTTAAATACATATTCAGTAGATCTGAGATTCGGCTACAATGTATTTTCCATAACACTATTTTTTTTTTTTAAATACACGCGGACAGAGTCGCGGGCGACAGCTAATTAGTTAATATAAGGCTATTCTTATTATAAACATACAATATTTCATAGCATTTCATTTAATGGGCAATCAGGCGAGAACAATACATGTAATTGAGAACCGGCGAACGTAAAGCTGATTTTATTGACTGCCATAAAACGAACCCTCGCACGTAAACATCGTGGCACTCGTTAAAAGCAAAAGTTGTCGATGTTACCGACAGATCGTGAATTGCGCCGGTTTGTAACTTGCCTATGTTAATTGTAAAGAATCAGAAAATTGTAAATTGACCAAATTCATCCACAAAGTGATGTTTAACGATCACACTATATGAAGTTTCTTCAAATGATTTGTGCACTAATCAGTTGAACTTTGCCTAGGTAAATTACAAATGGGCCGTATTGACAATTGAATGGTAACAGTTACGACACTATATTTATGGAACAAAAGGCTAACCTTGTCTTTGTTTTATCTTCACACCATTACAAGTAATGGCATTGGACAGACGTGTTTAAAACGTGATTGCAAAGTATCACGACACTAACAAGGATATTTTGGTTTAATTCCAATTAACACATCCCCTTCGTATACAAGGCAACGTAAATCTGTGTGGGCCTAGCACGAATATTTATGCAATCACCATCCTATCGTTTTCGAAAAATTTGTATCAAAATTTGCACAGCCCATTTATCGGCTGTAAAGTACACCAAAAATCTCATACTAATCTTTCTTACTAATATTATAAATGCGAATGTTTAGACGGATGTATGGATGGATGTTTGAAGGTATCTCCGAAACGGCTGAACGGATCTTGTTGAAATTTGGCATAGATGTAGATCATAATCTGGAAGAACACATAGGCTACTTATTATGTTTTTTTTTAATTCCGCGCGGACGGAGTTGCGAACGACAGCTAGTTTTGACATGCCTGACGATGACTATATGAAGACGCTTGTCGCTAATATTCGTGCTAGGTCCGCAGTAGTATTTGATTAGATTTACTATATAAAATTATTGAGTAATAAAAATAAGTCAAAGTAATAAATAAGTAAACCTTCACATGTTCTGTTTGTTGCGTAAGCTCACGATGCTGTTTTACATTGACTTTTTACATTCAATATTTTTATAACCACATAGCTTTTGCCCGTAACTTCGCCTTTGCAGTATTTAAAAAAAATCATGTAATAAAAATATAAGCTACATTAGTCAGTGATGAAGCTTTCATTAACAAAAGAATTTTTGATATCGGTCCAGTAGTTTTTAAGTTTTTTCATACAAATTACATACAAAATAGAATATTTACTCTTCATAACATTAGTATAAATATAAATTACAGTGGTTCAAACATTATCACACCCGAACTGAAAAGGTGTAGACAGAAACTACGTATTTCCATTCGGTATAGTACTAGAACACCTCTGTACTCTCAGTTTAGGCGTTCGTTTAAAACAATAAAGTATACGTGAGTATACAAGTGCAAGTATATAACTATTTCAGTTATTTGAAAGAGAATAAGAGAGATGGGTATATATTTTTACAATGAATATCCACTATCTATATGTTTTCCGTGGAAAATTATGATTCCAGTTTGATGTTTGTCGCTCAAAATACGTGCTTTTCGATCGTTTCTAGGACCTTGTTTACGATGCGTCTTTATCTTCAGACAGTGACCATGAGAATAAAGAAAAAAAGACCTTCACTTAAACCTTTTTAAAAGGTTGGATTCCTTCAGCTAGCGTAAGTATATCTACGATATGAAATAATGACCTCACTCATTTTCTATCTCTACTATTTCATTTATAACCGGAATTTGAGCTGACCTTTTGTTTGTCAATCACAATCGTGCACATTGTTTATTGAAACAAATTTTAAATGAATCTATTGATATGTGACTTTTTTAAAATAATAATGCACATTCACACGATACAAAAGATTGGTTAATCAAAATAATAATAATAACCAAATTCTTCATTTAACATTTACTTTCAATACCTTTTGGTAATTAGATTATACTAACGATAGAACTATATATATAGTAATATATTAACGATAGAATTTTTATTCAATTTTCTTTTATAACAATGAAAAAAACAACTTGTAATCATTAGATATGTACACGTTATCATTTCAGCGATATCAGAACGGCTGACTTTTCATTAGTTGGTTGGCCATCTACGTCTAAAAAGAATTCTCTTCAACCTTCCACCTTTTTCTTATTAAAATGTTGGGAAAGTGAACCAGATTTTTTGGGTGATTGGGACATACAGAGGATATTTAAAAGTAGGCAACGCTTCTGGAACCTTTCAATTACTTGTAGATGTCCATGAACAGTGGCCACTACGTTATTTTAGCGAATTCAGATCCTGCTTGCTCGTTTGCCACCTTTAAAGCACACAACAAAACAGCTGGGAATATAACGTAAAGAACAGAATGCACTCCGTAAGTATCTCGTCTTTTTATCTTAATCTGGTCACCTTAGTTTTACGACCTCCATCTAGGATCAAGTGCACTTATAACTTATACGTGACGGGGGCCGACGCGAACGGAGTGCATTACAATTTAAATAAACAATTCTAATCTCAAATCTGTTACTGGCAGGTAACTGGTATAAATAAAACAGTAGGTCACCTGTGCTTTCCATCATTCAAGTCGAGAAAGGTGTAATAAATTTATTTAAAGACAGATAACTGTTGGAGGTAAAACTAGAGATACAGGATTGGAATTAAAAATGGCGGATTAAAGCAGAAACTTTTAAGAATTTAGCAATAAAATTAAAGATCGTTTTCATGACAACTATAGATAGTTGTGATGAAAACACTTTAAGACTTTTTTATCATCGAATCCCTTTGATTTTTGGACGGACTTTGATTTCTACATCATCTAGTCACATATTTGCAAGATTACTTTAATCTAAATTCCTTATGAAATATATGCCTAGGAATCAATTAGTTACCAAAATATCTCATGATTTGTTGAATGTTGAATTTGGCATCGATGTCTATGGTTCATATAAAAAACTATTCTTCTTCACTTCTTATTCTTAAGGGGAAATTCTTTAAAAGTATCAATAACATATGCATATCATGCAACTAGTAATAAAACTCAAACGATATCAAAGCAATAAACTGTTGCATTTGAAATGTAAACTTCGTTCTTTGCCCACGCTTTGCATGTACAAATAAGTTCATTATAACCTCGCAGAAAATCCTAGGACGTGACTATGTAACGAAGAGACCGCTATCTCTTATATTTCATACGATTTTACCTGAACAAAATAGTTCAATTTACATTGGTATACCAAACACTGGATTCATTAAGTGAAAGTGTTTCGAAGTTTGCATTGCTTGGCCTCGCTGTTCGGTTTTCCCGCCTTTTTATGCAAAAATGACATATTGCATATAAAAAGTTGAAAGTTCTTTTAGTTTAACTCTATACTTGTAAAAAAAATGTGACTAGAAATCAATTAATTAGATATGCTGTGTTTCAATGGGTTTTGTGACCTATTTGCGAAACATAGGTCTTATGTGTGAAGTTAAAGATTCCTAACACGTCGCGACGTGTACTTTATGCACATGAATAAAACATGAGACAATTGTCACTTGTACAAAGGTGCCGCGCTAATCAAATGATTTCAAGTACCACAGGTAGAAATACTTCGTGGTGTATTGTTTATACACACAGATACTTAACCAGTCCTTTAGTGACTTACCTTACATCTCTGAGATCAAAATCTCTGTATAAAACAGTGTTTCCCAAAGTGGGCGATAACGCCCCTTGCGGGCGTTTTAAACCTAGGAGGGGGCGATAAGGGGCCCAAAAAATGGGGGGCATTGAAATTAATTAAAGTAATGAAATTGTGGTTTTTAAGTTTTAGGGCTGAATAAAAATTAGGGGGCTCTGAAATATAATTGATTTTCAAAAGGGGCGGTGAAAGAAATAAGTTTGACAATCACTGGTATAAAACATTTTCTCCCTGTCTTATCTTTGACAAAACAAAGATAACAATATGTTTTAAACGGGGATTTAGGTTTCCGAAACCCATGTTTAGTGTGTATGATACAGTAAACAACTTTCATAATGACCATCTTTAAAAAAAACCTTAGCAATTGAATAATCAAAAGCTTCATCAATCATTGAGCCACGGTCAATAAGTAATCTTGTATTAGATCTGTTTTGAATTAGTAGTTTTATTGCATCATAGATAAAAAAAAAAATTTAACAACCTTTGCCTATTGCCCGAAGAGATAAACAACTTATAAATATATTTTTAAAATCAACATATTTGTATGTTTATAATGCAATAATTAATGTTTACTTTGCGGCTCACTCGCCTTGACCCGTGCTGTGCCTCTGGGCTGGTGACCTTACAACTAGCCTACCTTCTTCTTACCTCTACACTAATTATAGTTACTTACCGATCAATTTTTAAATCCCAATAATGTATAGCCCAAAGTATACATGAATAGCTTTTGAGCGTGACTCCGGCCGCACGAAATTAAAAAGAAATGATCTACGTTTTTCCGTTCTGGAGATTCCTAGTAACAAACATTCATCCAAACTTTTTCTTCAACAAAACCAGCTTTTAAATTTAGTAACGCGAGACTAAAGTATGTATATCTTATTTTTAAATATGCATATTTTGGTTCATATGATTGAAAACAGATTTAAACTTATTAAAATTCTTTCTATATGTAAAGGCTATTCGTGTCGGCCATCTCAATTTTTTTTTGTCGTCCTCGTAAAGGAATGCGGTTATCAAAACCATAGACATCCATCAAAATGACAGACATGGATTGAACATAACGTTGGCTGGCTGAGGTTTTTTTTTTATTTTGTTATGGTACATTATGATTTTTAAAGAGTGTAGTTAGCGTGAAATGGGATGGGACTAAACTTAATCAATAGGCGTATAACATTCTAAAGCACCATATCTACTTGATAAGTAAAGGAGCATACACATTTATATTAACAATAAACAATTAAGGTTAATGTAAAATATTTATTCATTTACAATTGTTGAAAGTCTTGTAATAAATGTCATGCAGTAGGTTAATGCAATATGGATTTATTGCATATTTATTTATTTATACAATCACGGTCGATCTCCTAGAATTCTGACTCATTTTCAAGTGATACATCTGCTATATATAGGCTGTCACGTTTTTACCACGTTCTGGGTCCACGTGTAGGAACATTCGAATATCAAAGACCCAGTAGAACTATTAAAAATTCTTATAGGTTATCTACGAACACAAAATAACAAAGACAACCACATAATATGTTGTTTTTTTTTTAATTCTGAAAATAGATTTATTAACATAGGCAATAAGGAAGTATCAAATGTTTGTTTTATTCATCGGACAGGCAACGTTGAAACATCTCGGAGTAAACAGTACTGCCAACATGACCGTAATTAATAAAAACAACAAACAGTTTCGTTCAATCGAAACGAAAACAATTATAATGAAAACACTATTAATCATAACCACACGCAATACATCCGACATTGATAATGAATAAATCAATTTGCTTTTTAACTTTGTAAAATAACATATAAAATTATATAAATAATAACATTTTTTGTACCACGCAATACAAACCAGTGCTATAATTTTGGTAATAATTTTAGACATCTTGGACTAATAGATCATTAGATTGAGATGTTCCATATTTCATAACTAATGTAGTGTTTGTATTGATTTAAGATTATTTTTAATTATTTTTAAAACGACATATAAAAAGACCTGCATATGACATTGACTAATAGTTTCGTATCTTCGTTGTCTGTGGATAATGGCGCGACCTCGAGCTCAATGTCAAAAGATTCCAACATACTGTTGTCAAAATATTTTTGTAAGCGTTGTTTTTTAAGCGTACCTATTTGTTAATATTAAGCTCCATTTATAAGTTACTAGCTGTCGCCCGCAATACTGACCGCGCGGAATTAAAAAAAACTTATAGTAGCCTGTGTGCTTTTATAGACTATGCTCTACTTCTATGCCAAATTTCATCGACATCCATGCAGCCGTTTTGGTGATACCTTCAAACAAACATCCATCCATCCATTTGTAATATTAGTAAGATTCGAACGTTGGAATCGAAAATAATTCTTTTGCCGAAACACATAGCGTTAACGTATTGTCGTTTCTCTCATTATATTGCCAAAAATAGAGATAACAATATGTTCTTGTACACATGTTTCGGCAGTGGAAACGCACGATATTATTTTAAATTTGTAAATAAATTCGATTAAAGCACTAGTTGATAAGTCCTTGAATGTTGCGAGGCGGCGGGACACGGTGGCACCTACGCCGCACACGATGTTTACTTCCGCGCCGGCTAACAGGGTTGTCGCTGGAAAAAAATAAAAGACAAAGTTAGCATAATACTGTGACGAGAGAGTAATATCGCAATTGCAAATGAAATGTGCTCATTATTAAAATAAGAAAACAATACAAATAATTTAAACTGTAAAATCTTTATTTTCATAATACTTAATTTTAGAAATTGTTAGCATTGCCTTCATTGATTGTTTGACAACCCTTGATTTGTACCGACATCTCATTATCAATTAAAGCAACAAGATCTGAATGCACTGTACATGTTTTGTATTTAAAAATTTCGTAAAAAAAATTTAAAAATTCGTGTTAGTAAAAGACTTCTTAGATCGTTCCATTCATTCTTCCAAACAAGATTTCGATTTGTCTTTACAAAAATAGACACATCTTAAAGGTGTTTTTCTAGCTTTACGTCACAATTTTCTTTATTGCGCACACAATTGCGTGTTAATTTATTCGATTAGTCAAAACAAGTTAGACTATGTCTAATCGATAGTTGTTACGTTTCACTGCCTACCCTCTGGGGTTTGCCTGCGTGCAGACGTCTATCAGACCCTCGCGTCGTGTGCCTTTCCCTTTCATTTCGTAGGCAGGACGTAATTTCAACCCTATATAGCGGGGACTACCCCTCTGCTTATATAATTTCCGTTTCTTTTTGCAAATGTTGTACTTATCGATTGACTACAATGATAGTAAGTACTGTAAGAAATTGCATTTAATTTCCTAGCTTAACTTAAATAAGTAATTAAGTACCAAAAGTGCTGGTGAGAAGGTCAGTGTCCCACATTACCAATTAATATGTTTTATACTAGTTTTTTATATTAAAAATAGCAATACTAAAATGGTACAATGGAAAGAGAAATATCTGGCAACGCAACACGTGTGCGTGTGCGCAATAAGTACAAGGAAATGTAAATAATTGTCCGCCATGTTTAAAAGTTGCCGAGCGGCGTGCCATAGACAAATGTTAATGTTTTCCGAACAAGGCATCGCGCGCCCGGATGAATGGAATACGCAGGTGTGGACCGTGATTGTCTCTGGGAAACATGCCTTTGTATGAGAAATATAAATTATTGTTTATGATTTTTTATTTGACATTTTATATTACGACAACATGAAGGTTTATTGAGGAAATCATACTAATATTATAAATGCGAAAGTTTAAATGAATGGATGGATGGAGGTTTGTTAGAAGGTATCCCCGGAAGGGCTCAACGGATCTAGAACATAGTCTGGAAGAACACATAGACTATTAAGTTTGGGTCTCGTTAGTGTTCTATACAAATAAAATTCATATTGGATTTTACTATGCGATGATGAAAATGAAAATGCCTATATATTTACAAAAATGAAGGAAAATTGTTTAAGTATCTACTTCATCAAAATTATCAATATTAATTTAACAAAAGAATCAATGTCCTTAAAACCCCGAAATCATTTGTAATTAAAAATAATAAAAATGTTACAATGAAACGTTCCATTTTTGAAAACAAGCAAAATTCCTGCCAGTAATAAAAATTGATAAACTCTAGATAGAAGTATACATTGTCTCATTTTCTCTATTCTCCAACCTATATAGATAACATTCGAATAGCCCTCTTTGGTCTTCGTAGAAGGAGCGTAGTGATAAAACTAAAAGCTAAACAGTACGGTCAAGTCGATTACCTACGTTATTATCAGCCATTAAGTTACGGTCGAGTGATTTAAAAAAGTAGCTTATGTATATACATAGAGACGCATACAGCTACTTCAAAGCGACATTCCAAGGAATTATAATTTCCTGTACACGGTGTTGTTTCTAAGTACATAAATTATTATTTTTTTTGATCACAAAATATTTAAAGGTTATTTAAATTTGCACAATTGCCTTGGGTCCAAAATATTCCTTTTGCAAATGTTGCGGTAGTCATCATCGTTAAGCTAACTACTTGCATCTTTGTATATTGTACTTCTTACTCATCTTACTAATATTATAGACTAGCTGTGGCCCGCGTCTCCGACTGCGCGGGATTGAAAAAAAACTTCATTAGTAACCTAAGTGTTCTTTTCCAGACTGTGTTATACATATGTGTCAAATTTCATCAATATCCGTTGAGCCGTTCCGGAGATACCTTATAACTAACATCCATCCATTCATCAAAACTCGCATTTGTAATATTAGTAAATTAATGGATACATGGATGGATGTTTGACATAGATGAAATTTGACATAGATGCAGAACATAGCCGGCAAGAACACTTAAGCTACAATTATTATTTTTTAATTCCGCGCGGACGAAGTCGCAGGCGACAGTTATTGTATGGAATAAGTTTCCATATTGTAAGCTTATATTTACCTCTGTTTATGCCGCAAAATGTTTAATGTCACGTTTACCTCTTTAATCGTTCAGCCGACAGAGATAATGAAGACGGTAACTGATAACAAATAACTAGAGATTACAAGATGATAAAAAATAAAAAGACTACGGATCAAATATGTTTTCCTGATCAACTAAAAAAGAAATCACAGGCTTTTGTTTTTTTTTTTTTGCTTAGATAATTAAGGCAAAAAGATGTAGTCATGAGATATACAAAAAAAGTTTCATAAGGCTTTTGAAAAAGTGTTCTTGGCATAGTTCCAATGTAGCAAGGTTATTGACAAAGATCTCGAATCTTGCAGCTTTTTGTCAAATTAATTGGCAATCATAAATCTCTGGTGTCAAAAAATTTATATTGTGATACGTGTTGTTTATGTAAATTAATATTAATTTACGTATTTTTTAAATGTTAAAATCAACAAAAATAACTCTCTATACTTATTTCAGTTTCGGTAAACTTTTTGGTTATTTTCTTTAATAAGTCTTACGGAATAAATTTTTATGACATAAAAATTTTCTCTACCAGAATCATATTTAAATAGGTTTGTAATTAAAATTTTAATAAAATAAGTCGTAATGTGTATATAATAAAATAAATACTTTATTTGTGTGATTTTAATTGTAATAATTCAACTTTTTATATATATACAACTAGCTTTTACCCGCGACTCCGTCCGCGCGGAATAAAAAAAACAGAAAACGGGGTAAAAATGATCCTATGTCCGTTTCCTGGTTCTAAGCTACCTGCCCACCAATTTTCAGTCAAATCGATTCAGCCGTTCTTGAGTTATAAATGGTGTAACTAACACGACTTTCTTTTATATATATACAATCAATAAAATACCTGCTATACATTGTTAATACGTTATTTGTGCGGTGACCTTACTTCGGGAAGTCGAGCGGATGTTTGCCGAGAGCGCATCCTTATCGAGTGCTTCTCGGAACACTCGTGAGTCATTCGTTCGAGTGTGCTCAGGTAGCGAGCGAGCGGGATAACCTGTTGTAGGGGACACGGATATAACCTAAAATTATTTTTTACTTCGTATATTTAATAAATTTACCAAACAAAATTATTATATTTTGTAGATATAATATAGAGATCTGTGTTTATTTTATAATCAGATGTTATTCGAAAAATTAACTCAAACTGTTAACATCAAATATTTTGTTATTCAAACATTAACTTAAATGCTAACAATAAATGAGTTATACAAATACAAGTTTAAATGGTGTAATAAAAATGGGTATTGAAAATGTATAATGTAAACAAAGATTGTATTCAGTAAATAATGTAGGTACTTGGAATCTCGAAAATATTTATTCAAAGGCGGTAGCAAGTGCTACCTATCGGTGGCCAGTGTAAACAGAGGTGTTGTTTTGACCTTAGCGCGAAAATGCCGCGGGTTTAGGAAACACACGCTAATTTGTTCGCCGCGGTTCGGAAAACCAATAAAATTGCTTTACAAAGATTTAGAAAAAACAGTTGACGTTAAATGTTATACATAATTATTTTTTCAAACATTAAATTACATTAACTTCATTTTACAGGAAAGACTGAACTTGTTCAATAACTCAATCACACACAAAATACGCTATACATTTGTAATGTATCTATATTCAATTCAGTTAACATATAAATTAGATAAACAAGATAAAATCTGGGAAAACTAGTTTTATATCCATGTTGATTGAATTTAACCTTTGTATTCTTTTCGTAGAAGTAAGTAATATTCGATGTTTTCCATTATAATTGGCATAAAGAGGCATCGAACGTAACCCGCTAATGGCCCGGCTAAATTCGAAGCCACGAACTGAGTGCATACATTGTTTTTTTTGCAGCCGACCGTGAGGCTGTGACCGTGGTTTTATTGCTAATGAAAAATACTGGCACACTTTATGTAGACAAAAAAAACTACACAAAAAATACATGCTTTTCAAGTTTTAACTTAATGAAAATATTTAACACATACGAGTAGTAATTATCAGTTAACTATTGTAGATACCCACAACATATAATTGAATTTAAGTCTGTTGAAGACTATGGAAATAAAGAAATAGATTTTCTCAAATGAAAATCACAGTTTCTGCCTTCGCCTATTTGTATAAATAAAAAAAAATCAAGTCAAGTTATCAGTAGAACGTCACGTCTTCAGTTTTGTCGCCGCCGTCAGTGTTTAGGTCGCCAATAATTAAAAGTTGGCATCCCTAATAATAATTGGATATAATTCCAGTATTACATACATACTTTATGCAGTTCTTATTTATGGACATGTCCATATAAATAGACGTTGTAATAACACTATAATTAAGCCATACATTAGCCAGGACTGTGAGAAAAAAACAACATAAACAAAGGAGTGTAGAGTTATATAATTGTGCCTAATGACATAAACAACTATTGGCAAATTAAACAAATATTTCTTAAGAATCTAATCATGTTACGGACGGCTTCCTCTATCGTAATAAATAAATAATTAATAAATACATAATCTTTACTTTCATCGTGACTTCAATAAGAACCTAAATAACTCTATTATAGTTGTCATATCGTTATTGTATTTAATAATAGCAATGAAAAGGCGATAGCTTTGTTTCGGTATATTTGCAAAAAAATATAACATAGTAAGTCAGTATTTAAAAAAATGGCAACATTGTACTATTTTAATAACTATTAACTTTTTCACGTCGCTTCCTTAGTCGTTACCAGTTAATGTTAGCCACAAGGTCACAAGCTATGGCAGGAACAAAGAACACGTGTGTGGCAACGTGGTTTCACCTTGAGTAACAATTAGACCAGACTAGACGGTTTGAAACGCGCACTTTGGTCGAATAAAAGAATCACCGGCCAGTCCAATACGCTGTATGCTTGCTTTCTTTAACAGTTTTAGTTAAATGCAAAACGAACGTTAGCATGTTTATACGCTGGTCAATATTAAGACCTGAACTTTATGATCGAACATATATATTTAGTTCTTTACTTTCAATCCTTTTTTTTAAATTTCGGTTTACACCTGAATTGTATAACTATTGTAAAAAGTTTGTCTCTAAAATTTAGAACGTCATTTGGACAAGCTCTAGACAATATAAATAGACACTCTGGCGTAAGTTTTGCTATATAGAACGTACGCGCGTTAAGAACGCAGGCGCTTCAAAACGTTGAGTGTGTATTCGCTGTAAGTTAAACTTATGTAGTCAGATAAATGCGAGATCAGGAAGCTTATGTCTACGTGATGCAACTACCATTAACTTTTATATAACACCAACATTATGTACTAGCGCACTCTAAGGTTCTTGTATGTAATTAGTATAAACAGTGCTGTCAGACTTGTTTTTATCCTTTAAATAGATCGTACTTTATATGTGAATATATTTTATATCCTAACCAAGGTCCCTTATATACTGTGTTTCATCATCGTCATCACCCTTTCCTTATCATACTCCACATAAGGTTAGCGCAACAGTTTTTAGTCCTCCATTGGGCCTAGCACGAATATTTATGACAATTGCCTTGGTATCGTCATCATCAATTATGTCAAAACTAGCTTTCGTCCGCGACTCTGTAAGCGCCGAATTTAAAAAAAAAAACGTAAAAAGTAGCTTATATTGTCGGTATTGTTTATAAGGGTAGTTATAAATAAAGTATAAATAAATCAGTACGCATCTGAAAGTCGCAGCTTTATTACGTCTCCCTTGTCGACATGGCGCAGCCGGTAGGATTATCGATTTAAAGTTTAAAAGTAAAAGTGGACAAAATATTGTGCAGTTATAGTGAGAAATTAGCGACAAATAAAATATAGTAACATTAAATAACAATCGTGTAACAAAAAAATGGAAGCCGTACTCCCTCCACCGTCGCCATTTTGTTATACTAATAATTTGGACAATTTAACATCAGGAAACTTATCGGAAGAGTGGAAAAAATGGAAAAGTGCATTCCTTATTTATTACGAAGCCTGTGAATTAGCGAAGAAGAGTGAAAAAGTTCAAATTAATATATTTTTGCATTTGGTTGGCGAACAGTGTAGGGAAGTGTACAACCAATTTAACGAGTCTTTTTCAAATTTAGGGAGACTAATAGAAAAATTTGATAACTTTTTCAAGGCCAAAAAGAATATTACAGTGCTCAGACATCAATTTTTTACCCAAGAACAACAAGATAATGAGTCTGTCGAACAATATGCTTTTCAACTAAAGAAAATGGCGGCAAATTGTGAGTTTGCGAACTTGTGCGACGACCTCATAAGGGACCGTATAATTTGTGGGATTACAGATAATTCATTAAGAGAACGTTTGTTAAGAGAACCGGATTTAACTCTTCAAAAAACATTAGATATATGTAATCTTGCCCAAATATCAAAAGTGCAAGCTGGAACAATTAAATGTAAAACCGAAGAAAATAATGCATACGAAGTAAACAAACGTAATGAAAATAAAGACATCTGTTATGAAAACTACGAGTGTGACGCAATGTGGAGATTTCAGCGTGCAGGCGCAGCGGAAGCAGGGCGTGCGCGCGGGCGCGGTGTTCGCGGCGTGCCATGGCGCGGCGGTACATCGCGGCGTTGCCAGCCCGCACGCCCCGGCGGCGTTTACGGCATGCATTCTGCGTCAAACAATTTTCGTACTACGTCTTCGACGTTTAATAACGAAAATGTAAATTCGAACAATAAGTATGTGAGACGTGATAACAGTTCAAAGTGCATGAAGTGCGGCATAACTCATGGTTATAATCAGTGTCCAGCGTACGGAAGGAGATGCCTTAATTGTAACAATTTAAATCATTTTTCGCGAGTATGCAACAATGTGTACGAGGTGCAGTCGGAGTTCCCACAGGCTGACCAGTCCCCTGACCAGGTAATTTATTATTTTCATGAACCCAATAGCAAATGGTGTGTAGATTTATTAATAAACGGCAATAAAATTCAATTTAAATTAGACACAGGGGCTGATGTGAATGTGCTGCCTAGAAGATATTTACAAAAGATAGGTATGACAAGTGACAGTCTAATGAAAAGTGCAGTTAAATTACGCGGATATTCCGGCGGGGACATTAAAGTTGTAGGTCGGTGTAACATAAAAGTCAAGTACAAGGATGTTAATTACATCTTAGATTTTATTATAGCCGATGTAGATTCGCCACCAATTTTAGGTTGTCAATCCTGTCAGGAATTAAATTTAATAAAACTGACATTAGCAATAAGTAAACAAAGTAATGATAATTTTAAGGAGAAAATTCTGCACGAATATAAAGACGTATTTGAAGGTTTAGGATGTATGCCAGGTGAATACAAAATAGCTATAGATAAATCCGTCCGTCCGGTTGTTCACGCACCGCGAAAGTTGCCTGTGGCCATTAAAGAAAAGGTAAAAAATAAATTAAATGAGATGGAAATGCAAAAAATTATAAGTAAAGTAGAAGGGCCGAGCAATTGGGTGAGTAGCATGACTGTCGTACGGAAACCAAACGGTGATTTACGTATTTGCTTAGATCCTAAGGATCTTAACAAAGCAATTAAAAGGGAACACTTTCACTTACCCACGCTAGACGAAATCACGACAAATTTGGCAGGTTCAAAATTTTACAGCACATTAGACGCCAAAAATGGGTTTTGGCAATTAAAATTAAATGAAAAAAGCGCTGATTTATGCACGTTCAATACAGCTTTTGGTAGATATAAATTTTTACGTTTACCGTACGGGATTTCGTCAGCGTCAGAAGTATTTCATAAAAAGATGTACGAAAATTTTGATGACATTGAAGGTGTGTGTTTGTTTGTCGATGATTTATTAATATATGGTAAAACCCAGTATGAACACGATGAACGGTTAAAGCGAGTGCTAGATAGATGTAGATTAATTAATTTGAAGTTGAACAAAGAAAAATGTAAATTTGCATTAACGGAAATTAAGTATTTAGGTCATAGAATCACTCAAAATGGGATTCATCCCGACGAGTCACATACTTCCGCGATAAAAAAAATGATGGTTCCAAAAAATAAAAAAGATGTCGAAAGGTTTCTTGGTTTGGTTAATTACGTCGGTAGCTTTATTGCAAACTTGTCGGATAAAACACATTTACTACGACAGTTGTTAAAAAAGGATATAGAATGGCACTGGACGCCAGATCATGCCAGGTCATTTAATGTTCTAAAAGAGTGTCTTACCAAACCACCTGTGTTACAATATTACGATGTCAATAAGCCAGTAGTGTTATCGGTGGACGCGAGTAAAAACGGTCTGGGTGCTTGTTTATTACAAAATAATTTACCGGTTAGTTATGCATCTCGTACGCTTACTAAAGCCGAACAAAATTATGCTCAAATTGAAAAAGAATTGTTAGCCTGTGTGTTTGCATGTGAAAAGTTTTATTCTTACATTTTTGGTAAATGTGACGTTACGATTGAGACAGATCACAAGCCCTTAGTGCACATTATAGTGAAACCCATAGCTGAGGCACCCCCCAGGCTACAAAGAATGTTGTTGCGTCTTCAACGATACACATTCACATTAAAATATAAGCCCGGTAAATATTTGTTCATAGCCGATGCATTGTCGCGCGACGCGGAGCCGGTGAGTCATGCGCAATTGAGTAATTACTTGGACACCGAAGCGCACGTCTCTGCGGTCATAGCTTCGAATCCACTCACAGATTCTCATTTTGTAAAATTACAGTATTGCACACAAAACGATAATGAATTGCAGACATTAATAGAACTTATTAAAAATGGTTGGCCCGAGCATAAACAAAAATTAAATAATATTGTTTCTCCTTACTGGTGTTATAGGGATGAGTTATCAACTGCACACGGTTTAGTTTGGAAAGGCGACAGAGTCGTCATACCAAAAGTCATGAGAGATGAGATGCTAAAAAAAATACACACAGGGCATTTAGGTTTAGAAAAATGTAAATTAATAATGAGAGAGAGCATGTTTTGGCCGAACATAAATAGTCAATTAGAAGATTACATAAGTAAATGTCAAGCGTGTCTTACTTTTAAAAACGAAAATCAAAAAGAAACTTTAATACCGCATGAGGTACCAAATAGGGCTTGGCTGAAGATAGGGGCGGACTCGTTTCATTTTCAGGGCGAAAAATATTTAATCGTCGTTGATTATTATAGTAAATTTGTTGAGGTAGTTCAAGTGGAATCGCTCAGAAGTGATGTTATAGTAAATCATTTAAAAAATATATTTTCTAGGTTTGGAATTCCTGAAACAGTAATGTCAGACAATGGCCCTGAATTCAATTCTAAAGAATTTCGACTTTTCGCACGCGAATGGAACTTTAAGCATATAACATCATCCTCTCGATATCCACAATCGAATGGGCAAGTTGAAAGAACAATTCAAACTATAAAAAACATTATGAAAAAGACCCGTTTAGATAAGACTGATTTTAGACTTGCGTTACTACATTATATAAATACACCTATAAGTACAACATTACCATCTCCGTCTGAGCTTTTATTCAGTAGGAAGTTAAGAACAACAATTCCTTACCAGCCTCGTCTACTTCGCCCTGTCATCTACAGGAACGTAAGAAATAATTTAGTTGATAGACAATTAAAACAAAAATATTATTACGATAAAAGAGCTAAGGACATGTGTGACCTAGTTGTAGGTCAAAAGGTTAAAGTGCGTTTCAATAAGCAATGGGTAAGCGGGGTCGTACAGGCAATCTTAAGTAAGAGGTCTTATCTCATAAAATTGAACAATGGTACGACATTAATTCGCAACCGTAGACATTTAAATCTTAATACAAGTTTAAAAAATTATGAATCATTAAACGACTCAAATAGCGACACTTACGACGACATAACAGTTAACAATAGTTGTCAGCCGGCATATTCACATCAGCCTAACCAAATCACAACTCGTTCTGGCAGGACCGTGAGACAGCCTGAGCGGTGGGGATACTCCGCGCCCGGCACAGCATCAATGTAATTGGAATATACTCGTACATAAAAATTATTTTGTATTAACTTTATATTATTGTAATTGAAGCCGATATAATAGTTTAATATGGCTAAGAAGGCATATTCACAGTATATAGCTTCTCTGTAGATTATGTATAATTGTTCTCGTTTTCTTTTTCCATTTATTATAATTTTACATCATTAAAGTTTTATAGTTAACTGTTAACAGCTTAAAAACGTAAATTTTTATTTTAATATATATAATTTTTGTGATAAGTATTAGTAAGTATTAGTTAGTTATTATTAGTGTTATTAGTTAGTTAGTAAGTATTAGATAGTTCATTTCATATTATATCGAAAGTAGTAAAATAAATAATGTTATAACAAAATATTCAATGGAAGTAATGAACAAATAAATAATATATATATAAATGTAAAGAATAGTAGTGTGCACTTTAATACAGTTAAAGTCTAACAGAAACTGCTATTGATTACCTATATAATTTACATGTTACAAACAAAATATTTCTTTGAAAAACAAAGAGGTTTTCATTGTTTTAATTCATACCCCAAGAGTATTGTTACAAAAATTACCTACAATGTTTTATAAGGCATGTGTTAGTCTAATTTAAATAATATATAATGTTTTTTTTTTTTTCCTGTTTTTCTATATTGTTGTACTTTTTTTTTTTTGTTTTTGTTTAAAAGGGGGTTGTCGGTATTGTTTATAAGGGTAGTTATAAATAAAGTATAAATAAATCAGTACGCATCTGAAAGTCGCAGCTTTATTACGTCTCCCTTGTCGACAATATAGAACACAGACTATATTCTACATCTGTACCAAATTTCATCAAGATCTGTTGAGCCGTTCCGGAGATACCTTCAAATAAACATTTATCTATCCATCCATCTAAACTTTTTCAGTTATAATATTAATGCTAGTTGTCTTCCTCGCAAACCATTCATTTCTTCCTAGGCCTGCCCTAACTCTATCTCTAGTGTTTGGCATAATATCATGGCCATTATTCTATAGCTTTAATACAATGTTTGCAATATTTTATTACAGACAAAAATGAGGGCGATGTTCGTTAATTAATTATAATAACATTCAGTACACATTGTATGTAGTGGCGCATTGGGACCGCCAGCGCCACTCCGCGATCAACTGGGTCAAATGATACAAATTACAATTCGTAGATAACCCAAACTAACTTGCAGGAATAAAACTAGTGGCCACAGTAAAATAGACTTTAAGTATATGGATTAAGGGTCGACTAAGTTAAGTCTTTCTTTTATGGCAGTGCAAAATTAAATTAGTTTAGGCATTGCGTGAGTCACAATAATTTGCGACGGCTGTCATTTTATATGCAGTCTATCGCTGACAAATTTGGTCAAAGGTTTGATTGCAAAGAGCAAAACAATGTAGGTAATACCTATAATAAAAAACCATTGAATACTGAGCTATTCTTTCTAAAAATAAGCTTTTGCTGAAACCGAAGAAATCTGTGTTAGAACTTTGCTAACATTTTCCACAATTTACAAACAGGTGTAAATTAACATAATCTAGCATTTTCTGAGATAGAAAAGGTCATAAAAATAAATTGAATATTTTTATGAAATGTAAATAAATCTTGTTTAGAAAAAATCTTTATAAAGTAAAAGAAAATACTTAATGCGCTACATAATTGTGTCATAATATAAATTCTCACCGTAATCAGGTTGCCATATGTTTTATTTTATAATTTAAGACCTTTATTGAATTGCAATGACAATTATCGAAACGGTTATTTACGAGCATTATCAGTTATTTTTGAAGATATGTCAAATTAGTTGACGTGGAAACTTTTCTAAACTTAAATAAAATAAAAAAATGCAAATTTTGTTCAACTGTTCTGGATACATTTTGCAAGGAAGGTCGCGTCAAGGAGAAATCAACTATCAAAAAAAAAATGGCCTATTAAAAACAGAGGAAGGCGTGGGTTTAATGGATATATTTTGGACCTTAGCTTTTTATTATCTTAATCTGAAAAGCTCTAAAATTTGTAATTTAGAAAAAGACTATTTTTGGTATTCCGAAGACGTAATACGTAGGTAAATAAGTTTTTAAATATTATTTTAAAACATTTACATTCATCCAAAAAGTCAGACCTTGATGGTGTTCGTGATATTTAGTTTTGTTTTTTAAATGTAATTAAATATAAAGGTATTTTAGTCGTGCGGCCAGGGTATGGGCTAGGCTGACCTGCCTAGCCCATACGACGTCTGTGCAAATGGAACAGTGACATTGTCCTTTCAGCGGCGACTGGGTCAAGGCGCTCGACCGGACTCCGGCGCCATCTTGCTGCCTGACACCCCGCCATTTTATTCTTTGCACATGTTTGTAAATTGTTCTAAATAATAAGACATTAACAAACGTTGATTATTTTGTTATTAGAAAATAAAGGTGCCTTGCAAATTATTTTAAATTTGGTATTTATGAATATAGACAATAGTATTGATGTTTAATTTTGTTAGACCATGGATTGTAGAAATTAAAACGCAGTAAGATAGGGAGGTTGTTATCCATACTAACATATAGATCTAGACGTTAAGAGGCAAACAATAGATAGCGTGGCCAGTGATGTAGACAAATTAACGTATAATAAACGAGTTTACGTTATCTTATCTCGTTAGGTCTTGTTGAGTCTTTCGCAAACTTAACAATACATTATGAACAAGGCAATTTGAACCTTACTTTTATGTCTTAAGGTGTAATTGTTTTTTAAGAGCCAGTAGAACCGGCCGTGTTCGGAAGTGGCCTCATTCCAAGCGGTCTGGCTTGCACAATCTCTTGTTCTGGACTTTTAAGCCTTGCAACTTCGGTGTGGCGACGAAATTTCTCGTTGACTATAAAATTAATTCACCTACGTAAGAATATCATTTTAAGTTATTTTTCGCGTTAATATAAAGTTCTAGGTATTCCAACTTTGTTTCCTCAATTTCCTTAAAGGTTAATATGAAGTCGAATCACTTAATAGATAAAATACTTCCTTTTTTATCGTTAATATCAACAAATATATTGATAAGTTCCGACAAATACTAAGAAAATGAACAACATAAGTGTTATTGTACTAGTACCGAGTACATTATTATATTTTCTTCGTAAACAAAGAGGAAAAACTCAAAGTGGAACACCAGGATAATTGTATCAATATTTTTTCCCGCACATTCATGTAGGCATTTTGAACGATACGGGGTTTTTTCATGAAATCTGTTCAATTCTTCAATTTGATATAGGCCATTATCAGTTGGTATTTTGGTATTTTAAGGTAAATTTTCACTGCTTTAACAAATATGCTGGAACATAATTATTTCTCTTTGTATAAAACTTAAGTAACAAACTATGTTTATTCAAAGAGAACTCGATTCTTCGTTGTTGCAATCGAAGGTCTCCGTCTATTGAAGATAGGTAAAGCTTCTGTAATTGCTGTCTATGGGCAGTGGTCGCTTTGCTGTTTCGGCGAATTCAGGTGGCCACTTTTTCGCTTATCACCTTAAGATATGAAAAAAAAAAATTCTGTCGATACTTTCTATAGGTTATTTCGTGGAATTTTACGGTATGGTTATGGGTCAATTGAGTAAGTAATTACATATTATGGAATTTAATTCGACATGGTCGCAGGACATCTGTCCATCTTGCGGATACCTTAGTATTTATAACTGATATTTTTATTTCAAATCAATTTAATGTAAATTCCATGACCGCTTGATGTTAGACGTGGTGTGTTGTTAGAAGTGGACGTGACGAGGAAAACCACATTTGAATAAGCCCGTATAATTTGTACGATTTCAATTAACATTAAATCAACTCACAAACAGATACAAATAGAGGTCAAGTATAGGACTTGTGTGATAGACGTTTATATTTTAATTCTGATAGCTTTTATTACTATTAATTTATTGAAAGGATGTAAATATTAATTAAGAAACATTTTTACGGCTAAATTATTTGAAAGTCGACGTTATTTATTACAAATTATTTAATAACTCGCTGACAACCGCAACTCCGTCCGCGCGGAATTAAAAAAAATAATAATAATTAGTGTTCTTCGAGACTATGTTCTAAATCCGTTGAGCCGTTCTGGAGATGCCTTGTAACAACAACCATACATCCATCCAAACATTCGAATTTATAATATTAGTAAGATTGATAAATCCGGAACAAGGACATCCTTTATTAGTAATTTTATCGCATAAACTAAATAATTTAATCATAGTTTGTCGCATATTTCTCGGTAACGTATCGAACTAGACCGCGCGGCGACGCAACGCAAATGTTGTGTTGTAACGCCCTTTTGATGTAACACCGACATAATAATTATATCGATAAATTATCAATGTAATGTAATTCCACATCACTACTTGATATAGGGGTTAACATTTCTCGATAACTGCCCCGCCCTATGATGACATTTATCGTTGTGTTATTATAGTTTTAATGATTGATAAACTGAGGAGGCAGAGTATAAATCTCTCCAAGCTTTAACATCTTCTAGACCAGGGATTCCCTAAGTCGATATTGAACTTCAAACATTCCTATTTCTCACTCTGTCTACTTCTGTTGACCTAAGTTAGAATGAAAAATAATAATAACAATAATTGATCTTAAAAGTAGATAATTTGGCCATGGGGGTCTGAGGTAGCAGTTCATTTTGGAAAAGGGGGTCACTTGTCCAAAATATTTTGGGGATCCCTGATCTAGATTGATCTCTTGTGAACATTTCTGCTTGAATTAATTATGTATCGGAATCATCTTTTACATTTTTATAATAAACCCTCAGAAGATAACGGCAATAATAAACTGCTTATATTATATTATTGCATATACGGGATCACATAACAAAATTATTATGACCATTCATATCGTGTCAATACCCTTGATATCGAAATATGTTAACAAAAAGTATCCATTGTTCGCGACTGTACATTTGCGAGGAGAAAGCGCGCGTTGCCTTCGCCAGTCCGCCCACGTGGACAACCAACACCCGATAAGGACCTCTGGTTCCGACTCCTTTATTTGCAATATTTATGGCTTTCATTCTACACGTATAAGGTACAAGAGAAATAATGATTATTTTATAACTAGTTGTCGCCCTCGACTCCGTCGGCGCGGAATTAAAAAAAAACATTAAGTAGCCGGTGTATTCTTCCAGACTATGTTCTACATCTGTGCCAAATTTCATCAAGATTCGTTGAGCCATTTCGGAGATACCTTCAAACAAACATCCATTATCCATCCATCTATACATTCGCATTTATAATATTAGTAAGATAAATTATTGTAAATCATCCGAATTTTTATCGGGACTGTACCGTTAGTGTTAAAAACAGGGTATATTTGTTATATCTGAACATATCTAACAGAGTTCAATTTAATTTTAAATAATATGAGAGTTTGTATTACTTATAACAACCCCTCCCCCCTCCCACCACCACCACCTCAAAAAATAACAAATTATGGTATGTTGTCATGTTTTTTAATTTTATTACTATGGGCTTTTATGGTAATTGTTAATATCTGATAGTAGCCATGAATTACCACTGCTGTAAATCTTGTTATTAAAACATGTTGTTTCTGTTGTTTTTAAGTGAAGTAGAGGTAAGGTGATGTGTTATTATACAAGTGTTTCAACAATGGAAACCCATAGGAAGACATGTAATTTACCACGCAAGCGTAAAACGTCTGAAAAGACATTTAACTGCCGGAACGAATCGATTCATTATAATCGCAACTTTAATCGATTATCCAAAAAAGTTTAACGACATAATGCCTTTGCAATTACATTACATTAAAAGTTTTATTAACCATAATTAAGGTACAGAAATGTAATCAAAAATTACATTAAATTAACCATCGGAGATAACTTTTTAAAACATGGACCATTGAAACGAAAAGATCTGTCTTTTTTTTGTGCAAAATGATTCTCTTACAATTTTGTCAGACACATTTGTCTTACTATTTAATACATATTTCTGAATTAACTAGCTGTCGCCCGCGATTTCGTCCGCGCGGGATTAAAAAAAATCTTTATTAGTTACCTATATGTTCTTCCAGACTATGTTCTACACCTATGCCAAATTTCAGCGAGATCCATTCAGTCGTTTTGGAGATACCTTCAAACAAGCATCCATCCATCCATCCATCTAAACATTCGCATTTATAATATTAGTAAGATAGTAAGGATATATTTAGTTACTCTACACAGGAAAGTATTAGTAAATGAGTAGGCATATCGTGAGGAAAATGTTACACACTTATAACTTTTTCGATTTCAAAAATACATTATAATCCATTAGTTCTAATGAATTTCCTCGAACTAACAAAGTGGGCAAATAATAAACAAACTGCAGTTTATTTTAGGTTATTAAGTAAATACATTAAGGCACGTTGCGTACTTTTTAAAAATGCTTCTCAGGAATTTATTCTTACTATGAATTAAATATAAATAATTTTTCCCAAATACCTCAATATTGCCTAATCATACATAATAATGGGATTGATATAGAACAGTAGTAGTCTGGAAGAACACATAGGCTAATTAGTTTTTTTTTTTAATTTCGCGCTGACGAAGTCTTTGGCGACTGCTAGTTGGTTGTAAATCTGTGAAACCATAACGTGTCATTTTTCTAAAGATATGTTTAATGAGGTCGTAGACGTACAATCAAATAATTTTGAATTTTTGATTAATTTTATGATAAGTAACGTGCCGAAAATATTGTGTCGCGTGCCATTGGTTCATCATCCCTGATCTAGATACATACGTAATCGTAATTCGAGTGCCGTGACACTTTTTTAATACATATTGTAGTCTATGTTTTATCAAATAAATTAAAAGAGAAGACATTATGACTAACTAATACGACTGTCACGGCATTAAAGTTCTACAGTTAGACAATGAATTTAAATGTTTATTTTTATCTAATCTTGATTATTACCGATTTAATATTCATGTAAAGGTCAATGTCCTTCCTCAAACAAAATACGCCCACTTCTAAATCCGTGCAAGTTGCGCGCCTTTCCAGTCGATGTGTAGGTTTTTAGGTTATCGCCCCTTGCCATAAAACAACTCCATAGGAATCAACAAAGGACCTGAGACAAGCAGATCTTTTGTTTTGATCACGTTTTGGCGCGCATCGCCGTTATGTCAAAACGTTTTCGAATGTGGAACGTGTCAACAAAAAATTTCCACAATGCAATAAAAATATTTAATAATTGTTATAATTCTTTAAGTGTAAGAATATTATTTGATTTGTTACTTACATTCTTTAATAAAAATATTATATCGAAACAGTATTAGGACATATTGCAAAAGTTACTCATACAGTTTTCACGATTTTTTCATCTAAGTAAAACAGTCGCAGCTTTTCCAATTGATCTCCGATGGCTATAGAAGTGAAAATTTAGTGGAAAATGGTTATATGCTAATAATTTTTTATTTATTTATTTTTTGTTACAATTACTCAAATTTGTTAACGTTGTACGATATTTTATGTTTAATTTGTCCTCTTGTAACCTTTCCGCTCCGTGTAACATCGGCGATGTGAATGGCTGATTATCTCGAACCTTTGCCTTTGGAGCGGCGATTGAATTGAAAAAAAAAATATTACCTCGCTTGATTGAATGGTTACATTGTAATCTGCAAGCTATTTTATTTAAAATTGTTACAATTGATGATTATGTATAGTAATAAATCTTTTTGACTTTTATGTTTCACGTAGTCTTTTGAGTAACGCCTACTTTTTCAGTTTCGTGGAATGTTTTTTTGTTTTTGACAACATAATAATAAAATCACTAAATGTTTGCGTGCCGGAGTCCTAACTTACCCCCTTTTCTCTTCACTTGTAAGGAAAGTATGGGATGAGGAAATGTATTCGACGGAGAAGAGGTCGCACAGTAAGGGGAAATATTTTCTATCTGTGCGTCCCTGTGCGTTGTTCAAAACAAACTGTGTTACTAGACGGAAAAACAATTACATAGGAGGATAAAAATATATCTCGTGAATATAATTAATTATTTACTCAACCTTGTCCTGACCTCACAGTTATACCTATCAACAATAAACAATATTATTATATTTTGTTCTTGAAATTCTCGAAGTTGGTTAGTTCTAAAATTCTCGAAGAGGATTTAGGAATACCCAACATCGATTTGCATACTTCCAAGAAACTAACTCTTTTCTTTTTCGTAATAATTCTTCGAATATAATTAAAACCGAACCCAAAGCGCACATTTTAAGCCGTATTCGTTGAAATATTAGGAAGGAGTCAACGACATCTGTTGGGGGCGTGGGGGAACTAAAAGAATGGACGCCATCACTTATTGTCGGCTTTAGAAGGCAGATAGTCTCACAGCTCTGAATATTTACATATAAATAGACTCATGCCCATAACCTAATGTACTAATATCACTTTTTCATCATTTTCATCATACACGTTATTTTATTATTCAAAGAGAATGAGAGGCATAAGAATTTATTTGTTTACATGTTTCCGCAATGGAAACTCAACGGTCATTAATCTGGTATATCGAACCTATCACTCTATTGGTTAGAAATATTCAAATCAATAAGGACGGAATCAAGGGTGTTAAATATTAGAAAGTCTTTTAAGCAGACTACTTTCGGTAGATCTTAGAAAAGACTGAAATACACAACTTATTACTTTGGAAAGCAAAATATATTAATGTTTTGAGAAAACAAAAGTGAATTAATTGTCTATGTGACTATATATTATGTTTTCAGAGATGTAAAAATAACACAAAGACTCGTTGCTTTCGCCCCGCGCCGTTGACAGCAGCTAATGAGGTAGTCGACAGAATAACTGATAGCGCCCTCTGTAGGTGTATATACAGATTAAATATTATTATTATCTTCAGATGTGTTGCTTATTGTTTTTGGGTATTTTTTTTTAATGAAATTGACACTGTCAGTCAGTTAGTCTTTGAGATGCTTTATTCGGTTTATTAAACAAATTCTTATTTTTGGAATTAAATAAGAAATCTACTAAACTCACATTAGTGTTATTGTTATTTTTCATACTACACTTAGTTTCTTCCTCTAAACATGTATAAAACAATCTTATGTATAAAACATTGTATAACCAGGTCTTTCAAAGCAACATTGAATTCTGCTGACCGCTTTCAAAGATCAGTTAGAAGTAGAGCTTTTTTGTACAAGATAAATAAATAAAATAATATTGAGTTATGTTGTGTGCACGACAGTGCGACGACCCGCGGTTCATTACTCCCCAAAACATGTCGCGCGCCTCAGACCCGCCTGGCCGTGCTTAATCGCCGCTAATTCGGACAATAAGCGACCATCCTAAGGTGACAACGCGGTATGTTTATTTGTGGACACCTTATAACCTCTTTACTAGCTTCGATAAACTTTATTCACTATAGGCACACCAATACTTACACTAAGTCATGTAATGTAAAATTCTTAAAGCTAAAGTGGTTCAAAGGTCAATACGCTGTGTCTCTTGTAATGTACATAATATGTCGTGGAAGACGGTCTTAATTTTAACATAAAGAATCGCTCTTTGATTCGTGTGCATTTGGCAATTTAAAAAGCTGTCCAAAAGGCGATCAGTTTTCACGTCTTTCTACACTGTACAGATTATAACAATTAAATAAGAAAATAAAATAGACGTGTAATAGATTAAATATATATGGTTACACTACACGTAAATAAGTTAGATAGTACTTTATGTTACATTTTGAATTATATCAATAAATCATATCCATTTCTCTCATTTAGTTACAATAGAATAAGTCGTATAAGACATGAAGGTTCGTTATAAAAAGTTTTAAATAAAAGAAGCAAATTTAAAAAAAAAACAAAAGCCGAATAAATCGAACTAATTAAGAATACATAAGAATACTTTCTAATTATTTATATAATGTGTTCTTGTATACAATTAATACAAATAACAGATGTGTTGGTTTTTAATTGTATTTACATTTCAAATCTCTTCTTCGAAATAAATTAATTTGAGCATAGAGTAGATTAGTTTACTTTTTAAAGAAAGCAAATTAATGTTAGAATCAAATCATAACTGTCTGATATAATAATTAAGTTCATAAATTTAAAAAAATGTTTAAAATGTTTTAACCGATTTCACTGTGGAATTATTGATAATTGACAAAAGATTGCGTTTTCGTTTGTCACTCAAAAAGTATTAAAATTATAAAGTAAAATAATTTAAACTACACTATAAACAAGGTTACTAAAACCTTGAAAATAGATAAAGCTGTAAAAACTCTTGTTTGCGTTTTACTATAGCCGGCGTGTTGTGCGGTATCTTATCACATGGTTCTTTGTTGAAGCCTGTCGCGAATGTTATGTACACATACATGACAGGATTGAACAAAGATAGTCGTACAAATATAACGTCGTCAAAAACAGAACTAAACGGATGAATAGAAACTTTTTGCTTTCATTTTCATACAAATGCGTATCAGCATTTAATGGACATTGCATGAAAGTTTTAAACCAATGATTCCTAGAGTATTTGAATTCTCGTTTCGTTTGCACGTTTTCGTTCGAACAATTGCAAAGAGTGATGTCCGTATCCGACATGCGCGCGAAGACAAGGTTTTTTGTTCAGCCAGTAATGAAATTGTAGTGTATTGTATTCAAATGAGTCCGTGTTCGTAAAGACAACACGCATTTGAATTTCGAAACGTCTGCTGACAAAAAAATTGCACGCTAGAGAAAAAGCGCCACAAACCAATCGGAACTTTAAATTCTAAGCCATAGACTCAACATTTTATTTTTAAATTGATACAGACAAAAAATCTTTTCATAGACAATAAGACATGAGTTGTGCAAATTAAAAATTACTTAATGTCTTCTTTTCCGATTTAATTTAAATAAATTAAAATTAAATAAATCCAAAGTATCCTATAATAATACTTATTGGATATCTCTTTCACAGTAAATATTTCTTTAAAGTAAAACTAGATTCATACGTCTAATAAAATTATAGCAATTAAGATTACATTAATAAAATATTAATTTATTTATATAGAATACGGCAATTCCACACAATTCTCGCGAAATTTTTCCGCGCACGGCCGCGTTGTGGAATGGTCTATCCTCGGCAGTATTTCCAAACCAGTACGACTTAGGGTCCTTCAAGAAGCGAACATATAACTTTCTTAAAGGCCGGCAACGCATCTGCAGTTCCTCTAGTGTTGTGAATGTCCATGGGCGTCGATGATCACCTTGGTGTTCCCGCCGCTCGTTTGTCCCCCTTCTGTTATAAAAAAAAAAGAATGAAATACAAAGTTCACTTTAACCACTGAGGCTGTTAGCCTCTCAGTCCCTAGTCCCAAGCCAAAGCTAGTTCCCTCGCTACTAAGTTCCTACAACTATATTACCATGGATAAGTCCGAAAAAAATAATGTCCTTCTACAAATCTCCAGTTCTTACTTTAGTGTGACTAGTTGAAACTAGTTTGGTCTTTGTCTTTGGACCACAGATTATCCGAAGCTTGCTGCCAAGCTGTCAGTTCTCATTACATCCATGCGTTATTGTTATTTTAAAATTTATAGGCACACATCTAGTTAAGATTGCTACACACACGTTGTCTAATTTATATTTAGACACAAAGAAATCGAGTTGGCAGCTGTTTTATTTCGACACGAGCGGCGGCGGACGGCTGCGCTGCATCTCTACTGTCTTTCACGTGAAAATTTCTATTTCATACAATGAAATTCAACATAATATATCAATAGAAGAGAAAACATGAAAATAACGAAAAGAGATGATAAATTTAAGGTCCATTAAAAAGAGCGTCGGCGGCGCAGTTGTTAAGCGTTTGACCGAACCGGACCGAAATACCGCCATGCACTAATGTTTGATTTTCGATTCGAGAATTTCAAATTATGTACATTTATCCAACGTTCTTACGCTGAATAAAAACAACGAGATTCAACCTCTAAAGATATGTGACTAAGTCCCAATCACATAACAAATATTTCCATTCGGTAAAGACATTTGTAAGCTGAAGACGGCTTAACGAACGATTAAATATGAAAATTTATTAATTTTTGGAGCAATAAAGTTACTAACCGTTGAAAAACACCAAATTACATGATTATTTTTATCATGTCTACACATACAACAGTCTTATGTACATAAGTTATGTTTGTATGCGTTTGTACATATATGTGGGGTTATAATTATAACCCATTAAGCGAGGCCGCGGACGAAAGCACAAGCGTGCCCGTGGCCTCGCTACCATGCATAGGAGGCACAGAGGGGTTTAGTCGGTATGCTTCCCATCGGAAAGAGAATCCCACATCACTACCGCGTCATCCCCCTGGTGCGGTGTATGCATAAAGCATTCCCCTCTGAAAAAAGGCTTATAACCCGTAGTCGTATTATCTATGACCATTTATCATCAGTCACCAACTTCTGTGTGTTCCCTTATCCCTGGCAAATAGGGTTTCAAAGTTTTCCTTTAATAACTTTACTTCTAACTGTATAAATTATTATGAATTTTTACCACAACTGTGACTAATAAATGCTTACACATTAATAAAACCCAATAATGGGGAAAAACAATAAACTTCTACTTATTTGGTTGATATAAACTAATTTCTGAAATCGAGAACTTTCTAATCATCTTAGTAGCGATCTACGAGTAGACATCCTGGGTTTGAATACCGCGGTTCGACTATTGTCGGGATACCATAACAGACATACAATACAGCTTAGAGCTTAAGCTTATTTGGAAAAGTTTTTTTTTCATTTCATCTTAATTGAACTAGTCTATACTATCAGAAATGTTTTTTCATGTTTAAGTACTAGAACATGTCGGAACATGTGTCAGATGAGAAATGTTTCACCACAAGCGTAATTATTACGTCGTTATTATCATTAATTATTAAATTTTGAATAAGATATCCTTATTATTGTACTTAAAAAATACTAACTGTCGCCGGGGACTCTGTCCGCACGGCATTAAAAAATCTTTATAATTAGCCTATGTGTTCTACCAGACTATGTTCTATAACCGTGCCAAATTTCATCATAATCCGTTGAGCCGTTCTGGAGATACCTTCAAACAAATATCCATCCATCCATCTAAACATTCCCATTTATAAAATAAGTATGATTAAATAGCTAGAAACTCTCTATAAAAATATATTTTATTGTAAAAATATGTCGGAAAATTTAATAAAATCAATGTATTGCATCATATAAACATAATAAAATGTTCTAATGATGGTTATAAAAGTTAATTGTCATTAATAATTACGTTAGATTATATTTTGTAATAGTATACTAATGATGCAATAAAGTACAGACATTTTAAAATGCAAGTTTAATGTGTTTGTAAAATACACACACGTGCAAACATGCGCATACGCACGTAAGCAACTCTTTGTCCGTTTCGAACAAAGCGAAAAACTACGATAACCATACTGGCTGACCAGTTTATTAGGACAAGTGTTAATGTTACTTAGGTATTGACACGAAGCTAAGCATTGATAAATGTTACAGTGATTGAATTATTTAATGACTAACAAACGCTAAGAAAATTTATTATAAACTAGCTGTCGCCCGCGTCCGTGAGAAATTAAAAAAAATATATAATAAGTATTTTATGTGTTCTTCCAGACTGTGTTCTATACCTATTCCAAATTTTATCGAGATCCGTTGAGCTGTTTTGGATATACCTTCAAACATCCATCATTCGCATTTATAATAAATAAAAGATTTGAAAAATGTATGTGAGAATCCCAACTTCTTGACATTTCATGGTGGCTACAACAGCATTTGAAGATGCTACCAGCATTTTGCGGTTACAACTGCGCAAATTATTATTGTCTACGCCATTTTAAAAGCGGAAAAGTTTTAATTTTATCAATTTATTTGTAAGTACGCACTCACAGATACGTTTCGCTCAAAACTTAAACAATAGTTGTTGTCTTTTTTCAAAGGTAAAGTAAAAAACGAAGATGAAAAGTTCATTATTTGCCAATTATTGTCAGAAAAATATAGTTAAATCATAATAAAAAAAGATGAGAAGTATCCAATTAAAATGGCGGATTTATAGCCAACATCAAAAATCACAAAAACGTTGTCGAAGGTGGCTGAAGGCGCTCGGCGCTTTCTCCTGATTTCACAAGATGGCCGCGCCTCAGGCGACGACGCTCCTGCGGCTTGCGGCCTGTCTGACATACTTTCTTGCATTGTTTACTTCGACATTTCTTTTGAATTTAATTCATGTCCTTTACATGAAGCAACTATTAACTACATTATTAACTTATTTTATTGTAACATTGTAAAACAATTATGCCCATGACCCAGTGAAGAACCTTAAAGTCTTCAATTTGCACGATTATAAGAAGTCTCCATAATTTATTTCTCCACATCTACGCAATTCTTTGTTTTTCGTATGTTCTTAACGTTATTTAATCAAAGTGGTTAAACATGTTATCAGAGATATCAATATCTAGTGATAATTTAGGAATCTCAGCCCTGACTTATCGACAGTACATTAGTTTGGAAAGATCTCGTTTAAATCTGTTAAAAACCATGTATTTACACATAATTAAATGGCATGTCTGTATCTTATCAAATTATGTAAGTCATGATTATATATTTTTTTAATAAAATAGGTTTTGCGTCATACTTTAACATCGATCAAATTGATATTGATAGTAGTAAAAAAATATTGACTCTTACAAATAACATATGTTTTTAAATTATCAGTTTTAGTAACTTCTGTATAATATAAACCAAAAAGTAATGAGATTGAATGTGAATGGCTATAAAGGTAGAGGAAGATCAAATAAAGTATGGATGGATCGTGTGAAAGAGGATATGCGTAAGAAGGGTGTAAATTCAGATATGACAGCTGATAGAGATGTATGGAGGAGTAGTACATACTGTGCCGACCCTCCATAGGGATAAGGGCAGTTTGATGATGAGTAACTTCTGTACCATAAAATAACTATATTTGCATGTTTATGTTACCATTATAAATTGAATTGAAAGAATTGTTACAATAGTTAAAAAGTGGGAATCCCTTTTATTCTCTGTAGGTACTGTACTCTAAATTATCAGCCCTAGTAATTACTAGGGCTGATAATTTAGAGCCTTCTTGGGGGATAGCCTCAATTGAGGCTTTCGATGAAACGGGGACATCCCCGTTAGGTAAGTAGCACAGACAATTCAATAACTTCTCCGCATGCCATGTGATAGGAGTCACGTAGATCATTTAGCCTCGTACAACTGACTGAAAAACTTATCTCTAAAAAATACTAAATATTTTTACAGACCCGTGCTTACATACTCATACATAAAATTACAATAACGACTTAACTTTACGACTTGATTTTTAGAATATCTTTTACGGTAGAATATTCTAGCAACATTGTTATAACTATTAATCCACGTACCTAAGTATTTCCTTCATAATTTAATATGTTATTGTTATAGACGCTTTAATGCATTAAATTGGAAACTAAATGCATTAAAATAGCATTCGAGTGCATTAAAACGGAGAGCAGTGTTTACAATAGTTAAATTATAAACTGCTATAGCATTATAAATTGTGTACACAATCTCGTTACGCAATCCATTTATATCGGAAGCTAAATGAAATACAATGGACAGGTGTGATAAATAACTGTTGTAAAATTACTGGCCAGCTATTAACAACATGCTATGCTATATAAGATGGCAATTCTAAATTAAAAAAAACTTTATGTATTGTTACTTTTATAAAAAAAATCATTGATAACTTTTGCTTAGCCTAATTGTTTAACAAAAATGTGTACAATTCCAAAAATGATACCATTATAATCAAAATCTACAAGATAGTGTCGACCATTAAAAAAGCACAAACAGCATTGATACAGACTGTAATCTTCAAATCGTTTATCCTTTTGGCAAACACTTTTGCAGCTGTATGCTAATCTTTACGTGCTTTGTCTTTCTTGACAACTTATAATTTTTAGTCTTACGATTATTGCGTAGGTATTTACGTGTTTTGCGGGGCAAGGAAGTGGGGGAAGGAATGACGCTTACGTCTATTGAATTCCCGCCAAACGAAACGTCCCGCACCGACCGTTCACAGACAAATAGACGCGGGAACTCATTTTTAAATCTGTCACGGTTGTATAAAGTTTGTATAGTATAATGTCTGGTTAGGATAAACAGAAAGGCAAAGACATCCAAAATATTACCAGCAATAATATTTTATAACAGAAACAAAAAGGTCTGACCATAAACGTTCAAGACCAAATAGTCTTTATGGAGTACGATTTTCAACATAGTACCGACAGAGTTGCAAAGTACGTTTCTCTTATCAAAGTGTGAACAATAAGTCTATTTCATGTCCTTATATTGAAAAGAGACCTAGGTACTAATACGTCAATATAAATTAATATCGTAATATATTGCCAGTATTAAAAAATATCACTAAAGCAAACTGTATAACTGGAGGTCGTCTAAATACAGTAAACAGTAGGTGCATGCGCACCCACGCTTAGATAAGGCCACATTTACGGAGCAAACAAAAGCGATACGCTGGCAACACTGTAATGTCCACTGTGGTCACCATGCCTTATGGTTTAACTAGGAACTTGCTCACTCAGAGTCCTTAATTGACCACTAATGGAGAATTTAGTATGTGAAATCTCCGCTTAGTTGCACCACTAAACGGCAATCTCGATTACTCACGTTCGTAATCCAAAGAGGTTGGCAGAGATCGTGGTTTTCCATTTAGAGTTGTCCGCTAAGTGCAAATAGGCACTACTCTTAATTCACTCGGAAATAAATTCAGAAGTGCCTTGCTCAATTTGATTTAGGATTACTAGATTTGATAGCGTATCACATAACTAGATGGTTGTGGAAATAACCACATAGTTTATTATTTATTTTATGAAAAATTGTAACTTTATTTTCCTTTGTATTATAATAGCTATATAAATTGCATTAATGTTATTTAACGTAATTATTTCATACAAATTAACAAATGAGATGTCTATACTACTTTAAATTTTAATATCTCTCTACACTTTGTCAAGGGGATTTAAGTTTTTTCTCGTTAACAATGAGTCACACAACGTTTGGAGTTCGACTTCGGCCGCGGTCGGCCGCACACCACGCTTTTTTTGGATCCATTCCAATATTGTAAGCCTGTTAAACAATAAACATAATATGTTATCTATATTCAAAATCTTTTCCAACTGGTTATTCTTTTAAGCATTGTTACCAAGTATCTAAAGGTATTTTTGCTGGAGGTTTTTTTGTTTGATTCTTTTGTATCGGTGCCATAATTATATTGTCCTTCGTATGCCTTTTGATAACACGTAGAGTTGTAAGTTTTATTTCTTTGTAACCACTGGGCTTTATATGTACAAGCTAGTACTAAAGCTATATAACCAAATTAATCTGATATGACGATGCAGGCACTCTATTACACTCTTCCTATGTATACCTTAAAAAACATCTTTTGACATTCCAAGTTGTCGTTTCTTGTGGGACATGAAGATTTTTAACGATGCACACAAACGCGAGGTGTGAATGAAATACATTTCGTGTTATTAACTGATTACAATACAAATAATTTCAATTTCGTCAGCTTTAAAGCCATTCTGAGAATGTAATGTCAAGATGGTCGCACAGCAAACATCTGACATCGACACATTTCATCTTTTGTGCAATATTCTTGAAAAGGCAGCCTTGATTGCAGTTTACCAGCATTTGTGACAGATTTCTGGAAACCACGAACTATAGTGTGGACCACCTCTTGCAGTGGCAATAGGCCAGTTGTGATGGTAAGTGGTAACGAATACTTAAAAGCTTAACCATAAACCATTTTTTGAAAAAAAAAACAATATTTTATTTTTATAATTTTCAAAAAGAAATTCATCTGTAATATTAACAACGGCTAAAATTATCCAACAGCCGTCTGTTCGTATGAAATTTCTTTAATATAAACACTTTTGTTTTAATAACAGGCGAGTATAAGCATGAAAGCGCATAATATAAACTCGCTACTGTTTGTAAATACTTCGATTGTTTGATATAGAACAAGAGCTATGAGTTGCTTCTATTGACATACGTCACGCTAGCTGACCCACATTTTATATAGAAATGGCCATCTCTAGCGATATTAAAATGCTTCAAACTAACATATTAGTTCATACCTCTATATACTTAAAGTACATATTTGCGTGAACTGTTCGCAGATGTACAATATGTACGGCATTCGGATGTCCGGTTACGTAAATTCTCTGGCATCGGTCCTCGCGACCTTCTTAACTGAACAACATAACGTAAAATTAACAGAAAATCAATACATTATAGGTTCTTAAATTCGAAATTCAAATTCGGTATTTAAAAATCGATTTTAGATGTTTTCATAACAAATTCAGATTTGAAATTGGAACGACCGAATTGATTAGTAAAATGATAAAATTGACTGGTAAAAGTCCGAATTCGAAGTTTGAATTATTCCTATTGCCTAATGCGCGGGATAATGCAAGGCGCATAGCTTAAAAATCGATCAGTATTTTGCCAAATTTGATCTGAGTATTTAAAATAACTTTTTTTTTCTCACAACATTCAGCCAGCAAACAACAAACAAGATTTTATTATATGAATGCAATTTAATTAAATGGAAAATAACCAACAAAATGTTATTTTCCTTGAAGGAAAATTTTGTAAAAAAATTTGTAACATTTTGTTGTTGACGGAATAATTTCCGTTATTATATTTAGGAAACTTCCTCAATATAATGCAAATTTTGGTTGTAAAATAATTTAATGCTTACTTTATAACATGTTTTATTGTTGATGGGTTAACGAAACTTTTCAGTACAACATTAATAGTCAAAAAATGTAAAATAAACCAAGTAAATTTCTTTTAGTTTTTATTTATCACCTTTGACATTCATTGTCATAACGAGAGTTTTTAGTGCAATTGCAGTCCAAGTTTGAGGCATAAATTTTTTTGAAGTTTGAAAACACCAATAGACATCCATATGTACTAGTATAGGTATTATTTAGTCAGTGGGTGAGGCAGAAAGTTCTGCGAAATTTCATTGTAACACTAGATCCCGCGTTTTCGTCTCCATGGCATTAAAACATGTGGAAATACTTCCACTTTACGGCTGAAAGTGCGATTTGTGTAATTTTTGCAAGATTACTTAATGTAATGTAACGTATACATATAATGTAACGTGTTTGTGTATAAATTTTGATTATTTTCTTGTTCGCAGATATATTATCTTTCTTTATACTTTGGTCAATTGATCTTCGTATAGATAAATCAAATAATTTATTTACATATACATATGTTTTATTTGTATCGCTTTATGATAAAATTTTGTTATGTAAAATGTGTTTTCAACAATTGCATTATGAAGTTTATATAATGTTATGTTGGTGGTTGACTTCATTTTAGACAATGCTAAAATTAGCACGTTTTCAATGATATAAATCAGTCATGCGTTGTTTATTTACAAAACAGGAATCGTTTTGTCGAATGTGGCATTTTGTTGTTTTTTATACCCGATTTTTTGTACTTGATATTACTATTAATGGGAATATTTAGAAATTAAAAAAAAGAGTAAATGGTATAATAAGGTTCATAATTTATTTTTTCTTCCTTCAGTTTCCTCATACAATATGTATTCAGTATAAAACAATATTCTTTGTTAAATTTATAGAAATATATTATTTTAGTATAACGGTTCTTTATTATTTATAAACTTACAAATTATTATTAACATTCTGATGTATCTTTTTGTATAAAAATAATACAAGCGGGCTCAGTTTGCCGCGTCCAACGTGTGACAAACTCCGTGCGTTCACGTTGGATGCGGCAATATCCCTTTCATATAGTCTATAACAATTCAACTTGTTAATTGGTATAATATTACTTACAATAACGTACAGAAGACAATGGTACAGAACAATCCACTGTAGCAAATATAATGGTAACAAAAACAATAAAAACACGTAGGCTACAGTTTACAAAGCGTAGGCACTCGAGATTGCTACTTCATCCTAAACACGTACACACATTCTCACCAATAAATACATCGCACATTCACTCGCTCTTCTAAACAACAAAATGCGCTCAGACGACCACAAATATATTATATCGGACGGCCTCAAGTTTTAAGACCTCTTTAGAGCACCGGGTCAGTTCAGACAATACATTACACTATGTTTGTCCTTTCTCAGTACACACTCACTCGCACAAGGCACGTGTCTATCTCACACTCTGTCAGTCTTTCACACAAATGTTTTAGTCTCCAACATACACAACTTATCAGACAAGCGAGAGGGCGCCGGGTTTGTGGGGGAAAATTAACCTTGTGCAACAAATGTGATTCGGAACGTCCGATTGCCGAACACATGGCCACCATTCCGCGAGGGCGGCGCAGGCGGAATTTTAATTAGCAGAACATCCGCTCGTGACTGCTGCCTCGCGCCGTTGCCAACCGTACTCTACGGCCGTCCCTTTCGTGTTCGCGGCGGCACCATATAGCGTGCGCTCGCTCTGTACTGTTTACGACAACTTGCATCTGTTTATCATGTCATTTTGGTAGATTAAAAAAAAATTACAAATTATAAGGAAACAATGAGTTTGATTTGCATATTGCGAACAACAAAAACCCGCTTTCAGTAAAGACGGCACGGCAACATCGCCGCAACGGGAAATCGGTCGCAGGAGTGGCAACGTCGCGCAGCGCAGTCTGTCTACAGACGAATGAGTGACGTTGCACGATTATTATCCTTTCTAGTTTCTACATTATTCTAAATGAGACCAACGCAATACTGATACAAGGAGAACTGTAACTAAGACTTACGACAGAAGTTATTTACTCGCGATAAGTACGTTCCGACTAGCGCCGCGCTGTTATAACAAGGGAACCTTGTACGGGGGCCTCGACATCACTTGCACCCTCTCACTCTCAAACTTTGACACCATCGTTAACTTAACGTCACCTTAACAACTAGAGTTAACTATATATTACACAGTAAAATTAAGATCACAAAACGCTTTGTATGCTGCGTCCGAGCGGGCGCGACTAGCATGGAATGTGGGGGAGCGGCGGCGGCGGCACGCGCGTTCAGAAGTGCGCGTCGATGTGGCAGCCACCGTTCGCATGCTCCAGGACCTGCTGCTTCAGCCGGTGCACGTGGTCCTTCAGCTTCACAACCATCTGCGCCAGCTCCGCGTTCTCGCCCTTCAGCAGCTTCACCTTCTCTTCCAGCTTTGAGATACGTTCAAGTTTTCGCCGCCGGCACTTGGAGGCGGCCACTCGGTTCCTCTGTCGCTTGCGCTCGAGTTTTATCCTCTCCTGACTGTCCATGTCAATGGGGGAGAGCGGGGGCGAGCTGGAGGCGCTTGGCACAGTCTGGGGCTCGTCTTTGACGACAGGCGTTGGGTAACGGTCGCCGGGCCGGTCGAGGTCGGCGTAGACTCGACGCGCGAGAGGCACCGGCTCGCCGTGATGCAGCTTGTCCAGCGCCTCGACGAATGGCCGCGCGTACATCTCCTGCTCCTCGGTGGGCGCGGCGGGGGGGAACAGCACCGCGCCACCCGGTGTTGGCGTCGCTGTTGTTATCATGCCGTTTTGAATTATCAGTTTCTCAAGCTCCGGGGAGCCTAGCTTGAGGAGCTGCAGGTCAGGCGAGGAGAGGACGGGCGCGGTGCTCCGCGACCTCTTCCCGCCTCGTCCGAAATCCAGATCTAATGTCAGTGTCCGTTTCAGATTTTCCACTGGGCCGCTGAGGGGATACTGCTCGTCATAGAAAGTGGTCTCCATCCCGTGGCCGGAGTGCCGAACCATGTGTTAGCACTGTACGCCTCGGTATCACTAAACTCACTGCGCGGAGAAAACTTTCTCGTGCCACTGCACACGTCCGACACACTCGACGTTCCACTTGTTTCTAAACATTGTTAAGAAACAACCACTGCTTTTATTCCATGACTCAGATAAGCTATTTTTGGCCGTAGCGTGATAATACCGAGCGCTTATTGGAGGAATATGACGTGATACTCGGAGCGGCCTGCCGCTATTGGCTGGCGGTATCGTAACGAAACGCGAGGCCACAGCGGGCTGTTTACGACTTGGTGCGATTACTGAGAATCGGCCGGCCCGTGTCCATTGTGTTGACGATAACGAGAAGTTAATGTATAAATATTGAAAATGTTACTAAAATAATAAATATTACATAAATATAATTACATTATCGTTACATATTCATTTCATTTACATTATTTTCAAAAACAAGGTACTATACAACATTGTAATGTTTTTTATGGTTCACACTAATTCAAAATAGGTCTTAATACGTCCTATCTTATAATTTTTCCAGTAACTTCTCTCTTAACCTTATTAATTCTAGGCATCTTTCAAATAATATAAAGTTAAAAAGTAACGTGTAAACTTTAACTGTTGAATGCCACGATTATTTATTAGGTAGTTTTATACTTTGTTAGAAGAATACCTACTTACATATAGGTAAATAAGCAATACTATCGTGTGGTAGTTCTCTTTGAAATCATTGTTTAAATTAAAGGCCTCTGTGAAATACAGAAATATAAAAATCGTTTTTATCTATGCATATTCTTAATCTTATAGATTTTTTTAAAACATTCAACCTGTATATTTATTTAATTGTAACATCAAATAGATGGCTGATTTTAATTTTTTAATATGAAGTAAGGATTATTTAATTTGTATTTTATATACAATGGAAACAAAATGAGTTGGGCGAAGCGGAGGCGGGGTAGCCGCGCGTAGAGGCAAGGGAATATATTCGAGCGGGCGGGGCGGGGGATTGCTGTTTCTGCAAGTGCGAACAGTCTAAAGATATATCGCCATTCCTTACTCACAACAGATAATTCCAGCAATATTAGAAGGAAAATAAAGTGCATCTAAATTTCTTTCTCTTATGGTTTTTGGGACTCGACATAAGATTAATAAATCATTAATAATATATTTCATTGCTTTATACTGTTTATATTTTTAATTTATTAACCCAAACCGTAGTTCGTATTTGTGAGTTCCTTTGGGAAATGCGCATCAATGAAAACATACAAGTTTAAAAAAAAAACTAATAATATTAGCCTATACTTGAATATCCAAATTAGGCCGGAGTTACAAATTTAAAAAATCTTTTTGCATTCCGTTAAATTTACTTAGATTAGCTTTATCAGTGTTTTATTATTGATAATTTTAAGGTGATGTGCTGCCATCTATTGGCGATTTTATGTAACAAATTGAACTCTACTTAACGCTAGATGGCGATGACATTTTAAATACGTAATCTCATCAATAGAGGGTATCACTATTTTCATGAAAAATAAAATATTTAAGATTTATTAACCTTGGGTTTCTAAGATCAAAATCTCGTTTTAAACATTTTTAGAGACAAACATTTAGTAGAGTGAATAGGCATTTACATAGCTAGCGCGTAAAATCTTTAGACCACATCATCGGGTGGGATCGTAGTCAAGCTCTAACTTTTTCAGTATTAAAAAAAAACCTATTATCTCTGTTTCATCAATGATAATTAAAGGGATGACGATATCTTTTATACAGAGTTTTTATTCTCAGAAATCGAAGGTAAGTTTTTCTATTAAATTTTTATTCACCTTTACGTACTTCAAGCGTATAGGAAAGGATCAAATGTTTTAAAAATAGTACATAGAGTATTTTATGTATGTAAAAAATATAAGAAATGCACAAAAATTATAACCGCTTCCTCGTCACATTTTGCTATAAAAAAATGAAACATCTTACAATCAGTAAAAATTTAATGATATATGTACAATTTTTTCTTAAAACTTGGTATTTTCACTTGACGGTGACTGAAACGATCCTAACGTCATCGTAAGGTTTGTCTGTCTTGGGGTTGGTCTTGAGGTTACCAATGTTCTGCACCACCTCCATACCGCGCACTACACGACCAAATATCGTATGCTTGTTGTCTAACCACGGCTGTAATTTATCAAATATATATTTAGTAATTTAATAAGATTTGTAGGAATGTATAAATATAAAGTACATCAGAGTTACAGTAATTTTCAAATATCTTAACATCGTCTGAGCGACTGCAGATTACTATTTTAGGTTTAGAGGAGTGTACCCGGATGCGGACCAAGAGTACTGCGCAGCGAGCTGAAGACCTTGAGCCTCAAAGATATTTGAAATGAACTATACTTCGAATAAGGTAAAAATGTGTTAACTGATCTATTCTTCCCATGTTGTCATGGAGATCTTCTATCTCTTGCTTTTACAAATTTTCTTGCTTTTTTATATTACAAGGTGGCAAACGAGCAAGCGACCGCTACCCATAGACATTCGCAATTGCAGATGCGTTGTCTACCTCCAATTAATGAAGAAGGAGACGCACAAAAAGAGAATATTTAACCTTGCTATGCATCTCCTCCATCAAATCCACCTCCCCTTCCTATCCTTATAAGAAAAGGGATGGGAAAGGAAAGAAGACTAAAATTAGTCCTCCGGCACCACACTCATCAGACTGTACTTGGAATTACTTCCACTTGACGCCTGTCTTCTGTGTGGTCGTGGTATTTCACCGGACAAGGCCGGGCAAGTGATATATATGGCATATCTTCTAATATATAAAATTCTCGTGTCACAGTTTTCGTTCCCGTACTACTCCGAAACGGCTTGACCGATTCTCATGAAATTTTGTGAGCATATTAAGTAGGTCTGATAATCGGCCAACACCTATTTTTCTTTTTTTTTTTTTTAACTGCGTGCGGACGGAGTCGCGAGCGACAGCTAGTAATAGTTAAATAAGACACAAAATATAGGAGCTTGGTTTGCTAAATATAAAATTAGTAGCGGTATAGTATCATGTGTGTGTGCTGACCGTGGGTGCAAGAGTGATGAAGAACTGGCTGCCGTTGGTGTTGGGTCCTGCATTGGCCATGCTCACAGTGTATGGCCGGTCGTGCTTCAGGTGAGGCTTGAACTCGTCCGCAAACTCCCCTCCCCAGATACTCTCACCTCCAGTACCCGTACCTATAATCAGATAACTTCATTTATATACACTCAGAGTCCACAAATGATTACTAAAGCACTCCTTTAGTATATTTCTAGACAAATTTACACTTTTTTACAACAACTTAATTTTCGAGGTCATCTTTTTTGAACAACCGAATCTACGTTTAATCGACAGAGGAAGAGACACACAGAAAGATACCCGTCCCATCATCAAATCCCCCACTAAAAAAAAGGTTGGGAAGGGAAAGAGGACTAAAATCAAACCTCCTGCATGCATAAACACGTTAATACGCCTGTCTTCTGTCGTGTTATTGCACCAGGCGAGGTCCATCCATGTTAAAATATACCTGTAGGGTCTCCAGTCTGCACCATGAACCCTCGTATGACTCTATGGAAGAGGTGTCCATTGTAGTAGCCGCTGCGTGCAAGTCCACAGAAGTTCTCAGCAGCTCGCACCACTTCTCCAAACAGCCTCACATGGATGTCACCAAGTGAGGTGTGCAGGATCGCCTGCTCATAGATACGCTGCACACCTGCAATCACAGCATCAAGGAATTACATGAAGATTTCTATTTAGAACGATCCCGGTACATTTGTTTAAAGAGAAATCGGAGGAGACGTACGGAAGAGAGTATTTCCCCTTCCTCTGTGTTCTTCTTTATTAAATCAACTTTCTTTCCCATCCTTTCTTTATAAGAAAAAGGATGGAAAGCGAAGTGGTTGCTGCCATTTTTGATACGAACAGAGGAGGGGACGTATAGAAAGTGGACATTTCCCACGTCAAGTCCAATCTAATACAAAACACTTTCTTTATAAGAAATTGTTGGAAGGGACGGGGACTATAACTTCTCTTATCTTCTAGTTATCAAGTAATAATAGCAAATAGATTATCTAGTCCGCAGTTAAAGGTAGTGAATTATACCTTGTCCTTCTGTAGCGGATATAATATCTTCTTTGGAAGGTTTCTCATTGAAGATGTCGCGATCCGCATCCGGACTCTTGACATCATCTGGACTCCGGCGGGAGAACATATAGAACCTGTTCTTGCGGTATGCGGTACAGAACAATGTTGGGTCCGTCTTCACAATCATCAGGCTCGGGTTTTCAGAACCCTCCATTTCTAGCGTTGTTGCTACTTTTGATTGATTTGTACGACCCTGTAAATGTTTGAGGACATCAAAGTTATCAATATGTTCTCGAGTGATATGTAATTTTTACTACAGAAAAAACAGTTATATACTAGCTTTTACCCGCGACTCCGTCCGCGCTCAATAAAAAAGACACATGATAAAAAAGTTCCTATGTCCGTCTCTTAGTTCTAAGCTACCTCCCCATCAATTTTCAGCTAAATCAGTTCGACCGATCTTGAGTTATAAATAGTGTAACTAAGATGAAGACATTTGATATTATTGGGTATTGAGTGCGTAATTTTTTAAAGGTTATTAAACCTCGCATTGAAATACAATTTCTGATGTTAAATAAATCTTACTAATATTATAAATGTGTATGTTTAGATGGATGGATGTTTGTTTGAAGTTATCTCAGGAAAGGCTTTACAAATCTTGATGAAATTTGTCACAGATGTAGAACATAGTCTTGAAGAACATATGGGCTACATAAGTTTTTTTTTTTTTTTGAATTCCACGCGGACGGAATCGCAGGCGATAGCTAGTAAAGTAATAAATTTGAAAATGTTAAATTATAAAATTATATTTAATGAAAACACATTTTTGTGGAATAAAAAAAATATTTAAGTAAATATTACCTGAAACAGCGCCAGATGTAGAGGCCTCAAGTTCTCCGGCTTAGCGAGCATGGCCACACACCGGTTGGTGACAAGATTGACCATTTTGACACCCAACATGGTAGCATAGCAGAGGAAGTGACCGCTCGCGTCAAACAATACGTTGCAAAAGTTCACAGACTCTGACTTCTCTAATTCACGTTCTGTTGCCATTCTAAACAATTTTATACAATATAACAATTGGTTTTCATTATTGAAACGTGCAAAAACATATTATTATTACTGTTTTTAAACAATAACAATATATTTTTCTATGTTTCCACAGTGAAAACCTTCGTTAAAAAAAAAGCAATGTGAAACATTGTTGAGCATAAAATAAAGTACCTATATTTATTTATACTAATATTATAAATAGCTAAGATGAGATTATTTGCATTAAATCTATATATATAAAAGAAAGTTGTGTTTGACTGAAAATTGTTGGACAGGTACCTTAGAACCAGGAAACGGACATAGGATAATTTTTACCCCGTTTTCTATTTTTTTTATTCCGCGCGGACGGAGTCGCGGGTAAAAGCTAGTAGGCTATAAAACTACTGAACCAATTTGAAAAAGTTGTTGGAAAGCTATACAATTCCTCCGTAAAATAGGCTATATTTATTACTAGCTTTTTTGTAATTCCACACGGATGAAACGCGGGCAACTGTTAGAATTTCATAAAATTGCAGTAATCTTTAGTCAAATAAGACAATTTACACAGAAGCTGTATCCTGAGGAACTGTTATATTGACATAGTTTTACCTGCGACCAAACTCCATGTTGGGTAACTGGTGCGCCTGGTGCTGCAGGTCCTGGTAGCGCTGCAGGCTCTCGTCCAAAACCTTATGCAGCTTGCCCGTCAGGAAGTGGAACACGCGGACCTACATAACCACAACATACAAGCAACCTGTCCCGGCTTCACATGGGACTTCTATATTACTCAAGTGCAAAAGAAACATAGAAATCTATTATATAGGGGATATATATTTTTTAATCTGTCTAGTAGTTTTTGAGTTTTTTATATTGCTTGTTATATCGTATTTGAAAACCAACAGCAATTCCATTGTGAACTGTACATCTATTTATTAAGATTTAAGGCCGAGTAAATAAATCGGAAAATGTAAAAATATGCTTTAATAAAAAAACTTAATAAATTATAATCTTTGAAATACCTTCCGATCCAAACTTATAGACGCCATCTTTTTACCATCTGGTGAAAACGCCAGCGCAGTTGGATATGTTTTGTTCTTAACGAAATCAAACAGATCCGTTTCCAGTTTCGATTGGAATTTTACATTCTTCGGGTATTGGAACTCGTGTTTTGGTCCGGTCCAATACTCTATGATACCCGCCTTGTCAACAGACACTGCTACTTCGTATACTGGGTTGTACACTATGGTGACCACCACACTTTGATGTAGTGTTTCAAATGTGTGTAATGGTGTGCCCGAGCTTTGTGTACCATCAAATACATATATTTTATTTGTTGATTTCTCCGATCTGGAATAACAGACTCACTTAAGAAAACATGCATAAATCTTTTAACATAAAACATAACCTATTATCCATAGAGATCTGTAGAGATAAAGGTAGGCAACACATCTGCATTTGCGGATGTCCATGGGCAACGGTCGCCTTGCTATTTCTGCGAATTCAGGTGGCCATTTGCTCGTTTGCCACCTTTTGATATAATAAAAAAAATAGAGATCACCAATAGAAGTAATCCTAGTACACCTTTCTAAGACTCTTTTATTTTAACTATAAGTACAAATATTCTTTACTGAATAATTATATAACCTGTTTGATGACATTTATTTATTTTATTAAATAAGTTGGTAAATTTAATTTAATTTTATCATAAAGAATTAAAACTGTTAAATATGTGTATAGCTTCATTATTTAGGTTTAGGTTTACAACATCCTTGTTGAGGTTCAATTGAGACTCCGGCTTTTAAAATACTAAGTACTTACATAGCTAGTGCAGAAATAGGATCACCTGCTGAGTGCACCCATTCCGCGCAGTACGGCTCAAATTGTATGGATATCATGTTAATCATATCTGAAATTGAGAAATAATAACATTATGATCAACTGAGAACAAAATATACTAATAGAGTATGTTACCAGAAAAAAAAACAAGTAATGTAGAATACATATGTGTACTAGCTGTCGCCCGCGACTCCGTCCGCGCGCAGTTAAAAAAAAACTAAATGGGGGGGGGTTATGAAAAATAGATGTTGGCCGATTCTCAGACCTACTGAATATGCTCACAAAATTTCATGAGAATTGGTCAAGCTGTTTCGGAGGAGTTCAAGTTCGAACCCCGTGACACGAGAATTTTATATATAAGATAAGATCTTTAATGTGTAGTTATCCATTTTTTAACAAATAGAAATATTTAAAAATCCTGTAAAAACATGGTCACAAAACATTCCACAAACTTTTTCAGAATAATTTTTCTGTACTGATTTGTATTGTTTTTATTTCTTAAATATGATCATCACCAGGTAATACTATATTTTATGTCAAGTACAAGTTCCCCTCTTTTATGTAAAAAATAATATCTTCATACTCTATGCAAAAATGAACAATATCATGTTGTAATAGTTAATTTTGGTTTAGGAAAATAAATGAAATCAATAAAAAAATAGTTAAGGAATAATACTCTGTTGGTTTTAATCTTACCAAAGTTCACAACGTCAAATACTTTGACAGTCTTCTCTGTGGATGTGGTGCAGAGGAGTGTGCCAGTGCTATTAACAGCAACATGGCTAATGGCCACTAGGTGACAACGAAAATGTTTGACAAATTCTATACCTTCCTCCTGGAATTAAATTATTTGTGTAACATTAGGTCTTTTTCACCTTTTTACTAGATTATAACAAAATAATGTTATTACTTTGTAAAATGAAATGACAAACTGTAATTTATCCATTTTTGTTCGATAACATTTTTACAAATTAGTTTTGTAAGGTAATTTAATCTTAACAAATACATCTTGCTGGTACTTCAAGGCAGTTATTTATTGACATTTACAGTATTTAAAATCTTAAATGTACTTGCCTGTTTCTTCCAAAATTTGAGATGGCCATCTTGACTGGCAGTTATAACAAAATCAGTTTTGGTGACCACAACATGTGTGACAACATCCCTATGCATGTAGCTCTTTTCATACGTTTCTGACGAAGGTAAATTTTCCAGATACAAAGATTCAAATTCTAGAACTGAAAAGATTTCATCAGTTACCTACTCAAAATTCAAATGAACAAATCTGAAATTATAAATTGTAAATAAACATGATACCTTTTCGTTTCTTCGGTTTTGGTTCAGCAGCTTCTGATGGCATTGGACCAATCCATTCTTCGCCATCTACTTCCTCAGAGTTATCAGGAGTTTGCGGTCGTTTTTCGGTAGACATCTCAAGTAAACAAAGTTAAAAACTGCACATACGAAATCTATATTTTTAGTACTAATTTTAATTTTCCATGTTTGTATAATACCAGAATTCTAACCTTTTCTGATAATTTATTAAACCAAGAAACAAATTGTTTATTGTGTTGCAGAGAGGTCCACGGTTGACATGACACAACTGTCATTAAAATGTCAAACTACTCTGTGACGGACTTTCAGCGTCACCTTGTATAAGATGCAAAGTGTATAAGATGACTGAAACTTCAAAATTCGCAATGCTAATGAAATAGAAACTTAATGCCGGGGCGGTTTCTAGCATTTCTGGCTCGTTGTGCGAGATTATTTAGGTTCCTGTTTTTTTTGATGTCATGGGAATTCTTCCAAAGATAAGACTTTATATCCGACTTTGACACCTGCGGTACCTCTTTATGTCCAGAGCTCTGGGCGGTCATCCCACCTCGCGCTACTCTAACGCCTCTATTGCATATGGGCAACAGAGCAATCGTCGAAGCTGCGGCTTTAACGTTGGCAAATTCACACTAACCTCTATATAATATTATGTGATGTCTATGCAAATTCAGAACCAAACTAACTTAACGATAGTTTTTGGTCACTGGAACAATTTAAACTTTTTACTCTTATTTATGTTATTATTTTACTCTTATTTATTTTTACTTTAGGTACATTATTTGAATCGTTGATTATGTAACAATAATACTTTCAGAACATTAATTTAAGAACAACTTTCAAGATTTAGTTTTGGAAAAAGTTAATTTGTCTTAGTTTAGAACAAATAATTTTTTAAGGTGGCAATCCAAATAGCGGTTCCAGAGTTTTATTTTTTATTGTTTTGTCTATGCTTAAAATGTCTTTTACGAATTTGTAGCGATGGTGGCTGGCTTCCTTGCAAACTTAGCGTCGTAATTTAATAGCTTTTTCGAAATTAAAATACAATTGTTGGTCGTGTAACGATCCTAGTAATAGTGTTTTAAGTGCTTAAGAAGTTTCATAACTAATTGGTAAGTGAAAGTCTCCATAACTATATCTAAAAACCGCGCTACCGGTGCTTCTACACGTGGTTCGAAAACTATACCGCGTATTTACTTTACCAACGTTTTCAATACGAAGTTTGGCCATGAAGTGTTTTAACGCAGTTTTATTGAAAATTAACCAATTTTCATTTTACTCTTATCTCGTATAAGGGTGTTTAATGAACATGGTTAGTTTGACAGTGGTATTAAATCGTTGTGACACACATTTAGAAGGCAAATTATTGTGAAACGTGTTGCTTCTGCATTAAACAACTTTTTAAAATGAAAAATAAAAGATGAGAATCTTTTTAACATTCTTCAGTATCAAGATTTGATGGCGGTGGTGGCGTGAAGTCAACGTTTCTTTTCTGTGCACATAGCTATGTACAAATGACGCATCAGCACCGTGAACTTCGTGTGGGAAAGTTTAATTTATCATTGTCTTATGTGCTACTAAATGACTAGTTGTAATGGAGAATTTCACTTAATCACCACATAACCTTTACATCACAAGTGAATGTTTATTTACATATTATAGTACTAAGCCAGAAAAAGGAAATTAAAATCAATCAAATATAGATCAGCTAAACTGTTAAACTACTTGTTTTTATTTTCATTCAAACTTAATTTTCTATATTAAGTAAAATGTATTATTTGAGATGGACAAAAAGAAATTACAATTGATTGCATAATTCACTGTAAAACATATCTATAATAGAAATAAAAATATCAAATATATATCACCATAGTGATAATTTTTATTATCTGACCTTGACAAGACCTGTGCAGAGACAACAAACACTGCAACAAGGTTATATATGACAAAAGTTCATTACACCTGCATCAATATATAAACTGGTATCAAGACTTTCAGTACAATCAACCTACTGACCTAGAATATGGAGCGGTTATGTTTTAGAAAGCAATTGTGCTATGTACAGCATAGCCCTCTTGTTACACTTTCAAAGTTACTATTATCATTCAATATTTAATTTGGTACTATAACCTAATTTTATATTGATATAAAGTTTAATTAATAGTTGTAATTATATATAGGTGATTCTTTAACATGCTTAGTAGTTAAAGATATTATATATGGGTCAAAATAATAAAGGTTGTACATTGATAAGAGTTTCAAGATTCATTGAGGTACTCAACCTGTTTTATGCATGAGGAAGGAATGAAACTTGTTAATGTCAGTCATAAGTCAGTCAGTATAAGATGTTTCTATAGTCAAACAATCTGGTCCGATGCAAGATGTGCTGCTATAACAGTTAGTTCTTTAAAAAAATAAGAATGATTTAAGAGAAAAAATTACAAGACAGTCAAAGTAGAAAACTGTCATAATTTTGTTTGACTTATGGCCACCGGGGCAGATCCTTGTTAGTTTATAACGTACTAGCTTTTACCCGCGACTTCGTCCGCGCGTAATAAAAAAAAATGCACTCAAGATAAAAAAGTTCCTATGTCCGTCTTGTTCTAAGCTACCTCCCCATCAATTTTCAGCAAAATCAGTTCGACCGATCTTGAGTTATAAATAGTGTAACACAACTTTCCTTTATATATGTAGATTTAATTAAAACTTAACCAGTAGTCTCTGCTGCTGAATCACTTTTATGTTGTCTTAACTTTAACAAAGAGAATCGAAGGATATGTTTTGTATTTCGGCAGAAAGGCTACAGTAATGATTACACTCACTAATATATATGTTGATGAGTGTTATGCCAGCTAGTTGTCATAAAATATAGGTAATTAAATAACTAAGATGTAAAAAAGTCATAGTTTTTGCCCATTTTCACTTTGCATATTGCTTTCACTAAAACAATTCTATGTTTATTCATAACTTCTTGTCGGTTACAGCTTTATAGTTGCATATCTTTATGAAAGTAAATCATTCAATTTATTTATTCATTCATTCATTTACTGAACTAATCAAAATTAGTGCTTTAGATTGGTGTTATAGATACAATTTGATTTAGTAACATTATCTTTTACCTTTTATTTAATCAAAATATTACAATGACTTAAATCAAATTATTTTATTTTCAACTAGCTTTTACCCGCGACTACGTCCGCGCGGAATAAAAAATTGTCCTATGTCCGTTTCCTGGTTCTAAGCTACCTGCCTACCAATTTTCAGTCAAATCGATTCAACCGTTCTCGAGTTATAAATAGTGTAACTAACACGACTTTCTTTTATATATATAGATAGATATAGAAGATTAACATTAAGTGCTTATACTTTTAAATCAAAATCCATAGTAAATACAGGTTAAGATTTTTTAGTATGCAATTTTATTTTATGATGCTACTTTTAAAATCGTAGTTAAAAACGTTTCGATCATTTCATAGGTTCTTGTTATATCACTAATTTTATTACATGTACATTTTTACAATACAGTTGATTGAACGAATTTAGTGAATTAAAAATATCAATGTCAAATACTGTCAATTGTTTTGCATCTTCGTCTTTAAATATCTCCATTTCGTCCCAATGTTTGTTGGTACACAAACCAATTGGTAACAATCAATCATAACTCGCCGTGATCTTGTTCCTGTGCGTTATCACCACCGAGGGTCAAGACGTCAACTGCATGTTTGCTGCAGTAATGCTTTTTACGTTTTGATAGTTGGAGATAGGTTTCATGACATAAGAAATACGCATAATATATACTTTAACTAATTGATTAACTTTAGTAAGTTATAATAAGGTTATAGTTCTGGGTATTAATTAAACATTGCTTAATGGAAAACGTGATTTCGTAACGTGTTTGAACAGTTGTATAGCTTCAGTTTCCCTATTGCTGATAGTTAAGAAACGTGATTATTCTATTAAATTTTATCGTGACGTAGTTTTTGTTAGGATAGCAAGATGATCGTAAGCACTGTCATACATTACAAAAAATTAAGTTTTTTCTTTATAAAAACATCTTTTACTATTTAATATTATTGAAGCGAGTCCTTATCATGTTGTAATCTTGTTCCAGCAATGAGTTCGAGCGTGTGCTACAAGTGCAACAGGACCGGGCACTTCGCCCGCGAGTGCACGCAGGGCGGTGTCACATCGCGCGACACCGGCTTCAACCGACAGCGCGAGAAGTGCTTCAAGTGCAACCGCACCGGCCACTTCGCGCGCGACTGCAAGGAGGAGGCCGACCGTTGCTACAGGTGCGACCACTACGAAGTGCAACACGCACACGTACACACGCCACAAAATACATACTATGTCCTCTCTATTTACTTAGTCTGTGGTCACTGCAATTTCGATGTTGATAAATGTCGTCATCTCATATAAATTATGTATTGTAATGTGGCATAATCATGTTCGTATACAATCAAGTGTGTGACTTTTCGCAAATCTATATCAAAATCGCAAATCAGCAAAATACCCGCTTACTATCTTAATGCGGCTACAGTATTTAATAAGCTTTCTATTTATCCAATTGAATCTAAGGCACCCACAACATGGCATTCATCTTTAAACTTTAATCACATGTGACCTTCATTCTATAGTCCGAATGAAATCCGCCCCTAATAACATGCCTACCAGCAACCACATAAACTTGTCCCGCCCTAACGCCCCAATTGCCTCCCACTCTGTGTTAATAAGTCGCGCACGTGCCCCGAGTACCCGTTCTAATCGGATTGACCCTACACACGTACATCTGCAACCTATTGCTCTAACTATTATGTTAATAACATTGATTGATCATCAGACATTATTTTAATATTGATAAACCAATGGGTTTGCCACTATTTCTTATTTCCTATCAGGCCCAATTACTGTAGCCTGGTGTTTTGTGCCTATTTTATTTCATATTATATTCATTGTTTTATTGCTAAAATTTGTTTTTAGTACCTACATCAATCTAAGTTTTGTTGTGTTTGTGCCGGCAGATGTAACGGTACGGGGCACATAGCGCGCGAGTGCGCGCAAAGCCCCGACGAACCGTCGTGCTACAACTGCAACAAGACGGGGCACATCGCGCGCAACTGCCCCGAGGGCGGGCGCGACAGCTCGGGCCAGACGTGCTACACGTGCAACAAGGCGGGGCACATCTCACGTAATTGCCCCGACGGCACCAAGACGTGCTACGTGTGCGGCAAGCCCGGCCACATCTCGCGCGACTGCGACGAGTCGGAGCGCAACTAGCGCGCCGCTCCGCCGCACCCGCACTCGGACTCTAAGCAAAGGATCCCGACACCCACACACTTGTACCACGCACGCGGCCCCGTGACGAGACTGAGAGAGCCACTTGTACATACGTCGCCCGCCGATACGTTAGATGTTTATTCTTGCACGTGAACGAGTTGTGTTTTTTAAATCATTTAATAATCGTGATTGAACTATTGATGAGGGTAGAGTTACAGTTTTTAGCATTACAGAGTATATATTTAATATATTTTGTACAGATTTATTTGACAAAAGAGAGATAAATTGGATGATGCTGGCGTACCATGCGTTTTCAATGAGGAGTGGAGTGGAGGCCTGCACGGCGGAGTCGACCCCTTGTTCTACAGTAGCATGCTAGACCGTGACTATCCCTCGCCCGTCACCGCAAACATCATTTTGTTTTTTCCGATCTATTCCTTTGTTTATGAAGTCCTGCTAACTTGTCGAGAATTCAGTGGTTAATTAGAATTTCATCAATCACAATATTTTTTATTTTGTTATCCCTGTTGAATGTGTCTATGTTGAATGTAAAACAGCTTGCAATGGGAGATAATAAACAATATTGCCTTATTTTACAAACTTTCCATAATGCCCTGAATCTTTACTGTATTTATATATATGTATATATTGGTCCAAGAAATTGATCCAATACCTTATTATTATTTCCGTAATCATTTCTGAATTTTTATTTAGTTCCATATGTGTATGATAAAAGACTTGGTATGAGAAGCCTCTCCATTTCATAAATTATATGATCTATAACCAATTCCATACTTATAGCCATGTATTTTGTATCATTATATGTAAGGATCACATTATTAGATTTCATAATTAGGGAATTTAGGAAAATCGTTAAGTTGATTGAATTATTCATGAGGCTTTTGAATATAAAACTCAATGTATTAAAATTTCACGTCATCAGTACATAGAATTTAATATAAATTTATAAAACCATGTTGTAATTCTTCATAGCAATGAATTTAAAGTCTCCTTATTGTTAAATTTTAATATGTAAGTTCTTATGTCTTGATTGCAAGACGAGTACAATAAAAATGCCTTAATAATTCTTTGTTCCTTTCCTGAATGACGTGTGATTTTGTAAAATTAAAAATACTGATTGCTTCAAAAAAACTAAATTTATTACTCTTGCTTTTGTTTATTGAGTAACTTTGGACAATAAAAAAGACATCGCCTTATATGTCTTATAACAAAACACAAATTACGATAGTCAAGCAGCTCATGCACCAAATAAATTTAGGTACACCATCAACTTGTACCATAAAATAATTAAGATGAGCATGCATTAAAAGAATTATTAGAATCTATGATAGTCCCTAACGCCTATAACCTAGAGGACTAATTTACCTTTGGCGTATATCTGGAAAACCTCTACTTTTTAGCCGACTTCAAAAAGAAGGAGGTTATCAATTCGACTGCATTTTTTTTATGTGTGTTACCGCGAATCTCCGCCCCTGGTGGTCCGATTTTGATAAAAAATATTTTAATCGAAAGGAAGTGCTTGCAGATGGGTCCCATTTTTTTTGTTTTTTTTTTTACATTCATCTTCTGCATCTACGTTCTTGGTTAAGGGTACCTATACGTAAACTTATCTAAGTGGACTTGCTACAGGAACAATTGAACCTTCCCACATACCTTCCTTAAAACCATCCCCTCAATGTGCTTGATGGCAGCTTCGTCAATTTACAGTCTTAACACACGCAAAAGCTGTAATTTGCCATTGTATTGAAATGTAGTCATTTAGTATCTACCAATTATTGAACATCTCGAAAGTTCTACCTTCACAGTCGAAACTACATAAAAAATTCTTTTCGCCAGGTAGAACTACCTCTTTTAACGGACTTTACAAAGGAGGAGATTTGTTGGTTTTTTTATTTTACAAAAAATCAACCTTTTTATAATGTGGCAAACGAGCAAGCGGCCACCTAAATTCAAACCAAATTTAACTATTTCCACATATTTTGTCGACCATCGAGCTGGATTCTGCAATTTATAAAAACGATGTTTCTAATGTAAGTACTTATGCATTTTATACACTACAAAAGTGTTAACTATTCGAAAGGATGAAAAATCTACTTCTAGTGATTTACCATGAAATACACACTTCCCATGTACAGGTTCCACAATATGAAAGTTTCAGGGGGACAATCGAGGGAAAATGGTTGGAATTGTGTTTGTAAATCCTTCATTCAATTTTACAGTTTAAACAAGTAATGAAATTGAATGTGGATGGCTACAAAGTAGAGAAAGCTCAGTCTTACTTTAATTAGATATCTTATTAATATTGTGAATACGAAAGTTTAGGTGTATGAATGGATGCTGTAAAACGGTGTCCAGAACCGATCTTGATGAATGTGTGTAAAACATGGCGCGAACGATGCCACGGGCTACAGCTAGTTTTTATATAAAAACTATTTAAAAAAAAAAACTTGATGAAATTTCTTGTGTTGCCAGTACTGGAAGAACCCGCCAGTTGTGTCGCAAGGATTGAGCTTAAATAAAAAAAAACATCAGAAATTTAACTAAATAATTAAATCACTTTAATGAGTATATCAGTAAACATAAGTATTAATTTACTTAATTATTTCTTATCGATTACGGTTATTGTCCGATTGCCGGTTTTTAACTTTTTAATCTGGACGGGCGTGGTGCGGTGCGCTTGCGCGAGTTTACTTCAAATTTACTTTCTTTCATAAATGAAGTGAATAATGACACCGTGTATCAATCTTGTTTGTTTGGTTTAAATAACTATTTCAATGAATTAGAAACAATAACGTAATTAAAGTATCTATAAAGAAATTCATTATTTTAATTACAGTGTGGCAGTGAAGTGAGTTCTTGTATTTTAACGTTCAGTGTTTAAAAAGCCAGGCGTTTCCATGGGCGTCAACTTCAGGTTAAGTATTTATGATGTTATTATAAAAAATAGTATATGGAAATGTTTTATTTATATGATATTTATATATATCATATTTAGCGGTGTTATGTGTAAAATATTAGCTTTTTGAATTTCCTCTAATCCGCTTGATTCCGCGATTAATTCCGCATTGTTTACGTTCTTTAACGATCGTATTTCGAAACTTGTCTAACAGTATTAATCGTTAACATAATTCAAATGTAAAATTGAATCGGTATTTATAGTTTGACTCGAAAATTAACTTTTACCTTGTCATATTTTAAAATATATGTTGAGAAGAGACAAAAAGTCAGAATCGGTTACACCGCAATTAATACTTACGAGTTTTGATATATAGCTATTACTTTTATATCTATTTGATCAAATCCTATAAGATTCGTATACAAAAAGTAGTAAATGTTACACTAATAATGTACAGATATATTAAATCTGAAAACTTTTTACGAAGAAGTACACACACAATTTTTTCAAGTATTACCAAATTTTTACAATTCTAGAAAAAAAGGAAGAACGTTATAAATTGGGAGCAGCTTGACTTGCCAATAATACTATTTTTTTTAGTATATGTTTGCATTATCATTAGTGATGCAACGGAAGTGTCTTAGCGGAACCAGAAACGGAAACAGATGTCAAAAATAAATTTTAGCAGAAACGGAAACAGAAGCGGATGCGGAAACAGAAGTGTAAATAATATGAAAAAAAAAAAACATATTTACAAATATTTTTTCTTTTGGTAAAAACAGTTTGTATTCGTTTTTAATTTATTAAGGCATGGGATATCGGTGTCCTTTAGCCTTCAATGTATGTATTTTTACTGTGATGCAATAAGTTAAAATATGTGTTGATAAACGGAGACTTTTAAATATTAAAACCATTTTACAAATATATTTCTTTATTAATAACATTCACTGCTGACCACTCGGATCCGAGTGGGCAGAGCTATTAGTAGCGGCGCCTCCTCCTCGGATCCGAGCGAGGGGCCCGTTCACTTTGTAGTAGTAGTAAGTCGCCGGCATTTGAAGCGAAACGAAAAAGAGTATTAGTTTCATTCTTACAGTGTTATAGTGATTAATACCACGTTCGTACGGAGGCAAACATACAAATATCTTGTATCACATGAAGCTAAGTCTGAAGTTTGTTATGTATATATATTTTTTAAATATATGTATGTCATGTATGTGTGTGTGTGTGTATATGCGTTTTTTGTGTAAAAGTGTGTGTATACGTGTGTATGTATGAAATGTTAAGATCTTGAACCATGAAGATAAAAGCTTGTTTTGATTAGTATCCTTACATGTTTTACTCAATATTCTGGAATTTTATGGAAAACTTGACTTTGTCAAAATCTTGTAACATATTAGTACACAGAAATGCGATCGTGGAACAAATATCTACATATTAGTGAACTAAACCATTGCCATCCCTAGCGCTCAAATTCAAAAAATGTGTTTTTTTATTTAAATAATTATAACATTATTAATTTATCTACTTATATGTTCAAACATTCCCAGATACTAAATAATAATTCACCATAAAAAGTTTTGGCTCCCAGCTGTTACCTTTTTTATTTTGTAAACAGTGAATGTGTTAAGTATCAATACCCCAAATCTACATTAGAAAAAGATATAATTGTTAGGCGTCGGTGGCTCGTGGCACTTGACTTGCAATCTGCAGGGGCTGGGTTCGAATCCCGCCATGTACCAATGTGTTTTTCGATTTACATATGTACATTTATCCGACGTTCTTACGGTGAAGGAAAACATAGTGATGCTGCCTGCACATATCTGAGAAAAAATTCAATGATATGTGTGAAGTCAACCCGCTCTGGGCCTGTGTGGTTGACTATGGCCTAGTCACCCTTAATTTGGGGTAGGCTCCGAGCCCCTCAGTGGGGATGTATAGTGAGCTGATGATAATATATTACATGGTTATCACTTATTCAAAAGTACATTTAATAACTCGTAAGTATGAAATAGTCACATTTTGCCAGTTGTCAAATTTTATATGGACAACAACTAGACAGTTTACTCCAGCAAGAGAAACTGATTGTTTCAAACAGCAGCAGAAAATATTACGCGCTTAAATTCACAAAATAGTACGTAAACAAACAAATGCGACAAGTGCCGAAAGGCCGCGCACGGACTGCCCGTCTCGCGCCGCGCATTTGGATCTCTCAGCCGTCGTAAAGTTCCGTTTTATCTCCGTTATAAAAGTTGCGGAAACAGAAACAGAAACGGATGTTGAAAAGCGTGCGGAACTTCCGCACTTGCGGAAACGGAAACAGACATCCGTTGCATCACTAATTATCATCTCAAAAGGCTAAAAAGAAATGGAACAAAAATTTTTGTTCTAAGATTATATAACATCATTATCATCAGCTCATTATGCCTCTCCACCGAGGGGCTCAGAGCTTACTCTAAGTTATGGGCGACTAGGCCATAGTCAACCACTCTGGCCAAGTTCAGGTTGTATTCACACATATCATTTAATTTCTTCTCAGAAATGTGCAGGTTGCATCACAATGTTTTCCTTCACCATAAGAATGTCGGATAAATGAACCTATGTAAATCGGCAATCGAAAAACACATTTTTACATGGCAGGATTCAAACACAGCACCTGCAGATTGCAAGTCAAGTGCTTAACTCCTGAGCCACCTATGCTCGACGAAGATTATGTAACATATTTATAAAAAAAATTACACTAATTTTCACTAGATAGTTTAAAATTTTAAAAATAGATTAAACTGTTGGCCCATCAATCCTGACTAGCTGCCAGTTACTTAACCCAAATGAGTGTTTATTTTGAGTGGAGTCACTGCACTCTGCACTGCACTGTGTTGAATGGTACATGGTTACATTCAATTTATTAAATTTTTTTCAATTATAATTATATATTTAAGGGGTATTAGTCATGTAACTTATACAGTTTTGTTATTAAGGATGTTTTTATTTATTTTAATATTTAATTAGCTCCAAACGGATGTGTATCAGTTTTTATCATTTAGTCTATGTAAATAGGGGGAAGGCACAGGACAGACAAGTCTGGCGATCTCTTGTGTCGGAGGCCAAGACCCACTTTGGGTCGCTGTGCCAGCGGAGTAAGTAAGTAAATAGGGGGAGGAGGATGGTTACTCTTATGTAATTGAGCTCTTAATGAGTACAAATTATAGGTTTGTTATAAAAGTAATGCTAGATATTTTTTATCTTGATGTTACAATATTGCAATGCAGAATCATTATATGCCTTAAAAAACCTAAATAAAAGATGTGCATAGAGCAATCTAAATATTTATTTTCCTAGGTTATAATCAGAATGATAAATAATAAGTATATATAGTGTGTCTGGGATTTGATATTGGGATCTGCCTATGTTAAGACCATTTTCCACTAGAGCGATTATTGGTGCGCTGTCACTATGTCTATATCTATAGTAATTTAGTTCGCGCCAGTGAAGGTGAAGCATTACTTACAGTATACAAACATCATCATCATCATCATCTACCTGGCCTTTTCCTACACACGTGGGTTCGGCACACAGTTTTGTAAACCTTAAAGTTTAGGCTAAGTTTTTACGCCGTCGCTTGTTGCCAACCAAACTTACAGTATACAAAAATTGTTAAAAATTTGCCGCAGTGCATTGCGCCATATGCGCGGCTTGTCACATTCGTGGAAAAGGGGACTAAATGCTAACGGAATCAGCATCGTTAACTGATGAACTGCAGCGCTCCGCGTGTATTTTGTTTCCGTATGTCGACTGACCGGTTCCTAAGCATTCTGATGGTTTATATTTACAATAAGCTTAAAATTAGGTTACAAACATGTGAGAATTTTCCCTTTGGATATATTAATGTAGTATTTAAGTGGCCTCGATAGCAGAAAGATGTTCGACAAACGAATTCGAAACATTTCGACTTAATTTTCCATGAGTTAGCATTGATAATGAATAACGAAAGATGCAGCTATAATTCAGCTGGTATTAAAAATTAAACAGTAATTGATGAAAGCCAATTTAAAGGAATTGAATTACCCCGATTTTACCTTTATAAGGGTCAACCCATTAGAAAATTGTGTCTCAGATAGTGGCGCGTAATATCCTTAATCCAATAAAGTATGGGACAATAGGTTTCCTTAGCGAATGCCTGACACCGGGTTTCTATGTAAGTGTAAAAAAATGCACTCAAAAGTAACCTAAAAAAACCAATTTCAAATAAAATGCACTCAAAAGTAACATAAAAAAAAATTTCAAACAAAATGCACTAAAAAGAGACAAAATAATGTCATGAAAACTCTCTAAACTCTAGTAGTTAGAAGTAGGGGCTCAGTTTTCCGCAACTCCACGATAAGCGCGTATTTTGCGTGTCTCTAAACTCTAAAGAAAGTTCTCTTCTTTCTTGTAACATGTCTATATTGTATAATTATTGTTATTTCGCAGTCGGTGTCGGCCGAAGTAAATAGGTGACATTTTATATTTGAGATGTATTAGATATACTTACGTTTATGTCCCTACTTAGGCCGAAACCGACTCCAAAATAACAATAATTATACAATATAGACATGTTACAAGAAAGAAGAGAACTTTCTTTAGAGTTTAGAGACACGCAAAATACGCGCTTATCGTGGAGTTGCGGAAAACTGAGCCCCTACTTCTAACTACTAGAGTTTAGAGAGTTTTCATGACATTATTTTGTCTCTTTTTAGTGCATTTTGTTTGAAATTTTTTTTTATGTTACTTTTGAGTGCATTTTATTTGAAATTGGTTTTTTTAGGTTACTTTTGAGTGCATTTTGTTTGAAATTGTTTTTTTATGTTACTTTTGAATGCATTTTGTTTGAAATTGTTTTTTTTACGTTACTTTTGAGTGCATTTTGTTTGAGATTGTTTTTTTTTTGAAGTCGGCTATTTTTTTTTCTTAAAATTTTTGTTTTATTTCACAATTTTTAGTGAATTTGAAGTTCAATTACAAATTTCCTTAATACATATAAAGACATAAATAAGACAAATAAAGAAAAGGACTTTCCTATTTGATATGTGTGTACTTCAATTCAAAAACTAATTTAGAATGCAGCAGATAACCACTTATCCTTTAAACAATGAAATAATTATCAAAATCGGTATACAAATTGAAAATTAACGAACTAATACATCGTAGCGTGCCTTTAATTTTGTCCAGCCGCGCGCCGCACTAACATTTTTCGAATGCGCGTAGTTTTTAATTATTTAATATCTCCCAAACTATTGATCAGAATTACATAGTTTAAAGGCTAATGTAATCTGCATTTATTACTCTAGCCATCAAACATATTTATTTGGATAAGGATTCATATCGAATGTAATATAATAGCGCCGTAAGCTTACGACGCTGTTTTTCGTGTGCATTTTAATCGAAGTTTGTTCATAATATGGTTTTTGTGAGACATCCATAGATGATAGATATATGCCACCGAAGACTTTTATTTAGCAAATTTAAGGATCTATAATTACTCCATACTTATTTTTATGTAAGTCATATAGTTTGACCTACGTAAGCCCAGAAAGCAAAATTGTGCTTTTCGTGTAGCATTTTTCGTTTCCGCGTAATTTTATTCTTACGATATCTCCTAAACTATTAGACAGAATGATATAGTTTCAATTGCAAATATAATCTACATTAAATTCTCTTGATAATGAACATGTTTATTTACTGGGTTAATACTGAACTCGAATAATAGCGTCGGAAATAGGGCATGAATTTAATTGATATTTCTGAAGAAAAAAATGGTTATTGTGAGAAAACTATAAAAGATAGATATATGCTATCGCTGACTTTTATTTAGCACATTTAAAGAGCTACAATTCGCCATACATCATTTTTATGTAGGTCCTATAGTTTAGCCTACGTAAGCGCTGAAAGCAAAAATGTCCCTAATCTTCACAACAAATTTTGAAGCTATATTCAAAATCTACTAGTCTTCTAGTTATTTAAAAAAAAAAACAAAAAAATGGGACCCACCTGCAAGCACTTCCTTTCGATTAAAATATTTTTCATCAAAATCGGACCACCAGGGGCGGAGTTTCGCGGTAACACACATAAAAAAAAAAAAAAAACAGTCGAATTGATAACCTCCTTCTTTTTGAAGTCGGCTAAAAATAAGCTCTTACGATTATAAAATAATATCATACTTAATATAAAAAAAAAACAAAAGTAAAAATTCGCTAAGAAGACGCTGGGCTTCAACGTTGTATTAAAGTCAATTTCTTGTTACAGGTAGCCCTAAAAGACTGAAAAATGACTCACATAGGTCTATACCTGACCCTGATATTAGCTCTACATATATGTACGGGTCAGGACTATGCCACGCCAACTTACAATCAAGATGTCCAGAACCCGACGAATGATTACTACAACAACCAGTACGACAATCCGTACGATCCGAATCGGAGGTTACCGAATCGTAACCAATACGACATAAACCAGTTCGAACCGAACCGGAACCAGTACGGACAGTACGATAACCGTAATGACCAAACGTATCAGAATCCGTACGGCGTCGATAACACGCCGAAACCCAACTGGGACTCGAGCAGGAGTTACAGCCCGTCTTTCAAGAGTTCAGAACTCGAGCATGACAGCGTCATTATAAATGAAGCGTGAGTATTATTGTAACAAATATCTTTACCACCGTGATTTGGTTTGCAAAAAAGGTTCAAGACGCGTAGCAGAAAAAAAAAAAAACATTGCGTTTTTTTTTTTTTCACAAATTATACTAAAATGGTCAATTATCCATCATGTTATTGGCTAGCCTATTTGAAATCGATTGTCATGGTATTTTCAGTACATACTTCATAGTAGCGTCCCGTATGGTACGGCCGGGTCAGATATACAAGATCTCCGCTAACATCCTGCGCGCGCGCCTGCAGATGACCATTCGCGCCTCTATCTCCCGCAATGGCGTCGAAATTGCTGACGTCATCGAGAAGGTTAAAGAAGGAGTGCCCGAAACTCTAAACATGAGGGTGAATATGTACAATTTTAACAAGATACATAAAGCTTTTCGATAACATTTCTAACTTTTAAGATGGTTCAGATGTGGAAATACTTAACAAAAAAGAACCTTACTATAACCATTATTCTTCCAATAATGCATAAACATCAAATTATGATTGATGTCGTGCTTCGGCCTTTGTCAATTGCGCACAATGAACAGTCAGCGACAACGGACTCGTGGCTGACCGGGCTCGCACAATGACCGGGCGCAACATACCGACAAATAAATCGTGTTTGATATAAGTTTCACATTAGTTGAAAATTTATAATATTTGACTGACATTTGTTTGTTAATTGGTCTTAGAAAACTCTAAATGTATGAGAAATATACATTTAATGATGGTCCTGCTAACTATCTCCTTAAAAACTCCAAGCGCGGGAGTAACATTTTAAACGATGATCCTTTGCTTTATCAATATGTTTTTCTATTTTTGTAAATATAAATACAAATAGAATAAAATAGGATACATCCATTGAATAGTTAATTTACTAATTAGTTAGCTTCTATGATGTTTTAATACTCAGGTGCCAGCCACATCAGTAGGAGGTAACTACAAGCTGCGTGTAGAGGGGCTGTACCTAGATGATCCGTTCGGCGGACGAGCTTTCGTCAACGAGACCCAGCTCACGTTCTCGAACAGATTCATGACCATATTCATACAGATGGACAAACCTGTCTACAAACAGGGACAAACTGGTATGACACAAGTATAGTATGTTCTAAAACGTAAACATTGTAAACAAATATATGTCGCTATAGACATCGGCCATGATATCAACAAAAATGTTTACAATTCGCTGGAAATCGTAAAATTATTTTTAATAAGTTTCTTACATAAAAGATGTGAAAAAGTTCAGTCTACAAATATTTAGTTATTTATTTGTAACACTCTGTATATTCTAAATGTGTAATTATTTTTTTCTTATACATTTTACAGTTAAGTTCCGTATAATACCAATCAACACAGAACTGAAGGCTTTCGGTCGCGCCATTGACGTTTATATCTTAGATCCGAGCGGTAGAATTATGAAGAGATGGCTCTCGAGACAGGTTAGTTTTTAAGTTAGACAAGAATATGTACCATTTATTTTTAATATTTTTCGCAACAGTTCTTATAAACAGATCATAATGCTAATGGTATCTTTAAGTATCAATTGTGAAACAGAAACTTGTATTGTGTAGTTGTGGATGGCTTTATGCAATAAGTGTTCTTTGACCAAGACAATAGTGGAATTAAAAATCTCATGCTTCAAAACATGTTTATTACATGAAGTAGTACAGGTCTTGTTATAACAATGTTCATGTTATCGAATCTTTTTTTTATTTGTAAACAATAATAACAGAGGCCAATGTTAGTTTTACATCCTACTTTTTTCTAATAAAAAGATGACAGGATGGGATGATGGGATCAATGTGGCTCAGATGTCCCCATCGAAGTCTTAGAGATTACCTAAATTAGGGTGATTAGGCCATAGTCAACCATGCTGGCACAGTGCGAGTTGACTTCACATATGTTTTCTTTCAAAAATCGAGAAAAAACTTTAAAACATAGCAGGGATGGGACCGGATCGTGTAAATTTCGGTCAAGCGCTTAACAACTGTGCAACTGAAGCTGTGACATGTGGTTTGTTGCAGAGTAACTTTGGTACGGTGAGTCTGCAGTACCAGATGTCGGACCAGCCGCAGTACGGCGAGTGGGCGGTACGTGTCGAGGCCCTCGGACAGACGGAGCTCGCGCACTTCCTCGTAGAAGAGTACTACCAGACCAGATACGAAGTATATATTATTGGACATATTATAATAATTAAAAATATTTAGTTATCAATTTTTTGAACTACGTATTTGGAAAAAAAAAATGATTCTTTAAGCAAAAAAACCTTTAAAAATGTCTGCATGAACAAAACTTGTACTCTGATTTCTGTTATAGATATAAAGAAACCAAAGAATGGGAATTCTTTCCCTTAAACACTACATTGTTGCTATTAAGTGATACCTCAGTAATCAAACATTCAACCAAATTGATCAATTTAACTAAACTTCCAGGTAAATGTAACAATGCCTGCGTTCTTCTTCAACACGGAGCCGTACATCCACGGTCGGATAATGGCCAATTATACATCTGGTGCTCCGGTACGTGGTAACCTCACACTGAAGGCAACCGTGCGGCCCATACCACAGTACCGGCCCCGATACTTCACACAGGGACAATTCAACAACAGGGGACAGCCTGGAGCATACGGGACATATCCCACCAATCAGTATACCAGAGGTAATAACTGTCACATGCAGTAATTAATTGCTAGCACACTAAGGAAGTCTCTTAGTGGAGATTTCTTGCACTAAAATTGTACTAATGAGTCCACTCAACTTAGTTTGAAAGAAAGTGTTATTATTCACTGATACTGAACACTTTAAGATAGAAAAAAAGTATATATATCAAAGAAACTCAAAATTATATTTGAGTAAATAAAAAAGAAATACTTTGACCGCTATATTCTCATATTTGTTTATATTAATGCAGTACGTCAAAACTTCAACCCGTATTTATACAACGAGACGTACCAGTACGAGTACACAGACGACCGGCACGGTCCTGATGATGTGCGCCATTTGCCCGGTCAACCCAACCAGCTCGACCAGCCTGACTGGTGGTATGACCCGCAGAAGGTCTACACCAGGCTATTCAACTTTGTAAGTATACTAAATTATTTAATTCTGAACTAATGAAGGGTATCCTATTACCCTTATACATTATTATATCTCTTTAGCCGACTTCAAAACGAAGGAGGTTATCAATTCAACTGTATTTTTTTTTATGTGTGTTACTGAGAAGCTGCACCCCTGATGCTTCCGATTTTGATAAAAAATATTTTAATCGAAAGGAAGTGATTGCAGATGGGTCCCATTTCTTTGATTTTTATTGTTTTCATTGTAACGTGGCTAATTTGTTACCGGACAGAATATGTTTGATTGGACTGTTTACATATATATATTACTAGCTTTTTCCCGCGACTCCGTCCGCGCAGAATAAAAAAAAAGAAAAGAAAACGGGGTAAAAATTATCCTATGTCCTATTCCTGGTTCTAAGCTACCTGCCCACCAATTTTCAGTCAAATCGATTCAGCCGTTCTTGAGTTATAAATGGTGTAACTAACACAACTTTCTTTTATATATATAGATAGATTACTTGTCACTTTACATTTAGTATGTAATATTACTTTTTTGTAGCTTATTTTGCAATAATGTATGTCTCAGTGAGAATATTTGAGGATATAAGTTTTATGTACTTATATGTTACATTGTACGCATGTAACTATAAATAAATAAACTTGCGTGTGTTAATTCTCCGAATAAATAAGCTACCGATTATCAAAGTTATCTACAGAATGATAGCTTTAGTTGGTTCAAAATTGTAGCGTTAATAATTTAAAACAGAAATGCATTTACTCTTATTACACTAGCAGTTCACAACGAATTTGTTCGGGAACAATTATTTTTTTTTTCAAATCAGTAGCTTTAGTGCTTAATAAATTCAAACAAACAATCAAATCTTACAGTAATATTGTATACAGCATTTAATTTATATTATTCTCGTTATCAGGATGAAAAGTTCCCGTTCTGGATGCCAAAGCCGGATCCCGTACAACTGGCGGTGCAGGGTGCGGACAATCCCAACTATAACACTTACTCCACATCCGCCTACGGGAACTATTACAACGATCCTTACAATACACGCTTGCCGTATCTTAGATTTGTAAGTAAACTATACGGTTTCTGAAAACTCAATCAATTTAATGTCTAATTAATATTTGTTTAACATAATTACAGTTGTTAGAATATCTCTGCAAAATAACTCATACATTTTAACATTTTCTTTAGTACCTGACATATACTCTTCATTTCTAAACAGATTTTAGTTGTTTACTGATTATTTTCTGTTTATTTTTAAATATGTAATGGTTTATTTATCTTGCTGTATTATTAGTATTTTTAATTTGTCATACGTCTTTTTCTCTCTTAACAGTTCAACGGTACATATGACTTCAAATACCCGATGTCGGAGTTAGCACAGTTGGTGCCCACACTAGAGGGTGTAGAGGTCATCATCACAGCTTCAGTTGGAGACCCCTTCCTCGATGACGTCATAGAGGGCTACAGTATCGCCAGGATATTCAACTCTTCCTTAGCAGTTACTTTCCTAGGAGGTTCACTTCAAGTGTTCAAACCGGCTATGCCTTTTGATGTTTATGTAAGTGTTTTTTTTTGTTATATTTTTATTTTATTAACATTATTTAAATCGAATACAAGATTTGTAAAATTGCTAATAGCTGGAGTGTTGTGGTACAAAAAGTTCAGTCACCAAAATCGCAAAATGGGTGATTTAAGCACTATCAAAAATTAAATATGACAATGCGAAGAGGACTTAAGATTTAAAATCGAAAATGATATTAATTGGTCTTATTTATGATATTTGTCACCAGATGGTGGTGTCATACCACGATGGGTCTCCGTTGCCACAGTGGCAGGCGGCGGGAGTGTCACTGCTGGTCAACGTGCAGGTGGAGGGACGTGGCGGTGGGATAGAGCCGCAGCGACCCACCCTCGCCTCCGGACACGACGCCGTATGGCATCTGCGTCTGGATCTATACAAACTGCTCAGTAAGCCTGCCACTCATCTTTTTATTTTTTTTACTACCCTTTTTACAGTGATACTATTTTATTCTCCTTTCTTAAACAAACCCATGAAAAAATTGGCAAGTTGATTACAAAAATATGCGATATCTTTAAAGAAATACAATAAAATGAAATTGAAATCTAAAAAAAATCTAGTTCTTAAATTAAGTAACTTTCGAATGAATTGAATTTAAAAAACTTGAGAGGTGTCAAGGGACACCCGGATGGAACGAAGTTCCTATGAATTTTCGTTATATATTGTCACGTCGTTGCCATGGTTACTATAGCAAAAAGTGTCGTGACAACTTTTCGTAAGAATTTTTTCCGTCTAGCCCCCTTTCACAACGCGCGATAAGGAACTTCGTTCCAAAATTATTTTGGCCTTCGATTCAGGAATATGTTGAATTGTATGTAGGACATTTCTCATCACCATTAATACAATTTTACCATATTTTTATATGTTTTCAGAGTTAGAAAACGATCCTAACTACCGGGAGGTACTAGCGGGGATAACCGGAGTGCGACTGAGTGCGCAGCTCGGGGATGCAGTGGGAGGACGCGCGGCTGCCGATGTGCACTTTGTGCCCCACTACAGCCCCAACAACCACCATCTGAGAGTCTCCACCAGTACCACTGATGCTAGAGTATGTCTCACATATATCTAATGTCGCCAATAGTCTAATATTTAAGAGTACAAGCGTTTCATTACGGATCCTAATCCCTCTAGTATCGGAATTATTGAACTAAATATTTAAAATTGTTCACATCTCTTGTGTTATCATTGCAGTCGTTCTGTAGTTTACGTTACACTAAGTTAACTATAAGTGTTTATTTAAAATGTGTTACAGGTGGGCGAATACATAATATTCCACGTGCAGAGTAACTTCTTCATGGAGTCGTTCAGTTACGTCGTCATGTCAAAAGGCATCATTCTGACGAGTGGACAAGAAATTATGCAGGTATATTAACATTATATATATAATTGTGGGTCAAAGATGGACATTTTTACAGTTTAAAATCTGTAAAAGTGATGTATCGCAGTTCGCTCTTTTGTTTTCTACTGGCGATATACTCTGCCCGCGAAAAAATTAAAAAAAAACGTGATAACACCTATGTGTTCTTCCAGACTATGTTCTAAATTTCAGAGAAATTTGTTGAGCCAGTCCGGAGATACTACAAACAAACATCCATCCATCCATCCTTCTAAACATTCGCATTTATAATATTAGTATGATTTTATTAAAGAAATGATAATGTGTTTGATTCAGATGTTTCTGCGATGAAAACTCACGGTTACTATGTTGTGTTACATACAGGAGGGAGTGCGCACATTCGCGGTTGTGCTGTCAGCGGAGATGGCGCCTGTAGCCACTCTACTGGTATGGGCAGCGCAACGCCGTGGCCACCTGCTGGCTGACTCGCTCACCTTCCCCGTCAACGGCATCTCCAGGAATAATGTGAGATATAATGCTATCATGTGATAATCTGGTGGCGTGGCAGTGCCTCGGCCAAATTATCGTTTTTTGCGAAGCGGCCTAGTAACTTGACTGTTAATAAAGTGTTCAAGGAAATGGTAGATCTTTTCTATATGGTTATTATTTTATGTACAGTTCACGGTGTTTGTAAACAACCGCAAGCACCGCACTGGCGAGCGCGTTGAGGTTGCCATTTACGGCGAGCCTGGCGCCTACGTTGGTCTCTCCGGCATCGACGACGCCTTCTACACCATGCAGGCTGGCAACGAGCTCACATACGCTAAGGTAAATTCACACTACAACAGAAATGTGACTCTTATTTTGTCGGCTATTCTTCGTCTTTTCCATAAAAATATGCTGGCAACACCTCCCTATTGTAAAGATTTAAATTCCAAAATATTTACAGAAAAAAACGTTGTTTTGACATTTCGGTAATTTAAAACACATAAAATAATTTAATGGCCAGCATTCTGTTTACAAAGTTCGCATTTGACATTTTAAAATTTACAGGTGATATCAAAGATGTCCCACTTCGACGAGTCGAGCAACGGAACGTTCGCATACACTTTCCGCTCGCACTTTGGTGACCCAGACCATCTCGTCTACTTCCCCTCTTCCAGCTTCGGCATCGACGCCAACAGGACCTTCGAGTAACTTATATTATCTTTATATTTCTCTAAATATAACATACAGAAATATTATTACATTTAATTTCAACTGAAAATTTAATTTAAAAAAATATTGACCGTCTTTGATGATGCAAACATCGATTATATTCAGTCTTATACAGAAATTTAAGCAGATTTAAAAAAGATTGTTTGGTTTGTAGATACGCAGGTCTGGTGGTGTTCAGCGACGTGCCTGTAACGCGTCGTCACAGCGTGTGCAACGCGTCTCTGGGTCTAGCGGAGTGCCTGGACGGGGGCTGTTACCCGCGAGACAAACACTGTGACGGCATGCCGGACTGCGCCGACCGCACCGACGAAGCTAGCTGTATGTAACACTAGCTTATTATTGCTTAAATTCATATTTGGTAATCATTTTCTTGTTATAAATAGACTTCACCTAGTTCACAGTAGTAGATCCCGCAACAACAATATTTATTGGGTGCACGAATGGGCCGGATCGACCGGTGCAATACCGCGACCACACAGAAGACAGGCGTCAAGTGGAAGTAATTCCGCGTTCAGTCTGATAAGTGTGGTACTGGAGGCCTAATTTTAGTCCTCTTTTCCTTCCCACTCTTTTCTTATTAGGAAAGGATGGGAAGGGGAAGTGGATTTGGCGGAAGAGAGGACGCATAGAAAAGATAAATATCCTCTTTCTGTGCGTCCCCTTCTCCGTTAAAGTTAGGCAACGCATCTGCATTTGCGGATGTCGATGGGCAAAGTTCGCCTCGCTATTGCGGCGAATCCAGGTGGCCGTTTGCTCGTTTGCCACCTTATGATATATAAAAAAAATCAGCACTAGTTTCTTCTAGCTCCTCTTTCAAAGATCTTCGGTTATATTTATTATTCATTTTAATTAGGTGAACACGACGACAGCTTCTCGTTGAGCCATTTCCGCAAGTTTCGTTTCAACCGCGTGCAGCGCCAGTACGAGAACGCGTGGCTGTGGCGTGACGTGAACATCGGGCCGCATGGCCGCTACGTGTTCACTGTGGATGTGCCGCGCACTCCCGCACGCTGGACCATCTCCGCCTTCAGCATGTCTGATGTGTTAGGATTTGGTGTACTTAACACACCTGTCAAGGTGAGATTATCTAATTACATATAGAAGATAGATAGATAGATAAGCCTTTATTCACCAGAAAATTTTTTTAAATAAATTATTTTCTTACATAAACAAAAAATATAACAATTATAAGAATATTTACAGCTTCCAGTTTCTTTGTCAGGTTGTCCTTCGACATAGGCCTCCCCTAGATTCCTCCACACTTCCCTGTCCCGGGCTAATCTTCTCCACCCCTTCGGTAGATCATCTTCCCATCTCTTTAGACGACCTCTTTGTCTTTTCCCATTTCTAGGGCACCATTCCATAACTTCTCTGGTCCATTTATGGAAGATATGCATAAAGTAAAAAATAACAATTATCTAGCAAATGATTTTTCTCACAGACAAAATATTTCATATCTCATTTTTGGGACCTTTTGGAATTTTAAGGGCTCATTTATACATTAGCCGAAATCGTACGAACAACACTTGGAGGTCGCTTAAGCGAGACAAAAGTATGGGAAATACATAAGGTTCCAAGCATTGTTCCGATTCCGGATTATGTCTAAATATTTATACATATTACTGTTAACTGTAGTACGACGGTGTGCTGCCGTTCTTCATCCAAGTGGAAGGCCCCGACCGGTGCAAGCAGGGCGAGCAGCTCGGGCTGCGAGTGGTCGTGTTTAACTACCAGCCGCAAGCCATTGAGGCGGTTGTCGTACTCGAGGCCTCACCAGACTACAAGTTCGTACACGTCGAGGAAAACGGCATTGTGAGTAGTTCCTAAACACATACATTAGATAAAATAGAGAATTTAATGTACAAAAACAGTCTGTAAAAAATAGTAAAAAAAACATTAATTATGTTTTTTTTACCAATATTTATTAAATCATAATAAGTATATTTCCATCCATCCATCCATTCAGCCTCGTAACGCCCACTGCTGGACATAGGCCTCTCCTAAAAATTGCCACGATGATTTGTGGCCATCATGGACGCTGCTGTCCGTCCTCCAATGGTGTATATAATGTGATTTATATTATTAGGTGCGTTCATACAACCCGCGTACGTCGTTCGGCGAGCACCAGTTCTTCGTGTACGTGAGTGCTGGAGACGCGGCCACCGTGCACGTGCCCGTAGTGGCCGCACGTCTCGGCCGCGTGCGCGTGCATCTACACGCCGCCACGTTGCAGGGTCAGCACCACTATACTAAGGAGATACTTGTTGAGGTACAACGCTATCTATATTCTATGTAACTTTTACTTTGGCTACATTTAGAATTTATTTACATATTTTAAACTAGCTGTCGCCCGCGACTGTTCGCGCGGAATTTTAAAAAAAGCCTATGTTCTTTCAGACTATGTTCTATATCTGTGCCAAATTTTATCAAGATCCATTGAGCTGCAGAGATACCTACATCCATCCATCCATCTAAACTTTCGCATTTATAAAATTAGTAATCTTTATATCAAGGATAAAGTAAATTTTTGTGTTTTAAAATTATTGTCAATATAATAAACAAAAAAAAAAAACATTTGTATATTTTCGGCTCCTAAAAATACTTAAGTTGATCGAAGTTTTTCTTTACCTCGACCAGTTATATCTGCAAATTTACCTTATTTCTAGTGCTCGAATAAGCTATAAATCTATAATGCAGCAAAATAATAATTTGAATACTTATATATATTTACAGGCGGACGGCATACCACAGTACCGTCACCAGTCAGTGCTACTCGACTTGTCGAACCGAGCCTATGTATTCCAGTACATGCACGTCAACGTAACTGAGACACCTATCATACCTTACGAGGTGGACCGCTACTACGTGTTCGGATCGAATATCGCTCGAGTTACTGTCGTAGGGGACGTAGTAGGACCACTCTTCCCAACTATGCCTGTAAATGCTACCAGTTTACTTGATTTACCAATGGTAAGTGATATTTTCTATAATTTAATTATTTTCAATTTATTGTGTGTATTTTTATTAACACTTGTATAAGGAACATAATGGTGACTGTAAAAACTTTTCGTTACATTTTCATTTATCTATATATTAAGTATATTCTTTTAATTCGGCGCGGACGGAGTTTCGAGAATTAAAAGAATATATTTAATTAGTAGCCTATGTGTTCTTCCAGACTATGTTCTACATCTGTGCCAAATTGAGCCGTACTGGAGATACATTTAAACAAACATCCATCCATCTAAACATTCGCATCTTCTTCTATCTATATATATAAAAGAAAGTCGTGTTAGTTACACTATTTATAACTCAAGAACGGCTGAATCGATTTGACTGAAATTTGGTGGGCAGGTAGCTTAGAACCAGGAAACGGACATAATTTTTACCCCGTTTTCTATTTTTTTATTCCGCGCGGACACGGAGTCGCGGGTAAAAGCTAGTTTCTTTTATTAGTAAGATTTTAAAGAGCAATTCGAAGTTTTCACTGATATAATTATTTAAATTTTCAATTAATGTATAAAAATATAGATCTTTTGATTTACAATTGTGAACTGCTTTAATTAATTAATTTATTAAGTAATTTTAATTTTTAAATTTAGCTTTTTTTATTGATTAATTCTCGCGTTGTGTAAACAGGATTCCGGTGAACAGAACATGTTCAGTTTCGCTGCGAACATGTACCTGACACTGTACATGCGACTGACCAACCAACGTAACCGCTCGCTGGAGCGCGACGCCTTCGCCCACATGAATGTGCTCTACCAGCGACAGCTCTCCTTCATGAAGCCTGATGGCTCCTTCAGCTTGTTCCGCAGCGACTGGTCAGTACTATGCCACCGTTTGTAGTGTCAAAATATGTATATAAAATATCTTGCTTACTACTTTAATACGTTAAGGTACTATTTGCGTTTAATTTCATTTTTAATTTATGTTTTTAGGAATCAATCCGCTTCTAGTGTATGGTTGACATCATTCTGTGCTAAGATATTCCAAGAGGCGTCCTTCAATGAATGGGAAAATTATATCTACATTGACCCTGATGTGAGTTGAAAATCTCTGCCCCACTCAGATTCGTTAATCCAGTGATTCTCAACCTTTTTTTTGCTGAGGCACATATTCAACGATTTCAAAATTTGGCGGCACACAAAGAAAAAGATAAAAATTATTTACTTACTACAACACACTGCTTAAATAGTTTATGACAAAAATTTTGAATATACGAAATAAACTAATATATACTACAATAATAACTAAACGTTTATTAAGGGATTAATTAGAAGCTAATAATGCGAAATTTGAACTTGATGTTTTTTGATAATTTAATTTATATTTGGTCGTAAAAATGACAATGCTACTCTCATATCGTCTTCTACATTTAACAAAAAAAATATATATATATTTTTTGTGCATTTAAATATATATTCATGTTAAAATATTTTCCTTTTTAAATTATATAATAATATTAACATTATTATATATTTGCAAAATTTGGCGGCACACTTTTGAAATTTGGCGGCACACAAAAGTGCCGCGGCACAGTGGTTGAGAATCACTGCGTTAATCTATCACTTAGGTGGACATAACTATGAGTCCCGCACAAAAATAATGTGTCTACAGACCAAATATTCACTTCTCAATGATGTCATTTCTAATGCCTTTAATGTAATTTTTTTGATGTGCAGGTGATATCAATGGCGGTATCTTGGCTGCTGGAGCACCAGACCCCCGAGGGTGCGTTCTATGAGGTGACGTGGTCGCCAGATCGCAACGCCAACTCTACAATCTCAGTGCCCGCGAACTCCGGACTCTTCCGAGGTGCCGTCAATCTAGGAGTCGAGGTAACTAACTTATACTTACTTTGGCATATATTACAATTTTAATATCACAACATTTTACAATCTTATCTTATTAATATTATAAATACGTAATGTTTGGATGTATGGATGGATGTTTGTGTGAAGGTATCTCCGAAACGACTCAACAGATCTTGATGAAATTGGGCAAAGAAGTAGAATATAGCCTGTAAGAATACATAGACGGCTAATTTTTTTTTTATATTCTGCATGGACGGAGTCGCGGGCAAAAGCTAGTGATATAATAAATTGGACATTTGTTGCCATGTAACTACTCAACGGTTGTTCAGATCTGAATGGAAGTTGTAACTCTCCTCTTTCGCCTTTGTATGCAAGTTAAATTATAAAACTAATGTGTGTGTTTTTTAAGGTGAACGATTCAATAATACTGCAGCGGAATGTGACGCTCACAGCACAAGTCGTTATCACACTAGAAACTGTGAAGAACTTAAAGGATATCGGATTTAAAGAGGTGAGGAGACATCACACAAAGTTATGCCAACATTCGGAAATCTTAAAAGAAGAGATAAAAAAAAAGATTCAGAAAAAATACTGAATTTTCGATTTTCTTTATTGTAACCTTTTTTTCGTGTTATTTTTGATATATAAGTAACTAACTTTAATTAAATATTAAAAAAATTCAGGCTCTGAGTGCGCGAGTGGCACAAGCTCAACGCAACGGTATAACTTGGCTGGAGAAGAACCTCAAGCTGCTGGAGGAGTACGGATCACCGTACTCGCTCGCTCTCGTCGCCTACGCGCTCACAGTCAGCAAGGCGCCCAGCTCCGAGCACGCCTACAGGCTGCTCAAACGACGTCAGCGCTCTGAAGGTTTGTCTGTAACAGACATAACACATGAAGACAATATTATAGATTTCTGTACATAAAACTAAAGATCTCCGTCGCATTTGATTGCAAAGAAAAAAACAGAATTAACAAACGGGTTTCGTACTAGTCCATATATATATATATACACACTAGCTTTTACCCGCGACTCCGTCCGCGCGGAATGATAAATAGAAAACGGGGTAAAAATTATCCTATGTCCGTTTCCTGGTTCTAAGCTACCTGCCCACCAATTTTCAGTCAAATCGATTCAGCCGTTCTTGAGTTATAAATAGTTTAACTAACACGACTTTCTTTTATATATATAGATGTAGATATAGAAAAAAATATGTGTACTATATATTTAAAACGTTATGTGTGTCTGTGAAGGTGGTCTGGTGTACTGGGGTAAGGAGCCGGTGCCGCAGCCGCCGTTCAAAATGGAGAACCAGAAGCCGTTCCTGCTGCCGCGGCTGCCGTACAAATACGACTCCAACAATATCGCAGCCACCGCGTACGCACTGCTCGCCTGCATGGACCATCAGGATAACAACGAACCCATTGTCATGTGGCTTAATGCTCAGCGTCTCAAGGATGGCGGATGGGCATCCACGCAGGTACTACACATCACATCCCTCATTTCGTATGTTTGAAAAACTGTCTTTTAACACTGAGTATTCGACAGCTGTGGAATTTCTCATTAAGTCTACAATTGGGATCTTCAAACTATTTTGGACAAATGACCCCTTTTACAAAATGAACTGTTATCTCAGACCCCCAAAATTACCCACATTTAAGATCAATTATTATTGTTATTATTATTTTTTCATTCTGATTTAGGTCAATAGAAGAAAACAGAGTGAGAATTAGCAATTCTCACGCTGTTTTCTTCAAAGTTCGATATCGACCCTTTTGGGAATCCCTGCTCTACAAGAATATTGTTCCTTTTTGTGAGATACCTACTTGAGATGGGTCGTTAAGTTTTCAACTTGTGATTGTTTGGTTATGTTCCGTGGAATACATTTCTTTCATTTTCGGTCTCGGTAACTTTTTAATTTTTTACATGGGCAAGGTGTTATCAGAGAAATTGAAGACTTTTGACGTTATTGACTTTTTTTTTCCCCTCAGGATACGTATATAGCGCTACGAGCACTGATCGAGTACACGAATCGTAAACGGCTGCGTGACGTGAGCGCGCTCAGCGTATCTGTGGAGGCTGTGGCTCTGCGCGGCGCCGCGCGGACAATCACCCTCTCCAACGACCACCTCGCACACATGCACACAATACAGGTATGTACTCTCATTGGCTTACGTTTGCAGCGCCATCTATTACAATGACTATCTCTACTATCTCCTTCAAATATTGTAATATATTACTACATTTCTGTCAGGTAACAGCAAAGGCAAACGAGCAAGCGTCCACATGAATTCGCCGAAATGGCGAAGCGACCGCTGCCCATACACTTTCCCAATTGCAGATGCGTTGCCTATCCCCAATCGATGAAGGAGGAGACGCATAAAAAGAGAATATTTAACCCTCCTATGCATCTCCTCCATCAAATCCACCTCCCCTTCCCATCCTTATAAGAAAAGGGTGGGAAGGGAAAGAGAACTAAAATTAGTGCTCCGGCACCACACTCATCAGACTGTACTTTGAATTACTTCCACTTGAGGCCTGTCTTCTGTGTGGTCGTGGTATTTCACCGGACGAGGTCAATTATTGTATATTACAACTATTGTATTATTCTGATTCAAAATAATAAAATTAAATTTTCCTTATGTTTGTATGTATGTATGATGTAGATCCCGGAGGCGTGGGGTACAGTGAAGGTGACAGCGCGGGGTGCGGGGTACGCGCTGCTGCAGCTGTCGGTGCAGTACAATGTGGACGTGGCGAGATTCCAGACGCCGCCGCCAGCGCCCGCCTTCTCGTTGATCACTCAGGCGCGCTTCTATGGACGCAATCAGTCGCACGTCGACTATCGCACCTGCGCCAGGTATAATATGCACAAATACTAATAAATTGTTTAGAAATATCTTTCAAATGTATACATTTAGCAGCTAATGGGTCAATCTTTTCACTTGATAGAAATAATTTTCTTAGTCCTTACAGGACCATAAGATTTCCACGACTAAATATGCCAATACAAATCAATATTTTAGCTACAATAGTTTAGCACAGTTCTTTTTTTTATTCGTTCAGAAACACATTTGCTGCTTTGGACATACATTTTATTTTGACGTTCAGTAAAAAAAATATTAATTAAATAATAATTGAACAAACGATAACGATTTTTGTAGAAGGGAAAAATATTTTTCTTAAACGTGAAAGGGTTAAAAAGGGATTTTTTCCAAATAACCGTGCGTTTTCACTGATGATATGTAAAAAGGCGGCTAACCCATATAAATTATTTCATGACACTAGCTGGACGCTGCTGGAGGAGTCGCCGCGGTCTGGCATGGCGGTGCTGGAGGTGGGCATCCCCACGGGGTACCTGGTGCAGCAGCAGCGCCTCGACGCCTATGTTCTGTCACGTCGCGTCAACACGCTGCAGCGAGCCAAGTACCAGCCTGATAAGATACTCTTCTACTTTGACTATGTAAGTACACAACTATTTATTAATTTTATAAATGCGAATATTTAGTTGGATAGATGGATGGTTGTTTAGTAGAAGTTATCCCCAGATCTAATGGACGAATCTCCATGATGGCATAGATATAGACCATAATCTGGAAGAACACATAGAAAGAAAGAAAGGAAGTAAAAACATTTATTGCCACACACAAAAAAATATATAAAATCAAAAAAAGAAAAAAACACACACATACAAGGCACAAAGTGTGGCAAAAGGGAGCCAGCTCAGCGAAGCAGGGACAGACTAAACTGCCCCTGCGCTGGTTTTCAGCTGGCACCTTTATAAAAAATAATAGTAATAATAAAAAATAAAGTTAGATTAGATTAACAACAAAGAATGATTCATAGGCTACTTGAAAAGCTTTTTTTTTAATTCCGCGTGAACAAAATCGCGGGCAAAACTTTTATATAGTAAACTACTCAACTACTATGTCATATCATAGTTTTCTCAAGTTTTTAATGTAATGAATTTTGTATGTTAATATTATGACAGTTGGACCACGAGCAGACGTGTGTGAATGTGACAGTGGAGCGCTGGTTCCCTGTGGCCAACATGTCCAGACACCTGCCTATACGCGTCTACGACTTCTACGCACCCGGTTAGTAATAAAACAAAGATATCTTATTAATTCTAAATTTTTCGTGTTATTTTGAGTTTTCACTGCAGAAAAACTTGTCAAAAACAGTAATCCTTATCATTCAGTAACTTATATAGAAACGGCTAAAACACTCACGTATATATATCCGGTGTCGGCACCGACTAGTTTAAAATTATAATACCAGTCACACTCACCCTGATGAAGGGCCCCCGAAAGGCTCGAAACTAGTCGGTGACGACACCGGATATATATACGTGAGTGTTTTAGCCGTTTCTATATAAGTTAATGATAATGTCTCACGAAAGTTTGAATAACTTATCATTCAGTTTGATAAATCATGGATAGAACAGGTTTATATAGGTGTAGCACATGTTTCAACAGTGTCAATACATGTTTAATTTTCTTAAGACATTGAAAAATAATTGGAGACAAAAAAAAAAAATTATTTAAAGTAATATACTAATTCAGAACCAAAACAGAGAAATATAATTATATACAAATGCTAATCAATAAAAACTTAATATCTTTTACACAGAACGATTTAACGAGACAATATTTGATGCGCTACCAACTTACTTGTTGAACATCTGCGAGGTTTGCGGCTCCTCGCAGTGTCCCTACTGCGCTGTTTACAACGCGGCCGTACGCCCCGCAGCTGTTGGCGTCCTGCTCACACTCGCCGCAATCCTCGCAAGTCACGCATATCGCGCTCTCGCTCACACATAGCACTGCTACCAACATCACGTAAGTTCATGACAATAACTGAAAAATGTAAATGAATCTCAAATTGTAAAATAACATCAAAATAAATATAAGTTAATTTTTTAAATTAACATTAATTTTAATATCTTTTACATTGAATTTATACATAAAAGAAAAATTATTTGCCACAAATCTTTTTGGGTCTCTAATAATAATGTAATATTTTTTTTTCTATCACACTTGTCGATTTTGTGTATTGCTATCTCGCTTACTTCATAACGTTTTATTGCGTTCACGATAGCTACTTAAGCTTTGTGACTCATGTTACGTATATTTCGTAATTGTAATTTTAATATATAAACAGCTTTTATTTACATATCAATTCTTATATATAATATACTAGCTTTTACCCGCGACTCCGTCCGCGCGGAATAAAAAAATCTCCCTGGGGAGGTAGCTTAGAACTAGGAGACGGACATAGGAACTTTTTTATCTTGTGTGCATTTTTTTTATTCTGCGCGGACGGAGTCGCGGGTAAAAGCTAGTATATTATATAAATAAAATACTACATAAAATTGTCAATTATACGTTTTGTATTGTTTTTTACCATTTATGTGTCAATTATATTGACTGGCAGTTGACATTGCGCTTTATACGAAAAATAAATTTAAAAATAAATAAGATATAATCTAACAGAATTAAAAAAAATTTAAAAAATCTATCATATGTATTTTTACATAAAGCTTTCATATAATTTCAGTGACTAATTATAAGCAAAAATTTGGTTTTTAAGATAAAAAAAAAGATTCTTAATATTTTATGTTTTAACTTTTCTTATTCTTTTTTTTGTGAATATTTTCAAATTTAGATTTAAATAATAACCCACCCAGTTATAAAATATACAAAGAATATGTATATAAAATGAATTATCACAAAAATATTTATAGCTTATTTTATAATATATTTTACTAAGAATTATGTAAAAGACACATGGTTTACAAAAAAAAAAAACAATGTGAAACGAAAAGATATTTGTTTACTTCTGCCAACTCATGATCGTAGTCGTGAAAGACAACTGTAATTATAGAAGACTTTAGCATTTATATTAAACCTTCTTAGACTTATTTAATATAGATTATTTCCATTTATATTTACAATACAAATGATTAAAAAAAAACACAATAAAAATGGTATCTTTTAAATTAAATATTAAACTTTTTTTTTTGGTGCTTTTGCATTTCAAGTATGACTTATAAAGGAATATATAATTTATGATATAATTATGTAACATATCAAAATTTTACATATATGGATGTTGACTTCCATTTGTAATACAATTTATAAACAGTATAGCATAGAATGCGTGCTTGCCTGAATGTGACAAAATGAAGGCAAATTATGTAAATAGTTTTAAGTACATAGTAATAAGAGTACTTGGATCAAAGGAAAAGATATAGGAATGAACTTGTATTAAAGTTTTCAAATATCTTAACGGCTCAGAAGTTCACATGAGCGCTGAACCAGTTTTAAGTATAGCATGGTGTGAAGGAAGAATATTAGGATGCTGTTCTTTAGCCGCCAAATAGAATGAAATGGACTATATAAATTCCAAAGTTTATTACAGTTTCTTAAATTTTTTAATTTTCTACAAGTGATATTGCTATTTGGCTATCGACTGGTGAAATTTGTATTAACACATATTGTCTCTTATTGTGAAGAGAATGTTAACGATATGTGTCAATACAAGAATCACAGTAGTCAAAGCTCAGTTTCTTTAGCTTCGTCTCGGTGGAAACGGTAATATCTACACAAGGCAACGTAGATCTTCGATACTTGGCTAATTTAGTCGTTAAGCAACTTATGCAATACAATTTACATAAAGGTTCGTACACCGCTTGTAGCCGACATTTTTATCTGTGATTACCAAAGGCAACCGCTCGTAATCTGTTTAAAATCGTCTTAAGAAAAGTAGCTGCAATTTTCAAGATGGCGGAGTAAATATATTCAGTTGACATGTATTTGGTATGTCTGTACATACCGAATAGACGACTTGTGTCGCCGATTCAACGTTGGTTCTCATAACCCAATCTTACAATATTTAGTTTCGACGATTTACTTTGCTTTGTGTATGAAAAGCCAAGATGTAACTTCTAATTTCCTTTACAATAGTATTTTGTATATTAAATTTAATCACAATTATGTTTCTATGCTGAGGTTTCACTTATTTGCAATGCATATTGTATTTTTTTTCGATTGTAAATTTTACTACAAAATTCTTGAGTTCATACTCCATTTTTTATCATATGATGTTTATATATGAAAAATATTTGTATGAAATGGAAACAGCTTTATATATCTTTTTTTTAAATGGGGACAAGTGATGTCTTACAACTAAATTTGGCAATATATTTGATGCAATCTATTCAATGAAAATATTCATTAAATTAAATATTACTTAGAGTATAAGTTAGGTGATGTTCTTTGTAAGTAGAGTTACAATATTTTAAAAGAAATATATTCTGATCGACACAATGTTTATGGAAAACATTATTTGAGCTGTTCTAAGGTACAAAATTTGAAAATTAACCCGTCCACAAATTATATTATAATAGCTGGCTATTTATAAAATGTATGTGTGAATCTCATGAATGTATCAAGCGCGTTACTTAATAATATTTTAATTTCCGTCCAAAATTTACCAATGTCTGAATTTTCTTTTACTTTTTATATTTGTGTGTAATAAGTTAGGTAGCATGTGAGTGTGGAATAGTGGAGTAAAATCTCATTATCGACTCTTCATAGATTTATTTCTAAATAAAAAAGATTTCAAAATGTTCCCTTGTTTTATTGGTGTAGCTGAGGTAGAGCCTTTTTTTGTATTATAAGGTGGCAAACAAGCAAGCAATCATGTGAATTCGCCGAAATAGTGAAACTACCACTGCCCATAAATATCCGTAAGCATTGCCTACCTTTAATTGATGGAGGGGGACACAGAAAGAGAAAATTACCCCTTCCTGTGTATCTCTTACTCCATCAAATGTACTTCCCTTTCCCATAAAAGATAAAAAAGGAAAGAGGACTAAAATTAAACCTCCATCAAGCACACTCATCAAGTGAAATGCAGAATTGCTTCTACTTCTCACCTATCTACTGTGAGGTCATGGTATTGTACCAACGGAGCCAGCCCATTTGTATAAAAGATAATTCTGGTGCCTTCCACTGCTTCCTAACAAGTTGAGGTTCTGTATTTAGTTAGGATGTGGAAGGATTTTGGAGTAACATTAAAATGGAAATTATCCCATTTCTTTGTCCCATAAAAAGGTACTGAATCTGACTCATTTTCTTGTTGGGTGGTGGTATCTTATGGGCATGTAAAGAAAACAGCAGAATTGATTTAGTACTCGTAAAGTTGATAGGAATAGAAGATTAAAACTATTTAAATGAAAATTACAAGAACTTGTAAATAATTTAATGTTAACTAAATGTTTAGGAAACAAGAAAACTAATATAACCTATAATACAATTACAACAATTTCATTGTCGCTTCTTAATTTGCTTAGCTTTGGATGTAGAGGCTTTGGTAGTAGCACCTCCACTGAACAGGTTTGTAAATACTTCTGACATCTCAGGCATTTCTGACATCTTAGCCAAATTTGTGATCTGTTTCAAATCTTCCTTCGTTTCAGGATCATTCATCATTTTTGGCAACACCATGATGAGAAGAAGTGGTAATACCATCATAATGACCATAGGATTAAATAAGAAGTCGGTCAACCTCCACTGTTCGCGTATTTGGAAATATCTGAATCTAGACAAGGCTTTCATTCTAAGTGGATAGGGTACTTGGATTACTTGTGATGTCTGAATATAATTCACTCTCCTTGCACGATATTTCCCTTTTGAGTTTATTTCCACGCGCACCGGATCATACATGTAGTCCGGATTAACAACTTCTACCACGTACGATCCAGTGGGAACGTTGTGGATTGCGAACGATCCATCTTCTTTAATGAACCCGATGTATTCCCCGCCGTTCACATGAATCCGTGTCTGTGTTTGCCAATTCCTTTGTTCCTGTTCTTCAGGCGGAATGACGCGACCCTCAATAACATATCTTCCGCTGCCAATATCTTCTTCAACAGAATTAATTGCATTTGATACATAAGCAAATGAACAAACAATGATCAGGATACTTGAGTAGGATATTTGCTTCATATTATTGATATTGTATTTTGAAATTTCTTGGGCAAAATGTAATTACTTACTATTTACTATGAAACAATTTTACATTATCATATTCACAATCACAAATCGCAAGCTTTCAACTTCTTTCAATTATCAATGACATTGATAATAATGAAAATGAATGATAAAGCACAGAGACCTTAAATTCTTAGTCTATGGCAAAGATTATTTTGACGTCGACTTAACGTACCTCCGTGAAGTTGGCCCCCTCACTTTAATTTTTTTTAACTTTTTTTTACGCAAATCGTTTGAGAATCGTTTGAGAGGGTTTGAGAGAAAAGAAATATCGTTTGAGAGTTCCTACTTTCTCCGTAAAAACAATTTCAAATTCTAGTGTGAAGTTGGCCCCCTCACTTTACTTTTTTTCATTTTTTTCAATGCGAATCGTTAGAGAGTCGTTTGAGAGACATTAAGAGAAAAGAAATATCGTTTGAGAGTTTTTACTTTTTCTGTAATAAATATTTTAATTCTGGGCATCGAAAGTTACAAATCGATTTTCCTTTTTTTCCGAATTAAATATGGCAATCATGCACTTGGAGGTTTCAAATTTATTATGTAGGTAGAGAATAGTAAGAGAGTGATTGAGAGAAAAGAGAAATCGTTTGAGAGTTAATACTTTTCCTGAAATAAATATTTCAATTTCTGAATCGAAAGTAACAAATCGATTTTCCTTTTTTCCGAATTAAATATGGCAATCATGCACTTAGACGATTTAAATTTATAGCGTAGACAGAGAATGGTAAGAGAGTGATTGAGAGAAAAGAGAAATCGTTTGAGAGTTAATACTTTTCCTGAAATAAATATTTCAATTTCTGAATCGAAAGTAACAAATCGATTTTCCTTTTTTCCGAAATAATTATGGCAATCATGCACTTAGATGATTCAAATTTATGGCGTAGGTAGAGAATAGTAATAGAGTGATTGAGAGAAAACAGAAATCGTTTGAGAGTTAATACTTTTTTTGAAATAAATATTTCAATGTCGGAATCGAAAGTTACCAATCGATTTTCCTTTTTTTCCGAAATAATTATGGCAATCATGCACTTAGACGTTTCAAATTTATTGTGTAGGTAGAGAATGGTAAGAGAGTGATTGAGAGAAAAGAGAAATCGTTTGAGAGTTAATACTTTTCCTGAAATATATATTTCAATGTCGGAATCGAAAGTTACTAATCGATTTTCCTTTTTTTCCGAAATAATTATGGCAATCATGCACTTAGACGTTTCAAATTTATTGTGTAGGTAGAGAATGGTAAGAGAGTGATTGAGAGAAAAGAGAAATCGTTTGAGAGTTAATACTTTTCCTGAAATATATATTTCAATGTCGGAATCGAAAGTTACTAATCGATTTTCCTTTTTTTCCGAAATAATTATGGCAATCATGCACTTAGACGTTTCAAATTTATTGTGTAGGTAGAGAATGATTAGAGAGTGATTGAGAGAAAAGAGATATCGTTTGAGAGTTAATACTTTTCCTGAAATAAATATTTCAATTTCTGAACCGAAAGTAACAAATCGATTTTCCTTTTTTCCGAATTAAATATGGCAATCATGCATTTAGACGATTCAAATTTATGGTGTAGGTAGAGAATGGTAATAGAGTGATTGAGAGAAAAGAGAAATCGTTTGAGAGTTAATACTTTTTCTGAAATAAATATTTCAATGTCGGAATCGAAAGTTACCAATCGATTTTCCTTTTTTTCCGAAATAATTATGGCAATCATGCACTTAGACGTTTCAAATTTATTGTGTAGGTAGAGAATGGTAAGAGAGTGATTGAGAGAAAAGAGAAATCGTTTGAGAGTTAATACTTTTCCTGAAATAAATATTTCAATTTCTGAATCGAAAGTAACAAATCGATTTTCCTTTTTTCCGAAATAATTATGGCAATCATGCACTTAGATGATTCAAATTTATGGCGTAGGTAGAGAATAGTAATAGAGTGATTGAGAGAAAACAGAAATCGTTTGAGAGTTAATACTTTTTTTGAAATAAATATTTCAATGTCGGAATCGAAAGTTACCAATCGATTTTCCTTTTTTTCCGAAATAATTATGGCAATCATGCACTTAGACGTTTCAAATTTATTGTGTAGGTAGAGAATGGTAAGAGAGTGATTGAGAGAAAAGAGAAATCGTTTGAGAGTTAATACTTTTCCTGAAATATATATTTCAATGTCGGAATCGAAAGTTACTAATCGATTTTCCTTTTTTTCCGAAATAATTATGGCAATCATGCACTTAGACGTTTCAAATTTATTGTGTAGGTAGAGAATGGTAAGAGAGTGATTGAGAGAAAAGAGAAATCGTTTGAGAGTTAATACTTTTCCTGAAATATATATTTCAATGTCGGAATCGAAAGTTACTAATCGATTTTCCTTTTTTTCCGAAATAATTATGGCAATCATGCACTTAGACGTTTCAAATTTATTGTGTAGGTAGAGAATGATTAGAGAGTGATTGAGAGAAAAGAGATATCGTTTGAGAGTTAATACTTTTCCTGAAATAAATATTTCAATTTCTGAACCGAAAGTAACAAATCGATTTTCCTTTTTTCCGAATTAAATATGGCAATCATGCATTTAGACGATTCAAATTTATGGTGTAGGTAGAGAATGGTAATAGAGTGATTGAGAGAAAAGAGAAATCGTTTGAGAGTTAATACTTTTTCTGAAATAAATATTTCAATGTCGGAATCGAAAGTTACCAATCGATTTTCCTTTTTTTCCGAAATAATTATGGCAATCATGCACTTAGACGTTTCAAATTTATTGTGTAGGTAGAGAATGGTAAGAGAGTGATTGAGAGAAAAGAGAAATCGTTTGAGAGTTAATACTTTTCCTGAAATAAATATTTCAATTTCTGAACCGAAAGTAACAAATCGATTTTCCTTTTTTCCGAATTAAATATGGCAATCATGCATTTAGACGATTCAAATTTATGGTGTAGGTAGAGAATGGTAATAGAGTGATTGAGAGAAAAGAGAAATCGTTTGAGAGTTAATACTTTTTCTGAAAAATATATTTCAATTTCGGAATCGTAAGTAACAAATCGATTTTCAAAAACTTACAAATCTCAAAAATTGAAATATTTATTTCAGAAAAAGTATTAACTCTCAAACGATTTCTGTTTTTTTTAATTACTCTATAAGCATTCTCTACCTACAAAATAAAATTGAATCCTCTAAGTGCATGATTGCCATAATTAATTCGGAAAAAAGGACAATCGATTTGTTAATTTCGATTCCGAAATTGAAACATTTATTTCAGAAAAAGTATTAACTCTCAAACGATTTCTCTTTTCTCTCAATCACTCTCTTACTATTCTCTACCTATACAATAAATTTGAAACCTCCAAGTGCATGATTGCCATATTTAATTCGGAAAAAAAGGAAAATCGATTTTTAACTTTCGATGCCCAGAATTAAAATATTTATTACAGAAAAAGTAAAAACTCTCAAACGATATTTCTTTTCTCTTAATGTCTCTCAAACGACTCTCTAACGATTCGCATTGAAAAAAATGAAAAAAAGTAAAGTGAGGGGGCCAACTTCACACTAGAATTTGAAATTGTATTTACGGAGAAAGTAGAAACTCTCAAACGATATTTCTTTTCTCTCAAACCCTCTCAAACGATTCTCAAACGATTTGCGTAAAAAAAACTTGAAAAAAATTAAAGTGAGGGGGCCAACTTCACGGAGGTACTTAACGTAATGTTTTTTAAAATAATTTCTGGCCTGGATACTAGTCCTTTTGGCTGTAACGTAATGTTAATCCACGGTATTGCCATATACCGACAGACACATGAAAAAGGAATATTATATTTTTTATGATGTAGATAGGGAGATTTTTACAACAGCGGCCAGCTATTGAAAACGTAAGAGAATTATGAAAAATTGGTAAGAGAGGTTTGGTGGTATTTGGCCATCACTTACTAATAATTTTGACCTATTAAAACAAATAATTGGATAGATAGAATAGACAATCCTATCGTTAGGAAGAATACTGAGTTTTCTCTGTACACCGCACTGTTCAGATGCGTAACCTTTCGTGGTCTCAAATAAAATCTTAACAGATATAGTTACAAAAGAAAACTAAACTTGTTTATTATGTCATTGATGTATTTCAAATTGTTTTAATTCTAACAATTGTATAGAGAAGAACAATAAACATAGATTTTGTATTGTAATTCCAATAGAGCATTTCTTTTAGCTCATATTTAAAGTATCCATTGTATTATGAAATCTATTATCCATACAGCTCACGTCGGGGCGTAGCGGAAAGTTTATTGATGTTATTAAGTTCTTTTGTTCATAGCTCGCTAATGGTCTGTTGGCAATACAATCCTACAGCCGCAGTCAACACAGTCTCACTTGTATATTGATCATCACCGCTACTGACAACTGAACCCCTGCAACTATTGTTACGTTACAATTTAGCAATCAAAATGTTTTGGTTTTTAACAATATTTATGTTAACTTCTGTAAATGTTTACTCCATTCTTAATCCCGGACCTAGGTATCCACCGACAAAGGGAGAGGTTTGGCCGAAACCTCAACACGAAATTACGGAACTTACTTACTACATTTTTGATCCGTCAACTTTTAAAGTAAAAGTAAGTGATTGTTTTTATTAATTTAAATAGTTAAACTGTTAATTACTGCCGTTTTATTTAGAGTATTCACACATTTTGTTTTCATCAAATATATTGTTTATAAAAATAATTACAAATTACTTAATATAAAGTAAATCACTTACTGTGGGTTTCTGAGACCAAAACCCCGTTTGAAACATATTGTTATCATTGTTTAGTCATAGATAATCACAGAGATAACGATATGTTTAATACAGAGATTTTGGTCTTGGAAACCAACGGTTAATAAATTCCTAATTTCTTCAATTAATCGAAATTTTAATTGATAATATAATAACTTAGGAAACAAATAACACATGCGATATACTTACTTCGGCAATCGAAAGATACTCGTACATCGTGAGGAGCCTAAAACCGCAGCGAGACCAGAGGCCGGTCTCGAGGACTGAGCGGCGGCAACGCGCACTACAGGCCCAGACCTTGAAGCTTGGCGTCTTGCAAGAGTTACAATTGCAACTGACAGAGCCATGCGAAGACTATCCACATTTAGAAATGGACGAAAAATGTAAGTTTTTATTAAGATGTTAATTGACGTGTTTAATAAATATAAAATGTAAAATCTGCTATATTAACAATTGGTAAAACATCCCTATATGACAACAAGTACTTAATGTAGTAATATTTTTGGATACCGATTGCACATTGTTGTTTCAATGTCGGTCGATTTAAGTTCCATTTAATACCTCCGCAATTTTTGGTCAATTCTGACATAAAAAATTGTATTTAGTATTAAATTTTGGACCGCAAAACTTAATTTATTTTGGTGTAGGTACTACACAAATTCATATTCCGAATTAGTATAATGACTAATTCGTAAGAGGAAAAAATAACTGCATCTTCGTTATTGCCGAATTTACAAGAAAATCAGCCTATAATATGCCCGTGTGCATCAGCTACCTTCCCGTCAAAGTCCCGTCAAAATCGGTTCAACCGTTCGGGAGATTACTCGGAACAAATGCGGCCTAGCGGGCAGATATATAGACAAAAATTAAGTAAATGGTTTATCGTTTTTAGCAACGCAAATACATCACACATGAGATGTGAAATAGTGATGTGAACCGTAAAATTACAAATCATTAATCTGCTTTCAGACAAGCTAAGTATCACCGCAGTATCAATACTGTCGAGCGCCTCCGTGTGGGGCATACTCCGCGGCCTCGAGACATTCGCACAAAAGTTCTACATATCCGATGACATTAATGTGAGACAATAACCGGTTTTTTTTTTTATTTGTCTGACGTAGGGACATCACTTGAACTTCAGTAACTAGTGATGCGTTGTGTAAAAAGTAAAGAACGGTAAAAATACCCAATTGGTTTTAGAAACTTAAACAACGTTATTTCTTTTTAAGATATTTAAAAAACAAATAGACATTCTTTTTTGTCTACTTGTCAAATTTACAGACTTGGCTTATTCTATCCGTGTTACGTGTCAGGAGCTGAGGATAAATACGTCTGTAGTGGAGGATTTCCCGGAGTATGCGCACCGTGGGCTACTGCTGGACACTGGCCGACACTACATCTCGGTGCCCAACATCCTGCTCACACTTGATGCGATGGCTATGAACAAGATGAACGTCTTCCACTGGCACATCGTCGACGACCAGAGCTTCCCATACCAGAGTGAAAAATTCCCCGACCTTAGGTTAGTCACTAAACATTCTGAATACTATACCATTGAATAATTTGTGATGAATAATTTCAACAACATGCGGTATTCCGCTTTCAAAATTCAAAATCAATTATAAAAAAAAATATTTTAGGGTTTAGTACTCTATATTAGTGCAAGATGATAGATTTTTAACTCGTTTATTTACACTAATTTTACTTAAACCGCTTTTGTTTCGTTTTCTTATTTTGTAAGTTGTTTCTTTTTCGAAAAAAATTATATCATTTATCTAGTAAATTAAACTAAGTTTTTAAAAATATAAATGTAGTAGGTTCGAAGCTTTTAACTTACTTTATGGTTATACCTTTTTTATTTTTCGTCAGTTTGTATGGCGCGTATCATTCCTCCATGGTGTACACGAAAGACAATATTGAACAAATTGTGGAGTACGCTCGACTGCGCGGCATTAGGGTCCTGCCCGAGTTTGATGTGCCTGGTAATTATGTTTTGTTTAAATAAACTATCGCCGAATATAAATTATTAAAGTAATTCGTAAAATTAATAAAAATCGTACAGGACATACGCGGTCATGGGGAAACGCGTACCCCAATATCTTAACGCCATGCTACCGCGGGAACGAGGTAGAGGGACTGGGTCCCATGAACCCCATCCGGAACATCACCTACAAAATGATCCGTGACCTCTTTCACGAAGTGCAAGCTCGGTTCCCAGACAAGTATCTGCACATCGGCGGAGACGAGGTTCAGATGCAATGCTGGTAAATTAATTTCAATTTAATAAAACTAAACGCTAAGTAAACAAAAATTAAAACTCGTTCAGTCTTATCATGTATACCTAGAAACGTATCGGAAGTATCAATCTTACTCTAATGGGACTGTAGCCGTTAGTAATGTGAGACTACCAATCATCTGGTGCGTTAGTACTGATGTGTCACTATCCACAGGCTGTCAAACCCAGAGATCCGTAAATACATGCGGAAAAACGGGTTGAAGGTGGAGAAGCTGTACGTCCTGTTCATGAAGAACACCATACCGCTGCTCGCCGATGGATCCAAGATCGTCGTATGGCAAGTGGGTAGCAATGGAGACGTGTGACACCATACATTTTGTTCTAAATATCTTTTATTCGCGAGCCAGTTGTTTTGTCTCATTTCACACTTCTCATATAAAAACATTCAAGATTTCAAGCGCTAGCGCTAGGCGAACGAGGAAACTGTTTTACAGCGAAAAATGAGCCTTTTAGGATTAGAGCTTATTTTGCCATAATTTCATGAAAACGAATTACAAAGATTTTTGGGGAGACCTATGCCCAGTGGTAGGCGTTACATGGCTGACAATGAGAATTACAAAAAGGAACTAAGTAAACAATTAAAATAAGTTTTATACATTTTAGGAAGTATTTGATGAGGACGTACCTTTGACAAACGACACACTCGTGCAAGTTTGGAAGGATAATTGGGTCGAGGAAATGGTGAAGGTAATGTTATTAGGAACTATTAACTCATATTGAGTTTCCTTCTATCTCACAACATGAATTAAAAGCAAACCAAATATATGTTTTGTTGGTGGTGATTGATAGGTGCTAGAGGCCGGTCGCCGCGTGATTTTCTCGTCATCGTGGTATCTTAATTACCAGCTAAACGAGTGGGCAACGTTTTACATAGCCGACCCGCGGTGTATGGTGCGCAACGCCACCGGTAAAGATTCCCTGCCTGCTGGCGTGATCGGCGGCGAGGCCTGCATGTGGGGAGAGATGGTCGACGACAGGAATGTTATATCGAGGTGCCTAAACATACATTATGTGATGAACGATACTAGTAAGCATTGAAAATAAGATAGCTAGTGTACGATTTTGAAGATGTAACATTCTTTCCTAAATATTTTGTGTCAAAATAATAAATTTCTTATACCCTATAAAACATTACTGAAAGGTATCCTTCAATTGGCCCTCAATAATAGTATTACTGTATGCACAGAGTGTGGCCGCGCGCGAGTGCTGTGGCGGAGCGGCTGTGGAGCGCGCCCAAGTCGAGTCAGCACCGCCGCTACTACTGCGAGACGTCGCCACAGCCAGAAGTCTACCACCGCATGGAGGAGCACGTGTGCCGCATGAATAGGAGGGGCATCGCTGCTCAACCGGCCAGCGGCCCGGGCTTTTGTGTCGTTTAAAAAAGCGATAAGAACCCTCTATTGTGCATCTGCAATGACCTGTCTAACTGTATATCTTCAATTCGACAGAGTAGGACATAAAGCAGGGTACGCACAGAGGAAGAAAGGGGGACTCCCTTCCTGTGCGTTCCCTCTTCCGCCAAATCAACTTATGCTGTCATATCCTTATAAGAAAAAGGTGGGAAGGGACGTGGACAAACTTTAGGCATCTGGCACGCACACTCATCACACTTCTACTGGTTCGCGGCTCAGCTGATATGTACACCTCTACGATTCAGACATATCCTTCACATTTTAATTTATTATAAACAGTAGACATAAAAACAACCACACAAAATTCCAGTTTATTTCTAATAAACCGTAAACTGTTGTACCGTTTTTTTTCCTGGATTTGGGAGTATAGACCGTCATTAAAAAAAGAGCATACAAAAACAAAAAGCATAGAGCATGCAGAAAACGTCAAATTAATTTAACGTTGACTTACCGTTTTAGGTAGGTATTGCCATATCGACCGACACGTGGAAAAGTATTACTATATTTTTTATGATGCAGTTAGTAAGATTTCTACAACGGCTGCCAACTATTGAAATCAAAAGAGAACTATGGATGTCGGTAAAAGAGGTTTGCTGGTATTTGGCCATCACTCATTAGTTCGTTAACCTATTAAAACAAGAATTGTGGTACCTTGGACTATCAAGTACCAAGTACCTTGACACTTTTGAAGTAAATTTAAAAAAAAAAAAACAATTTATAAATGTAGATTTGCGAAAAGTCGTAGAATTTGTCACGGCCATAGGCAGATTTTGTATTTTGCTGACCTGAAAGCCGTAGATTACGGTAATTGCCCAGCATTTAGCATTGGTAGCATTTACAACTCTGGGTTGAATTCGATAAATTTTCGTTTCGAAATTTTGAAAAAACGTGAATCTTCCTCCATGTTCCTTTTTCTCAAAAGTTGTTTTTTCTAAAATTTTATTTTAAAAGAATTTTCAAGTTTTATCTTTTAGAAATAACGTCATGATTATAATTATAAAAAATAAAGGAAAGAAAACAGGATAACTGTAAAACATTTGTGAATAACGGAACGCCTGTTTGCTATGATGCTGCCACCTCTCGATGGCTTAGAGTACTAAATAGTGTATACCCAAAAAATAAAAGGTGACGCCACTTTCCATACAAATCCTCCTTTTAAGTTTCCACCAGGGATGTTACGAAGGTTCAATTCCGATTCCGAAAAATTGGTACATTTATCTTACTTATTCGGATCCGATTTCGGTTCCGTTACATTTAATCAAATGTTATATGGGAGTCCAGTGGCGGGCGGCAACACGTTTATACTTGTCTTACTTTGTCACGATTATATTTTAATTTTTAATTGGTTTCGTGTAGTATTCGAGTTTTTGTGCGTTCTCGCTTCATTCCTGTATTTATCACCAATCAGGCTCATCTCATAAATAACATTAAGATGCGAGAATGATGACGACGCTACTGAATTTGATAATCAAGTTTTTAATAATATATATTTTTTTAATGTAAAAATGTAATAAATCGTATAACGTAGAAAAACGAAAATCGGTTTTGAATTCGATTACAAGATACGTTCTGTAACATCCCTAGTTTCCACCCCCTGCGTGGACTCAAATAAAACCTTAGCAGATAGAATTACAAAAGAAAAGTAAACATGGATATTATGTCAATATTTTATTTCATCTTGTCATATTTCTAGCAATTTTATTGAGGATAACAATAGCAGTAAAAATTGATTTTGGATTGTAATTCAAAAAGAGCATTTCTCTTGGATCATATTTTCCTTATACATTGTATTATGAAATCCATATAACAGAGAAATCACATCGGGGCGAGTCAGAAAGGTTATCGATGTTATCAACAGTTCTTTTGTTATTTTGTTCATAGCTCGCTAATGGTCGGTTGGCGATACTAGCAGTCTCAGTATATCGATCGTCACCGCAACTGACAACTAAACCCTTGCAACTATTTTTGTTACAATTTTTGTAATCAAAATGTTTTACTTTCTAACAATATTTTTGATAACTTCTGTGAATGTTAACTCCATGTCCATTGTTAATCCCGGACCTAAGTATCCACCGACAAAGGGAGAGGTTTGGCCGAAACCTCAACACGAAACTACGGAACTTACTTACTACACTTTTGATCCATCAAATTTTAAAGTGAAAGTAAGTGATTATTTTATTAATTTAAATAGTTAAGCTGTTAATTACTGCTGTATTATTTAGAGTATTTACTCAAGAAACTAGCTTCTTAAGATAATTAATTTTGTTTATATTATTTACATTTTTTTAGTATTTAATAATTTCAATTAACATTATATCAAGTAAATGACATAATCAATTTCCTCATTTTTCAATTTATCTAAATTTTAATTGATAATATAATAATATAGGTAACAAATAACACATGCAATACACTTACTTCGGCAATCGAAAGATACTCGTATATCGTGAGGAGCCTAAAACCGCAGCGAGACCAGAGGCCGATCTCGAGGACTGAGCGACGACAACGTGCGCTACAAGCCCAGACCTTGAAGCTTGGCGTCTTGCAAGAGTTACAAGTGCAACTGACAGAGCCATGCGAAGACTATCCACATTTAGAAATGGACGAAAAATGTAAGTTTTTATTAAGATGTTCATTGACGTGTTTAATAAATATAAAATGTAAAATCTGCTGCAATGTAATTATTTATAAGTAATTACAATGTCTATTAACGTTCATTAGTCCACGATTTGTAATTCGAATTGAAGCAACTCATAAACGTAGTTAATTTAGTACAATGTGCAATTAATCTGAGTCAAAATAATATATAAAACATAACATCGATGTTTTCCTTTTTTTTTCATAAGGTGAGTAACGAGCATGCGGCCACCTTAATTCGCCAAAATAGCGAATAACCCGCTGCCCATAGACATCGTAATTGCAGATGCTTTGCCTACCTTTAATCGAAGTAGGAGTAGACGCACAGAAATTTCTCTGTGCGTCTTCTATATTTACCCTTCCTGTATGTCTCCTCTTAAGTCAATTCCACTGCGCCTTCCCATTGTTTCCCTATAAAAAAAGGGTTGGAATGGAAAGGTCACTAAAATTAGGCCACCGGCACTAGAGACACTCGGAGGAACAGATTTTAAAGAGAAGGTAGTCTATGGATTAAATTACCCAGGGTAAATTAGTAATACGTGAATTTTTAACTACCGCACTCTTTGTCGTCTATTCACTAACTAACCCTTACTATACTAAGGGCGTCCGTAGTATATATTATGTGTAAGAAATTAATAACAGTAAGCAACAAAATAAGTAACCATCAGACTCTCATTGCGGCAGTAGGCATTGTATTCTTTCAAATTCGTTAAATAAAAAGTTTTTCATTGAATTAAAAACATTGTAATCGCATACGCAGATATGTACACTTAACCCAATACTACTGGAAGTAAAAAATGTTGGTAAATTATTTCTATTTCATTAAAAATAGTTTTACATTTTACGGCAATTATAATTATAAATGTATACAAGTATAAGTGTATAATTATGAAGGACTGTAAACATCGTTATCAATAATACTTTAAATCGATCAGTAATTAAGATTCGCCTAATGAACAGCGTATTGGCCTTTAGATACAGTCGAGTGCCTTTTTAAGGTTATACTATGTGTGAAATATTTCGCTGATAATCATATCTTACATAAATATACACGCCAATCATCCAAAGAGATCAGACATCCATTTAACGCTATCCTGGCTCACATCTTTTTGTTTCTTTTCTAGACGAAACAAAATACCTACACTAAAATGTTCTATTTTTTCCCTATTTAGTGCTATCCATTTCTCGACCTATATTTTTGGGTTTTCGTGAATATTTTTAATGTCGTATACAATAAAATTTTATTAATTTTAATGTACACTGCAAATAAAGGCTACACTGATACATATATATATATATATATATATATATATATATATACATAATATGATCAAGGGCATCGACAAAGACGAAGAAAATTGAAAAATTTAAAATAGATAACACCTATACAAACAATCACTGGCCTGTGTGGTACTGGTGGTACTGCACCAGTGATTCATACGCCAGCGAGATGATGCTGAGGTTGTGGTCTCTGCACCTGTCAAATTAAAAATCATTAATCTGCTTTCAGACAGGCTGAGCGTGTCCGCAGTGTCAATACTGTCGAGCTCCTCCGTGTGGGGCATACTCCGCGGCCTCGAGACATTCGCACAAAAGTTCTACATCTCCGATGACATGAATGTGAGACAAAAACCGGTGTTTTTATAATTGCCGCATGACTTAGGGACATCACTTGAACTTTAGTAGTAACTAGTGATGCATTGTGTAAAACGTAATGAACGGTAAAAATACCCAATCGCTGTTAGAAACTTAAACGATTTTATTAAATTTTGTTTTTAACGATATTAAAACAAATAGAATAATTCTATTGATGATGATTCGACGATATCAGCTACTCATAGACAGCTAAATGTATGAGAAAAGAAAATTGAAATTTGTCTTTGGTTACTAGTAGTAAGTTACAGACTTGGCTTATTCTGTCCGTGTTACGCGTCAGGAGCTGAGAATAAATACGTCTGTAGTGGAGGATTTCCCGGAGTATGCGCACCGTGGGCTACTGCTGGACACTGGCCGACATTACATCTCGGTGTCCAACATCCTGCTCACACTTGATGCGATGGCTATGAACAAGATGAACGTCTTCCACTGGCACATCGTCGATGACCAGAGCTTCCCATACCAGAGTGAAAAATTCCCCGACCTTAGGTTAGTCACTAAAGATCCTGAATACCTCTTGAATAATTTGTGATTAAATATTTCCACACTATGCTTCAAAAACTCAAAATTTTAGGGTTTAGTACTTAATCAGTGTAAGGTAATAAATTGGGTAGTTCCCTTTATCTGTTTTTAAGTTAATTTGTGATCTTTGCTTTTGAATTGAAGTCGTGAAAGGTATTAAAATTAATAATGTGATTATTCATGGCTAAGAAATTACATTCTTTCTAATGAACGTACAAAGTATTTGAATATTTTCTTATCATAAAATTTTATTCGCTTAATTTCACTTATTATACACACGATAACAATATTACTAGCTGTCGCGCGCAACTTTGTCCGCACTAAAAACATCTATCCATTGACAAAAACTTTCGCATATATAACATTAGTAAGATAACCCGCTTTTGTTTTGTTTCTGTATAATATACCTTGTTTCTTTTTCATTTGGTTTTCCGAAAAATTATTATCTGTGCATTTATCTTGTAAATTAAACTAAGTAAGTAGCTTAAAATGTAAATATTTGTAAGTTCAAAGCTTACGTTGTTTATATTACTGTATATTGTTCTACGGCAGTTTGTATGGCGCGTATCATTCCTCCATGGTGTACACGAAAGACAACATTGCACAAATTGTGGAGTACGCTCGACTGCGCGGCATTAGGGTCCTGCCCGAGTTTGATGTACCTGGTAATTATATTTTGCTTAAATAAACTATCGTCGAAGATGAATTATTAAAGTAATTCGAAAATTAATAAAAATCGTGCAGGACATACGCGGTCATGGGGAAACGCGTATCCCAATATCTTAACGCCATGCTACCGCGGGAACGAGGTAGTGGGACTGGGTCCCATGAACCCCATCCGGAACATCACCTACAAAATGATCCGTGACCTCTTTCACGAAGTGCAAACTCGGTTCCCCGACAAGTATCTGCACATCGGCGGTGACGAGGTGGAGATGCTCTGCTGGTAAATTGACTTAAGACAATTAAAACTAAATTTAATTGAAATATAATTTCTGGTTAAACCATTCTAGTTAAAAATAAACTGAAACTTATAAACAAAATTAAGACGAGCGCACCGAGTATATTTAGAAAAGTTTCGGAACTATCACTCAGACAGAAGAACCCCCGATAGCTCCGAAACTAGTTGGTGAATAATAATGAGACTGTAGCCGTTAGTAATGTGAGGCTACAGATTATCTTGTGCGTTAGTACTGATGTGTTGCTATCCACAGGCGGTCCAACCCAGAGATCCGCGAGTACTTGCAGGAGAACGGGTTGAAAGTGGAAGAGCTGCACGCCCTGTTCATGCAAAACACCATACCGCTGCTCGCTGATGGATCCAAGATCGTCGTATGGCAAGTGGGTACCAATAGAGACGAGTGCTTTGACGTAGGGCCAAGAGAAATCGAATACACGACCAGTGACTCATGAAACTGGTGATGCGCTCGTGATCCTGCTGTTCCGGCGTTTACCCGGCAAAAACGCGGCCTTGCGGACAGACATACAACTCACGCCTTTAACTCGCTGGTTTGTCAGGGGGGTAGGCAGATATCACAGACCTCCGCAATTCACTTATCACCATTTCGGGAGACGGAACGCGTTGAGTGGCGAGTCGCGTCGCCGTCTTTTTCTTTCGGGAATTCACACATCTTTGAAGTTTCTTTTTGCTGTTACGTGCGCATTGTCATGATGATTTTCGTTCACCGTAAGAACGTCGGACAAATGTACATATTATGTATATCGAAAATCAAAAAACACATTGGTATAAGGTGGGCTTGGAGCCCAGGACCTGCAGAAGTCAAGTGCTTAACGCCTGAGCCACCGACGCTCTTCTATGAAAAATATGAAAATTGGTTTTTCGTTATTAAATACATCATGTTTACGAAGTTTTTTTCATATTACGTAAAGACAATCTAATTTAATTAATATGTAGATTTTATGTTGTTAGTCGACTTAATTTTTCAAATTTATTGGATTAAAAGATAGCCGCCACTGTATGCGACATACAAAAAGTAATTAACGTAATTAAAATATGTTTCTATATTTTAGGAAGTATTTGATGAAGATGTACCTTTGACTAGCGACACACTCGTGCAAGTTTGGAAGAATGATTGGGTTGGAGAAATGGTGAAGGTAATGTTATTAGGAACTAGGAACTCATATCGAGTTTCCTTCTGTCTTACAACATGAGTTCACTGGAAACCATAATATATATTTTATTGGTGTTGATTCATAGGTGCTGGAGGCCGGTCATCGCGTGCTTTTCTCGTCGGCGTGGTACCTGGACCACCTGGGGGCCGAGTGGCCGACGTTATATGTATCAGACCCGCGGGATATGGTGCGCGACGCCACTGGCAACGATACGCTGACCGCCGGCGTGATCGGCGGCGAGGCCTGCATGTGGGGAGAGATGGTCGACGACAGGAATGTTATATCGAGGTGCCTAAACATATATTATGTTGTGATGAACAATACGATTTGAAGATTTAACATTCTTTATTAAATATTTTACTTTAAATATAACAAATTTCTTTTTCACTATTGAACACAATTGCAATATATCCTTCTAATAGCCCTCAATAATAATTTTATCGTATGCACAGAGTGTGGCCGCGCGCGAGTGCTGTAGCGGAGCGGCTGTGGAGCGCGCCCAAGTCGAGTCAGCACCGCCGCTACTACTTCGAGATGTCGCCACAGCCCGAGGTCTACCGCCGCATGGAGGAGCACGTGTGCCGCATGAATAGGAGGGGCATCGCCGCTCAACCGGCCAGCGGCCCGGGCTTTTGTCTCGTTTAAAAAATAAATTCATATAAATCCTCTTTTGTGCCTTTCTTGTTTTTATGCCTGTCGAAACTGTAAATGATGAATCTGTATATTTTTATGTTTTTCTTGCATTTTTAGTACATATTCATCCAGTTCCACTATGATAAACTTGACTACTTTATTGAATATAAGTGTGTTGATAGAGGACACGAGTCAGTTTTAATTGCACTACGAACTGACGCTTAAGCGGGAAACATTTTGACGGAAATTCCGCTGAATTTCTTCAATACATGTCACGATATTATTACATATATACATAATCATGGGTATTACAACTAAAATTGATGACCTAAAGTTCAACTCACTGTTCGCTTGTGTGAAGCAGATAAATGCACCGCACCGGTTCAGCTCAAAAGCTCAAATCGTACCTACATATAGTCAAACAAGCATATTTAGCCCGATGAAAGAGGCGCTGCTGTCGTGTTTTCGTGTCATCTAGGACCAAGTATATTCTTTATCTGAGGGCATAATATAGAACATTTTACAAAAAAAATGACAGCTACAAACGAAAAGCTACATAGACTAAGAACATATTCTATGTGGGGCCTGGTGATCATGATCGACCGCTCTACTTGACTCTCCTCCTGGCTCGCGACTCAGAGCTGATTTACACACGTATACTACATATTCTTTATATTTTAATGCATTATATACAGTAAACAAAAAACTACCCTTAAAATTCCTGCTCTTTTCTCATAAACCGTAAACTATTGTATCGTTCTTATAGCGCGTACTACCCTAGGCCGTCACTAATCTTTGGAATATTTATCATCTGTAACGATTAGTAAATGGTAAACAATTTTTGTTTGAATACATGTGCACATCGTGTTCATAATTTTTACCGTATATTATTTTTAAAATAAGCGATATGCGACTCGTTTTCTAAAAAAATAAAATCAATAATGTCAGGGTATTTAGAAGTAAAGTACCCTTTCAAATCAAACCTCGGACTAAATCCTTTCAAGGTAAGTTTTATTTCGAAATCAGAAACTTGTTTGTGATTTTTTTTTAAATACTTATTGTTGGGTTTGTTAGTCATGGAAGAAACAATGGTGTATACTCCGGCCAAGTGCGACTTGTGGCGGTGGGTCCTTGGCGGTGTACTGCAGCGAGGCGGGCGCTCCCGCGGGCACAGTGGACCTGCCCTCAGGTTGCATTGTGAAGCGGGCAAAGTCTCGCACTCGCCCGCACGCGTTCGCAGTGTTTTCCGTTGAGGAGCCCTGCAAGCCTCGCGTGCTACTCGCCGCAACTTCCCATCATGATGCGCAACACTGGATGGACAAGATTCGGAACTTACTGAATACTGAAAATTTGATTGGTGAGTTTATATTTTACTACCTTCCTCCACACAATGTTTACTGTTTTTGTGAATTATTGTTTGAAGATAGTTAGGTAAAAGTTTTTTATCTGTCATTTTCATGTAGGTATATAATATATAGTAATTAAGGAAATTAGCAATTATCTGTGCATATTAAATTCAGTTTTTAAATAAATACATTAAAAAAATTATTAGGTTTTTATTTTCACAAGGTGGTAAACACGCAAGTGGTCACCTGAATATGTCTAAATAGTGAAATAGCCGCTGCCCATAGACATCGGCAATTGCAGATGCATAGCCTATTATTAATCAATAGAGGAAGGAACACACAGGTAGACCCAAGAATGATTGACAATTGAGACAGAAAGGGTTTGATAAAATTGAAATTTATGTAAGGAGGTTTATAGCCTTTCACACCCTTTTGAAGACATTAAAAGTTATTATAATTGTTTTTACCTTCAGAAAATACACCAGCAGATTTAATAATAGAAGGATCTTTCCTTTTGTTTTTATTATTTGTCCTATCCCTCTTGTTTTTGTCTATAAAGGTTATATTAAATAAGATCATAAACAGAGTAGATATTTTATAAATCAAAATATACAGGAAAAAAAGACACCCTTCCACCAATTTTAAACTATAGATTAAATAATAACATACCCTTTGTTTCTACTTTTTGTTATATTTTAGTTTGGAGTGAAAACATTTTTAATTGGTTTTACACCTCCCAGGGAAAGATCATGCGGTTGTTTGAACGATGCCAGTCTTTGTAATAGATCGGAATCTAAGCCATTTGAGGATTTGTCTCTTCTGTTAAATCTACCCACCAAATGAAACACGGAATTCTGTGGATGTCCGGTTTGCAAACGAGATTGTTTTTTAAATATCTAAAATGTTTAGATCCTATACAGAAAACAGTAATTTAGCTTATTTGACTCTTTTGACCATATTTTTATATAGGAAACTAACTTTTACCCGCGACTTCGTCCGCGCGGAATAAAAAATAGAAAACGGAGTAAAAATTATCCTATGTCCGTTTCCTGGTTCTAAGCTACCTGCCTACCAATTTTCAGTCAAATCGATTCTGGTGTTCTTGAGTTATATAGTGTAACTAACACAACTTTCTTTTATATATATAGATAAGATTGATATATATTTTTTTTATTGTTCACTGGGTATTTTAGTCATTGATATAAATTCAGGGTTTGTTTCTCATATGTTTATTTTTAATCTGCATATTATGTCAATAATTATATTATTGTTATAACTAACACAGATGAAGATGTCAAGGAAGGGCATTTAAAGTGACCCCTTGACTCAGGGCCATTGTGAAGTCACTCTGAATTTTTTAATTTATTATTCACACCCATAAATAAGCATCAAGAAAGTGTTTGGGCTTTCCATCTTTAATCTATCTTATTGTTCTAAGAAGTAGGCTGAATATAAATAAATAAAACTTATTCCTCTAAGCCTAGTACTATGGTGGCTAATAATGGTAGACACCAGCAACAACAACATCAGTTGCACAAATTGGCCGGCTCGCCCGGTGAAATACCACGACTACACAGAAGACAGGCGTGAAGTGGAAGTAATTCTGCGTTTCGTCTGATGAGTGTGGTGCCGGAGGTCTAATTTTAGTCCTCTTTCCCTTCCCACCCCTTTTCTAATAAGGAAAGGATGGGAAGGGGAGGTGGATTTGATGGAGGAGATGCATAGGAAGGTTAAATATTATCTTTTTGTGCGTCTCTTCCTTCGTCGATTGAGGGTAGACAACGCATCTGCAATTGCGAATGTCAATGGGCAGCGGTCGCATCGCCATTTCGGCGAATTCATGTGGCCGCTTGCTCGTTTGCCACCTTGTAATATAAAAAAAAACGATGGTTATGGGGTACATTTTCCTAGATTGTTTTTTAATTAAATTCTTCCATCATACTTGGTGGTACTACCACTTTAGTGTCCCATGCTCGCCCGGCCGTGGCCCAAATTTGCGTCATTGTGTGACGTCACAACATTGAATGCAAATGCGTTTTGCGTTTATAATTGTAATCCGACAAATGTGTAACAAACGACAAAACGCACGAATTGATGTAGCATTGTTTAACTTCGAGTTTATGAACTTGTCGTGTTAAGAGATTGCCTTGTGTGTGACATGCAATATTTTTTTATAGTTTTTTGTTACCACGGTCGACGGAAAACAATATGTGATTTGAAGTTATGACTATTTGTTTCGTGTATAGTAGATATTTGATTTTTTTTTTTTTTTGTTTTTATGGCGAATAGTGTAGGATAAAGAAAGTTATAAGTTGTTGTATATATTGAGGGTAAGAAAATAAAAAATCTTTTATATTTTTAAATAAAAATATCGGTTATGAATCAATTGGAATCCACATATAATAATGTAAGAGGTTTTTTGTTGAAGTTTCTTTACTCGATGTTTTAAAAAAAAGTTCTTTTCTTATACGAAATACTTGCTTCGTTAGTAAACTTTGCAGCCTGTCACTTGACCAAATGTTCCATTGTTCATTCAGTCTCATACACAGAAACATATGTCATTCATTCAACTCATTCGCTTTGGGGCAGTTTCCCTTGACCTTCGTGAGACTTGTGTAAATTTTTCTTGGCTATATAATCTCATAATATTTACAATATTTGTAGAAATGAACTCATTAAAAAGCTATTTGACATATCTGTCTAAAATTATGTTCATTTTAAGAACATAGCAAAAAATTTTTTTTTATAATAAATTAGTAACGTAACGAGTTAATTATGAATTTAACTCTGGGTATTGTGTTTTGAAAATAGCAAAATTGTAGGGGATTTTATAACTCATTTCTTTTGAAATTTAAATCCATTGGTTTTTCCACCGTTGAAATTTTCAAGTTAAAATGGCAAATATGTACTTACATATAAATATAAAAATACAAGGTCAATGAAACTTAACGTATTCTTGTTGTTATCATTGCCCAGTTCATCAATATGTTAACAAATACAGCTTTAGAATCATGCTTCATTCACCTTCATTCGTTCATCATTCATTGCAGACGAGGGCCCGGTGAAGGACTCGTTCAGTGTGACGGTGTTGAGCACGGAGTTGTCAAAGAAGTGCGGGCTGAGCGGCGCCGACTGCTCGGTTACGGTGGGAGCTGCGGGGCTCCTGGTGGCGAAGCCCCGACGACTGGCGACATTGCTCCCCTGGCCCCACCTAGTCGAACTGCGCCCTGACCCTGATGATAAGAATATATGCGTGCTTACGCTTGATAGGTTGGTCTACTAATGCTTTCGCTTTTTTTCACATTAAAGTCATTATCGATTTATCATCATCAACTCTCCAAAGCTTACATCATCATTATTTCATCATCTGTGTCAGATTAACTAACTTGCTATTCGTAATACAGTTGATTTTCAATTATGTACACATAAGGATTTTATGTAAAATTGGAAATTGTAGAAACATATGTTTTAAGTTCAATAGGCATACCTTGAAGTAAGACAATATATCGGTATGAAAAATATTTACTACGTACCAAATATTATTATCAAAAACTTATTGAAAAACAAACTCTAGATCTGCGTTGTAACAGTAAAATGCTCTAATCACTATGCCATAGGGTCTTTAACAATGTAAAAATATGTAAAGGTTATTTATTTTCCTCAAGACGAGTACAACAAAAATAACATTATTATACGTAATTAGTGGTTCCCGTGAGAACGGCTATTACATAATGATCGCGAAACAATTGTTAGCGCTTAGCAAGTGAACTAGTATTCAGCCGATTGGTATGTGTTAATGTTTGTCCAGTCGTAAAGTGTAGTAATTTTTGTAAAGTTTAGTTCCACTAGTAACTAATTAAAACAAATTTGCTGTTGTGTATGTTTGTTCTGATGATCTAAATTTATGTTTCTTATCTTTTGTCAAGGGATACCTTATGAAAGATATTGCAATTTTGTTCTCTGGTAACAATGAAAATGGTGATTATTAATTGCGAAAATTCGTAGCTCTCTATTAAAAATGATGATCGTCCCATCTGCAGTGGGTTCAGTCAAGGCAGCGGTGTAATGAAGCTGTCGAGCCCGCTGGCCGGCGAGCTGGCGGCGGCGGTGCGCAGCGCGTTGCGGCGCCGCGCCCTGCCTCGCGCAGCTAAGCTCAGCCGGAGCGAAGGCGACCTCAGAAGTCGTAGAGAAGTTGAAGCTGGTAGGTATCTTAACATTTAGTATATGTTTCGTACAATTTTTCCTATCTTTAGGTCACATGTCGAGAAGGCCACGGATGGGCAACAAAAGATGTTATTGCGAACTATACCATTGTTGAAAGAATGTTATATTTATAGAAGAGGCGCGGCGCAGCAGCTGGTACAGCGGACCCTCGGAGGTGTCGCTCGACGATACAGACCTCATTATGTGCAAGGTATAGGTCTTTTCAAATACAATCCTTCCCTCCCCATACAATGACACACTCCCGCTACATCTCAATACTTCTACTACTAAAACCCACCAAGATAAGATGTAACAAAATTTGTATTTTTAAGAATATTGGGTTAAGTGAAGTGATATTTAATATATATTTTTGTATGGTCAGGAGTCTCGTCCGTTCCCCGCGGGTTCGTTGTCACTGCGGGCGCGTGCGTTGCTGCACCTCGCGCCGTACGAGCACACAGACAGGTAACGGTATATCCACCTAGCCGTCTGTTGCTTGTCTGAGCTCGAATGTGACATGTGTATGACGTACTGTGTTGTGCAGCAGCTACGACCGGCGCTCTCTGGTGTCGGTGGCGTCGGGAGTGTACGAGGAAATCGCGGAGGAGCCGGCTGGGGGTGGGGGTGGGGGTGCAGCGCGGGCGATGGCGGCAAGACGTGCACTGGACTGCGAGGAGCCCACGTATGAGAGTGTGGCGGAGTGCCTGTACGCTACAGTGCGCCGCGCACGACGCGCCCCGCCACCACCACTGCCGCCGAGACAACATGCGCCGTATGTACATTGTACACTGTCATATACATCTCGTCATTAAATCATTTGCTTCTTAATACAGTGGGGATTGGTTCTACTCATGTATAAATAATGTTTTTTTCACGTGTTATTCAATAAAACACAATACGTCCCCTTTAAAAATAATCTATTTGTAATCATAACTATATGAAACCTTCCCGCTGCTAGTTTGCCCCCTTCTCTTATGAAAAAAAAAAAAATAATAACACTACGAAACTTTATACAACATGAACAATTCTTTTAAAGCTTTTTTTATATATTAAAAGGTGGCAAATGAGCAAATGGCCCCCTGAATTCGCCGAAATAGCAAGGCGACCGTTACCCATCCGCAAATGAAGACGCGTTGCCTACCTTTAATCAACGGAGAAGGGAACGCACAGAAAGAGAATATTTCCTCTTCCTTTGCGTCCTCTTTTCCGCCAAATCCACTTCTTCCCATCCTTTCCTAATAGGAAAAGGGTGGGAAAGGAAAGAGGACTAAAATTAGGCCTCCGTCACCACACTCATCATACGAAACGCGGAATTGCTTCCACTTCGCCAGTCTTCTGTGTGTTCTGTACAACAAACTGAAGGAACGCGAAAAATTTGATTTGATATATTATTAATTATTATATGTCACGACGCTAACAAGATGCTAGTGCGATTTAAAGTACTGGTAGCGCCATCTATATTTACGTTATCAACAACTGAACGTTTAATCTCGTGTACTTGCAGACTGGTGAAGCTGGGCGAGGCGTGGGTGAGCGGTGTCAGTGTGGGTGCGGGCGCGGCGGTGACACGACACAGCTCGCTCGGCTCTCTGCCACGATACTGTCACACGCGCACGCTGCCCAAAGCACGCCAGCCCTTCAGCGTCTTCAGGTACATACTAAATAAATCTATATATATAAAAGAAAGTCGTGTTAGTTACACTATTTATAACTCAAGATCGGTCGAACTGATTTGACTGAAAATTGGTGGGCAGGTAGCTTAGAACCAGGAAAAGGACATAGGATAATTTTTATCCCGTTTTCTATTATTCCGCGCGGACGGTGTCGCGGGTAAAAGCTAGTATAAACTAAAAAAATCCCCATGTTTTCATCCGATCCGAGGCCAGCACTGATATTTTAAAATCTCAATTTCCAGAAAAAGACTGAAAAGCGATTCCCGGCTGGCGAGCTCACCGAAATCTGAGAACTCCAAAGAAATCAAAGACGTCGAAACGAAGAAGAAGAAATTCGACTTCCCACCGCCGCGGGATATATTCAAGAGCTTCAGAGTTAGCAGGAAGATGAAGAACCTTAAGATCGGCTCCGCGCTGGTGAAAGGCGAGACCAAGAGCTGTGAATTCCTCGATGACACGCGACACGTCGCCACCAACAGGTGCTCCAAGTCTGTGGAGTGCCTGGAGGGGGCGCCGCCTGACGAGCCGGAAGTCGACCTCTCCCTCCAGATAGATGATTCAGGTCTGGCTGCGCTCGCGCTGCCGCCGGAGATAGTGGAGCTGATCCTGCGAGGTCGAGACCAGCTCGCCAAGCTGCGGCTGAAGGAGGTGACGGTGGAGGGTGACTACGTACCCATGTCTCCCATAGTACCACCTCCACCCAGCGAGCACCACTACATCGTCATGTCTCCTCGCACCAACCTCGTCTGATCTAGTCCACGCTCTGTGCTGCAGTGTTACCAGCTAATAAAGGTATGTGATATTTAGTAGAAAGGGGTAGTAATTTATTTGGTAGAAATTAAAATTCGGAAAGGACTGAATTTTATCTGACTGTCTTTATGTCGGATATTAGCTTTTTATATGATTATGACGTTTTAAATATGCTTTTCATATTTAGCAAATGACTGACTTGTGATGAGATAAAGCTCATAGTAATATGATGTACTTTGATGAAGATGGAAGCGAATGTTTTTGAAATTAAACTGTGATACAGTCTGACATCACAAAAAATACCACAAGGAAAATAACATATAGAAAATGTTTCTTTGTATACATACAAATTAACATGCATATAGATGAAAGTTTACTAAACTGGAAAGATTTTTTGATGAATTATTATTTAATTGATAAAAATATGTTTTAGTTGATAACTTTATTAAGTATATAAAGGCATAATATTTTTTTTTTCTTTAGAATTTAATTATTTAAAATCTCTGTCAATAACCGTCCAAGTAAGCAAAGATGACTAGAGGATGTCAAATAAAATAGAAAGTGGAGGAAAGAAAAATAAGTATGATAATTGTGACAGATGTTATTAAGTTTGTTTAATTGTGTTTTTTTTTTATTTTTAATTCGATCTCTTTACACATTTCGCTTACTCTTACTTCTGTCGCACGAGACGGTATTTATAAATTAACCCGCTATTTGGCTTTAATGTTTCTGAAAGTTATAAATGGAAAAATTACATTAAAAGGCCTACTGTCTACTTTAAAAAAAAACATTTAAAGACTTTAATAATATACATATCGTAGCTGAAAAATACTTACAAAATAATTTCATATGTAAAATTCAACTTATATTGCTTATTTTAGTCAACTTTCTACATTTAATTGCAGTAAAAAAAATTGGATAATATTTTTTACGCTAAGCTGTGTTCCTGAACCATTTACAAAATCCAGTATTATTTCGTAATCGTAACAAAATTTCATATTCGTCAATTTTTTTAGATAGTTGACATTTCTAAAATATTCCATTTGTCCAAAAACTTTCGTCCTAAAAACTATAGACAATAGTATTATTGTCAAATTTAAGTTAAATAATTTTATTGTAATGCTTGGTTTACATTGTACCAGTACAGTGTATCGGCTCATTGGCGCCAGTTAAAGTGTACACTGTCTTACTGTACTGGCTTAATGTAAACCAGGCATTAAGGATTTTTTTTTGGCCTTTTGACTAACATTTTAATGTATATGCACTGCCTTGTATAAGATATAGTAGGAAAATAAGATTGATACCATCACGGTGTTTTATATTTGAACTAGTTTCGAATAGGTTATAGTTAGGACCGGGATGTGAACGAATTGTATTTAAGACATAGACTCAAAGCTAGTTTTAGTTTATAAGGTAACTTAGGCGAGGCTTCGCGTAATAAACTTCGCCTTACGACTGAAAACAACTTGAATTATCGTCGCCTAAATTATAAAATTTGAAGTGGTTGTTTACACTAGAAAATAGTTTTTGTATAGTTGGTTTCAAATATCATGGCGACCTAAAGACAATCGGCGCGCTGCGCAGTACCTCCCCCCCTATCCCCTTACACCTAAAATTGTATTCTGCGCAGCGACTCGCACGAACTTAATACCCGTCAAGATGTCTGAAAACTACTATAAATTGACATTAATTCCAAACTTTGTATAATTGTTTGGACACTTGGATATCAATATAAAATGGCCGCTTTGATGACTTTCAAGTTAGGTGACGCGAAGTGACCTCGTACGAATTAAAGGCAGCTTTATGTAACTAAGTATACGGCTTTATTTTGCGCTGACGTGTTGTGATATTTAATGTAACTTGTTAAGTATTTGGCTTTGTTGGTTAATGAAATAATATGTTGGTTGCAAACGTTGGACGATTGGTAAATTGATGCCAAGTATTGTTGGAAATTGTTTGTGTGGCAAATGTTTCCAAGTTTAGAAGCGTGTGGCAAACAAATGTTGCTTATGTTTTGTCAAGTTTTGATATTGGCCAGTCTTAGCTTGATTGCGTAGCTTATTTTCTAGTGTATTTTCTTGAGATTTAGGTCATAATATTAAAGATCTGACCCAATATGTTATCTTAGACTAGTACTTAATTCTAGCGTCCTTATATCTTTGCTTTTTATAAGAATGTTGAATCGATCTCCTTAATTTTCAATTTGTATTTAATTAAATAACAAATTTATTGCGAGATGTGATAGATTTGGCGAAGTATTATTTTTGTATAAGTTTTAAAATGATGTAAGAGTTTTTTTTAGAACATTTTCACAGTGTAATTGTTCTCTCTTGTTTCACTTTAATTATTTACATCACAATTATTTTAATGTCTATATTTTTTTAGTAGCTTTTATAATTTAAGACTATATTCCACGTGAGCGGTAAATGCGATGAAGTGACGCGACACAATTTGTTTTTGGTCAAATGTCGTGACAGTGGAAACCCACTATAAGTTTAAATTAATGATACCGCGTCGTTTCGCATCGCTTTTACTGTTGATGTAAACAACGCCTTACATTTTAGTTTTCATTGTTTATAATTTTTACTAGTATTTCTGTTTTAATTTTTGATATCCCTTTAACAAAATCTTAATAACTATAAAGTTAAAAGCTGTTTTAAGATCAGCAATTACGTTTATAATGTGAGAGTTTTTTTTAGAATATTATGTATATATATTTTGTTTGACTGTAGTGCGATACGCACGAGGGGATAGATACGTTGTTGGTTTGTTTGATTAGTTTATTTATTTAGCGGCTGGGTGTTTGTGAGAGGAGCACGATCTTGTGTTATTCAAATAAAGTTTGTACGTGTATGATGTCTTGTATTTTATTAATTCCTCCTTTATTATTTAAAAATAATGTCAAAGAAATTTTGAAATGCAGACGACAAATTCGAACATGATAGCCGCCATTTTTCATAGCTAAGTAGCCTACTGTAGAAATATTTAGGTAGAGGTAACCAAACCACTAAAAATTCACTACGAATAAGTAAAAAAGCCCAGTTTTAATAACATTATCTTAATATTAAATAAATGTAATTATCAAAAAAATTAATCTAATCATCGCGATAATTAGGAATCATAAGCATTATTCTACTTCATATGCTGTAGAAATTTGATTAGAACTGACCGGCTCGACTGGTGAAATACTACGACCACACAGGAGACAGTGGTAGAAGTAGTTCTATGTCTCATATCGGCAAGCTTCAGTCGTGTATAGAGCCGGCTAAGAAATCAAAACATGGCTTGTTACCTGGTAATACGTAGTGATTTATTCATTCGTTCCATCTCGGGTAGCCTAGCAACAAATAGCCATGTTGGCTACATTAAAATTCGCTATAGTTTTAACTAAGAATGCTTCGGCATTCTTCACTACTCAAGTTTTATAAAGTTAAAAAAACCACTCAGACAGCGACAACGCCCCACACTCCCCGCTTACGCGGAGAGCGAACGATCATCGAGGGCTGGCAGCGAGCTGCTGCCGCCCGCCTCACGCTCAGGGCGCCGCGCCACGTCTCATCAACGTGGTTGGTACGATCTCACATGTTGTGAAGGTCTCGTGAAGAACTTACTATAGAAATGATCCTATGAAGTAAGGTCTTGTCGAAATTTGGCAAACCCGCACACCTCATTACAGTGGGACAATTTTCTACATCGTGATTTTGATATTTAGCAATTGCTTGCTACGACATCTAGCGGTGACATAACTCAACAAAACAAACTTTAAAAAAATTATATATGAAGTTGTGATCTATTCACTAGACTTTTTACACAATTTAAAAAGAATTTGATAACAAAATATTTATAATCTAAAGAATATAATTTGTAAAAATAAATATTGAATGATACTTATTTGAAACAGCGCGATCTTGAATGTAGATTTTACACTAATAGTACACTAAAAAAATAAAGGAAGCAATACCTCAACCAGAAAAAAACCTTTTCAGTTCGATTCTTCAATTAATTTAAAAAAAGTACGGTAGGTCTGGTTTCGTTCATTGCATTGTGCAGTCTGGGATAAAATAAAACACCTCGCATTATATATATATTACTATATTTATCACAAAATAAACATTATCTACAATAAAATGCACATTATAAATTAAATCAGCTTGCAATTAAATTAGGCGAAAATGTTTCAAGCTAGTTAACAAATATAACAGGTTATTTTAAGAAAATACACAAAAATATTCTCAAAACAACCTCCATAATTTCAGATTCATCAGAAATTTAAAAAAAAAAAGAATAAATCAAATATTGCAATTGAATACTTGATAAATATCTAGAATCAAACGGACGTTAAATAATTCTTAAGCACAAAAAATAATACTTTCCTGACAAAATGTAATTTTTTTACATTACAGAATTTATATAATACTTTATCATATATATTTGGTCAATCATTAAAAAATGTTTTTTTCTTATAAATAATTTGTTTATTAGCGGTGAGATTTGTTGGTATAATTACTTTTTATTTAATTATAATTATTTATATTAGTAAATACTATGATATATATGAATATTCAATAAGATACATATATAGTGTAAACTCTTTATAACGAAACTCAAGGGACTGAGCATTATTTGTCGTTATAGAGATTTATCGTTATATGGAGTGAACAAAAAAACAACCAAATTAACAAGATAACATAACATAAACAATAATACCGATAATAAATATTTACTGTCTACAAATATGAACACATTTCTTCGTAATAGAGAATGGCGTATGTGGGTTTTAACGCAAACCAACCAAATTGGGCTCACTTCAACGTTACAGGGAGTTTATTGTTATAAAGGATAACGTTATAAAGAGTTTACACTGTATACATAAGTGATTTTACACCGGTGTGAGATTCTAATCACTAGCCGCGTACCCACCTAGCGCACAGGCTCACGCGGCAGCCTCGGTGTCCGGATCGCGAGCGATGGCTCCTGCGGCAGCCTCAGTAGTTTTGTTCCGCGTGGCCGTGGCCGTCTCGCGAGGCAGGCTGAGCCATCATAAGTCCGCGAGTATTCGTAATGGACAGTCGTGTATTTTCAGCTACAGCTATTTTCCTAGCTGCTTATTGTTTAAAGAAACGAAAACAGTCACGTATCAAAAAACCTACTGGACTCCTCCTGACTGCCCATGATATCAAAATTACAGAAGACAAACACGGCAAGAGACGAAACTTGAAATAGCTTCGCGCGCGAGCCAAAACATAGCCGTCCCCACCTAACGCACAGCGCTCACTGAGGCACCTTTGAGCGCGTCAAGTTTACCGACAACAGATGGCTCGGGCCGAACCGTGCTCGGTCGAGGAAACGCGCGCCCGAGGCAGGCCGAGGCACGTCCACACCAGCCGAGGCATTGGCTCACGAGGCTGCCGCGTGAGCCTGTGCGCTAGGTGGGTACGCGGCTAATATTTAATATCATAACAAACAAAATTATTGTAGTTATCAAACATGTTGACGGCGCTTAACTTCTTTTAAGTCATTGCGCATAACACAATGTTAGAAGCGAGATGTGTCGATATTAGGTTTATAGTAATACATACTATTACTTACGCGCTGCGCAGTTCAAGCCCCCAAAATGAAGCTACATTATGTTCTGCGCAGCGTTCCGCACGAAGTTAAAAGCCGCGAAGATATTTGAAAACATTTGTACATGTAATTTGATATTACATATAAGTTTCTTAACATAATTTTAAATGTAGCCTCATCTAAATGCAATCTGTTTGAAACTACAATCTATAGATTCGAAAAATAAATTAAAGCCACGTTCTGATAATTTTTTTTGTTTTGGAATAATGAATCAGAAAAAATCCTTATTTTACAATTTTTTAACACAATATTCAAACTATTTTTACTAGAAAATCTAAAATTGATTGTTAAATATTATAAATTATTTTAACTGACAAATTCAATGTCGTTAAATAAATGTAATCTCATACTGGAATGCCCGAATCAAAGCTGGATTACTGGAAAAATGTCAACACACACTGGAATTGTTGGACTGGAATAATGTAAACCGGGCATTATTTGTCTACCAATAGAAATTTGGCAAATTAATTTTGAGAAATCATAAAAAATGCAAAAATCTTTAACTTTATACAATAATTTTTTTATCACGCACATATATAAATATATTTTATATGACAATCTCGTAATTTACGAAGTCATTAAGATGTTTTGTAAATGAATTTCTAACAATGTTCCCATTTTTAGTTAATAACGCTTGTGCTAGGAACCTACGACCTTACATTTACTTCATAGTGCTCACCACTGAGCTAGTGGCGCTTGTTATTTCTATTTTCATATTATATTTGATAATAAAAATATAAGCTAGACTTTTTCAAATAAATATTATTTCTAATAATTAACTTTCTTCACCGCGTTGTTCATGATTACGCATACTTAATGTAAACTTTTAATTAATTTAATTAAATAGAAAAAAAAAATAGAAAAAAGAGTAACTAAAAACATATTCAAACTTTCGTGAGACATTATCATTAACTTATATAGAAACGGCTAAAACACTCACGTATATATATCCGGTGTCGGCACCGACTAGTTTCGAGCCCGTCGGGGCCCTTCATCAGGGTGAGTGGGACTGGTATTATTTCGCGGACGCGGCACGTCCCTCAGCTGAGCGTGCCGACAACGGATTTATATACGTAAGTGTTTTAGCCGATCCTATATAAGTTAACTAAAAACGTAAAAAATGTAATCCAGGGATAATGTAGCTTTCCAGTATTAAAAGAATTTTTTAAATCTGTTCACTAGTTTCGCAGGTTTGCATTGAAACAAACAAACAATAGCATTTAAGTGTAGATTATTCGAGAGATTAGTTTCTTTGCGTAATATTTAAATTTAATACCTGTAATATACGATTCGTAAAAAAAAAATAAAAAAAAAAAATGGGACCCATCTGCAAGCACTTCCTTTTGATTAAAACAATTTTTATCAAAATCGGACCACCAGGGGCGGAGTATCGCGGTAACACAAAAAAAAAAAAAAAAAATTCAGTCGAATTGATAACCTCCTTCTTTTTGAAGTCGGCTAAAAATAACAAAATTTTTGATTGCGTTATGTCTAATAGTAAGGTTATCAGAGCTAAATACATTTCTCTCATAAAAGGTTAAGAAACAATAAAGAGTTAACGGTTCTTGATGTCGATTCCATCAAAAACAACTTTAAATCTTTACTTATTCATCTGAAAGAAAAAATAAACAAACTTTGGATACCGAAATACGTGCAAATTGATCAGATGACCTCCCACTCGCTGTCCAGATGTTCGTCTGGTGAGATGACATCTTTGACACCGTTCTTCAAATCCAAACGCAGTTCGATATTTTCCAAGTTCCAATTGTTAGGCAACTGCACGACTTTAGGCACTAAATCTATCACATTAGGTTCCAATTTTGCTTGTATAGCTTTCTTGATTGGTTTCTCTTCGTGTTTTTTTGTTTGCACAATTTTTTCTTCGTATGGTTTAAAATATTCGATTTCTTCAGGCGCTTCTTTTGTTCCATTAGTTGACTTAGTTATATGACTCGTTATACTAAACGATTCTAGATTCAATAATTTAGCTAGTATTTTCTCTTTTTCTTCAATCTCTTTTTCTAGTAAATCATCATTTTGTTTATCATTACTAGAAAAAAAAAATATTATTACAACATCGAACTTTTCTTTAAATTATGATACATATTATTTACGCTATTAGAATTATTGCAAATTATTTAAAAATAGTCAATTAATTTTACCTAGAACTGATTAGATTTAGAGGTTATACTGAAAGTTGGAGTCGATTACAGGAAATTGTCAAAAAAGCTCACAGGGCTCAATGTTTTTTTTTAATAAACCGTACATTAGCATACCTGTACATACTGACGTTCATAAGACAGGGGCTGGTGTAACTGACGGCGGAAGGTTTGCGCACAGGAGTACTGAGCCGCGGCGTACTCGCGCCTGACCCCGTCTCCCTTCGACGACTCCTCTTGCTACTATGTATTAACTCCTCATCGCATTTCTTCTCCATTATTCTATTATAAATACTCAATTTCTTCTGCAATTCTTCAGATTTCACTTTCCTAATTTCCTCCGCATCATTGGATACGTCTTTAAATTCGTTGACAATAGATTCTAGGACGTTATCAGATATGTCAGTGGGCAGGTTCTTTATTGGAGGTAACTCGAAGCACTCCTCCGCGTTAGCCACGGTCCCACTGTCGATGGTCTCGTTTCCTGTCAGCAAGGAAATGGGCTGCTCGAGAACACTGGTGATGTACGGCGCGGTGCTGTCCAGCTGAGTCAGCTCGCGCACCGTGTTCACAGCCTGCTGGATTGACGTAGTCAACGATCGAGTCATCAGATTTGATGTTTCTTCTGTAATTAAATTTTTCAACAATCAAATATTATCGTAAATATTGTAATAATCACTTAAACTTTTTAGGTTATGTTGTGATGGCAATCCTGTCAAAATTTATTAGCAATGTTTTGTTATCAAAGATTTGCTATGTTTGAAAGTAAATAAAAAATAATTACAATGTACATTTAGTTACAATATTTAGTGGTTTTGTTTTGAAAGTAATCTATTACAGAGAATAAACGATTTTAGATTATACTAACGATTTTAGATAGATTCGTCCTCAACATAACGTTATAAACGAAACGAGTAAAAAACAATATTTACTATATTTTATTGCTACGTAATAATAAAAATATTTCTAAAAAAAAATCTGATCTAATAAAAAAGAAATAACAAATTCAGAGCTAAAATAATTTGTATAAACAACAAAAAAAATAATAATATTATACACAAATACACTAAATGCAGCCAAACCAAAGCAACAAAAGCGAACGCACAACAAAAATGCAGCGAAGCAGTGTTGCTGTACGCGGAAATGGTGAAATGAAAAAAAAAACACAAAAATAATTCTGCAAAAAGTATATTTATGTATAAGTTACAATACTCAATATTAAGAGACGGGGGACCAAGAATTATTGGTGGCCAGTGTCTCAATTAAATAAAAAATCACGAAAATAACACTGTCAGTTTTTTTTTTCTTTTACTTAGATTATTGAGTTAATCAACGTAACAAACGTTACAAGCAAAAAAAATATAAACCCCCAGATAATTTCAAGTAAAACGTGATCAGTAATGTTCTAATTTCATTATTACGTCAAATATCACAAATTGCAAATATATTTGATGAAATGCATAAATACTCATATATTAATGACAAAATAGATTTTACTATTATTAGATAATGTCCATTTATTATCGTTTACCCTTCCAAAATTGCTAGTAAACCTAACCACTCTAAATAAAAAAAAATCGCTAATGTAAAATAAAAAATAAAACAAAAAATAAAAAATTGTTGCATTTAAAAATTAAGATAATATGGGAAAAACATTTTCTATACAACTTTAAGTACATACGTCACATTTCAGAACATTTTTTTGTACACTGTATCAGGCGGTTATTTCAAATATACAACCAGTTAATACAAAAAAAAAATAAAAAAAACTATCAAATCAAAAAATTACTTAAGCACAAAAAATCATCACTACATTAAAAAAAAAAAAGTAATCAACTAAATCACTTTAGGTACAACAAACAAGCATACAGATAAAACTTATAACAATATTAATATACTATACAATATTTTTAACAAAAAAAAAAATTCTCGTTGACGAAATTAACAAAAATCTGTTAAGCTTTTTCTATAGATCGCAATAACTCGGATAAAAACAAGAACTATTGCTTTTAAAAAATACTCATAATTATTATTTTGCACCGTAAAAATAAATTATGGCACAATTTTTTTTATCTGTACTTAATTTTTTTTTCTTTGTTGTCATTTTCTTACAGAAAAATTTTACTTAACAGATATTTGAATCTTTAACAATACAATCTATTGGTCCAAATTTGGTATTTGTTAAAATTTTACTAACTAAAATAATGTTTACTAAATACAACTAAAAAAAAAACCTCAAGTTTTTTTAAGTACCAGATTCAATAAACATAATATTAAATATTAAGTACAAATAATACAGGAATGTTTAACTAAGTCTGTGTATAAATCTAATTAAATAATACAGTCGAACCTTTATAAGCGAAAATTATAGTCCGATCCCGACAGACGAGCTCCGTAAGCGAGAAACTCGGGTTATAGAGAAACCTCAATAAGCGATCTTTGCTTAACCAGGTTCGACTGTAATTCGATTATAAAATAAAACTTTTAAGCTAATAAGCATGAAAAATCATATTAAATTTCTATTACGCAATAAAATAAAAAAAAATTCAACTACACATTTCTTAAGGTGAATATAAACTAGAGCAGTGATTGTCAAACTTATTTATTTCACCGCCCCCTTTGAAAATCAATTATATTTCAGAGCCCCCTAATTTTACCTAGGAGGGGGCGATAAGAGGCCCAAAAAATGGGAGGCATTGAAATTAATTAAAGTAATGAAATTGTGGTTTTTAAGTTTTAGAGCTGAATAAAAATTAGGGTGCTCTGAAATATAATTGATTTTCAAAGGGGGCGGTGAAAGAAATAAGTTTGACAATCACTGGTCTAGTCTATACTCACCTTTAGTCAACATTTTTTTAAGACAAAATATTTCTCAGTAACATGGCACTAATTACAACTTTCTTAAATTAATCATTTAATCGTAATAAAATCATAGGTGATGATTTAAAAAAAATGTGAACGTAACAAAAAAAAATATTCCTAACTATTTTTCGTTAAAATTAATTAATAATACATATATAGTGTACCAAGATTATCTGAGTCAGTGAGAGGGAATACTTTCGCTGTTACTTCTGTCAGAAAATATATAAGAAACTAGCTGTCGCCCGCGACTCCGTCCGCGCGCAGTTAAAAAAAAAATGAAAAATAGATGTTGGCCGATTCTCAGACCTACTGAATATGCTCACAAAATTTCATGAGAATCGGTCAAGCTGTTTCGGAGGAGTTTAACCACAAACACCGCGACACGAGAATTTTATATATTAGATATACTGAAAGTTATGACAAGACAGCTACAGTATGACAGGGATATTGTGACATTTTCTGATATTGACAGGAGACGCTAGTGAACTATTCACCGGGTCAAATAAATTTGTTGATCAGTTTGAGAAAATATAAATTACGGGACGGAAATTTTCACAACATATTGTCAATAAAAAAAAATATAGCACCCATAAATAAACAAATATTCAAATATTTTTCACAGTTCATATAAAATAAAAATTCAAACGGTTTTTTTCTTACGGTATAACATAAAACTAATATTTCACATAATTAAAAAAAATGTTAAACTGTTCAAATATGACAAACTTATCTGAACTCAGTAGACATAAATAATTTTTATTGTATTTTTTTGTCTATGTCTAACTGCGATATGTTCGCTTGCTCGCTCACCTGACAGATAAGTTTATCAAGTGTGTCTGTACGCATGTGACGTCACCAGTTTGTGTGTGCCTGTATGTGTGTGTGTGTGTGTGTGTGCGTGTGTGTGTGTGTGTGTGTGTGTGTGTATGTGTGTGTGTGTGTGTGTGTGTGTGTGCGCGTGTGTCAGAGGTTACCTTGTGCGCGTGCGAGTGTCGCTGGCTCGGGCGCATGCGCGAGGCGCACCAGCGAGCGCGGCCCTTCCAGCACGAATATCTCGTCCTTGTTCACTGACACGGACAATATCCTGAAACAAATATAAATACGTCAGCAATAATGTGAAGATGAAGATAGATTTCGACTGTTGTGATAGAAGCGTAATACATATTATTGTCTCTGTTTTTCAAAGAGAATGAGAGGGATAAAAACACCAACCTAATATATGGGCAGGCTGTAAACGGTGGTATTTTGTGTCTATTTGATTTTCGCCATAGTGGCGCTGACTGTTACAGTGGTGAGATTTTGAACTAACAATAGAGTTTATGTCGTAACGAAGAAGGCTTTCCAAACTTTATTAGAAATCAGTGGATGAAAGAATGTATGAAGACACGTTACACAGTGAGATTGTAAACTGACCGCCTGAGGTCGTCGACCACTGCGACGGCGGTGAGCGAGCGCGGGTCCAGCACATACAGCAACCGATCGTCGTGCGCCACCAGGAAGTGCTCCCGGAATACATGAAGAGGGCCCAGACTCGCCTCGCACTCGCCCCCTGCACCCCCCGCACCCACCACACTCACAGCACCCCCCGCGCCCGCCTTCTTCTGTGCCGGGTTCAGTAGCTCCGCCACAGTCAGCGGGTTGGATATCGCCTCCTGCAAATAGAACAATATTACAAGTGAATGATGAAAACACGTTCAAATAAAATCATCGTCTTATGTCACTTAATTCTGATAATGAACAATGTAAGGTAGGGATATCACCTTGAATAGTAGAGTATGTAGCACGTTGCCCTGCGCGTCAGCCCGCCACAGCCGCAGACCTGCGCGCGCGCAGTACGCGGCCGCGCCCCCGCCCCGCGCGTACGAGTGCTGGAACACCGCGCCCAGCCGGCACAGACTGACACCACAATACACAAAGCTATTTTAGCAAATTAAACTGGTACAATTAACATGGTTTTATTAAAAAAAAATCAAAAACATTTTAAAACAGCTCATAAGTTAGATGGTTACATCAAATATGCTTTTTATTTTATGTCGCTGTGTACATCGTTGATTCAATTTTAATAGAACAAACAATAGTATATTTGTCTCTATCTCTCCCAGTCTCACCTCTTCCTCTCTTTCTTGCCGAGCTGGCTGACGTGCCAGCGCGCGTCGCGGCGCTCGCAGAGTATAGTGCGGTACAGACTGGACACCAGCAGCGTGTTCTGATGGTAGCTCATCTGTACTATCTCGTACTCCTCGTTCACTATCTCCATTGACTTGCACAAATGCTGGAAACAATCACCTAAATTAATCCTTAATTTTATAAATGAACACAAAAAACTCATCAAAAAGAACAAAAAGAAGTAACCTATAATCTAACTAATATTATAAATGTGAATGTTTGGATGGATGGGTGGATGGATGGATGTTTGTTTGAAGGTATCTCTGGAACGGCTGAACGGATTTGATGAAATATGGCACAGATGTAGAACATAGTCTGGAAGAACACATAGGCCACTTATTACGTTTTTTTTAATTTCGCGCGGACGTAGTCGCGGGCGTCAGCTAGTATAATATAATTCCAAAATGCTAGGCTAACCTTCACCTACAGGAATATCGTCAATAAGTATTATAAACCTAAAAAAAGACGAGATAATTATCCTACATAAGTTGTTACGTTACAAAAAACATAACATATTATGTTATAACAACATCAATTAAACTATATCTCGGTGCAATGCTCTACCGTTATCTATGTAACTACACTATTTACATACGCAATTGTTATGATTAAAAAATACATGTAAACATTGTGTGTATGTTTTGCAGACTTGTTTTTGTATATGAATTCAAAACAAACAACATCAATTCTAGAAATATTACCATGGATTTCTGAGAGAAAAATCTCCGTTTAATAGGGACGATGACATCTTATATACATAAAAGAAAGTCGTGTTAGTTATACTATTTATAACTCAAGATCGGTCGAACTGATTTAGCTGAAAATTGATGGGGAGGTAGCTTAGAACTAGGAGACGGACATAGGAACTTTTTTATCTTGTGTGCATTTTTTTATTCCGCGTGGACGGAGTCGCGCGTAAAAGCTAGTACTTTAATAATCAGATTTTGGTCTCAGTAACCTATGGTTAGTGAATTAAACTTGATTCATAGTGGTTTTATTTCTCGATAATTTATAAACTAACGTATTGAATTAGTTAATTTTGGGCAACATAACGTATTTGTTGTTGCTATGTCACGAAACAGAAATACTTGATAATACTGACTATATATTTAACATAGTCCAGAGTAATTAGATAACTGTAACTAACAGACAATGTAATTGTATATTAAATAAAATCACATTGATAATAAAAATACACAGTGAAATAATTATTTAAACTAATTAAATTTTGTTTAAATTTCTTTTTTAAATTTAGAACTTATCTTTGTATTGTTGTATTTTTTTATTATTATTTTTTTCGATTTACATATGTACATTTATCCGACGTTCTTACGGTGAAGGAAAACATTGTGATGCTGCACATATCTGAGAAGAAATTCAATGATATGTGTGAAGTCAACCAACCCGCACTTGGCCAGCGTGGTTGACTATGGCCTAGTCACCCCTTACTTGGGGTAGGCTCCGAGCCCCTCGGTGGGGACTTATAGTGAGCTGAAGATGTAGATTTTTTTAATTTCTTAATCTATGCAAAAATTAATCTGTGGTAATTTCTTTTTCTTCTTTTATGAAGTGTGTTCACTGACATATGTCTCCATGCTGAGTTATATATAAAATAATAATATATTAAAATAATAAAAAATCCTAACTGTTATTTTACTTTTATACCATAACTTCCTTTATTTACGACCATAAACTAAATACCAGTATATCTTATGCCAAAGTACTAGTAAGTACTGTGATTAAAAATGCCTACATCATTTTCTGTCTTTGTCTATCACATTAAAATAGAATGGTTAAGAGATATTAGTTGATATCATTCAACATTGAACTATCATATCTTATAATTGTAGGAGCTATTACTAACTATTACAATGTATTCAGAGCTCACCATATAAAAGTCAATCTCCGTCATAATTATCACACCACTCTTGTCTCCGGAGAACAGCCGCATGCCGTTCTTAGACCACTCTATAGATGTTATCTTACTCTTGTGTAGATCACCAATAGTGTACCTGTCACAAAAACACTATTAAATGCCTTGCACATACCTTGTTCCAATTTAAACCTAAAAAAAATGCTTGTTATGTTAATAGTCCAAAAAATTCTGCCAAAACACTCTTTTTCAAATAATTTTATGGATGGATGGATGTTTGTTAGAAGTTATCTCCAGAATGACTCATGATGTACAACATAGCATCAAATATGACATGAGATGCTTTTCATCCTTTTTTTTATTCTGTGCAAAGTCGCAGACAAAAGCTAGTTACAGAATTACTCTTAAAAAAATAATATAAAGATATTGGAGTTAGTTTTACATAATAAAGCACTGTAGTAATAGTCATCACCTCACCTCTCCACCTTTGGCTCAACCTTTGGTTTGAGTGTGTCGGGAATGTTCTCTGGATGCTCTTTAGGAATCTGGAAGACGGTGACCTGACCAGCAGCGTTACCCGCACCCACCATGTAGTCAACCGTGCTTACTATCTTCACATATGTTATGGGGGATGTAGACGCCTGAAAATGTTACATCAGTTATAGAAAAAAAATGTTTAAGATAAAAGATAATTTGATGAATGATCCTGTGTATTTTGTACGGGACTAACTGCCGTAGTCAGACATGCTTAGTGATCTCCCTTATTGCACAATTTGATTATCTACTAGTTTTTACCCGCGACTCCGTCCGCGCGGAATAAAAAAAATAGAAAATGGGGTAAAAATTATCCTATGTCTTTTTCCTGGTTCTAAGCTACCTGCCCACCAATTTTCAGTCAAATCGATTCAGCCGTTCTTGAGTTATAAATAGTGTAACTAACACGACTTTCTTTTATATATATAGATTTATTATCTTTGTATTTCTATGGATAGCATTCCTTTAAATTTGTTCTTGTTACATCAACCTCTTTCAGTGTTGGTGACTCACGCCAATTCCGTGTTCGGGAAATACCCGCCGTACAATGAGTTGGGATCTTTTTAGACTAATTACCTTATAGATATAGGTCTTACAAATGTCTTGGTGACTTTAAATACTTAAAAGGGAAGTGAGCCTTAATAGTATAACAAAATGTCCTATATACCTGTTAGCATATATGAAATTTTACAATTTACTACTGTGTACAATTTTTAAAATGGACGTTTTTCTTCTTTAATACTTAAGAGATAGGAAATATTTGAATGATTTTATCAACACTATTTCAGATAATCTATTGCAGATAATATTACAATTACAATGATAAACATATTCCTTATTGTTTCCAGTGGAATTGACTAGACTTAACTCTCATGGTGCAAATTAATTTTACCATCTCACTGATATTATAAATACGAAAGTTTAGATGAATGTTTGTTAGAAGGTATCTTCAGAACAGCTCAATGAATCTCGATGAAATTTGGCATTGATGTAAAACATAGTGTGAAAGAACACATAGGCTAATAGTTAAATTTGTTTTATTCCGCGCGGACAGAGTCGCGGGCGACAACTAGTTATTTAAATAAAAACACTACTGCAACATTGTTCTATTTTTTTATATTCAATAGATTAGCACTTAATGATGACATACCTATAAATATCTTTGAAAACAAATGTAAGAAACACTTAGTATAGATTAAGTGGACCAAGGTAAAAGAAAGTAAATCTGTAGTCACTTCTTACATCATATTTTAATGTTTTCAGACTAATTTTTCTTCAAAATGTCTAAACTAACAAATTAAACATATAAGTTAACTTTAAATGTCTTACATATAATCCGGAAAAATCTTACCTCGCATCGTAATCTTTGAATGTTTCCTTTTTTCCTATCATACCAGTAGACCAAGCCAACATTCGTACCAAGAGCTATATATTCACTAACCGCGTCAACACATGTTAAAGACAATTCAGTAGAAAATATTCCTGTTTGAATTCTAGGAGGAATCAGGTTCAAAATATGGGAACACGGGGTCCACTCGCGAATAAATCCTTCCTCTGCACCACTAGTTACTTCCATTTTTAATCAAAAATCAAATCCTTTACAAATAAATAACAAATTTAGTTCAATGTATACATAACCGCATCATATAGGATTTATCATTATTGTTCGTGCTAATATTAAATATAAGCATAGTCTACGTATTCCTTTTAGCTTTAACTTAACTCAACTTGCAACTTGTCGAACCTGAGAACTTGCTTGATGCTTGACGTAAACTTAGGTGTTGCCAGCATTTCTGAACATGATATTACCATGTTTCCCAAATGCTAAAATTTCATCATGAAAAGTGCAATTATTTTAAAAGATAGGCACGTACATTTTTTCACGGTACAGGACGGGTCATTGTGGTAATCGATGAGGGAGGCCTACGTTTACCAGTAAACGATCTCGGGCTAAAAATGATGATGATAAAACATAAAGTTAACTAATTATGTAATTGCAGCAAATATTTCTCACTTTCAAAACTGTGAGAATTCAAAAATGGCAATCAGCAAGGGTAGCTGCGTATAGAAGTCTTGTAAATTCCAAAGGCGATCAGTCATCCCTTTTAATTTCATGTCGCTTAACTGGCGAAAAATTGCCTATGTTGACAACACTGGAAAACGAAGTGTTGCCAGTTGTCAGAAGCCTTGATTTACGTCAGTAAGTGTGCGAAACGCCGTCCAATCAGAATTTTTTTTTCCACAATTCTGCCAACATTTATTTTACATTAGACATTTGTGAACCGCTCAAAAATTCAAAATTTTTAAACTTTTATATTCGAAGTAATATTGCATTTCCATTTGCTCATATTTACTCAACGCAAAAACGAAAGTGTGCCCTCTGTGAGAAATAACTAATTTTTAGTGTATTTATAATTTATTTCCTACAAAGTATCTAATTTACGTTATCTATCTACGTCTTTATACATATTATGTCATGTATAGGTGATTTTAAATATAATTTTCGCCGTCGTTTTAGATAAATAAGCCTCTTCTGAGCTTGGGTCAATATTTTTAACATCTTTATAGTCTGTTATTTGTTCAATACAAATACAATTACCAACATTTTAAATCTAAGTGTACACTTGTCAATTTCTTGTCAAAGTGTGCCACTGAAACACTGAAGTGGTACTAAGAGAGCTGTTGTGGTTTTTACATTTATTGGCATAACGATAGTTAATAAAATGGCAGAACCTTTAACAGAAATACCGCTAAACATCGAGGAAACAGTTAAAGAAGCAGTGAAAAATGTTACGGATAAACCACCAACGAGTATCGAAGGCATTGCGATCGCCTACTTGAGTTTGGTCATTATGGCTGTCTTACCAATATTTTTCGGCTCTTTTCGGTCTGTTAAATACCTGAAAGAGCAAAAGGTGAGTTTCATAACATACTTTTTGTTTAAGATACAATTATAAACTACTTATACTCAAGATGCAATTGTAAGCTTATTCCAATACCTACGTTACACGTCTTGTCATCGTGGCATTACGAGGTAATGCAGTAAATGTAGACATAACAGATTGTGCGGTTATTAAAATTGGTTTTAACTTATCCACTAAATAACTCGTATCATAAAGCAATTGATCTTATTTCATGTCAACATTATAAGCAGCCATTGCGCGCCAGCCTTTCATATCTGAATAGCAATGAAATTAGTAAAAAAATATAATAACATTTCTTGTAGAAGTTGTCCTCCATGAATTGTGACATCAATGGATGACCCCAATTCTGCCATTTCCACTGTTGAACTAAATATACAGGGCAAATCAATCACAAAGACTTTAAAACTGTTTCAGGAATCTGGTGAACGCCATGAGACCATGTCTAATAAGGATGCGCTGATGTTCCCACTGATAGCCTCCTGTGCACTCTTCACACTCTACATTTTCTTCCAGTTCTTCTCCAAGGAATACATCAATCTTCTTCTAACAGGATACTTCTTCTTCCTTGGTGTATTAGCATTGAGCCATCTTCTTAGGTGAGTAATTTAAACCAGTGTCTTTTAACTCAGATAATTTACACCTACTATGGCTTAATTGACTATGGCCTAGTCACCCCTAAATTAGGGTAGACTCCAATCCCCTCAGTGGGGATGTATAGTGAGCTGATGATGATGTAAAATATGAGCTAAGACTTGCTGAAATTATAGCCCTCTATATAACTATAGCAGTTAACTACTAAGTGCCATGTTTTTCAAGTTGAAAGATCAGTGGAATAAAGGACTTGTAGGATAGCTTGTTGTCACATTGTGCAGTGTTGGTAGGATGTAACTGCCTTTACATTTCAGTTGACAAAAATTTAAAAAAAGATTAAATTAATAGATATGTCACTGGAAAATTGTGTATGCTGCATATTTGTAATTTGTGTGACTATTTGTCTTTTTATCTCTAATACAATAAATTGCATATAGAATTCATTCAATGTACAGTTATAAACAGATGATAGACAAAATTTGCCATTGCCCAAAAAAAAAATTATGACAAAACAACAGTTTTGTGGCAAATGTAAAAATACCTAAACACTATTTGCTCATATAACTTGCAAATATCTTGTGTAATTTGTTCAAGTTAGAAATTCAAGGTTTTCATTACATTATAATAATATAAAGTACATTTCAATGTTATTTATTATATTAATCAGTACTAATTATATGCTAATGTAAAATAATAAATAAAAAAAAATGTTATTCAATTTCAACAAAAAAAAAAACGGAATTAATAATAGTTATTCATTATAGTACTTAATTTTTATGCAATAGAAGATTTTCCTTTTTTTTTGTAATTTGTTATTTTTTTTTTAATGAAAAAGACAAGTTTGTTGAGTGAATATACTTACATTTTCAGTACTATTTTCATAAAGTAAGAAGGGGATTTGTTGCATTAAATGTTATAACAATTAGGAATAAGCTTTGATTAGATCAATGAGGAAAAAACAAATTATATCTCTGCTATAGATGGTTTGAAACAGAAAATGTGTAAGAAAAGAGTTTAAAACAACTACAATTGGAAAATTCCTGCCGCCAAGTTCCGTCATCAGACAACATGACAGACTGCCAGGTTCCATCCACACCATCTCAATGGCTGGCAATCCACAACCGTGCAGTTTTCGCGTAGCTTTCTACCGCGTACCGCCGTGTTGTGGAATGGTCTGACTTCGGCGCTATTTCTAAACAACTATGACTTAGGGTCCTTCAAGTAGCAAGCATATCACCATCTCAAAGGTCGGCAACGCATCTGCGATTCCTCTGGTATTGCAGATGTCCATGGGCATTGATGAACACCTTGGTGTTCCCGCTGCTCGTTTGCCCCCTTCTCTTATAAAAAAAAAAGAAAAAAAGGCTCATAGACATATCTAGAGGTATATATATAAGAAAGTCGTGTTAGTTACACTATTTATAACTCAAGAACGGCTGAATCGATTTGACTGAAAATTGGTGGGCAGGTAGCTTAGAACCAGGAAACGGACATAGGATAATTTTTACCCCGTTTTCTATTTTTTATTCCGCGCGGACGGTGTCGCGGGTAAAAGCTAGTATGTAATATTAGTACATATAGTGTCAACACTTCTTAAAAAAGTGTGGGATTATTGTCTCTTACTTTGAATAATAACTGATTTGCATTGGTTTCAGCCCTATTATAGCGCTGGTTGTTCCCGCATCGATTCCTAACATGCCGTACCATGTGCATTTCACGCGAGGCGATGGAGACGCGCGCACCGACATCGTCAACTACAAGTTCACTTCTTATGATGTCATCTGTCTGCTCATCTCACTCTGCCTCGGCGCCTGGTATCTGCTCAAGAAGGTGAGAAAAAAATTATAAGACATATTTGATCTGTTTAAAAATTAAATAAGCCTTTAGAACTGGAAAATAATGGGAAAGACACAGGCAAGGAAGAAAATTAAGTCATTTGGTTGCCAATTTTCTTTTTGTCAATATGGTTTCAACTTTAGTGATAGTCTATATGTGAAGTCAACCAACCCGCCCTTGGCCAGCGTGGTTGACTATGACCTAGTCACCCCTAACTTGGGGTAGGCTCCGAGCCCCTCGGTGGGGACTTATAGTGAGCTGATGATGATGATAATAGTTGATCTTGAAATATTATGTAATTTCCAAAACCAATCTAAAACATTGATAGCTTTTAAAAAAGCCTTTAACATAAAGTTGTATTCATAAATATCAAGTTTAGGTTTTCTTTTTTTTCACAAAATATACAATTACATGACTGAGATCTTGGAATGGTTTAATATTGTCATGATTGTATCATCAGCACTGGATCGCCAACAACCTGTTCGGCATTGCGTTCGCGATCAACGGAGTGGAGCTGCTGCATCTGAACAATGTGGTGACAGGTTGCATCCTGCTCAGCGGACTCTTCCTCTATGATATTTTCTGGGTGTTCGGCACCAATGTTATGGTGACCGTTGCCAAGTCATTCGAAGCGCCAATCAAACGTGAGTTGCTTTGAATATACTTTTAATTTAAGATCATCTGCAATTTTAGATGTTTTTAGCGCATAAATAAATTATGTCAAAACAATTATTTTATAACTATTTGTTAATTAATTATGTTGTAAAATAGTAAAAAAATCTGACTACCAATCTGACAATTTAGAATATGAATTCAAGGACACATAAGCATATGTGTCACCAACATTTAATTGACAGAGGAGGGTATGCACACAAACAGGATATTACCCGTTCTTATGTGTCTCCTACTTTGCCAAATTCCTCTACCCTTCCTGAGGACTGAATAATGTATATTGACTTGTGTTAGTTACACTATTTATAACTCAAGAAGTTCGACCGACTGATTTAGCTGAAAATTGATGGGGAGGTAGCTTAGAACTAGGAGACGTTCATAGGAACTTTTTATCTTGTGTGCTTTTTTTTATTCCGCGCGGACGGAGTCGCGGGTAAAAGCTAGTAATGTATAAATGTTTGTTCAGTGGTGTTCCCACAAGACCTGCTGGTGAACGGTCTGAGCGCGAGCAACTTCGCGATGCTGGGTCTGGGCGACATCGTGGTGCCCGGCATCTTCATAGCGCTGCTGCTGCGCTTCGACAAGTCGCTGCGGCGCGGCTCCGAGCTCTACTTCCGCGCTACATTCCTCGCCTACGTAGCTGGTCTTCTCGCCACCATCCTCGTGATGCACGTGTGGCGACACGCCCAGCCCGCCCTGCTCTACCTGGTGCCCGCCTGTCTCGCCACTCCGCTCACACTTGCCCTACTCAAGGGGGACATCAATGCACTCTTCAAGTCAGTACATTTAGGAGATTTTAATTTCCTACTCATTTTGATGACGTCATTAGATTAGACGCTAAATATAATTAGGTCAAATTTGCCCCCAAAACTACAAATTTTATCTTGCAAATATATTTAAAAGAAAATGGAGTAAGTAGACTATTTATAACTTAAAAATGGTTGAAGCAATTCGGCTGAAAATTGGTGGATAGTAGCTAGTTAGCTACACCGCATTCCGGCACCACACTCATCAGACGAAACGCAGAATTACTTCCACTTCACGCCAGTAGTCTGTGTGGTCGTGGTATTTCACCGGGCGAGCCGGCCAATTCGTGCAACAGATGTTGTTGTTGCTGGCGTCTACCACTGTTAGGAATTGTCCTCAATGGACTCCTAAACCACTTAACCGATTATAATAAAATTCACACACCATGTGCAGTTCGATCCAACTTGAGAGATAGGATAGTTTAAATCTCAAATTATAGTCGCAATTTTAATTTATTGCTAATTATTTGTCTGTTATTATTTGACAGTCACAATTATCTGTTAACTCCAAATGATTCTAACAGATGTCGATACCTTTCGACTGGGTTGAGTAAGTAATCAATAGATGGCGCTGCTATGGTAAATCTACGAACGTGTCATAAGCTTATTAACTGCGCGGACGGAGTCGCGCGCGACAGCTAGTATAATTATAAATGCAATTTACAGCTACGAGGATCAGACGGCGGTGACGGAGACGGCGGAGGGTGACAAGTCAAAGAAGACTGAGTAGAGAGGCGCGCGGCCGCCGAGCACAAACACCCGCACACCAAGTACATACATATATATAAATATAGACAAACTTACTTATTATGAGACCATTGGAACTGTATTTGATTGAATTTGGTGAGTGATGAAAATTTGTGCGAACTTTGAACTTCCATATTTCATTATCTTCCATTTTATGTTCGAAGAAGTTACAATAAAATATTTTTTTTAAAAAATCGATTTAAAAAAATATGTGTTCAACATATTTTTTTATATGTAATTAAATATGTGCATAATATATGTATTAATTATTTATTTACTTTTTAAATTGTTTTCCTTTTTCAGAGTTTTTTTTTTATTTTGTCAAACAAATCATTGTATATATTGTATTTTGTTTAGCTTCATGTGACTCTTAGCTGATTAAGTTTTATATTTTTGTTAGCTTTACCTTGAATGTTACCAAACTCTCTCTCTATACATTTCAATAGCAAATCTTTTATTTTATACTGTCTCATATAGTTATCTTCGCGTCTAGATGTCACAAGAATTTATTCAACAGGGCAGGCGAACTTTAATCGGTGTACGACTTATACTTAATAAATGTATGAAAACTATTTTTTGTTTCATTTATTTGATGGGTTTTGTACAAAATGTGAAGATAAATAAAGAGTATGTTTGATTAATGCCTTTCTTTTCATGAGAAAAAAATTGTTTCTAAATAGGTTATGTTAGTGGCATTTAATAATTTGTGGCGACGTATCGCTCTATCATTCTGTATGATTTCATTTTTTACGTATCTTGATTACACAAGCAATATAATATTGTGTTGTGGTTTGATAATTTAAAATTTAGTACGTTTGCATTAAAATTACCTTTTCTCTTGTAAAGCGCCATCTAGTGGCCTGATAGGTTTTAAAGAATTAAGTTTGTTTTTATATAAATAGATGTCGCATTTGTGGAACCCAAATGGCCATTTTTGAGATCCAATTTCCTTATTTATTTAATTAAATTTTACTAGTAATAATAATAATACAGAGTTATAGCGTGAAATTAAAATCTTGAAACAAAATTTCACAAACAACTATTATTTTGACTATTCCAATTTGTTGTGACGAGTTAAGTCACCGCTAGATGTCGTGACAAGCAATTGTTAAATATCAAAATCACGATGTAGAAAATTGTCCCACTGTAATGAGTTGTGCGGGTTTGCCAAACTCCAGCAAGACCTTACTTCATAGGATCATTTCTACAGTAAGTTCTTCACGAGACCTTCACAACATGTGAGATCGTACCAACCACGTTGATGAGACGTGGCGCGGCGCCCTGAGCGTGAGGCGGGCGGCAGCAGCTCGCTGCCAGCCCTCGATGATCGTTCGCTCTCCGCGCAAGCGGGGAGTGTGGGGCGTTGTCGCTGTCTGAGTGGTTTTTTTCAACTTTATATAACTTGACTAGTAAATTACCGTTGATCGATGTAGTAGCCGACTTTGCGATTTATGGCAAACAAGGATACTCGATTAAAATTGGAGACGCAAAATTCTAAACGGCGACCTATAAGCTACTTGAAAAACCAGGCAATAGCCCAAACTGATCGCAATACATCGATTTTTTACAGAAATTGAATGGGGAATGTAAATTGGAAAAAAATTAATGGAATTTAAGTATTACTGTACACGACTCTGGCACCTACATATAGTCGCATGTTGTATCGTATTTTGCTATGGCTATGCCCTTACAGGATGTTACATGTAAGTTCTTATAACAATATAATTGTAACATCAAAGAAATGAATGAATGGGATGACATCCCCATCACGACTATCTTTAGAGTGGTAGTGGTATTTCGCCGTTTGAGCCAGCCAGTTCAGACCAAACAGATATTGCTTTTTCTACGACTGTTAATTAAAGCACTAGTAGTTGTCCATAATTTTGACATCAAAAGAGTTGTGAATACTTAAATATTGTTACTGCTTTTTATAAAAGAAAACAAAGCCCAAGCTTAAGACGAAATTTACAACGAATTAATAAAACTAAATTTTTAACTTTTAAAGTCGTATTTTTAAAAGGATTTAATTGTGTAGACATTGTACACATTATAAACAACGTATTTAAATTAAAAATATCCCATTTCGTTCGAATCTAAGGTATATAAGGATATATAAATCAAACAATTAAAGTTCTCATATAAATTATTATTTATAAAAATCTTATATAGTGAGTAACAATAAATAACATTAACACTAATAAAAAACATCAGTACAGTTTATTTTTTAGCCGACTTCAAAAAGAAGGAGGTTATCAATTCGACTGTTTTTTTTTAATGTACCGTATTAGCGTACATTCACACCGTGTGATATTGTGTACGTAACCTTAAACCATAAATATGTATCAACACAATGCTTTCTTATAAGTACTTAATTATTTATTGGTAAACATTTCGCAAGACTACGCATAATGTTTCAATAATTATGCTTTGTCAAAAATTTGCGCCGGACGCTAGTCACGGTATAAAAGGGTTGACGTATATTTAAATTTAAATGTATTTGAAACACTTATGCCCGAATACTGAAACGTCACTTAAATATGTAAGAGCGTCTTAAATTATAAGACCACGCTTAAACTTCAATATGCAATTTTCGTAAGTCAGTTAAAGACGCATCTCAACTTTGATGCCAATCAAATCGTACCATGCTTAAAGACCACTCAAATCACATTTCTTATACTGGATCGTCACTCAACGACATTTTGCTGTCAAAAGAACTGTCATGTCGACTTAAGTACGCCAACAATTTAAGAGTGGTCGCGAGCTATCTTAAAAGTAAAAATCTAAGGTGTTAACATGTCTGCTTCATCATTATCATCGCTTTCGGACAAATAAAATTCTCATGTCACAATGTTCGTTCCCGTACTCCTCCGAAATGGCTTGACCGATTCTCATGAAATTTTGTGAGCATATTCAGTAGGTCTGAGAATCGGCCAAAATCTATTATTCATACCCCTATAAAGATTTTTTTAACTGCGCACGAACGGAGTCGCGGGCGACAGCTAGTATTTATATAAAAATGCCGACTGAACGAGAATATATCGAAATCGCAAATAGGTTTGTAGCGACATCTGTCTGCGCCCGCTTAAACTGCTTAAAAAGTGTCTTGATGATATTATGATTTATTAAAATTTTATTAATTTAAACTTGTCAAAACATAACGCCAGATGCTTTCCATTCTACAAAAGTATGGTCAAATTTTTTATTTTTTTTTATTTAAAAATACTTTAAACAGAAAGGATATTTTTTAACAACCTTCTTTGATTTTTGATTATTTAGTATTTTTATTTTAAATTTCTTTACTATTTGGGAATGAACACGTCTTACAACTATAGGTTGTCCAAGCCATGCTGCGTGAAACGGATACGTAAAGTGAATTTTAAGAAAACGTAATCGAGAACAAGTATTTTTATACACTCTTTGACCGAAAACAAAGGATGTTGCCATGACGTAAAAATAATACGTCTACTTACGGAATCACGCGCTTACATGTCTTGATTTGCGTTTGTGTATACCACTTAAATTTTGACGTCTGTTAAATTTTAAGCAATGCTTACGAAAGGAGATATTTAAGTAACGTTTCAGTATTCGGGCATAAGTTTTTACGAAAGCATATGAATGCAGAATTAAACATTCTGCCAATGAGGTGGCATACTGGCCAACAAGACCTTTGCCTTTTTTGTTTTAAACACTTATTTGGCACATGTCATCTGTCACATTCTCTTAGAAAAATAGAGATAACGATAAACAGTATCACTGTAATCGGAACAAACAGTGACAATAAAAAAAATTACTTTAATTATATAAAGTTCAAGCTTGTATACATCTATAGTTGAAAATAGGAATATATTAAATGAGATTAAATAGTCCTATTATTAATTGGTACATACTTATTTAATGTAAAGTCATACCGTCTGCAGATTGGAGGAGTATTTATGCAACCAGATCTGTCCGCGCGGGATAAAAAAAGACAAAATAAGTAGTCTATAACTAATAGCACTTTTCCAGATTATGTTCTACATCTGTATCAAATTTCATCAAGATCCATTGAGTCGTTCCGGAGATATCTTCAAACATCCATCCATCTAAACTTTCGCATTTATAATACTAGCTTTTACCCGCGACTCTGTCCGCGCGGAATAAAAAAAAGCACACAAGATAAAAAAAGTTCCTATGTCCATCTCCTAGTTCTAAGCTAACTCCCCATCAATTTTCAGCTAAATCAGTTCGACCGATCTTGAGTTATAAATAGTGTAACTAACACGACTTTCTTTTATATATATAGATTAGTAAGATATTATCATACCACTGGGTATCAATCTTCAAAGTATACGTACATAAAGTATAGATAACATATGTAATTTCACTTATCTTTTTAAAACTTAGAAAGATTTTCTTTAGAAATTTCAACAGTGAAAATCAACTTTAAGTCCAACATTTCATTCCAACTTCTTGCATATTGTATTATTAAAGTGGTACATTTTTGTTGATAAGTCCAAGTCCAACACATTCAATAATATTCGCTTCTCCTTCATCTTTTATTGTGAATTTCACCTGGAATTGTAAAAAAAAACATATTCAATAAAAAAAATTTACATCAATTTAATTTAGAACTTTAAAAGATAATAGATATTTCTAAATATAATGCATTTAAAATAAAAATGTGAGCACCAATTACTTAGATTTGCAAAAAGATTACAAAATTTCAATAAATTATTCATTGAACTCGGAGATTTAATAACGATTTTATATAGTACTAGCTGTGGCCCGCGACTCCGTCCGCGCGCAGTTAAAAAAAAAAAGAAAAATGTTGTCCGATTCTCAGACCTACTGAATATGCTCACAAAATTTCATGAGAATCGGTCAAGCCGTTTCGGAGGAGTTTAACCACAAACACCGCGACACGAGAATTTTATATATTAGATGTTTTATAGAACCTATTTTTTTTATCTAATAGCTATGACGTCACGAAATAGTTATACAGACCTTTGCAATGAGTTCTGCTATGTATATAGCAGTGCGGGTGTGCAGAGTGACCTCTCCACATTTGACTGCGGACCTACCTTCACTCAGCAACATGTAAATTATCATCTGGTCCTAGAATTATTAAACAAAACAGGCATTAATTTTTTTTTTAGAACTGTTACAAGAAATTTCTACTCTGCTGTACATAAAAATTACAGATAAGAAATATTATTTTTAATTTCTTCTTTTTTTGTTTCATTGGTTTTTAAATTAATTAATTATTATATATATGTAAGAATATTTTTTTTAATATAATGTACTAACTTGAGCATGTTTGTCAAGACAGGCGCCGCAGCGCAGGGCCGCGGTGACGTCGGCTGCGGCGCATCGGCCCAGCGCGTAGGGCTCCGCCCCACGCCGTCCCAACGCGTCACCACCCAACACACAACCAGTACTAGTCTCGCAAGCAAGACTACAACAAAACATACATTATTAAATTATAATAATATATTACAAAAAAATTATGTTACTCGATGGTATAGACAAACCGTGAATTTTGAAATCTAGATTAAGCATGGTTTTCGGACAGTTCGATCAAACAACTTGTCAGAGTGCGGGAATACTCACACAATACCGTTGCAGTTGTCGGGTGCCATGTTTTGGTCTTCCTTGTATGTTTGTATATTGACATTGGGTAAGTTAGTCAGCTCCGAACGCGCACCGTCAGACATTTGATAAGCCATCTGATTTTGACAAATAAATAAAGAAATTAAACATAGCCAAAAAAATACATTACACAAGGTAGATCGTAAAATTTACATTTTCCTCACGCATTTTAAATGTCTATTTTTTGAAAAAAAAAAAACAGTTACTAACACAAGAATTACAATACTGTTATTTCACAGTAAGGAGGTTAATATTTAACATATCAAATATAATTCAAAGATATACCTTAATAGGCAACCTGCCTGCAACAAAGCTCCAGCCCTGTACACATTTAACAACTCCCTGATCAGTCATATCAACACCGTGCAGCTGCCGCACTGGCTTGATATCAAATGTCACATGACCTCCACCACGGGGGAAATAACTGTAATATAGAAATGAGAGAAAGTAATAAAAAATATGTAGAGTAATTTTTACATTTAACCAATATATACATTGCAAAAATTAAAAAAAAAACTGAGTATTATAGTTTACAGGTAGCGGCTCTTAGCCGTAGGCCTCCCAAGTAGGGTTGGCGACAGGCAGGCTGCCGGCCGTAAAAACTAAAGCCAACACTTTAAGGTTTTATAACCTTGTGTGCCGACCCCACGTGAGTGGGAAAAGGCCAGGGAGATGATGATGAGGTAGCGGCTCTTAACTTCTTGCAAGTGGGCTGCCCAAAACACAATGTTAGTAGGTGTATTGGAGCATAGCGGGATGTGGGGAGAGGGCACTGTGCAGTAAGACTTTGGTCAAGATATTTGAATAGGATAATACATCGATCACAAACTCAATCTAATATATAAAATTCTCATGTCACAGTTTACGTTCCCGTACTCCTCCGAAACGGCTTGACCGATTCTCATGAAATTGTGTGAGCATATTCAGTAGGTCTGAGAATCGGCCAACATCTATTTTTCATAACCCCCCCCCCCATTTAGTTTTTTTTAACTGCGCGCGGACGGAGTTGCGTGCGACAGCTAGTATATTTAAAAAAATGAAATGGATTGTCATATCAAAGAAATTGTATTAAAACTTACCCCCTTCTATGTATCTTCCAGGAAAAGTCCACTTTGAACTTTAGTAGCAGTGGTCGTAGGACCACACACATGTAGTCAATCTGAGGTGCCATATCTGCGTTGGTGCCACCTTTAAGATCCAGTGTGACGGGCCCATCTGCCATTAATGCACAGGGTAATGCCACTTGGAGAAGTAAACTGATAGATCTGTAAATATTTTACAAATAATAAAAAATTTATAATCTATGTCACCTGCACCTTTATCTGCATGGAATAAAAAAAGTTGTGTAAACTAGCTAATGCGCTAATCTAGATTGCAATCTCTATTGCATATTTCATTCAGATCTGTTTAGCCTTTCTAGAGTTAAGTAAGAATAAAAATTCATCCAAACTTTTGCATTTTTAATATTAGTAAAAGAAAAGTATATTGTACATCAACTCTTTACCCTGCTGTCTGTGTGTCAGCGACGTAATGGCCTCCTCGTAGCTTGCCAGGGATGAACTCAACATCTGTAGACCCAATGCTGGCACCTTTGAGTTTGGCTCTACACATTTCTGCTACCAACTGAATACCTAAATAAATAAATATCTTAAAAAGACTGCATTTCATTTAAGTTTAAATTAGGAATAACATCAAACTTTTAAATGTTTTAAATATCTGGGAGTTATAGCTTTAATAATGATTACAAAAAATTTATTAAAATGGAATCTTGATAAATAGTTTAATGGAAAGAAATAAATTAGCGTAAATTTAGGATGAGAACTCTACACTAAGGGAATCGCCAATTCACTATGTAGACATTAAACAAATAACCTTTCAAATGTTGAGCAGCTAAGCCGGGTTTACTTCGCTTTGCTCTTATGTTCATTACCCGTACTGGTATTCCTAGGATAGCACTAAGTGATATAGAGTTTCGTAGGATTTGTCCGCCCTGGAATATAAAATCGTAATTAGAAAAAAGTATTTGTATTTGCCAGTAAATTATTGCACAATTATTTTATTTTACCTACCCCTTCTAAAACACTCCCATCAATCTCCATACATTGTGACATGGTGAAAATATATTAACTTCTTTTATTTAATTTTTTTTATTTAGTTTTAGTTAGCGGTAAGTGAGAGTAAAATAAATTTAATTACTAGTAATTAGTAAATACTTGAATTGAATTTGCCATTTCAAATCTGACAACTGAAAACCATTGACAAATACTTAACTTTGACAAATTTGTAGCAGTCTGACAGATCCGTCAAAGAGATCTGTTGGTGGTAATTTGCTATTTTACAAATTTTTTATAATAAAACAGGATATCTTTCTGTTACATAAAAATTATAAAAACGGAAAAAGGTTTAAAAGACGAGTAAAAATAAGATCTTAATATCCATCAATCTATTTTGAAAATGATCATTTTAAATAAATTTGCTAATTCATTAAGACTCAAACTAATAATGGAGAAAAATTAACAGTCACGAACTTCAACAGCCGCATTTAACTCTGAACGAAGGAAAAACTTCTAAGCAATGACTTATCCATTTATAGATAATAGACATCAGTTTCAAAAACGCAAAATTCATCAATCGTTAACAAAACGTCAGTTTTGGTTTTGACGTATTGAGCACCGCGCAAAATGTCAATACTTGTTTTGTTAAGTTTATTTTGTGAAATGGAGATTAATTTCTTAATTTAATATTTGTGAATATAATTTGTGAGGCCTTATTTTATTATTGTGTTGAGCAAGTAGCTGCTGTGTGATACAATTTTAATGAATTATTAATAAAGGTGATTATATTTTGCTGCATTGACAAAGATGCAGCGAAAGCCAGGCTTCCCCGTGGCCAATTGCAGTATTAAAATGGTAATGAAGTTTTTAATGCCTTTTGTAACATTCACTCTAGATTTTTATCGAAGATTTCTGTATGGTGAAAAAGGTGGTAAATTTTTAAAAATCAATAAATGAGGTTGTCATTACTATCATCAAAAAATTTTATTTTTCAAAAGTATGGTAAAAGGTGCTGTATGTTTTACTATGCTAGTTTATACTAGTTAGAAAGTAAGATAGAAGCAAGTATTAATTAAAATAATATGCTACTTTATTTGCATGAAGATAATATTTAAAAAGACCAAAAACCCTTTAGGTTTTTAAACCAGATTCATTTCACAATAGATTGAGTTTTGTTGAATCTAAAATGTTAGATAGTTTTTCTGTCTCTCTGTTATAAGCGTATTCAAATCTTTTAATTATAATACAGCCAGATGCAAGCACGCCTGAGATCAGTACTGGTGAGGAGGACTGGGAACCCCCACAGCGACGGCAGCAGCTGATCAACTTTGGTCACTCCCAGTGGGGCTTCAACAACTGGAGCTGGTCTGTCAGCAAGCAAGATCTTGGTATGTAATCAGTAATTAGTTAAAAAAGAAAATTATAGTTATATGTGCAAGGAAAGTTGAAACAAATTTTTATTAGAATGTAATAAATTATTCAATTCTGCATATTTTTCAGCATATTTTAACATATTAATAATTTCAATCCCACTACAATGATAAAATTTAATGACTATATGTTCGGATGCCCTTTTAGATTTCGTGGATTGTGTGGGAAACAAGTGTACAGCTGGTGTGGCAGCATTTGTGTTGGTGACAGTGAAGAGTTTTGACATACACAGGGAGAATGTTGGCTATGCTACTGCACTTGGCCCTAGCAAGGGCTCTGCTATACATAGAGCTAGAAAGGTAATTACAACAGCTTTATTTATATGCCATGAGATATAAAATTTTTGATGTTTTAAAAACTATAAAATTGTAATATTATTATTATTTACAGTGTGCAGTTACAAATGCATTGCGAGAAACCCTGTTGAGTTTTGGCGGGAGTGTAGCCACAGAGCTGACGGAGCTCCTCGAAACAAACAAAGTGGAAGCCGCTCCGCCACCCCCGGAGCCGGTCAAAGAGAACAACCAGAATGTAGCCAACAAGCAGGAGCCCAAAAACAGCCCCCTCAATAAAAATATACGAAAGGACTCTTCGGATAGCAGTGCCTCATTGAACCGACCCGTCGTCCCTCCGGCAATCAAGAATGCAGTGCTGACTCCCGCGCCGCCTGTCGCCAAGGCGCACCCCATGCCCGCCAACCTGCCGCCCGCCGCTAATGTGCCTCGAGCGCCGCGACCCCCCGCCCCGCACCCACCGCCGCAGCATGCGCAGCACCCGCAGCACCCGCAGCACCCGCAACACCCGCAGCACGCACACATGCGCCCAAACTCCAACGTAAGTTTCGTCCTGCCCGTGATGAGTGGTGTCGTGCCCCCCCTCTACCCGCCGCCGCGTCTGGCGCCCCCCCACGTCGGTCCGCCTCATATATTCCCCAACGCGTACTACGAGTACTCGGCCGGCCCGTGGCACTTTACCTACGAGAGCTTCGACCGACATCACAGCAATGTCAACTTGAATTTCAACATACCCCCAAAAAACCTCGTGGTCAATTCCCGGTCCGGTTCAGAATGTAAGAACGCATGTGTGCGGCCGGCCGGGCTGGAGGGCGAGCCGGTGCAGTACGGCCCTCCGCAGAGCCAGGGCTGCTGGATAAAGCCCACCATCTTCTATGATGGCTTCTGGACGGAGCAGAAAGTGAAAAAATGGGTGGCCGAGCAGGTCGAGAAGCAGTTCCCTGACGAAAGTTTCCACAAGGCGCACTCCCCCAGCGCCGGGCAGGACGCTACGCCGCCTAAATCTTAATTATGTTAAGCGTCTCATTCCTTACATGATGTATTCAGTAGTTTGATGTGTAAAATATCTCTTGAATGTGGTGTTAGATGAAAGTAAGCGACATAGATTTCAATTATCTAAGGATTACAACATTTAACTTCGTATTGACTGCATTTTCTATCACTTCACTTAGTGAGGGGACTGAATGACAGACATGTAAACACTTGAGCGATATGTTTGACAAATGAATAATAATTGAATTATTTAATAATTTAGGAAAGCTTTCGGAATTTTATCAAAACCAGCGTACTCTGACGTACGTCTTATTGCGGTAGATGAGTGAAAATGAATTCTTACAAACCATAAAGACTCTATGTCTTTGATAATGTGTTTATCAATGAGTTGATATGTTGTTTAAATATTGACTTGAAACCGTTCCAAAAAACTTATACATATCTTTATATCGGTTTTAAAATTTGAAATGATAATGTGTGTTTAATTTACGTAAATATTATAACACAGAAGTTCTGGAATCTTCGGTGATTTAATTTTTCTTGCCATATGACATGAGTCATGGTTTTTAATGAGTATTTGAGGTGTCCGACGCTAATAATGGCAACCCTAAAGTGAAGGATGGTAGAAAAGAAAGTTGATTTTGAAAGGTGACGAGAATGAATTTACCAAGTGCCCCAATATCTCGAAACACTGCCAACTTACGGAGAAAACCTCCGAAAAATTATGACCGATATGAAATTATTTTTTGGTTTTTCCCTCTTCAATTGTCAATTGTGTATTACCTCTAATGTTGCCATTAATAAACAAATGGGATGGGAAATACGATACCAACACTGTCGTTTTTTTACAACTCCATTGTGACACTTGTACGAATACATAAATATTGTCTCTGTTTTGTCAAAAAAAATATGACAGAGATACAAATATCTGGTACAAGATTAACGGCAGTGGAGTTAAATGGTAACTAAGAGTGTGTGTTTTATCGCTTGATAGCTACATATGGAGTAATGAGCCTTAGATAGCACTTGAAGTTAGTGATTCTATTTTAATCATTAGTATTTTTTAGTAATTTTTTTTTGGTAATATTTCTAAAATCGGTAAACTATTTTTTATTGAATTTTTTCCAAGTTACTAGTATTAGGGTTAAGTGTTATTAGTGTAAGTGCTTTATACTAGGTCGTGATTTTACGTGTGATTTGAATTGGGTTTTATAATTCACTTATCGTGGGTTTCTGAGACAAAAATCTCTGTATAAAACATATCTAAAATATGTTTTAAACGAAGATTTTAGTATCTGAACATACACGGTTGATGTTCTATTGGATGACGTAGTGTGTAAAGATATGACAGTGTTTTCCAACATTTTTTTTATCTGTATTCCCAATTATAGTGGAGACTTGCAATAGTCATATATATAATGATTATAATATTAGTAAGATTTACATTTTAATTATGGAATTCACAATATTGATGTTTTAAAGAATTTTGGTCACTATTGTGTGAAATATTTCCTTTCGTCTTAAATTCTGTCTAGCCGTAATTAGTTGCAGTTTCTACGACTGCCTGGCTTATAATAAAATAAATTGTTGAAGTTTAATAAATGATTTTTTTTAATACAGTTGCGAAAAAATTAAGCAGATCACAAACAAACTTGTTTGCAACACACGGTGCCAACCGTAAAAGAATATAAGCAGAGATTTTTTTATTTTCTTCACCCATTCTGGGTGGGCAAAGGGAACTATGCCCTTACAGCCAAGTCTTCAGTAGATTATTTTTATTGATATGAAATGAAAATGAAATTTAATGAGATGAAATGAAACCTAACCTAACTCATTGCATGAAATCATTAAATCTGATATTGAAACAAATTAGTAACTTCATTGTAGAAATATTTACATGAATCATAAAAACTTCGTGGTTTGTTTTTTCTTTTTAATAGACATTATTTTGACAGTTGGGAAAGAGAACGCACGAGTTTGGAAAAGGTAAAGAAAAAGCACGAGTATGTAATAGCCCACTTCCCGAACGCTATACGTCACTGCAATACGCCACTTTTTGAGCAACTGTATTAAAAAAATATTTAGAACATGTTTAAATTTGGGAAACACTGTTTTCAGTTGTAGTGAACTTAGCCTTCGATATAAGATAACTCGCCTCATACACTTATATGGGATTTTAGTCTTTACACAAAATGCTGCTCAAAATTCTTATTAGGTATTAGAGATAACGTAAAATAAAGTTAACCAGTAGTTTGATATGAATGTTGTAGTGATATTGTTTGCGCGGGAATTATGTCGGAATGGAATTGTGAAGATGGAATAGGTTTTACGTAGACTTTAAAACCATATTGTGTGGGTTTACAATATATGTTTTTATTGTAATAATAAATATTGTTTGGAAACTTGAAAATGTTTCATTGTTTTAATTTTTTTTTTGAATTTACGTTTCTTTTTTATCCATCACAATATTTATTTTTCTACATTATTACGGAATATTACATGTTTTCTTATTTACTGAAAATATTGAAAATTGGACGTAAAAACTTTAAATTGCAGAGAAATTAAAATTATCGAGCTTTTATAGAAGATATTTTTAACAATCCTTTAAGCTTGCAAGAACACTTCTTGCTAAATGGTCTAGTTCGACCGATGTAATCAACCTCACATAAGATAGCGGGGAAGGGGATGGACAGGAAATTTCAGTTTTTATATACTGTTCATTAAATATACCAGACACATCTGCAACATTATCTATGGATAGAGGTAGCTTCGCTATTCTAGCTATATTAGGTGGTCGCTTGCTTGTTTGCCACCTTTTTATATATTAGAAGGGTATAGGTGGATTAAAGCGGCGCTTGGTGAACAGGAGGCGAGCGGGGCGGGGGCTGATGCGGAGGAGGAGGCGCGGGCGGAGAGGAAACGTCGCCAGAGACAAGCGCAAGAGGAATTCCGACTCAAGCAGCTGCTCAAGCAGAAGACGGGAGCGGGTTAGCATTCAGCATTCAATAATGCAAAACTCAGCCAAATAATTATTTAAAACATCTTCAAACGATAAGTTGACTTAAGATTTTGTGGGTCCTTGGAATATTAGATAGGACTAATATATAACTTTCTACTTTTTTTCATAATTTATTACGTACTTTTATAGTTTTGTGTTACTATTTTCTCTTGTTTTTCTTTTCATGATTGGAGATAGTTATAATTTCCTTCTTCTTAGTGTTTTATTTTTTTTATTTATTAAATTTTTTAAAATTTATTTCTTTTCTTTTAATAACCCTAGCACGACTGAAAATGATTCCAAGTATCGTTAGAAAAAGGGAATCTATTTTAAAACAATGCTTTGAAGACAATCCACGGCTTCGTAAAATATTTGTTTTTGTTTTGAACATGTAATGTCTATGGTCTGGGAGCTCGCTTGCCTCTTACAAGTCATCCCCCGTTGTCAACAGATGATCAAGAGGTGTCCAAAGACAACAGCAGTGTAGACAACTTTCTGATGGGGATCGCGACCCAGGATATAGCGGTAGAGGCTTCTGGTGCTGAAGAGGGCAAGAGGAAGTCTCCCGACCACGACCTTGTCCACGTTCCCAATAAGAGGAGGAACAGCTTTGTTAGCAAACTGGATGTACTATAGCCAGTGTTTTATATCAGACTCGAAGGACCATATTGTCATCTTTTAATTTGAAGTTTGTTTTGATAAATTCAAAAAAGGTTATGTTATAGGGAAGTATAAATAAAAAACACTTTCCAATGAACTCAAATTTTAATTTCTAACTAATTAAGATTCTTACACACGAATATATACAAAAAAAAAAACCTCGCGAACACGAAAATAATCCAATTGTACTCAGGTTAAGAACAAAAAAGAACACCTCTTTAGGACGAACGATAAAACAAAACTTATCCATACATACCTTAACTAAGTTAAACTAATAGAATAGGGCCAGTCCCAGCGAAATAAAATTACAAATAAACCTACATAAAGCAGCCATTTTGTTAACAAAATGGCGGTACGTTGACAATTCAAATTGAAACAACTTAGTTATAAAGACAACTTAAATTGGTTGGCACGCGATTACTTATACTTATAAGTTTTCAAGCCTTTTTTCTTAATCAGGGGTAGACTGAGATAACAATATCTCTAGTTAATCAGTTTTATTTCTTGTTAGTAAAAATCAGTCGCAAATAGTAGGAAAACCGACAACTTATATACTTTAAGTTTTATAAAAAAGCTGTCACTTCTTTAAACAAAAAATAGCAACACGTTAAATGACGCCATATTGTCTCTATATATCTTCCTACAAAAAAATTTTAGTTACAAGGAAGGGTAAAAAATGTAGTTCTTTCCTCTGTCATAGTGTCAATAAATAAGCATTTGCCTACATGAAACATTTATAGCCATCTCTATGGTATTAATTATTATAAAAGATATATGTTATTCTGATCTACACATATATAACATATATAATTTTAAATTGTGACCTGATACATTGCACTATCATATATATATATTTATATTGATAACTGCATAAAATATATAAACATATAAGTAGAAAAAAATACTTATATGTTTAAATAAAACAAAAAAAAATCTAGTGATATATATGTATATGATAAAATAATATATGAATTTTGAAAAAAAAAACCTACTCATTTAAATATGTACAATTGATAATTTTAATCGATTATAATAATTTTAGTAGAAAATAAGATATAACTTGATTATCAATTTACTTGAAAGCTGTTTTACTTAAGTTAAGTTGGACATTTTACATAACTAAAACAACTTCTACGTGAAATTACAACCGTCTAGTAAACATTATAAAGATATAAAGCAGGTTTTTATATATTTCGAAAATATATTTAACTATATTCACTACATACTACTGTTAACATATATACATATATGTGTATATATTTATATAGGCTACATATAATAACTCACATAGTATATAAACTAGTATGAATGTATGATTTGTATGGAAAATTGATTTTTAATACAGTTTAACTTGAAAAAATCTCTTTTATGTTGTTTTCTGATTTATTTTATGTATAATTTAATGTTATATTGTAAAAAAAACTTTTGTAAACAACTTATTCTTATGAAATTATTATATTTATTATTAAAAATATTAACACAGTTCAATATAATATATAGAATATGCTAACTATTTCAGTTTTACAGTCAAGTGGAAGTAATTCCGCGTACAGTCTGATGAGTGTGGTGCCGGAGGCCTAATTTAAGTCCTCTTTCCCTTCCCACCCTTTTCTTTTAAGGAAAGGATGAGAAGGGGAGGTGGATTTGATGGAGGAGATGCATAGGAAGGTTAAATATTCTCTATTTGTGCGTCTCCTCCTACGTCCATTGAGGGTAGGTAACGCATCTGCAATTGGTAATGTGTATGAGCAGCGGTCGCTTCGCCATTTCGGCGAATTCATGTGACCGCTTGCTCGTTTGCCACCTTGTAATATAAAAAAATAGTAATTTGATTAACCCTTTCACGCTTAAGGAAAATATTTTTCCCTTTTACAAAAATCGTTATCGATTATTATTTAATCGATATTTTTAAAGGGTTAATTTAAAATTTAAAAATAAATGTTTTAAAGAAAAAAAATAACAACGTACTTAACTTATAACATTTGTTTGAAAAAGTTTTTTGTTTTATTCTGTCTATATATTATATTGAATAGTGTTTTTGATATATGTTATTTCTAGAACATTTGGATTTCAAAGGCAGTATTGTTTCGGAGTAGAACCTTAAAGGAATATATTACATATCATAATATTTAAAGAATTTATTCATTTATTAAAGGAATTAGACATATTATTTAGGGGAAAGTAGACTAGTATAAAATTAATACATAACTTTTTATGTATGATCATTTTTAAAGATATGAATTTCTTTAAGGTTCTCTCATTTGGTGTTACAAGTATTATATACTAAAGAAGTGCATATATATTTATCCATAGTTTACATCGGACATATATGGGTAATTATTTACGATTTATATATGTTATTTTGATATATATTACTACATATAAAATTATATTTTATGACTCCAAAATCAATATATATAACGTTATCATCCTTCTGTTTAGCGGTGGTTAGTAGACTTGATAAATTATATTTGTCTATAAATCAGGTCAAATGAACATTCAATTCAAGTTAATTATCCTATTTTTATCATTTACTTAGTGACAAAGATCTGTGATAATTAAAATAATATATAACCACTTACATTGTGGCTTTTAGTGGACATTATTGAAATGTTGTCACACACAAATTATCTTTCGCGTAAGATTCGACCATTTTGTGGACAATCTGAAATAAAATACATATTTATATGTAGTTTCAATTAAATGTCTAAATGTAAACAGAGAAATAACAAACATGGCGCATGTTGCATACGAAGAGAGAAGAGAAAAAAAACTTGAGAGGTGTCAAGGGACACCCGGATGGAACGAAGTTCCTATAAATTTTCGTTATATATTGTCACGTAGTTGCCATGGTTACTATAGCAAAAAGTGTCGTAACAACTTTTCGTAAGAATTTTTTCCGTCTAGCCCCCTTTCACAACGCGCGATAAGGAACTTCGTTCCAATTATATTTTTTATTTCTATAAATCCCATGAAATATCCACTTCCTTTTTACTTCTTATTAGAGAATAATGGGAAGGGGAAGAGAACTATAATTTCTCATAGACATAGTAATACATACAATGTGCAGTATGTTCAGAGACGCGAGCACTACACGATGACCTCCTCCTGCTCCTTCTCTCGCTGGCGCACCGCCACCGCCGTCTCCACCAGCAGGTACAGGCATTTGAACTTGTCCCGCTCGCCCTCACCACCACCACCACCACCACCCGCCTGCGGACATACACACAAACACACAGTGTAATTATAGTGTAAATCTTTAGATAGGTGAATGAAGACATCTCTGAAACAGATCGACAGATCTTGATGAAATTTGGCACAGATGTAGAATGTAATTTGGAAGAACATATAGACCAGTGATTCTCAACCTTTTTTTTTACGGCACATATTTAACGATTTCAAAATTTGGCGGCACACAAAGAAAAATATAAATATTATCTACTTACTACAACACACTGCATAAATAGATTATCAACTGTATAAAATTAGTTGTATCTATATGACATTTCATGTTAAAAGTTTTTATTTTTAAATTTTTATTTTTAAATGATATAATTTAATAATATTAACATTATCATATATTTGCAAAATTTGGCGGCACACTTTTGATATTTGGCGGCACACAAAAGTGCCGCGGCACAGTGGTTGAGAATCACTGATATAGGCTATTAGTAAAAAATATTTTAGAGCCTCTTAAAACTAGTATCAATTGATCGGACAAGTGTAAAATTATTTCATTGACATTCCAATACTGTTAAACGGCAATCATAAACCACTATATACAGTTTTATCAAACTATTCGTCAATTTATATTCATTTGATACATACCATACAAAGAGATATTTGATGAATATGCCAAAGTAGTTTGTCAAACATGTTTGACAGTATTTGTGCATGTTTGTCGTGTACCTGCAGCGAGCGACGCAGCGGGTGCGGCAGCTGCGGCAGGTGTGCGAGCTGAGGGTGCCAGCCGCCGCCGTCGGCCCCGCCCCCGCTGCTGCTGGCCCCGCCCGCCCCCGCCCCCGCCCCGCCCTCCTCCCCGCCCTCGTCAGAAGTGCGCACAGTCACCACCGCAGCGCTCCTGTCGCAAACACAATCTCCTCTCACACCGAGAACCACACACATCTAAGTTTGCTATCATTTGCTAAAGTTGATATAACTTTAAAATGTACCTTTATCAAGTAGAAAAATTTTGCGTTTTTGAAATTAAATATCTAAATAAGACATTTAACTTCATAAAGATACGTTTTATGCTTTTGTTAAAAGTTGTTAGTGATCGCAAACTTTTTTAATGTTTGTGTACATATTACAGACTATTACATAACATATTAACTATCGAATATTAATTCATATTTATCTCAATGTTTTAATCTTGTTTGGTACAATAATGTATTGACATTATATTTACTGTTTGTTTGTTCCATATATGCATTTAAAATATATACAATATGCCATACTTGAGGTCAGTTTCATAGTAACTAGTATACGTAAGTGTGTCTCACCCTCTGGCGGCGGGATGCAGGTCGCGGTCCTCAGGCCCATAGCGGATGACAGACTGCCACACGGAGGGGTCGTACTTGACCTCCTCCTCGCTGACGGCACTGGAGGAGTAGTCCTCTTCAGCGCCCTCACCATCTGCGTCACCATCGCTGCGGTACACCAGCAGACCATCTCCATAGTCGTGGTCGCGCCCGCGCTCTCCATCACCCTCGCCGTCGCCCTGCAACAATATCACTTTTAAATATACAATAAAAAATATATATCTTTAATAGGGCTTTTCTTAATGCCTAGTTTATTCAATTCCAGTCCAGCGATTGAATTCAGCACTGGATTATGACTAGAAAAAATATAAATAAATTTATCAATATTCAATTTTAACGAGTTTCTTCTGTAGAGTTTCTAGAAAAAGCCATATCTACAAGAAAAACAATTAGAACTATGTAAAAATATATGCGAATAAATAATGTGACCGCTGTAAGTTATATGTGTAGGTTACCTCCTGCTCGTTGTCCCAGGAGCCGACGAGGAGTCCGGCCTGAGTGCCGGAGGAGCCGAGCTGTTTGCGGCCGCGGCGCGAGATTGTGTAGTGCAGCGGGTCATGGCCCTCGCGCCTGATCATCTCAGGCAGAATGCGGCGCCGCGCATTTATGAACCAGTTGCATACCTGTATCATAAATAATACAATTTTAGAGTAAATAACAACTAGAATACGCTCAAACTAAAACTTGGTGGTCTTTAAAGACTCACTGCCACAGAGTAATTTATTGGAGATTAAGGCTGGCTGTTTAGTGTAGATTTATTTACTTAACGGCTGAGACGACAGTATGGGAAGGAGAAATCGAATGCACAGTAAGATTACGGGTCGCTGTGGTGATTTGTCTCCAAGCACAATTCTTTCTTCTAGATTCATATAACAACATTGTTATTTACTTATTCTTACTAACTTAATCGATTCTTAACAACTTCCTTATGAAGTACCCAATTGTCTTGGAATTTAAAGACAATAATGTATACAGTTGATGTAACAAATGTTTACAAACTTGTAGCACAGTGAGGTTGGCCTCCTGGCTGAGTGTGAGTTTCTCCGCATCGCTGGGATAGGCATTGTACCGATGTTCGTACAGCCAGCGCTTTAATATCTTGACAGAGTGCTTGGGCAAGTTGCCGCGTCTCTTGCGCACCGCCACCATGCCGGGCGGCGGCGCGTGCGACAACGCGTGCTGTAACGCACGCCGCGATCTGTCCGCCTCACCGTCGGTACCGGACTCATTCTCGTCCGTCGACGACGTCGATGGGAAACGTTCACGTCCTGGAAAACAAAATTAATTGTTGATTGGTGTATAGAATCTAAACAACACTACGACACGACTGACAGAGACCTTCAATTTAAGAAATAACAAAGGGAATTTACACTTGAGTATTGCTCAGATTGTCATTTTTATTTAATCATCTTGTGTAACTTGACTAATCGTAGGTTTCTGAGACCAAAATCTCTGTATAAAACATATCGTCATCCCTGTCATTATTTTTGACGAAACAGAGATTACAATATGTTTTAAACTGTGATTTTTGTCTCAGAAACCCACGGTAACAGTTTAAATTTTAACGATACGTATCTCTTAAGTAAAAAATCAGTAAACATTATTCTGGGAAAGTCAATACATCAATCTGAAAGCGATCCATCACTGCTTGAAGTTGGGGCTTCGTGAACATTCGGTGATCACTCACAACCATCGCATTTACTTTGAGTGTTGTAACATCACTTTTAAATATATTTTATACTTCTAAAGCATCCATCTTACAACTCACATAAGGAGGAGTCGAGAGATCTGTATGAAATCCTTTGTGTATCATTAATTCAAAAGACTTTTCTCTGCTTATCCATCCGAGTATTAAATTATCGTATTCCGTTTTGACTCTTGTGTTCATTCTTACATATCGTCCCTTACCTAAGAAGTCAACTTTACAGACGACGTAAAAAACTGTCTATTTAAAAAAATCGGTGGATTTTTTAGTAATTTATTAATAAATACACTATTTAGTGGTTAAGAAATAATTTTTTATTGAGTTTATTTGAGTCTATGAAGCTACGCCTCCGTGGACAGTGGCCCTTAGTTAAACATAAAAAGAAAATTTTTACAACCCTCCTATTTTTACCATCGTTCAGACTATTCGCTGTAAAAGGGTAATAATTCCTAATGTAAAGGTCCCTCTTAAGTGTAACTTGATTGATCAATATACCTCGACCACGGTTTGTTTACGTTTTCAAAACGACCCTTTACATAGACGCAGTATATTTAACGATAGTAGAACTTATCATTATATATTTAGATGCTAAAATGCTTTGCAACCAATTATCCTTTTTACTTAAGTAGTAAACTAATCCGTGATGCGTGAATTAGCGCTTAGGAAATGTCTTGCAAAGAGTATGTAACTACTTCGTAGTAAGAGTCGGGACTTAGAACAATTTTCATTTTCTCAATTTGTACGGTTGCCAGAATATATATGTTTTACTTCAAATATGTCAGTTGTGATAGAAAAAGAACGCGTGATGATAGAGTGAGAAGGGATGGCGGCCATGGAAACGCCGCCAAACTCATACAAAATAAATTTATTCGAAGTTTCGCTAGCCTGATGTCTTGTAAATCTAATATATAAAATTCTCGTGTCACAGTTTTCGTCACCGTACTCCTCCGAAACGGCTTGACCAATTCTCATGAAATTTTGTGAGCATATTCAGTAGGTCTGAGAATCGGCCAACATCTATTTTTCATTTTTTTTTAACTGCGCGCGGACGGAGTCGCGGGCGACAGCTAGTATTAGTATATCTATGAAATGTAAAATAGTATAGACAACGATTTCTGTATGATCTGACATGTGTCTGATGTGACAAATAATAAACAATAATAATAATAAATGTTCTCTATTATTTATGGCCATATTTTCAAATCTTGTTCCATCATAATATATTAATAGTATAAAAACAATTGTTTTTCTTTGACAAACGTTAATAACCTTTTCATTTCGCACAGCAAGCGACTGAGTGTAAATGGATATATGAGTAATATACAAACATAACATTTTCTTCGCGGGACGCTATTGAAAGCATCAACGCAGCGATATATACAAAGAGCACCTAAATAAACGGATTGTTTCATTGCTACAGTAACCATATTTGTTATCTTTTTAATTAAATTGATAACGTTTTTATAGGTTACTAGTTGTCGCCCGGGACTCCGTCCGCGCACCGTTAAAAAATGGGGGGGGGTATGAAAAATAGATGTTGGCCGATTCTCAGACCTACTGAATATGCTCACAAAGTTTCATGAGAATCGGTCAAGCCGTTTCGGAGGAGTACGGGAACGAAAACTGTGACACGAGAATTTTATATATTAGATAAAAATGTTTCTTACATTAATAATTCATATAATTAAGACTGCTATACAAAGTTATTAAATTAGAGGGTCTATCCGTTTATTTCTCGAGCCATGGTCACTCGAGTAATCAGTCGGCTACATAAATCCGGGCGTTCAACAAAACATTCTAGACACATGTTTCAACAAATATCCCCTCTTTTCCCCGCAAACCTTCTGCCGTGTTAAATTAATATTGTTAAATTAACTTGGAAAAGCATATTTAGCACTATTTGTTACTTGATATAAATGTTTTTAAAGGTTTATAAAAATAAACCAACAATTCAAACCTACAGAATAATGAAAACATGAGTGCGAATGAGTTAGATAATGGAAAAATGATTTGATAGATAAATTCGCAAACTAATGACATGTTGATGACATATTTTTACCACAAATAGAGTCGAGAGAGAGGAAATGTTATAGCTTTTTTTTAAAAAGAAAAAAATAGATACTATTTTATCGGCAACTAATAAACATACTTTTTTTTTATTTTGATACATGTTATGTGTTAGTTAAAATTAAACAAAATGTACTTTACGTCTAAAAGACTGCAATAACAAAGGCGCAAGGTCAGACGGACGCGGAAACTGCGTCGGAAGCTATTCGGGGGCGAGGGGGAAGCAAGTGCCAGGGGGTTGGATCGATCGGGGTCGACGGCCCGAGGGTGTCGGGCCAGTACCGCCAAACTCACCCCTTGTTATGCACTCAACTCGTAAAATAACATTGTAAAAGTGAAAGGTGTTAACTTAATCCATTGCTTTACTTTTTAATTTTTATTTGGCAGGTTGCCAAAATAAAGTTGAAAATACAACGTCCATTTTTACTCTGGACCTCGTATTTTCAACTGTAACTATGCTATCAATGTAAGTACCTTATGTTGATGACATAGTTTTACATTTAAAGAACTGAAAACACAACAATAGAAAGACACACGACTAACAAGAGGGAGAAACTTGAAAGATAATCCACAACAAAAGCATACGGCTCCTTTATTATTTATTTATTTACATTACATTAACCTACAAAGCGCGCAGCACAGACGAGCGTATGGAGTTTACAACTTACAATCTTCACGAAGAATCTGCTTAGTTTCCTTACCTTGTTATATTGACATTAAATTAGATTACGATACATGTGAAATTTATTTTTTAAGTCGTTTTGGAAGATATTTTGTGTCTCAGTTGTATTGCGTTAGAAATCGGATGACATTACATCATTACGACATACTTTCCGTCGAGCCCTTTAACACTGAGACGTCACAGGCCTAAAGACGCGAACACCGAACATCGGGTTAGAACAGTGCGATGCTCTTCATCTAAATTCCTCGCTATTCTCGTACCAAGAGTATATTGTTATATAGGTAGTAAATAGTACAGGAGTATTATATTACAAAGATATCTGGACTTTACTTTACTGGTCTTTGGAATTGAATCGTATAAAAAATGACAATCATGTCTTCAGCTTCGTTTTGTCTTTGATTCCATTACATTAGCCTTATCTCGAGCTTTACTAACCAAACTGACAGGACCGTAATTTAGTTTTTACTTGTCTAGACAAATTTTAATTCTCAACTTTTCTCCTATCAGTGCGGCTTAAAATAAAAAAGAAAGACTGATAATCGAACTGATTTAAAATGTAGTCGTCAAATGATTTCGGTTATCATTCGATGCCGGTCATTGACTGTTATTACGTAAGATAAGGCAAGGTATTTTATTTCCCTTCGTTATCATTACTAGTAACGTACAAAATTTCTTCAAATGTGAGGTTTTTTAAATTTACTTTATGAGATTTAAAGACTGACATGTTCTCCCAATTTAATGAGGATAGAAGATCGTTCCATGAAGTTTCAATGCCGTGTCTTGAGACGATCGAACTAAAAAGGGTATTTTAAACGACATATCACAAAGTTGGCCTTGGCCCGGAATCAAATGCGGTTACATTATTTTTATAATTATTATTTTTATAAGCAAAAATAGGTTGAAATATACATTATTGACGGTCGAATTGGCGATTGTAGCTTTTATGGCGAACACAATTATATCTAAGGACTTACTATACAAAGTTTAAAGTTGCGGAGAGAGGAGTTTTTATTAAATAAAATCGTACTTAGGTTAGTTATTTTCACTACTTTTGATCTTTGACTTTGACAGTTTTATTTTATAAGTGGTCAAAGGTTTTTATTTTATACAGCCACAGCCATAAGTCATGTAGGCTACTAAAATAAATAAAAAAAAGACATATTTATTTTAATTCTTATTGCGAAATATTATCTTAAATCAATTAAAAATAATAAAAAACTGACATTTGTTTGTAATTTATTTATTATTTACTTAAATAAATTAAAAAAAAAGACAAATTTATTTTAATTTTTAAAACAATCATATGAAATGGGCAGAATATGGTTCCCTAACAAAAGAAATTTGCAACGTCTCCGGCGCTATGGGATGAGCAGCCCCTCCGCCCTAGCGTAACAAGGCGCGGGTGACTATACTCGCCTCCGCAGCTGAGGCTTTTTGGTCGCCTTCGGCGACCAGCCTCAGCCGCTACGGCTCGCACAGGCCCCCGCGCCTTGTTACAGCGGGCGGGGGCTGCTCCCCCTCCGCGCCTCCGGCTTTTCATATACACTCTAGGGGTAGGGCAGAAAGTACCACGTGGTGTCGGGGTTGACTGATTCGGTTCTGTGACTCATATCCAACCTTACAATACAAATTTACAAAGAATTTACTACCGTTAATGTGACTTACAACAATTCCTCCGAGTACGGATTTATTCTTCGTACTGCTGACCCAGAAGATGTTCCGGGTATCATGACCTCAGCTTCACCTGATTCTAAATCTCGAGGATTCGGAGACGCCATAACAGTAACAGACATAACATAAAAGTATGTTTAAATCTCAACTGAATAACCATAACAGATAATGCCAAAGAGTATGTAAACATTTCGCTAGTATACTATGAAATGGTTGCATACTCTTTGCTACTTCGTAGTTTTGCGTTCCGTGTCTTTTAAATTATGAAATAATTAAACAATATAAATGTCAGATTTTTATTATTTTTAATCAATTTAAGATACATTTCGCAATAAAAATTAAAATAAATAATACGTTTGGTTTAAAAAACTTTAATCGAATTAAATAGAGTATTTTTTTTAATTTATTTTGGTAGCATACATGACTTACGGCTGTATAAAATAAAAACCTTTGACCACTTATAAAATAAAACTGTCAAAGTCAAAGATCAAAAGTAGTGAAACTAACTAACCTAAGTACGATTTTATTTAATAAAAACTCCTCTCTCCGCAACTTTAAACTTTGGATAGTAAGTCCTTAGATATAATTGTGTTCGCCATAAAAGCTACAATCGCCAACTCGACCGTCAATAATGTATATTTTAGCCCAAAAATATACTATACTGTAATGCATTTTCGAATAAAACTAAAATTTGTACTTTGTGATAAACTAAATAAAAAAACACTGCAAAATATGTGAATATATGTCTCGTAGCAAAAGCTAAAAGTGGTTAAAATAAAATTTATAGCTTTGTCATTTTAATTCGAAACAGACATTATGGTTAAACTCAGTACATCTAAATAACAATATTGAACGACACTTAAACAATACATAAAAGAATACAAGTACATTTAAAAGAAAAGGGTCAACGAATAATTGACAGCGCGGCAAACGACCTAACCTCAAAATTGGTACGTCATTGTCGCCGGTCACATTCGTTCTGAAACCTATTTCTTTTCAAAACGTAACACTACAGTTTTAAAAATAAACCGCTTATTAACCTGCCAGCCCTGTAGCTGACATTTCCACGGTATTCAGTGGATCGCTCCACTTTCGCAACTGTGTCAGTGGGCACGACGGGCGCCCTGCCGACAAGTTTCCCACAACATTTGTTTCTAACGCCTTCTAGTCCATGTTGTTTACTTTGTCGTCTTTCATATTACGTAAATGATTGTTTTATTTTTTGCATCTTCAGACAATATATATTACCATAGTTACAGTAAAATAGAAAGCGTAGTTTAGTCAATAAATCTTACTAATATTATAAATGCGAATGTTCTAAACATAAATGGATGGATGTTTGTTTGAAGGTATCTCCGGAATGGCTAAACAGTTCTTGATGAAATTTGGCACAGATGTAGAACATAGTCTGGAAGACATCATAGGCTACTTATAAAGTTTTAATTCCGCACAAACGGAGTCGCGGACGACAGCTAATATAAAAAATATAGATGTGTTATTTTTATTAAAATGGTCATGCATAGGTTAGCAGGTACAGGCACAAACATTGGATATGGTTGGATATGGATGGATTTTATATTGCAATAATTTAGTATGAATTAACTTTTTTAATTAAAACACTAAAAGCTAAAGCCAAGGAGACTATTGTTTCCAATGAAAGTAGTGTAAATGTTTATTTTTATAAAGTTTAACTACAAAACATCCTTAGACAAGGTACCACTTTTTAGAAGTGCTGCGGAGCGAGGAGTGGAGGATATAATTTTTAAAAATACATAGGCTTATATAAACTGCATTTTATAAATAAAACTAAACAATTGGAATAACATGAACAATACCAACATCACCAAAAAAAAGAGTTTAAAATATAATTCTGTTTACATTATGAGCACTTTCAAATTGAAACTGCATCAGTAGTACATAAAGATTTTTGAGAGTAATGTTTGGTTCATAATGTCCTATCTATTGATTATTAAATGTCTGTGGTTATATATAATGTTCTCTTAAAATATTTTCTTAGATATATCAATGACCCAGTTTAGAAATTGATAAGGTGATGCTATCTTGAATGAAATGATTTATAACTGATATTTCTTGATAAGAAATGCCTAAATAGGAGTTGATGCCCTTTAATGTTGATAACCTTATGTATTTTAAAAGACTCTTGAGTGTAATCAGTCAAATAATTTTAATGTTGTTTCTATTTATGTAATTCCCAATTAAATATTTTAGTTAAAAAGAGTAAGACATAAATGTATACTGTATTACAGAATGTCAATATTTTTGTTTTTAAATTAAACTAGCTTTTACCCGCGACTCCGTCCGCGCGGAATAAAAAATAGAAAACGGGGTAAAAATTATCCTATGTCTGTTTCCTGGTTCTAAGCTACCTGCCCACCAATTTTCAGTCAAATTGATTCAGCCGTTCTTGAGTTATAGTGTAACTAACACGACTTTCTTTTATATATATAGATGAATACAAGTGAATGCTACTACACCAGGGGGGAGGAGAAGAGATAGTGGTGCCCAATAGAAACAAAAAAAAAAGTACCACACCTAACTTAACCTTGTATGCCTTGGGTATGTCTAACATAACCACGCTTAAGAGTTTTAGAAAACAGTAATAAGATACCCATTAAGTAATCATTAAATAAGTGGACTTAATGTTAGTTACAACTGCATTATAGTTAAATTAATAGGTGTTCATGTATTGTATTTAAATATAGACATTAGGTACACTTTCCTTGATACAGTTTATCAATTTGAGCAAAAAAGTTTAGTTTTTGATTGTGGATCTTTCTATTTATAAATATCTATAATTGATAACAATAAAATTGAAACAATCATTTTTTTATAGCTAAAAGTGTAACATAACCAAAAGCGATTAAATATGCAACTTGACTAAAAACGTAATTATTATTATTTGATAAAAAAAAGAAAATCATGAAAAATAATTAAAAATTAAAAACATGTAAACGCTGTCTTGTCATTAGTATCAACAAAACGACTACAGCGCCACCAACCAAAGCGCGTGATTATACCGTGAAATAAAACGAGGCGCCGCCGCCATCTTGTGTTCCTTGAACACTGTCATTTTACTGTCATTGCGACATTTTAAGTCAATGAGATTTCAATAACAATAAACAAACAATATCACATTACACTTTGCTACATATTTAGACAAAATTCCTTTATATCATTCCAACTAGAAAAAAATGATCTACGTAACTGAGGCACAACGAAACATGGTACACAATGAGGTGGTTAAAAATAACCCATGCACGTGCCAAGTTTTCTTTTTAAGCTTCGATTCGATATGATAAATAGGAAGCTTTACGCAATATAGTTAGAGCAATATTTTAAGTGATATTTCTATATGTGTTTGGCTGCATAAATGTAAGATAAATGAAATCAAGCAATCAATGTGGCGCATTGGCGCCATTTTCCTTTTGTAACAGTCAGCTCCTAGGGTGACGTAATAGATTTATAATGCGTCCTAAAATGTGCCTAGGTACAAATTAGGTAAACCTAAACTGATTTTTAGGAACATTTATAGCGGCAAAAGCGTTGTTTTTATATACATGTCACCTTGACGTATGTCAGTATGACAAGCATGGCGGAAACGTGGCGTCGTTAGGCCGGCTTACCTCCAGGCGACATGGACTGTCGGTTACTGACGCGGGCGTCTCTGATAATATCCCTCGTTATTTCTCTAACGTCACGTCTCTGCTGGTATGCCATGTCAGGCCGGTTGCTATCCTCTGCTATACCGGCCGTAGGTGGTAACATCGTTATTTAATCCATTCGAAGACACTATTCTTCGCTGTCACTTTTGAAACAAAACAACAGCAATTCACTGAATGTCAATTGGTTGAAGTTATTATTATCAACAACCACCAAAACGAAAATAACAGAGCCGAACTACGAGCAGCAAACCGAACTGGAGCGCAACTGTCTATGTGCTGTACGGCGACGTTTGGGGGACGGCGGGAAGCTACAGCGCCGTCGCGCGGTCGTCTCTTTCTATTGCACGCTCAAACACTTATGTCTTACTCGCTCACACGGTAACGCTTTAATGACAGAATGGAAGTGTATGTCAAAACAAAGCGTGGGCTGTGACCGCAATGTATTCAAATGTCAAAAAGCCAACCGTTTACAAGTTTACAAAAATATTGAAGCGCCATCTGTTAAGATTTTCTACAATTCAAAAAATCGTCATGATACCATCATATAACTAACTTAAATATCTTCTACCATCTACAGGAAATTTCCAATCTGCTTGCGATTAATATACAAAATTACCTTATTTCTTAAAAATTATCTTATCAATATTCTTCAAAGAGATGAATGAGTATAACACGAAAAAATTACATAAAATGTTTGTTTCACTGAATTATAAAGCGATGACTGTGGACTGTGGGCCTCTACTGTCTAAACAGTTTTAATAAAATCTGTTTTTTTTAAACATACACAAAAGTTTTAGGTCAATGGAATTTTACGGCTAGCCATGGTATTTCGTAACTGAGTTTAAATACATACACAAGTGAAGAGTTTTAACAGAATTAGATTAAATAGAATTAATTAGGAATATTAACAGAACTATTAATATTACTATGTATTAAATAAGTATTAAATATAAGTCACTCAAATCAAAATTATTTATATTTATCTATACCATCTATACTAATGTTATAAAAAGGAAAAAAATTGATTATTTGTTAGTTTGCTACTGAATGGATTTGAAAAATTCTTTTACTGTTGAGAAGCTGCACTACCTGGATTATATAGGCTGTACTAATGACTATATATATATATTTTTTTAATTCCGCGCGAAAGAAGTCGTGGGCAACTGCTAGTATTTATTAAACTAATGCAAAATGTGAAGTGAGGCTTTATCGATAAAAGTCATTAGTTAAAGTACTGAATCGAAAATTGCAATGACCTTGTTTTAATTATTGACCTTGTTTTTTGAGAAAGATTTATTTTATTATTCAGTTAATTAGGATTTTAACTTAAATTTAATGTGTCTGGCAATGAAAATGAATATTGATAGATATATGGACGGATTTTATTTATTTGCACAGAAAAAAATCTTATTAATACATCGAATAATACAAAATTAGAATTAAATAGTCGTACACGAAAACAATAAATATTAAATAAGCATTCAATTTCATTGATTATCTTCCTTCATGTTGTAGATCAAGCTTTCGTAGACGGCTTGGGGTGCTTTGTCGGAGAACAGGAAGTCCATGTGGCTGAACTGCTCGTCAGCCACAACGCTGTGCGCCTTCGCATTGGGGAGCTCCTTGAACAACCGCATGACGTCATCGGGGTGCGCCAGCCAGTCACTGGCTGCGGAGTACAGCACGACAGGAGCCCGCACCTCGGTCATCTCGTACTTAGGCGGCTGCACGTGACCGTACACCTTCTTGTTTACCTCAGGGCCGTGGTCAAACTTCCTGAAGTCATGCGAGGCGACGCCCTGTGCGTAGTGCTGAACCTGGCGCGTGGATCCACCCGCCGGTAGGTGGCTCAGCACGACGGGGATGCGGTCCACTGGCAAGTCGCCGAAGCCCGCCATCACGAAGTTGATGTTCGAGCAGACGTTCTTGCAGCCGATTTCGTTCTGGCACATGTTCCCGCCGACCGTATAAATCAGTTCCTTGGCCGGTTTGAACTCGCCCGATCCCAGCTGCTCCTGCAGACGTTCGTGGAATGGACTGGTCGTGGTGATCATCCGGAACAGCGGGCTGCGGACCTTCGTCATGTACACCATGGGTGAGATGGCGTGCACTTTACTAATCTTCTCGTTGTATTCGGGCCGCGACGCCATGAGTGCGAATATAGCCGTGGTGCCCAGTGACACACCGATGTACTGAAGCGTCTTCTGTTGCGAAGTCTTCAGGGCATGGTCAATCATGGCGGGCATATCGTGGAGGGCGATCTCGTCATTGCTGAACTGCCAGAAGTCCGGCTGAGCCTCGTGCTTGCTGGCGTGATACCTGCCGTACTTGCTGCCGCGCGTGTTGCCGAGCCACACCTCATAGCCAAGGTCGGCGAGAATGAAGGCGAGTGATCTCTCGGGACCCATCAGGAGCCAGTCATCGGAGCTGCCGAGGAGCCCATGGGCGAGAAACACTACTGGGGCGCTTGTACTATCTTGTACATTCTGCATTTGCTTGGGCGCTACGCGGAATACTGTGAGATGGTAGCCGTCGTCGGTGAGGACCGTGTGCTCCTCGACCTTGTACTGGTGTTTCTTCAAGAGTTGGGAGGAATTTAAATGGACATCTTCGTTTTCAATTTTGTTAGCGGCGAGGTAAGCTTTATGAAAGCTTTTCTTTTCTTCCTCGGTGAAGTGTTTCATAGTGGTGTAGGCATCGTCGAAGATCCTCTCGATTTCTTTGAGCGCGGTGACGGGAGAGCGCGGGCCAGTAGCGATCTGGACGCCCTTCCAAGTCAGCATGTCGCCATGCAGGGGCCGCGAATCATCGCGGTTCACAATGAAAGAGGTGAGGGGCTTGTCCCAAATGTTGTCGACGTTAAAAGTCATGTAGCCATCAGTCGCTTGGCTGTGGGTTTTCTCGTTGCTCTCGGAACTCGCGCTGGAGGACTGGTGGTGATGATGCTTACGATGGACCTTGTGGTGCACTGTCTGTTGGCCAGACTGGTGGTGCTGCGACAGGTCGTCGAGGTCGTCGTGAAGCGATGCCGCGGGAATATCGTGACGGAAGATGCTGGCGGCGGCGTGGCCGGCGAGCGCAAGGGCCAGCAACAGAGCGATTGCCTTCATGGTGGCAGCGGCGAGGAATGGCGACAAATGCTCTGCTTCACATTTTATACTAAAACTTTTGTTCACTCAGCACTTTCTGGCAACATGCGCGCTCTACTTACTATAAGTGCTATGTTTGCTATATGGTTTAATATGGAAAGTTATCTTTTAACATTACTTATTTTGTTTTAAGTATATTTGTATAACAATTAACAAATCTCTCACTTCAATAATTTAAAAATATTCAAGTTTTTTTTTAATTTTTAATACTAATAAGAATCGTTAAAAGAGCTAATTTTTATATATTTTAAATAATGGCGAAAAGAGAACAGGCTCATAAAGTAATAAGTCTAAGTATTATGATTGTGGCTCCTAAAATACAATAAAAATGTTGATATTTAGTATTAATACAATTTAGCTTAAAAAAGTTGGTAATGAAAAACATAAAAATATTTTTGATTTTCACTACCACATTCTTTTCGCATTTTGATAATCAGGATACCTAGTGCCATCTAGTATTACTTGTTGACACTATTCATAGAAATTATTTTTGAGTTGTGACCTATTTAAATATTTTATGATCAATGAAATTCAATTACTACCATGATTTCTATTCGTACTACTAGCATATCTCTAATATGTTTTATTTCCTCATAGAACATGTTAATATTACGGAATATTTTTTTTATAAAATCAATTAGTTCTCTTTTGAATGATAGATGGCGTTATGTGATGAAATAATAATGAAAAAATCGGACCACCAGGGGCGGAGTTTCGCGGTAACACACATAAAAAAAAAAATACAGTCGAATTGATAACCTCCTTCTTTTTGAAGTCGGCTAAAAATAAAAGTAAATTTATTTATTTTTTGAGTTTAATTTTATGTCTTTTCCGAATTCGTTAACAAATAGATAATTTATTGTCAGTGCTATTTATTTATCTAAAATAGTGTGGTTATAATCGTTAAGTGCATACATTATATTTCGCAGAGATGTATTTAATGATAACAGATGGCACTAAGTATGAAAGTCTGCTCTGTGGGGCCTATCACGAAAATTCGTGTCAAATACCATCGAATAGTCATTATACCCAATCCGATAATAATAACGAAGTAACAGCCCGAGCCGAGGCTCCTGAGGCAACCCTCGAGTCTAGTTACTCTTAAACGAGGTTCAGGCTAAGCGTCATCTGCGCCCGACCACATCAAGCCCGGTGAATCTATAATGCTTCTTCAAGGCAAACAGTGACTGCACGGCCATAAAAAGAAAAAAAAATGTTGTTACTCATTACAAATTTTGTATAAAAATTAGTGCAGCGCCATATCGGGCGTCAAGTACACAAAAAATCTCATACTAATTTTGACATATTTGTTTACAATTCCACACTCTCCATGTTTTTCTGATTTTCTTTGAAGGGCATAACATTCTGTTAAACAAAACAGCCCAAAAATACACACTAAAGGTATTTTATCATATCATTTCAACATATTAAAATCAATTCCGTATTTATAAGACAATAAACAATCAAATACTGTCATAATGTTTCTTGCTACTTTATTTTCCGTTAAAATAAATGAGACGAAAACTTAATCTAAAAGACATAGAAAAGACTCACAGAAAGGGGATATTTCCCCTATCTATGTGTCCCCCACCAAAACTACCTTCCTTTCCCATTGTATGCTTGCACGAAAAATGTAGAAAGGGTTAGAGGACTAAAATAAAGCCTCCGACACGAAACGCGGGATTTCTTCACGCCCTGTTAACTGTGTGGTCGTGGTATTGCACCGGGATGAGGATTATCCTAAAACTTCACAAGTGTAATGTTAAGAAGTAAAACAAATTATAGCAAGATAATTATGTTATAATTAAAAAATAATGCCCGCGACACCGTCAATTAAAAAAGATCTTAATAAGTAACATATGTATTTTCCAGACTATGTTTTATCCATGTTTATGTTTGTTATATCTATGTCTAATTTCATCGAGGTCCATTGACCCGTTTTAGAGATACCTTCTAACAGACATCCATCAATCCATCCAAACATTCGCGTTTAACATTATTAGTAAGATTAGTAGAACAAAATTTGAACAACAACAATATTTGTTGGATTCACGAATTGGCCGGGTCGACCGGTGCAATACCACGACCACACAGAAGACAGGCGTCAAGTGGAAGTAATTCCAAGTACAGTCTGATGAGTGTGGTACTGGAGGCCTAATTTTAGTCCTCTTTCCCTTCCCACACTTTTCTTATTAGGAATGGATTGTAGGGGGAAGAGGATTTGGAGGAAGAGGGGACGCATAAGAAGGAGAAATATCCTCTTTCTGTGCGTCCCCTTCTCCGTTGATTAAAGGTAGGCAACGCATCTGAATTTGCGGATGTCTATGGGCAACGGTCGCCTCGCTATTGCGGCGAATCCAAGTGGCCATTTGCTCGTTTGCAACCTTATGATATAAAAAAAAACGATTGAATTTTTTTAAATAAGAAGAATTTTCTAGAAACTCCTCAAATTCAAGAATTAATATTTGGTAGTGTAATAATATTATAATTAATAATATTTAATTTGCAATCAAAATAACGCAATCAATTTATTATGTTTGTTCATCAACTATTGAACATGTTTTTTTCATGAATATAGGAGGCACATGTTCTGGTAAAATTGTTAACATTACAAAATTAGCTAACTAGTAACATCGTTTGATCAGCGAATCTATTAATTTATTAGAATGTCAATATAACAAGAAGGTTCAGTAATTAGTTATTGATATTTAATATAGAAAAATTATGTATTTCACTTTTACGTAAAGATAAATATAAAAAAACATTTGAATTAATTAACATTGACGAAAAACATCGTTTCTTTTTCGTACTTTTTAAAACATCCTTAATTTTTTCTTCGCCGTACAAAGTTGTTGGCTCTATGCCTAACCGTGCGGTTCCATAGTCAAAGATCTAGTCATAGCCATAGTCAAGTTTCAGCAGGGTAGATCTCGCAACAACAATATTTGTTGGGTGCACGAATTGGCCGGGTCGACCGGTGCAATACCACGTCCACACAGAAGACAGGCGTGAAGTGGAAGCAATTCCGCGTACAGTCTGATGAGTGTGGTACCGGAGGCCTAATTTTTGTCCTCTTTCCCATTCCATCTTTTTCTTTATAGGAAAGGATGGGAAGGGGAAGTGGATTTGACGGAAGAGGGGAAGCATTGGAAGGAGAAATACCCTCTTTCTGTGCGTCCCCTTCTCCGTTAATTAAAGGGAGGCAACGCATCTGCATTTGTCTGTGGGCGACGTTCGCCTCGCTATTGCGGCGAATCCAGGTGGCCGTTTGCTCGTTTGACACCTTATCAATACATAGTATAAAACAAAGTCGCTTTTGCTGTATGTCCGTATGTATGCTTAGATCTTTAAAACTACGCAACGGATTTTGACGCGGTTTTTTTTTAATAGATAGAGTGATTCTTAAGGAAGGTTTGTATGTATAATAAATGCATAATATAGTAGAGAAACACTGATAAATTTAAAGGTTTCTAATGTGAACGCTGTGAACGTTGTGTATAAGGACATTCTGTAGTAGGTATATTTTGCATTGCACCCGTGCGAAGCCGGGGCGGGTCGCTAGTAATATATAAAAAACAAATTATCATGTGTCACATTTTTTGTTAAAAAAATTATTTTATTCATAATTTTCATGACCGTGAATAAAATAATTTAAGTTTAAATCTGGAACCATAATGACAAATAAAGACTTACAAGGTATCAAACGTTTTTTACCTATGAAAAGGAACCCTAAAGATTTACTGCACACAAAACACACCTTGATAATTGCAGAGTAGAGAGAACGAAGCAGTTTTTATTATAAACAGGTACATTATACATTTAAAATTACCTATGCTCAGTGTTATTGGTAGGGCTGACACCTCACCAGGTTTCACCAGTATTCTTTAACGTTGCATGTTGCATATTTAGACCTCTCCGAAGAATAGAGTTAAGTACATCTTTTATATCATAATTAAAATGATGATGCGTGGTGCCTCAGCAACAGGCTTAGAAATGTTGTTTTTTTCGTCTTTTTTATTTCGTCCTTAGGATTAAGGATGGACATCCATTTTATTTTTTCATCATCTGCCAAGGAATCTTGTTGACAAGTTGTTGACAACTGGATGTTTTTAGTCCGTCAGTGTACGGGTTTACTTTTTTTGAATTGAGACAACCCTAGCTCGGAGACCGCTGTTGTTAAATTGTGACGCAAACGACGCACAAAAAAGCATGACATTGCAAATGATATGAGGAAAAATGAATGCATTAACTAACAATGTTATTTTGTCATTTCTTGTGTGAAAAATTAAATATTAAATTCGATTGTATTAAGAAAACTATCTGTCGCCCGCGACTCCGTTCGTACGGAATTAAAAAACGTAATAAGTAACCTATGTGTTCTTTCAGAATTATGTTCTACATCTGTGGTAAATTTTATTACGATCCGTTGACCCGATCCGGAGATACCTTTAAACAAACATCCATAAATCCATCAATTTATCTAAACATTCGCATTTATAATATTAGTAAATATCTGACTGAGGTAGACAGAGACAGGCGTAGTCTTAAAGAAATACTTCTGTATCTTTATAAAATTATAAAACAAACTAATCAATTGCGTTACTATGAATTACTTAAAAATATAGATATATGGAGATTCAGATTAAGATTGCCCAATTATAGATTTCATAGTACAGTATAATCTCACTAATCCGGCACTTCGACAGATCGGCACGTCCAATAATCCGGCACCCTCCGCCCACGCCTCCCTTTCCCCTCTATACCCGTGCGCTTTGGTCGCTGCGTCATCGACTAGCAGTCTAACCTCAAAACTTATCACGTGCATTTTCTAACGTATTGTTTCTTTCAAGTGAGACTAGTTTATAGTTAAAAATGACAAATAAACGCAAACACAAAACACTAGATTTAATTAATAAAATGGAGATTTTAAAAAAGTTAGATAGCGGACAAAACATGTGTAAATTGGCAAAAGAATATGGTGTTGGGCGTGCTACTATACATGATCTTAAGAAGAAAAGGCAAAAGATAGTAGACCACGTCAAGACAATGGAGTCAGGGCCAGGAAATCGTAAAACACTAAAAGTTGGCAATTGTCCAAAGATGGAAAACGCTCTTTACTTGTGGTTCATACAGCAGCGTTCTAAACACACTCCTATATCTGGAGAAAATCTGAAAGCCAAAGCAATTGAATTTTATAAAAAAATTACCCACAAAGATGATTTTCGTGCCAGCGATGGATGGCTAGATAAATTTAAAAAACGATTTGGTATCCGTCTATTAACCATATCGGGTGAGAAATTATCAAGCAACGAATCTGCAGTGAAGCCATTTATCGAGCTTTTTAAAAACAAAGTAGAAGAACTGGGTCTTCTTCCTGACCAAATCTATAACGCAGACGAGAGTGGTCTGTTCTGGAGACTGTTGCCCAATAAAACATTTGTCTCTTCTCAAGAAGCAAGTGCACCAGGTCGTAATGTGAGTAAAGATAGGATCATATTCATGCCGTGTTCAAATGCTACTGGAACCCACAAATTGGATTTGTTAGTGATTGGCAAAGCGAAAAACCCCAGAGCTTTCAAGAACATTTGTCTGCCAGTCTGCTACAAGAATCAAATGAAAAGTTGGGTCACGAGAGAGGTATTTAGTGAATGGTTTCATAAAGACTTTGTCCCAGAAGTCAAGAAGTTTATGAAAAGATCAAACTTGCCCATAAAAGCTTTACTCGTACTTGGCAATGTTCCAGGCCACTCAAATGAAGACCTTAAATCAAGTGATGGGAATATCCAAACCATCTTCCTACCACCAAACTGCACACCTTTACTGCAGCCAATGGATCAAAATGTAATTCAAAAAATAAAGTCTTTGTATAAAAATAAATTACTGATCCATATTATATCTCAGAATGGTGATATAACGCAGAGCCTTAAAGGATTGAATTTGAAGGATGTTGTATTCTCTCTCGCTCATGCTTGGAGGTCTGTTTCTCCTAGCCTAATCCAATCTTCATGGAAAAAGTTGTGGCCTACAATGAATGATGTTTCAGAAACAGAAGAAACAGATGAATGGGATCCTGAGGATAATGTGTCTATTGCCGATTGGTTACAAAATCTATCAGAAAAAGGGTTGGAGACGAGTGAAGAAAATTTGATTTCTTGGTTTGAAGGAATCGAAGAAACAGAGGAAATTATGACTGATGAAGAAATTGTATGTGAAGCAGTACAAGAAGAAAGCTCTGTAGAAATATTGGAACCACCAACTGCTGTAAGGGTTAAACCAGATGATGCATTGATTTGTTTCAATACCTGCATAACATGGGCAGAAGAAAACGGCATGTCTGCCAAAGATATTATAATTCTTCGCAATATGCGAGAAAAGGTTTTTAAGCAAGGACTACAAGTTGCACAAAAGCAGACCTCAATTAAGGATTATTTCAAAACTAGTTAATTACATATGTGCCTACATGTTAATTCAATTGTTCCATAATACATTACATACATTTATTCTCTCTATGAAATGCTTTATTTCATTTATTACCGATGACTTTTTCAGTATAACCCAGTAATCCGAACATTCCAATAATCCGGCACACTCCGGTTTTTAATAGTGCCGGATTAGTGAGATTACACTGTAACTACATAGTCAGATAATGTGCACAATTATAAGTCACCGGATTAAGTCATGACTACATTAGATGCATTAAGAAATACTGAAAGACAGCATATGTAAATACCTCTCTCTTCCTAGCTCGTATCCCACATGGTGTTCTGATCGGCATTCCTAATAAGTTAAATATCTAAATACCTCTTCCAAATATGTTTTGTAACTTGTTAATTATAAAGAAAAAAAAATATCTGCGCCTATTTAGAGTTAACCGATTTATGGAAAAAGTACTGCATCAATTTTCTCAAAACACTACAAGTTTGCTTACTTTTCCGCGCCTGAATTATAATATTTATCCTTTAATTATTTTATTATTACAAAACATACTCGTAGATTACAATAACATCTAACATACACCTTTTTTATAACAATTAATATTTGCTTTGTTTTAAAATTATGTAAGAAAGTAAAGTATACGTTTGGAATATCACTATACTAAGTACGTGATGATTTAATGTGATAAATAATCGAATATATTGCAAGTAAATTCAAATTAGTTTGTGTGTTCTTTTATTTTTATCGAGACCCGTTGAACCGTTCTGGAGATACCTTCTAACAAACATCCATCCATCCATCATCATCAGCTCAGTATACGCCCCCACCTAGGGCTGCCAGGTCGCCAAACCTACTAGCGGGACACACCAGCCAGTTTGGCCGAACATTTGGGTAGAAAGGTCGGACACCCTATATTATTTAGGATATTGTCTCAGTATTAATAGGTACACTCTCGTTTGGGAAATGTATATGTAAATGGAAAACCGTTTACTTTGGCCGGACACGCAATCAAAAAGCCTACCTATGTCCGGCTTTATACGGACGCCTGGCAACGCTACCCCCACCGATAGGCTCGGAGCCTACTTCAAATTAGGGATGACTAGGCCATAGTTAACCACGCTGGCACAGTGTGAGTTGGTTGACTTCACACATATAATTAAATTTCTCCTCAGATATGTGCAGGTTGCATCACGATGTTTTCCTTCAACGTAAGAACGTCGGATAAATGTACATCTAAATCGTAAATCTTAAATCGAAAAAACATTGGTACATTGCGGGATTCGAACCCAGGATCTGCAGATTGCAAGTGCTTAACCCCTGAGCCACTGACGGTCCTACATACATACATACAAACAGCCGCGTTTATAAGATTACTGGCTGTCGCCCTCGACTCTGTCCCGGCGGAATTGAAAAAAAAAACTTAATTAGTACCCTATATAAGTCCTTCCAGACTATGTTCTACATCTATTCCCCCGCCCCGTTAAGCCGATGTAATAGTAGTAGTGAAGTAAATAGTAAAAAGATGTAAAAGTTTAAATAATTCTTACAGTTTAACAGTAATCAAAAGGTATTTTGAGATTTAGTCTACTTGAAGGCTATCTAACTTATTATTATAATAGCTGTCGGCCGTGACTCAGTCCGCGCGAAATTAAGAAATAAACTTAATAGCCTATGTTTTCTTTCAGACTATGTTCTAAATCTATGCCAAATTTCATCAAAATCGGTTGAGCCGTACCGGAGATACCATCAAACAAACATCCATACATCCATCTAAACATTCGCATTTATAATATTAGTAAGATTATTATTATTTAAAAGATTACGATTTCGTTATCGAATTTTTTTACATTTACATTTATAAATGTCTAAAACAGGGAATCCCAGAGTGGTCGACCTTGAGGTCGATATCGAACTTAAAGCATTGCTAATTCTCACTCTGTCTTCTTCTATTGATCTAAGTCAGAACGAAAAATAATAATAATAATAATTGATCTTAAAAGTAGGTACTTTGGCCATGGGGGTCTGAGTTAATAGTTCATTTTGGAAAAGGGGCCACTTGTCCAAAATAGTTTGGGGATTCCTGGTCTAAAATGTTTACGTCACGTCATATTAAAAACCACAACAAAGTAAGCATTCGATTATTCTATGAAATATTTAACATCGACAAGAAGTGGTACAGAACCATTTAGAATCAAAAAATCAACATTAATTCTGATGCTGTGAGTACTTACTCGCTTGAGTACGTAATTCATCCTGTTATCCTTTCTTTAGTATATGTAAGCATTATAAATAAAGAAAAATACGTGTGAGGTGGCAGTATCCCCTCATATGAATAAGGTACTGATATTTTTCTTTTGCTTTAGAGTTGTAACTACTCTAATGTTATGTAATGTAGGTACTAAACCTATTGAATTTATGGCTCCAGTAAATACAATAAAACACAAATTGAACGGAACTACATCTCGAAAGATGTCGGCCATTTTAAATATTTTAGTGCTTATATTTTACATTATCTTCATTTGTATACATTCAATAGAACAGACGTCAAAGCATTGATAATATACTTTGTTTTTACTTAGGAAAAAAAACGGAAACATGGTAAAACCAAGGCCGATAGCATTGGAAGAGATCAGTTTGACGGAAGCCAATGTGCTGGCAGCCGGTGTAAAATGTTTTTCCGCGTCGCGTCCCTGTTGCTCATCGTCGCCCTGCTCGGATGCTCGGCGCAGAACCTCGACCTGCTCGCCGGCATCACATCCTCCACAGGACAGCTGCTTGGAGGCATCACAAAACTACCGTTAGTGAGGCAAATCACTCAAGTGTCCGGAGATCTCCTGGCCGATACTGTCAATTTGGTAACCACTGTGCCGTTATCGCTGGTCCGATCACTTGGCGTCAGCTACGGATTTCCCACGCTGGTAAGTGATACCAACTCGGTTGAACTGACGAATCGCATCATCAATGAATTCACCGAAGGTCTTTCCAACGAGGATATTAATTTGACCATAACCGACCTAGTGTCGAAATATGGATACCCTATAGAGAAACATATGGTCGAGACCCAGGACGGATACTTCTTGACAATGCACAGAATACCCAAGGACAACGCCTCCGCGGTGTTCCTTATGCACGGGCTACTCGGCAGCTCCGACGACTGGGTGGTGTCTGGTCCGGTGAGCGCGCTCGCCTACCTTCTCGCTGATGAGGGCTACGACGTGTGGATGGGCAACGCGCGCGGTAACAAGCACTCACGCTTCCACAATACCTTCGACACGTCCGAGGCTGACTTCTGGGACTTTTCCTGGCACGAGATCGGCATCTACGACCTCCCGGCCATGATCAACTACGTGCTCCTCGCCACGAAGTCGTCCAGACTGAAGTACATCGGCCACTCGCAGGGGACCACTGCTTTTTTTGTGATGGCATCTGAAAGGCCGGATTACAACAATAAGATATCATTGATGATCGCCCTGTCCCCGGTGGCTTTCATGAACCACGTGAAGTCGCCGATAGTGCGACTGACAGCCCCGGGAGCACCTTTCCTGCACAATATAATGAAGGGACTCGGCCTGTACGAGGTGTTGCCGGACAATGCGGCCACCAAGCTGCTGCGGCAACTACTGTGCCGCGCCGAACGGTTGGCAGAGATACTTTGCACCAACTTTGTCTTCCTCACTCTCGGGTTCGACTTCGAGCAACTGAATGTGACCAATCTACCGGTGTTGTATGGGCACATGCCCTCGGGAGCGTCGGGCAAGCAGTTCGCTCATTACGCACAGGGCATAGTTTCGGGTGACTTTCGACAGTTCGACTACGGCGATATGGTGAACGCGGTGGTGTACGGCGAGAAGCGGCCGCCGAGCTATGCGCTGGAAAATGTGCGCGCCCCCGTAGCCATGTTCTATAGCGAGGCGGACTGGCTGGCTGACCCTCGGGACGTCAACCAACTGTACAACAAGTTGACAAATGTCATCGACCTGTATAAAGTGCCGCACGAACAGTTTTCGCATTTGGATTTTATTGTAGCAAAAGACTTTAAAACGTTGATTTATTCCAGAATACGTAAACTGTTGTGGACGTTTCAGAAATATGACTTTGAGTAAGTAAAGCGCGGGCTACTATCTATTATTATTGTAGGGGCTCATATTTATTGTAGCATTATTAATTCACGCTCGAATCCTGATAATGACTGACATATATGAATGAAACATGTTAGATATATGCAATTATTTAATAGTTTGTGTTAATTTATTTGAAGTTACGAATGAAATATTTATTTGATCTACAAACTGAAATCGTATGATAGAGTTGGATGAGTAAAAACAGAGACAATAATAATTTAATCTAAATATGTGTAATAAACCATTTACATTCCCAAGCTGTTCCTGCAGAAATTACATGGCATTTTTTTTTGTTTAAAATTGATATTAATAATTTAAATATGTGTAATAAACCATTAGCATTCCCAAGCTGTTCCTGCAGAAATCAAATGGCAATTTTTTTTGTTTAAAATTGATATTAAAATATGGCAGGCGTTTTAGGCACACATTAACTTAGTAGTCTGCTTCAGGTTTTTTTTTTAGTTATGTTACCATTGTTAGTATATATTTCTTAGAATTGCAATAAAGATAGAAGACAGTTGCTGTACTATTGATAAAATTACTTTCCTCTGGATATTCAGTTATAAGTATTTAAAGAATAATTTGTAAAACAATAAAATGATTACAACCGAAAATAAAGTCTCCAATGTTAGGCTAAATTATTTTAAATATGTACACAATGTTTTAAGAACTATCCACTTGATAACTGTTGGTATAGTGTGGAAGATATTTTAGCATTTCATTTGAGTAAGTTTGCTTGTATATTTCATTTTTTAAAAGTGGGCTCTGGAAAGTACCAATGCCGGTATATAAAGGTATTAAAGTTATAAGAATGTAGGGTAGGCAGAGATTTAAGATTTACATATGTTACAATTGTAGGATATCTCAAGGTTTTTAAATAAAATAATTGTTTTAAAAATCTTAATTTATTAACATCTTAATAATTAAAAATTTAAATTTTATTGTTTGCGATTACTGATACCTGAAAAAAAAAAGAAAAAATTAACTTCATAATTTTTCTACAAATTAAATTTTATCACAAGTTAAGTGTTAAAAAGTAACGTCCTCTTAGTTAACAATTTTAGATTTATGCCGACTTTTATACCAGCGATCGAAATCAGCGCTTGAGGGAAATAATATAATCTGTGATTTATAGATTGAATTTTACTTTCTGTTTACAACTTTATCCTTAAAATTTACTTTTACAACAATGTTATCGTTCATCAGTTTTATTCAATGATTACTTACGTTTTTTTATTTGGAACTGTTAGCGTTGATATAATGATACAATATGACCAGAAGAAAAATAGATACGCCTAGAATGTTGGAGAAAACGGCTAACTGGATGTCTGTAATCATGACGACGATGTTATCTGAAATAAATGTTTTAAACGAAGTTATAATAAGTATCAAACAATGTAGCTAACATAACAATACATCGAATGCTTGGTAGGTTAGGTAAGTAAGCCGGTAAAATGTTGGACTTTCGCATTATCACTATTTTGATGTAATCGTTGTATTATTTTGCGTTAACAAGTTTTTCTAACTTACCAAAATGTTTATTCCTCAAATAATTCTTAGAAAAACACAGCAAATCAGCAAACTGCAAGTGTCAAAAAACAATTACACGTCATTCGAAAAAGTCAAAGACAAAGATTATGCAACTCAGAAAAAATTCAAAGATTGTGCAACTAGTGCGCACAGTATTAAATATAAAATATTTTTTGATTTAAAAGTTGACGTTAATAATAGTTTAGATCTGTTACTACTATTATTCTCAAGTCTATGACACGGTAATAATAATACCGTGAGTGAGAGAGATACAGTTATACACAATTCCTGTGACGTGACAAAGACAGGGATAACTATCTTCCGTCCCTTTCTGCGTACCAGGGTTTGGGCTTTGTTTGGAACAAAGGTTGTCCCCTACAAACAACCTAGGTTGTCCCTAACAAAGTTTGACATTCGTGCTATTTTTCGAAAATTGTGAGTACTTAGTGGCTGTAATTGTGCAAAAATATTTTGATATTACAGTTTTAGTAAGGTAAAGTTTATAAAACATGGTATACTGCTGTATCGTCGGTTGTAAAAGCCGTAGTGCGCGAAAAGAGAAAAACATAACCTTTCACTCGTAAGTACTGAAACTACGCACTTATTCACATGTATTCATACAAAATAAGGAAGAAAATACAAACTAGTTGTTCTTTACAGTCTTTGTAATAACTAATATGTTAAAATACGGGTAAAATCAGCTAAAATAAAATAGTATTTTTCGAACATTATGCGCCCAAACGCAGATGTCATTTGTGTCAAATAATATACTGTAGATCTGGGAAACAAGCGGCCATATTAAACTTCTTTTCAAATTGGTTGGTTATTACCCGTAAAAATAATACCACCATCTTGTTGTAAAAATTACCCTGAATTTAGGGGAAATAAATTATAGTATGTATAATGTATATAAATGAAACAATTCACATTTTTTATACCATTTTCAACAGATTTCAAAAGGAGTTTTTAATTCTGGTATATGCTGTGTTTTTAAATATTTGATACTTTCTTATCCCGTTGATTTTAAAGAGTATGCTTTTTAATTTGTCCCATGTAAATTTTGTTTCTTAGAAATTACAATCAAAATAGTTTAATATTAAGTAGTTTTACATGTAGTGTTCACTGTAATGATATACAGAGTAATTTAAAATTATATGACTATAATATTGGTATGTTTTTGTAGCTTTTTATGAAGACTTAGGGCTTCGTGCATATCGAAGAAAAATAGGACATCGTTTGAATGCTCGTCTAATGGACCTAAGACTGAAGAGATGCCGCGCTTTGTTGAAGCGGTACGCGGGAAAAAAATATCGGGAAATTCTTTTTTTGGAGTCACTCAAGACATCCTTGATTAAGGCAGCCGCCGATATTGACATGGACCTCGTTCGTGCTGTGATAGACAACTGGCCGAGCAGATTGAAGGCCTGTATTCAAAATCACGGATGTCATTTTGAATAAACTTTAGTGTCATAAGAATCTATGTTTTGTTAAGTTCATTTTGGTAAATAAATGGTCACATAATGAATAAACTTGTTTCAATTATTTTATATTAAACATGTGACAGAATTTATGACCTGACTAAGTATTACTAAAAAAAATCTGTTTACGTAATCTTAGTCACATAAACAAAAATTACGCATTGTTTTTATATTTATTACGTTTATTAATAACAATTTAATTGGGAATATATAAATTGGTCTATATTAAATTATATCGTAATTATTCATTTTCGGGACAAAACAAATAACTGGTAACCCCAATCCTTTTACTTATATATAGGTATAGTCTATAGTACTCTCTATCTGTCCCTTACGGGTGAACGCGCATGCCATATCTATATAATTCTTCATCTGAGATTATTCTTAATATTCCAGAATGGTCTCAAATAAATGTAGCCAAAAAGGAGACTTTCTCTCAAAACAATTCATGTTGTCAAAATTCCAATATTTTATCGACTACCCACTTCATTGTCATCTCAGATTAAGAATTATTGTCATCGAACGATCGATTGATCTGGAGCAGTGAATTTGTTTGAGTGAAATATGTTATTGTGGCATGCATTTTAAGAAAATAGGCATAGGTATATAACTCCGAGAAAGTACCAACGGTCTAACAAAGTAGGATGGGCAGCATTTAAAAATTTGCCTTTGGTGCACTTCTGGCATATATTTTAATATAAAAAATAAACTTGTATAAAAATTCTAATTTATTAACACCTAACAATTAAACATTAATATCTAAGTAACCGCTATTCGAAAGACCAGTATATCTGAAACAAAAGAAAAAACCGATTCTTATTAAATATTGGCACAGATTAGTCAACCATTAGTTTACACGTTCAGGTATATAGACGGAATTGTTTAATAGCATTAAGAGTTTAGGCAACTGAGCTATCATACTAATACTAAGCGCTTGGTATTGCGTTAGCCATGTGTCGAGGGTGTACGCATAGATAACTTCAGTATTTGTTGAGTTGGACCACACTTCCAGATTACTTTGGAAATAGGAAAACGTAGGAAAACGCTGTGATAGTAAGTAAAAAATCGCTTTCATATCAATATTCAATATCAGTATTTGTTAGCGTGTATCCATTTCTACACCAAAACTTATTATTTCACATGGGCGGAGCAGACGATGCCTGCTTGCCCGTGGTTATATTCCTAGGGTGCATCGGCATAATTATGTACGGATCTGGCAAAATGAATACGATCCCATGGTACTCGGAGCATGTGCTATTCAAAGCGCGCGCTGTTAAAACATGGCTTAAATATAATATTACAATATTTACCTTATAAATTTTATCCAATAACTACTTACTTTTTTTATTTGGAACTATTAGCGTTGACATAATGATAAAATATGACCAAAACGAAAATAGACATGCCTAGAATATTATATAAAACAGCTATCTGGATATCTGTAACCATCATGACGATTTTATCTGAAAGATATATATCCAGAGTTTAAAAATTATAAGCTTTGCCTATAAATTAATATGATTAATGTTTGGCTAACAATGAAACAGTACAATTTATCTCCCTGGCCTTATTTCACACACGAGGGATTCCGCACACAAGGTTTGACTTATAATTTGTGCGGCCGGGCGCTTGTCTGTCATCAACCGTATGGGAGGAAGAAATTAAAATTAAATACTTAAACTTTTTTTTTAGTAATTATGTTACAGATCAGAATACTTACACTGGATACTTTATGGCCATTTGTGGCTGATTTGTTGTTTCTTTCTGATGATTATTCAGAGATTAAATATTGTGGTTAAATAGTTTTATTAATATAATAATGCAATTATAAAATCACTCGAGGTTTAGGCTAAGCGCCATCTGCGCCCGGTCACCACAAGCCCGGTGAAACTTTAAATGAAAAAAATAAAATAAAAAATATAAAATCACAACGGTGAGACAAACCAGCATTCTGCAGGCTTACCTAGCCTATATTATTATTGATAACATTAATGAATAAGTACACCACAACTTCTTTTTCCTAAGAATATCTTTATTTTCTCACTTTATAAATAAAGTGTGAATTTTCTCAATTATTATTCGGTAATTTTATCTTTTATATTTTAGCAATTCTCTGGCAATTTTTTGTTGTCATTTGACATTTTTAATTTTCGGTTGTCAAAATATACTCTTTGGTCGAAATTTAAGTTATTTCACGTAACTTTGTTTACGGTATTTCAATTAAAAGAAGCGGAGTATTATTCCGCTATTCGGTCCAAATTGATCTAATTTAACACCTTTTGGTGTTATTTGAAAAATGTATTTGTCGTCGATCAGCTCCCGTTTGCTTCTATACGACACCAACAGTTGGGATTTGAAAAAATCTTACGACTGTTACGAAGGTATGTTGCGGGATGTATCGTGGAGCGACGACAGCAAATACATTTTACAGGTAAAGATGTGATTAGCATTCAAATATATAAATCTTACTTATAAAAGTCAACTAGTTATTGGGTATGGGGAGATGTCTTAATAAAACTTGCCGTTTATTTTTAAAGTAAACAACTTATTTGTATTTCCTCAATTTTTTAATTTAAGTACTTAAAACAATGATATTTATTGAATTCAGAATTATTTAATGTATTGTGTAAAATTTGCAGGTTAACTCCAAAGGTCTAATTGATATTTTGAGCCCTGCAGATCATGACATTCGTAGCTTACAACATGTACCATTGAAAGACACTTGGTCAGCTAGTTTCCATCGCGATGGTCACCGTAATGTTGCAATAGGCACAAAAAATGGTAGCGTTTTGATATGGGACACAAAGAATAAAAGTGTTACTAAGAATTTTTCAGCACCTTCACAAGCATCGTGTGTCAATTTCATTAGTTATAATGTGAAGAATACAAGTTTAGCCGCAGCAATGGGTAATGGTGACACTGTTATTTACAGTCTTACATCTAATATTCCACTCATGACTGTAAAATTGTCATGTTCTAAAAGTATCTCAGCAATGAAATTCCACAATGAATCAAGATTTCTACTAGGACTTGCCACAGAGGAAGGTCATGTTGTAGTTAAAGATGTTACTTGCAACAAGGATAGAAACTACTTTGAAAACATTCATGCATCCCCAGTTAGTGATATTGCCTACTCCCTTATCAATAGAGATGTGTTGCTGTCTTGTGGTTATGATAAAATTATGCATGTTTACGACATTCGTATGCAAAATGTAGTTTCAACAATAACAACTTTATATCCTCTCAAATCTCTTGCCATTAATCTTGAAAATCAAGTTGCTCTTGGTACGAAAAATGGCTATGTCCTTATTTATGACTTGCGTGATTTAAATGCACCATTTAAAGTTTTGAGAGGTCATAATGCAGAAGTCTGTAAAGTAGCTTTTCAACCACCTCGAAAGAAAATTTTTAATGATACAAGTCTGAGAGAAGATGTTGAGGTTAATTCTTCTTTCAAATTACAATCTCCAGTGAGAGGAAGAACATCCGATACATTTTTCATTAGTGATACACCTCCAAGAAATGAAGAAGCATCACCACAGGGCCTTGATAATAAAGTAGATTCCTTTCTGGTCATGATGGGTCTTGATAAATCCAATGGGGATATTGATGATGATGGAATTAAATCAGTTGATAATGGAGAAAGGAGAAGTGACAAATTTGAATTTAGATATTGTCAATTAGATGCTGAGAAAAATATTAGCAAAATATCAACACCGTTAACAAGTCGGACTGCGGATAATTTACAATTTACATCCCCTTTGACAATACCAAATGGAACACATGACAAAAACTTGAATACCAATACATCTGACATAAAACTATCAAATTTAAATTTAAATGGAGATGTGGTTAATTCAAAAAATATCGAAGAGTTAAAGGATTTCATTAAATTAACATTAGCCGATGTTGCTGATGATAATAGGAATTATTTCCTTCATATAATGATGGCTTTAACAAAACAGAAATTATTTTTAGAGAAGCAATTATTCGGAATGAATGAGCAGATACATAACTTAATCCAAAATCAGAATATGTTGGTGGAAACAAATAGGAAACTTGTCTTACAAATAGAGCAGTTAAAGTCACAGCAAAATCTCTTTTAAATATCTATTTACCATATCTAATGACATCTCACAATATTTATAATAAAAATCTCATAAAATTGATTATTTTTAATTAATTTGTATTGCAAAATTATGGCATTTAATGTGATATTTATTATATAAGATTTTTAACCGACTGATATTGAACATTATTACATATATTAATTATCTTTTTTTAATTATTTCTCAAGGTTGATGTTAAAAAGATGTATTTATAGCTTTAAATCTAAGTTGAAATATGAATTCGCTTGTTGAGACAATGTGTTAGTTAAATGTATCTGAGAGCTATCTAGTGCCATGTTAATCGTAAAAGTTATTAACTGTAAAAAAGTACTCAATTTAATAGACAATAATTGTTTGTTCACCAAGAATTGACCTCTTGTTAATAATGTTTCACTGAATACATGTCTCTTTACTAATGAAGTATTTTTTTGTTTCGTTTGAATAAGTAAAATTTGGAGAAAAACCCTTATTGAAATAGACACTTATTATGTTATAGGAGTTCTACAATAATTTATTGATGTCAGGTATAGGTTCATTTAATCCTTTTTGTATCTTCGCCACTAAATATCTACACGCTCACCACGATGATGTCCGGCGTCTTTTCGTGTTAGCATACTTTAAAACAATTTACGTGAAGAAAACTTGTCTGCGATATTAAACTTGTGAAATGGTCTTCACCATATCCATATCATTTGGACCATGTAGCTAAGAGATCATGTACAATCGGGGTTGTAGGACCATAGGGTCCCTAAAGATGATTAAGGACAGACACTGGCTCACCACTACCACACTGGAGCGCAGGCGCACGTCCGCTTCGTACCGCGTTCGTCACTCAACTACCCAGGGACAGCTGTCCATTCCAGTGTGGTACATGAGACAGTGAATTGTATCTATTCCATAGACACAAACACTACATCCCTTCCTTGTTAACAAGTTTTATTTTATTATTATTTTCAACTCAATAAACATCTTATATATATTTTTTTACTGTAATTATAAATTAATAATTTCCAACCAGATTGTTTCATTCATTAATGTTTGATGTATCTTCATTTAAATTTCCATTACATTTCCATTCCCCTTCCACTCTTTTTAGATGTGTAACGTTCATTCTTAGTATTTGTCCAGTTTCTTCATTCCTTACCGTGACATGTAGTTTTTCCGACTACATGAGGCGTAGAGATAAATGTACTTGCAAGTTTGTTTGTCCTATCTAATTCTTTAACATAAATTTCGAGTCCTCTGGGGCAACCTCAATTCCAATTGAATGGAATTCTCTGTAGTCAGCAATAGAAGTGTTCCAATTTAATGGTAACCGAAGTGTTTCCAATTTAATGGTAACCGAAGTGTTTCCAATTTAATGGTAACCGAAGTGTTTCCAATTTAATGGTAACCGAAGTGTTTCCAATTTAATGGTAACCGAAGTGTTTCCAATTTAATGGTAACCGAAGTGTTTCCAATTTAATGGTAACCGAAGTGTTTCCAATTTAATGGTAACCGAAGTGTTTCCAATTTAATGGTAACCGAAGTGTTTCCAATTTAATGGTAACCGAAGTGTTTCCAATTTAATGGTAACCTAAGTGTTTCCAATTTAATGGTAACCTAACTGTTTCCAATTTAATGGTAACCTAACTGTTTCCAATTAAATGGTAATCTAAGTGTTTCCAATTTAATGGTAATCTAAGTGTTTCCAATTTAATGGTAATCTAAGTGTTTCCAATTTAATGGTAATCTAAGTGTTTCCCATTTAATGGTTACCTAACTGTTTCCAATTTAATGGTAATCTAAGTGTTTCCAATTAAATGGTAATCTAAGTGTTTCCAATTCAATGGTAATCTAAGTGTTTCCAATTTAATGGTAATCTAAGTGTTTCCAATTTAATGGTAACCTAACTGTTTCCAATTTAATGGTAATCTAAGTGTTTCCAATTTAATGGTAACCTAACTGTTTCCAATTAAATGGTAATCTATTTACGCATTCATATATCCAATTTAATGGATATCCAAAATAGACGAAGATATATCTCCAATTTAATGGAAATCCAGAGCACTACATATCTGTATTATCTATATATATAAATGAAAGTCGTATTAGTTACACTATTTATAACTCAAGAACGGCTGAATCGATTTGACTGAAAATTGGTGGGCAGGCAGCTCAGAACCAGGAAACGGACATAGGACTACCTCTACCCCGTTTTCTATCCTTTTATTCCGCGTGGACAAAGTCGCGGGTAAAAGCTAGTTTTAGTTAAAATGATAGCCGATTTACAAAATACGGCCTGTACCTGTCATTTTACGTGAAATACTTAGTTGCAGTTAATAGATAATAGACCCATATTTCGTATGACACTGTTTTAGATCCTAGAACGGTTCGTTGAAGAAGATTCACAAATACCTTTGCCAGAAATATAATTATTTCTGAACAAAATAAATATGTCAGTTGATACTTATTGTAGCATTTGATGTGTCTCGTTACAGAGAATATTTGATGACCAAATAGTGAGTAGATTAATATAACAGATTTAAAACATCTTTACAATTAAATCAGGCCACCCGTTGACCCCGCCTTTTATTGACGTTCCTTACACTTATGAAGATTGATATTGTAAGTACTCGAAGGTATAATAATTTACAATAATTTCAATCGCTTTTTTTACAATTAATTTTTTACAGTTAGCTGTAATAATTTGTAAATATTATTGACAATTAAAATTTTTGTGAACTAAACTTTAATAGACAAATATTCCTACTCATCATAATAAATAGATAACGACGGCGGAAGTGATATCGCATGCTTGCAATAAATCATCATTACTATTTTACACGTATACAACTTATAAAATCGGATAATACTGTAAACTAATGTTCCCCGTATCATATTGTCATCTTTCTTCTATTATGAAATCTATAATAATTGTACTCTACTTTTAGGCATAAAATTAAATATCTTGATTGAAATGTTTTAATTTACACACAAGTATTTTATTACTTAGGGCGCAAAATACGGACATAGTTACCAATTTTCTATTTTGTTTTTTTTTTTTTTTTTTTTTTTTTTTTTTTTTACCTCGTCGCCATTTGTAGGACCATAGGGTCCCTAAAGATGATTAAGGACAGACACTGGCTCACCACTACCACACTGGAGCGCAGGCGCACGTCCGCTTCGTACCGCGTTCGTCACTCAACTACCCAGGGACAGCTGTCCATTCCAGTGTGGTACATGAGACAGTGAATTGTATCTATTCCATAGACACAAACACTACAGGGGTATTTAGTGGTTTCACCTTACAAGCCGTCGTTTGAACTTTTTGTACATATTGAGACAACGCATAACAATAACCAATAGAATTCAGGGGTACACGGTTAATTTCTTTATATTATCATTTGTGTTTGCGCAAATCATTGCTAACAAATTAGTTATTTGTAAGAAGAGGCAATTTTTTCTAAAGGCGCAACACCCCGAATTTCCGCGACTGTACATGTACCCTTCAGTGTGTTTATAATGGGACAGTTATCGTTTACTGCACAATGTTGTGGATGTTTCTCTTTCTTTTTTTTAAACTAGATAAGGGGCTACGATATTTCATATTTCTTTGTTTAACCTCACAGCTAAGCACAAAGCCTTTCCGCTCTTTGAAATTTTGCACTCTGTGAATTCCAAATGTCAGTTAAGTCAGTGTCAATTAGTTGTCAATTTAACGTTTACAAAGAGGGTTATTTACTGATGTGTTATTAAAATTAATTATTTTTGAATATACTCGAAAACTATAATGGCCGAACTTGCGGCAACAAATTTATTTGAATCACAAACTATAAATGCAGATCACAAGGACCTTATCCATGATGTTGCTTATGATTTTTACGGAGAAAGAATGGCCACTTGTTCCAGCGATCAGTACGTTAAAGTAAGTTTTTCAAAAATTGTTTGCAATCTATGTATTACAAGCTCGCTAAATTTGGTTAAAGCTTAAGTTAAGACTTGAAGTTTTTTACTATGTGGTTAAATATCCCTTTGTAATAGTAACTGCAACAAATATTAAAGTAGTTTTCTCAAATTTTCCAGGTGTGGGATACAGATGGGCGAGGTGGGTGGCGGCTTACGGGCAGCTGGAAAGCCCACCATGGTTCTGTCTGGAAGGTGACTTGGGCTCATCCAGAGTTTGGGCAAGTTTTAGCAACATGTTCATTTGATAGAACTGTTGCTATATGGGAAGAAGTTGGTAAGAAAAGCTACATAATAGAATTTATAATAACTAAATTAGATTTGGAGAGGTTTAATGCTTTTTAACAGTATAAACCTAATTACATGACACAATTTATTATCATTTAGAAAGATAATATTTTTCCTTATTTTTGTTTAAGGTGACACCACAGCCCCTGGCTCTGAGAAAGGTCTCCGCACATGGGTCAAACGGTCGAATTTAGTGGACTCTCGAACCTCAGTGACGGATGTAAAATTTGGCCCAAAACATCTAGGTTTATTGCTAGTCACTTGTTCAGCAGATGGAATTATAAGGTAACATTATAAATAATTGGGGTTGACCTACGTCCAACAGAGGGCATACAAGAGCTGACGGTGGTTCTAAATAATGTTGTCAATTCATCTCCTCTGGTTCCTACCTCCATGACCACAGGTTGTTGTTAAGCCAGTAAATCCAGAAAATTAAAATTTATTATCAAAAGAAAAAACAAGTAATAAAGCAAATTGTAACCACCTTAATTTGCTTGTGTATTTTAATTTTTCCATCATTGATTTTCTTAAAAATGAGACAAAATACTAGACCTTTATATGTGATAATTTTGATTACAGAATCTATGAAGCCCCCGATGTAATGAATCTTGCTCAATGGACTCTACAGCATGAGATCCCTACCAAAGTATCAATTAGTTGTCTATCATGGAACCCTACTTTATCTAGGTGAGTATTGTCTATTGAAACTGTCACACTGAAAGTCAATTAATGGTAATTTTTCATTGCTTTGTTGTTGTTCAACTTGAGTGAGTTGTTACAAGTACCTTGTAATAATATGAAGGTTCTTAACTTTTTACCTTCTCAATTTTTTTTAATGTAAGTGGTAAACAACCTAGTGGCTACTTACATTCGCCAAAATTGTTAACTGACTGACTAATCATAAACATCTGCATTTGCAGATGCATTGTCTTCTTTAATTGACAGAGGTAGGAACACATAGGAAGAGACATATTTCGCCTTCCTATAAGTCGCCTTCTTTGCCAAATTGCTCATTTCCCCACCCCTTGCTTATAAAAAATTTGGCCTTTGGCATGTGTGTACATGTCATTAGACAATATGTGGTATATCTTCCACTTCCCGTCTTCTGTGTGGTTGTGGTATTTCATTAATCGAGCTGGTCAATTTGTGCAACAGATGTTATTGTTGTTGGATCTGCCAATGTTAAACCACTGCTGTTATACAAACAATTATGTATATTATCAACACTTTATTGATGGTGTAATGTTCAACAGCAACAGAGTAAACCCACCAATGTTGGCGGTGGGCAGTGATGAACCAAACATCTCCAATGCCAGCAGTAATCAGGTGGATAAGACATGTAATGGAAAAGTTTTCATCTATGAGTAAGTATATACGTATTTCAGTCCTTGGAGTGAAATAATCTGTTGATCTGCTTTATAAATCGTCAAGTTACAAATGTTACGGAATGTGTGATTGTCTCTGTAAAGCAAAATAGTCTTTCCAATGTTTGCAGAAAGAAAAAATGCATTGATTGGTTTCTAATGCTACGTATAGTGTCATTTCTACTTTATATCGTAATCTTTGTTTTGTTTAAAAGTATAAAAGCAAGTGCTACAGTCGAACGCGAATAACCGAGAGTCCAAGGGACTGCATTTTTTCTCGCTTTTAGAGGTTTTTCTCTTGCCCAAGTTTCTTGCTTATGGAGGTTGTTTGTCAATCAATACAAGGTAGAATCGTTGTGGTGTAGATACGCGGAGACGTCGCGTCGCTGGACGCGCACCGACTGCGTGTCGGCGGTGCAGGAGCCCGTCAACGACCTGGCCTTCGCGCCCAACCTCGGCCGCTCCTTCCACCTGCTCGCCGTCGCCACCAAGGATGTCCGTATCATCAAGATCGAGCCGCTGCCGTGAGTCAATCTTTAAGAACATTGAGCGCTTGCAGATCTGTGAGATCTTAAATGTATTATCATCTTACATTACGAGTCTTCTACCAAAAATATTAAAAAAAAATTACAAAGTGGTATTTCTAGTTGTTCCTATATATTAAAAGAGTGCTGAAAAATCAACCACGTCCTGGGTATAACATATTTTGGCAGCGGTAAACAAACATTTTTTTTATTGGTCTTTACATTTTGTAGCGAGTCTTCCGGTGGTGCGGGGGGCGCGGCGGGTGCGGGGGGTGCAGGGGGCGCGGTGGGTGCGGCGGGCAACGGGTGCGGCGCGCGCTACAAGACGGAGGTGCTGGCGGCCTTCGACGACCACTACTCGTGCGTGTGGCGCGTCTCCTGGAATGTGACCGGCACATTGCTCGCCTCCTCCGGCGACGACTGCTGCGTCAGGCTCTGGAAGAGTACGTCTGCTCTGCCTTAGTAAATTATTATTGCAACACACACTCACATTCACTTTAAACGTTAAGAAAAAACAGAGACTTACAATACAAGTATCACTGCAGTCGTAACCATTCTTTGTTAACTTATCTGTGTGGAAAAACCGATGTTTGTAACTTTGCGTATCCTTTTCCTGTACACTTGTGATAAGCTTGGACAAACAAATTATGAAGGACTGGTCTATCATGGTGTCATCATCTGGTGATAAAGTTGTTACTTTGTTTGCAGTGCAATACTTGAACCAATGGAAATGCGTGGCGGTGTTCAAGAACGAGCCCCAAGCGGGCGACTCGCCGACTCCGGGGCGAGCGCACACCACGTACACGCGGCTGGCGGCCATGGCCAACGCCGCGCACATGCCGCACCACTGACGACACGCCCCCCGCCACGCCCCGCACTACGCGCCACGCCCACCACCACCACCACCACCACACGAGTGAGTGCCGTAACAACATGCAAACACCACGTACACGCGGCTGGCGGCCATGGCCAACGCCGCGCACATGCCGCACCACTGACGACACGCCCCCCGCCACGCCCCGCACTACGCGCCACGCCCACCACCACCACCACCACACGAGTGAGTGCCGTAACAACATGCAAACACCACGTACACGCGGCTGGCGGCCATGGCCAACGCCGCGCACATGCCGCACCACTGACGACACGCCCCCCGCCACGCCCCGCACTACGCGCCACGCCCACCACCACCACCACCACACGAGTGAGTGCCGTAACAACATGCAAACACCACGTACACGCGGCTGGCGGCCATGGCCAACGCCGCGCACATGCCGCACCACTGACGACACGCCCCCCGCCACGCCCCGCACTACGCGCCACGCCCACCACCACCACCACCACCACACGAGTGAGTGCCGTAACAACATGCAAACACCACGTACACGCGGCTGGCGGCCATGGCCAACGCCGCGCACATGCCGCACCACTGACGACACGCCCCCCGCCACGCCCCGCACTACGCGCCACGCCCACCACCACCACCACCACCACACGAGTGAGTGCCGTAACAACATGCAAACACCACGTACACGCGGCTGGCGGCCATGGCCAACGCCGCGCACATGCCGCACCACTGACGACACGCCCCCCGCCACGCCCCGCACTACGCGCCACGCCCACCACCACCACCACCACACGAGTGAGTGCCGTAACAACATGCAAACACCACGTACACGCGGCTGGCGGCCATGGCCAACGCCGCGCACATGCCGCACCACTGACGACACGCCCCCCGCCACGCCCCGCACTACGCGCCACGCCCACCACCACCACCACCACACGAGTGAGTGCCGTAACAACATGCAAACACCACGTACACGCGGCTGGCGGCCATGGCCAACGCCGCGCACATGCCGCACCACTGACGATACGCCCCCCGCCACGCCCCGCACTACGCGCCACGCCCACCACCACCACCACCACCACACGAGTGAGTGCCGTAACAACATGCAAACACCACGTACACGCGGCTGGCGGCCATGGCCAACGCCGCGCACATGCCGCACCACTGACGACACGCCCCCCGCCACGCCCCGCACTACGCGCCACGCCCACCACCACCACCACCACACGAGTGAGTGCCGTAACAACATGCAAACACCACGTACACGCGGCTGGCGGCCATGGCCAACGCCGCGCACATGCCGCACCACTGACGACACGCCCCCCGCCACGCCCCGCACTACGCGCCACGCCCACCACCACCACCACCACACGAGTGAGTGCCGTAACAACATGCAAACACCACGTACACGCGGCTGGCGGCCATGGCCAACGCCGCGCACATGCCGCACCACTGACGACACGCCCCCCGCCACGCCCCGCACTACGCGCCACGCCCACCACCACCACCACCACACGAGTGAGTGCCGTAACAACATGCAAACACCACGTACACGCGGCTGGCGGCCATGGCCAACGCCGCGCACATGCCGCACCACTGACGACACGCCCCCCGCCACGCCCCGCACTACGCGCCACGCCCACCACCACCACCACCACACGAGTGAGTGCCGTAACAACATGCAAACACCACGTACACGCGGCTGGCGGCCATGGCCAACGCCGCGCACATGCCGCACCACTGACGACACGCCCCCCGCCACGCCCCGCACTACGCGCCACGCCCACCACCACCACCACCACCACCACACGAGTGAGTGCCGTAACAACATGCAAACACCACGTACACGCGGCTGGCGGCCATGGCCAACGCCGCGCACATGCCGCACCACTGACGACACGCCCCCCGCCACGCCCCGCACTACGCGCCACGCCCACCACCACCACCACCACACGAGTGAGTGCCGTAACAACATGCAAACACCACGTACACGCGGCTGGCGGCCATGGCCAACGCCGCGCACATGCCGCACCACTGACGACACGCCCCCCGCCACGCCCCGCACTACGCGCCACGCCCACCACCACCACCACCACACGAGTGAGTGCCGTAACAACATGCAAACACCACGTACACGCGGCTGGCGGCCATGGCCAACGCCGCGCACATGCCGCACCACTGACGACACGCCCCCCGCCACGCCCCGCACTACGCGCCACGCCCACCACCACCACCACCACACGAGTGAGTGCCGTAACAACATGCAAACACCACGTACACGCGGCTGGCGGCCATGGCCAACGCCGCGCACATGCCGCACCACTGACGACACGCCCCCCGCCACGCCCCGCACTACGCGCCACGCCCACCACCACCACCACCACACGAGTGAGTGCCGTAACAACATGCAAACACCACGTACACGCGGCTGGCGGCCATGGCCAACGCCGCGCACATGCCGCACCACTGACGACACGCCCCCCGCCACGCCCCGCACTACGCGCCACGCCCACCACCACCACCACCACACGAGTGAGTGCCGTAACAACATGCAAACACCACGTACACGCGGCTGGCGGCCATGGCCAACGCCGCGCACATGCCGCACCACTGACGACACGCCCCCCGCCACGCCCCGCACTACGCGCCACGCCCACCACCACCACCACCACACGAGTGAGTGCCGTAACAACATGCAAACACCACGTACACGCGGCTGGCGGCCATGGCCAACGCCGCGCACATGCCGCACCACTGACGACACGCCCCCCGCCACGCCCCGCACTACGCGCCACGCCCACCACCACCACCACCACACGAGTGAGTGCCGTAACAACATGCAAACACCACGTACACGCGGCTGGCGGCCATGGCCAACGCCGCGCACATGCCGCACCACTGACGACACGCCCCCCGCCACGCCCCGCACTACGCGCCACGCCCACCACCACCACCACCACACGAGTGAGTGCCGTAACAACATGCAAACTTTGAGCTTTGAGCTTTGCATTTTGAGCATTAAACTAAGGAAACAAGAGTCATTTCAAAGCGTTCATCATTTGAGAGGCTCCAACGTAGTTTTAACGCAGTCGTAAAAAAGCACCATTTTCCCGACGGAGGACCTACAATCGAGAAAATTATCGCGGTCTCTCGCTTATTTATTTATTTAATTTTATTTATAATACGTTTTTAACCTAAGAAGATTACAAATAAGTCTTACAAAACTATTTAAAATAATTAACTTAACCAGGTTATTTCGTTTTTTTCCCGTTCCAATGGGAGAAACAAAGGCGTCTATAGAAAAATTTGCAAAATTCACTCATTTAATTTCAAGGAAACCCCATTCTCTTGTAGCATAATTTTTTTCTTACATTTCGAAAAAATAATATAAATGTTCAATTTGTAAAAATTGCTCTATTTTTTCATTTTACAAAAAAAGTATATAGATAAGGCAATAAGTCGAAAAGAAGCTTGTTTAAAAAAACCACCTGTATTTAATAGCCGGTACAGTAAGATAAAAAAATTATAATTCGCTTAAACTTACATGAGGTGGTCTCGATAAAAGAATTTTTTACAAACAAAAAATGCTTAAAAAATATGGCCGTCGAAAATATTCGGGCGCGCGAGAGGCGAGCCCGCGGACACAGCGTCACTTGATGGGGGCGGTCCGTCTGATGCGCTGCGTGTGCGCAGGGGCCTTGCCCAGTGTCGCCTTGTTCGAGAACCACGGCACCTGAACATACCAACAACTCAAAAAAAAAAACCGTACACAAAGTATTTGAAACTTGGTAATTGAAGAAAAAAACAAACTTAAAAAAATATCTCACCGGCATCGCCCTTTCGCTCTTGCAATGGCTGTTAGTAGACGAATGAGGACTGATGATGTTTCTGTAATATTATTTGCAATCATAAAAGGGCTCACAATCATTAAAAAATAGATATGTTAAATGGTGTACATACCCAAGAGAAGCGCGTTTGATGCCAGTCGCGGTGGTCTGGATGAGCATTCGCGCGGGCGGTGTCGCCAGCGGCGCACCCACTCGCCAACTTAAATCATAGAACAGATATGTTAAAAACCTAAAATGAGTGAGAAATACTTTGGGTAAAGATGAATGGTATCATGGCTGACCTGGGCAGGGCGTCCCCCGCGCGGCGGTAGAAGTCTGCCCGGCGATAGTCGAGGGTGTTGGTGCAGGGGGCGAGGTGTGCGGCCTTCGTCTCGCGGCGCTCTCCCACGTCCGTGCTGGAGTGCTCCGTGATGCTGGGCAGCCGCGAGTTCATGGTGCAGTCGCCGCTGTCGTACACTATAATTTTATTCGATATGAAATGGGCGGGCGCCATCTGATTACTCGTTTTCGAACTCCTCTCGGTCGGATTCTTCTTTGCGCTCTCGTTTGCTTTCGCCTTTTCGACCTTTCTATCGATTATTCTTTGCCTCAAAATGTCCTTGGGGATGGCGGTCGTCGGCGACGCCTTGGTGTACACGGCGCTTGGTTTGGGTCCGGTTTGTACTTTGATGTCCGGGGGCTTGGGCGGCAACGTGGTCATCCTTCTGATCGGGCTCTTGGAGCCTCTAGGGGGGGAGTGTCCGAAGAATCTTCTGCTACTCGAGGAAGCTTCGAGGTCAGTCCTGGCCCTGTACTCCGGCGGGGAGAGCGGCCGGGCCTCCACGGTGTTGGTGGACCAGAGCATGTCAGCTCCGGCCACCGAGTGCATGAGGTGCAGATGCGTCTTTATGTTGTAGATGCCCGCCACGGGACCGAACGGGTCCGCCTTTATCTGCGTTATCACGTCCACCTTCGTCTGACCACATAGCTCTGCCACTTGGTTATAAATCTAAAATTGAAAGGAACATTCGTCATCAAGCAATCTAAATTGTCTCTGTTGATGAGATTTAATTATATTGTGTTGTGACCTCTCTGTTAATTTTGGTTTCGGTGGCACCCAGGGGGTGCGTCTTCATCCTCATGCCGGGCTTGCGTATCCAGCGATGCCGGGCTGCTTCCTCAATCTTCAGACGGAGCTCCACGTTCGGTTCCAGAAGGTGCTGAATGAACGTCTTGCATTCTAACGGAACCATAGATTAATCTTTCCTAAGCTGACAGATTATTTGTGATATTAAAATAAATTTCTACACTTTTCTGTTTCAGTTCACGCAAGATGAGCGACGGAGGTCTGTCGCGTTATAATCTGTGAAGTGAACTGTCAAACTGTTGAGTTACGTTGAACTATAGCGTTGAGACGTTCAGTTTTGTTAATTATATCAATTAAGAAACAAGAGTAACAATGTATGAATGCTTGTAAACTTGATTTATAATTTTTCCATAAAACAATTTTAAATCAAACATGTGTTTTATTTAAACAAATTATTTACATAACAGTTGCAAAATAATAATTCCTAATGGGTGTATAATTTGTCGAAAAGCAAGATTGACGCAGGGATTTATTGTTTTATTGCAATAAAGTTGTATGTCTAATAAAGTTGTCACTAAGAGACTCCTTAAGTAAGAGTAAGTAGTGTACTGACCGCTGGAGACACAGGCGAGCGCAACTCGCTGCTTGCGGGAGAAGCCGCGCGCGATGGCGGCGCGTAACTGCGGCCGCGACCGCCCCTCCGCCGCCTCCACGTCCGCGAATGGCAGGCTGCCCGTCACCATGCCGTACACTATCACACCGCTGCAACACAATACGTTATAACTTGTTATACCGAGACCCTAAATCAGTACATTAGCAATCAAATATCATTATTTCTGATAAAAGAACATTACATTAACAAACGCAAAACGTTGATGGTCAAATGAAAGAAGACTGGCAAGATATATTTATGTATTAACTCCTGTTGTCTAGTTACTACATGAATTTTTATTGTAGAAATCCGTAATTTCTGTCTACCCATCTAGATAGGGGGCGTGATTGTGTTGTTTACGCACTATGTTGGATGTGGGTACCAACATGCTCCAGAGGTCGACTTCGGGCCCGTAGCGTCGTCCGTCGACGAACAGCTCGGGCGCCGCGTACTCGAGTGAGCCGCACGGGGTGCAGAGCGCCCCGCTGATGTTCCACACGTTGGAAAGGCCGAAATCTGCAGAACACATTTCACACTTAAGGGATAGATCATAACAATTTGCCGCGGGGGATTAGATATACTAGGTTTTTACGTACCTACAATTTTGATGAACTGCTTCGTGCTGTCGAGCATGATGTTCTCCATTTTTAAATCACTAAAAAGTAAAAACAATTTTTTATTTTCGATCGTTCTAAATGAGTTAACTTTTAGTTTAGGATTAGGATTTAGTTCCAAGATTATAATCATTATATTAGGATCGTGGCAAACAAAAATATATAAATTGGGTTATGAAGCTGTGCTTATTTATGTATGTGATTTCTGTTTGTGATATGATATATAAATGTGTGACCGGTGCACGACGCCGCGGCAGTGCATGTGGCGTACGGCGGAGACGAGCTGCGCGGCGAGGGCGCGCGCGCGGCCCTCCGGTAGGCCTCGTGCTGCGCCGCGCGATGCCAGCACGTGAGCGCACAGGTCGCCGCCACCCGCCGCCTCCATCACCACGTACAGCCGCGGCCCGTGCTACCAACACAAACAAATATACATGCTTACTTCATTAACAGGACAGACGCATGACTGTCATTCGTGTCAGTCGCAGTCACGCCAATGGCGGTAAACATTGCAAAGTTCAATTTATAATTTGTTGACTGTTTCAAATATTACTAGACAAATTGTAAAAATGACATGTTTCTTACTGATATTGATGGTTTACAAAACAAAGGTGTAGCCAGCCAGTGATATTAAACTGGATCTAGGGTGGATAGGGCTGGAGTGAATATTCTTTTTTTTTATCCTAGAGAACAGTTATCCATCAAATACCATCATAGTTTCGTATAAGGCTGCGATACACGGGTGGCGTAACTTGGCCATAACTCTCGGCTCTCTGTGCAGGTTGCGGCGGGCGTACTCTTCTTTTATGCAGGTAAGATCGATTATTTTTATGGCCACCTGCGATACAATTTAATCTAAGATAAAATATTCGTATGTTTAATTTCAAATTAATATCTGTGTATGAAAAATACAATTAGAATTTTTGATTTAGAAGTCCTATTAGAAATTCATACGAATAGAGGGATTATATACGTATAATACAAATATAAAAAACGTTTGCTTGTTCATAAGAATCTGTAAATTTTTCGAATCAAATTCGAGTTTTAACTGTCGTTAAGGTGTTGCCATACGATAAATTAGAGATGGAAGTATTAATCCCTTTTTTATGTTTAATAACATTTAAAGTTTCTGGCAATTGTAAACTGGATGTTATATTTACGATGTTAACGAATGCACAAGTTAATTCACCTTTTTTCCTATAATCCTGTGAGTTGCCTCCTCAACTCTTGCGAAGTGTCCTTTACCTAATACCTTACCAGTCATAAGGTAATTGCCAACACTGTACACTTGTCCCTTCCGTGATGTGTTTGCCATCTTCATATCGAATCACCAGTGATTTGGAACCATAATGCGTTTGCTTGAATTAAAACGCATGTGCATTTATAAAAACAAATTTACCCTATTATAATTACACAAATACTACATAAATCGTTGCGCGTTGTAAAAGTCATACCAGTATGTCACTATCGTTTGTTTGTTGATTGAAATTGGAACGGCGATGTCGTCTCTGACATTTTGCGATACTATTTTTAACGGCCTGTGATCGCACGTCGATCCGTGAGACATATCAGCATTCCTATTTATTAGCCGCCTCATCTATTTCTCCTAGAGTAATACTATCAGTTATTTATGAACATTTATGAGGTATATTGAAAAAGCTAGCACTAGACTACGATTCCACCTGATGCTAAGTGATGATGTGCTCGAAAGCATCGGTACATCGTTTTCATAAAATATACCAATTTCATAATATGACTTTTATTTCGTAAAAGTTTAGTTTGTGGATTAAGCATTATGGAAAAAGTTGTTGAAGTTGTCCAAAAAAATTTAAAACTCTAAATTTCTAAACTTGTTCATAGTTGTCTTGTTTTCCCGCCTAAATACAAAAATAACATTGACATTGACACTGCCATGACATTTACAATATTTCGGTTGATATTCGACAAGTTAATTACAAACTTACAGTTCACTCATTTAATTTATAAAAAAAACCAAACATTTGACTTTGATATTTGATGATAAGGAAGTTAGACTGGTTTATTTTATCATCTTGAATTTAACCCAATATGAACCCATACGATTACTTTGGTGATTGTTGCTAGATAAGAATAGAGATTTAAATTGTTTTACAAAAGAAATACTTTTAGCTGTTATTAACGTTCGTAACGCAACAACGTATGTATACTTTATAATATTTTCTTAATCGTGTAATAATCTTGCAGGTTGTTTATCCACTCGAGTTTACTTATATGATAAATTCTCAATGCTTTATTATTTTTATTTATAGTTTTAATCAATATAGTTTGGGTGCTTGAGTGCTATAAGATTATTGTCAAAAAAAATAGCTAAAAGTGGTAGGAACTTTTCACAAACAATTTATCTAAATTACGAAGTAGTAAAATCAAACTTCATGTTCAATATTACTATATGCCTTCATATTATATGTAATGAATTTGTATGTGAACTTCTCTTGATGTGCCAAATGTTTTAATTATAGGTGCATTTATTATGTTTGGCGATTTGCAATTTGACAAAATGGTTGACACCGAAAAAGCCAAGGTAAGTAAACTATACAATAGTGTTAAAAATAATGATTTAGTTTAAGAAATTATATCCATGATGTATATCTTCTTGGTGGTGTAATTGTTTTAGATAGTAACAATGTATTTATTTAAATTTTCATCAGACAAAGTTATTAAAAATTATTACACTATTTAAGAGTAAATCTTTCACATGAAGTTAGATGTATGTACAGTCAAACCTGGATAAGCAAGAAACAACTATAAGCGAGACACTTGGAATATAGAGTAACTATAAAAAGAAAAAATTGCAGGCCCTTGGACTCCCAACTATCCAGGTTTGACTGTATGCAGTGAATGTGGTGTTGTCAGTGGATAAACATGTTTCTTATAAATTTATAAGGATTATTGTTGTAGCAATGATTATAATTTGATAAATTATATAAATTGACCCTTATTTAAGGGTTCTCAAAGTTTTTGGCTGCAAGATCCTTTTGGGAACCTGAGTATTTGATGGAAACTTAGATTCTAGTATTCTTTCAGACACCCTGCTCCTCTGTGTTTGATTATCCTATGGCCCTATTGCAGTAAAGACTTCGGAGCATTTTTTGAGTAAAGCTCCAATTTACGGAATAACTTTGTTGATAATAATTTTGTTTACTTACAGGAATATATGAAAACTAATGAAGTATTTCATTCACTTGGGTATAGTGACACAGATGAATATGCAATAGATGCTTGTGGTAATAAAATTATGTATTCTGATTACCAAAGAAATATTGATTTGGTTACATCTGGTGTATTGGAGGAAGAGAGCAGTGTGTTAGCATTATCTAATAATTTAAAAGCGTTGGCTAAATTGATAGAAGGAAATGAATTGCTTTTTGCGCAAATTGATTATATGACAAGAAAAAAGCCAACAAATGAAAGTGTCAATATTGATTTGAAATTGATTGTTCAGAATATATTGTATGTGAGCAGTGCTATGACAAAGAAGAGATATACAAGTGAGTAAAAATATATATGTTTTTTAGCCGACTTCAAAAAGGAGGTTATCAATTCAACTGTTTTTTTTTATGTTACCGCAATTCTCCGCCCCTGGTGCTACGATTTTGATAAAAATTATTTTAATCTAAAGGAAGTGCTTGCAGATGGGTCCCATTTTTTTATTTATTACTAGCTTTTACCCGCGACTCCGTCCGCGCGGAATAAAAAGTAGAAAACGGGGTAAAAATTATCCTATGTCCTTTTCCTGGTCCTAAGCTATCTGCCCACCAATTTTCAGTCAAATCGATTCAGCCGTTCTTGAGTTATAAATAGTGTAACTAACAGGACTTTCTTTTATATATATAGACTAGCTTTTACCCGCGACTCCGTCCGCGCGGAATAAAAAAAAAAAGAAAACGGGGTAAAAATTATCCTATGTCCGTTTCCTGGTTCTAAGCTACCTGCCCACCAATTTTCAGTCAAATCGATTCAGCCGTTCTTGAGTTATAAATGGTGTAACTAACACAACTTTCTTTTATATATATAGATTATTGCCACTTTGCTTGAATGATCTTCTTAATGTAATTTATGAATTTTTCATTGCATCCATTTTGTCTCAATGGCCATTTTTATGTAATTTATGATTTTTTTATATCTTAATGTGGACAATGAGAAAGCTGCCACCTGAATACTGCTACCTCTAGACGCGTTTGTCTAATTAAAAATGCATTGCCTACTTTTAATTAACAGAAAGAGGATATATTCTTTTCCTTTGCGTCCCCTCCTCCGTTAAATCCACTTCCACTTTGTAATGTTTTTCGTGTATTTATATTATTTTTATATGTACGTATGGGTTTGTAGTTAGTTGCATTGTGAAAACCTGTAGTCAATATACAACTGAACATTTGTTTTGTACTTTTTCCCTGAGTGAACAGTCAATTAGGTTTTTTATTTTTTTTTAATAAACAAATAGTGTTATTGGACATAGAGATTTCAACTAACCCAGTAGTACAAGGGGTTCTAAGATTTATTTTCTTACCCGGGCTGCTCTATATTGTCTTTAGATTATCAGGAGGGCTTGATTTAGCATTTTTTTTACTGTCGCACCAGCTGCTATTGCTCTTGCAGCATCCTTATTCTCTAACATGATTTGCCCTTAAATATAAACCATAATTATTTTTTTTAATTTAATAATCAGTGGTGCCAATCAAACGCTAATCGACTATAGAGTAACGTGTGTGGCCGACAGCACATGGTAAGCCTTTATAACAAAGGACCAGTTGGTGGAGTTGTTTTGGAGGTCCGTAGCTAGTCCATAAGCCGGTGTTGCGAGGATCCGGTCTAACTTCTCGCTACAGTTATCGATAATTCGGTTCTAATTAATAAAATTGTGTGGTAGGCAATGTGGTGGTAATGCAGGGGGGGTCCCCACTGTGTATGCTGGGCTTTGTGGCGCAGCTGGTGTGCAGCGCTCAGCGCGTTGTTGTGGAGGCTGTTCCTCTCACCGCCGTGCTCTGCCATCTCTTCGTAACGCTGTGCCGCAAGGCTGGGTCAGTTGTACTCTCTTCCACTAGCAATACTCCTACCGGCAAATTGTCAACCCATTTGTAATTTCTCTATACAAATTGTATTAAATTGCATGTAATTTATAAATTTTTTGAGTATGTTTATTGGATGTTAATACTAAAGATTCTGCAAAGTTGTGGTGTCCCCTTAGTGACTTTATATGCCTTTCCTTCATCGACTTCATCTTGGTTTTTTTTTAAATAAAGTCTGTTTTAATTAATTCGATGTTGCATTCCAGATTAAACGTTAGTTTGGCTTTCGTAAAGGAACCTTTTTCGGCAGATATTGACTGTGAGCAAATAAAAGGTTAGTGTTTGATTTCGTTGTAAATTAATTATTTAGATTAGGTACCGCATACGAAGACTACTTGTTTACTTAAATCATTTAGCGTTTTATAACTAACTAGCTTTTACCCGCGACTCCGTCCGCGCGGAATAAAAAATAGAAAACGGGGTAAAAATTATCCTATGTCCGTTTCCTGGTTCTAAGCTACCTGCCCACCAATTTTCAGTCAAATCGATTCAGCCGTTCTTGAGTTATAAATAGTGTAACTAACATGACTTTCTTTTATATATATAGATTAATTAACTAATGAAGACAATTTTTATGATGGCCTAAGTATTAAAGTGGTGTTTTTCGGACGTATGTAAGTTGTAACTGCCTATAGCTTACACAATTTTGACAAGCGAGGTGTTAATCAATTAGTATTTTTCTTCGCCTTCAGTATCATAGAAGTATTGTATAGTTGTAGGCGTTTTGTTAATTTGCTTCTAGTTATTAATAAATTATATAGAAATGCAGCGAGGGTGTATATGTGTGGTCACAGAGCGGTCAGACGTCGAGTCCGCTGTTGATACTTTCATCGCTTCAGCTTCACAGGTGAGAACTTACCATAATATAAATAAACTCATAATCTTGTTCCAATCGAGACTCGTACACAAAACTCGTTAATTACTAAATATTCCTGGTAAAATGCCCTTTTTTATGCACAAAAAACTTACTCTTTTATATAATCACATAATTTTATCTCACAATTCATATAACAATAGAGTGACAGCATATTTTTATAATTGTCACAATGTATGGAATTGGCGCAATTGAAATTAGTTACAAGTGACCATTACCCATAGAAATTTCCTTAACTGGAAGATTGCAATCTGCATCCTATTCCTTCATCATTTAAGGCATTAAATGAGCAGGGGAGAGGATGCACATGTAAATAGTATTTCTTTTTCTTACATGTCTCTTTGCCAAATCCACTTGACCTTCCCATCCTTTTTTCTGTAAAAAATGATGGGAAGGAGACTAGCGTTGGCCACCAGCATACTTATCAGACGAGACGTGAAAATACTTTCAATTGACGCCTATCTTCTGGGTTTTCATGATGGGGCAAATAAACGTTTGTTTTGCAGGATCCTTGGAAAATACGTCGGGTTTTAGTGCAGGAAAGCATCGTCGAACGTTTAAAACATATCCTTGAATGGAAATCGAAACGAAATTCTTCTGACGATGATTCGACAGCTTTGGAATGTTCTAGTGCCTACCATATAAATGATAAACTGTTTCTATTCGAGTACACCGGCCAACATTCTGGCGGCCATGTTGTAATCGAAGCGTACAGAACTGTCAAAGAGCTTCTGTCTCTTTTCAATATATACAAACCTTTCGCTATCTCGCTCTGGTGCTCTGATATATCTCAGGCTAATGAGATAGCGTACGGAAGCGATTCTACCGTCATCTGGATCAACGATTACGGCTCATTCGAAGGACCATTAAAATCTTCGCAAGCGTTTTATTCGATTATCGATATCTCGTATGCGAAAGAAAGAATTCGACATTCATTCGATGTTAAAAATTTAACCAACCGTGCATTAAATTGGTCTAAACTAGATGTCAGTGAGAGATATAAGTTATTAAATGTAGGTATAGGAAAAGCGGAAAAAGCTGGTCTTTCAAAGTCGTTATCTATACCTGCCATAGATTCAAATATAGAAGATGGTAATTTTGTGAAAGTCACTAATGTTGGAATTTGTGTAGGTATTCAGATGCGAGATATCCCCTTTGTACTGTTTAGAGAGATTGAAATAAAAAGCATTTTGACTTGTCTATTGCAAGGCTTTGCAGCTGTGTTACCTTCGGTATCAGAATCGCTCGGAGTTGTTCTAAAACTGTTGGAGGAAGAAGGCGCGGCGGTGATGTACAAAGGTGTTAGTGGTTCTGAGCAATGTCTGGTGACGTCACAGTTTTCTCAGTATAAGGTGAAAGTTGTGAGAACTAATTTCGGTACTATTTTTGCAAATTAATGTAACTTAATTGAATTTCTTAATATTTTACGTAAAAACAACGTTCGTTTTGTATTACATTAATTTTGTAGGAATTATAGTTATACTAGCTGTCGCCCGCGACGCCGTCCGCGCGCAGTTAAAAAAAAAATGGGGGGGGGGTTATGAAAAATAGATGTTGGCCGATTCTCAGACCTACTGAATATGCTCACAAAATTTCATGAGAATCGGTCAAGCCGTTTCGGAGGAGTACGGGAACGAACATTGTGACACGAGAATTTTATATATTAGATATTCGCTGGCTTGTTTCAAGAAAATTTCTGCTAAAAATTATTTAAAACTAGCTGTCGCCTGCGACTCTGTCTGCGCGGAATTAAAAAATAACTTAGTGGCTACGTGGTCTTCCAGACTATGTTCTAATCCATCCAAACATTCCCATTTCTAATATTAGTAAAAAGGAATCCCATTTAGGTGGTCGACTAGCTATGGTAAGGTTTCAAGTCATAAAATGATTTACACTATCAAAATACTTATAAAGTTTGACGTATTGATAATAAGGTTATTTTATAATATAAATTAACTATTCATACAAAATGTTCAACATATTGTATGGATAGTTAATGATAAAGAGTAATAGTGAACAAAATGTGACAATTACACTCTAAAGATCCGACTTGAGGGACCAAATGTCAATGTTATAACGTCTTTAATCAACCAGACTCTTTCTTGTTATAAAATTTTTAAGGATTTTAATGTTATGTAATTATGTTTAAATAATATATTTTATTTTTCATATTAAACTTTTTTATTTTTTAAATGTGCAGTTTTATTTTGTCTTAATAAACGTTAAAAGTTTGTTCAACAGCGATTCTCCAGTGACATAGCATGTATATGACAATACTAGCTATCGCCAGCGACTCCGACCACGCGATATTAAAAAACTGACACTCCGGGAAAGAGGTATCGAATGACACCTCACTCATCAAAATCAATTGAGTCGTTTAGGCTCTAAGCCGTCACAAAAGAACATACATACAAACGCACACACACAAAAACTTACCTGCCTAAATAAGAAACGCATTAAAATCGGCAATGCTAGCACCAGAATGTAATGAACATCATATATTTATGTACTCGGGAGAAACATTACACTCTTGTTGGTTAAAACATTAGTATTAAACCGCAAACATAATTACAGACGAGACGGTGTTAGTTTTGAACTAGCCTTTGCCGAAGTAATCGAAAGCAATAATCTCCAAATGTAGCAATTGTCCTATTAATATGTATTCCCAAGTTGTTAGAAGTCGTGCGTTAACGTATGGTTCAAGTTGCAAGCGGAAAATTTGTAAATAATGTGAAATATACTGACTGCTATTCTGACATCGCAATCAGTGTAAAAAGTTTAATACTGTATTAAAATCAATGTAGGTTAGTAAAAAACTGGACAGATTTTGAAGAAACTTTATAGGAAGTTCTGAGGACGCCGGATTAGATTTGTGTCCTGTAGTGCGTCGTTTCCTTATTCCTGACTACTTGATCTCTCGTAGGGTGTTTATTCACTCTGTGTGATCCTTTGTGATATTAATGGCGTTATACATGCTATATTTACGATATGATACGGTGCGGTATTTTACCCTGAGAAATATAAAAATTAAATAATTTTATCTATCAGCTTGTGACTTGCACCGAGCGTTAATGGCAAAGCACAATCGAGTCGTAACTCGAGATGAATGCCGCTCTCGCTACGGCAGAACATGTACAGCCAGCAAAACAACATAATACTATGTTCTGTATTTAAATGTTATATGAATTTCTAAAGAAATACTTGTTAATATCAACACGCTCCATACTAATGGACAAAAAGGTGCTCTCAATTAGGTGAAAATTATTTTAAAATTGGTTACGTATTTTGCTCGCTAAGAAATAACCAAATTTCCTATCCTTCCTATTTTATTGTTCATTGAGGTTTTCTGTATTGGTTTTACGTTTAATTCAGGTGTTATGTTCTAATTCACGTTTACATTATCAGAATATAATGAAATGAAAATAAATTTTAGTATGATCTTTAATTTGTAGACGAGTGTACAGATGTAACGATTTACGCGTGGAGCAAGTTGAGTGCATTGCATTGTCGCGGAACAATAGCGTTATCTAAATTGAAACAGCGTACCTACACCCCTGCCAATACTAACTAAACGTAATATAAAATTATAATTTAGTCTTATGGATTAATGATTAATTTGTTAATGAAGATATCAATCTATGATAATATCTTAATTTTTTTAAAATTAAATAAAGAATCGCAACTCCTGATCAAAAAGCGTTTTTTACACTTAAAGTTTTATTGCTGTCCAGGTGTATGAAAGGAGAACTACCTAAAAAGTGTTTTGATATTTTATGGATGTACCTCATACAAGATTTGAAATCTAGATTAAGTCGAAGATAAAACTCAAATTCAAGGTTGATTAATACAGTCAAGTAGTCGTTGTTATCGAGTGAACTGAATCGTGGTTTTAAATAATAAAAGATTGTACGACAAACATGTATAATTCAGAAAACAGTAACACACATAAAAACTAGAACTAGCAAAGAAGAACAAGTGAAAATCATGACATTTTACGAATATAAAATAAAAAACCTCTTTGACTGGCTCTGGCCAGTCATGTACATAGTCCCTTCTTCAAAGAAGCACTAGCTTCTTAGATGGACGCTTGAGCATTCCAGCTCCAGTCATCACGTCGGCTACTCTGATTTTTCCATCTCGTCCAAAGTAAACTTTACACACTCTTCCTCTTGGCCATGTTCCACGTGGTAGCTGGTCATCTACGACCAAAACTATGTCACCCTCTTTTACAGTTGTATCCGTTCCTCCACCACGTCTTGGGTTAAGAGTCGGTAAATATTCGCGGACCCATCTAGACCAAAAGAAATCCAGAAGTCTTACTGCTTTTCGCCAACTGGCTCTGCTCACTAAGTCTCTGTCAGTAACGGCGACAGGGATAGGCCGACCTGAAGAAGCTCCCAATATAAAATGAAAAGGCGTCAACGCTTCCTGACTGTCTGCATCAGGTGGTACATGTGTAAGTGGTCGAGAATTTATCAAGCCTTCAGCTTCAAGTAAAAGTGTGCAAAATACCTCTTCTGATGGTGAACGACTGTGCAAGGTTACTCTTAATGCGGTCTTGACTGATCGGACAAGTCTTTCCCATACGCCCCCCATAAAAGGTGCGGAGGGAGGAAGAAACTTCCAGACGATGTCTTCATTGGCGGCAAAAGTGGTAATCGCCGCCCCATATAGCTCTCTTAACATTCTACTTGCTCCAACGAAGGCTGTTCCGTTGTCCGACCATATTTCGCTCGGTGTGCCGCGACGGGCACAAAATCGTCGTAAACTCATTAATGCGGAATCTGCGGATAAATTATGAACGATTTCCAAGTGAATAGCCCGAATGACTAAGCAGGTGTATAGCGCAACATAGCGTTTCTCAGTTCTTCTGCCTATAGTCACTGTAACAGGACCGAAATAATCCAAACCCACAAACGTGAAGGGTCTTCTATGATGACTCAAACGTACGGCTGGCAAATCTCCCATCGGCGGGTTTAGAGGCTTGGCACGTTTTATTCGACACAATGGACAATGAAAAGCTACTGAACGCACAGCGCTACGAAGATTTATCACCCAGTACCGCTGGCGGACTTCATTGACCACCATTTCATGGTTTCCATGCGCCGCCTTCCTGTGGTAAAAATTGAGCAAGAGCTTCGTAGTTGGGTGCTTATGATGTAAAATTATAGGGCATTTTATATCTTCGCCAATATCTGGAGCTCTATTTATTCTACCATTTATGCGCAGGAGGTTGTGTTCGTCGAAAGCAGGTGACAGATGGAAAAGTCTACTTTTGCGTGGTAAGGGACGGTGGTTCTTCAAACAATCTATTTCTTCGGGGAATGACTCAAGCTGACTATGTCGTAGCACATGAATTTCCGCAAGACGTAGGTCTTCGGCAGTGAGATCTTTCTGAACAGATTTATCCTTCAATAGTTTTACAAATTTATGTGCTCTAGCCGTTGCTCGTATTAATCTTAGGTAAGAACTGAGTCTGTTAGGATCGATACTAAGTGGCATGGAAGTGAGTTCTAACGAAATGAGATTGCATGGAATGGATGATTTTAATTCTAAGTTACTCTTTTCGGCCATATCTACGGATGGAAATGATGGCCACTCTTCTATCGATTTAATCAAAAAACTAGGTCCAACTACCCAACGTGAATTTTGATAAAGTGCAAGACGTTTTGAACGAGTTGCGTCATCTGCAGGATTGTGTAATGATGGAACCCATCGCCATTCTTTTACCTGACTGAGTTCAAGAATTTCGCCAATTCTATGTGCTACAAACGGCTTATACGAACGCGCGTCACTACGCAACCATGCAAGGACGTTTAGAGAGTCACACCAAAACACTCTTTTGACCGGCTTGTACTTGTGAGAATTTTCAACAAATGATGCTAAACGTGCTGCTAATAATGCACCCTGTAATTCCAAGCGAGGGATGGAGATGGGTTTGAGTGGTGCTACTCTACTTTTGCTACATATGAGAGAGAGCTTCACACGACCATCGGAAAAGATAATGCGCCAATAGCATACCGCCGCGTATGCCAGTTCACTGGCGTCAGAAAAAATATGAAGCTCGCGCTCTTGAACCAACCCGCTCAGACTGTAATATCTAGGAAGTTGAAGCTGTGAAGTAGCTAGTAAATCTTCAAAAAGTTCCCGCCATAATTTCTGATCAGTCTGAGAGAGTTGATCATCCCAATCTATACCCTTACGCCAAATAGTCTGAAACAATATACGCCCCCTTGAGACTAGTGGCCCTAACAAACCCAAAGGATCATATATGCGCATCAAATGAGACAGAGCGTTACGTTTTGTAAGTACATTTGATACTGTAAAATCTTCCAAATAGTTAAAACTAATTATGTCCCGGTCAGGCTGCCATTTTAAGCCCAGAACTCTAGTAGACACGTTTACGGAGCTCTCACCTAAATTGACAGCCTCTAACTTTTTCGAACGTAATTCAGAAGGCAAGTGGCTAAGTGCTTGTGGATCATTTGAAATCCAATCCCTCATCAAAAAGTTAGCCTTTTTATTTAAATTTACAATGTCAGACGCTAAATTTGCTGCTTTATATACATTATCTACAGAAGCGATGTAATCATCCATGTAGACGTCGTAAACAGTAGCATGAGATGCATCGGGAAACTCACGCTCATGTTCTTTTGCGTTCAAATTTTTTACGTACAAAGCTGTGCACGGGCTTGAACAAGCTCCAAAAATCATAGCAGACATTCGGTATAGTCCCAAAGGTTCACTTGGGTCGTCACGCCAAATGAATCTTTGAGAGTCGCGATCTTGTTCTCTAATTAACACCTGTGGAAACATCTCCCTTATGTCTGCTGTGAGGGCAATAGGATCTTCCCGAAAGCGCATAAGAATTGCGAGAAGTGGTTGTAATAGATCAGGACCCGGCAATAGTAAAGAGTTTAAACTGATCCCTTGAAATTTTGCAGCTGCGTCATGCACTATACGCAGTTTTCCCGGTTTATTTGCATTGACTACCCCAAAGTGTGGTAAATACCATGTGATACCTACTGGAGGACTCAGACATTTTTCTGCATAGCCCTTTTCGAAAAGTGCATGAATATTCTGTTTGTAAAGTTTCGCGTAATTTTTGTCTGCTTGCATTTTCTTTTCGAGCGATAAAAAACGTGAAAGTGCCAGTTTAAAATTGTTTGGAACGTGCGTAATATCGGGCCGCCATAATAAACCTGACTCAAATTGCCCATTAGGGAGGCGGTGTGTAGTATTTTCCAAAATTTTGAGCGCATGGGTGTCCGAATTACCCCGAAAATCCTTTTTTGAAATACCTATAGAGTCTAACTTAAAATATTCTTTAATTTCCGTATCTAATAGACAATTACTTTCGTGATTTTCATTCATACCAACATGGTTAACGAAATCAACTCGCTTAGTTTTACTAGACATAAAACCATATAATACCCATCCCAACGCCGTTTGTACGGCTACGGGCTCGGAAGACTTCCTAAAGCGAGTAGAAGTAGATATCATAAGCTCCCAATTATCAACCCCTATAATTATCATTGGCTGCACATCATCATAACAAAGGAATTCGGAAATGTCGGCGAGATAAGGAAATTTATTTATTTCTTCTCTATCAATGTACGGGCGACGGCTCACACATAAATTTTCGACCGAGCGTACGCCGCGTAAATTATATGACTTCTCACAATATTTTCCTTTAATTCTAATATTTACATAATTTACATTACATTCACGCTTCAAACCACCAACGCAGTCAATACGTACTTGTTTGGATGGACCCACGGCTCCGATTGAGCGTGAAATTGTAGAATCTAAGAAAGTCGCAGTGCAACCATCATCTAACAACGCGTATGTATTTACATAACCGAGCGGACCGGACACAGTGACTGCAACTACTTTCAGTACAGGGTGACATAAAGATTTTAGAGTTCGACTCGGTGAATGTGTAGTAGCGGTATGAGCAGCAGACTCTATATTGCAAAACTCGCGACTCGTATTTTCAGTTTTTTCCGCTCGCGAGGCCTTATCTACATCAGAGTCAGAATGGTCAGAGTCCATGTCAGTATGAGCAATAACGTTCTGTTCCGTATTAGAACTATGTAATAAGTGGTGATGTTTGTAAGTACATCCTTCAATATTACAAAGAGATTTTACTTTACAGAATTTAAACCTATGCAACCTATTTTCTAAACATCTGTGACACACTTTATTTTTCTTTACCCATTGCCATCTGTCAGATATTGACAATGATAAAAATTTGTCACATTTATTTACATTGTGCGACTCACTACAAAATATGCAAATATTTACCGATTTATTTACATTTTTTTTCTCAGGATGTTCAGCGACAACGTTTACTTGGACTCTGCCTTTGTTATCATGCGAACTACGATAGCTTTGAGAGAAACCCTGTGAAGATAAAATATGTGCGCCGTACTTTGCTTGTAATTGAACCTCTCTAGTTAAAAATTCTACGAGAACCTCCAACCGACTACGGTTGTTCACACGATTATCTGCATAGTCGTACCATCGTGTTCTAATAAGTGGAGATAATTTAGACATAATTGCACCAAACAGTTCAGGTGAACAGAGGTAGTCACTTTGATCTAATAAACGAACAATCTCAAGACAGTTTCTTATTTTACAAACAAAGTCAGCTAAATCCTTACCTTCCGCATTTACTCTAGGTAAAGCGCGTACAGAGTTGATCTCTTGTAACACGATCACTTCAGCTTGTCCGTATTTCATTTCTAGTGCATTAATTACCTCCATGGGGTTGTGGGCCGCTACTAGTAGTCTATAGACGGCCTCACGCGCGGCACCGCGGAGAGATGAATTTAGACGAGCGATGTTTTCGGCCGCTGAGTAAGATGGTAAGGTATCTAAAAAAGAACGTTTAAACGCTAGCCAATCCGTAGGCGATTTACCATCGAAGATTGGCAGCTGAATGTTTGAACTTCGCGGTTTGTTTACAATGGCTTCTAGGGCCCTTACTAAACGACTTTCGTCATTATTCTCCATAACGGATACAACTGTAAAAGAGGGTGACATAGTTTTGGTCGTAGATGACCAGCTACCACGTGGAACATGGCCAAGAGGAAGAGTGTGTAAAGTTTACTTTGGACGAGATGGAAAAATCAGAGTAGCCGACGTGATGACTGGAGCTGGAATGCTCAAGCGTCCATCTAAGAAGCTAGTGCTTCTTTGAAGAAGGGACTATGTACATGACTGGCCAGAGCCAGTCAAAGAGGTTTTTTATTTTATATTCGTAAAATGTCATGATTTTCACTTGTTCTTCTTTGCTAGTTCTAGTTTTTATGTGTGTTACTGTTTTCTGAATTATACATGTTTGTCGTACAATCTTTTATTATTTAAAACCACGATTCAGTTCACTCGATAACAGTCGTGTATGTAGATACTCTGTGGAGTTTATTATCTGTGCATTGGCAGAGCGCGGCGGACATGCCGCCAATTTGTCTTGGTGTTGCTAACATGGCCGCTGTTCTGAGCTACACGTAAATGGATATTACTGGAAGTTGATTTTATAAATTAGACATTTGCAATTATATTGTTTAAAGCGACGGTGCGGCGGTCTTTAAATTATATAGAGTTTTGGGGTTATGTTAAGTACCATAAACTAAAAATTTTTGAAAATAATTAATTGTTTCGTCATGATGCGCAATAGCCACAAAAAATTATAACAAATTATAACCAAATTTTAAATTAAACAAACAAATTAACAATTTTAAATTAATTAACAAATTTATAACCACAAAAAATAGTTATAAATTATGTAGACACCATAACGCGGGTATATATTTCTAAGGTGTCAATGAAACGTTATAAATATATTTGAGAAAATTTTCGTTAGATACAGTGGAGAAACCAATTTTCTCGGCAAGATCGCATCTTTAATAGGGTTGTCTCGACAGTACCCGACAACTTATTTTTCTTTTATGAGTTATAGTTCTGTTCATACTTATGTCTCATATTATGGCCGACGAGTTTTTGTTTCTTATTTCATCAATGTTACCAGATAAAATGAAAATTATAAAATACAAAAAGTTTGACAACCCTATACTTTATCGGTTTCTCCTATTTACGATAAGAATATTCAAAATATATTTTGTCGGAAACGAAAAAAGGCGTCAGCAGATATTCTATATAACTAAAAAAACAATCTTACCGAGTGTTGTTAAGTGATAAGTAATTTATTAATTCTATTAGGAAAATCTACAATATGTGTTGCCATAACAAATTGTTGGGTACAAACGCAGGATGCTTGATCCTGCAAAAAATGGTTTACATTACAACTATTAAAGGAGAAAATGCCTCGAGCGGTGCCACACTAATTAAGGATGTTTCAGAAGTTAGTTTCACGTATATTTTTACGTTCTGTGTAATATATATTAACGGTATTACACACATGGCTTACATTTATTATTTCGATGTGGCTTAAGTTTATTTTTGCGTTAAACATTGTACATAAATATTGGTATTTTATATTTAAAAAATCCATATCTAATATCTACAATACTATCTACAAATTATACACTTTATTTATAAATAATGGACTTTGTAAACAATTTTAATAAAACAACGATTACTTTACTTTGTAAGTTTATCTTCATACACATTTCGCTTTATCTACTTTAATAGAATGTTATGCAATAAAATTGTAAGCATCATATTTTGTTTCAAGAAGTGAGCGCGAACAGTGCAGCACTCTGCCGGCGCGGACTGTCGACAGTCGACGTTCATAATTACTCAGCCGACATCCCTATCTTTTAATTAAAATTAAGCTCGGGACTAGTTCATTACATTTTTGTTTTGTCGTGGCTAGACACGCGACTGCTCATTGCTAATATAAGCAAATAAAATGTTTCGTTTCTGCGCAAAAAAAAAATTAAAACCATGTTTTTGTGTGAATGTATTTTTGTAGCGGCAGTCACAATTAACATAGCGTGCAACTCCACTCTGGCAACACTATCGTCTTGATTGTATCAAAGGTAGACATTATCACGTTTAATGCATGCGAGTTTTTGTTAAAAAACAGGTCACGGGAATACAATAATTTACACATTTTATAAGCAAGCAATTCACTCGGAAAATGCCGCTAGTAATAAGATATTAATTATATTTCTTGATTAATTGTTAAAGGTTAGATGAAAATCTACTAGTCTTCTGGTTATTTAAAAAAAAAACTTGAGAGGTGTCAAGGGACACCCGGATGGAACGAAGTTCCTTTCAATTAATTAGTGAAGGAACCAATGTTTATTCTATGAATAAAAAACTTAAGTCTTCACAAGAAGTACATTTTATTTCTATGAATTTTCGTTATATATTGTCACGTCGTTGCCATGGTGAAAAAGTGTCGTGACAACTTTTCGTAAGAATTTTTTCCGTCTAGCCCCCTTTCACAACGCGCGATAAGGAACTTCGTTCCAAAAATGGGACCCATCTGCAAGCACTTCCTTTCGGTTAAAATAATTTTTATCAAAATCGGACCACCAGGGGCGGAGTTTCACGGTAACACATGAAAAAAAAATACAGTCGATTTGATAATCTCCTTCTTTTTTAAGTCGGCTAATAAAATATGTAGACGACAGATTTTAATTCATACCTCAATGCTTTGTATCATGAACAGTTAATTTTGTTCTTTCAACTTTAACTTCATAAAGAACTGAGACCTGATTTTTTTGTCTTAAAAATAAATAAATAGGTGATTTTTATTAAAAGAAAATGCTGTCGAATTTAAGTTACCACAAAAAGCCTTTTAAATATCTTCGCAATACTTTTCGAGGTGTTGTTAAGAAACCAATTTTCCCACGCGATCGTATGGACCAGGGTTATCAAAACTTTGGAGATATATTTTTTGTAAAAATATTTTTTGTCACCGAAAATGTGCGATAAAAGTGTATTTAGAACTTATATATTTGTCGTATTTGTTGTATTGGAGATCTGAAAATTACATTTATATTTTCAGTGAGCAATAGGAAAATATGTAAAAAAATAAAATAAAGAATCCACCTTATTTCTATTGAAATAAATTCTTATTAGTTGTAGGAAATAAATTCTAATTGAAGCAATTGAATTATATAAATTAATTATGGGACATATACAAATTTACATGGCAAGTTTTTTTAAAAACTTACCGACAGACATGCGGCCGGCCGTAAAAACTTAAGCCAACTTAACAAATCTTAAAGGTTTATAAAACCTTGTTTGTCGACTCCACGTGAGTGGGATAAGGCCAGACAGATAATGATAACGGTTAGTTTTTATTTACATCAAAACATTTTTCTTGCAGGTGTCTGATTATAAATCTTTATTATAGTAACAAAGCTGAAATAAAATAAAAATTACTATTTCGGTTTCACCAACCCTATCCAGTATCGGCTTCTCTTATGTATGAAGATAAGAATATTGTAAATAAATTTGTGTGAAATCGAAAAGGCGCCGCAGTATTTGATTTACATAGATACTTTGCTCAATTTTATTTACATCAACTACATTTATATTTATAAAGACTTCTTATAACCTCAAAAAATCGACAAACAAGGTTAAGTTTATTTCCAATAAGGACATTGGAAACAGTTCCCTAATTTGAACATAATCGCCGGTAGAATAAACGTCAGTCGCTAACAAATACTGACAAATGTAAAAAGAAATTCTCTTCTGCGATAGTTAGCCTAAAGCTTAAATAAGTAGCTTAAGTGTTCTTCTAGACTATGTTCTATATATGTGCCGAGTTTCATCAAGACCTGTTCAGCCCTCTTGAGATACTATCCAACAAACATCCATCCATCCATCTATCCATCTAAAACTTTGCATTAATGTAAGTAATATAGGAATTTCATATATCTGAATAAATAAATAAGTTTTATATTCAATATGGAACTGTAATGTTATTGTGGTTATACGACTCGTTTACTTGAAAGTGGCTCGTCGTTGTCAAGGCAGCACCCGCGGGCAGCAACGCCACACAGCCTGCCTCTTAATATCACTTGCTGTTACCTGCCTTTGATACCGCTTTCAGGGTGTGGTACAAGTGTTAGAAAACCGCGAGAGCATTTACAAGAAATTAAAAGGCTTTAGTGTGTATAGGTATCACATTCAAGAAGTTATAGATTTTTGATGAAAAAAAAATACAACTAAAGTAGTGTTGAAGTGGAGTTGAAAGTGGATTTACCGGGGATGGAGAATTATCCTATTTCTCTATGGAGTTTTCCTCTATATATTAAAGATAGGCAACACATATGCTTCTCGAAAGTCAAAGAATACTGTTGAAGCGAATGCTTTAAGTACTAGTAATGCAGAATGTACCCGCTGACGCGTGTGCATTGGGCCGTGTCTGGTCGCAACGTCAGCGGATATGAGGGCGCGGCGGATGTTGTCGCGGCGCAGGTACAGCCGCCGGCGGCTGGCTGCCCGCTTTTGGTTACATCCTGCATACATTTCAATTTCACATACTTATGTACAGCTTTTTAATATTTATCAAAGAAAAATCAGACACATGTGGAGTGCACCCAGCTAGGATCAGCGTGGTTGACTAAGGCCTTCCCCTATTTCAGTTTATGGACGTTTAGGGACGTAATATGAGCTGAGATGGCAAAGTGTTTACATTCATAGATACTCGTATTTACTACCAAACACTTCTGATCAGTTAGTCACATCACTATTGATGAAAATCATAAGGAAATCAGTCAAGGAGATGTGAAAATTATCGTGTTTGTACAGACACGGAGAGGGGACATTGTTTTCTAAATATATCAAAACGTGTCGTTTTCGATTTACCAAAATTTATTACTTTTTCTCCATATAGGAGCGTCGGCGCGTATCAAAATTGAAGTAAACAATTTAACGGCGTTATTTATGTGACGGCGTAACGGAGGAGTGAGGGGGATGCGGTAGAGAGGCGGGGGTTGTAAATTATAATGGAAGAGGTAAGCTTCCGGATCGCGGAACTTAACGAGAAATTATTGCTTACAGATTCAGGGCGCGAAATTTCATCCTCTTTGAATAAATACCGTAACAACAGATGATTTGTAACTCGTTGAGCACTGACTCCTGTTCACCTTGAGACTTCTATTTGTTTACTATTTACTATATTATTGTTACACTTTTAAATAGAATTCATATGGTTTTTACTTACATGAAATGATTTTAAAAGCTAATAATTAATTGAACTTAACATTTTTTTTTACTTTTAAGTTAATTAAACACTTTTAATATTCAAGAATTTCGTTGAAAGAAATGTTAAATTGTAATATATTAAATACTAGCTTGTACACGCGACTCCGTCCGCGCGGAATAAAAAAAAATTAAAAAAAATAGAAAACGAGGTAAAAAGTATCCTATGTCCTATTCCTGGTTCTAAGCTACCTGCCCACCAATTTTCAGTCAAATCGATTCAGCCGTTCTTGAGTTATAAATGGTGTAACTAACACAACTTTCTTTTATATATATAGATATTAGGTCCTTACATATGAAATTGGCGTTTTTCGTACTAGCCACTTTAATCACGAATTTCTCCTCTTTGGTAAGGAATTCCAAATTCAAATTTGTACAGCTATAGACTCATGTATTTGTGGTTCGATGACCGTCATTCATTTGTTTTTTTTCTTCTGTTTTTTTCTGTTTGCGTCACTCATTTTACAAAATGGAAAACTTAAAATATCGCATTATTTACGAGTACGAGTTCCGCCGTGGCACTATAGCTGCGGAAACGACTCGAAGGGGAATGATGTGTATGGCGGTCGTGTTGCAAAAGAAAACACAGTTCGTTTTTGGTTCCAACGTTTTCGTTCTGGAAATTTCGATCTGCAGAACAAGCCCCGTGGACGGCCTGAGACTCAAGTTGATAATGAAGAGTTGAAGGCTATTGTGGAAGCGGATCCATCGCAAACCACGTCCGAGTTAGCTGCAGGCTGCGATGTTAGTGATAAAACTGTTTTAATTCACTTGAAGCAAATTGGGAAGATTAATAAGCTTGAAAGGTGGGTACCTCACGAATTGACTGAAGCAAACCGGCAAACGCGCGTCGACTATTGCGTTACATTACTAAACCGGCACAATAATGAAGGTATTTTAAACCGAATCATTACGTGTGATGAAAAATGGGTTCTTTACGATAATCGGAAGCGCTCAGCGCAATGGTTGGATCCTGGCCAGCCAGCCAAATCCTGCCCCAAGCGAAAATTAACCCCAAAAAAGTTACTTGTAAGCGTTTGGTGGACTAGTGCCGGTATTGTTCATTACAGTTTTCTCAAATCTGGCCAGACTATTACGGCTAATGTCTATTGTCAGCAATTGCAAACCATGATGGAAAAGCTAGCGGCTAAACAACCTAGGCTGGTCAATCGCTCCACGCCACTGCTGCTTCACGACAACGCTAGACCACACACTGCGCAACAGACGGCTACTAAATTAGAAGAGCTTCAATTGGAAAGTCTAAGACATCCTCCGTACTCCCCGGACCTTGCTCCAACAGATTACCATTTTTTTCGAAATTTGGATAACTTCTTGCAAGGGAAAAAATTCAACTCCGATGGGGCAGTCCAAATCGCCTTCAAAGATTTTATTGATTCCCGTCCGACTGGTTTTTTTAGTAAAGGGATCAATGAACTACCTATGAGATGGCAAAAGTGCATAGAAAATAATGGTTTATACTTTGATTAATTAAATATATTATATTTAAAAATATTCGACTTTTTGTTCCTCCCATACAAAACGCCAATTTCATATGTAAGGACCTAATATAATCGTTTTTTGTTTCAATACAAAAATAGACGAACGTATTGTTACTTTTCACGCAAATCTTCAGGCCTCGGTAGCGCAGTAGGCAGCGCGTAAGTCTCATAATCTTAAGGTCGTGAGTTCGATCCTCACCCGGGGCAAAGTTTTTTGGTTCAGTAAGTCTTAAAGATGTAAATAAACAGCATAAGCAGTATGGGCATATTTTTATTATCGGGATTTATATACGTGGGGCAATAAAAAGTGTTCAAAAACATCAGAAGTGTTTTGTTTTTTTGGGTAAAATATTAATTAATCGACCAACAGTAGAACAGACTTTTTGACTGTAAACTATTATGAATAACTACGAGATATATTTTCGGTAAGGATTAGAGGCGAAGGGAATTAAACATCTTGCTTATATTATAAACTAGCTTTTACCCGCGACTCCGTCCGCGCGGAATAAAAAATAGAAAACGGGGTAAAAATTATCCTATGTCCGTTTCCTGGTTCTAAGCTACCTGTCCACCAATTTTCAGTCAAGTCGATTCAGCCGTTCTTGAGTTATAAATAGTGTAACTAACACGACTTTCTTTTATATATATAGAAGATAGATGCGAATGTTTAGATGGATGGATATTTATTTGAGGTTATCTCCGGAACGGCTCAACAGATCTTGATGAAATTTGGCACAGATGTAGAACATAGTCTGGAAGAACACGTAAGATACTAAGATACTTATTAAGTTTTTTTTAATTCCGCGCGGACGGAGTCGCGGGCGACAGCTAGTTTGTTATGTTTTTTTTAAATTTGATGTGATCAAGTGGAACACTTTGAAAGCCGCAACGTAAGTAGTCGCAAGTGTCCGTAGCAGCGCGCCTTATAATTTCCCTCGGGAGCCCGCGGCTACGGAATCGCGCCTGATCCACCCAAATTTCTCTGCAACGCTGAGACTTTGGCGTGTTTTGAACACGCTGTAAAATATCCATCTCAGGTATAACATCATTGCAACAAATTTTATTCTGAGGATGGAATCTTGACACTATACTTTTATGCCAAAGGTGAACCAAGAAAAATAATGTATTGTATCGTGACGTCTATCTTACTAATATCATAGGTTAGCTGTCTCTGTCCTCAATTAAAAACACCTAATAATAATAATATTTTCTATATCTATGCCAAATTTCAGCGAAATCTATGCAGCTGTTCTGGAGTTACCTACTATACAAACATTCACATTTATAAGAAGTACATGTAAAATGTTCGTAGAGCACAGAATTCGTAGAGGTCGGTGTAGCATTCGTAGCTACTGTAGCATTCGTAGCTAGTTTTTTTCAAGAACTATAATAACTACAACCGCATTTGAGGTCGTATTATATACTGTAACCCGTGACTCAGTCCGCGCGGAATTAAAATAAAATAACTATGTGTTCTCCCAGACTATGTTCTGTATCTGTACGAAATTTCATCAAGATCCGTTCAGCCGTTCCGGAGATACCTTCAAACAACATCCATCCATCCATTCATCCATCTAAACATTCGCATTTATAATATTAGTAAGATATGTTTTTCGTAAGAATTTTGTGAAATACCTAAAAATAAAATAAATAGTAATATACCAACGTATTAATGTACATATTTCTTATAATCACGACAAACGTAACTATTAAATCCCGCTTATTATGTTAGCGACGGCAGCGCTCGCTTGCAGCGGAATAAAACAAAAAACCTATAAAAACCACTTTAAAAAATGACTAAACAAATTAAAAGTATAAACGCGGATACATTTTTTTTTCTTTCGAATTAAATACGTATAAAATTGTACGAGCTAACAGAACGACTAATTAAGAAACGGGGATCCAGTAACTTAATAGTTTAAGCTACAAAAGAGGGTTGTAGGTTGGAATACATGTTACTTTTATGAACACTAGTTGTAGCATGCGACTTCGTCCGCATCGATTTATAAAAAAAATATAGTAATAAATAAAGCTTCTGTCACTCATAGATGCGTAGCATCCTAACAATAAATAAATTGTTTAAATCAGTTCTGTAGTTTCGGAGCTTATGCAATGCAAACAAACAAACATTCAAACCTTTCCTCTTTATAATATTAACATATAGCTAGAATACGGTTAAATAAATTGTGAAAATAAATTTAACAAATCATACGCTTTGATGTTTGTTATTTTCTTGTACGGATGTAACGTGACTTTTGACTTAGAACCACAATCTGCAAGGCATCATCCCTCCCTTATTAACAGCGTCGTGGCGCAAATCAACCAAATAAAAACCGGTTAAAAACATGGCGTTGGGTTTCGCAAACGACGTCGAAACGGTTTTTCGTTTTCCCTACGACTCTTTGATATCCACATTTCTTCTGTGTTTGAAAAACATAAAAATAAATATCTGCGCTTCGCTGCGGTGCGCCGCCCGGGGGAATTTCACGTTTCTTTTTTTTTCAATTGAGGTTATGGTTTGTGGCTTCATAAAACACAATTAGTGACAAAATAATAAATAAATATTTACTAAATATAAGAACAACGAGTCCTCTGTCCTCCTTCAAATTTTTGTATTTGGTTTCTAAGTTTGTATTCGATGCAAATTTCAAATTGTTATAGATTTAAGAGTTTAAGAGAAGCGTTTGGAGCTTTGTCATATTAAGCGTTTGCAAGACTAAAGAGGAAACGGTTCTAAACTGTTCTTCACACAACGGAACACAAGTCGTGGTATCTTATTAAGTGGGATATTTATAACCTCTAAACACTGCTATCGCCAAATAACTTCTTACCTTTCGATATAAAAGTTGTTTACTGCCTTCATTAATCGCCAGTTAAAGTTTACGTGCTCTAATAAAATACAAATAAAACGATACGCACTCAGCAATAGGAAATCAACAAGGCCAATCGAATACGATTTCGGCGCCGTGTTTTCTGGGCTTACCTCTCTGCTTTGCTCTACTTCATAGTACGTTTACATAAGTAGAAAATAATAATAAAATATTTTACAGGAGTAAGTCTGTGGAACAGAATAATGTAATACTGTCCCCTTTATGGCCCAAGGTATTCAGAAGGTATATACTCCCTTGTCTTTCCTTTAACTAATACAAGGCTTGTGAAATTGTAGCATCCAATGCATGCTAATATCTCGCTAGACTATGACTATACAATTTGGTATACAAATGAACATATATACATGTAATTTTTTTTCTATATACAGATGATAAAATCACTAAGATGTCGATACAAGGCGTAAACAGCGTAAGTGTTGTCGTAAAATTTGTTTGGTAGGATTGTCGCGCCGGATAGCATCCAATGAGAAACTACCTTCCCCGCTTTTGTTGTCTTAATCGTAAAAACTCAAATGTTTCCTTGCCTTTGTATATCATGGCGACACGATATGACGTCTCTAAGGAGGTAATAAACATAGATGCAAAGATAAGAATATAGATCTACTTAGGTCTCGTGGGATTTTTCTAAGACCGTTTCATTTATTGTCAAAGTAACTTCGTTTTTAAAAGTATCAATCTACATGCATCTCTCCACGGTTAACTGTTGCAGTCAGAGTCATGTAACGGTTGGGTAAAGTAGACATCGTCGCCATTGACATCCGCAAAACAAGAGGATCCGGCCTTCAAGCCTTTAAGAAAAAATAATGACATGAAAACTTCTGTCTTTCTTTCTTCTCTCTTTCAAAAACCCTCTAAACTCTAAAGAAAGTTCTCTTCTTTCTTGTAACATGTCTATATTGTATAATTATTGTTATTTCGCAGTCGGTGTCGGCCGAAGTAAATATAATATAATACATTTTATATTTGAGATGTATGAGACATACTTACGTTTATGTCCCTACTTAGGCCGAAACCGACTCCAAAATAACAATAATTATACAATATAGACATGTTACTAGAAAGAAGAGAACTTTCTTTAGAGTTTAGAGGGTTTTTGAAAGAGAGAAGAAAGAAAGACAGAAGTTTTCATGTCATTATTTTGTTTCTTTTTAGTGCATTTTGTTTGAGATTGTTTTTTATGGTACTTTTGAATGCATTTTGTTTAAAATTGTTTTTTTATGTTACTTTTGAGTGCATTTTGTTTGAAATTGGTTTTTTTAGGTTACTTTTGAGTACATTTTGTTTGAAATTGGTTTTTTTAGGTTACTTTTGAGTGCATTTTGTTTGAGATTGTTTTTTTTTGAAGACGGCTATTTTTTTTTTTCTTAAAATTTTTGTTTTATTTCACAATTTTTAGTGAATTTGAAGTTCAATTACAAATTTCCTTAATACATATAAAGACATAAATAAGACAAATAAAGAAAAGGACTTTCCTATTTGATATGTGTGTACTTCAATTCAAAAACTAATTTAGAATGCAGCAGATAACCACTTATCCTTTAAACAAAGAAATAATTATCAAAATCGGTATACAAATTGAAAATTTAACGAACTAATACATCGTAGCGTGCCTTTAATTTTGTCCAGCCGCGCGCCGCACTAGCATTTTTCGAATGCGCGTAGTTTTTAATTATTTAATATCTCCCAAACTATTGATCAGAATTACATAGTTTAAAGGCTAATGTAATCTGCATTTAATACTCTAGCCATCAAACATATTTATTTGGATAAGGATTCATATCGAATGTAATATAATAGCGCCGTAAGCTTACGACGCTGTTTTTCGTGTGCATTTTAATCGAAGTTTGTTCACAATAACATGGTTTTTGTGAGACATCCATAGATAATAGATATATGCCACCGAAGACTGTTATTTAGCAAATTTAAGGATCTATAATTACTCCATACATCATTTTTATGTAAGTCATATAGTTTGACCTACGTAAGCCCAGAAAGCAAAATTGTGCTTTTCGTGTAGCATTTTTCGTTTCCGCGTAATTTTATTCTTACGATATCTCCTAAACTATTAGACAGAATGATATAGTTTCAATTGCAAATATAATCTACATTAAATTCTCTTGATAATGAACATGTTTATTTACATAAGGGTTAATACTGAACTCGAATAATAGCGTCGGAAATAGGGCATGAATTTAATTGATGTTTCTGAAGAAAAAAATGGTTATTGTGAGAAAACTATAACAGATAGATATATGCTATCGCTGACTTTTATTTAGCACATTTAAAGAGCTACAATTCGCCATACATCATTTTTATGTACGTCCTATAGTTTAGCCTACGTAAGCGCTGAAAGCAAAAATGTCCCTAATTTTCGCAACAAATTTTGAAGCTATATTCAAAATCTACTAGTCTTCTAGTTATTTAAAAAAAAAAAAAAAAAAAAAATGGGACCCACCTGCAAGCACTTCCTTTCGATTAAAATATTTTTCATCAAAATCGGACCACCAGGGGCGGAGATTCGCGGTAACACACATAAAAAAAAAAATACAATCGAATTGATAACCTCCTTCTTTTTGAAGTCGGCTAAAAAGTAGGCTCGCTTCTTGTAGAACCCTAAGTCGTACTTGTCTGGAAATATCGTCGAGGCAGTAAATTACGCGAGAAACGCACTGTCGAGGGATTTTAGCCATCTTGTTTCTGGTGTTCCTTTTTCATAATGTCGACAAGTATCCTTTACTTGCTGCTTTTGCTTAAGAAAGGTATATCAAGGAAGTATCAAGTCCAAATAAGTTTGGCTTGAAAGTTGAGACGCGGTGTTGTTTATTGCGGTCGTTTGCGCTGCCCTGACGGCCGCGGCGCCTCGGGGGAAATTAGTGCGCGCGATGCCACGGACAGACGAGCGCATCGCTTCCCATCGCCTCCTATCGAGTCGCATCGTACCACTGCTGCCTGGTCACTGACCTACAACGATAAACTGAAAAGCTTTAAAAAAAGTTTCGAAACAATCTACATTTTTGTATGTATACAATCAAATGTACGTACAATTTGCAGCATTCAGAATAATAAAACAGCCAGTAATATAAAACACGAATTAGTTAACTCGACTGTAGAAATAACAAGATCTTACGGAATATTTTAAATCAGCTTGAAGTTGGCGTCTCGAGCCTCATCTTCAATTTTAATTTTTATTATGTGACTTTATCGAACCTTTAAAAGCAATTGATATACCTATTTTTATTTACTTTTTAGTAAGCGTCTATGCTGTATTATGTTACCGAGTCCACGAATTATATCGGTGACATTACCTTCGACTTAGAAATCCAATCTGCGAGTCAACAAATATGGTATTAAATGCTAGGTATTAACTTGATATACGAGCGAGCGTCCGGCAGCGGATTTATATCGTTCTAAATCAAATTCTGCGACTGTCCGCCGATGACCCAGACTTTTGATCCTACTGAGGGAACGGTACTCCGTATCCGTCCCCCCATTGTATGTAATCATTGTATGATTATTCCGTATTACTATACGGAATAATCATACAATGAAAATATAAGAACAAAACAACATTGATAAAATGGCATTTATAAAATGTAATGTTTATAGTTAGGCAATGTATCTGGATTTGAAGATGTCCATGGGCAGCGGTCGCTTATTTCGGAGATTTTAAGGTAGCCGCTTGCTCTGTCACCTTGTTATATAAAAAGAGGAATACTTATTAATCTTAGAGCTTATTTAAGTGCATCATCATCAGCTCACTATACGTCCCCACTGAGGGGCCAAGTGCGGTTTGGTTGACTTCACACATATAATTGAATTTCTTCTCAGATATGTGCAGGTTGCATCACGATGTTTTCCTTCACCGTAAGAACGTCGGTTAAATGTACATATGTAAATTGAGAGTCGAAAAACACATCGGTACATGGCGGGATTCGAACTCAGGATCTGCAGATTGCAAGTCAAGTGCTTAACCCCTGAGCCACCGACGCTTTATTTAAGTTAGTGGTTAATAAAAATAAAATATGATTATAAAATAATATGTCTAAATAAATATTTTTCGAAATCTGGATTTAGAAATGGAAACTATTACAATTCCAAAATTATCATTCATATCAGAAGTAGTATAAAAGTTCTATGTAAGTGTTAGCGAAAGAGCGCTCGATAAACAGCTTTAGGCTGCGCTTTGGAGGTTGCGGCGGCTGCTCAGATCGTAAATTATAATGTATAAGAGGTGAGCCTCCGAGTGGAGCTTAACGTGAAATTATTACTCCTGTTCGTCGCGAAAGCCTTTTCTATTTAAATTTCTGTCTGTGCTTTTCGATAAACATGGAAAAATTATTCGTAATATTTTTTCTAAGGGTTTCATAATCGTAATTTTTTATTAAAAAAAAAATCGGATTAAAACATCGATTTCTCATCATTAACTGAATTCACATCTATAGCAATATTTGTGTCAATCGCCTTCGTATTGTCAATGATGTCAAAATTAGTATGAGATTTTTGGTGTATTTTACAACCGATAGGAGCGCTGCACGAATTTTAATTCAATTATTGTCGATGTCGATACGATGGCGATTGTCTCAAATATTCGTGCTAGACCCGGTGTATGAAGTCCGTATCGATTCTTTCACTTTAAACGATGTTTTAGGCAACCTAACAACTGATAGACATCAAAAGACGACCTATTAAATTGGCTCAACTATAGTTATTTTTTCTTGTTTTTCGAGCAGGTTGCCTGTTGTAAAATAAATGTTAAAGTCTGTGATATGTCAGGCAACCTTGACGAGATCAATTCCTCTCTGAGATTATAATTTACGATTGTACTAGGCTCGATTGAGGGCTTGCGAAGTCACGTCGTAAAACTGTTTACTGTCTGCTTGGCTGTCGCGCGATCTCATCCCACGACAATAAAATCCCATAGGAATCGAACGCAGGACTGATAAAACTCCTTATCAAATGTACTTCGTAATACGCTTACGTTATGCTTGATGTTTTGTTTTTCGTTAACTTGAACTGGCTCTATTGGTTTCTTTCGAAACAAATGTTAAATATAATGTCATCTTTTTTTATTTCCACTGAGGAAAATGAGATGACTATATTTTTATACGGATCCTTCGATGGCGGACATCCACAGTTACATAAACATATTGGGCTAGTTTAATTTCACCATTAATATTAATATTATTGAATACTTATAGAAATAAAACTGAATTAATTAATGTTCTGTGTAACTGGGACAAAGATTAGTATTAGAATGTAAAAAGTATTTAACTTTTTTTTAATTTAAAACATTATCTGAACTTTAAATTGCTTGTATGAACACATACGACGTTCTATTGCCGTCGTACTTCCGTCCGGTCGTACTCGAAAGAGTTTTTACTATAACTTTTCCACTTTTAAACCGGCCGTTAATTAGTTTTACTTCGGAATTTTAACTTTCTTTTTTATTTTTCAGTTCACCGGAGCAAAAATTCAGTGAGAGTTCTTTTAATTTTACCTTCATTTTCATATATACTATGGAAAAGCCATGCCAGTGAAATGATTAACGTGGTAAGCGCACACCTTTTTTTTTTCGTTTTTATGTAAAATATTATTAACCTATATAGTTGATTTACGAACAAATCTTATCTTATATATAAAATTCTCGTCTTATATATAAAATTCTCGTGTCACGGGGTTCGAACTTGAACTCCTCCGAAACGGCTTGACCGATTCTCATGAAATTTTGTGAGCATATTCAGTAGGTCTGAAAATCGGCCAACATCTATTTTTCATACCCCCCCCCCCATTTATTTATTTTTAACTGCGCGCGGACGGAGTCGCGGGCGACAGCTAGTTTTCTATATAATATTTAGGTTTTATATGAAGAGTTGTTTTTTTTTTCGACATAAAAACTAACAGCTAATATACCTGTATAGTAATTTTTTAAGGTATTAAATAAAATACGCAGTAACACTTATTTTTTTTTAAAAATAAATGTATAAAAGTTTTAGATCAAAGTATAACCTTTGTATGAATTCGAAATTATAGCGCTCGTGAAAACGTTCAAAGTTCGACGAAATTTACAATTTTAGCACGTTCATTTTAATGGCTTCCACTTTGACAGTTATGGCGATGTTATAAATCTTTATGATAAACCTTTAATGTACCACGAATATGTTGATCTGGTGAACATTATTCACTATTTTCTCCTTTTTTTTTCTCTAGGAATCTAAATTTGGAAATGCTGAAGGCATATCAAATTGACTTATTATCTAAAGGAAAACAAGATTAAAAATACTACAACTACGTAAATCAGCCAAATTCACATTCTGAAACTGAATTATTTTGAAAAAAAAACAATACGAAATATTTTTCAATATTAACTGTACTAATAGATCTAAAATATAATAGACAAAATGAAATTTTCCGCGTATTGTTAATAACCATGTATCTAGGAGTCACAGTTTCCGTATGTTCCATACGTAGGGTCATTCTACACGTGCGCTGAAGACTGACGTGACGTGCGTTTCTAAAGCGGTCACGTGTGGCACAGCTCTTATAACTGCGATTTATTGTTCTGAGCGTGCCGTTTACGAGACGTGTCGGTATTTTAAAGCTAAACTCGTTCTACTTTAGCTAAAGGGTTATTTAAAACTTCTCTTTAGGGTACAAGTGAAACAGAATGTTTTTTTACAGGCTTTTTTTAATTTTACCTGTTTCACATGTTTGTTATTACATCTTGCTAATTAAATTTGATCAAATTCTGGCTAACTGATTGAGTTAAAATTTCGCATATGTATATGTTAAATCGCGTGATAATGCAATATCTTGATGACATGGTGCTGCTGATGATGAAGCTGGAAGGTGGCTATTGGAACTTCGCAATGAAACCTAATCGGTTTGGGCTCGTCTGAATTGTCTTGACGAATAGTTTGTCTTTTGTTAATTTTTAATTCTTTTAATTAACAAGAGTTAATTGTGTTTTTCAGTGTCTTGTGTGTGTCTTTTAAATTTAAAAAACCATAAAAAGTACGTTTTTAAAAGTTGGTTTTTCTTTTGTTTTTTTTCGAATGGTTCTACGATAATAATTATTATGTACTTACTAACATAAATTGCTGGTTGCTTTTGATTTATTGTGTCTAGATAGTGTATTGTAGAGACCACAGTCATCCATATATCCGTTGTATTCAAACATTATGTAAATATATAGGTGACAATCAGTTAGAATGGGCGCCATTACAACACCGGCCCTACAAAAGAAGCCCATTACGAACCAGATTGGGAGCCAAGGAACCGATAATTTGGCGAACACTTTCCTTTCTAGATTGTATTCAGATAAGCTTTACGTTTTAGGATTGTGCACCAGTGAAGGATGGGATGTACTTTGCCTATTTTACTGACGTAGTTATTTGGGAATGACTCGAAAAATATTATGGACGATTTGCTTGGTTGCCTGTGGCATAAGATTGGCGATTTCATATTTAATTTATCCACTGCGCTTTGGAATGTCAAAGTTAGACTTACTCCTGTAGTTAAAGAACTCTATTCTACCTTCTAAGTTATGGGACTTGCAAAATCTTGGCCTCTGTTGAATACTTACGCAATTTTTTATCAGACGACATATGAACTTGTCTAAATTTATCGCTTTACATATTTTCGCAATTGTTATTACTGTGTTAAAGCCCTTATATTCCTTCGGGAGTTAACAATCAGCTCAGTGGGTAGTAAAATTTACGTTCTCTGCGCCGCGCTGCGACAAAGAAAGTAATTTTATTTTATTTCCACGCAAATTAATCAGAACCCTTGTAGTATAACTGAAGAAGATTACGTACAATACACTTACTAAGTGTACTTATGTGTGCGAGGTTATATGTCAGAATTTTATAGTGACCTTGAGTCTCCTCTGACGAAATACTTAAACAAAAACATCAAATCGCTTTCTCTGTCTTTCTAAAGACAAAGAGGGAGATAGCAACATGTGTTTTACAATTCGGTGTAGAGATATGGAATCTCATCATCATCAGCTCACTATACGTCCCCATCGAGGGGCTCGGAGCCTACCCCAAGTTAGGGGTGACTAGGCCATAGTCAACCACGCTAGCCCAGTGCGGGTTGATCGACTTCATACATGTCATTGAATTTCTTCTCAGATATGTGCAGGTTGCATCACGATGTTTTCCTTTACCATAAAAACGTCGGATAAATGTACATATGTAAATCGAAAATCGAAAAACATAGTGGTACATGGCGGGATTCCAATTCAGGACCTGCGATCTGTAGCTGCAGCAAGTCAAGTGCTTAACCCCTGAGCCACCGACGCCCTATATGGAATTTGTTGAGTGAAAAATCAAACATTCTGCTAAAGAGGTGGCCTCTAAGAACCTTTACCATTTTAACTGCGGAAAATATAGATGATAAAAAAAGGAAAATCACGCGGGTATTCGGAGAGTTAACAATTAGATGTAGTAGTTATTAGAGTTTGATAATTGTTTTAGATAACGAATAAACTTTTTTTTGCTGCATACATAATAATCAAGATGGCGCCCGAGATCATGATCGGCAACATAGACTGGTGAAACGATGTATGTCATTTGTTGCCTACTTAATTCAATAGTTCGTAGATTTAGTTTAGGGCGCCCCATACCGACACTAGCACTCGTTTCCGCAGCGCAAAATGTCGATAGTAATAAAAAATTATCACACCATCAATCCGATTGCGACAATCAAAGCCCGCACTAATATTATCATGTATATAAAATAAATCGACCATAAAAACAGGTAAAATAACTTCGATTCCGAGTGACTTCGCGCACAATTCGGCGTAAATATTTTCATACAAGTAGATTGATTAAAGAAGTTTTTTTTTTACGGCGAACGACATAAAGTCGATTTATTGCGAAAGTTTTCTTTTACTTTCTCGTTCTTAATATAAAGTTGTATTTGGCAGGAAATTAACCGTCTTCAGTTCATCAACTGATTTTTTACAGAGCGGAAAATGATGTACAGTCGAGTACAAAAGTGATAAAGTTTATAAATATGCCTCAACACTCTAAACCTTGATAACATAATTAAATAAGCAACGTTAGAAAAAAACAAATGCATGATTTGAATCATAATTGGTGTAATATTGTCTAAAACATCTATGATTCTACTTTTTCCTATATCTTTTCTAAACGTGACTCGTAAGAGACTTTTCTTTGAATGTAAAGATTTGTAACATCGTCTTATTAGCCAACTAACTAAGAAGACGGACCTCAAAAAAAAATGTTTCGTAATTTTTTTAAATACTTATTTCGTGGACTGTACTTTGGCAATTTGTATTTGGTAGAGAAGAATGAAGGTAACCGCGGCCGCTCGCTACATTAGCTTTAACATCGGCTCGCCGCTGGCTCATAATACCTTTTATAACTTTACTCTTGTCCGACCCTCTTTTGTTGCTTTACGATCGCCACCGCCGAATGCCCGTTATTAAACAAATGTACGCTCATAATTGTTTCGAGACATTGAAGGGACTCTACGACTTGAGGGATTTTGTTACTGTAACATATTAAATTATTTATATATTACTGAGGCAAATCCTGAATACCTTAAGAACATATGTACATACATAACATGTGCGGTCGGGTAGTAAACAAAAGGACATAGTTTTAACAAAAAAAAAATTAAAACAGTATGGCATAAAAAGAGCATAAAATTTGCCGTGTAGATTGAATAGCTTTAAAAATGTTAGCTCTAACGCTAACGACGATAAATAGAGTATCGATAAATCTCGATAACGACGGAAACTGCAGACAAAGTGCGCCGCCTTTTGATGTCGCCGTGCCGTCCGACGCCGCCGCCCACAGCCCGCAGCGGCCTGCCACTGGCCGGCGCCTTTGTCTCTTTACACATTCATTGAAACCAAACTGAACGATTTGATTTTTGTTTTTTACTCGTACGGTGTTTTCAGGCAGTTATATTGAAGTATTTCAATGTTCGAATAATTTTTCATGCGCTTTAAAGATTTTGTTCAACCTCTATTAAATATTCGTTGGGTGGATGTTTTTAAATGAACAAAATCTATTTGTATTTATTATTTAAGACTTTACAAATTAATGTAAATGTTTTAAATATAAATGGCATCAATTTTTGAAAATCTGTTCTCAAGAATATTTTCTCTCAGATTGCTTAATCGAGAGTCACATCGTTAGCTGCTAGCTAGACGAAACTCCAACAGGTGTCAACTTCTAAATTTCTTTTTAAGCGGTTTTCCATAAAACTGGTTGTATTAAAAACCTTTGTAAGTTGAATAAAAAAAAAACGTTTTAACTCATATCGTAGTAATTTGGTTCGGTGGTTTAATACTGTGTCTATAATATCCTCGGTAGTATAGTGGTAAGTATCCCCGCCTGTCACGCGGGAGACCGGGGTTCGATTCCCCGCCGGGGAGAGATTTTTGTCAAAATTTGACGGTGTTGTGCATCTTCTTGATTTACATTATGGAATAAAGACAACCTTATTGTAATAACGATTGCAATGAAATTAAAAAATAGAACAATGAAGAAAGTGTTGCTAGTGTTGCGATCTTTATTTGTTTCTATGCGCACATTCACAGTTGACTCTACGCTACAACAAAAACTGCCGTCGAAATGAGCCTTTCTAATTTCGCGGTCATTTAACGCTAACATGCTGTAAGGCTTCTCATCTTTTGCCTTTATCAATACTAGTTTTGTGTCCCGGGTCGCGTTAGACGTTGTACCAAGTGACTACATGTTGTACATGATATTTAAAAAAACATCTAACATTTACCTTTTATACGTATATTTAATTCAATTTCATTAAAACGACAATGTTATTAAGAGAAAAAGATTTATTACAATTAAAACGTATTAATTAAATTCTAAATATGAAATTTAAGTAAATGTAGAAAAAGTCACAAATATAACTATACAAACTTTCAAAATTATTGGGTCATTTCTATAATTTAAAGAAGTCAAATTCATACGAACAAACGTAGTGACAATTTCTATATTTAGTAGTAGTGAGGCAGTATTCAGTTTTATTGTAGTCGTAAAATATTTTATGGAGACGAGCGGCGCGCGTTCAGAATGCGCTTAACTTTTATGCCGAATGTATTTGGTGCAATTTTAGACTTTATGCACTACAAAATAAAGTGGAATATATAAGTGTAGAGTTTTCGGATAGTTTTAAGCGCTGTTGTGCGTAGGCCTTTAAGTCTATCGGTAATAATAGTGGGGGGTCGTAAGGATACTGTAAGGGCGATGTCCACAGGAAAAGTAACTCTTAGTATGTTTTAGCAAAATTGTTGATGGGATAACATACATTTTTATTTTGATTGCGATCGTCTGAATTTGATTGACAGGAAATTTTTTGGAAAAGAAACATTTAAGAGGGAAAGTAAAAGATATTGTTTACCTTTACATATTTAAAAACATACTTGGATGTGATAACTAAGTTACGAAAATATTACAATCTGAATACTTGAAGTAGATATTGGGCCTGTCAATTGAACAATAAAAATTCTTCTTTACTGTAATTTAAATAAAAAGTTCAAACGTGGTAACTAATATTGCAATAGAGTGCAGTACTTATGTATTAAAATCTACGATAATGCTTTAAATTATACTTTTATGTATATAGGTACATAAGTAAAGTACTTCTTTTAAATTTCGAATACGAAAGTTCTAAAGCATGCGAGTAAATTCATCATTCAAAGTATACGTGGTGTTCATACTGGATTTTATCGTACAATCGTACCGTCGCTAAAGCTTTTAAAGTCGTTGGGCATTTTAATCGATATTTCATAAAGTGTAATGGTAGCAGTAGGAGTACGGGTAGGAGCGTTCCGTTTCACGCGCGGTGGCATGCGCTGCACGTCGCAGTCAACACTGTCCTATGAAATTCCACGTCCCTAGGGCTACCAACTTGAATAAAATATTCAAGTAAAGGAATGTTCAGGTAAGGCTTTTAAGAGATAAAGTAGTGTTCTATTTGATGATAAATATATATTGGGATGTTATGGGCTCATTAACTCCTTTTTTTTTTAAAAAAACTAGCAATTATAAGAACTCCTGAAGAAGAAAAAAAATTACTAAAATTAAGAATTGAATTCATTCTGCATGATAGAGGTAAATGTAAATGTCTGCATGTTTTTTACGCTGCATGAAAAGCGGCTTTTCAATTTTTTTTGTATTTATGCATTTGACAACCCTACTTGCATCCCCTGTCGCGTAAGTGATTTATTGACGACCATATCGTGATGATTTACACGTTCCGTTCTAACATTTTTTTTACGGTTTTACGTTTTTACCAGCCACCACATACGAACAGAATGGGGTGTGAAAAGCCTTTTATAAACTATCGGAATGTTTCCACCAGAGTTTTTTTACTAGCTCATCGTTTAAAGTGAGTTTGAATTTACTCCGTCTTTCGTCTAAGTCCGTTTTGTTTTAATGGGTTTGTGTGAGCAAAAGATTTAATTTATTACAACAATAATTTTTTCAAAATTTACCCTTTACTCTAAATTATAAAAATAAATAAAACATAATATTTTTAATTAGATTTATAAATTACAAAGACGAGTTGATGTCGCCGAATACAGACAAAAAAACGTAAAAAAACGCTTGTTCCACTTTAGGCTACCGCAAAGAACGTACTAGTGCAACAATAAAAAAATGAAAAAGTAACTTAAGCGTAGCTACATAATGTCGACGTAACAACCTCTTTACAATATCGTATATACCACTTTCAGACGAGACCAGTTAAAAGTGAGGCAGAACAGCAGACACTGCAGTACTGCTATGGTTCTGTTGCACAACGCAAACATAGAACAGCATTTTGTGTGTCCATAAAATAGCAGCACGGCACTGTCTTCTATTCCACCTGACTGTTCTTCATCGTTTACGTCTAAATAATAGTATAACTGCACTGTCTTCTGCTCTGCCTGATTGCTCTACCTTCGTGTGAACTAATATTAGCAAAAGAGTGTTAGTATGATCGCGTGCGAAAAGGCAGCGACACACCGCGTGCCGCGCGCTCGTAAATAATACAGCGTGTTACAATAAAATTGAATGTGAAAATTGCACCGCTGACTGTACTCGGGCCGCTCTAACTAATTGCTCAGTGTTCCGTTGGTGTAACTGCAAATGTTTGCGAAAACTTCCACCGAATGTAATGCTCGACAACGTGTTTTAGTTACGTCCTATTTTTAATGGTTCAAAAAACTTGTGAATTTTACTTTTAAATAATTCTGCGAAAAAAATTTTGTACCTGATTTATAAATTACAAAATGAAGTACAAAGAACAGTTTCTACTGAAACATTAGTTTTAGTTTTTACTGTTACAATATTTTACGAAAGATGGTGATAACAGAGTAAAAGATAACAGTAGTACTCCCACAATTGTCTAATGAGTTTCGGCAGATCTATTATTTCTTATTTAGGTAACTAGAGAAAGCACATAAATAAAGTACATATAAAGCCTTGTGTAAAGGTATGTAGCGGTATTCACCGGGGATGTCCGAAGAATTCATCACGCCCTAGCGGCCGTAAGTTATATCGAATATCTTTCGGAAGGAAGCTCCGCCGCCGACATTTTGGACCCTTTGTGCACGTTCCCATTGTACCGCTTGGCTCGAGGCGACGTTCTCGCAAATGGGAACCTTTAGTGTGGAACTGGGATAGGATTTCTGAGAACTAAAATTACTCAATAAACTTCTTTAGACGTGTTAATAGCAAGTTTGATACTTTATTTTACAAATCACTTGATTTCAAAGGCGATTACTTTTTTAAACGGGAACTTTACTAAGGGAGGTTCTTGATGTTCAACTAATGATTCTGAGTGTGGCGATAAATCTACACTAAAAGTCTCTCTTAGTAATCATTAATTGAATCTGGGTGTAGTGAATGTGTCATATTGCTAGGGACATATCCTAGAACGTCTAAAGAACAAGTTTGCTATTTCCCACCACTAGGAGTTGCATATCAAACAATATTGTGCATTGTAAGCTTTTTGAAGTGATCTTATGCGTTAATACGGTATTATAAAGTGCAGTTAAAGTCCTCCATTGTAAGCATATTCCCAAGTCTGAGAGGAGCGCACATCGGCAGTTTTAAAACTTGGCAAAACAAATATTTGGCTGCTAGAGCTCGCTCGCTGTCGAAGTTGTGTTAACCTGCTCTTAAACTTCGGACGTTGTTATGAAATAGAGTGAAAAACTTTTTAAATGTACCATAAAATGAAGTGAGGTTTAAAAATGTAAGAGTAATTGTGCGCGATATGAAAGCTGTGTTATAAAAAAGAGCCATTTAGTTTAGGATGGTTTTTTTTTTAATTAATGGGTATACGTCAAGACATGATTACGAATTCACAAATAGATTTTTTATTTAAAGAAAGTAAATAGCATGTTTAAATCATGTTATATATTATACAAGTCGTAGTTAATAAAAATGTAATCATGAATATAGGTTTTCGTATTGAATTTAAATTGTGCGTTGTTTAAGATATTAAATTTTTTTTTCATCTAATTATGAAAATCTTAGCAAGAAAAAACAAATTCAACACACGATTTCTAAAGTTCTTCAGTTATTTCATATTTTTTTTAAAAACCTTAAAATTTCGAAAACCAACCGTTGAAAGATAACCGATGTTTTTTTAAGTTGTAGAACAACTTTCATCACAGTTGAAGAATGAATATTCAACTTTATTTTTATAATATTTCTATTGATTCAGTAATGACAACGTTAACACAGGTTGGTGCGCTTCTGGTTACGATACGGCGCTTGTAAACGCTCGTTAAATTATCACGCGCCATCCGTCGCCGATCGAATGAGTTCTGATTCAAAACTGGCAGAGCATTAATATGTCCATTTAAGATGATCACTAGGGAACCTCTTTTGAATTCATGTACTTAGTCTATAAGTTATATGCAACTTTAAAAAAAATCTCTGGAACAGTGCGGAATTACGAATAGTATAACAAAAGGCGCGTTCCTATTTTTGACCTCACAACGTTTTTATTATGTCCATGTTTGGTAGAAAGAACTCACACTTGTATGTGATTTTCAATCAGTATATAATTTATAACTACCATTGGTTCGTTGGCAGTTTTTTTAATGTTTATTTAAACATGTTATAAATTTATAAAAATATTAAATTGAGTCGTGGCTTTCTTGAAAGATCAATGACCTATGTGAAAAAATAATGGTAAGAAACTAAGAAATAATTATGAATTCGTCGAACGATCTCATTTGATTTTAGTTGCGTCCTAATTTCCTAAATTTGCCACATTCTGGTGTCATGGTCTCTCGTAATAGTTTCGCTATCAAATGCAAAATTATTTTTCATATCTTATTGCTCAATTTTAGCATTTCAAACCTCAACTCAAAGCATTTCAAACTCTCCAACTTTTGACATTACTTAAATGTAGATTTGAATTTCGCCAGTTGATAAAATTACGACGCAATTTCTGTAAGGCCTAAATTCGCCTGAAAATAATCTTTTGCTTGCAGTTTCGTGCACCGCTCTCTCCCTAAAGGGACGTATGTGGGTCACCAAAATAGGGCCCTACATTTAGGGTCAAAACGCTCGTTTTAGGCATGTCAAACGTTATTTTTTTTTTATTTAAAATAAGAATAGAATGACACAAGTTTAGTTCAATTGCATATTAAGTTACTGGTTATTTAAAGAAATTGAATAAGTAAAAATAAACAGACAGAACAGCTATTTGTATGCATTTTAATATTCTAAAGATTTTTTAACAGCTGTAGTCATTTTAGAGATTTTTTTGACACTTTATTAGGATTGCTTATAGACAAGTTAAAAGACTTTTTAATAGGAAAAATGCGCAAAAATATTTTAAATATTTCAATGGTGATTACTGGCGTGTTTACCCCAACATCATACACAGATATACTTGAAAACCACTGCAGGGGTTTAGAAAACTGCGCAATTGCAAACGCCACGTGGGTCCCCAGTTCGTTGACCCCCTTTTGCAAAACGACTTTGACATACAATAATCAACCTTATTTTGTATGTCACATGATCTAAGATGACAGTTTTTTAATATGCGACGACATCCCTCAGATATAATCTTAAAATTTGCGTATCGAATATGTATTTTCGACCTTATTCCCAAGAAATAAGGATGTAAACAACAGCATTTAAAATGTAAATAGTTATAATATTCGCAATTTGATGCCTGTCGATTAAATTTATAAGTTTTGAAATGGTATTAAGGTTGGATTTAGAAAGAAAGGGGGGAAGGAAGGCTTTCAATTACGACGCAATTGATATGCGGGGATGGAAATGTAAGTATTATATAATAATAAGTGGCAAGCTAATGTTTACTAGTTTCCGCTTGTGTGAACACCGTCTTATTTATTAGGACGTGTGGTATACACGTACTTGTATATTCTGGAATGTATTTTTCCATTTTTGTTCACAAAGCGAAATGAATTACAAATCAATCAAGCTTTCAAATCTGGAGATCTGTATGCAGATGAGTTTTGGCTTAGAAATTAGTATTAAAATTATGTCGAACTGTATCGTGAATTGATATTTCTTAAGTGTACATTAAGTTTCTACAGTCGATATCTTATAAAAGAAAATCCTAATGGAAGTTTAACTGAGTGTTGTAAGAGTTTGTTGTTTGGCGTAATGTACTGTGACACAATGCCAATGTTTGTACAAACATATCGCCGATAACAAAGCGGTATCACCAACACGTGACCAAATACTTACAGCCTCATCCACTCGCTACCGCTACAATATTTACACAGAGATGAAAGCAAGCGAACTGGGCCGTCGTCGTAACTATGTAGGGCGCCGGGCTACGAAAGAAGTAAGTTCAACGGCTGGCGCCCTCTGGGGCCCGACACCCGGGCGCCCTTAAAACCTGGGGTGAATACGTCCCTGTCTGCGAGTTGCTGGAGATTGAAAGCTCTCCAAAAAGGTTGCGTAACCGTTGACATGTTTATTCACACACATGTATTGAGAAGATTTTTTTTTCCTTCGTCACCTGTGCAAATGTTTGGTTCTTTGTATATAGCAATTTCCATGAAAAATACGTATTGAATTATAAGGAGTGGTTATCAAATAACGCAAAGTTAATGTAATTTTCAACATGTTTTTTATATTTATTTTTTCGATTAGCGATTGGTTTGGCCACTCATAAAATTTTGTTGATATTTTATTCCAACGTGATTGACCCCTTTTCTTACAATTTTCAAACATTATAATGCGTTATTAGCATTTGTTTTTAATCTTTGATTTATTAAAAAAGTGGGGATAACCCTAAATGACGTCATTGCTGACGTAAAACAAGATGCCGTGACAATAGCACATTTAGTGTTTATTTCAGAACAAGCATTGCTCCGAGAAAGTATATATTATGGTGACCACAGGTGGTCAGAAGTGTCATTAAATTATAATTTTGGTTGGAGTTAATGTATTTTGTACAGCGGTCATAACATTACTGATAATCGCTAGCTATCAACAACGATTTAGAATTTATAGTTAGTTCTATTCTGTTTTAAAATATATAAATACTAACAGTTGCCCGCGACATCGTATTGTAAATCTAAGCCTGTGTCATCTAGGTATAGTTCCTAACAGTGAAAGAATTCATCATATCGGTGCAGTAGTTTCGGAGCCTATTCGATGGAAACAAACAAACAAGTCTTTCCTCTATATATTAGTATAGAAGATAGGTTTTGATAGTTGTATTTTATATTCATTATTCAAATAGGGCAAGTAATTAATAATTATAAAATAATTAAATAAATAAACATCATCATCAACCTGCCCTTATCCCTATGGAGGGTCGGCACAGTATGTACTACTCCTCCATACATCTCTATCAGCCGTCATATCTGAATTAACCCCCTTCTTACGCATATCCTCTTTCACACAATCCATCCATACTTTCTTTGGTCTTCCTCTACCTTTATAGCCATCCACATTCAATCTCATTACTTTTTTGTTTATATGATTATCATCCCTCCGCATAACATGTCCAAACCACGCTAACCTTCTGCTCCTCAATTTCTCGATAAATAAATAAATAAACGTCATATCAAATAAATTAACTTGAACATGTAACGTCAAAACTTAATGAATGTACCCGTCAGTACTTACAGAACTTGCAAACACCAATATTTGGTTCCAGAAGCGCATGTTAACAAAGGTGGCATATTATATTAACCCGGACTAAACTTTGAAATTTATTACAAAAGATGCCAACAACCTTTCACTAATATAAGTAACGTTAAACACGATGAAAATTGTTTACGTTGTACATCGACTGTTTTAAACTCACTTAGAAATTTCCGTGTTAAACAATAGCGTCGATGTATTTAAAATGAAGAGTAAAAGTGTAATCATCTATGAATTATTTATGCAAGTGGTGCGAAATATATTAGGCGATGTTAACTTTGGACAGCATCGTTCCAAGACATGAAAGTGCATGCAAACGCGACGACGCGATGCATTGCTTTTAAATAACTCGTTAATACAAGATAATGTTTTTATTTATAGCACAGTGGATGTATGATATTAATTGTATTACTCCAAAATATACTGTTAGTTTAGTTAAACATGTTTTTAGTTAACATTGTTAGACGCGCATCGTACAAGAAGTCTCTTCGAACGTAGCTTGTGTTCTAATTTAGGTTTATTAAAGTTGATTTCTTCTTCTGATTGCGACATATATATATATCAATAGCTATCGCCCGCGACTCCGTCCGCGTGCAGTTAAAAAAAACTAAATGGGGGGGGGGGTATGAAAAATAGATGTTGTCCGATTCTCAGACCTACTCAATATGCACACAAAATTTCATGAGAATCGGTCAAGCCGTTTCGGAGGAGTTTAACCACAAACACCGCGACACGAGAATTTTATATATTAGATGTTTTTGCCAAAAAGTCTGTAATATTTAGTCGTTTAAGAGATTTTGGACTATCCTATATTTTATGATCATTGTAACAGTGTAAAATTCTTTGTTTCAAACGCATATAATTTAAATATGAACTATGTGCAATGAACCGTTACGTTTTCCACGCATGATTGATTTCAGTAATTTTATTGCTCAGTTATTCCAATTATCAGCTTGTTATAGTTAATTGAATGTAAATATCTGGTATATTTGATATTTGAAGCAGTGCTTTTATATTTGATTTTTGATAAATTTTGATGAAATAATTTTTATTTAATTAGAGGTAAGCTTAGGAAGAGATGGATGGATTGCGTGAAAGATGACAATTCAAGAAGGGGGTGACAATGGAGATGACGGCAGATTAATTTGCAGGACGGAAACCTGGTGCACCGACCCTACGTAGGTGGGACAAGGTTAAGGAGATTGATGGAATTTTTATTTAATTAGTTAAAATGATCACATAAAATAAATAGTAAAACTTTTACTTGATAATTATAAGTTTTAATTTAAACAATTTAACTGTAATCATTGTTTTAGTTTATTTTCGCTTTATAATATTAAATTATCTGAGCTCCACAAATATGAATTTTCTTTTTAACATTTAATTAGCAATTGATGCGATGTCCCCGCGGACTCAAGTCTAGACAATAAAAAAACAAACGTATTAATAAAATATGTCCTCCCTGAAGACAAAACAAATGAAAATTTCTATAAAATTAAATTATTATTGTCTCGATATTGTTATATTATATACTTGTAGGTATATAAACTTAGAATTAAAAGACTTGCTTATTTTTAAAGCTGAAATATCTTGTATTTAAAGTACCAGGGTTACATATAATGCAGGTGTGGACAAGACGAACTTTTACTACTTTCTCTATGGCATTTAATGAGTTTATCTTTACAAGACTCGACACTTTAATGCGTATACAAATACTGATAAACGGAAGTGTAATTTTTCTCATCGCTGAGGAGTTCTTTGAGCCATTTAACATGATGTTTTCTAGTTCCAAATATATGCTGGTTTTAGATTAAATAATGCAGTTTAATTTTTTTCATGTTATAAAGGTTATATTCCTTGAAAAATCAAAAGTACATTCACTACCAATAAAAACCTTATCCAATGCATCCATAAGGAAATAGTGCGGAAGCTTTCTCGTTCGTAAATGTTCCCGTTGGAGTGTCGGAGCGAACTGGAGCTGAAATGTAAAAGACATTAGGCCGCGGGGTACAGTCGCCGCCGGCCGCCGGCCGCCGCGCCGGACACTCACGACGTCAATTTACTTCTCTTCACGATTGTACAACTAGTTTGTCTGCACTTCTAACATTTACAAGTGCTATTAACTTTTTTTCTTTTATGCCTCCCATGGGCTTTTATGTCTTTTATCTCAGTTATTTTCATAGAGAGTGAAAGGAACAACAATATAATGTTTTAGCAGTGGGAATCCATAAGTTTAACACACATGCAATTTAGCATTTTTTACATCATAACAAAATTGCTGTCAATTAAATGCAACTTACGGAATAAAGAAAAATGTTTGTTAAAATAAACCGCGAATTCTCTATTCAAATGCGAAAAATGTGAAACGTTCCAATGAAAATAATTTCATTCAACATGTTGCGGTTTACGCAGACCAGTTAATAAATTACAAACATACGTACATCCATATGATAAATTATTATACATATTTAATATACATAATTCAACACAACTTTTGTATTATTTTTGGACGCGCTACATATGAGTACTATATATTAATATGTCCGTTCCATTGTGATTACGTTTACCGTGGGTTTTTGAATCCAAAATCGTCATCCCTATCTTTGACAACACAGACTCAGAAACCCATGGTAAGTCTTAACAGCTTGATGTAAAAATTGCGATGTGATTCTTATGAATGTACTCTACTTCCACTGAATATCAAATAATACTTTACTTTACTTGGTTTTTTAAGTGAATCACTTATCAAGTGGCCAAATGGCATACTCAAACGAAAAAAAAAAACATAAAAAAGGTCGTATGTTCACATTTGACCTGTATCTTTAATTCTGAAAGCGGTAAAGAAAAAAATATGTTTGACGGGAAGAAGGGTGTCTTCCCCCCTACCACGCAACCGCCCGCTGTTTGACTAACGCCCGTCATATCCATACGAACATAAAGGCCATTCACGTAGGCATGTGCTATCGTGAATCACTTAGTAGGGTGAGGAAAAACAAAACGATTATTGGTGCATATTTTTAACTTTTCTTTTTGAGTTTCTGACATAATGGGGACAAAAGCTAGTGATGTGATTATTTTGTATTAATAAGTTTTAAAATAATAGGCCGACGTAGAACTGTTTTATTGGCAGATCACTACACAACATTTTTGTCACTTAGCAATAGCGTTGTGCCGGGAAATAGTGTGAAATCTTAGCTACAACTGTTATTATTGATACAACTGCTAGTTTTGAAAACATTAATTGTTTTAAGTTATTTAAATATAAGGTTCTAAGAAAATTATAACCTCACAAAAAAAAACTTGAGAGGTGTCAAGGGACACCCGGATGGAACGAAGTTCCTTTCAATTAATTAGTGAAGGAACCAATGTTTATTCTATGCATAAAAAAGTTAAGTCTTCACAAGAAGTACATTTTATTTCTATGAATTTTCGTTATATATTGTCACGTCGTTGCCATGGTTACTATAGCAAAAAGTGTCGTGACAACTTTTCGTAAGAATTTTTTCCGTCTAGCCCCCTTTCGCAACGCGCGATAAGGAACTTCGTTCCAATTATGCCACTACAATTTAGATCATCAACACATTGACTTTTTATAAACTAGCAGTTACCCGCGACTTCGTTTGCGCGGGATAGTGTAGCTTACTAACAATGAAAGAATTTTCAAATCAGTTCAGTAGTTTCAGAGCCTATTTTTTCTAACAACAATGAAATCTTTCCTCTAGACAATTTTATGTTAGCATATATGTATATAAAGAACCAGTTTGTCTAATTCTAAACGATAATTGAATATAAATAATGTCAATAGTTAATGTATCTCGACTCCATTTTGCGATCTTTTCACTGATGCGTTTTAGATTTGCAGCGGGTTTTCAATTAGTCGTTGACAAATAAAGGAAGAGAGTTTCGTTTTATCGGATGCAATAAGGCACTGCATTCGTAAAGCCAACTGTCTGCTGACTAGAATTAGGGAGATTGATTTAGTACTTTTGTAAATAGATGAGTCTTATACCAAATCTGTATTAAACTGGTTTTCACTGTTGATACACATAATACCATCTCTTGACTTTGCTTTGAAAAAAAAAAGAAAAGAATATGTATAAAATCCTTTCATCCAGCCTAATTTTATAGATTACTACTAGCAGTTGCCTTTGACTTTGTACTTTTTAAGGAAAATCTAGTAATAAAAATAGCCTGTAGCGATAATGTAGATTCCTAACAGTAAAAAATTTTTAAATTCAATAGTTTCGTAGCCTATTCAATTTAAACAAACAATTAAATCTTTTCTTGAAGAATTTATTTGATCTGTAAAAGTTTTATTTTTAAGCACTTGTTCGCCTTCACCTGTATTAAATAACAAAGCACGTATAGTTTCAGTAGTACGATTTATTTGCTCGACAAATTGTTGTCGACCGCAAAATGAGCAGTAAAATATTTTCATTGCAATCAGCGTACTCTTAATTGAGATTCTGCGGCGGCGCGCGCCAGCAAACACGTTAACCGTTTTATATTTAAATCTACCCGCTGCGTGCTCCGTGACGTCAATTGTTCCACTACCCGCATTCACAATTATCTAATAGAGGCATAGACAAAGTAACAATTCACTAGTGATATTTCTGCACTGATCTCTAAAAATGGATAAGCGATTGCTTGGAAATGACAGTTTTTGTTTCGTTCCGATTTAAATGTGTCACTTGACAGTTAATTCTATCTGTAATCATCATCAACCTGACCTTTTCCCACTCACGTGGGGTCGGCACGCAAAGTTTTATAAACCTTAAAGTTTTGGTTTAAGTTTTTACGGCCGGCTGCCTGCCTGTCGCCAACCCTACTTGGGAATAATAATAATTCTATCTGTATTATTACTATACTGTAATAATACAGTACTGTATATACTGTATTATTAGTACGAATCCACACCACCTATACAAACCGCTACTTAGCGCCAAAATGTCGAAAATCGAATAGGCACAAACTTACATGTCTTATAGCCAGTCTATTTCTAGAGTCAGAGTATTAATGGTAGAGAAGTCCAAAATGTACACTTGAATCTAACACGTGATATTTCGAAAGCTTACATTCATCATCAGCTCACTATACGTCCCCACTGAGGAGCTCGGAGTCTACCCTAAGTTAGGGGTGACTAGGCCATAGTCAACCACGCTGGCCCAGTGCCGTTTGGTTGAATTTACACATATCATTGAATTTCTTCTCAGATATGTGCAGGTTGCATCACTATGTTTTCCTTCACCGTAAGAAAGTCAGATAAATGTACACATGTAAACCGAAACTCCAAAAACACAATTGGTACATGGCGGGATTCGAACCCAGGGCCTGTAGATTGCAAGTCAAGTGTTTAACCCAAGAGCCACCGACGCTCATAAAATTGTATCTAGATAATACATGTTAATGGGGTTACTGATATTCTAACAAATAAGTTGTAAGGTAATGTTACCCATATTATCATCCCATACAAGTGTCGCCTCAAACTACTTGTTCCCAGAGTACCCCTGGGTGCATTGAATCCACATCTGTGGATACGCGCGTCTAGACGATAAAAAAGAGAGCACTGGATTGGAGCATTAATCTTCTTTAACGACAAGACTAATGGAACATTCGTTTATAAGCGATCGATATTTTCTTTGCTACAGCAATGCGAAGCAATAAACGATTTAACGGAGAAAAAGTAGAAACGATCGTAAATACCATCGGGTAAAATAACAACATACGTAAATGGTAACAATTAGTGTTTGTAGTGTTTGTAAACCATCAATAGATGTCACTGGCGGTAAATTAAAACGCGCTAGCGATATGGTTAATGCAAAATTACTTCCATGTTATCATTTTATGTCGTTGAACGAGGTTAAGGATTAGCGTCATCTGCGCCTAGCCACCTCAATCCCGGTGAAACTAGGAAGGAGAAATGTCTCCTCAAGGCAAACAGTGACTGCTCAGTCACAAAAAATGTCGTTGTAGTTTTAATAAAAATTGTTAATAAAGTGAATCCCTAAGTAGTTTTATTTACAATTAGTAATAGCAATTTTCAAAAAAAAAATGATCATCTTTCTAGTATACTCCTTTCCTAATGTATTATTATTTAGTAGATATTAGTAGCTGGAAGTCCGCGATCTGTGTGATAATGATAATATAAAGTATTATTACACTAGCGGTCGCCCGCGGTTTTTTCAGCACGGAATTAAAAAAACTAGCCTATAATATGCCTGCATGCATCAGCTACCTTCCTGTCCAATACCGTCAAAATCTTAATTAGTAGCCCGTGTTCTTTTAGACTATGCCAAATTTCAACAAGATCTTTTGAGCCGTTCTGGAGATACTTTCAAACAAACATCCATCCATCTCAACATTTACATCTATATATATAAAAGAAAGTTGTGTTAGTTACACTATTTATAACTCAAGAACGGCTGAATAGATTTGACTGAAAATTGGTAGGCAGGTAGCTTAGAACCAGGAAACGGACATAGGATAATTTTTACCCCGTTTTCTATTTTTTATTCCGCGCGGACGGAGTCGCGGGTAAAATCTAGTTTATAATATTAGTACGATATATATTTCGTACACATGGTATGTATATTAACATACAGACACTTCAATTTTTGCCATAATAAATTACAATTACATTTAGAAGAGGTTAACAGTAACGATATAAGACCATTAGTTTGAAATTAATTCAAAGCTTGAAAAAACTGCTCGAAATGATTAAAATGGTAGCGAATGTAGCGACGTCCCTGCTACATTGAAAAATGGCCGCGTCGCGTCCGCAATACGTTACAAGCTCCATTCATTGCCGGTTTTTTTTGTTCCCCTTTTTCAATCCCCCTTTCGGACCGCGCGCTGTAAAGCTAAGTGTTTTCGACGTCGCCACCTGAGTGTCCAAACACTGATTTACTGCTTGCTTTGAATTTCTACTTGTTACCAAGCATTCAAATACGATAAGACAAATTGCTCACTATTCAAAGTTTACTTTCAAATGGTCAAATAAAATTATTTAAAAAAATATAATATTATGACGTTTCGTATTCGATTTGAGTTTTATATTACAACTAGCTACCGCCCGCGACTCCGTCCGCACAGGATAAAAAAAACTAATAAGTAGACTATGTGTTCTTCCAGATTATGTTCTACGTCTGTGTCAAATTTCATCAAGATCCATTGAGCCGTTCCAGAGATAGCTTCAAACAAACACCCATCTAAATTTTCGGATTTATTATTTGAGATGATAGTTAAAGAATATAATTGTGTTTGTATGCGAAGGTTAATTATCACTTGAATATCATTATAAATGAGTATAATGAGTGAGTAAAAATACACCAGCGATGAAAATAATTAAAAGATAATCAGCGCGGAGAGAATCACGCGTGCAAGCGACCGATCGGCTGTGGCCAAATTATATATTTTGTACCTATTTTGTGAACGATATAAAGATAAGTTTACACTGATCATTTGCAGTGTTTAGTAAAACTGTCTAGTCTTTAAATAGATTTAGTAAAATGTCGTTAGTGTGATTTACAAAGTAACAAATGAATTTTCCTTTACCAATAGGATTTTCCACTAATCCTATAAGAAGTGATGATCTAATATCTTATGTAATAAAATACGGTAATGTGGTTTAGTAAAACTACTAATAAGGATTACGGATAACGAGGGCATCGGTGGCGCAATTGTTAAGCGCTTGACCGGACTGGACCGAAATCTATACGTCCAGTTCGATCCCTGCCATGTACCTGTTTATATGTTTTACGATTATAGAATTTCATATGTGCATAATATAAACATTCTTACGATGAAGGAAAACATTATGAAGTAAATCCGCACTTGGAAAACGCGGTTGACTATGACCTAGTCACCCTAACTTGGGTAGGCTTCGAGCCCCTCGGTGGGGACATAGTATGAGCTGACGACACTAATTAAAATAACAAGATAGAGCTCGGAAATATACATAGTTATGTAGCTAGGGACACGGTTAGACAGTGGTATATTTTGTTAGCAAAGGAAACACGCAAATTGTATCCGGCGCGGGCGTGGGGCGGCGAGCGCGGAGTGTGTGCGTGCCACCTTATAGCGTCGCCGGCGGGCGCTCATTAAAATTTCAACGTTTCCGTTTATACCCCGTTTTGTGTATGACGTGAATAAGTTCCGTCATTAACGAAATAATGACAAGTATGTTTACATAACACGATGGACAGTGGTTTTCATTGAAAGCTCTACAAATGATAAAGTCCTCATCTCTCTTCTACCTTCTCATCACCTTCTGTAAAATTTCTTTCTAACAAAAAAAAAAAAATTACAAATTTTTATTTTATTATATTACAATTATTTGTACTTATCTGTCAATTTTATTAATAATTTTAGATCGTAATATCATGGTAGCTAACGTAGGTATTGTAGAACACGTAGCATTTGTAGCAGTCGTAGCGATCGTAGCAATGATCTTGGGAAAAACAAATAAGAAACGGTAAATATAAATTACGGATTAAACCTCTTTCCTGGATAATGTATTCGGGGCTCACAAAGGTTAAAGGTATGTTCAAAATGTGATACAATAAAATCGAGAACTTTATTATTAATATTAGGTCCTTACATATGAAATTGGCGTTTTTCCTACTGGCCACTTTAATCACGAATTTCTCCTCTTTGGTAAGGAATTCCAAATTCAAATTTGTACAGCTATAGACTCATGTATTTGTGGTTTGATGACCGTCATTCATTTGTTTTTTTTCTTCTGTTTTTTTCTGTTTGCGTCACTCATTTTACAAAATGGAAAACTTAAAATATCGCATTATTTACGAGTACGAGTTCCGCCGTGGCACTAGTGCTGCGGAAACGACTCGAAGGGTGAATGATGTGTATGGCGGTCGTGTTGCAAAAGAAAACACAGTTCGTTTTTGGTTCCAACGTTTTCGTTCTGGAAATTTCGATCTGCAGAACAAGCCCCGTGGACGGCCTGAGACTCAAGTTGATAATGAAGAGTTGAAGGCTATTGAGGTAGCGGATCCATCGCAAACCACGTCCGAGTTAGCTGCAGGCTGCGATGTTAGTGATAAAACTGTTTTAATTCACTTGAAGCAAATTGGGAAGATTAAAAAGCTTGAAAGGTGGGTACCTCACGAATTGACCGAAGCAAACCGGCAAACGCGCGTCGACTGTTGCGTTTCATTACTAAACCGGCACAATAATGAAGGTATTTTTAACCGAATCCTTACCTGTGATGAAAAATGGGTTCTTTACGATAATCGGAAGCGCTCAGCGCAATGGTTGGATCCTGGCCAGCCAGCCAAATCCTGCCCCAAGCGAAAATTAACCCCAAAAAAGTTACTTGTAAGCGTTTGGTGGACTAGTGCCGGTATTGTTCATAACAGTTTTCTCAAATCTGGCCAGACTATTACGGCTGATGTCTATTGTCAGCAATTGCAAACCATGATGGAAAAGCTAGCGGCTAAACAACCTAGGCTGGTCAATCGCTCCACGCCACTGCTGCTTCACGACAACGCTAGACCACACACTGCGCAACAGACGGCTACTAAATTAGAAGAGCTTCAATTGGAAAGTCTAAGACATCCTCCGTACTCCCCGGACCTTGCTCCAACAGATTACCATTTTTTTCGAAATTTGGATAACTTCTTGCAAGGGAAAAAATTCAACTCCGATGGGGCAGTCCAAATCGCCTTCAAAGATTTTATTGATTCCCGTCCGACTGGTTTTTTTAGTAAAGGGATCAATGAACTACCTATGAGATGGCAAAAGTGCATAGAAAATAATGGTTCATACTTTGATTAATTAAATATTATATTATATTAAAAAATATTCGACTTTTTGTTCCTCCCATACAAAACGCCAATTTCATATGTAAGTACCTAATATTAACAATGGGTTGCGCGAGCCGAGAGAAATCATTGAATACAAAATAATTTAATTCTCGATTGAAGCCAAAAGTAACAAAGTACCGGTCTCTCTTAACGCATCATCGATTTAACCCAATCAAGGGCATTGCGACACGGCTCGAAAATGTAAGGGACAATTTGAAAGTAAAGCATTAAAAATAGTTTCTGTTCAGTTTGTGATCGGACACAGGTTAAAATTAATATGAATTTAAAATATTAGCCTACACATTATTTGCACCTACAATTTAGTTAATACCAATATTAAATTAACTTGAATTTGCTTGTCTTTAAGTGGCGTTGCTTAGTAAGTAATTACCAGCATTATGTTGGCATGGGGTGGGGGGTGTCGCGGGGGCTGCGGGGCGGGGGCGTGCGTGTCCCGCGAGTGATTTACCCCGCGTTAGATTAACCGATATTTATGCGTTTAATTAAAACGTACGCGAGATTATACGACACTGATTTATATGTTTATTTAACAACTTGATTTCGTTCACTTCGTCATATTACAGTATGTTTACACGAGTAGATGTTGTTTTAGCTTAATCTAACTTCTTTGTGAAAATACAAAAGTGGAAGAGGCAAAGATGACGTGTCTTATTTTTTGTTATTTCTGTCATATGTTTTATTGTTATTAGGGAAACTATTCTGTAGGTGACTTCTAGATAACCCCTAAAGTACTAATTAAGGGGAATAATTAATGAATACTCTTACATCATCTAAGGCAGCTTTAAGTCAATTTTACTATTTAAGGTTAAAATTTAACAAGCTCAATAAATAAACGTTAATCTACGGTTTGTCGTCTTAATTAGGGGAACACACACGTTAAGGTGAAAGTAATCTTGTCAGCCGACTTTTACATTAATGTGGGTAATTATTCTTGTTTAAGAGGAAGGTTACTTAAGGCTTAATGTCTAATGTGAAATTACTTTCATCGGAGATGAAAATAAAAATAAAGAGATCACGGTAGAGTAAAAAATAGATATTGGAAGTTTTTTATAGGTTAAATTACCGGTTACCTTTTTGGAAAAATTACAAATGTAAATTTAAAGTACGTGTATTATTCAGCTCAATGTTTACTGGCTCCGTTTTCATTTGTTTAAATATTTATACATCCGGTTATCCTTAACTACATTTTTGAAATTAAATTCACTGTGAAATATGATAGTAAATTAATTCATATCGTTGTAATGTAAATATGCTTTTATCGAATGATATTCGTAAACTGAAAATTTTAATATAAAATAAAATGAAAATTTCGCCGCATAAAGGTAATTTTTTTTTTTCGTGGAAAATTTTAAACGAAATTGTATTCAATTAACGGTTCTTTGTGGGACGCAGTATCGTTTCGCGTTTGTTTTTGGCTGATTGAACATTTTTTTTTAATAATCGAATATTCATCGAAGCAAAATTAAGTTGTAACTTAAATTTTATCAAAGAATGAATTTATAAATGAAATTATAAATGAATTTATAAATGAATTTATAAATGGTTGAATGTATAAAAAGTATAACCTACACGCTTTAAGAAGCGTACTTAAGTAGGTACGTAGTGGCCAATTAATATCTCTGGGTACGATAAGTAATAACGCTCTATGCTAACACAATCAAATCAATCTATAATGCACTACTATATAAGAAATAGTCTTCCATTAGTTCGGCCATGTCTCTCCTAAGCGTAGTGAAAAATCTTATAGTACAGATTAGATAACCCTATGTTCCTACGTTTACACTAGGGTTACAGTGTTAATTATTTTTATCGCGCTGGCAACCCTACTGAGTAAGTCAACTGCAACAGCCCTGGCACCCGCGGCCAGTTATCACAACAAATGATAATTGACAGGTGCACAGCTGTTTGTGGATTTATCACGACTCCGCCATAGAGCCAATGCAACTGCAATTTATTACTCTGTATATATTGGAAAATAATATTCCAAATTCTCAACAACTTGAAAACATTTATTTCTAACGAAATAAAACTGCAGCTCGGCAGATGTTTGTTCATATCTATACTTACTGATATTATATAAAGGTTTGATTGTTTATTTGTTTCTATTGAACACAAAATGCTAATGTAATTAAAAAAATATCAATTGAAAATTAGTTTAGCAGTTCACTGTGTACACAGGCGGAGCTGGGGTGAATTGCTAGTGTGTTAAGTACCAGTAGACTTGTATTGAGGTTGAAATTTTTAAAATGCCTAAGTCATGAAACGATAAAAAATATATGTTAGCTTTTCATAGTACCTCACTCGTCGAGTTCACAGCTTGTTTTTTTTTCTCTCCGCTGGCAAACTATACGCTTTTATGTTAGGTGTATTGCTGTCACTACCTGAATTGAAAGATTGATTTATCGTCGCTTTTCTAAATGGATTTTGCTTTTAGTTTGGGACACTTCGGCGAAAACAAAGTTCTAGATTGAAATCATTTATGTGTTTTTTTCTTTATACGTCAGATATAAAAAGATATAGCTTTGTAACTTGGGTAACAATATTGATTTTATCTGTTACAAGTATTGACGTAAAAGATTCACGCAAGAGCCTTATTATCTTATAACAATCTAGCTTTATTGTTATTTAAATTTCATCCAAGATAATTAGGCTTCTTTTGACACATTTGTAACTTGACTCTCGTAATTACGCTGATTTCGTTTTATGACGTGACGTGACGTGAGGTGACATATTAAAATAAATCATACTTATATTATAAATGCAAATATTTAGATGGTTGTATGTTTGTTTAAAGATATCTTCGTAACGGCTCAAACGATCTTAATGAAATTTGGCACAGATGTAGAACATAGTCTGGAAGAACACAAAGGCTACTTATTAAGTTTTTTTATATGCCGCGTAGACAGAGTCGCGGGCGACAGCTAGTATCTATATAAATGTATAGTCGTAGACGTATTAAGAATGTCGTAAATTGAATATTCGTGGTTTCTTTCGGTTTAGGAATAAAAATAATACGAATAATACGACCCACCTCTTATCCATGTTTTGTTAGGTATAATTTTACTTTTCTTAAAGATTTTCTCTTAAACTCGTCTCAGAGTATCGCAACAATTTTGTAAATCAATGCCATGTGTTTTTGCCGTCGTGTGCTGAATTCAGAAGATTGATTTAATGTTTGCCTTTTAAATGGATGAGCTTTTAGAGGAACTTTTCAAACAAACATTGCTTTACGAAACCTTTTAAATTGATACGTTTGCACTGCATTCACAATATCCACTGATTCAACAATGACCATTTATGGATTCAGAGCAACCCTGTTTGAAAAATATTTTTATTTCAGCTTAAAGTTTTTGTAGTAAAATCTGGTAAAATGGAATTTACGTGTAGCTGATACTCTACATTGTAATATTATTTGTACACACTAGCTTTCTTAATAATATAAAAATCTCTATTTCAAGTAAAGAAATGCGAAATTCTTTTGAAAATAAAAATGTTGAAGCAATGCTACATTTCGTTTGTGTTAGTTGAAACTCTACAGTACCGTATGCAGTGCTATTCCATTATCTGCAACGATAATATTTTCGAATGATATTCGATGAAAGCGCTGCATTGCGAATTGTACTATTCTTATAAATAATATAAAATACATTAAAGCGCGGCCATAACTCCGCTGTGAGCACGTGTCAATTATCATTTGTTGTAGCGCACGTTGCGGTGAGGGTACACGTTGTCAAAGCATGGATACGACTTATATTATCATAGAATTGTTTGTTACGAATATTATAAAGAATAACTAACCCCAGAAGTTCATTACACTGAGACTTGTATTGAAACAAATTGTCATCCCTTATATGCTCTTTGACGAAATAGTGTCACTGCGATAGAAACTCTCAGTAAGAATCACTGACGTAAACAGAATGTCAATTGAGTTATTTAAGATAATTTACTTTCTTTCGTTTTGAACCCCCACTTGACAGTAATGGTCAGACGTTTCTTAATTAATTAATTATGATGTCTCACGAAAGTTTAAACAAAGTAATGGTCAGGTTATATGTTTAAATAGGATTTGTAGAATCCAATTTTATTTGTGTATTTAATAATACTTATGGATTTCATGTTTGCAAAAATACAAACTATCTCAACAGATCCTATCTTGTACATTATATATATTGTATTGTTACGAGGAAATAAAGAAACATTTAAATATGAACAAATTTACATTAAAAAGTGAATAGGATTATCTATGTTATTACAGCGTAAGAATTTGAAATAGCTTTAGATTTAGCTAAGATAAAAAGGCGTACAGAGACTCGGCGAGCTCGCGAACTGTATTGATAACTCATCTTCATCGTCTCTCCGTTGTTATTCCCTAACCAAACAAATTGAATCTCTCCAGAGCATAGCAATGCTTTCCCTCTTACATATTGCAAGTTGGAAATGTATTACAACTTATATTTTCTATAGCTTTTAAGAAGTCGGTCAGAATTTTTTATTATATGACTATTCTATATTATGACTTACGAGTGAAATTATTGTACGATCTCAAATCATTTTTCTTATCCGTGATATTTTTAGAAAACATTTTTACCCGATTGATTCAGGAAGGTAATTAATGTCTTTCGCGTGTATTTAAAGTTTTTTTATGTATGTAAGTTCCATTGTGATCTGTAGCTTAAACGATTGAAACTAACCGTGGGTTTCTGAGCTCAAAATCTCTGTATAAATCACCTCGCCATCCTTGTCATTACCTTTGACAGAACAGAAATAACAATATGTTTTAAACGAAGAATTTGGCTTTAGAAACCGGTTAGCTTTAATTACAGATTTCATTAGTAGTAGTTTTGTAGTTTAGGAGTTTACCTCAGGCATACATCTAGACCAGAAATTTATTTCTATCTCTAAAATATACAAAGTCTTTGTACATTCCTTGTTGTATGTACATATCGAGATGTGTACAAATAACAAACAAGTTGCATCGATTCCGTTCAGATTCGTGTTCGGTACGCGGCGGCGTTTGCACAAGTGCTGTAGACGGTAAATACGAGCCGTGCTTCGGACAGGCTTCTACAGCCCGATACAAACATATAAACTATTTTGTACATGTATATTAATTAAATACTATTGAAGCTTAATGTTCGGTACAGATGTACTATAGCTTGTCATTGTTTGAATTTCGCGGTTGACCAATACGGGTTTTATGTTGGTAGGTCGACTCATTTTTATTCTCCCGCACAAGCGGGTAGTTGGAAATCCCTCTCCGCTACGGACGGGCGCGGTGCCTGCGGGGGGCTTGTGCGGGGAAGGAGTGAGTCGAGAGAGCTCATCGTGGCAGCATAAAAAGTGGTCGGCTGTTGGATAGCTCATCGGACGTGTCTATTATTAGCGTACAGGGTCGCTAAGTTTACGGTTCCGCGTTCGGTTCGGATAAGGACGCGTCTATAGGGCGCTTACGGGAAGCGGTGCATCTGGTGCATCAGGAGTGCAGCATTGCTGGCGCCTTTAGACTGTATGACAGTGACTTACTTGACTCGACTGACACCGACAGAGTAACCAGGCACCTGCAGGCGGTGAACGGGGCATCGAGTAGGTAAGTGCCAGTTCATATATTTTCAATATTTACGCCAACCATTGCGATACGTAGTCTAAGGCAGGTTGTGCCGCGGGACCCGAACCCGTCGTGTACGGCACAATTCGATGGTAGCAGAGCGTGGTTAGGTTAACACGTAGGTTATAACCGCGTGGTTATATTCGGGTTACGTGTTTTTCGGGTACGTATTTGCATTGCTTGGCGAAATATTGTAACGTCCTTCTCGCGCGGAATATAACGGAATATAACGGAATACAACGGAATACAACGGAATATTACAATATATTACGTCGTACAATTAGGTAGGTTTTTAATCAGGTCGTTTATGATAATTCTTTATTGTACGATTGCTACGTAATATTAATCGGCCATTAGGGTTCCGTTTATTGATTTCGTATAGTTTAGATTATTTCATTTAGGGTTCTTTCATAATAGTTTTATATTTAATTGAGTAATTTCACGGTTTTTTCTAGTATATTTAAATTAGGGCTTTTTTACGTAACGGTTTTTTTTGTAGTTTATGTTACGGTGCATAATATAATTTGGTGATTATTTAATTTGTTTTTTTTTTTTATGTTACGGTTAATAATTTAATTTAGTATTTTTTTTTTGTGTTTGGTAGTTTTTATGTTACCGTCGATAATTTAAGTTGGTCAGTTTTCATTACAGTTGGTTTTTTGTTTTTTTTATTTTTTTTTATTAGGTAATTCTTTGTAACGGGTTTCATACATTTGGTTAAGGCGAGAATTATCTACCCACCATTTAGATTTTTTTTTTCCTTTAACGACCATTTGTAGTAGGCGGTTTCTGGAAGCATCGATAATTTTCTACCTTCGATTTTATTTATTCATTTTTTTTTGAAATTTCATTTTATTAATCATGGCCGGCAAATATACCGCTAGGATAACAGGCGTGCTGAGATGGCTCGGCTCAGCGGTTTTGAATATTTCTAGGCCGGACCGTGCGCAGGCCCTTATGGCTAGATACCAGGTTTTAGACGATCAAATGGCGGATCTATATGCGGCGTACCGTGGCATTCTAGAGTTAGGTTTAGAAGCGGATGCCATGGCGAAGATTAATGCCGACATTGATCAGGCCGACGACCTGGCTGATCAAATTATTCAGGCTGTCGGTTCCCTTAAGGGGTCAAGCGCTGCTGACGCGCGCGTTACTGCGGAGTCGGAGGCGTCACCAGCGCTCATGAGTAGATTGCCGCTGCTCGATTTGCCACAATTTAACGGTGACTTGGATCAGTGGGTCGCATTTAATAATTTATTTGAAAGCATTGTTCACAGTCGTAGGGATTTGACCCCTGCTCAGAAGCTTGCCTATTTGTTGGCGTCGTTAACGGGAGAGGCCAAGGGCCTTGTCCAACATTTAGGTCTTGTTGACGGTAATTATGAAATCGCCCGGGACTTACTCAATCGTAGGTACCAGAATGTTCGGCGATTAGCAGATAGTCATGTTGCTGCTATTCTAGGCCTACCGAGGATTTCGGTTACGCAGTCGTTGCGCACACGGTTTCTCAACCCGTTGTTAATAGCGGTCAACGGTCTCAAGGGTTTGGATTTACCTGTGTCCACGTGGTCGTTTTTATTATTACACATAATTCTTTCCAAAGTACCTTACGATTTACAACATAGATTTGAACTGCAATACGGCGGGGACTCCGCCCCTCATCTTCCCAGCTTTGACAACCTAATTTTATTCCTGGAGGATGAGTGTCGTCGATCGGAGAATGTCCCCCCTCCCCCTTCGGGGCCTCCCGTAGTTGCTCCTAGAGCGAGGCCCGCGGGTAACGAACACCGTCCACCGGTTTGGGCGCGTAATAGGCCACGGATGTTTAACGCAGCTGTACGGCAGGCACAGGATATTCACTGCAGTTATTGTCGGGATACAGGACACGGTGTTACGGGTTGCCCCAAATTCCGGGAACTACGTTGGCAAGCTCGGCGCGGTATTGCTCGCCAACGGTTTTGGTGTTATTGCTGCTTGGGGAACCACCTTGTCTCGCACTGCCAGTCCACTCGTGCGTGCGGTCAGTGTGGAGGTAGGCATCATCTCCTGCTGTGTGGGAACCGCAACGGCTCGCACTCGCCAAACACTCGGGGACTTGTAACTTCCCCTGTTCGTAGTAAAAATGCAGGGGAGCAGTGGTCTGGAGCTATGCAGCGGACATCAGGTCGCCGTGATGTTAGGTCTCCACCACGGCTTTGGGCAAACAGCGGACGGCAATGTGTTCAGGGTTCACCAACGAGCACGGGCGGGGGGGCGCGTGACTCCTGCAGCGCCCCTCAAGCTGCGGCAGAGGAGCCTTGTACGGGCGGCGCTCGCTCGCCACTTCACTTCATGGACTGGCCTCGGTTGGAGCGACGCCGGCCGCATCAATCGGATCATCAGGTGGTAAGTGATCAGGATCGGATATCCTCACCGCGACTTATTAACAATCATTCTTCACAGGAACGATAATTCGTTCCACAGTTCCATCGCAATGCATCTCATCGCTTAGTACGATTTCACTGTCCACCGCTCAGGTTCGCGTTGGTTCTCTTCGGAGTACATAGGTAACCACGCGCGCGGTTTTGGACTCGGGTTCATAGGGATGCATTGTTTAAATACGGTCGGTGGAACATTTACGGTCGCGGATCGACCGGGTACGGATTACGGATTTATTCGCGGAACAGGTAAAGCGAATTGGATGGTTACATAGATTTTATTAGGCCACTTGGTGGTAAAGCGAGCAGTGGCAACTCTCCCCCAGCTCGTTTAATTTTGGGTTTCGAATTACGGTTTTAGACGCAGCCAGATATCGTCTGGCTGGGGCGGGGGACTGTTCGGTACAGATGTACTATAGCTTGTCATTGTTTGAATTTCGCGGTTGACCAATACGGGTTTTATGTTGGTAGGTCGACTCATTTTTATTCTCCCGCACAAGCGGGTAGTTGGAAATCCCTCTCCGCTACGGACGGGCGCGGTGCCTGCGGGGGGCTTGTGCGGGGAAGGAGTGAGTCGAGAGAGCTCATCGTGGCAGCATAAAAAGTGGTCGGCTGTTGGATAGCTCATCGGACGTGTCTATTATTAGCGTACAGGGTCGCTAAGTTTACGGTTCCGCGTTCGGTTCGGATAAGGACGCGTCTATAGGGCGCTTACGGGAAGCGGTGCATCTGGTGCATCAGGAGTGCAGCATTGCTGGCGCCTTTAGACTGTATGACAGTGACTTACTTGACTCGACTGACACCGACAGAGTAACCAGGCACCTGCAGGCGGTGAACGGGGCATCGAGTAGGTAAGTGCCAGTTCATATATTTTCAATATTTACGCCAACCATTGCGATACGTAGTCTAAGGCAGGTTGTGCCGCGGGACCCGAACCCGTCGTGTACGGCACAATTCGATTATATTCTCTAAGTAAAGCCTCTATGTGTTACAATGCTAAAGTCACAATGTCAGCGCAGTGAAAGAAAAAGTTTCACTAAAAATAAAACATTTATATTTTATTTTTGAGCTTAAGACATTCTCTGTAGTATGTAAAACATCGTACTAAAGTTTTATAAAATCTATTAAGTGGTTTAGAAACAAATAGAGAGAGTAGAGTGAATAGGCATCTCCAAAACTAGCGCGTACCATCTTTAGACCACATCTTCACCTCATCGGGTGGGATCGTGGTCAAGCGCTAACTCTTTCAATATAAAAAAATAAATAAATAAGAAACAGACATGTAAATATAGATTTTTGTTTAGACCGTATAATACACATCGAAATATTGTACTTGTAATAGTCGAATATTAAAAAATAAACGACGAAAAACTACCAGAGACAGTAATCCGATAGTTTCCAGCGATTCAATTTGTTCTAATTTGAAGAACGTTAGCGAATTAGAGACGGATTAGTAAAGAGCATCACTACACCGTACATTGGAACGTCACTACACTCGATAAGATTTGCTACTTTGAGTATTTATAACGAAACAGACTGTTTAATATATAACCCAAATTCATCTTCTTTTCAGGCACATAACGCCCACTACTGGGCATAAGCCTTCCGCAAGCACCATCACGATGATCGTTCCTGTCCTAGTATCATCCAGGATACGTTCATACTGCGGAAGGCCTGCCCACGCTGCGTCGAATTGTCCGTGGTTGCTATTTCAGGACTTTGCGGCCCCATCAGATGGCCGTTGTACTCTCATTGTGGCCAGCCCATCACCATTTAAAGTTTACAATTCATTGGACAATGTAGGTTATCTTTATTCTGCTGCGGATTATAATCCTGGTGTAATCTCGCAGAAAGATTCCGAGCATTGCCCTCTCCATTGCCCTTTGAGTGACTACGTCGTTCGGTAAAAATTACAATTTCTGATTTACTAGTCAAGTGAAATTAAGTAAAATCGTGGAAACAAAATAAATAAAATTTAAAGAAGAAATTGTATTCATTTCTTGTTAAGAGCATTGCATGTATACGATGCAAGTGTTTTGTATGTAAGCGGTCCTCAAGGCACTGCTACAAATGTAGTAGAGGCCGCGAAGTACTTCAGCTACGGTAGAGTTGGCGGTTTGTGCATATTTGTTCTGTATATTGTTCAACAAATGTTTGTACAATACAAAAATGATTTAAAAAATATAGTCTTCTTTTCTGTTCTCATTTATAGTAAAATATCTAATATATTATGTCTTTATTATAGTGACTAGTACTATAATAATTTTAGCTTTCTGCTGGATAAAATAAACTTTATCAGTTGAACTCAGAGATAACTGTACTAAGGGACTGATTTACCATTTAAGGAATTTGAACGAAGCACTTATATTATTAAAATTAAGTTATTATCAAGCTTAAGATTCAATAAAAACAATAACAATACGCTATTTTTAAAGTAGAAATACAAAAGAATCTTCAATAGAAGCTTCTAATCTGACAGTTACCGGGATTCAATTTGTTCCGGATTCAAAAGCGTTAGGGGATTAGAGAGAGGCTGGAGTGCAGTCTGTCCATACTCCGAGTGAAATTATCTATAGTCTATGCACACTCTATAGCTATGACGTTTTTAAATTTTACTACAAGCTATGCTTTTTTAAGAAAATTGTTTAAATAATAATAACCTTAAACAATAATAATCCGTCAATTTGACTCTATTCATAATTATTTATAACTTGAATTAATACGTGCAAGGACATAAAATGGCAGCTGACAAATGACTCACAGATTACATAAACGTTGTATACACAGATAATAAATTCACCAATTTGGACATTGAACTTAAAGTTTCTAAAACAGATATTTAATTTTGATAAAATGACTTATCTTAATACGACAAGGTTACTATTTACATTTACGGTAAATACATATATTATAAATATATATATAAGGTAAGTATATATACTTCTTAGTGACGGTAAATTATAAATAGTGGTAGTAAGTTTTTAATTGCATATTCCATTAAGTAGCACAAGATGTTAATAGTTTAATTTAAGACGTGCGTCGACACTTGTAACAGTTACCAAGTAGCAAGTGTGCTTGCGTCGAGCGTTGAAGGAGTCAAGTACCAAGAAAGGTGTTGAAGTAGTTCTCACTCGAGATTACGGCCTCTACCGAAGTAATGTACTACTTACTCTACAAAATGTGATCACTTTGTGGTAGGAATTTTTAAATCCATTTACTTGATGTTAAAGTGTTGCAAAAAGAAATACTTCGTAGCATTAAAGTTTATTGATTATTTTTTTTATATGTAATCAGACATATATAAATTTTGACCATTTCACACATATCTTAATGAAGAAATGATGTAAAAAAAATATAGAAATTAACCTTCTTGATGTAGAAAAGAATAATAAACCTGGTGTTTATCTTGTAGTACTGTTAAAATAGAAAACTTAGAAGAACTTAGAGAAAAAAGACGCTGTTTTTTTATAACAAAACAAAAGCCACTCGATTATGCATGAAGATGTAAGTAACCAGTGTTTTTGAGACGACGACGCGACGGTGACGCGACGACGACAAAACAACGACATCGTCTCAAGAGGTATACAAGTGGTTTAATGCTTTAGGATAGCTGCTATCCAAGAGTATTGAATCAAATTATTTACAGTTGACCAAGTCATGACTAATCATGTGTTTTTGAGACCTAAATCTTTGACAAAATAGAGTTAACAATATGTTTTCAACGGGGATTTTCGTAAACCTTGCAAATAAACGCTTCACTAGGATATGACTGTTCTTAACTAGCTTTTCCCTTTTATTTTAAATTTAGAACGTGTGTCTCAGTAATAAATATTACAATATATTAGACAGTTTTTTTTCCAAACATCAAATCTAGAATATTCTAGAGCAATAAACTAAACACAGCTCAAAGATATTGTTAAGGTGAGTTCGTTTATACGTTTATGTGGGAAATATTAAATCCGTTATAATGAGGTGCTTTGAGGTATGCATTTCCTCTTTTCTTCGTAGAGCGGTACAATGCACTCCAGCGCCTGCGGCGGAGAGACGCGGCACTACGCTGTAACTGTTGCGTTGACAACTGCTAATAACTCTAAAAGCTCTTTGTTTGTGCTTAATACTAGGTTACATTACATCTTTATATCATTTCTACTTTTAAATTAAGTAAGCAAAGTAGTGTCAATTTCTATACATAATTCGTTCAAAATACTAGTAGATTTTTATTAATTTTCTAAAATTTACCATTCCAAAAAAGGTCTATTCTTGGGCCAAGATACGATTACGACAATAGTTAAATGGTGGGAATCGAACCCTGGACCTTGATTTCGAGTGTCCTCTCCCTTAACTAAGGCTATTGGAGCTCCAAGGCTTGTTTAATTCAATGAAAAACTAAATTGGAAAAATTCTTTAGCAAAGTGAAAAGAAAATTGTTTTCACTGTGATTTTTAATTTTCTAACTTTATATTTAACAAGTAAATGATCAATTTTCACTAAACAAATCTCATCTATGTATTAGAGACCAATTTAATACTCCGTAAATGTAAAACAGTGTTAATAATTCAAGTAAAGCCAACATTAACTGCGATCGCGGTTTAGAAATCCGGTCACCATTATTTATGGAATTTAATACTGCCACTAAAGTTTATGCGCCATAATAATAGCAAGTAATAATAATAAGTATATAACTGTTCAACTGTAAATATATATGTACAAAATTTAACCGATTTGTATTTTTGTATGTAACAAATAAACTCAAAAACTATTGGTCCGATTTCAAAAATTATTGTACAATTAGAAAGCTACTTTATCACTGAGTGCTTTAGGCTATATTTCTTCCTAAGTATTTCTTATTCCTTTGGGATAGCTATTAATGATAAAAGAAACTTACTTAATATTGTAACTCATCTAATTTATTGACGATCTTATGAAGTGATGGAAGTCACTTAAGTAAGCCTCCTTAAATAGTTAACGTAGTCAAATAGCTTTTTATCTTAAATATTACTTAAATAAAAAAGGGAAAAAGTAATTCTAATAGCCTTTGTATTCAAATAAACTCTAAATATTTGGTAAAACTGAAAAATAATGTACAATATAAAGTGCACACAAAAGAGGTGTGTTACAGCGAACAGGGCACAGTGCACAGCACACACGGGCATTATTAACATAGTCGTTAGCTGCGTGCTTCAGTCGCGGCGACAACCCCCAAGTCTCAGGGGTGGCTCGCAAATAAACCGCATGGATGTACCCTTTCATCCCGCCAGAGTAATGACTCTCCCGTAAAGACCAGCCTCTCGCCTCGCTCACATATACGCTTTTTTGATACTTTAAAAATATTTAATCGCGCTTTGACTATAAATACACTGTTTTAGATTCCATATTAACAGATTAAATAATTTTTCTTCACTGTCGTGTCTGTTACAGTCTCATTATTTCAACTAAAAACACAATTATTTACCAATAGTGTAAAACTGATTTCACTGCTGTGACTAATGATTTCTGTAAATGGACAGGCTATAAGTCGTATAATTTGTGCCTATTTGAAATTTGCCATTTTGGCCGTTGGCAGAGATATTAATTGTAAATAATATTAACAAACGTTTAATCAACGAATAGAATATAGATTCATATCGATAGAGGTCAGTGACCGTAACGTGTATTGTTTTTTTATTAGTTTATTTGAAACAATGAGGCGTATTTTTTATAGTTGTGTAAGTAGTGGTAATTCGTGTTCAATATTGTAAAACACATGTTAGTTTAATGTGTACTTCATTCAAATTCAATACTGCATTATAAATATTCTCTATGATGAATTATTAAACCGTATGAAGTCAGCTTAAAAGCCATTCATTCATATGCTAATTATAAATATTGTGAACGTGACGTCAGCCGCAGTCGGTTAATGCGATGTTGCTTTCATCAACGCTTAATTAGTACATTATTTAATAATACAGCTTAATTAATTAATTCCATATTTAATTATTAATATTACAATTAAATTAATTTTTAACGTGTAACTTTAAGAAATTATTTTTTTACAGCGGGAGACAAAAAAGCGATTCATTTGATGCAGTAAGCGGTAGCGATTTGTAGATGCATTGCTTAATTTAGACCAGGGATTCCCGAACTATTTTGGACAAGTGACCTCCTTTTCCATAACGAACCGTTACCACAGACCCCCCATGGTCAAATTACCTACTTTTAAGATCAATTATTATTATTCATTCTGACTTAGGTCAATAGAAGAAGACAGAGTGAGGATTAGGAATGCTTTAAGTTCGATATCGACCCCTTTGGGAATCCCTGACTTTAGAGGATCGACAGGAAAACGGAAGAACGCAAAGGAAAATTTAATATTTTCTTCGTACATATTTCTTAGTTAGAATGAATAAAAATATTTATAAATGAAAATAGTTTAAAGTGAATTGATGAAGCACCAGATCGATGTTCATTTAAATGGCGAAACGCCAACCAACTAATAATGATTTAGTATTTTTTAATTAAGCCGCGCCTAGCGAGCTGATTGTAGGCCTACAATGAACACGCGTCTCGCAAGCTCGCAACCGGAAGTCCCCCTTTCCCGACTTCCCGGGGCCTCATTACACCGGTATGAAAGGGGACAGCCGGCGAGGTTTGTTTGTGAGAGACTCCTGAGCCTCGTTCCCGTTTTTAGAGCATATTCAAAGCAGATTCTAAACTATAAAGCTGTGTAGTTATTACAAAAGTACTCATGCGACAAGGAAATAGGCTCAGTAGCATGTAACACGTTCAGTTGTTTTTACGATGTCGAATGTGTTAGGTCAAACGGTTTAAAACTATACGATTTGTGTTTCCAGTGTTGTTATACTTGTTATACAACAATATTGCTATTCCTGTCATTCTCTTTGTTCGAAACACAGATTACAATGATGTTATATCTGTGCCAATGTAATTGAAAGGTAAAGTTATGAAACAGCGTTTGTAACAATGAACAAAACTCAAATGTGATCTTATAAGTCGTACAAAACGTACGAATAAATGATTACCTCAATTCAATACAATAACCTCAAATAAATCCGAGCTCGTTGTCAACGATTATGTAAAATGTATATGGGGGGAGGGGGGAGGGCATCACATTGACGTATTAAACGTAAGTTAATCCGCTACCCTCGTCGCCGTTGAAAAGATTTCCCTTGAGGTCGGGCTCACGTGTGATGCCATCGAATGTCCAAGTCAAAAGAAAAACTTACCGAATGCAAAAGTTTTAGTTGGTAACTTCTTACGATCGGGGAATAAGCGAGAACAGAGATTGCATGAAGTTGGAAGTACACGAATACAAAAGTCCGAAAGTTCTTGAATGAAAAATTTACAAATGCAAAAAAATACGGAAGGCAGCAATAAACGGTAGAACTATGTTTACTTGAGTATCAAATTAGGTACGATACATCGGTGCTTAACATATAATAGTATAAAGTAGTATATAATAAAGTCTCACTTTTATATTTTATTTATAAAATAACATAGGTATGGCATACAAAAACTTATCTACGGATAGATATCGCCGTATGATATTCATGAACATAACCTGTTTTCTAAAGGGATAATTATTATCAATCAAATTACTCCATTTCTCTTCCACCCGGCAACGCCTCTACTCGTGGTCGCCGAGGTCACTCGCCGACTACTTCTGTTAATCCATAAATCATTAAAAAGTATCTAGTGTTATCGCTATCGCTTATAATTTAAACCATAAAGATACAACACAAAAAGTCAAGTAATATTTTAAGTGCTCGAAATCATAGCTCCAACTCTTTACGTATTGTACCTTGTCGGGCGACATCCGAACCCGGCGTAGGAATTAGTTATATGGGGTGCAAAAGTGATGGATGTCAACGCACATTCAGACGCAGAAAGATTTTTTTTTAAATAAATTAAAACAGTTAATATTTAATTATGAACTAAATAATTCAAAATTACTTCCAAAAATATACCAACAATAAATAATAATCAAAATGAGTAATAAAAAATTATAAATACTTCATAATAATTCATCGTCTAAGGCGCTATAGCTGTGAGCCTGGTCCAGTAAATTTCTCCATGCCAGTCTACTTTCTGCTTTTTGCGTCCTGTCCAAGAGTCGTCGACGTAGAGCACGTGGTAGGCCGAAACCAAGATATCTAAATGACGTCGAGCGCGATCTCAAATACTATTATTAACTTACTATAATTAGTTACTGAAAATATAATTACTATAAACCCCATACAGTTTGAACTTCAAGGATAATCAAGATTACTTATGCGTTAGTATATAATATTGTACGTACTATCAAAGTACTAAAGACATGTCGGCTTAGAGAAGCGATTAGTCAATACAGTGCAATTGATTATAACGCCGGCTCTGATATTAATTAAGATAGATACGTTTGCTCCCCCCTCCCCCCTCCCCCTCCCTAAGGCCAAGCTTACCTGCATATTAATACGATAAATTGCTCATCTGGTGCTTGTGGATCATATTATAGTATTATTATATACGAATGCAATTGTTAAATAAGACATTTTTGTTTGTGTAAGAATTTTGCTTACATTTACAATTTCTCAGTGCAGATTTGTCATACTAAATCTCAACTAAGGTTTTTTTTAATGATTTGTCTATGAGTGTTACGGATAATGTTCTTAATGTAAAACATGTTGGTAAGTTATTCACCGTCGTCAACTGTTTACTTAGTTATGTTATAATGTTTAAATAAGGAACATTTTCTTTTTAAAAAATGTAAAAAGGCAATTAACTACAATGTTTCAACAGCGAACAACTAAAAGGTACAAACAAACTAGTCCATTAATGCAGTAGAGCGGCTGTAAATAATGTTTCAAGCCAAATTTCCGCGCGTAGACGTCCGCTCACAATTTACGTGGGCGCAGCGAAATCTCATTACAAGAGGCGCGGGGTGTAGGGTGCGGGACGAGACGGGATGATGGGTGCGGGGTGTGGACTGTGTGGTGCGGGGCTGCGGGGGGAGGTAATCCGTTTGGCTTAACCTGATGCAAATGTCCACTGCACTTGATCAATATACGCTCTAATATCTGCACAAGTAACGCCGCGTGCATCACTAGTGTCATTGAAGATTACTTGCATAAAGATTTGATCGAATTAATTTTGTGAAACTGACCTAAGAGGTATTAAATATTGGTAATAAAATAATGGACCTTATTTTTATACCAGACGTAAAAATTATGTAACTTTAAGATTAATAAATGACTAAGATAATAAAAATATATTTAAAAGTCTGAACGTCTAACGCTAAAATAATTTAGGTTATGAAAAGTTTAAATAGCTTTTTCGTATAAGAACCTCATTAATTTCCATAAAATTAATTAATTATTTAATATTTAAATCAAAGTCGTAGTTAATAACGTAGTAAAAAATCATCTTTAAGTTCGAAGTGCTCCAATTCGTTAATTACAAGCTTTTAACTTACATACTTTAAAATTACTTCGCCGCCAATTTTTATAAAAAGGAACGCACGAATTGCCGTCGTTTTGCGAAGGCGGGCAATCTTTGGCAGTCGCCTAATTAGTAGTTAATTAAAAATAAAACATTTATTTAACACATATTTCCGTCTCGTTTTCACTTCGTGTAAATATTTGTCTGTCCCTTTCGTTCGCCCTTCGCGGTGCAGGTCCTTAATTATGTCCTTAAGGGCTCCGTGCGTCGACATAATTGCCCTATTTCTAAGCGGAAATAAATTCCAAAGCGGTGTTCAAAAGATGTTCTATATGTGGTGAGTACGCTGATGTGAGTTCGCTCGACAATTTTCACCGAGAACGGGTGAAATTTCTAGAGCGCTCACCATTTGTATAGCATAAAAATATTACCTATTTGTCCCTTATTTAATGTAAACAGACAGATTTGAATTGCAAAATATGAATGTTTGAGATGTTATAATTTCACGTTTCAAAACCACATTAAACATTATGTTTTTTACGTCTTTTAGTACCGTTTATTAAGAAACAATACCAAATTCTCGTTAAATTACTCTAATGGTTAGTTAACTAATAGTTCTAACTGTACACGGGGTGGTGATTACGTTATTCCCTACTCCTTTCTCCCCTGTGTTATAAAAGTAAGATAAAAATAATCGGGGATACAAAAAAAAAACTTCAAACAATATCAGCACAATTTTGCGAATCAACATACTCGACACATTCCAACACGTATATCCAATTTCGTACACCGTTCAATTTTAATCGCCACCCAATACAGGTAAAGCTAAAAAAATATCTTATATTTCTCGCGCGTGTAGTACGAGTATATCGCTCGAAATTAGGCGTTGCATAGTAACGGCACGAATTCGAGAGAATTTTTCCACAGAACGCCGCTAGGGGGCGAGAAATTGCCCGCTCGGGTCGCGACCAATACGTCCGTTTGAGTGTCGCCAATTAGCGACCACTTCCTAACCGTCGCCTCGCCAGCTTCTATTGGCTTTTTGCTGACTTTTTTCAATAGATATTTCCTTCGTTATACCTTTCTATACATACCTATAAGTGTTAATTGATTATCCGAACTTTTACCTTAAGGAAAAATCGTAATACAAAATTATTATCGTATGTAAGCAATGGCACAAATTACCTGCGTCAGTGTTTCCGTCCAATTATAGTGGGTACCTTCAAGAGTTGTAAGCTATAGGTAAGCATTACGTAATTTGTTAAAAAAAAGGTTTTCTTTTTCAAAATTGTCAACTATATGTATACAATCATTAAATGAAATATATTCACTGTATACATCGCATTCGATAAAAACCTAATCAATGGAAATCTTTGTCTCCCACAAATATCCGGTACAAGGAATGACACTCAAGTTAAGTAGAGGACGGGGACTGGATCCAAATCTAAAGTTATGTAACTTAAGTAATACCGAGATGAACGGAGAATAATATATATCCCAGGAAACCCGAAAATGTAAGGAAGGAAATGCGTTAATTACCAACTAAACTAAATTACGGAAAGACATGTCGCTAAGTATATCGTTTGGCCACGAAATAGATTGTGGACTAAAAATATAAGGTTAAGGTTGGTCAATCTTTTAACAGTGGTAGACGCCAGCAACAATAACATCGGTTGCACGTAAGGACCGGCTCGCCCGGTGAAATACAACAACCACACAGAATACAGGCGTGAAGTGGAAGCGATTCCGCGTTTCGTCTGCTGTGTGTGGTGCCGGAGACCTAATTTTAGTCCTCTTTCCATTACCAATCTTTTCTTATGGTCTATAGGCAGGGGTCGTTTCGCTATTTCGGCGAATCAGGAGGCTGCTCGCCCGTTTGCCACCTTATAATATAGAAAAATCTTAAGATTAACTTTTTGCATTTTTCTTCTCTACTCTTTGCTTTATCAAGAATAAAACGGCATTGACTCTTAAGTTACAAGCGATTGTGTAGTATTTTTTTTTTCATTTTGTTCATTTGTTAAATACGAGTTTGCATCTTGAACAATTTGTCTTCCGAATTTTGTTGCGAATTTCTTTGGAAAAGTAAAGTTATTATTTTTCAAGCATTTAATACTGTTTAAACATTCGCTGTTGTCATGGCCATACCTTCAGGGAATTCGTTTCCCTCGACACGGAACGCAGCGTATCCTGATTTATGTGGAATCCATATAAATGCAATCTGCTTAATTGGCCCTAAGCGATAAGGTATTGCAAACGCCTAGGTATTCTCAGGCCCCCACAGCGCCCAACTCACTGCGTATCTAAAGGTTTTGTGTCCGTCGTGTGTTACTACATGCACAGATTTATATGCCTCGATACGGGAGAGCTGTTCAACATCATTAGCCTATGTGAATGAAATTTGATCATATGTACGTTGATTTGATTTTGTCAATGAAGGATTAATTTTTAGTCGACATTTTAGTTACATTTGAAAATGATAAGATATCAGTTAGACTACTAGAAGAATAGATTAGAGTGGACTAAAGTCTAGTGGAATGGAGTAGAATAGAGTAGAGTAGTGGTAGAGATTAGTTTATTATAAGGAATATTATTATTCGAATCAAATTGTTTTTAAGGATGAATTTTACTCAAACTTTTTTTTATATCAAAAGATTGAAAACGAGCAAACGGTCACCTGAATTCGCCGAAATAGCGAACCGACTGCTGCTCATAGATATCCGCACTTTAAGATCCGTTGCCTAGTTTTAATCAACGAAAAAGGGGACGTACAGAAAGAGGATATTTCCCCTTCCTATGCGTCCCCTCTTTCACCAAATATATTTCTACTTCCCATCCTTTCCTTATAAGAAGAGGGACGGAAGGAAAAGAAGACTAAAATTATTCTTCCGGCACAACACACGTCAGCCGAAACGCGGAATTACTTCCACTACACGCCTGTCTTCTGTGGGTAACTTCAGTTAAGAACAGCTGCATTGCAGTCCAATATTTTTATTGATGCACTCAACATTTTATATGCAGAATTACTGCAATTTATAAGAGCAAGTCTTCATTGAAAAGCAAGTGTCGACACTATAAAAAAAGTTCACTCTAATGAATGTCAAACTCATTAGACTGGACTCATTCAGCTTTTGTGTCATTTGAGACATCCGTGTCGGAATTGAGCGACACTGGCGCTGCACAGCCAGTTTCAGCGGTCGTTTGTGCGCGACACTTTCATACCGCGGTCCATAAAGCAAGATATTCACGGTGGATTTTTAAAGCATCATTTTCAGTGCAAGCGCGGCTAGCGATTACATCTGAAGTTTTTATGCTCTCCCCCGCAATGCGAGCTCAAATATTTTTCTATGTTTAGTCAAAAGTATTTTTCAGAGAGAGCAGTAAAATCCTCGCAGTAAATCTGATATTACGAGAACTTATTTTCAGTTCATTTTGAAATACATTTCGAATAGTATCTTAGTTTATAAATAAAAATTATAGCATCAAATAATAATTTTATCTTTGTATCAAAACATATTGCAAATGTATTCCTGAATTTAGCTCCGTCCCCTCTTTACCATTGTAAACCAAAATATTCTTTTTTTCGTTTAGGACATTCTAAAATTTCTGAGGTAGGGTTCTTTTTGTCTTTTGTACTTGCAACAAGGGACTTGCTTTTAATTATTCTGAGATTTTAATTTCAGTATTATCAAAAGAAAAAATAAGATATAACAATTTTGTTTGCTTAGTAGGTTTATGTGTATTATAATTTATGAAGTACTCAAGAAGTGCGTTATTAAGAGTACCCCATATGAATGTAGAAGAAGCGAGAGAGGTTTGTCTGGACCGTGTCAAGTGGATGTCCGTGGTCTGCCTACACCTCTGGGTTACGATCGTGTGTTTTGTTGCTGATGTTTTTATCTGTTTGCTATTTGATATGTATGTTATCATTTATTAGGACTGAGTGGAAATTGGCCCAAATACGACGGTCATTGTAGAACAAATTGGCGTCAATAGACAATGTTTATGTATTTTAACGTGGCGTCTATTTAAATAATTTCTGAGTTTTAACCGCTTTTATTAAGTATAATCCCGTAAGCGTATCCTTTATATCTGCGAACAATTTTTTGCGAGTGCAGTTAGTTTGTGGCGTAGCTAGAGCGGTGACCGCCTTCATTTGTACCTCGTTAGTTGTAATTTATTCGGGCGTTTGTTAGCGCGGCTCATTTAAATTTTGCGCATTTGAGCGGACCACTAGCTGCTGCCGGGCGCTATTCCACAGTTATAGTTTTGTTTCCTCTTTTAACGTCATTAGTGGTTTGACTAATTCTCTTTAACTATATTTACTATATTTCGGAAACTACTAAATAGTTATATATTAGTGGAGTCAAATATGTCAGATATATAGATTTGTTGTGAACTTCGAAACAGAAAGGGAGCTAATCAGACCTAGAAACAGCACGAGAAATGGATTGCTTAGATGGAATTCGCACAACTCAGTCCTCAGAGGAAATCAAAAAGTCGGTTAAAAAATAGACTACTTCTGTTCTGGAGCTTTATAATAACATTGTAAAGGAAAATTGTTAACTGCATTGAATAGAAGATAATATTAATAATTGTTCAAAGTATTCTGATGTCACGCAAGACAATTTCAATTATCTATGTTAAAACAAACATTAAACTGATAAAAGTACAAAATATAATATTGAAATATTACGTGGGTAGTTGTGATTATTGTGGTATAGCGTCTGTTTGATCAGACTACAAAGAAGGGTACTTTTAAAACACATTTAAAAAATAACGACAGTATTAAATTATTCTTATTGCGAAAGCAACTTTAAGAATGTTAATTTGAACTTCAAATGGGTGTTTATTATTTCAAGTTATATCAATTATTTGCTTCTAACACGCCTTTTAAAATGTTGAATTTAAAATTTACTTTTGGCATATTAAAATAAAATTAACAACGTTAATTATAAGATGGAAAAATGATTGAACAGAGAAATTAATAACTTATATAGAAGAGTGTTTTAGCCGTTTCTATATAAGTTAATGATAATGTCTCACGAAAGTTTGAATAATTTAAGAGAAATTAATAATTAAACTAATTTGACAGTAATTTTTAAATCTATCAACTACTTTTATAATTATATTTAAATTATATAATTATATTAACTTTGGTTGTATTATTTAAGATTAGTTGGTGAACTTTAAATATTAATTTTAAATATAGTGGTAAAAGTTTTTAACTGTTTTTTACAGATATAATTAAGTTTATAGTTTTGAATTCTCTTTTTGTTAATTATTTTAATTTTAAAGTTATGGAAGTGAAAGAATTTATATGAAAGCAAAACATTATATTAAAGCAAAAATTACAAAGTAAAAATGATACACCGATACTTCAGTTAAATTTTTTTACATCTTACTAATATTATAAATGCGAATGTTTAGATGGATGGATGGATGGATGGATGGTTGTCTGTTTGAAGGTATCTCCGGAACGGCTGAACGGATCTTGATGAAATTTGACACAGAAGTAGTCTACTTCTGTGGAATACATAGGCTACTACATACGTAGAATACATAGGCTACTTATAACGTTTTTTTGTATTCATTCATTCATATTTAAGAAAAAAATTATCTGAAAAGATTTTTTTTATTATGACCAAGTTATTCAAGCTTAAAAGTTGCGGACCCATTTTGAATCAACGGGAGTCATTAGTTGACACTTGTTGAGGAGATGTGTCTAAATGGAAACTCAAAAATATATGGTCGTAGTACACTCATAAATTTTTTAATTAATGATCATTTTTAGTCTGTCCCAGACTTCATTATCCTGGGGCTTGCAGCATCCGAAAGCCGACGTCATTGCGCGGTACCTGCCGTCTGCCCAAAATAAACCCCCTGTTTGTTTTGAATGAAAATCGAAAAAGAATCTCGCGTTCATTAGTGAAGGGTGTAACTTACACGGGGGACTCTCGCCGGGGAGTTATTCGAATGTCATTCGATATTTATAAAAATATTTCACTGTTGATTTTTTTTTGTTATCCGTTATTCAAATATTATTATGTTATGCGATGTACTTATTGTTTTTAGAAGAAACAGAATATTATAAATTTAGCAATATTTAAAAATTTTGCAAAATTTGTCGTAATTGATGAGAGACGGTAAAGTCTTAAAACATATTTTTGTACCATGAAATATAAAATATATCTTAATTTAATTATAAAAAATATCGAAATTATTCTTAGAATACTTTTAGATGAGTGTGAAGAAAATGTAAATAAATATTCGTAGAAATTGTAGCGATGTTGAGATAGGACCCCAGCCGTTTTTAATTTGTACTCCAAGTAAAAACCTGAGGGCACACGAGATGGAGGTTTCACGCGAAATGGGAGAAAAAAAAGTTATTTGTTTTGACAGAGCGAGGGTCGAACGGGTGAGTGGAGCGAGTCAAATATTGTATCAAAAATATTCTCCAGTCAGGGAGATGAAAACAAACTTTTTTTTTAAATACTTTAACGCTCCTTCGCACATCTGAAAGGAGGTTTTGTTATAGCATTTCACGGATCTTAAATAAGACGACATATCGTTTGAGAAATACTCAATGGAAACGCTTCTACGAATGTTCCGTATCAATCTTCCATCTTTTGCCGCAAAATATTTTTTTTAATTACACTTTGAGTTGGTTAGCTTTCACGTAATTATCGATGCATTAAATTAAACAGTATACAATTTTAGGATATCCTTTAAAAAGCATGAAAATCGACTTAGAAAAATTGTTGCAAAATTTAGGAATTTGAGTAAGGTATAGAAAATATTTGCGCCTTCCGCTCACTTAGAGGTGGTAGGTAGTGTTTTTAAGAATTCAAAGAATAAATGATGTTCTTTAAAACTGCAAATAGCGAGTGCTTTTATAATAAGTAATTTAACTTAACTGCGAAAATTTAAAGTAACAAATGGTGTTCTCGATTCCAGCTGAGAGGAAATGATGCAATTGAACAGCGGGATGGCTGCTCACATCCTTTTGTTCGCTTTGAAATAATCTAAGTTATTCCATCGACCTCGAGCTGAATGTAAACCTCGACCTTCGCAAATGGCACAAGGATCTTTGAACACACGATGCTGTTTGTATAGCTTTCAATTGCGCATTTCATCGCGTTTTCTGTCAAAGAGTAACCAGCAGGATAGATAGTCAAATAGATATAATAAGTTGTTTTATAGCTCTTATTTACTGTTTGTTAGGCTATTGAAAGTAATGGAAATAATGTAAAATAATCACGCTGAAATATTTTAAACATAATGAAGCCACTAATCGAGGAGCGAGTAATGAGTCGATTTTAGCTTTAAGCTTTCCTACTTTCACCATATCAATGATGTCTTTTAGCGCATGGCGATAGCTAAGTAAAGATTATGTAATGTCAATCGTATACTTGAAAGAAGAAAAGTATTAATGTAAAACGTATTGGAATACTTAACTTTCTTCGCTCTCTAAGACTTTTATTAAATGGATTATAAATTCAATGTTTTGTACCTACATTATCGTCTGCGAATCTATAATCTTTGCGCAGCGTAGGAGTAGTGTAATGTTAGCAGCGTGGTGCAACAACCTTGTCCTTTTTAAAACAAGGACCGAGCCCAATGTTACGTTGAAGTTATAAAATATTCAGGAGCGCCTCGCGTTCGCTCATGCAATAGCGTTATTAAATGTCAGCGTACATCTGATATTTCATAGTTCGCATGCTTTTTACAGTTTTGACGTGGAAATTTTTAACTTACCTCGCGAGCTCGCGACCTCGCAAGTTCATTATAAATTTAATAGCGCTGGAGATAAGTTTGAAGGAGAATATTGATTGGCTTAATGGAGTTGCTTACACAATACCGAGCTTGGTAATTGGTTAATGACTAATACGATGCCATTACGGTTTGTTGTGGATAGAAATTCCATTAAAAAAACTAAGATACCAAATAACTGCATATTTAGAAATATTTTTTATAACATTCCAGTGAGATAGTAGTCCCAAATACTTCTAAAGTTGGCAAGTCATAATCAATTTATTTTGCAGATGATAATCATTAACTAATATTACAATCGTTATCTAAGTAGGATCTCCATTCTACTGAAAAGAGAATTACGCACTTACTTATTTTCATATTTTTTAAATTACACCTCTTTAGAAGATCTAAAAACATTAAACACATTTAAAAGTTGCCAAAATAAAGAAAAAAATCTGAATTGATAAAAGATTTTCTTATTTACCCAAATAAGAAAATGTATTCATATTTTGGCAGAATATCAGCAACGTTGATAAAATTAAGAGACACTAAACAAAACGAGATAAACATCAAACAGGAAAACATTTCTTAATCTGCATCAAAAGGAATATTATTCCACAGCTTTCACTAACCACCGTAAGCTCTTCCCGGGCAGAGGACAATCAACCTTATTATTCATGCAATAAGCTTCTGTACCTTTAATACTATTTACATACCAGTACCAATTTAAAAGATCTCTGAGCTCGTGAACAGTTGCCCCTTAAGCGCCCGCTGTTGTACCAACGTTAAAGAGTGAGGGAGTTCTTGTTATTTTTGTCGTTCCTCTTCAAATACACTTCAAAACAAAGCACGGATTGTAAGAAAATCCCGCTCCGGACCCGTACCTTGCATTCGCTTTACCAAATTACTGAAATTTCATTCAGCTTGCGGACTCTGAGGGAGATGTGGTGTAATGCAGTAACAAATTTCTTTGGAGAAGGCACTTTTTTATTTAATTTTTTTATTTTATACGTTGAGCATCTCTTGGTCACAATTTGAAAGAGTTTTAAACGCAACAACAGCCCTTAAACTATAGACTAACAAAATAATTATTATTGTCTTACATCGTGCTTTTTTTTAGTTACTCCTTCCGTAAAATCATTGGTAACTGTCTGTTTATTATATACACAGATTTATAAACATAATCTAGCATCAATTAATATTGTTATCTAAGTATAGTATAAATATACCGCATCTAAAGATTAGACGGAAGTGTGAGGTGGAATTTTGTTTAGGAATTTACCCAGTTTTATAAAAGCAAAGCGGGCGAAATGAGCTTAGTGGCGGATCGTGTAGCGAACCCTGCCCGGACTTACTGCACGCTACTATGAGTGTAGAACTAAATACCAAACTTGTTCTAAAAATACCTGTATACTAATAAACTTATTTTGTATCTATTAAGGTTACCACGATAATGGCAGTTTAAGTGGATATATGAAAAGGTAATAAAGGAAAAGGTAAAGATGTTTACTTTTTTAAATAAAAAGATAAGTCGTTTTCAAATTCTCAATATACAACAATCATTATCAACAAGTTTGCGACACACGCCTTCGTAACTTCACCAACAAAATATGTCAGAATTTGTACGAGATTTGTTGGTGTCATTTATGTCCGGTAGAGGCGCTGCACTTTTAATTGAAATTTGGTACATGGCGTTACGAAAACGGTCTGACGAAAATTCGTGCTAGGCCCCTGTTATCCTGATTATTAATAAAAGGACATTGAGATTTTTTATATATCAATATTGAGGTGATAGTTTGAATAAAAAATTTGACAAACCTGAAATAAATTAATTACTTGCGTTAAAGTTTTTTCTAGTGAAATTAAAGGATTTCATTTTATTAAATTTGTTTTAGATAGACACGAATTTACTTCGGTTAACTTAGAAAAGGTACTAACAAATTGCTAGTTGTCGCAGAACTTCCTTCGACACCCAACTTTATAATACGGTTCATTTATTATTGACTAGAAAACCATTTCAATGTGGGTTGTTTTTTTTATGTAAAGTAAACCTTTGTTTTCATGAGATTCGTTATTATAGGTAAACTTCTATTGTCTTATTCTTCGCATATTATTTGTTAATTTTCGCCAACGTACGAGTACAAGCGATACGTAACTTAATATCTTTCAAAAAAACAAAAGCTGATAAAAATAATTAGGCAATTATTTGTATTGTAAGCGTCGCTTTACCGTCATGGGTAGGAAATAATTTTTCTCGACTAGACACGTATAAATCTTACAATTCGTGTACCGAGTTGTCTTCCAATACCTGGCGTTGACAGTTTCGTTTAGGCAGAAACTTTTCTTTGTCACATCCTTGCGAGTTGTGCAACTTACCTCGTTAGTTTGCGAGTAGCGCGCTGTCTTGTCTCATAAGATAGTATTTGTTTTAACTTAATGTCGGTTTCCATTGCCGAAACATTTGAACAAAAACAAATTTTCCTTCTTGCCGAAAGTAGTGCAACCTCACATCTATAAATATAAAAGAAAGTCGTGTTAGTTACACTATTTATAACTCAAGATCGGTCGAACTGATTTAGCTGAAAATTAATGGGGAGGTAGCTTACAACTAGGAGACGGACATAGGAACTTTTTTATCTTGTGTGCATTTTTTTTTATTCCTCGCGGACGGAGTCGCGGGTACAAGCTAGTTTTACATAATCAAGTGATGTATAAGATGCCATATCAGATAATATGAATATTTACTTTTACACGAGAATTTTTTTACAAAAAAAATATTACAATATTTCAAAATAATAAAATTAGTTAATTTCCATAAAAAGGTAAAAGGAAACGTAAAACATCTACGAAAAGTATTATATTTTGTTTATTTGTAACTTTAATTTTTATTATATATCTGTCGCTATGCAATGGTTCATCGCTCTAACAACTACGAATGCTTTATTAACGCAATCGAAAGCAACTGAACCCCTCTTCTAATGATAAATAGGCTCTTACGTTGTAGTTCAATTATGTACACTGTACGTACTCGTATGTACATTGTTATGTACTCGTATGTATGTAATGTATTTAATTCAAGATATCATATGTCCCGCAGCACAAGACGTACGCAAATAGGATAGCTTAATTATAGTCATGTTTGTTATTGTAAAGGTGAGTTTACACTGTTATTAAAAGCTTCGTTGACATAGGGGTACAAAGTTAGGTAATATGTATTTGCTACATTATTTTGACAGGTAGTTTTTAATAAAAGTGCTATTTGTATTCTGAAAAATAGTGTAAGAGTTCAAATTTATAAAATAATTATTATAATGCTAGATTTATAAGCGATGGACTGGCATGAGAAGGAACAGGACAGGCGACTCTGGTGATTTCTTGTGTCGGAGGCTAAGACTCACTTTGGGATCGCTGCGTCAGCGGAGTAAGTAAGTAAGCAAGTAATTATTATAATAGTGAATTAATTATTTACAGTTCAAAACTTAGGAAGTTACAATTAATATTAGTCAAAACAAAGAATTGTATGAGCAATTATTAACATTCGATTTTAGCGTTATTATTTTTGCTGTCACACGAGAAAACGATGACAGTTCGCGTGTTGGTAAAATAATTATTACGTGTGAAATGGTATCGCGTGTGAACAAGCCTTAACATGCAATCGATAGTCAGTAAGGTGGAAAGCGGTCGCCGGCTGAATTCAGATCCTCTGTTAACATTAACAACCGCTGCGCCGCGATGCCTCGGGCGGACTGCAACTTGAATAATAACATTGACGATGTCAGTGTGTACTTACCGCAACCAGATACAAAACTAAATTGTACTTTATTTGATTGATGTACTTTCTTTCATTTGAATTTTCAATCATTTTGTAACCTTCAATTAATTTGTTTTTATTTTTTAATAGAAAATTTTGATAAAACTTTAGTTAACATAGTCTTCCCTTTACATAGAATCAAAGAAATAGGCGATGAAGATAAAATCAATCTTACTTCTTACTAATATTATAAATGCGAATGTTTAGATGGATGAATGGATGTTTGTTTGAAGGTATCTTCGTAACGGCTCAACGGATCTTGATGAAATTTGGCACAGATGTAGAATATACTCGTAGTCTGGAAGAACACATAGGCTACTTCATAAGTATTCTTTTAATTCCGCGCGGACGGAGTCGCGGGCTACAGCTAGTTTGAAATATAAGCCAATCTTGATATAAATTATAACTGAAAAATTATAATCCATTGGTTTTAAAGAATCGTCTTTTAGTTTGAAAGTGGTCACCTATAAGTAATTGACAATCTTAATTTTAAAGCGAATGAATCGAGGTAAATACTGGTACATTCACCTCCAAATAGGTAGTAGTACTATTACTACAATGGGTGTAATTTAATTGTATAGATTACCTTAGTGGTACTATTCGGGTCTCTTTGTGAATACTGCCGCGATTATAGTACATAGGTTAGCTGCAGGTAGAGATAACATTTTTAAAACTTTTCTTATACCTGCGTGTTTTTATTATTTGCTTATATTATTTTATATAAGAATATAGAAGCTTCTTTTCCAAACGAGAAAACGAATAGTCTACTGTTCTTCGCTTATCATATTGTAAAAAAATTGTAAACAACTTTACGTTCTTATTCTAGTAGGTTAAAGTTATTACTCGGTCAAGTAAAACTACGTGTAACATATTGTAAGACAATAGATCTTAGAAATTCTATTCAGAGACAAACTACATGCATATCAGAGCAAGCTTACTCTGTGGTCTTATACAATTTTCATGTGTGTATTTGCGAGAAATAACACTGTTATAGTAATCGAGTTACTTTAGAGATTAGATTTTGTGTTATCTCTTTGTCTGTGGTCCAGTACAGTTGTTATATGCGACGCGATATAACTTGGTCGCAAGTTAGCATCAACTGCGGTTTTTGATCATAATGTTAGAAATTCTATTAAATTAAACGATTCCAAAAGTAGGAATTCCTATTTGTAATTCTGCAAAATTAAAAAAAAAAATGTCACTACCGCCGTTAGACATAAGTAAGAACAAATTGATTCTTAGGTAGATTATTATTAGAAAATGTCTAGACTTTTAAGCTTGTACTAAAAATAATAGTTATTAAATTCGCTGTAACTCTTCAAAGTCATGTGTAACTTAAATATTTCAAAGCATTTTTTTAATCTTAAGACGTTTATTTGAATATAACTTCTTGAAGTACCAGGAGCACATAACAATCATGGAGGTACATCACTAGTTCCGTAATAGAAATCTACACTGACAGCGGAACATTTCCGAAAGCCCTCGCTGTGTTGGCGTTTAAATAAATAATAAAAGGAGGCGGAGGATAGGACCCCTCAGGAAATTAGATCCGCGGTGCGATCCGCGCACTTCCTCCCGCGATATCGCCTCGCAAAACTCTCTTCAAATACCCGCCACTGTGGACCTGTAATTTATCGCAAATATAGTTACGATGAATTCAATTAAGATTAGTTACGTACTGTTTAACAAACATAATTAGAAATAAATAAATTTTCATGGATTTACCTGTGTAGAGTTGGAATAATATTTTAAGATTAATTGGTATCTATCCTGTGACTATAACTGTGAATCAAAATTTAAACATAATAACATAATGAAAAAGGTTTATTGTAGATTATTCTTTTTTAAATACTTCTTTGAAGGGTAATAAATCTTCTGTCAGAAATGAAATTCAATTGTAAAACGTTTTAAATTCATATAAAATATTATAATTTTACAAGCCGTAATATTTGTCAAGTTACGATTTATTATTAATACATCACTGCTATGAAAAGGTGAGTTTAAAGCTATAAAATCATCGTTAATATTTTATTCAATAACAACCGTTATAAAGCCATAGTTATACAGCCCTATTTAATTTATATGAATATAAATCAAAATGAATGAGCCGTTTCAATTCAACGCTGAACATTGCGACTTAAAGCATTACCATCGACGGATTAGACCGACCGCAGCAATCAATGGAATGCGCTGATATTAAACGAACGCAACGCCGATGATTATGCTAACCCACGCACAACCAATAATATAATGAAGTGATGACATACTGAAACTGGCGTAAATTATCACCTCTAGTATATAGTGTAGTTTTGTTTCGCTATAAAGTTAACTGCATTTGTAGTAAGAAAGGTGAAAAATAACTTATGTAACAAAATCGTTTAACTTCTTTCCTAAGGGAATCAAATAACAAACATAATGATTTGTAGTACGAATCATATGTATGGAGTTTTCATTTTTAATTGGGATTATGCCAATTACTATTTTTTTTCAACGTTGCGTAAATAAATAACGAATTCTGTATAAAGCATTACATTCAAATAAAACCATTTAAAACTTGAGCGTTTTCCATCCCAGTCAATTATCCCTGAACATAATCAAATTTTATCGTAAGTCGAAACTAAGTTGGTCCAAATTGCTTAAGTAACAAGCAATTACTGTTATATTGAGGAGCAGGCATCCCTCGCGACTGCAATTACCCAGACGTATTAGGGATTAGCATAATGCTCTAAGTAATATCAAGTTACTATGAAGTTATACAAAAGACTAAGAACATTCAAAGAGTATTCACGCTATATGTCTATGAACGTAGAAGAAACGAGAGTCTACGAACAGAAACCCGTAAATGTAAAAGCTCGTCAAAAAATTTGCATACTTCAAGTGAGTTTTAAGACTTGAAAACTTTTCATTTAAATAATAAAAAATAATTCTACAATAACTACTCGTCTGCGAAAAAAGGTTTATTAAAAAGTAAAATAAAAGAATAATGATAGCACGTAGTAGCAATATTACATATAAATAATATAGGTATGTAAACACAAACAGCCCTCACGAATAGTATATAAGGACTGACGTATCAATTACGGACGGCATTTACGTAAATTATGAGCCATTACCGGAGGTAATTGAAGCCCATAGGATTATGATACGTTTCATATTACGTAGCAGCGTAGCGATGTAGCGTCGTAGCTACTTGTAGCAAAGCAAATATAAGCTAGTCGTATCATTGACATGGATTTGATCATCTATTAGCTATTAGGTTTAAAGCAAGAATGCACTTAGACATTTAAAGAAATTGTATGTATAAATCTTTCAGTTATATAAAGCTATAACTTATTTATGTACCCTAGTTTAGTTGGAATATTTTATATTTTTAGAAGTAAGTGAATCAGTGAAATAGGATTATGAGGTGAGCTATTCGAATACGCATCATAAAGCTTGCGGCATCTGATTAATGCGCGGGCACATCGGGGACAACTAAATAAGCTGTCTCTATGCCACACGGAGCGTCATGCGGCCTGTGTTGTTATTTAATGCTGATTCACGTCATACAGTAACACACTGGTTGGTTATCTGACATTTAATGTGGAGACTAGACATTCATTTTTAATTATCAAAATATGAAAGTATACATCGAGCGTCGGTGGCTCAGAGGTTAAGCACTTGACTTGCAATCTGCAGGTCCTGGGTTCGAATCCCGCCATGTACCAATGTGTTTTTCTATTTACATTTGTACATTTATCCGACGTTCTTACGGTGAAGGAAAACATCGTGATGCAACCTGCACATATCTGAGAAGAAATTCAATGATATGTGTGAAGTCAACTAACCCGCACTTGGCCAGCGTGGTTGACTATGGCCTAGTCACCCCTAACTTGGGGTAGGCTCCGAGCCCCTCGGTGGGGACGTATAGTGAGCTGATGATGTTGATGAAAGTATACATTGGCGTAGGTATATGTCATCATCATCATCAGAGACGCTGCAACAGTAAGTTGGCTTTGGCTTAGTCCAGTAAATAGTAGATGCTGGTATAGGCTATAATTGCTATTAAAAGGTTCTATAGATAATCCGGGTAGTAATATGGATGGCAGTGATATCTCTCAGGTATTTTTATTCCCCGTGGACTCCTTCTGACTTACCATTTCCTTAAATAAGGATGATTTATTATCAGAATTAAATCAGTGCAAATTTATATTCATAAAATGGACCAATTTTTTTCTCATTACCATTTCCCGGGCCGACCTGCAGTATCTTAATTAGCAGAAAAACAAATCTTCGAGGCAATAAAGTTGATTCATTAGGCGATTTTAATTTGCAGTAATTCATCGTAGCTACGCCCTTCATAAATTCGGCGTGCACGAGGTGTTTGGGACGGTACGGTTGTACTCCCGTTACATTTTACTCGTTTTTTTTACATCTTTAATCTGTAAATAACAGTTTTATATATTTATATGTTCATATAATGGAGAACGAAATACCAAAATTATGGAAAAGAACGCATTTTATGTTAATGATTTATTAGCATACTAGCCGTCGCCTGCGACTTTGTTCGCGCGGAATAAAAAAAAACTCAAAAGTATTCCATGTAATCTTCCAGACTATGTTCTACATCTGTGCCAAATTTCATCAAGATCCGTTAAGCTGTTCAGAAGATATCTTCAAACAAACATCCATCCATTCATCTAAACTTTGGCATTTATATTATTAGTAAGATTGGTGTTATCTTGTAACTATGGACTCTTATTGTTTTTTAAAGGAAACTTCGTCATAAATAAACCTCATAAGAATAATTTCGTATGGACAAATTAATTTTGCTACAAACTTCACATTTTCTGCACGCTCTTCAAAGTGAAACCGCTCTTCTTCTCTGACTTGAGACAACTTAATAGCGTATTCCGTTACATCACGGGAATATTAATTTTTGCCTTTGGAAGCGTCCCGTGATGAATTTTATTATCAGTGAAGCTCCTCGCTGAATCCAAATTGAGGCATTAGTATATAATTGATAACACATTCGGGAGGGAAACGTGTTTCACTTTAATTTCGTCCTAACTTCTTTTGTCGGTGATTTCGCGAGGCCGTTCGCGTCACGAGTTTGGTCTTTGAATCGAGGATAAGTTCAGTTGTAATTACTTTATATGCTTATGAACTTTAAATGTGTTCTGCGAGGTTTCTTCTTCTTGTGATTTTTATATATGCTTCATTATAATTGTGGAGTAAAATTACATATCAATGAAGTCGCCATCGCCTTCCCATTGGCATCTCCTTAATTATATATTCTGACCATATCTGTAATCAGAAATATTAAGCGTATAAAGTCATTTCAAAATAATGTCGTAGAGTGAATAAACTAAAGCGTTTCAGTTGGAAATTCTAGTTTATAAAATAGCGAAAATTCGTATCTCTATTCCATAACAATGCATATTTCATTACGAAAATGTAAGTGGTGTTACAGACAAAAACGTTGCCGCACGTAAATCAATTTTGCCCATAGTTACCGAATTTCTTTGGGGCAAGTTATTCAGATTTGATCTTAGATTATGGCTCGGACAGCGTTAGTTATCGTCATATTATACGTTCGGGGAGCGTAATGTATGTCCAGAGCGTAACGCGAAATATGGCAAATATATGCAGGACAATCGAGTACACAAGTGAATACGTGACATTCTTAAAAATAATTGTAACAACAACAACAATTCTCTAATATTATATGTTGTCTATTGAGGTACTAAAACTGTCTACTGAAAGTCACTCCAAGGTATGAGTTAATATTTTGTATTAATTTTTACGATCAGCCGCCTACCTGTGGCCAAACTTAGTTGGATATGACAGCTTTTTCTTTGTTCCGACTTAAACGCGCCTGTTGAAGTTCCTAACAGTTAATTCCATCTATATTATTATAGTTCGAATCTTCACAACCGCTAGCAACCACAACCGTCAGCGCTGAATTGTCGAAAATTAAATAAGCACAAAATACCAAGATTTATAGCATATCCATGTACAGAGGTTAGTGGCTATAAACGATAATTAGGATGAAAAATCGGTGACAGATTTATCAAATAAGTATCGAAATTCATATTCCTCAAAACTTTGTTACTTGGTAAGACAATGTTGTATTTTGCAGATAAAAAATGTGTTTCAATAATTTTAATTTAAAAAATCATTTTCTCCTCGACTGTACAGACCTCTACGTAATACGTAGAGAAATAAAAATGTTAGAACTAGGTGCTAACACTAGTTAAATCATGCATGACGCAATTTATGTGCTCGTGCAGTTTATATCTCTATATCTTGTGGCACGATAACACTGCGGACACACTAGTCCGGTATTCGACCTAGTCCGGTATTCGCGCACATCGCCCCGAAACAAATACATCGACTTCAGGTTATTCAAAATAGATTCTTGCGTAGAGCCACGGGAGCCCCGTGGTACATGCGCAACAGCAATCTTCATATAGATTTGGACTTGCCCACCATTGCCCAACACCTGAAGTTGGCGTCGCGTCGTTATTTTGACTCTGCCGTCGGTCATCCTAATCCGCTTGTTGTAGGTGCCGCCACCTACAATCCAATCGCGCTCGGTAAGTTTCGTCGGGATTATCGTAGACCTAGGCACGCTCTTGACTTTCAAGACGATGCAATAACTATAGCTCAGACTAAGGCTAAACATCACAGACAGATCACACGTCGCAGTCGCTGTCGGCTGCGACAATCATTCTCGCGATACGGCCTCATAGCAGGCAGGTTTTCACCTATTAATAGTAGAAGCGTTGCTGGAGTTTCTTCCGCCACTTCTTCTCCCAGCGCTAACGCTTTCCGAAGTGGTAGTAATGTTAGCTGTATTAATAATAGCAATCAGATAATAGCAACCGATCAAGCCGAGGTTCGGCCCTCTCGGGCACCCTTGAATCGGAATGCTAAACGCGTAATGAGTGACAGCCCAAGCCGTGGTCCCCTCTCGGGGGCCCTTGCGCCCAGTCACTCCATGGAGCGTCCACCGAAGCGACCTAAGAGCTCGGTGACCTCCCAATCCGGTAATAATAACGAAGTAACAGCCCGAGCCGAGGCTCCTGAGGGAGCCCTCGAGCCTAGTTACTCTTAAACGAGGTTTAGGCTAAGCGCCATCTGCGCCCGGCCACCTCAAGCCCGGTGAAACTGTAAATGCCTCCTCAAGGCAAACAGTGACTACTCAGTCACATAAAAAAAAAAAAAACTGCGGACACAATATCCTTTAATGTAATTTTACTACGACATTTATAAACTAGCCATGTCTTACTTTTTCTATTATATACGTCTTAATATTTCAAGTAAATATATGAAAATTTAACAAAACGTTAATGAGGCATGGCATTATTTTTTTTATATATTTCATTTAACTGACAGCTAAAACTTGTTAAATCTTTAACGTAATAATGCACTCGTCAACTTCTCGTCCAAAGCTACGACAAAGAATGGGGCGGGCGGGTGTAGTGCCCTTTTGAAGACCAATTGACGAATGCGCTGTAACCTCAAGTCGTGTCTCACGATACTTTAATACATAAAGATGAAAAACTTTGATTCAACTTGAAGCAAGTAAAGGAATAAATTTAATTACGTCAAAGTGCCGATTTATATTTGATACCGTGTAACTGCCTTCTTATCCATTCTAAGCCCAAATAAGACATCTCAATGACACCTTTAACATTATAAAGGTGTTTTCAACATATAAATAAAATAATTCTCATGAATAAGCGTATATGTTCGTTGAATACGACTTCTACAAAGTTGAATTTAAGAATTGTAAGCCATTCAAAGGATTTATTCTTTGTTTTTCTCCGTATCTATCAGTGGGAAGCGATGCGAACTAGGAGTAGTAGCGGTGCCTGCTCACGTATGAAATACTAGAATGACCATCTTGAAATATCTTTGCATGCACGCCTGCTTTCCTTACACTTTCGTTGTTATAAGTTTTCTTTGTATCTTATATAGAGTTGTTATGATGTCGTGATTTATTTATTTGATATTCATAAAGTACTAATTATACGTCTTTAAAAAAACATCAGAATATAACCTACTAATTGTTTTTGTAAATACTTGAATAGCAAGAATAAATTCTGAAATTGTTTCCATGAATTGTCTCTAACTGAGGAAAGTACTTAAATATTTTGAGCAATTAGTGTAGTACGGCAATGTACTTATGTGCGCTTGGCTTTTACATTGCCATTTATAAATATCATTATGTAGTATCAGCTCTAGTGATTTGAACTATTTTCTCGTGCTTTAGTTCAAATTAGCTTCGTACGTGACTTTGCAATTTCTGTTAAATTATTCATACGAATCTCGCTGCTTACGCTGCGATGTGTACACAACATTGAGAGCGCATGCAGCGCTTTACAGCGCTAATTGTGTTATTTAAATCAATTTCACCTAAAGTTATTTGATTTGTTAAATACAATATTTATTTTATTTTATTTAATAAAGTACTGCTTGACCACGATCCTAACTGATGTTATTTAAAAGTTTTATTGCTGTCGTGATAAAAGATTACAGACAAATGGATGTAAAACGTAGAGATTTGGAAATTATTGATACGAAAAAGTGACTATTAAAAAATATATTTGATCTTAGAATGATCACATGGTAATAGTTCGAGTTCACAATTCTTCGTCGTCTATAACGCTCTCGTTTTTCTTACCCTAGTATTCTACTGCCGTGACCCGTGGATAAGTTCATGTCAATATGTAATACAAATGTCACTGCAGTGAAATTCTAGCGTCACATCAATATGTAGCAACAAGCTTATATGGGTCGGCAAAACAGGAGCTGCTATCACGGTCAGATCTGGCCAAATATATATCAAACCTCCTTAGACATAGAAGTTGACAAACGACAGGTATCTTGTTTCACTTCTTTGTTTTATGCCAACCGTCAGATAACTTTTTCGGTTTATACGATTCTATTGGTTGTTTGTTTCGCAGTTGCAAACATTCAACAAACGAGGTATTAAATCGAAGTCTGTTGCCAATCGTCTAATTTTTTTTTTCCTTAAGTTTTCCGATTTGCAGACTTTTATTTGTTTGAAATAAATTCGACAAAGACTGTAAACGTGCAGAGGCTCGGTGTCTCGACGGATAATATTCTGGGCACGTAGGGCGCCGCAAGCACGGCCGAGTGCAGACTCACTGCCGTAAAGTATCAAAGCAGATGCGATTAAATTGGAAAACATTCACTCAATTTCCTGGCCGAAAGAGGATCTTTCTGCCGCCCACTGAGTTGAGTACAGTCAACAGAGGCAGCGGATGAAATTTTAATGAAGTTTTTCTTGGGTTCAACGGCTACGCAAGCTATGCTTTCAATGTTTATTGAGGTAAGGTAAGTGACTGAGATGCAAGTAATTACAATAGTATAATAACAAATCTCTTTCGTCTCCTTGGATTTAAAAAATTGATTGAAAAACAATTTTAAAAATTATTTTTTTCAATATTTCTGTTTAATCCATTCCAGAATATGTCCAAGTTACCTATCTTCATAACTCTTTAATTTCTATCTTATAATCGAGATTATTTGCTGGTAATATTTAGTTAGTAAGGGCTGGTTATGCTAACGGTACTTGGCGGCACGTCGAACGCTTGTCGACCTGCCGACTGACAAATCCAGCGCAGTGACTGGCCCTCGTAAGACCGACATTGCCGACGCCTTCGTAAGACCGACAGTGCCGACGCCGCAGTCGGCAATCGATGGCGGGTCGGTGCAACATTTTTTAAATTGCCGACGGCTTTCCCCGTTTGTTAGCAATTTGCTGACTTATTTTATTATAATGAAGCCGAGATGCACGCTCCATTCCAGCGATGCATCTGTTTGATCAAATTTATTCCATTTTATGAGATGAGTAATTGAATATTTTTCTTACAGTTTATTAAATAACCTGTTCTTAATACTAAAAAAAAAACTTACATACGCGTGAAGAACGTAACCTTCTTGTCAGTTTGTTTAAAATTCTGGCGGCTTTCAGTCATTTTAAAAATAGAATTTGCAAAAAACTTTAGATTAGACATAGACTGTAAGAATGTTATATTATAATATACAACTATTTAAATTTTGTGGTGTACCTTTTACAGTGAAATTGATATTTACTCTGAATGTTAAATATTGATGGCATATTCATGCATTGTAAACAATAGCAACAAGTATGTACACAACGCTTTTGCTATTTTATTTGTACAGGCGCTGTGGGCTAAATATTCAATTTCAACTGGAAATTCCAATTGAATAAACAAACAAGCAATTGAAATTTTTGAATACTATTTTTATATATTTTTCAGTTTGCATAACAACAACAAACAACAAACACGATAAAATACATTCAATTAAGAAAATAAAGCTACATTGAACTATTTCAAACTATGTAAATTTTACAAACAAACTATAAAATTCGTATTTTTTTCCTTAACACGAATTTGACCATTTCACAATTTAATTTATGAAATGAATACATATTGCTTCCATATCGATGTTGACGCGCGGCCATCAAACAGAGCGCCGGCTTTATGTTCAATAATTTTATACAAAAACTTAGTACAACATGTTTGTGAAACAAAGCCCGCGGTATTTGCTCAAAGCCCGAGTGCATACAGTCGTATTTTTAACCAATTTATATGTTCACCTATGAAAAGTAGGGCTGTCACTTATTACAAAAAAAAAAAAAAAACATTCTTCTAGCTGTTAGCACTTAAAGTCGACTACGATCTGCTTTAAGTCTAAATTATACATCAATACATAGTATAAAACAAAGTCGCTTTCGCTGTATGTCCGTATGCATGCTTAGATCTTTAAAACTACGCAACGGATTTTGACGCGGTTTTTTTTAATAGATAGAGTGAACCTTAAGGAAGGTTTGTATGTATAATAAATGCATAATATAGTAGAGAAACACTGATAAATTTAAAGTTTTCTAATGTGATGTCGTAAATAAGCACGTTTTTTTGCGCTTATATTGCAAACGCTGGCTGAACCCTACGAGATAGACCAAAATAATGTACAACAGTATTGTTCACCTTAAAAAGTTCAACAAAAAAGTCCGCGATGGTATATGTCTATCTCTTAGGGATAACCCAGCATAACCATTTTTATTCTTTTACGAAGTGATTTTAAACAATACAGCATTAATCCTTATCCATTTAAGTACCTTAAATAAATTGTGCATTTATTCTGTAGTAGGTATATTTTGCATTGCACCCGTGCGAAGCCGGGGCGGGTCGCTAGTGCAATATAAAATTTAGGGCTTGATTAAAATCTTGAAGTCTTTAAATTTTTATTATTGGTGAATTCAGGAATCGACTTAAATAGAAAAACTAGTCTTAGACTAGAACTAGACGTAAATTTTAATAGAATTAAACATCAAAATTTTGCAACGGAAACACCAAGGTGATCATCGATGCTTATTGCCGACCCTTTAGAACAGGTTTGTTATTTTTTTGTGAATAAAAGCCTTTATTTGCAACAAAAGCTCCTTTAATCTTGAAGATTATAATTTTTTTAAACATGAAGAACAACCGCGATTCTATAATGTTAATTGGTGATGAGGTCGAAAAATAATAAGCGCTGGTATGGTAAGTGCCTATCTTTTGACTATTCTCCCTTAATATAGTAAATTATAATAGAATGTCGGGTGTGGCAACCCTATGCAAGTCGCGCAGAAGTGGCAGGGTTGGCGACCGCGCTTATTTATTATTTATCGCGGCCGCGGTCACGCCACCACTTTTTACGCTAACTATTTACGTGTGTTAACTATGTGGATAACCTTTTAACTGTACCGCTACACTGTTTAGCTTTTTTAACTTTAAAATTGTTAAGGATTTACGTCAGCAAGAGTGAAGGACGGAATCGAATATCAGATTTTATTATTTTGATGAAAAATTATATAATTTTTTTATTTGATTAATTCACAGATGAAATAAAGCAGTTCGTTCGGGGATATTATAGAATACTAGCTGTCGCCCGCGACTCCGTCCGCGCGCAGTTAAAAAATGGGGGGGGGGGGGGGGGTTATGAAAAATAGATGTTGGCCGATTCTCAGACCTACTGAATATGCTCACAAAATTTCATGAGAATCGGTCAAGCCGTTTCGGAGGAGTATGGCAACGAAAACTGTGACACGAGAATTTTATATATTAGAAGATGGTCGTGAATTTTGTAATGTACAATGTAAGTATGTCATACCTTTTTAATTTGATAGTTATTCATGTTTAAGAAACGATGGCTACTTGATAAATTGAACAGTTAGTTAAAAGTAAGGTTCTCTAAGAAATCGTAATTCAATCTAGTTAATTCGTCGATGTCGTTGTCGACTTTGATGTCGTTAAATCGAGATTCACCTTAATTACACTTCTATAAGAAATTAAATGATTGAATTTGCATAGCAAATCGAATCAGTATTATTCGAAAAAGACACAAAGACATTTAAGATATGCAAAATGTGGTCGCAAATGTTTGCTAAAACACGCGTAATCACCACCATTAGTTTTTTAAAAGCATAGCCTTTAGTAATTTGCAATGAATAAGGCGTAATTACGTTGAAAACAACACTGGTCGCATGTTCGTCAAATATTTGCTTCCAATGGGCCTCGCAACAAACGATATAAAAACTGGCGAAGCTGTGGCACGTTCGCTAAAATGAGTAATGCCGAACGTGTTTCGGGTTTTAAATTGTAAAGAGCCTTTTACAATGAACATGTTTCATTTAATAAAAATGAAATATTGTATTGTTATCATTTATAACATCCAGTAATGCGCATTCATTAAAGAGTGCATAAAAAAAACAAATGTCGACCATTTTTACAATTAATGTTAAACGAAATTACCATGAAAGCTAAAAAATATCACAGAATATTGCCAATCCATATTTTTTATTTTGTAAGTTTTGTCCTCTTTCGATTTCTTTCTTATGTGCTCTGGAATAAAGCAATACTTACTTAATTAATATAAGTTGAACTATCTAATTCTCGTTTAAGTCAATTGTAATATTATTTAGCGACACAACCAGTGTGTGTGGTTCACAGCAAAGACATTAGAGGCATGTGTCGCGAGTGCAGGCGCACGCGGCCGCCTGATTGATTCGGCACACGATTCGGACACCCGACTGCTGGTGTCTGGTAGTGTCTGTTGGTGGTCTTATACCTTTTTATTTAAATATATTGTACAACATATTTTTAACTAACCAACACAATTTGGCAAATCCTTGGCTAAATACTTAGTAGTAGTTTATTTGATGTAAAGTATTATTATCCCTACAATAAAGAGCTTTGGTGGCGCGCTTGCCTAGACCGGACCGTAATCTAAAAATGTCCAGGTTCGGTCCCTGCCATGAACTAATGTGTTTATCGATTTTGGAATTTTATGTTTTCATTTATCTGACGTTAACGGTGATATTACCTTCAGAATTCAAAGATCACATGTATGAAAATAACCATCCCCAGCCAGCGCCCTAAATTTGAGTAGACTGTGAGCCTCTCATTGGGGACGTAAAGTGAGCTGACGACAACAAAATATTAACCTGGCTTTTACGCTATGAGAAACAGAATGAGATATTAGTCGCGAGATAGAATTTAAGCTTCATCATAAAACAGACAAAAACCGCAGCGCGAGGTAAAGAGGATTCCATTGAGCACCTTCCAACTGGCTGGAGTGGGCTTACGCGGCGCATACACAGTTCTATCAAATGCACCCATCACATAGAACTTTCAATACTGGTACGCCAACGCAATCAGCGATCATCACAACACTAAAGTATACCACGCTATTATCACCTCTAACTTAAGACAGTAAGGATTGTTTTCGCATGCAAAGTAGTAAGTGCATAACGCAACATCGCCGTTCTCCGTAGACTATATCGTAGACATAAGAGGATTATAATATTGAGCTCGGCTGCCAACTAAGTCTGCTGAAGCAAAATTTGTAAGACGAAATTGTTTAATAAACATTTCGCTAAAACCGGTTTTGTTTTCTCGTTGTTTGCGGCGGATATTTATAATGTTTTTAAAATATTTTCATTATATTACTTAGCTTATAATCACTAACTTGTCTTTGTTTAAATATTACTTCAAGAGGCCTGATATCTAGTGTTAAAATGTCTTATTAGTAGTATAGATATGTCATAAAATATTCGAAATTTGTACACAATTTTGCCCGAAAGCATATAAAAACAATTATTCATCTATAACGTCTATTTATATATAATTTTTCTTGTTACACATAACCTTTTTCGTACGCGTAAGCGCACATTATCTCTCTATGATTCGGCGCATTATGTGCTGGCAAAGTAAATACTCCGAGACAATTTTCAATGAACTTTCGTATTTGTTTAAAGGTAAATTTAATTCGAAATTATCTCTGTTGTTCAGTTTGTATCAGTTCACCCCAGTGTTCATTCAAATAAACACCTTTTCTTGTGTTTTCTATCTCGGCAATTTTCTTTAGTTGTTGAGCGTGTGTTAACACGTTGTTTTTGTTCATGCTAACCGGATTACCTCACGTAGCTGGCTAACGTGTCACCTGCCGCTCTCTCGGTTTAATTTGTAAGCTTCCGTTTAATAATGTCCGCTTTAAAATGTTAAATACGTACAATAAGTTCCTTGTTTAATTTTAAATAGTCGAACTTCATCAGCTGTACTTGTATAAACTTTTTAAAGTGTTTATTTAGGTAAATTAAAATTTTTCTATTTTTTATGTCCTAAAGTATACAGAAGCTGTTTTCCATATGTGATTGTATGAATGATTTATACACTCATTTATTTTAGTGTTTAATACATTGCTCGCTGCTATACCGCCTTAGCCATACGGAGTTAGCAGAGACGCGTATTAACGTTTAAGCGGATTTTTTATACATTATCTATACTAATATTATTAATGGGAAAGATTTGTTTGTTTGTTTGCATTGAATAGGCTTCGAAACTGCTGAACAGACTTGAAAAATTCTTTCACTTTTGGGAAGCTACACTATCGATTTTTAATTGCATGCGGACGAAGTCACAAACATTTGCTAGTACTAAATATGTATATTTTTACTAAAAAGTCCCGATAAAAATCACAACCGATGATTTGTAGGAACATTTATTTCCTGATAAATATCAAGCCTTATGGTTACATGACTTACTGTGGGTTTCTGAAACCCAAACCTTATATATAAAATTCTCGTGTCACAATATTAGTTACCATACTCCTCCGAAACGGCTTGACCGATTTCTATGAAATTTTATATGCACGTTCAGAAGGTCTGAGAATAGGCTACTATCTATTTTTCATACCCCATCAAGTTTTTTTTAATTGCGCGCGGACGGAGTCGCGGGCGACAGCTAGTCTGTATAAAATAATCTTTGACTAAATATGTTTTAAATGGATATTTTGGCCTCAGAAACCCACGGTAACTCAACTATGACCAGAATACGATATCGTTAATTAACAATTTGCTAATATTGCAAGCGGTTTAATATAGTGTTTGGAGACAGGCAGGCGAGCGCGAGCGAACTTGTCAGTTTCTCCGTTCTGTGAACACATAAGAGGATTAAAGCACAGTCTGGAGACTAAGACTGTCCTGAATAACAAATCCACTTTTGAAATATTCACTATCGATCGGTTAATCTGAATTCAAAATGTTATTGTGCTATGTACATTGATAAATTAATTTATTAATTAATTACCTACTAGATATGAGTTACGGCCAAATGAATTTTAATATTGAGTGATAAGAATGAAGCCATATAAAGCCCATGTAAAAAACTGATTCTTAGAAGTTTTTGATGTTACGTTTATTGATAAAAAATTACATTATCATTACTAAATATAAATAAAGCTTTTCTGATTTAATGTTTAGTGAAATTTAATTATCACTTAAAATGTGCCAGTTGGGGTTCAAGTCCTTGTTAAGCTTTTATTACGATTCAATAAACGGACTTAAAATAAGACAAAGTAAAAGAGGTTTCATTTAAAATTAAATAATAAAAAAAATGAAATCAAAAGCGCCTCATTTTTCTTCGTGCGTTCACTTTTCGTAAGTGTATCGTGTTCTTGTGATAAATATAATTATTTCGTATTGCATTATGTTCTCTGTTCGGAACAGCGGGGCTCTTGCTGCGCGGACGTGCAGTGTACGGAAATGCTTACACTTTTTTGTAACATAACAACTGATTTTAGTTATCATAAGTATTCAAGCTCTTTGATAAAGCCGCCGACAGTCAGTTGTCTTTTTAAACAGTAATACTTGTTTTTTTTATCTTTATATATATTATAATATATATTATATTTATATAATACTTGTTTTGTTTTTCCGTCAAACTTGTAAATTGACGTATTCAGTTAATTTCAATTTGAAATTCTTAACTATCGTATTGACTAACCATAGTAGGTTTTTAGATTTGTAGTTTAAGCATTTTAAAGGGATAAAAAAGTTCGTTATTTGGCGTCTTTTTGTTATACTAAATGCATTTTGCAAAAGCAAATACGAGTATCGTTTTGCGAACGCTTATTTCGTCTTTTCCGCAACCGCATTGTTAACACTTTAAGAAATTAATGTTGAATTGAAACATTATTTTAGTAAAAGAACTAATAAATCTTTTTAAAATATCACTAAGTTGTACACGACCGCTATCAATCACGAAAAAGATCAAAGTGCGGTATACTTACTTATTATTTTCATTTTGTCTCTGATTTAGTGATCTGACGTACATTCGTTTATTCGCTTTCATTTATACTAGTTTCCCACGTGGGCATAACATCGAGGCAGAACAGTAGACAGTGCAGTACTGCTATTGTGTGAACGAATACTGCATTGTCCTACTGCACTGCCCCACTATGCTGTCCTCGTGTGAAACTAGTATTACGGAAAACGGGTGACAAGTTGAATTATTCCTACAATCGGTAACTTTTGTATTTAGGTCGACGGGAGTTCTCTTTTTTCTTTAATTGAAACATATTCAGACTAAAGCTGATAATGAACTTTTATGAAAAATGTTGCGTATTCCTGTTTTTGTCATAAACCATCCGTAATTTTATGTTTAAAAAAGGAACGTCTTTATTTAAAATATTACTTTATAGGAATCTGACCGTTAGTGAACACAATCGAAACAAGCATGAAACATATTGTTATCTCTTTTTATTCCAAGAGAAAGAAAGGGTAAGCTATATTTTTATACAAGTATATTTGATAGTGAAAACTCATAGATGTAAGTAGATTAGCAAATCCCGTTAAGGACAATTTTTAATGACGAGAATATTAAATAAGGTAATATTACTCTCGTAGGCCTTGTTATTAACTTTATTGAAGTTTTAATTTCATTCGACGAATTAATTTATATTTAAAGGTTGGCAAGTTTAAATATTTAAAGGAAAAATCTTTTCAACTTAATAATCTTTTTCCTTTTTCAAATAAAATCGGTTCCACCTTTGATTCGAAAATTACCGTCCAAATCGAAATCACTGTAATTACGTTAGTTGAAAAAAAAACGGAAAAAATTAAATGTTTCGTACGAAATTGTTTCTTCGAAAAACCAAGCTTTAATTTCACGGTTAGTTGGATCGGTTAAGCGCAGGGAAATAAGTTTGGGACGTAGGTCAAAAGGTAACATTGAAGTGATATAAGTAACTGACTCAGAAATATCTCAAATTATATATGTTTCATATCAGTTTGGATATAAAATATGTACTTACTTCTGTATCTCTCGTGACTACTCGTGCGTGTTTTTAGATAAGGAAGGCAGGCTACAAATCTCGTTATTCAATTAACCAAACTTGACTATGATGTCTACTTTATTTTAATTATAGAAATACATTTATACTAGCTGTCGCCCGCGACTCCGTTCGCGCAAAATTAAAAAAAACTTATCAAGTAGCCTGTGTGTTTTTTCAGACTATGTTCTACATCTATGCGAAATTTCATCAAGATCCGTTGAGCCGTTCCGGAGATACCTTCAAACAAACATCCATCCATCTAAACTTTCGTATTTATAATTGTAATACTCGTAGTTAATATAGTTAACCATAAAATTGTCAAATTTTACACATGATTTTGCTGTTAGTCATTGTATGTGTAATTTTTGCAAATAAATCATAAATTATAGTCTGTTACATGAATACAGTAATTAAAAAAAATAAACAACAATGTTGTGTGAGTCTTTGTTCTTAATTTAAATATATACGCTGATAGGAAGTGCGTGATGCACCTAATGAGTCATTACAGTGCGGCACAGAGCACCTGATCTAATAACACATCGATCATTCTTCACGCTGCCACTTGTCTACTGTACGGTCTGCAAATAAATTAAGCTACAATTATTTAATTAAATTCACATCTTGTTTATTTATTTTCTGATTAGAAATTTATTTGAAAATGTATTTTTTAAAGAACATATAGAAATCAGAGATTGTTAATTGATTCAAATAAAGACATAAAATTGATTGATACATTTCGTAAGTTATAAAAAAAAAACAAAAATTAGGCAATCGTAATTAGAATCATAATTTTATATTTATAAAACATAAATTACTTTATCAATATTCTATTGATTACTTATAAATTAATAAATTAAATTTGCTATATATTTGCACATATGTTTTTGTTGTCCGTACATTTGCTAATTACAGTAAAATATCATCGCGTGTGCTGATTTATGAGAATCAGCGTTTGTGTCATCATAAAATATGACAACTTTATAAAGACCGTACTTTTGCTCATTAATTACTTTAAATATACAATGTGACAACACGTCTTTACGTGTACATGTTACTTTTAACATAGTATATCAAATGAAAGTATGAGCAAAACATACGTTCGATTTTTAAACTGAAACTCCGTTGAAGAAAATTTAATGGATTTCAAAGGATAATTTTGTTTTAAAAAATATCAAACGATTTAAAAAAAAGCATTTCCAATTTGTTTTCTTCTGACTACTGGACAGATTTCAAAAATTGTTTCACTTATAATTTGCTACCTTGGGTGCCAACCCACTTCCCCTTCCCATCCTTTCTTATTAATAAAAGAATGGGAAAGGAAAGAGGACTACAATTAGGCCTCCGGTACCACACTCATCAGACGAAACGCGGAATTGCTTCCACTTCACGCCTGTCTTCTGTGTGGTCGCGGTATTTCACCGGTCGACCCGGCCAATTCGTGCACCCAACAAATATTGTTGTTGCGGAATCTACCACTGTTAACACATATAAAAACTCTCATAGCATAAAATTATATTCTGCGATCTTAAATCTAAAAGAATAAAATTTAAATAAGAAAACTCTGGTCTTTTTAAATTTGCACCACTCACGTACTGGAAAATGCCACGTTATCAAAAAGCCTTTTGCAAACATTTGCGGTCTGAATGTGGTGCATGGAACAAAGAAGTGCAACAGTAACGACATTTGTTGGTCACATCCTGAGTAGGGCTGTCACTAATTCGAGATCGACCTCAAGATCTATGGAATAGTTGGTGGTATGAAACAAGTTAGTAAATGTCCCGGTGTCTTACTTACGAAATCCCGATATTCTCTCAAGTTACATAAGAATCTCAACGATGGCTGCAGTGGTAGTTTTAGTACGTCTCACATAATAAGTGTCGTGAACTACATTTCTCTGTATGCTGTAGTCACGAATTGTCTACTGTGAATATACGTACCTACACACGCATGTGCACACGTATCTGAATCGAAGTACCTACGTACTTCGTCGATCTAACTCTAAATCGGGCTGCACCCGTCACTTAATCGAGATACCTACGCATCTCGTCGATCTCTATGTAAGATGAACATTCTCAAGCAGGGGTTTAAAACCCCGCCAATGGCCTCCACCACCCCTTACAGCCATCCCTGTCCACACGGTCTGAATAACTCTGATTAATATGAACAAACAACTCACCGCAGTGATACTTACACGACGCAGTAACATCGCATATAAACTGTACTTCTGATATTAATGGCAATTGTTTAATTGCTTACCAACTGGTTCTCTGAATCATCTCTTACCAACTGTAACTCTGAATCAAAACTGAATCTCAATCTCTGTGTGCCCTTTTATATTATTCAGCCAAAGTGAGTAAAACATTACCCTCCATAATTAAAATATTCTGAAGTTGACAGGAGCAAAATGTTGCTAGTTCAAATACTTAGTTTTTTACCGAACTAATTCGCGTGCGTTCGCGACACTCCCGCCCCTAGGCAAGGGACAACAACATGAATTAATGTTAAAGCGTAATAAAACAATGTTTACAATCACAGGAGTTTCTTACTGACTTTCTAATTTGACTACTAACTTTGTTCATCAAGAACCAATTCTACTAAAATGCTTACACAACAGCTCACCCTCATGGCTGTTGTGAAATTAATTCCACTAAAAATGTCCATACAACAGCACACTATGTCTTGAATTAACCAACACTTGTCAAGATTTGACCTTTGAACTTTGAATTCTTGTCTAACATTTTTGAACATACAACTATTCAACATTATTGTTCTGACATCTTAATGGATTTACTAGATTTTACATTTGTGCTAAATCTACTGGCCTGGTAAACATGCTTTTCAATATCAACATAAAGTAGTAAATGATAAAGAAACAAAATTCTAGAAATAAACATATTTCTTGAAAGCATCTTGATAGTCATAATAATGGCAAGGTTATCCCTGAAACCCTTTTATCAAGCAACCAATATTATGGGTACTGGCAACAAGTGTAACAACATAAATAATTATGTAAATCTTGATATTTATTCTCCAGTGCAAGGTGTGCAAATGCACATTAAATGTAATATAAACTACATTCTATAACCACACAGTTGACTTAACAACAGATTGATATAAAGCAGTACAAATTACCAAAGAATGTAATTTTGTCTGATGATCATTTCAATGTACCTGAAAAGCTTTCATTACTTATAGGAGCTGATTTATATTTTACCATACTTTTGAATGGTAATATTAAATTGTATAATGGCCCTGTCTTACAAAATACACTCATGGATATGTGGTGGGAGACACTGTCTCTAATAACTCATCGAGTAAAATGAAGTTTAGTGTCAAATTTTGCTATTTGTAATCCTGAAAAACTAGAAAACATTACAATTACAATTTTATTGCTAATATATAAATTACATGTCATACAAGTAAAAGCTATAATATCTATTATACAACAGTTTTGGTTGAATGAAAAAGTGCCAGAGGTATCAATGTGTAATCTGGAATAAATACCAACAAAAGATATTTCTTTTAAACACAAACTAAAACATCATTATTAGGTGACTATACTCATTACACATGTACATTAAACTGTGACCTGTATCTTTACAAATTGGTTAAAGATATTCATTTGTACTTTAAGGCTATGATTTCCTAATAAGTAGTTATAGGTTTAAAATGGATTGAGCTCACCATGTTTCCTATGTTATAGTCATCGTCTGATAGTCATCAACATGATTTCTGGTTTCCTGCTTATTAAGGAGACTTACATGACAGGAGCATTGTTTCAAGTTCAGTTGCTATTTACTCACAATTCTTCAACCAAAGGTATTTCCTTGGAGTCGCTCAACATTTTAAACATGTCTCTCATGTTTAGGGGTAACTAAAACCTGTACAACTGAGTTGAATATTACAACAATGCCAATCTTAAAGAAACAACTATATTAGATTGAGATAGAACCCACAAGGTCCTACCCCATTTCTGATTTACAATGAAATTCCAAAAGTATTCAAAAAATACAATCTAACAGTGGAATATCTTTAATAACTTCACAAAATTTTACACAAAAGTACATCTTCATGGCTTATTAAATTAATTCTAAAATTGTTACCTAGTAGCACATCTACATGGCTGTTAACTGTCTGTCTAACAACACATCTACATGGCTGATAACTGTCCGTCCAACAGTACACTTACATGGCTGATAACTGTCTATACAACAGCACACCTACATTGCTGTTAACTGTCTGACCAACAGCACATCTACATGGCTGATAACTGTCTATACAACGGCACACTTACATTGCTGTTGTGACATTAAATTAAAACAATATCAAGGATAACCAACTCTGTTAATGATTATTTCAAACTGATTGAATTGATATCTGTAAATTAAAACAATATAATAGATAGCTAACTCTGTAAATGATTATATCAAACTGATTTAATTGACATCTGTTCCTGGGTTCCATCTGAAAGATATCCGGCGCACCTCCACCATGTCGTGAACTACATTTCTCTGTATGCTGTAGTCACGAATTGTCTACTGTGAATATACGTACCTACACACGCATGTGCACACGTATCTGAATCGAAGTACCTACGTACTTCGTCGATCTAACTCTAAATCGGGCTGCACCCGTCACTTAATCGAGATACCTACGCATCTCGTCGATCTCTATGTAAGATGAACATTCTCAAGCAGGGGTTTAAAACCCCGCCAATGGCCTCCACCACCCCTTACAGCCATCCCTGTCCACACGGTCTGAATAACTCTGATTAATATGAACAAACAACTCACCGCAGTGATACTTACACGACGCAGTAACATCGCATATAAACTGTACTTCTGATATTAATGGCAATTGTTTAATTGCTTACCAACTGGTTCTCTGAATCATCTCTTACCAACTGTAACTCTGAATCAAAACTGAATCTCAATCTCTGTGTGCCCTTTTATATTATTCAGCCAAAGTGAGTAAAACATTACCCTCCATAATTAAAATATTCTGAAGTTGACAGGAGCAAAATGTTGCTAGTTCAAATACTTAGTTTTTTACCGAACTAATTCGCGTGCGTTCGCGACAATAAGTGATCTACGAAATTCACTTGTTATAATTTTGTTTTTAAATTCAATGTTCGAGCTTGCTTTATTAAAATCAGCAGCCCTAATGAGTCAACTGAACTTCGCGTGATCTGGTTTGGATTCAGGTTGGTGTTTGATGAACCTTCATTACCTCCCTTTGTGACTAAGACGGTCTTTATATTTTACTGTTTAAACGACATATAGTTCAAACAATATATATATATAAAACTGCAATAACAATGTATGTATTGTTTCTTGCAGTTCGACATGTGTTTTAAAAAACTAGGTTGGTTATGTAGAGTAGGTTATGTTTTTATAGTAAGTACAAAGGGTTTATATGAGTCATTGAAGGAAAGTATTGCCTGAACTTATTTTTATATCATATACTTACTTAAGCATTTGTGCATATCAGAGGAAGTTTGAAAGTAGCGCCAGTTATCGAGAAATTGAGGAGCAGAAGGTTAGCGTGGTTTGGACATGTTATGCGGAGGGATGATGTTCATATAAACAAAAAGTAATGAGATTGAATGTGGATGGCTATAAAGGTAGAGGAAGACCAAAGAAAGTATGGATGGATTGTGTGAAAGAGGATATGCGTAAGAAGGGGGTAAATTCAGATATGACGGCTGATAGAGATGTATGGAGGAGTAGTACATACTGTGCCGACCCTCCATAGGGATAAGGGCAGGTTGATTTTTTAATTATTTAATTAATATATCTAGTATATCTTATCTCTTTCACACAATCATTTTTTTAACCTGTCCATAACTGCTATGAATGGTTCAAATCTGTGACCAATTTGTAAGAAACTCAAAGATTACAAACTAGACCAAATTTTATTAATTTTTCTAATTAAATCTTTACTAATCATTGTTAAAATAAGTTCACTTAATTAAGAGTAAATTTATTAAGAAACAACTCCTTTCCCTTTATATTTATTGAAGATCAAAATAAGGCAATTCGTGTAATTACTTATTAGGAAGCGCTACGTCCAGAATTGACGACTGACACCTGACAAGGGTATTCGTTTAAAATAGACAGCGTGAAATAATTCAGAGGCGTTAGTCACTCGGCTGTGAGTCAGTCAGTACGGTTAAAATTACTGTACGTGTGTGCCCGCCTTTATGACTATAGTGTCACGAATAAACTTGATCGTTTACAAAGTTGATTGATTTATGATTTCCGTTTGTTATCTTTTTAATATCTGAATTATACCAGATAAACCTAGAATACCTTATTTGTTACCACTGATCACTATTAAATGGACAGGCTATAAGCCGCTGTATTTTGTTCCTATTTGATTTTCGCTATTTTGGCGCTGTTTGTTCCGGTTAGCAGAGACGGTGAGGATCTGATCTAACAATAGAGATATAATTGACTGTCAGGAATATCAACAAGTACGTTTAAGTTGGAACAAAGTGACATTTCCAAGTAATTACCTATCCATCAATAGAGACCAGTGGTCTTTACACATTTATTAAATAGACGATTAGTGTAGAAATCTATACTAAGGCCCAAAGTACCCATTAAATGACAACATGCGGCATTTCTCAGTGTTTAAAAGATGTGTTTTTGTCGATAGGTTTTTTATTTTTATTATATTTCAGTTTGTGTTTGTATGTGATTTTTTACCTTTTAAGTATAATTTAAGGTTCAAAGTTCGTTTAAAAGAGCCGACCGTATATAATATGAGTCTGCCAAAAGTCCGAGTCTCCTCAGGCTATCTGGCATCCGTTTTCAGTCTCGTATCTCTATGACTTTTTAATGAGCGAGATAAAAAGTGGGAAGTATCATCGCCGCAAAACCTCCTTAACGCTCGACGCTTTTCTACAACCACTAATTACTGTTTTTTATTCAATTGAAGGCATGTTAAGAGATTGCAGGTTTTCTTTATAAAGCAAGTTCTAGTCCCCGGTTAGCGGTCACGACCTTTTATAAGGGGTTAAAAGCTTCAATTTCAAAATCACTTCATATACTTTTTTTAAATCACTTAAAGGGTAATGTGAGTTGAGTGAAAGTTGCTAATGAAATAGCGGGTGACAAAAGCCGTAGTAACTTTGATGAACTTAAAACTCAGATTTTTTTAGCTATCCTAAATAGCCCCTGACGTCTTGTAGCCTTAATAACCTTGACTTGATTTAAAAGAGTAAAATTTTAATAGAATTGTTTGTTTTTTTAATAGTTATTTGGGTTAATTGACTTCTTAAAATGATCGATTATTATTAGAATATGTTTTCTAAATGTATACATATGTCGAAATCACTATGGAAATAGAAAAATGGCATTGGGAAGCAAAACATACGTTGTCTTTGCACAGCCTTGTGTCCTGATAGAAATCAATTCGATTTTTTGAGAGTTCACCTGTCATTCCGGCCTCGGCGGCGTCTCGTGATTTGAATACCCACTCAGTGGTTACACCACAGTGTAGAAATATCAGTGCATCAATTGCAAGATGTTTTGTGAAAGTTTTTCTAATTTTTTTTATAAATCAGATGGTGTGGTATGTAGGAACAACTAGTAAAAAAAGAAAAAATTTCGAATTACATAGTTAAAATATTAAATTTTTTAAATAAAATAATCTTCTTTCAATCTTCTTATTTATTACTATGTCAATTTTAAAATTGTTTCTTTTAAAAGTATAAAGACGAAAATTTTGTTTCTTTTTAGATATTTTTTAATTTTGTTACAGCATTATTTTAGACTGTGGCGCGAGGTTTTAAGATGCGGCTCTCGTCCATGATTTCGCTGACGAGAGCAAGCGAGTTGATTTGGTCGATTTGTCTTCTAATGTAACAGGTTGTTCGTGTAATGAGATTGGCGAGGTGGCGTTGCCACTTTTAAGGTTAAGAATTATAAATTTTAGAATATTGTTTATGAGTGGAATTATTAAATGTTTCATAGATTTGATTACGTAAAATTTTATTAGCTTTACTTATGTGTTACTTGTGTTCTTTACGTCTACATGATTTTTTTGTATTTTGAATGTTCTGAATAGTAAAATATCAGTAACATTTTCTTTGTATTGAACCGTTTTAAATCACATTTGGTATACAGATACACAACCTGAGAAAGGATATAGGCTGTGCCAAAAAATATATAGGTTATGCCAAAAATGGGTTGTAAGTGGTTTAAGCGGGGATGAAAAGTTGTATGAAAGTATCGTATTTTTTTGCTTCTAGAAGCTTGATGTTATTTGAAGTTTGTAAAAGTTTCAGCTTCAAAGGTGTAAAATAAAAATATGAATGTAGTATTAAAAATTTATGTAAAAGTTTTGTAAGTTTAATATGTTTTGTTATTATTAAGTAAAATAATTTGTTTAAATAAATAAAATGCTATCCGAAAACAGTATTTCAAACGAAATCGCGGGCACAACTCGTTCGAAATAAATTTACAAAAAGTTATTTGGCGAAGACAGGCGGGCATTCATATACTGGAAGTTGGAACAATCGACCGCCGTCCCGACCGTCTGAGGTCCATTCGCTTTTCTATCTGTTTCAATTCGCTCATTAAGCGCAATAAGAGTTTCGCAATCAATTTCGAATCGCGATCCTCCTTCGCAAACATAACTATTCACCTTTATACGTCTTATTGTTATAACTATAAGGCTTAAATTTCCAGAATTAAATATTGTAATAGCTTGCAACGTGTGGAGGCTGTCCATTCATTGTGGAGAGCATAGATTGATGGGCGGAGCTGGCAAAGGTACGGCTGGTAGGTGGTTTACCACAAAGTCGAGTGCTTTTAATAATCACGATATTAAAAAGTTACAATTTAAAATAAATATTATACTAATAAATATTATATATACACGATCCACGTTTAACTTAATGGCTTAAGCCGTGGTTGAATCGTGGTTTTATACCACTAATATTTCAATTGCTATCATACCCACGCACATCAATAAAAGCAATAAATGTTTTAGCAGTATCTCTCCATCATGCATTCCTTTTTAATGTATTTAAATAGTTGTATTGGATTTATTTCTACCATACCTATTAAATCGTATTATTGATGGTCTAATCATCTTTCATTATGAAGTATTTTTAAATCGTGTCGTATCCGTGTCGTTGAGTGTAAATAAGAGGCGAGTTAGTACAGCTTACGATGTGGAAGCTTAGTTGATATATAGATGGCGTTGCAAAGAAACGAAGGTGGAGTGTAGTTGTGAAAAAGTTAAGGGTAACGTCTTATAGTAACCTCAATAGAGCATTACTCCGCCAGAGCGAACAAAAAAGATAAATAAAAACATCTCAGACAGAAAGGCTTTTGCAGTTTCATCTTTTAATTAAAGAAGGTTTCTTGCAAGCTTACAGATGAAACAAACAATTGTATTATGGTTTGTTCCAATGATTCTTTTTTTTTAAATGCATTAATATCTGACTCAAAGGACCAAAAAAATAAATAATTCTGATCATTCTTGAGCTCTACAATATTACTCTTTTAAGGCTTATCTCACTAATATTATAAATGCGAATGTTTGCATCTATAGATGGATGGATGGATAGTTGTTTGAAGGTATATACAGAAGGGCTCAACAGATCTTGATGAAATTTGGCACAGATACAGATCATAGTCTGGAAGAATACATAGGCTACATATTATGTTTTTGTTTAATTCCGCACGGACGGAGTCGCGGTCGACGGCTAGTTTATAATATATTGAAATTACATTTTATATGAGACATTTATAAGAGACACCGGCTAGAAATTCTGCTAGAATTTAACTGTTTATTGTATTTTAATAAATATTATTTTTCATAGCACTTTATGGGTAGCCATTTAGCAGATTGCGCCGGGCGCTGGCGTAGTTTTATTCAGCGAAACTCATTCAGAACTGACGCTTCGTTTTGGCTTCATTACAAAAAATACGCAATAACAGTTCTGGGAGTAACAATAACTATTAACACACCCACTTTCGAGTATTATCCGTAAACAAATATACATTTTCTACTATAATTTTTTTTGATGGATTCTATTTGCATGGATTTTGATAGTAGTTTTGGGTTAAAATGTTTTTGATGAGATGCATTTGTAAGTTTGTATTTGTAAAGTTGCAATGTTGGCTACACTGCTAGCGATGGCGGTCACCAGAGAATTGTTTAGTTGGCCGCCATGCATTCAAACTTATATTTTAGCTAACTACAGAAACTATAATTCATTTGTTTTAGAAATATTGCATTGAAGTATCGATGATAGCTTTAATTTGAGAAGTAAAATTAAAGTTGTAATTTGGGTTCGATTTTTTTTTTGGTTTTAATAGTTTGTTGTTGTTTTAGTCATTTGATCATAACAAGCCACCTGATTGGTCAAATACATTGCAAACCGCCGAAATGGTGGATCGTGTGCCACTGTTTTGACATTGACAGGAGTTGTTTATGAGCAATACTTAAGTAGCACCCACCTTAAAGCCACTGCTTGGAAATTAAATTGAATTAAGTAGAACTTTTTTTACTGGGCCAGAAAAAACTTTGGCACTACATTCTAATATTAAGAAATCTCTGGTGGTAATTTGACATTAATCTTACTAATATTATTATTAATGTTTAGATGGATGGATGGATCTTTGTTACATCTTATCTACAAAACGGCTGCAATTACATTTTTTTAATTCCGCGCGAACAGAGTTGCGGGCGCTAGCTAGTATGTACATAAAACTGTCAAACTTTTGTATCGAATCCTAAATTATAGAATGGGCAAAACAAAACATAGTTAAATATGTCGAACATACAAACCGAATGTTCGTCATTTTGAACATACTAAATAAGTGTCAACGTATGAGTAATATAATTTGATATAACCGACGGCGTTTAATTAATTTGGCATACTGCCAACTGCGCACTGACGCTGACGAGAGCACGCGCCTTTCAAAAACATATACATTCGAATTTTAAAATAAATTACTTTTTCTCTCTTGTCCACAATTTGTATAAAAATAAAATTGCCTAGATTCGCTGTTTAATGGCCACAGATAAATTATGAATACACACACAATACCAGACGTTTAATTTAGTTTTGATAATGCGCAATAACGTAACTTTGTAAAAAACATCTTGTCCTATACCAATTATGTAGGCATGAGTTGGTATGAATATAGAAAAAATGTGTATACTTTTAATTTAACGATAAATAAATCGGTAAATCCTCCGCCCTGGAAGCGGACAGAGGCGTTTCAAGTGCCAATTTTCACCAATTCACGTCGCCATATTGAAGGAATGCTATTCGCTTTTTTTCCAATGGACTTTCCAATTCCAATCGGCTGTCATGGCCCGTTAGGAAATGTGAAAAGGTTTAGAAATGGCGGGAACAGCGCGGCGGGAACTCGGAGCGGGATCTATGTACTGCATTACGCAAATTCAATAAGAATTACACATAGAAAGATGTACGGAGACTTTAATGTACTTCAATTCAGACGAATTTAAAAGTTGCATTTTTAAAAGGAAATGTATTTGGTTAATAATAAAAATAAAAAATTTGAAATAAAAAAAAACTAAGGTAAATGACGTCTCCAAAAAAATTTAAAAATTTAAGTGGAATTGGACAGGACACATCATTAGGACAAACAAAAAAATACACTAAAAACATCATGGATTGGTATCCCAGAGAAGGGAAAAGGCAAAGAGGACGACAAATAAAAAGAAGGGAAGATGACTTGCCAAGGGGATGGAGAAGATTAGCGCGCGATAGAGAGGTGTGGAAGAAACTAGGGGAGGCCTATGTCGAAGGACATCCTGACACGCAACTGAATGCGGAATACTAAAACTTTCTAAACATTATTACATAAATTATATTTAATATAATATTCTTAGAAAATAAGTTGTAAATATTGTAGAAGTGTACTACCAGAGAATAAAGGCTTTATCTATCTATCTATCAAAAAGTTTGATTGTTGTAGAAGACAACGGTTAGGGGCTGTAGGTATTTTGTATCAATTTTTAAGTTCGAATAAATTAATGAACATAAGGCAAAACAGTACTTCTCAGCTAAATCTCGTTGGTATAAGCGTCACTCTATGTTTTAGACCGTTTATTTCTTTTAACCTAAAAACGGTGATTCATTTTGCAACATATTTAGATTCGACCGAGACAAAAAATTCTCGAGTCGTTCATCGTGTTTGGTGTTGAATATAAAGTCGTTAATCAGACAATTTTCTACGGCGTGAGTCACTCTCAGTCGGCGCGAGTATAATTATACAGCAAGGACTTCCGTATTTAATGTGTTTTCTTTATGAATTATTACTCATACTGTACACAAATCGATTAGACGTTTTTTTAATAATATATCTGAGTTTTACAGTAAGTTTTCATTGCTAAAACAGTCATATACTTTTCAGGGATCAAAAATAAATGTAGTTCGACATCTTCTTTATACTTTCCAATTTTATTTTAAAAATAAACGTGTTGTATTTTATAAATGTCAAATATACAATAGTAATTTTAATCAAAACTTGTAAAAGGTCGTGTAATATAAAGTGGGATGTGCTTCAAAAGTTTAGGGTCGCGGAGAGACGCGCTCGCCGCAATGCTTGGGAATTGTCGAAGTGAAGGCGTTACATTAGCGTTTTATTTATTCTGTACAATTTTCGTAATGTGTTAACGTTCATTTTGTATATAAAAGTTACTAGATTAATTTAGTCACTGGTTACTTCATTGTGTTATCATAATCTATCTATATATATAAAAGAAAGTAGTGTTAGTTACACTATTTATAACTCAAGAACGGCTGAATCGATTTGACTGAAAATTGGTGAGCAGGTAGCTTAGAACCAGGAAACGGACATAGGATAATTTTTACCCCGTTTTCTATTTTTTAATCCGCGCAGACGGAGTCGCGGGTAAAAGCTATTTTTGAATAAATCTCTGTGCTAATATTCTATACTGCTGTGCTATCATTCCTCAACAAAGTATTAGCTGTGCTGTTGACGTTTTCTATAACTTATTTATTACTCTACCCATACTTCACTAATCTTTGGTTTCTGAAATGAAAATCCTTTTATAAAAATATTGTTATCTCTGTTCTGTCAGATAATGAGAGGGATGATGGTATATTTTAATCAGGTATTTTGGTATCAAAAACCAACGATAACTTCTCTAATCGATTATTGACATCCCTTACATTGTCTTTTTGTTTGTTTTCTTCGGCAAATAATTTTCCGTTCTATTGACATCCATTGTAAATTTAACTCCTATATCATAAATATCCCAGATAAAAAAAAAATTAAATAAATATGTAATATTTTATTTTAAATTAAAACTATATCAGCTATTTCATTGTTTATTTTGTTTATTATTTGAAGTAGTTTAAATTTAGTATTGGAAAGTCTCCCGATGTACTGATAGCGCACGACAGACGAAAGAGTTGTGGCAAGGATGTGAAGAGGGCGGGCGTGCGCCAGCTTATCAATACAAATAATTCGAGAGCCCTCCTGCTGATGTATTCAGTCCGCCAAACTGCCGAGTGCGGGCTTGTTTTATTTGGTCTCGACACAAGTGCTCCTAGTGTTTTCGATTGAAAACATTTTAAAGTACTTTGTAATGAAATAAACTATTTTAATAATTCAGGAGCAATGTTTTTATTGTTTATTGAATTGCCTTTACAAAACTTACAGGCGCTTAAATTTTCTAAATGACTTCAATTTTTTCATTTTATAAAATAAATAGAATACTACAAAACGAAATAAGCAGAAAAAGGCATGAATATTATTTCAGAATAGAAACCTAATATTGAATATTGAGCACAGTGTACAATGTTTCGTGAAATAAATTATTTATCAAAGCGATCGCTTACGCCTTGCGGCAACTTTAGATCACAAAATAATGAATATATATTTGATATCTCGAAACATTCCATTTCATTACATTTGGATGATTACAGCTTTGTAAATAAATACGATGATATTTTTAAATTAAATATGTTTTATTTTAAATTATATTTGGCGAAAATTTAAATGGCGATAGTTACATTACGTATACATGTTTTAAATAATTATATAATTAGCAATAGTATTGTTGCATGCAAGTTAATGGCAATAAGAGTTGTATAGATTCGGCGTTCTTTTAAATAGTTGTCAATTGTCATCTATAAACGACTCACTCTATTTTCCACGAAATCGAACCTATGATTGAAAATTTGCGACATGTCAAATATGTAATATGTTTTACTCACTTTCACAGAAATAAATTAAATATAATTTATGAAATATATATTATGGCAATACTTTCGAACACTATAATCATTGAGCAACACCGTACCGAATTTATTATTAATCTTCGTTGTCTGGCTTTTACACAAATTTGGGCGCAGATTTCACGCGCATCAATCTCGTGTAATTGTTACTTCAAATAATTTCTCTTATATACGTCATTATTATCACGCTATCGCAAAAAGGGGACCAGCTGCTTGTACTGTTCTATAAAGACACGGGGCGAGGTAACGGGGCTTCAGTCATCAACAGATTGTGCGTGTATATTACTTGAGTATATATACATTGCGTGCTATTAATGTTATAAAATAATTTGTAAACATGAATTTGTTATCATATATAATAAAAGGAGCTATTTTCCTTACTGTAAGGAAAAACTGTGATCTTAAATAATTGATTTAATTTATTTTCCATTGAAATACATAACAGCGTTTATGTTCAGGCGATAATCTTGAATACCATAATAAATAATGGGCTACGTAAATAGCAATGTATCGAAAACAATGGGAAAGTGTCGTGTTGACCGAGTGAAAGTCCGGCGCGGGCGCAGACGAGGTAATGGCGGTTGGCGCCACCTCGCGGCGGATAACGGACTCTCTTGATTGGATAATATATGTGTACAAGTCCATTACGGAGCGGGAGGGACCGCTTACACTCTTATGCATGAAGTCTTAAGTATTGATATAATAATCAATAATTATATTGTTTTGGCGTCGAGTCACTACACTAGTAGACAGATTGATGCAACACAAACATATGTTTTCATATTTTTCCAATACGGAATTTAGTCACTTTATAATAGGTCACAAGTTATTAATCAAAACTTTTTCAAGTTGGAGAAACACTGAATGACAATTAAAAATACTTCTAAAAGCGGTAACTTATCAGGGCTGGAAAACGGGATGATGACAAATGAGTTAAAAAAGACATGAATTTTTCATTGTTTTTCTACTTGTATTATGTTGTTACATTTTCAATATACTTGATTGTATTTGTAGTTTCTCGCAAACGCAAAATATGAGCTTACTCAGAGTACCTATAACGTGTAACTGAAGTTGAATTAAACTCTGTTCTATTCCTACGAGCAGCGTACGACTAGTGTCAATAATTCACTGCCTAGATCTAACGTATTTAAGTTATACATATTACATTTAAATCTTTTGGCCCAAGTGTACTCGAATAATGTAAAACAAGCTTAAGGAAAAAGACAGATGTCGCTAGTCAAAAGCATTTGGTTTTTAATTTTTTTTTAATTTTAGATATATAGCACAAGGCATAGGACCTTTTTCAGGCCTTGCAAATGGACATAATATCTATTTTACATATAATATTAGTAAAATTTCAGTAGGAATTATGGGCGTTATAAAAGTAATAATAAGGGCTTGGTTCACAATGTCAAATTAAATCCTAAATAAATTATTTGGTTCTTATTTCTCAAATAAAGTAGTTGTTGGCGTCTCAGAATCTTCAAATAAAGTGTTTAACGCAAACTATTTTGACAGGACGTTTTATTTGTCAGTTAATTTATTTATTTGTTAGCTCTCCTAAACTTTACTTGGTCATTGTGAAATAGTTTATTTTATAGGTACTAGCTTTTACCCGTGACTCCGTCCGCGCGGAATAAAAAAATAGAAAACGGGGAAAAAATTATCCTATGTCCGTTTCCTGGTTCTAAGCTACCTGTCCACCAATGTTTGGTCAAATCGATTCAGCCGTTCTTGAGTTATAAATAGTGTAACTAACACGACTTTCTTTTATATATATAGATAGATTAGACGTTAGTTTATATTAGTGGTAGTTGTAAACATTTATATGTTGAAATTGTTTCCAGTAATGTCAGTGGTGTTTTTTATCATTCAGTCACGCGTTGAACTTAAATCCGTTCCGCATAATTTATCAGGGCCGTATAAAAATCAGCAGTCGCAAAAGGGAATGATACAAATTTAATGATGGCTCGAACACGAATCCCCTTTCCCGAATAAACTGCTCCGCATTATCACCCTTTATATCCAATGATCTTTACACATCGGTAATAAGGGTCATATTCTATTTCGGACTTGAATTATGTATTTTTCGGGGTATAAGTCATTTCGGGAGCGGATTTCGTCGCGCGACTCTGTTTCAAATAATGAGAATGTATGATCTCGACGACGTATTAATATTGTTTCATTGTTTAGTGACATTTTTAATGTGACGGAAGCTGACTAACGCGACTGTAGGTACTTAGATTTATGGGACATGCTAAGTGGTGATGAGACAACATGTGATAAGTGAAAAGGTAATGTTTTTTGAGGTGATGATTGTCTTCGAGTAAGGAGTTGGCAAAAGAGCAAGCGGTCAACTGAATTCGACGAAATAGCGACACCTGCCCATAGACATCCGCAATTGCATATGCATTGCCTACCTTTAATCGATGGGGGAGGCATAGGAAGAGGAAAAATCTTCTTTATAAATATCCTATGACAGAGAATATTTCCCCTTCCCTTCTCTTTCTCCGTTAAAATCAATTCCTCTTCGCATCCTTTCCTTATAAGACGAAAAAATCTAACTAGGCTAAATTAGGCCACACATATACTAATAAGACAAAAGACGTCATTGCTTCCACTTGACGCCTGTCTTCTGTATGGTCGTAGTATTTCACCGGTCGAGCCGGTTCATTCGTGCAACAGATGTTGTTGCTGCTTGTGTCTTCCATTATTAATTAACTTGGCAGCTAATCTCATTGCCTTCGGACTAAGTAAGTACAGATCAAATGACTTCTGTAATCTTAAATAACAACATAACAAACAATATGCCTAACGTTATTTGAACTGACTCGGAGGAGAGTTGCAGTCAGGAGCGGAGAGGACATTTATTTTTGGCTATTCTTAACGATTCCTCTTTAAGAAATCTTCATTTAGTATTTACCGTCTATTAACTGTTGATTAGGTATAGATAAGATCTCATAAGAAAACGTAAGTCTTTACGTTAAACATTAAAAAAAAATTAAATTGAATAGCAAAAGCTTCTTTATTTAATTTCCGTTGTATTAGAAGAGTATATTTCTCAGAAATAATTGGCTTTGATACAAATCAGTGTATATATGAAGTAAGTGAACGAGAAAATAGGTACCGAAGCGTGTTCACGGGTCAATGATTGAATTGGCGAGATCAAAGCGCCGCTGAGTTTCGGGAACATTCCGCAACATGCCGGTGTCGCTTTTACTTTACTATTACTATTTTCTTTTTTATATTATCGACTAGTGAAAATGAAATTTTATTGAAAAAAAGCCTTTAATATAGCCCAAAGAAATACTTTTATTTGGAAAGGAAAATAAAATTTTTATGAACAAAAAAATGCTTTTAACTATTTGGTTTTTTTAACATAAAAGATAAAAAGATATGTAAAGTTTAAATCTTTTTGTGTGGAACTTATTATAGAAAAATATTGATTTATCATCTTTTTTCTTTTTTTGTCATACCATTGTATGGCAAAAACTTGGCAAAAATAATTCAAATATTCATTTCTTAGTGTATCTATCGCCTTTGATGTTTGAAGCAGAAACGAGTTATTAAAAAAATATATTCCAGTTAATAAGAGTACAGTGCAATACAAACGGATGTTGAATCGATATACGCTTATCTAAATAGCCGAAAACATCCTTGTAACGCAATACTTCACGCGGACAGATACCGTTCGCAAATAAATTCGGCGCTCGACACTGACCACTTCCGTTGCGGTGCGACGCGACACCGACGTACACTTTTTTTGCACTTTTTTTGTCGATTGTACGAAAAAAATAACACATCTAATATGGATCTTATTCAGTTCTATTTGGATTGATATTCGTTTGTATAAAATGTATACGGTTTGATAGCCAGTCTGTTACAATTGTAAGGCTTGGTACCAGTGGGAAAAGCTCGGTGTCGTTTTAGCGGTGATGGTTTTACACGAGATATAAATTATATGAAAATATATATTTCTTTTATATTGTATAATTGTTTTTGGTACAACTTATTGAAGAAATTGTACGAGAAATCCACATTAAGAAAGAAAGAATAAACATTTATTGCCGCACAAAGAATATACATATAACAAAAAACACACAAACACAAGGTACAAACTTAAGTTCCACAACCACATTAAGGTTCGTCTTTCTCATTCAGTTAATTAAGCACTGGGAGTGCGGCATCTAATTATTGTTTAGTAATTCAGCTCTCAGAGAGTATAGTAAACAAGTAACAACACACTGTAGGCCTGTAACACTAACCATTGGTTCATCATCATCATCAGCTCACTATACGTCCCCACCGAGGGGCTCGGAGCCTAGCCCAATTTAGGGGTGACTAGGCCATAGTCAACCACGCTGGCCAAGTGCGGGTTGGTTGACTTCACACATATCATTGAATTTCTTCTCAGATATGTGCAGCATCACGATGATTTCTTTCACCGTAAGAACGTCGGATAAATGTACATATGTAAATCGATAATCGAAAAACACATTGGTACATGGCGGGATTCGAACCCAAAACCTGCAGATAACAAGTCAAGTGCTTAACCCCTGAGCCACCGACGCTCCACTCAGTAACCATTGGTTACTGAGTCCAATATCTCTGTATAAAACTTATAGTCATCCCTCTTATCCAAAGGGGATTTAGGTCTCGGAAACCCATTATAAGTGTATATGATTCTAAAGACACCATACACTTCAAGATAAATCAAGTTGTATGAACTACAAGAAAGTTATAAAAACTTTCCTTGTAAGAGTTTTAAATGTTGTCTTATTCCGTGGCTTACTAATTAGTGAGCAGTTTGTACGAAGCTTGACCTTACAAAGTCCCAGTCGGCAGTTTAATAGCTAAATAATGAGACCAAGTTATATTGCGCCTAAGGGGACGATAAATTTCAATATGTCGGACCCCTTGCAACTCTACTTAATTTGTAAATGTTATGCATATAGGTCACAGTTATAATTTGTGCGTAGACAAATTTGTTATTTCTAACTTACTTAAGCTTTGACATTTAATTGCAATTAGGACAGATCTTTGTAATTAATATTTTATTACTTTATTTATATTAACACTTCTACATCTTTGATTTGTTTAAAGACTGGTATTCGGTTCCTCGTCAATTGTATTTATAAATCGACAAGACTATCTGAACCGGTGAGCATAAGTCAAACTAAATGATGACAGTTGACTAGCGACCCCTTGTCAACGTCAAAAAATGTCACAAGATCATTATTGTACTATAGCTGTCATATTATTCTTTTCTTTTAAGCAATTTTCTACATCTAAGTAGGTTTTATATGTATTGTAACAGAAACAACCGCGATAGCAGCGCCTCTCATCGGTTCAAATATCCTTGTTGGACAAATAGACTATCATTATAGTCACGTCATTACGTATAACGTTATTATAGTCATTTTAAAGGCGAGTTTACATAATTTAGTAAAAAATTAATAAAAGTAAAAAAAAAAAAAACATTTTAAATTTCATTACATTTTAGCAAGCAATACGCGAACACTTCAGTTTATAATTTGCGAACTTTAGTAGTGAATTAGAGCGCGATGAGCGAGCAATGGGTTCGTAGCGGCCCGTTCGGCAAGAAGATAGCATAAAGTTCTCTTAATGTTAACATTATTCAAGATCTGATATCAGAAATGATAACCAAAAAATCAACATAAAGTTAACATAAAGTTAACATAAAGCTCTCTTATGAGCCATCTAGCGCCATCTTTTAGAGATCATTAAAAAGATATCAGAAAGATAACATTTTCTAGATATCATAAAGTTAACGTTTTTATGTTAAAATTAAGAGGCTAGTGTAAAATTAAAATCGACATGGTAAATAGGTTTAATTATTGTTTATTTGATAACACAATGAATAATAACGATATGACATACCAATATAAATAATCTTATTATTAAAATTATAAATACTTTTACGGCTCAAGTAATGATATAGGAGTTTTAAATGTTGGTGGTGGTTGCTGATCCTTTTGGCTCACGTACGTGGCAGGTGGCATTGGTGTATTATTTATTCCGCTATCTGAAAATAAAGTGTTTTATTAATAAGGAACAAAATAATTATATATAATTGAACAACTTTATTTGTTACATACCCTCATTATCAGAAGAACTTAACGATGATATTATCCTCTTTCTACTTTTAGTTTCTTACTTTTACATCTTGTGTTGAATCCTAAAAAAATATCAAATTACTAATTGAAAATATTCATTAAATTTTAGCGCATTCTAAATTTTATCAGACACTTTTACAAAGACGATGCTGATAAGTTTTTTTTTATTATGTATGAATGTATGAATTAAATGAACAAAATTGTATACAAATGTTTAAAGTTAGAAATATTTTAAAAAGTAAAATATTTAAACTGCATTTAATTAAAATAGCGACGAGCATCGTCTTACAACAATTTTAAATAATTTAATTAGTTATAAAATATAAAAAAATGTGTTTATAACCTATATTCATACTTACAAGTTTATTTGTTCGGCAATTAAATTCTTGATAACTAACTGAATAATAAGAATCACAAATACTATTAATTATAGTTTCAACCAGTATGTTAAGTCAAAAATATTACGTTTATGTTGTAATAATTGAATAAAACCACTTAGCAATGCCGAACGAATTACGATGCAATTCACGCTTGTCAACAATCACTCTTTAATGGATGAGTGAGAGGTCCGTATAGAACAAAATGGCCGCTGTTGTCGCGAAAAGTACTAACAATTCAATTTTTCGTATATTTCAATTTCGAATTATTTTTGAATTGAACACCAAATTTATTTTTGAAAAAGTAACTAGAATTGTTTTTTAAAAATGATTATTAAGGAAATTCAATAAATCTGAAATTTTTTTAAAGTTTTATTAACAAAAAAATATGATCTCGAAAAGTCATCATTTAGTTATCATTGAGATTGCTTTAAAATGACATCGACAAAAAGTTATCGAAAAGACAACATTTTGCTGAGCTCTAAAAGACAACATGTTTCAGACAACATTATGTCATCTTTCTGACTTTTATGCCGAACGGGGGTGCAGTGCATGTGACGAGATGAAGCCGACGTCAATATCAAAATTCAAAGCCTTTAAAAGGCAACGCGACTGTGAAATTAGTTGGCTATTCAATCGGCGGAGGGCGTGATGAGGCGAGATTTTCATGCTCGTCACGATACCTTTACACTGTACGATTATTTTCATGATATTATTCAATAAAAACCCGAACCGATTATCCGACACGACGTCGTACGGGTGGGCTATGCAAATATAAAGTTATATACCGACATTAAAAGTATTTTTATGTTTGAATATTTAATAGTTTCGGAGTTTATCTCAAACATACAAAGAGACACAACAACGGACCTACGTTAAAGTACCTACTAGTATGTTTGTACTAAGCCATGCCGTTCTAATTAATGCAGGCTCAGTTTTGCAGCAGTTACTTATCCTAAAAGAAGAAGTGTATTAAAAACCAGAAATAAGATATACAATTGCAATAAAAAAAAAGTTTAATATTTTAAATCGTATCTTACAAAAGTCATCATAAGCTTGAGGCCATGTTATTCAAATTTCGATTTAATATGTGCGGATTAGAGGCGTTTAGAGGTGATTTTGTCGTGGACTTTCTTATGGGATAGGGTATCAGACCGTACCGGTGGTTAATATACGTGGATGTTTGCTCGATATGTGCCAATAGCTCGATGCGTTTGTTAATGTAAAATCATTCAGCTTTCATACGTCGATACTGCCTTTTGATTTAATGTCTTTGAGCTCTCAGTCTCTACGGCAATAGAGTTACGGATCTATTTCTCAGAATGTTATCAGGAATTCAATATTCGGATATTCTCATGCAAACTTGATACTGTCTTTAATGTGAATTTGTGCTATATGGAATATATTTAATGGAAGGATTTTGTTTAGTGAAGTATGAGTAAGAACTCTATGGTAAAAGGTAAAGTGTTTGTATACTTCTAAAGAAGGTCGAACTGGTCACTAAGAATGTTGCAAAGTAAATTAAAAAAGAAAGAAAAAATAGGTAAGAATCAAGCTGTGAAATAATTATGTTGTAATGTAAAAAGACATGTAGAGTATTGTTAATGGATTTAAGTCTATTATTATTACTCAAAACCTTAATTAATTTTACAAGTAAAATTATTATTACCAAAACAAAATCTTCCAGCATCAAAGTTAGACAAATTAATAAGTTCGAAAACAAACTTATTCTTAGTATTTAGAGTATACAGAATTATATAAGTTTCCAGTGGCTGTAAGCAATACAAATACGTTAATCTAAATGATGTACAAATCTGCTAAAACGCTACTATAGTTACCCAACTTGAGGAGCCCTTTGAGAGCAGCGGTCGCGAGACTTGCAAAACATACCTATTCTGGATATAAAGAAACGAGATTACTGTTTTGAAAACAACAAATATAAAATATACATGGCTCACTGTTGACCAGTCCCCGTGAAGGACTATAATAACACTAGCTGTCGCCCCCAACTCTGTCCGAGCAGAATTAAAAAAAGTTAATTAGTAGTCTATGTGTTCTTCCAGATTATGTTCAAAATGCATGCCAATTCTCAGCGAGATCCATGCATCCGTTCTGGAGATACCTAGTAACAATCCATCCATACATCCAAACATTCATTTATATTATTATTATTAGTATGATTTAATGTATTATTATGTTACTTGTTCAGTTTATTAAATCACTAATATTTTATGTAACTTTAAAAATAATATGACTCAGATCCAAAGATGAAGTTATTACAACCACTTTACACTGTTTTTTTTTTTGTAATCATCTTTTATACAGTGAGTTTAAATATGAGTTAATAGATAAGTGGAGAGGAATTTGGTCATTTATTACACTGATTGTTGTAAATAAATAAATACGTTAAAATATTCAAATATTCCAAGTTTGAGTTTGTAACGCTTCAATATCGTTTGCCAGAATAACAACCAAGTTTTACTTAAGCAAATTGTTAAACTAATATATAAATTCGACGAAAGTCAGTGGTTTCCATTCGCCTCTCTGTAAAGTTGCTGTGTTCAATTTAATTTAATCGGGTTACAGCTAATTTGTTCCAATGAGATGTTAGTTTGCGGGTATCGGCGATAACTTATCGGCCTCCTTTGTGGCTGGCGGCACTGGAATCTCATAATAATACTGTTAGTGAACTCAAATTATATATTAGTTTAAATTGTTGCTGAGATAGATTTTATTGAAGCTTAATGTATGTACAAAATGTTAATACTAAAAAGTTACATGTACAAAATATAGATGTGTATAGGTTAGTTGTAGAGCGACGGTGGCTCAGGGGTTAAGCATTTGACTTGCAATCTGCAGGTCCTGGGTTCGAATCCCGCCATGTACCAATGTGATTTTCGATTATTGATTTACATATGTACATTTATCCGACGTTCTTACGGTGAAAGAAAACATCGTGCTGCACATATCTGAGAAGAAATTCAATGATATGTGTGAAGTCAACCAACCTGCACTTGGCCAGCGTGGTTGACTATGGCCTAGTCATCCCTAACTTGGGGTAGGCTCCGAGCCCTTCTGTGGGGACGTATAGTTAGCTAATGATGATGATAGGTTAGTAGCGATAAAAATATCAACAATATAATGAAATTATAAAAAAAGTCGATATAATAATCAAAAGTTCTAGTTTACTAATAGAATTCCTAAATAGAAATTGTACCTGTTTATGTAATTACTTTAATTAATATCAAAGATAAATTATTAAGGTACATTTTCTACCACTTTGTAGATTAATTATTCGAAGGTCAATTAACTTTAAAAAAAAACGTTAAAAAAGGTTCACTTTATAAGAGAAGAACTCTTTAATTTATGTAAACGATTTTTTAAAGCTCACGTACGTTTTAATGCAAAAGCTTTTCATCCTTAAGTAATGCTTTTACCCGGAAATGGGTATCCAGTATTATATCATAAATTTAAAGCACGGCGCTACGTTCAGCTTTGCTTTGTAGCCATATTTGATCTCCGTTTATACCGTAATATGAAAATAAGCTCGAATTCATGAGTTTGCCCACAAATTCGTACCACGGCCATAGTTAAGTAAACAACCACAGCCACGTAGCGTATTTGCTTTTAATTAGTTGCCAGTAGCATTTGAACCGACCGTTCGTACATTCGACTAATGTACGTTAACTTGAACACATCAGACCTTTTTTTTCTCATATTTTTCATTACGTGAACGTCAAGCTATTTACCTCGATATGAAAAAAACACGTTATGTTCAATAAGTTAATCTACATTTCAACATATGTTACAATATCAAATTGTTTCTTAGTTAATATTATGAATAGGAAACGTTTGTTTGTTTGCTCCTAAACCATAGAAACGATTTGAATAATTCTTTAACTGTTGGGAAGCTTCATTATCCCTGAGTGTGATAGGCTAGATTATTACTAGATTTTTTTAATTCCATTTGGACGAAGTCAAGGGTAAATGCTAGTCATTTATAAATGAAAAGAATACTTGCTTCTTAATGTCTCCGGTTATAAAGATTAAAAATATCCACTAACGAAATGCACAGTTCAAGTCGCTTGAAAATATTTTAAGAAACAGTTCATGATAAATGCAAATATTGAGATGAATTATGCATCTGCAGTCGCATTTCAAAAGTTTTATAGTCGCTTCTTCACAAGATTTACACTTCCTTGTTTTAATGGTACATAAATGTCATTTTTTTGTAGCGAAATAAAGCTGACAAACTGGCACAACGTCATCGGACGTTGCTTGTTGGATTAGTTAATTAAAGGACTTTGTGGGAAGTTGAATGGCACAGGAAGCGAGTATGTCCTTCACTGTAAAAACTACTGCCACGATTTAAAATTAACAAGATTAACGAATGTGAAATTACAACCATTAAACTTTATAGATAAAAAATATATTAAGAAATCCACAGTAAATTTTTTAAAGATAATGATTTAAAATATTTACTACTTTATCTTACTAATATTAAAAATGTAAAATTTTAGATGCATGGTTTAGATTCAGAACAGCTCAACGGATCTCGATTAAATTTAGCATGTTTAGAACATTGTCTGGAAGAATACATAGGCTACTAATTTAGTTTTTTTTTTAAATTCCACGAGAACGAAGTGGCGGTCGGCAGCTAGTATGTAAATTACAACTAAAGCAAGTTATTTGAGTAAAAACAAATTTCATTTGTTTATGAAGTAAACAAAAAATATGTATCTTATTTTAGTGAGCGCTCAAAATCCTGCGTAAAAAATACAAAATTCTGATACTGGTATTCCATCAATGCCTCGAGCGTTTTCTTTTTTATTATGCTAAGAAGATAATTTCAATTTTGGAAGGTATACTTTAGATATTAGATACTTTGTTTTTACCGTGGACATTTTACTAAACTGCACTTAACCGCGCTAATACTAAAAATGTACAGTTAAATAAAGTTATTCTCTGTTAAAACGGTTTTCTATTATTCCAGGAATTTGTAAAATCAGTGCAGTAGTTTTCTAGTTATTCCGGATCAAACAACTAAATGTTTTCTATTTCTAACTCTAGGAATTGAGTTCGAACGATTAAAGTTAACAAACATGTTCCAAACTTTAATATAGTAACATCGGTTCACACACAATGACTGACAGTGAGTTTTCACTGTCAGTCATGACTGTCATCATTTTTATCGGTGTTCCAGCAGCAGAAACCTACGTTTAACAGTAATAGATAATATTAGTACAGTTTTAGTTAATTGTTTATTGTTTTAGTAATTTATAACCAGTACATTACAGTTGATATATCGAATGCGCTAAGTTTTATAGCTCCGTTGTCACATAACTACGCTGAACTGAGGGCAGTAAATTGTAACTTGGATTGTTAAATTTTAATCGACCAGTTAACTCGGCATTTGGCTACGACGCGACGTAATCTGCCAAATGTTCAGTTTAATTTTGTTAATTGAAAATAAACTGATTAATGTTACTTCTTACTAGCTAATAACAATTGCTTTAATAAACTTTGTGTAATAAAATAAATCGGTTTTGATAATTCATATACATTTGTGCTCTGGTAAGTATAGAAGATGACATTCAAAGGTAGATGATATTTATTACGATAGATTTTTAGCGTCACAGGGTCGGTGGTCGGTGACATTTTACTTGTAATCTGCAGGTCCAGGGTTCGAATCCTGCTATTTATCAATGTGTTTATCGATTTACATATGTACATTTCTACGACGTTCTTACGGTAAAGGAAAACATCATGATACACAACCAGCCCGCTATGTGCTAGCGTGGTTAGCTATGGCCTAGTTAACCCTAACTTAGGATAGCCTCCGAGCCTCTTAGTGGGGACGTATATTGCACTGATGATGATGATTTTTTAGCGCGTGAATCTGTAGTAGTGTTACCTGTTAAATAATAATAAACATTTGTTATTCAAATAGAAAATGTTCGCTTTTTTATATCAAAAGGTGGAAAACGACCAAACGGCCACCTGAATTCGCTGAAATAGTGAGGCGACCGTTGCCCATAGACATCAGCAAATGCAGATGCGTTGCCTACCTTTAATAAAAGGAGAAGGGGACACGCGAAGAGGATATTTTCCCCTTCTATGCGTCCCCTATTCCGCCAAATCCACATCCTATTAGGAAAACATGGGAAGGGAAAGAGTATTAAAATTATTCTCTTTATATTAATGTAACTAAATGTACTAATAATTCACGAAAGAGCTAAAAAGTGTTGGTTAAACATTTATTTGCAAATAGACAATTCATACACGAATAACAATAGCCCAGTATTTGCGAAATGAATTATAGTGATGGAGGTGTATTTGTTGTTCGCGGCATATTTATCTCGCAAACAGTTAGCGGCGATTATCGGGACAGTTAAGATAGATTTATCTTGACAATAAAAGTAAACACAGGCCGCTCTCAACCGCGCCCCATTGCTAAGAGGGATTCCCTGTTCATTGCGGATTAAAATACAAGCGGACAGCGATTTAAACTGTTTAAATTTTTTGATAAAACAATTAAAATAACACTGACACGGGTAACACTCACGCCCAAATTCAGTTGACGACACCGACTAGTTTCGATTTCGGTGATACTTCCTCAGGGCAAGTGCTTATATATTGCGACAGTATTCGCGGGTGCCTGACACCACGCATTTGAGAACGATTTGGTTAAAATTTACGATGGGTTTCTACTGTTAAAAAACTTGTACTTTATCATCTCTTTCATGTCTATTAACACAGCTGAGACCACAGTATTTTTTAATAAAACTTTTACTTCAGTGGAATTTAACATTGGTGACAGTTTTGCGAAGCAACTACTAAACTACAAATTGATTCAGTATTTTATTCGTTTCATTTGGCAAACATTCAGTATTTGCCAAACTTAAGATCAATTTGTCATTGTACAAATGATTATAAAATTTAATAATTCAAGTAATAAGGATGTGACTATCAGATTTTTTTATATTGCTAGTCGAACAAACGCCCAAGTTTAAATATTGGGCCATCCGTGTATTAGTTGATGGGAGGGTCAGAGGTTTGGCCGAAATGTTTTCAACTTACGCCTTGAGAGCTCAAACGCTTTGATTGTCAGAAGAAAATGGAATGGACCGGAAGCTAAGAGGAGAAAAAGAAATTTGCCCCATTGAGCAAATTATTTGGTACCCTCGCTCTGTTTATACCCGGCTTTGATAACTTATAATGGGATTGTTACCTGTTTTCTATATAAGTTTATTTTAGAAATAACCTATAAATTATTTTTTACACAATATCTATGAAACATATTTTGGTGTCTTTTATTATGAGCTTTGACAGACTAACTAACGAAATCTTTGCGTTGCGTTGATGACTAGGTGAAGTTTAACGTTGCTAAATTATCTAATGCGATAAAGGTATTGTAAAAAAAACTTAAACTAACTTATACATATTAGAGCCTTTCTAGTATAAAATTTTACATAAGATTTTAAGACGTTCATCCGCAAAACCAGCAAGGATTTCTTTGAATATTGTTGTTTTTAACATTAGGTTATCATAATAGCGAATCTAAAAACAACATAAATACAAAAAACTTCTTTGTACGGTTATGATATCATCAGATGATATTCAGTTGGCGATAAGAAAAGATTTGAGATCTCCTTCGCTATGAAAATGAATTCACCGCTCCTTACCTAGCCTCGGGAAGGTATAAAACAGTTGGCTTACAGGGTGGACTGACTGTATAGTTTGTGGCCATTAAACACACTATAGCTTAAAGATTCTTATTTGAACATACTTTTTTAACGTACATAGGGAAAATGTATTCTGAATACATCGCATGACATAAAACAAACACACAAATGTACAATATTTTGATTTAAAACATTTTGAGTGTATTTCCTCATCATTAAAACTTTTTTTCTAGTCAATATTTTGCGAATTTATCGCTGGTTTCGTGGCCACAAATCCTTAAACTTACAACTAGCGCTTCCACTGCGGCCATCGCCGGGACTATAAAACTGTGCCGTAATAAAACGGCTCCCTTTAGCCGCATGCATACATCTGTAATGACATGTACGCAGTCCATCGAGTCCTCACTATCGTCACTTGATCAGGATTCACTAAGGAAATGCTCAATGGATCGTGTCCACGAAAACGGCTGTATATTAAAGGTTAAGAACTTTTTTATAGTTTCAGCAGCTCGTTAGGGAGGTTGGAAAATATTTGATGACGTTATAGAAGTACTTTTATGAGTTTGGTCGACGTCGTTCAGCGGCCTATTGTTTTGAAGCAGCGTTGTTTGTTTTAATATAATATAATAAATCCTTATGTACGATGTTGTTATTCCCAGATGATCACGTAGCTTGCATAACGTAAAATTTTCATATTAAAAATAATGTCCAGTGATTATGATGTACACATTCTTAAAGAATCCTAAATTCCTTAAGCTTAAGGAAATAGTACGTAAGCCACTAAACAATATAAAGACTCATACGAATTCTACACTTCGTAGAGGTATCGTTAAGCCATCCATGACGTCACAAGCACGTGTATTCACAGCTTATTAGGTTTATCATTTGTTCAAGTAAAAACAAATCGTCTAAATTGCTTACACAAGCCGTGCTGTAGACACATGTAAATTGCGAACAAACAGAGGGACACCAACTAGGTGCTAAATAAATATATCGTCCCGGCTGCGGCGGCTGTCGCGTAAGAAACAGAATCCCTTGTTACCAGTCGGATAGAATCGCTAAACAAAAGACAAGCACGCAACACTTTCTTGTACGGACTGGAAATAAAGAGAGATTAAAAGTAAAGACAGGAACTCTGCAACAGGGTTGTCGACTTACATATTTTAAAAAAGGTAAGTAGTAAATAAAATAGCATAAAAATAAAAATAAAACTGTACAGGAATTTAGGCCTCCATTTGTACTTTTAATATCTTAGGTCAAAAACTGTTGAAAATCAGACGTATTCGTAAATTAACTTATTATCCTATAATATATTCTGTGTACTGTTTGTAAATGCACAGAAGCATATTGTAGATAGATATTAAAATAAGGTAGATTTTAATTAATATTTTATACGTATTAAAGAAAATTGTAAACATATTTTTGTGTTTATAAATTTGACAACCCTAGAACCAAACAGTTCCGCCGACGTTGTACACTAGCGTTATTGAGACGTATTTTGTCGACGTTTAAACCTTCCAGTACCCGTAGAAAATTGCTCCAATAATTGGATTTATATATTATGTTCAGTATACCTCTAAAACAATATAGGTGTTAAGATATTAACTTTACAACGATGGAACAAATCTTTTAACTCTTGTACTGCATAAAATTAATTTCTCGTTTACTTAGCGTCTATAACTTTAACTTTCCAGTCTCACCTTTAAAAAACAAATTGTTTCGTCACATTTTTTATTACATATTTTACATCTATCTATATATATAAAAGAAAGTCGTGTTAGTTACACTATTTATAACTCAAGAACGGCTGAATCGATTTGACTGAAAATTGGTGGGCAGGTAGCTTAGAACCAGGAAACGGACATAGCATAATTTTTACCCCGTTTTCTATTTTTTTATTCCGCGCGGACAGAGTCGCGGGTAAAAGCTAGCATTACATATTTTGACAATGTTCAGAAGGTGGAAACTCACTGCAACTATCTATTTGACAATGTTAACATTATCTATATATATAAAAGAAAGTCGTGTTAGTTACACTATTTATAACTCAAGAACGGCTGAATCGATTTGACTGAAAATTGGTGGGCAGGTAGCTTAGAACCAGGAAACGGACATAGGATAATTTTTACCCCGTTTTCTATTTTTTTATTCCGCGCGGACAGAGTCGCGGGTAAAAGCTAGTATTACATATTTTGACAATGTTCCGAGGGTGTAAACTCACTACAACTATCTGTTTGACAACGTTAACATTATCTCGTTATAAAAATATTTATTCGGTACTTCCTGAAAGTGTTGATATACGATAATCAAAGAAAGAATCACAGAATATGTGAATATTATGTTCTAATATATGTTCTATGTTATTCTAATCTATGTACTATTATCGTAATAATTACATGGAACTTATTCAGCTTATATTTTTTTTATTAACAAACATAATTCTTTGAAAAAACGGTGTTAAAAGTTGTTAAGCAAGATTACAAATACCTTGCAATACATAGGTAAATAATATGACATAAAAATCTCAAGGTCAAATTTTTTTTGTATTTCGGTGCATCTGGTGTATTGTAGAGGGCGTGAGTGAGAACGTAATATGCATCGTCTGAAGCTAATGTAGTGATTTAACGCGTTTTGCATGTCATGAGTCAGTCACCGCCGCGTCTGGACTACCCCTCCCCTTCCAGACCAGTCTCTTCCCCCCGACTTGGTGAAACATCAGGTATACATATTTTATACTGTTTTTTGGTCATCGAAATATTTAAAAGGTTTTACTTACTTTATAAAAAGAAGATAGACTTATATGTTTTGTAAATAAAAATGCAACGCTAGTATTAAAAAATACCTAATATACTGAATTAGTTAAAGACATTTCGTATAATTGCATTTGATACTAACGGTCGCCCGCGACTTCGTCAACGCAGAATTGAATAAAAAAGTAACTTATAACATTTCCGGTATAATCTTGTCGAAATCGGTCCAGCCGTTTCAGAGATTATCCGGAACAAAAATACAACACAAAATTTTTTTTTTTTTGACATATGATTTTTTCGGTATAACAAACAGACTCTTCAATTTTATTAATATGCACAGTTTTTAAATTTACAAGAAGTAGATACATTAAACGTTCCCAACACCCGGACGTAAGATGACACACTTACTCAAGAGCGATGGGTATTTATTTACATTACACGTGCAAATTTAAGAAGTAATACATCTCCCCGGCCTTGACACCGCACAGATTCAAACAAGTGTCGGCATTAAATCATACACGTCAGGATTGCGAAAGTTAAAAAATATTTTGGAAATTCGAAATCTTATACCTATTGCTTACGAAGAAATTTGACATTAATAACAACTTTTTAGTCCTGATAACAATCTCATTCACACACAAAGAAGCTCCTTACGCGATACCCACGTACAGAAAGGCATCATAGAAAGATAAAGCTTATATGTTCTTAATATATACATTTATATGTTACTAATATTATAAATGCGAATGTTTGGATGGATGGATAGATGGATGTTTGTTTGAAGGTATCTCAAGAACGGCATAACGGATGTTGATGAAGTTTGGCACAGACGTAGAACATGATCTGGAAGAATACATAAGCTACTTGTTGCGTTTTTTTTAATTCCGTGCGGACGGAGTCGCGGGTGACAGCTAGTACATTAATAAAGTTGAAGTGTCGGTATATAATGTCGAAAAAAAAAACAATTTCTTAAATCTCTAAAAGTCTGTCTATATGTCTGTTTGTTTCGGGTAATCTCCCGAACGGTTGGACCGATTTCGAGAAGGTAGCTGATGAAACCGGGCATAATAGGCATATTTGATTTAATTCTGAGCTGACGAATAGACGATAGAAAATAATCAATAAACATTCAAAGCTTTGAAATATTAAATTGACATTATTCTAAACACCGTTAAAAGGTTTCAATTATATAAGGATTTATTTATCTAATATATAAAATTCTCGTGTCACAGTTTTCGTCACCGTACGGCTTGACCGATTCTCATGAAATTTTGTGAGCATATTCAGTAGGTCTGAGAATCGGCCAAAATCTATTTTTCATTTTTTTTTCTTTTTAACTGCGCGCGGACTGAGGCGCGGGCGACAGCTAGTTTATTTATATATGTAAGTATGTACACCTAACAAATTATATTTAAATTATAAAACATCCGATCCTTTCAAAATGCAGGTAGTATTTATCGTTCACACAGACATATCGGCTAACACACAGGAGCTTTGTTTCTGTAATTAAATTCGATATGTCTGGAAGCTTGCGGAGCGCCGAGTGTTCCAGTCGAGCACAACCACACTACAATAGATAGTGTACGTATCCGATCTCTTGTGTATCAAAATGACGTTAGTAATTAATGGTACTACTTTATAATGTGAAGCAAACAACAGGCTACACTACTAATTATACTATTACTACACTAATGTCGGGAACTATAAAAAATTTTTGAATGTCTAGAACACAGTTATTTTAAATCTTTCCTCTGAAAAGAATTACTAGCATCTTTTTTATATGATCGGATTTTAATTTTTATTGATATTCAATCTAATATATAAAATTCTCGTGTCACAGTTTTCGTTCCCGTACTCCTTCGAAACGGCTTGACCGATTCTCATGAAATTTTGTGAGCATATTGAGTATGTCTGAGAATCGGCCAACATCTATTTTTCATACACCTATTAAGTTTTTTTTTAACTGCGCGCGGACGGAGTCGCGGGCGACAGCTTGTCTTATATATAAAATTCTCGTGTAACGGGGTTCGAACTTGAACTCCTCCGAAACGGCTTGACCGATTCTCATGAAATTTTGTGAGCATATTCAGTAGGTCTAAGAATCGGCCAACATCTATTTTTCATAACCCCCCCCCCATTTAGTGTTTTTTTTAACTGCGTGCGGACGGAGTCGTGCGACAGCTAGTGATTAATAAAAATAGTATTGACATCACTTTAATAGTAGAATATTAAGATACTCATGTTTTAAAATAAACCCTGTGAATAGAAACTGCAAGAATGAGACAAAGATTCAATCTCTGATTGAATACCATTCAACGTGACTTTATCATTTGCAATCCAATATAGCTTAGATGCAGACGTATCGGTTCCCATTCCGTTGATAATCTCACGGTAGACGAGACGTCAAAGCTCCTTCGAATATCTCTGAATAGTTCGACTTGTATGTACATTCAGTATTGCTCGAATATACGCACGCATTGGGTTCTAACTGTATGCTTGAATATAGGCTGCAAGGATTTGAAATTTAACGTCTCAAAAATTAAAAAAGTACTTATTTTGTCTGCAAACGATATCAATAAATTTAACACAATGTTAGCAGACAGTCAACAGGCATTTAGTACTAAAAACAAAGTAGAACTTACATTCAAACTCTTTATCAAAGTACATTAAGAAAAAAAGTAAACATTTTACGTTGAAAATTCAACTAATGAATTGAGTAAGTTATAACCTACATTTAACTAATGTAGACCAATGGAAGACAAAAACAAAAGACGTTACAAGCTACATTTGTTGGATAAATAAACACAGACGTAATAAAACTGAGCGCACATCAAAGGTCAAAACGCGACAACCCTATTTTCACATACGCATAAACATTTCTGCTTCAATTTGAAACCTTATTACTATTACAATAAGGGTTATCATAATTAATTTATTGGCAAATATATGATATGAAATTCAGTAATTCTGGCATCACATTGTCGCTGACCTTGTAGTCGTATAAGTTTTAATTTACGCAGATTATCCCGACATTAATACCTATTTACATTCTATGGCAGATATTTTTTTTTTTGTTAAAATTAAGACCTATGAAAAAGGTCGGTTGTTTTATTCCCTTGTGTTATTTAAATTTTTGCTAAATTACAATACGTGAGAGACGACTAAAGGTCTAAATTTTCATACGCACATTATTATATCACGTAACCAAGATAAATTAACTTAATAACAACAATTAAGAAAATATTATGTACAATAAGCTATTTAAATAATACTCTTGATGCTATATTTTAACAAAACGATGACAACTTGAACCATGAAATAAAATAATACAAAGAATGAAAGATGAAAAAAACTTGAGAGGTGTCAAGGGACACCCGGATGGAACGAAGTTCCTTTCGATTAATTAGTGAAGGAACCGATGTTTATTCTATGCATAAAAAACTTAAGTCTTCACAAGAAGTACATTTTATTTCTACGAATTTTCGTTATATATTGTCACGTCGTTGCCATGGTGAAGTACCGCTCATTCGTCGTTAACATACTTACTATAGCAAAAAGTGTCGTGACAACTTTTCGTAAGAATTTTTTCCGTCTAGCCCCCTTTCACAACGCGCGATAAGGAACTTCGTTCCAAAATTGTTGATTACATAATCTCTTCTAGAAGACGTGTCGTTCTTCCAATAATTGGTGGCAGTCTTCTAGTCTTTTATTTATTAAAGACATCGTCTTCGTTGTAGCAACCTGATGTGCAAAGAACATACGTATTACGTTTTAAAGATTGTTCAAACAATGACAACACAATACCGCAGCTCCGTAGTACGCTGACTCAACCGCAGCTGCCTAATGAGTGAAATTAAAATACATTTTACGCGGTTGTGATATAAATGGAATAAAGTTGAGTATTTAATCCTTAAACGTATAAGGGCTCCGCATATCATTTAAACTAATTGATGTTTAAACTTATATAGTAATTGATAGTAAATAAACAAGGTTCACGTGTTGCTTATGATCGTAAACAAGCATTACTTAAAAATTAATAAGCCTGACTCATTGTTCCCTATAAATTCAATCAATCTTTAAATCAGGCGAGTTTTTTTAGTCTACAGAAAATTATAATTTCACGGATCACGGAAAATCTTGTACTTCAAGCAAATGCGTAAACTTTGTAAGTAATGAAATAATATAGAGTATTCAAAGTGGTCTGTTAGTGAAGAGATTCACGCACACTGTCAGTTCTGAAAATCCAACTCATTAATTGCAACTTGAAATGTTAAAACGTCAACAGGTCCCTCGTAAACATAGTAGTGCAACCGATCCCTAATTTGTCCGTCTGCCTGTCTGCTCGTCTGGGGACACAATAACGCCGTAATTGCATCGCATAATTAATACGTGAATGAGTCACGCACTTTCGAAGACTCTTTGTTTCTTTGTAACATAACTCGTCACTTTAATTTATGGGATATGTGAACATAAATACACGGAAGAGCTGGAAAACAAAGGGCTGGCAATTTAACTATTCATTTCTTTTAGTGTTGTATGCTTGTTGATAATGTTATGAATAATAATTATTTGTTTGCTAAGTACACTTGCGAACAACTGCGTTATAACATGTGTTGATTTGTTTAACGCAATTGTATTTAACTGTACATTTTCAATTCGTTTCCTACTTCAAGAAGCATAAAAGTGCTTACGTCAGTTCTTAGATTATTGAGGTGTGCTGATCTTTATATTATTAACAGTGGTAGACCCCAGCAACAACAACAACAACAGTTCCACGAATTGGCCGGCTCGCCCGGTGAAATACCACGACCACACAGAAGACTGGCGTGAAGTGGAACGTTCCACGTTTCGTCTGATGAGTGTGGTGCCGGAGGCCTAATTTTAGTCCTCTTTCCCTTCCCATCCTTTCCTTATAAGAATGGGAAAAGGGAGTTGGATTTGATGGAGGAGGAGATGCATTGAAAGGTTAAATATTCTCTTTTTGTGCGTTTCCTCCTTCGTCGATTGGATGTAGGCAACGCATCCGTAATTGCGAATGTCTATGGGCAGCGGTCGCTTCGCCATTTCGGCGTATTCATATGGCCGCTTGCTTGTTTGCCACCTTGTAATATAAAAAAAAATATGGCATCATCAATACCGACAGGAGTTTTCGTACGGAGTTTTAAATTGTCAAAATCTCGATGTCTTTAAATAAAGATTTGTGAAATTAAGAAGCAAAGACAACCAAAATTTAATGGTATTTCTGAAACAATAAAATACCAAGCTTATTACTGCAAATAAATACAATCTGCTTTGCAGTGTTTCGTTTGGATTATTCAATGTCGTTCACAATGTTATTTTTGGTATATACTTTATTCAGTAAAATATTTATTAACATTCAACGATTGCTGTCTTTTACTGCCGTATGTGATCCGTTTAAATAGGTTTATAATTTGATTAAAAATTATAGTTTTTCAGCTATAACAATAGGTTAAAGTTTTACAGTGTTCACTTTTGTATAAGAACCCACAGTCAGATAGACTCGGTATAAATATTTGTTCTCTTATTTAAGTTGATAGGGTTTTTCTCGTTTTTTTTTTTTATATCATAAGGCAGCCATCTGAATTCCCCAAAAAAGCGAAGCGACCGCTACCCATAGACATCCGCAGTTTCAGAATAGGAAAAGCATGGGAAGGGGAAAGATTCACTTTCTGTGAGTCTTCCGTCAAATCCACTTCCCCTTTCCAATCCTTATAAGAAAAAAGTGGGTAGGAAAAGTGGACTAAAATTATTTAGGACTAAATAAGGAGAGATTTTTAATGTTCGGATGTTTAGAGATAATTTAAATTGTGTTTGAAGCTTGAGAGAATATTTATTAAGGAAGGCGTAAACAAAATCCCGTTCCCTTAACTTGACGCGTCATACATCACTGAAGAGTTTTCCGTCTAAACACAATTTCCACCCGATGAGGCCTGTATAAACATTCATAAGCATCCAATGTGCCAAGTGAACTGTGTAACAGGTCGTCTGGGCGTCGCCGGGGTGAACGGCTAGTGTAGAATAGGCCCTGGCGGGTCAGTCACTCCCGCCGAACGGACACACGCACGCCTACGATGCTGAATAATTTTAAGAGATAATGTAACATTTGATTGGACATCGCTTATCGGATCGCCTGTAATTTATTAAACTGACAACATATTTCTATATGTCGCGTGTGATACATAAATTAATAGTGCGACAAACTTTTCTGGCCCAGTAAAAGAGTCGCTGCTATTGTGGTTAATTCTTTCAGAAAATGTCAAGTCCACTTAGGCATAGAAAATGATACACAAGACAAGTTAATAAGACATGGATCTTGTGATATTGTTTTGGTATTTCAGATGGCCGCTAATAAGTTATCCGCCAAAGATGACTACGAAAAACAGGTTATTCGCGATGCTTTGTCTAAGGGCTCTGATCTCATATCACCATCATGTAACGTGTAATCGTACAAAACAATGGATATCATATCATGACGTTATCTTCATGTCAGAATATATCACGATTTCTCGGTATTGCAGCCTTGTATTATGTAGGGCATATTTAAACGATTTGCTTCCTTTGTTCGGTTCTGAATACCGGACAAAACTAATTTCCGAAGGTAAGAGCATATTAAAACATTCAAATAATTAAAATTAAATATTTTACTGCAATTAATAAAATATGTATATATAAATGTTAGTTATCTATTTTACTGGAATGAAATCGTCTCTTTGTTTCAATTCGCTAGTTAAACAAATGACAAAGTTTTGTTCATAAATCAATTTACATGTTAGCCATCCTTTGCGACAATGTGTCCGTAGTCCACACCTACCGAAACTCCTAGACAGACAAATGAATTCACAAGTTCTTGTAACTTGAACTCCTCTCTATTTTACACTTTCGCTTGATAGAGTTGGGCGTCTTGATTTTAAATTCGAGTACACTACAACCATCATTGAAGTAGCTATCAAATTTAATTTAAATTTAAGCATGAAGAGTTTTTTGGATCTTGCGATATTTTTAAGTAAAAATTCGTTGTAAAACTTCGTGTTGTAGTTCGAACTTGTCAAATTCTAACCACATACAAGTAGTCAATAATACTTATATAATCAAATATTGAAATACTGGTAGGGCTCTAGTTTATAGAGATTTAAATAATAAAAAAAATCTTTACAACTACTCGTATAAATTGAATCTCTAAGATTTACATTCCGGTCTTATACCTATTCTTTATATAAACTAATTAAGGTAATGCTTGCTTGATAAAGAAATAAACTATTTGAAGTAATCATTATCCATAAACGAAGTCGCGGGAACTAATTAGTCTATATTAAATGAGCGCTCTGCACCATTGCATGAAATGTAATTGCTCGATTCTGTTAGTTCGCTTTGAGAGACGACTGCTGTTAACTATGAACAAATATTTTAATGCAGCTCCGTAATGGTACGGTATAAAGCACAATAATAACTTTAATATTATAATAAAATGAAATGGCGTCGGTAAGAGCAATTTTAATGCATATAAATTCACTGGATACTACTTGCGTTTCCACGCTTTAATTGTAACCGGTGCAGGACACTTGATATGTTTTAAATTTTATATTTTTATGACGCAATCTACTTGGTTAAGTTCGTTTTTGTAACTCTATGTCTCTTGGATTTTAAATATAGTTTCAAAAGCTACAAAAATTAATTTAAAAACGTCATAACACGAAATATTCTTACATCTAAAATAAGTTCGGTATAATTTATCGACTCACTACTAACGAATCCTTTTGTTGTAGTTACAGTTTTTTTTTATTAATTCAATCAATAAAATCGTGTTACTTATTCAATAACGTGTCAGTTCTGTCTGATCATTGTCCTTTTCACCTTCAGTTTTTATATAGTCACAAGAAATAAATTTCGAGGCGTAGATCCGTTCAAATTGACTTGTTACTTTGACATTGTCATAAAAACGTTGCCCTTGTGATTCATTTAACTTTGGTGCGCAATTAACTTTATCGAAAAGTAATTACTCTAAAACAAATTAATGTTACTTCCATTTTCTTTGTGTTTGTGATGTTTAATTTTATGAGAGGAATAAACTTGCGCAGGAGTTTCCGGAATTAACGCGGCCTCAAGGCTGACCGCTGCATTTAGTATGCAGATGCTGCAAAATAATTTTATACTGTATTGTTATGACAATACTACAAGCCGATAATATCAATATAGTAACGATCCGATCCGAGGGCGCCCTCTACCTTAATAATTATGACATCTCAAATGTCCTAAAAGTATGAAAACTTTCTAGACCAGAGATTTCCAAACTTATTTTCTCGTAGAACCCTTGCAAACTTTTTGGAGTAATACAGTAAAGTCTATGTATTTTGCCGCAGTGAAAGCACATCTTTGTATTGTTTTATTTCTCAAATATCATATTTGTTCATTATAAGTAAGTGAAATAATGTACCAGATATTTTTTTTTTAATATTACAAGGTGGCAAACGAGCAAGCGGCCATATGTATTCGCCGAAATGGCAAAGTGAACGCTGCCCATTGACATCCACAATTGCAGATGCGTTGCCTATCCTCAATCGACGAAGGAGGAGACGCACAAAAAGAGAATATTTAACCTTCCTATGCATCTCCTCCTCCATCAAATCCACCTCCCCTTCCCATCCTTTCCTTATAAGAAAAGGGGTGGGAAGGGAAAGAGGAAAAATTAGGGCTCCGGCACCACACTCATCAGACGAAACGCGGAATTACTTCCACTTCACGCCAGTCTTCTGTATGGTCGTGGTATTTCACCGGGCGAGTCGGCCAATTCGTGCAACTGATGTTGTTGCTGGCGTCTAACACTGTCAAAATCAAATCTATAGGAAATTGAGTACACATAAAATTTCAGTATAGGAAATTATAAGTCGTTCGATATTCCATAAGTCATTTTTCCTTAATAGCAGCTATATAAAAAGTAAATTTACTCGACCTTCGAGTTAAATAGTCGAAGTAAATTTCTATATGTTCTGAAAACATTAAATCATCGCAGTTCTTGGATTTCCTTAGCTTATTTTGATATTGATTAATATAGTTTTATGGGTGTAAATACATTATCTGCGGTTATACTGAACCTTGGTTTGTGTACAGTTAATAAATTAACCTTGCTATACAAACAAACAGTCATAACTGAAGACTACGTGCGTAGGACGAACAGACGCATCCTGACTCACGTCTTCCGCGTATGACTTGCAGCGATGCACTCATACGGCTGAGGACACACCGGGATTACATATTATAGACCGGAATTAATTTGTTTTTAATTATAAATAACTAGCTTTTACCCGCGACTCCGTCCGCGCGGAATAAAAAATAGAAAACGGGGTAAAAATTATCCTATGTCCTTTTCCTGGTTCTAAGCTACCTGCCCACCAATTTTCAGTCAAATCGATTCAGCCGTTCTTAAGTTATAAATGGTGTAACTAACACAACTTTCTTTTATATATATAGATATGGTGTCGCCTGCAATTCCGTCCTCGAGGAATTAAAAAAAAGACTTAATTAGTAGCCTATGTATTTTTGCATACTATGTTCTAGATCTATGCTAAATTTCAGCGAGATCCATGCAGCCGTTCTGGAGATACATTCTAAGAAACATCCAACCAATCATCCATCCAAAGACCCTAACATTCATATTTATAATATAAGTAAGATTACGTGCCAATCAAAGATATCAATTGATAAATGAACTGTTATAATTATAACATGAATAAGAAATTAATTCATTGGAAATTATAGTATAGAAAATAATCTAAGTAAAAGATTAATTTATCTAGACATTCTATTAATGCTAAATATAATTTTATAATTGACAATTTTCCTCGGTGTACTTCAGGCTTTATGGCTGTTGTAATAAAATGATAATGTGACCGGTAAAAGGTGCCAAGTTCATACAAAGCGACTGAACGTCAAAGAGAAATTCGAAAGTTCGACGACGTATTATTTTTTCACTCGGAGATATTACAATTTATAAAATGAGTTATATAAAGATGAAGTCCAAGTAAATAACATTATTATGTATGAAAGAAATTTGTTTAGATTTCATATTATTTACTTCAATAATGACATAGAGCATTTATATATCCAGTACAAGAAGGAGCTTCCCCTTTTTTTTTAGCCGACTTCAAAAAGAAGGAGGTTATCAATTCGACTGTATTTTTTTTATGTGTGTTACCTCGAAACTCCGCCCCTGGTGGTCCGATTATGATAAAAAATATTTTAATCGAAAGGAAGTGCTTTCAGATGGGTCCCATTTTTTTTTTTTTAAATAACTAGAAGACTAGTAGATTTTGAATTTAGCTGCAAAATTTGTTGCGAAAATTAGGGACAATTTTGCTTTCAGCGCTTACGTAGGCTAAACTATAGGACCTACATAAAAATGATGTATAGACGAATTTTAGCTCTTTAAATGTCCTAAATAAAAGTCCGCAATAGCATATATCTATCTTTTTGGTATATCAGTAAATAGTAAAGTAGTGGTAACATCTCATGAATACTCAAATAAAATCAAATTATACCAATAAACTTAATCGATTAATAACCAACATGGTTCCCATACTGATTATAAAACCCTTAAATTAATTAACTTCACACTATAATATGTTACAAGCTATGATATACTTTGAATAGGTCATTAAACAGCTAACATGGAAGTGATAAAAGTGGTCATTAAAGTACCAAATGTGATGGACTGCGCCCAATCAAAATGAATACAATAGCACAGAATTACTTCACCCTACAAATCAGTTTTACATCCATTTTCCTTTGTTACAATTTACGTTAACAATGCCTGTTTATAATGAACAAAATCAAACTTTAACTTGGAGATTATAAGATTCAAATTGCGTCGAACGGTGTGTGACACAAAGGGCCGTAAACGCAATGTATGGCAGTAAACTATGTGTGAAATGGAAGCCTAATTTCATTATGAACAAAACAATTATAGCCGGGACGAGTTCGAATTGGACTGATAGCTCGTTTTACGGCCCTTGAATTTATAGTGCGTATACATGTATTTTAAATATTGTAAGGAAATTTCAAAGTGATAGAGCTAGCAAAAGCATCAATACGCTATCTGTACGGAACTAAAAAGACAAATAAAACAAAATATGCGAAGCAACAGTTCTCTTAACGGGTATTCCACCAACAGTTCACTACACGTCTCCACAGAGGGGCTCGGAGCCTACCCTAAGTTTTAGGGGTGTCTAGGCCATAGTCAACAACGCTGGCCCAGTGCGCGTTGGTTGACTTCACACATATCATTGAATTTCTTCTCAGATATGTGCAGCATCACGATGTTTTCCTTCACCGTAAGAACGTCGGATAAATGTACATATGTAAATCGAAATTCGCGAAACACATATTTGTACATGGCGGGATTCGAACCCCTGAGCCACCGACGCTCTAACGGGCATTGGCAGTTTCAAGTACCAAGAGTAATGCCTGGTTTACATTATGGCAGTACAGTAGGATAGAAGCACTTGCCTTGCATTGTCTGACTTGTCTCAGTGGTGCCATTTAGAGTTTACCAGTTGTATGCCAGTGCTGATCTTGAGCGCTATTGTCCTACTGGCCTACTGGAATAATGTAAACTAAACATAAAGATGTTTAATTTCTTGAGATTAAGATACCTTCAATTCAAGAAATATCTCCTATAGTTTTAGAACGTTTAAGAATGTATCGGAAATAAAATTAAGAATATTGTCATAGCGAATTTACAGATGTTTATGCTGAATTTGCTAAGGCGGGATACCATGGTGCACAACGCACGTTCAAATGTGCTTTACGGTATTAACACAAAATTAGGTTAGTGTTATTTGGATCTATTTAACATCGAGTTTATAAATTATAGAGCATTGCACAGCTGTCTATAATTGTCGGCCGTTTATGTCGGTCCTAATCGCGTACAATGTAAACCTGCCTTAACTCTGTCTACCGTTTGTTATTCGTAGGCGATGCGATGCCGATTATCATAACGTGCAAAGTTTGCAAAACGTTCGCGCCTCGGAAGCGGATCTGTTTCGTATTATCTTCGTTTAGGTCTGAGTTCAAGCAGCCGTTTGGCGGATAGCCAACGGTTCAAGTAATTTCACCTTAACTAACACAAATTGTGCATTTTAACAGCGGGTTGCATCCTATCGTAGCTGTGCGAAACACGATTATTACGAAATATCTTAGTCTAGTTACATTATCATAAATATTAAACCAAACATATTATCTGACATCTGAAAAGAAAAATACCTTTTATAAAGTTCGACAAAAAAGATAAAAAAAGGATAATATAATTGTGATGTTCAGTAATAGATGCGTGGCCTATAGATATATCATCGCAAAAGTTATTGCGAGTCTCGTGTGAGACATTAATAATAATGACACGTATTTATCATTCCTGCCTACCCCTAACTCAACAGAAGTCGATAAATAAACCATAGAGCTTATCTCGATGTCGCCTCTGTATGAATAATTCGTACTATAATCATTTAAGATCAAAGAAATACCGCCAATGGACATTTGATAGGAAAAGTGCCGTTAAATAGTTTTTTTTTCGCATTGACACACGATTTATCGACCTTTATATTGTATTTTTCTTTTTTATGGCATTTAAAGTCATTTTAGAAAGTTTTAAATGTACACATATTTGTAAATTCTGCTATTTTTCACTGTCATGTCTGTGCGTGACATACTCTGTGATAAAACTATACTTTTTACTTTTTATAAACATCCTCCCGAAAACCTCAAAACTACAGAAAAACTTCGTAATTCTGTTTTTGATTTCCTCTAAAGAATCTAATCATAAAGATGAGGTTTTCCAGACATAGTTATTATGTTTAACGAAGCAGTTTTTTATGCGATTGTACATAGGATTTCCACAAAATGAACACAACGCCCTCTACTGTCAGTATTCCGACACATAAATTAATACGAGGAAAGTGGATATGCATCCGGCTCAGGAAAATAATGACAAATATAATAAATAACATGTATGTATTCATTATAAATACATACATAATGTACTTTTTTATTTACTTATTTAAATCGTTGACTTTAGATGCTCAGTTAAGTTTACTTGCATAGTATAATTTCCTACACAAACTTCTTTTCAAGTTAACTATTTAAGTAAATTAACTACGAAATAGAACTGCTACGGAAATACGATTTTCTGATTTTTTTATATTACAAGATGGCAAACGAGCAAGCGGCCACATGAATTCGTCGAAATGGCGAAGCGACCGCTGCCCATAGACATTCGCAATTGCAGATGCGTTGCCTACACCCAATCAGAGACGCATAAAAAGAGAATTTAACCTTCCTATGCATTTCTTCCTCCATCAAATCCACCTCCCCTTCCCATCCTTTGCTTATAAGAAAAGGAAAAGATGACTAAAATTAGGCCTCCGGCACCACACTCATCAGACTGTACGCGGAATTACTTCCACTTGACGCCTGTCTTCTGTGTGGTCGTGGTATTTCACCGGGCGAGTCGGCCAATTCGTGCAACAGATGTTGTTGCTGGCGTCTGCTGTTCTAGCAGTTCTAGTTCTACTAGAACTAACCTAAAAAGAACATGAATAATTTTAAAATAAAGGGCTCTTATTATTCTTTGATTGCGCCATAAAAATATGAAACAAACAATATAGGTCACGCGCGGTCTATTTTCATAATAAGTTGCATTGTTTTGAATGGATATCAAATAAATTATTCATATTTTCAACAACATTATACATTTCAGCGGCTGTTGCTTCGAGTGCTTTACACTTAGCAAGTCAAGGATGTTACCCTGATCTTACACCTCGGATTGTTGTTTTAATTGTAAAATTTAAAATAACAATATGAAATAAAAATGAAGACGTTAACTAGAAATTAATATTTAACTAATAGCACTAATTGAAAACAATGCCAAACATTAGAAGAATAAAAATAACCCTTTTAAATTTGGTTCGGACGTTTAGGCAAGATACAACGATTATACATTTAAATAGAGATGTTTACTTCTTAAACTAAATAAGTCAAATAATCTAGAAATTGTCTTTTTAATATTAGATTAGCGTAAACGAATATTACGGGTCAGGGCTTAAGTTAAAATATTGTTAAGAATAATTGTTATTTCTTTAAATATTTTTAAGAACAATCTCATTCCATAATTAGAGTTTCTCGAAGTTTGTCACTTCAAAGGTAGAGATATGGTAATTAAAAACGTGTCAACCCAAATATTTTTGTTGTAATGACGGATCATAAGGAGAGCAGGGGCGAAGGAACTCACAGTTTGTCATAAAGTACACTTGGGAACAATAAAAATTACACAAAACAAAACGAATTGTCGATTTCACAACCCAGTTCCGTCGCATCCCGTCTGACTTCGCAAAACTGCATTGTCATATTCTGAATATCACATCAGTAGCGGAATGAAAACATACAGCTGTGTATTTATCAGTAAATATATAAATAAAAGTTTAAAAGATTTAATTTTTTTGGAACAAAGTTCCTTATCGAGCGTTGTGAAAGGGGGCTAGACGGAAAAAATTCTTACGAAAAGTTGTCACGACACTTTTTGCTATAGTAAGTATGTTAACGACGAATGAGCGCTACTTCACCATGGCAACGACGTGACAATATATAACGAAAATTCATAGAAATAAAATGTACTTCTTGTGAAGACTTAAGTTTTTATTCATAGAATAAACATTGAACATTGAACACACGTTCCTTCACTAATTAATCGAAGGGAACTTCGTTCCATCCGGGTGTCCCTTGACACCTCTCAAGTTTTTTAATTATAATAATATCAATTTCTCTATACAGCAAAATATTAATAAATAAAACTAGATAACATTAACATTAACGTTTTCTGAACGATGTTCTCGTCTGTATTTTATTAAGGTTTGTTTCGTTAGAATTGAAATTAAAAGAATCAATCAAACAAGCACTTCTATTTTTGATGTTTCTTTTTATCCATTTAGATGTAAAAATTACAATTTATTCCTGCAGGTAGATTTTCAGTGGCGAATATTCAACCGTATGTTCTCAGTCTAATTAGGCTCGGTCATTTCCACTTCACTTTGTCACTTTGTTCAGGGAAAAATGCAATTCGAACAGAACGAGACGACTGTCAAAGGTTCATTGTGTTTTTTTCTTGTAGTTGGACATTGTAAGTGGAGCGAAAACAAATCCGACGATGATATGTTGTTTGTTAATGAGACGAGAGAAAATTTATTAACATAAAAAAAGAAATGTGACATACAAAATTACAAATTATCATATAAAACATACTCTAATTTACATAACAGTTGAAATACGATGATTAAGGAAATATGACCTGAAAAAATAATTCAGAGATTTTGCAAAATTTTTGAGTAAATAAAGTTTAACTGAAGTCACATAACGTAAGTAACGTTCGATATAAAAAGGGAAAATATAATTGTTGTAATTTCACACCGAATTTTAACATTTTGAACAAACCTCAAACATTAACATCGCTTGAATTAAAGTTAACGTTCAAAGAACAACGGTTCATTTGCCAGACGCTAATCAAATCACCGATCCCACATCAAAGACCTTCGTCATACAAAAAAAAAACCGATCATTTATCTCGGTCAAAAACCTGCGCCAATTAGGAAACGAGTCATTACATCGTCCAATGCAATATGCGTCAATTCAAATCTCCAAATATCACAGAGGAGATAAATTCTTAACAAAAAATGCACGATTCAGGCAGTATATTAAAAAGATAAGATGACCGAAAAATTAACATCGTGACGTGCAGAAATAAGAACATGCAAATTTACAGAGTGCATTGTCTGGTGTAAAAAAATTGGGTCGAAGACCGCAGAGGTGAAATACGAGACAGACCAGTTTGATGACACTGAAGACCTTTTTACTACATTTTGTTACTGTTGCAGACGTTACAGCTAACTGTAGATTTATTTTTTAGCCGACTTTAAAAAGTTCACAATTAGTCTGCATGTTTTCCTGTTTTAACAAATACTTAAAGTGTAACCCTAGAATTCCACTACCGTGACAATTTTATTGATAAACATTTTTGCCTCTGTTGTTATCAAAGATAATGAAAGGGACGGTAAAAAGTGGCTCCAATAGTATAAAGCGCCATCTATTAGCTGGCATTTTAAATCAAAAATTTAACATTTTTAATTTGTTAAATCTATATTACATATTAAAAAAATTGGAGTGGCTGTATGTATATAAAATCATATTTAGTACACAGAATAATGTGCATTACGAAAAACTGATTTTAAACATTTTTATCTGTCTGTCTGTTCGCGAGGCCTTGTTTGTTTCGAGTAATATCCGAAATGTCGTCCAATTTTGACTGGACAGGAAGGTAGCTGATGCATACGGACATAATATAGACTTCTTTTCTTAAATTCTGCACTGAAGAAGTCGCGGGCGAACGCTAGTTGAAACTAACGTACTGTAATGCTATAAGAATGTGAAAGTTATGGTGAGTGAGATTCAAAAGCATCATAACTTTTCCTTCATCCTTTATGAAGTTGCTATGATGAAGTCGCCTTCGATAGGAGATGGCACCCAAAGAAGTCATCTCTTATATTCACTTTCAAAGAGGTTCCAATATGTATTAAACACAAGTGTCACTGCAGTGGAATCAAACACTTACAAAGTAAATACTATGTTTTCCTGATTACGATATAAATTTAGTCAGTAATATTAAGTATTATTTATTAATTAATTTCCACATTAAAACATGCCGACAGTTTTAATTCATGGAAATTTTTAAAATACACAAAACGATAAATTTTGCACTGATTAGTAATGTTTTTATGTTTCTAGTTTAATGAGGTTGTGCACCGGACTTTTTTTTGGTCAGACGACGTCTAGTCCAAAGACGGATATTAATTTTTATCTTACATTAACATTATCTAAAATATAAATCTCTGAATAGCTAATGATCTTTAAAATAATGCAACCAATAATTTTATTTAAATATTTTTGAGATAAGTAACAAAATAATTTAAGAGCATTAAAGTCATATAAAAATCTTGCTTAACTAATATATAAATCTTTCTACAACTTTTTTTAATATTAAATACAATAATATTTTCATCATTTGATATGATTATTTTTAAAACACATGTCGTTAAATTCATTTAAAATAATATTCCAATAAAAAAGTACTGTTAAAAACTCTTTCGATTGCGAGCAATATTAGGTACCATTAACAATATTCTAGTAATAAATGGCTGAAAGCGAAATGATCGCCGTTCAAACAACAATTTCCCATAGCAATAAACAGCTCATAAATTCAATTACTTAATGCAAAAATTGATTTACTACGTCGGAGTGCGGTGGAGCGGGTGGAATAAAATCATATAGCGGCCGGAGATCGGCAGACTGCCAAATATCTCGAATGCGCGCAAAAAATACGGCCATTCGTAATTTTAATGGTTGAAAATAATAAGCAAAGGTCATAGATCAACAGTGGCGGGCGCTGCGTTTGATTTTTCATATGTTTTTGGCTTTGAAAAGCCCTGCTTCTGCCAAAAGCGCCAGAGATTTAGTGGCCACGGGACGCTTGTATTGAAATACTAAGCTTTCCACTAAATACTTTTGTTTCATAAACATCGGTGACTTTTTAATGGGTTATTTATTTCATTGCTACACGTAACTCTCTTCTTATTGTGAGAGATAATGAGTAAAATACTCGTATAGTTTTAAAATCGAATGGGAAACATATCGTAAGTAGATATGTATTTTAGAAACGAGGTAAGTTCACGAACGTCAAAGTTAGCGTCTAAAGGTCGATCAGTTTACTCGCCGTATTTTTTATTTATTCATTCTGTATCATTCAACGTACTATATTTATGTAGAGAGCAATTGGTTTGCACGTCGCGAAGCCGCGCCGCCGCAAAAAGTGTCGGAGGATATTCGAACGTTGCCATAAACCTCGTGGGTCAGATCAATCAACATCCGATACCGCCCTGGATCAATATATTTTATACTGGCAACTCGTCCCGACATCGCTCGTTGCTGCGTACAGTTATCTTGTATATGTATGTACATCCTGACCAAAGTACAATAATATTATTGCGAATGTTTCACTCTAAAACAGCTAAACGGATCTCGCTGAAATTTGGCGTAAATGTAGAACATAATCTGTACTAATTAAGATTTTATTTCCACGCGATTGGAGTCGCAGGCGACATCTAGTGGAATTATAAGAAATAACATGTAAAATATTTCAACTTTAAATTCGAATCTATGTACTTAATCTCAGCGCTATCTATATCATTGTATCTATATATAAGACATTATATATTATTTACATATGCATAATGTATATAAGTGTTGTAGCGGCATAATTAAACCGTTAATTACTAGTTGAATTAGCGAGTATAATTAATTCAGCTGATATTACATAGGATAGTGACAATTTAATGGGAGTTCGCGGATTGCATCGATTGATAATGACGACGTCAACGTCGTGACTTCAAATTACACAGAGTTAATTTAACTACAGATATTTAATATAATACAGTAGTAGTACAGTTACAGTTTTTAATCTTATTATAGTAATTTGTTTGAACCTGTGTTCAAAGTGGTTATAATGCCACTAAGGAATTTTCTCTAATTAATTTCTTTGATTAAATACCTATATATAATATAAAGGGAGATCGTGGAAGGAATATATAATATACATTTGAAAAGTAAATAAATATAATAACCTTATGTATACGGTGAATATAATGAGGGTGACGTTTACATATTCATATAGCGGTGGCTCACAAACGTTCGTTTCAGTAATTGGTAACGTTCCGATCCCCCATTAAAGCTTTTTCAAAGCTGGTAATAATTTATGTGCTCGCAGCGGCCGGGAAATTGGAAAATTATAGCTCTGATTGAAACGTTATGAAATCGTTTCGCTCCTTTGTAATACTTTTCACGATCGGTTCTAAATTCAAATTTTCTTTTTGAATAAAACTAATTCCATGGATTTCAAACGTCTTTAATTAAAACTTTTTTTTTCAATTGCATTTAAGGTTCGTGTATAAAATTATTTTTAAAACCTATATATAAAATTCATGCTTCTATTCTGGTCTGAGTACTGAGTAAATGCTTTGAACCTTAAATAAATAAAATAAAAAACTAGAATAACTAGAAACTAAAACTAAGCTAGATTTTTTGGGGCGTGTTTTGTATTTGGCATTGCAACAAATTGTGACTTCTGTTAGTTAGTAATACGCCAATAAATAAATATTCCGATGTTAAAAGAATTAGGTAAAATCGACGTCAAATTTTAATAAATTGATTCAAATAAAACTTGGTACTTTTAAGAGCATTATTCCACTATTACTAGTTCTATAATTCATGACATGTTCATTAGTTTTATGAGAAAATCCATACAACAAAATGATTTCAACGTAAATAATATCTAGGTGAAATCGATAAACGTGCGTGAACTTAAACGACATGCTTGTGTTAAAAATAAAATTAATTTTGCTTTTAAAACATTGCACTCGCGTGTCGGCTAGCTTCTAAATAATAAATTAGTTTACAGCGTAAAACGGTCGATGTTTCCCTTCATACAAACATAAAGGGTTGTGCAGTGCTGTTGTTAAAAAAAAATACAACGCCTTTTCAACGTTCCTGCGGTCGCTTTCAGCGGTTTACATTTCCAAGTTGGTTGAAGTAGTTCTTCCCCGTCCGTATTCACTTCCTTACGCCCATGAAAGTTAGACGCCTTTAGAAAAACAAACAAAAGTTTTTTTCACGAGTTTGCGGCAGAGTAAATTAAAATACTGCTAAGAAATTTTCTTTTTTTTTATCGTAGTCGATTGTAGTCTATTGAAATAATTAATTTAATTTTCTTGTACAGATTTGAGCGGATTTAAAATATACTAGTTGTAACCCGGAACTCCGTCTGCGGGTTGTTAAAAAACTTAGTAACATCTGTGCCAAATCTTTGGAGATCTGTTAAACCGTTTTGGAGATACCTTTTAATAAAAATCCATCCATCCATCCACCCATAAATCCAAACTTTCGCATAAATAATATTATAAGTAAGATTTTGGCTTTCTTATGATAAGTTAGTAACTTCAAGATTATTAACTTACATAGAAACAGCTTAAACACTCATGTATATATATCCGGTGTCGGCACCGACTAGTTTCGGCGCACCCACTGAGCGACGGGCGACGTCCGCGAAATATTACCAGTCCCACTCACCCGATGAAGGGCTCCCGATGGGTTCGAAACTAGTCGGTGCCGACACCGGATATATATACGTGAGTGTTTTAGCCGTTCCTATATAAGTTAATGATAATGTCTCACGAAAGTTTTAACAATTCAAGATTATTTTTCGCTTTCGATATTAAAACTATGTTTTCAGACGTTTTACCTTTGTTTTTCAGGTTTCAATAACGCTATATCTTTTAATCTTGAATAACAACTGCCTACTGAATAAGTTTAATAATATATTAAAGTGTTACCGAAATGATCATTGTTATCGAAAATAATAAATGCCAAATCAATTTCAGCATTTAATGACGATCGGAAATGAAACGAAATTTTTGCGGCTACGGGCTATTGACGGCCGTTATTTATGCAGCGGCGACAGTTGGAACAAAACCACGGATTGATTCAATGTACCTCATCGACATTGTTTTAATGCATTCCAAATAATAATCGACCGGCGAGTTGCGGGATTTATAACACCGCGGTGTCAGCTCACGGCTGTATATTTATTATTAATTTATTTATTAATATATAATAAAATTCTTACGGTGAAGGAAACATCGTGATGCAGTCTGAACATGTCTATGAAAAAATTCAAAGATATGTGTGAAGTCAACCAGCACTGAGCCAGTGTGGTTGACTATGGCCTTGTCACCTCTAAATTAGGGTAGGCTCCGAGCCCCTCGGTGGGGACGTATAGTGAGCTGATGATGATGATATAATACAGTGTTAACCTTGGAAATACAACTATGTCCAACAAAATTATTTAAAATAATTTGACTGTTACTAATATTACCACGGATTTTTGCTGACACTCGCGCAAAGACTCATTCTCTTTCAAATACTGAGACAACAATCTGTACAATTAACAATATTGAAATTGTCTGTAATAAAAAAAAACGATTATTATTACAAAAAAAATAATTTTAATATATTTTTTTCGAGTTTGTTTCGTGTAATCTCAGAAACGGCTGGAGCTATTTTGAAGGGAATTGGACTGGAAGGTAGCTGATTTATACGGGAGTAACTTGGACTACTTTTTTTTTAATCCTTGGTGACGAAGTCGCGGGCAACCGTTAGTATAATATGTATTTGATTTAGTTTTACGATTACGTATATACACATTATAGTTACCAATAATAACTCACTCTTGTGTATATATAATACACTGTCAGTACTCAAGTTTGGTCGTAGGCATATTAAGCTTAAGTATACAACCTATATAAAACATAAAAAAGATTACTTCCGCAGATATGGCGGATACTAAATAACATTGTCGTGGAGAAATAAAAGCAAAAAATCGCGATAATTATGTAAATAACTAAATAAACTCGTTACCAAAGTAGTGTAGAAGTTAGCAAGCTATTACATACCCGGTGCCTAGCCCACTCATATTTGCCCCAGTTTCCCGCGTAGAAAATTATTTTACTGCCCTTTATAATTCATGAAAGGAGTTTATAGGCGTAGTAAAGTTTTATGACGCTAATTGGATGAGATTTAATGGGGGTAATTCATTACAGTGCAGTTACCCATCCTTATATTCACGCATATACCCTTGTGGAGCGGCAAACTTCAATAAGCATACAACCTAATAAAACATGACCTTTACTAAATACCTTTTTCTAGTGGATATTACATTTATGTCTACATATTAGAGATATCAAGAGATTGCTATAAAAGTGGACATATACCAATCATCATCAGCCCACTATACGTCCTCACTGAGGAGCTCGGAGCCTTCCCTAAGTTAGGGTTAACTAGGCCATAGTCAACCATGTCGGCCCCTCTCAGACATTTGTAGGTTGCATACCGATGTTTTCCTTCATCGTAAGAACGTCGGATAAATTTATATTTGAAAATCGAAAATTAATTAACACATTGATACATGGCGGGATTCGAACCCAGGACCTACAGATTACAAGTCAAGTGCTTAACCTCTGAGCTACCGACGCTTACGAGTTATACCAATATCTTTAAAGAACATTTACACAGTGCAAGAGAGTAAATGCGAGTTCCACTGCTTGAACAAAAACATATTTTTTATTCTCTTATTTTTTAAAGGAAATGAAAGGGAAGACAATTTTTTCTTGATACCTTATTGCTCTATATCTGAAAACAAAAATGATTAGGTTAAAAATCATTTAAAAAAGAACAGATAAGAAAGAAGTTAAAGGTGAATTTCATTTTCCGAACGTAACGGAGTGGCAACTGCAACGTAACGACTGCGGCACGACATCGGCACGGGCGCGGGCGACTCGAAAACAATAGAGCTTTATATGGACAATTAAACTTTATGTCTAGGAAATTAAGTCTGTCTTGGGTCCGGGTGGTCCGCCATTTTCTTTTTGCCGCGCAATAATTTCCTTCTACATTTTTAGCGTCAATTGCCTTTTAGAATTTCTAAAGGTTGTGTTTACTTTCGCTCTATAAACTTAATCGCTTTAATGTTGATAAAGTAAATGAAATAACTGTGTAACGCAATATTAACTTTTATAAACGACTGCCTCGTGACTAATCAAATTGTTGATTATAATTTTAAGTATTTATTTATTCTCATATACGTTATTAAACACTATTGAACTTAATAATGAGTCCTTTAAAATATTTAGTACATCTATTTTGATAGTAATAAATAACGAACTTAAATTCTACAATATAAGAAAATAAATAAATCCAAGAAGTTTTTATGTAAACTCATTGATATTGGTTTCTTGTTTTTTTTTCAATATGGCGGCGTTATAAATGTCAAACGTGCCTGTGTTTCGAATAAGGAACGGCCACCGACGAGGCAAAAGTAATACGCATTTGTTGCACACCAATTTAATCTCCGTTCCCTCTGATTATTCTCAAGCGACGACACTGTGTGTAGTTAATGTATTTCCGAGAATATCTTGTAGGTATTTAAGCGTAAACACATGCCAATTTTCTGACGATTCCTTTCCAGGGGACCTTGGGTGCGGCATTCGTAAATAATAAACATCTCTGAGTGTGTCTGTCTGTACGTATGTCTGTGTTAGCTTCAAGGGCAAGCCTTGCACTTTTGCCGATAGCGATAATGAATGTTAATTAGGCGATAACGTCTCACCCTTGTCGTTTTACCGCGCATTTAACACAGATTATTAATTTTAAAATAAAGTAACATGTTAATGATAGACGGATTGCACGAAACATGAATTGACTAAGAAAGAAGTAACAACGTAAATGTCGGCTTAATTATTTTTAAGACTAACACATTTACTTCTGCACGTAAGAATCAAAAAAGCGAAGAAAATTTTAAGTAAAAGAACCAGTAAGATTCTTTCAAACAATTATTTTAAATCTAAGAACACTAGCTCGCTGGAACGCGTGTTTTTGGATTGGATTCAGTAGATGTCACATAGAGTAAGTAATGAATTAACTGTTGTGACAATTACATTGTCAGTATTAAGAGACAAGTCACGTTTTGTCAACGAATTAATGTCGAGATGTTATTCTTTAATAGCACATCACTCTTGCAGCTGACCTTGCGTGGGTATTATTTGGGTTCCTATTTCTGACCTAAAATATTATTGCATCAACATACTACGAAGGGAAATGGCGTTGAAAGGATTCGTAATTTAAAATAATTATGCTGTTAGCCAGAGATTATTCTGAAAGTATGTTGTAATTGAGATTTTCTATAAGGTTTTGAATTGTGTAAAGGGCGACAATCACAAAAATGGCCTAACTGAACTTAATTTTTGCAAGGCAATTGTGCCGTCATGATTTACCACCAATGGATCAACTTTCAGCTGTCAAGTTTTTCTATTAAACAAAAAAGTGTTTGCTTAAGCAAAGCTAAATTATGTTAGAAACTAAGTTGTGTCAATCTTATCTTACTAATGTTTATATGGATGGATGGATGGATGTTTGTTTGAAGGTATCTCCGGAACGGCTGAACGGATCTTGATGAAATTTGGTACAGATGTAGAACATAGTCTGGATAACAACTGTTAGAGACAAAAATCAACACTGTGCCGGTGTATCGGCGCAGCACTAGACATGTCAAATATCTAACAGACTGTTGAGGGTAGTCTCACAAAAGGTTTTATAAGGAAGCGTGCGCTGCTGCTCGAGGCAGTCTCTCTCCATCCGTCATTGCGGAACGTCTGACATTCTTGTTACATTTTTGTTTACTTACGTTCGGTTTGAATTTATACTATTGCGAGGATTATTTAGAAGTAGAGTTAAATTCACTATTTCGCTGTTAGTTTATTTCTTTTAAAATACTTTTGCATCAAATATCTAACATCAGAAGTGGGATAGGATCCGCGTGATTCTATCCACTTTGCTCACTCTGTGGTTGTGTTTGTATTTTCGTGAAAATAAAGGCTAAGAGAAAAATGTCAGAACGTTACCGTGATAATCGTTGTAGTCGCAGTAAGTTGAGTCGACATCAGAATCATACCAGTGTTCGCGAATCAAGGGTGCGCGGAATGCCAGACACATGATCGATAAAAGAAAATCAAAGATTGCCTATGGGGCGTATGATTGGTAATAATAATAAAACTTTTATTTCAGACACATGATCGATAAAAGAAAATCAAAGATTGCCTATGGGGCGTATGTTTAGCCTCCGGGCGTATATGTTGCCTCCGGGCGTATGTTTAGCCTCCGGGCGTATATGTTGCCTCCGGGCGTATGTTTAGCCTCCGGGCGTATATGTTGCCTCCGGGCGTATGTTTAGCCTCCGGGCGTATATGTTGCCTCCGGGCGTATGTTTAGCCTCCGGGCGTATATGTTGCCTCCGGGCGTATGTTTAGCCTCCGGGCGTGTATGTTGCCTCCGGGCGTATGTTTAGCCTCCGGGCGTATATGTTGCCTCCGGGCGTATGTTTAGCCTCCGGGCGTATGTTTTGCCTACGGGGCGTATGTTTAATATCAATTATTATTAGTTTTATTTCAGATACATGGTTGATACAAAATGTGCTATAAGTTGTGCCTACGGGGCTATATGTTTGCCTACGGGGCTGTGTTTTGCCTACGGGGCTATATGTTTTGCCTACGGGGCTAAGTTGTGCCTACGGGGCTATATGTTTTGCCTACGGGGCTATATGTTTTGCCTACGGGGCTAAGTTGTGCCTACGGGGCTATATGTTTGCCTACGGGGCTATATGTTTTGCCTACGGGGCTGTATGTTTGCCTACGGGGCTATATGTTTGCCTACGGGGCTATATTTTCTGCCTACGGGGCTGATTTGCTTTTAGGTCCTTTTTCTTGGAGGTGTTCTGGCTCTTCATGGCGCTTGGGACAGCGTGTAAAACGATGCAGCAAGGATCAATACTCCTTCGAGGACGAAGGAAATGCAGGATGGCCGAACTGTTAGAGACAAAAATCAACACTGTGCCGGTGTATCGGCGCAGCACTAGACATGTCAAATATCTAACAGACTGTTGAGGGTAGTCTCACAAAAGGTTTTATAAGGAAGCGTGCGCTGCTGCTCGAGGCAGTCTCTCTCCATCCGTCATTGCGGAACGTCTGACATTCTTGTTACATTTTTGTTTACTTACGTTCGGTTTGAATTTATACTATTGCGAGGATTATTTAGAAGTAGAGTTAAATTCACTATTTCGCTGTTAGTTTATTTCTTTTAAAATACTTTTGCATCAAATATCTAACACAACTTAGGTTACTTGTTAAAGGTTTTTTTAAATCCGCGTGGTCGGAATCGCGGGCGACATCTTGTAAAATAATAAAAGACACCCTGGTTTGTCACACAATAGATTTAAAAAAGCAATAGCTGATTTTGGTGAATGTAATATTAATAGCATAAAAGTACATAAAATTACTTATATACTTAATGAATATTTTTACCACATTCTGGAAATTCTTTTTTATCACCAAAGGTTGAGAAACCCTTGCAAAGGCATGAGTAAGCATAATGTTTACGTAACTTTTTTAGACGTTTAAGATAAATGTGGAGATGTGTTAAAAAAAACCCGTTTGCTTTTTGCACACAGGCCGCTAATTTTTATAACTAAGTGTTCACCCTAAGGCGATTGGCCTTAGCCCAGTCAGGGCCACGACGCTCAGTGTGTTGCACTCTAACACCGATCCAAGCTTTAAGCGGAAGCGTTATAAAGTCGCCTAAACTATGTTTATTATTTTCTTTTATATTAAAATTTAACAATATACGTAAAAAGCAGTGAAGTAAAATAACAGTGGTAAATTTATCACGACGGTAATGTTGGGAATATTTTCATCTTTTTGATGTCACGCAATCATTTGTTTAGTAATATTATGAATGATTTCATTTAAAAGCTTTATCAATACATCATTTTACTATCAGCATAAAATAACAGTAGGTAGGTAAGACCTATCCTTATATTATATTTTTTTAAGAATTTTCTAATTGCTAATACTGTTTCGTAAATATATCCACGATTGTTTATTATGGGTTTTAATAGAACCCGCTGTCGCTCATGCCTTACAACACGTTACCAACGTGATAATTTTGGCCAACAAGCGAAGGTGAGAGTGCCGTATTTATAAACAAGTCGCTTGACTCGCGTAGCTCTTGTTGCACTTCCTGCTGCTCGTGTGTGTCTGTGTGTATGTGCGCTTGTCCTGTTCTCATTATCGCCTACATTAGCAGAGGTAATTGACGCTCGAATCTCCGTTGTATGTGTCACAGTTAACTGGTTTTATGTTTTCATTTCGTCAGTTGTTTTTACAACCGGGTTTTGCGCATCACAAATTTACCTTCACTTAATGTTATTTATTGTCTGGAACATGGTAGTATATAATTTATGCTTATGAGTACGATGACAACATTATTTTCAATGCTTAGACTAAGATTGCAACTTTAGCAAATGCTTAATCACAATATCAGTCTTTAAAATTGCATTTCTGAACGAATAAACATCTCTTGACTGTCCCCTGTACAGTCCCTTGATAACTTTTTCTATAATTTCCTCAGCAGGCCTATCTATTGTCATAGGGTGAACGACCTGAGTGTCGACGCTTAGTGAAATAAGAAAGAAATACTAGTTATTGGCTATAAGTCGCCTCGCCCGGTAGCTTGGTACCGTATGAAATAGCGGAGGCACGTGCTTAGCTCGATAATTTTTTCCAACCACGTCTGGCGCCGATAAACACTGGCCGTGTGTGATCCTGTGTCGCTGTACGTTCGTATGTTGAAATTCAAAGTGGCGCGTTTTTACGAGGCGCGCACTTGCGGCCCGCCATTATCGCCGCCTCAGCTTTGATGGCGCATAAACTGGACGCAGCTGCGACGACCGCGTGTGGATACACTGTTAGCGGTTCGGTTTTTATTCCATTCTTAGTATATTTTAAAATCTACATGGTTATATAAATTTTGTTCAAAGCTAATTACTCGTATGCTTACTAACCTAAACGATTATTCAACTCAATATCTATCGATATAATAATGCTAAACTTGTCTATGTGTTCATTTTCATGCCAAAGAGACCAACTGAAAATTCAGTTCTTAAGGAGAAGTTTAGAAATTTATCTCAAGTATACATTTCAGTGGGAAGGGACGAAGTAATAGGTACTAAGAGTTCGATAAAACGTGAATGTTACTGAGTTCATATGTTACTATTGTCACCGCAGTTCACTGAAATGGACGTGTGACCTTCTTTTGTTGTACTGCAACGCCCTCTGTCACATCAATGCAACAACCCCGATGTCATCGTCACCCGCTTCCGCGCGTCACTACGACCCTACAATATGCCAGTCACGACAAGACGTATTGGTAAATGAATAAAGCACTGAAAATATTTTAAGACGTCTATCCTTGCCGGCACTATACGTTTTCTCGTAAATAACAAATAAATATAAATAAGCTTAGCAAGAATTGCATTATTTTTGCAAATCTTTCACCTCAACATGTCGCTTTAAGATATGTATGTAGATTTTAATCCATCTTAAAAGTAAGTTCTCTCCGAACCCTTCTCGTCGTAATTAGTAACAGAAAATAATAGCCACTCTATCCTTGATTATACTTTGAAAATCATCATAAAACTATGTTACAAGCACTTTTCATAAGTAAAAGGTACATTAGTGCTCAATCATTCAGCGTCTGCTGAATCAAAGTTTTGAAATGAAGATGTCTTTTACTTTTTAATCCTTCGTCAAAGGACGACGATTTAAAATGAATCAACTTTACGTGCGCCTTTCAAAGAAGACCATTTGCGATTATTTCTAAGAGAACGATAAAAGCTTTAGTATTCATATTGATTTATACAATGGAAGTTACAACAATGTTGAAAAATTAATAAAGCTTTTATTAAGATAAGAGCATTTAGCAACATAGATTCAAGACATAGAAATGTTTGAGATAATTCAACAAATTATATCAACGTATTCAATAAACAAACATATTTGATACAATAAGAGGCTCGAAATTAAATTATTATGTATTTTATTTTTGGTCCACTGTTAAATTATTTCCTTTATTTTTAAGTCTTCATTCCCTTGTTTTACTCGTAGAAAATAATTAAAAACTTAAAAATAAATCAATTAAATTGTTGAAAATTTAATTGCATATGTAACAAAAGAAATAAAAACTACATTCGATTCGTGTATTTTTATTAAAGTAATAAAAGAACTGCGTGTACAAACGAACAGTAATAAATTATTGTAGGTGTTTGAAACTAAAGTTTAATTTTGTTGTCGTTAAAATAAATAATAAAGTTCACGACTGTACCTGGCCATTATGCTAGGTACAGTCGCACTTTCCTTGCATTAATTTGTACTTCGCATACAAATGGCTTGTGGCGAGCAAATGTTTTTTTTTTCTTTTGGCATCGTGCCATAATATTGACGATTGGTAATCAAAAATACTTCGTATAGACACTTCAATAACCTGTCCATTACAAGGATGAATGAATTCCAATATATTATAGTAGTCATATTGTTTGTATGTTTGGCAATATACGTAAATTCTCAAACTTACTCATTAATTTGACTTCTTCAAATAAAAGATTCAGTTTTTTGACAGTAAATGAGAAAGTTGGCTTCAATTGATCTAAAATAACTTACATTAAATTTTAAAGAAAGAGGTTTAAAGTGTTTAAAGCTAAAACAGTCTAACCTTGGGTTTTTAAGACTTTGTTCTTTATAAATATCGTCATCCTTGTCATTATTTTTGAAAAACACACATAAAAATATGTTTTAAACGAAGACTTTGATCTCAAAAACCCACTGTTAATATGTTAATACAATATACTTTGTAGATTATATGTTGTTTGCTGATTAACTCATAGATGGATGTTTGTCAAGGTATCCACAGAACTGCTAAACATACCTCATTGAAATTTTGCTTAGATGTAGAACAGTCTGGAAGAACAGATAGGCAAATATGAGATTTTTTTTAATTTGGCGTTGACAGATTTTATACTTAAAAATATTAGAACATATTGTAGTAGATGGCACGTCTTGTCTCTTAGTTTTAATATATTTTTTAATGTAATGAAAGGTTTATTTAGGAAATTTACTTTTTAATCAAACCATTGAGACACCAACATAATTTGGTATTGCAAGTTTGGTAAATAACATCGTTATATTAGTAAATACAACATCATGTATATATTTAAATGTACATGAAAAGCAATTAGGAAAATTGCCAGAGAAACGAAGTAAATATGCGATGGCTTCGTAAGACAATAACTACCAATAAGCAATATTTATACTGTCATTAAAATTTCATCACTTAATAATTTTTTGTATTAATATTTTATTGTAATGTTTAATTAATTATTTATTTTCGTAATAATTATCATACGTTACTATATTTTTATTTATTTATTATCAACATAGGATTTTTGTAAATTAAATTAAATTAAATTATTTGAGATATATTCAAAAACGAACCTTATTTTTTAAAAACACTTTTTCAACTTATAGTACCTTTGAAAAATAAAACTAAGGAAGTAAAATTTTTAAAAAAACCGCGTCCGATGTTTCGTCACTCCTGTGTTCGCACTGCACGTGTCGTGTTTGCAAAAACGTTCGGTTTCCCCGACACAAGACATGAGTGTGACCGCAGGCTTCCCTTATCGACCATTGTCCCGCCGTCTGCCACTCAAGGCCTGTCCTGTGCGGTTAAGATCCGTCTGGGATATGATTCGCCTAATATTAATATTATACACACACGTTCAATTCATTGGAACCAAATAAAGTTGACTGTTATAATACGTATTGTTCTATTATAATATTTAAATTGAAGCGAATTATGTAATTTTGTTGACCACAACGTCCGACTAGATCTAAAAATTATGACATGAATAACTCTTGGGTAAGTACCAAGGCTGTGAAACTGAGTCTCGCATTACACAAAACATAATAAGGCTCTTAAATCTTACTAATATTATAAATGTTTAGATGGATGGATGGATGTTTGTTTGAAGGTAACTCCGAAACGGCTCAACGGATTTTGATGAAATTTGGCATAGATGTAGAACATAATCTGAAAGAACACATAAAGTACTTATTACGTTTATTTTTTCGTTCGAACGGAGTCGCGGATGAGAGTTAGTAGTAAATAACTATGTCTATCCATAACTCTAATTATTATCAACACCGTTCCCTAAAATAACTGTAGCATTGAATTACAAAGAAAATGACATCAATTGTTCAAAAATTCAAAAGAAGAAAGTATCTTTAATAGTATTACTGTATTTTCCTATCTTATTGTTTTGCATTATTAAACTTAACGTAAATTAATTAACATCATGTTCACTTTTTCGCCATATACTGTAAAAAAAACTTAATCATTGACGTAAAATATAACACGCCAACTGGAGTACACTTCGAGCAAAAAAAGCGGACCGATTGAATCCAGATTTCAACATCGTAAACATCCTTAATCGTGTTATAATTGACATCGACATTAATCAAAAGCATGATACTTAATTCTAAGAAAAGGCGAACTTTTTTTTATCGTTCAAGCTGTGGTCTTGTGTAATTTGTGAGGAGGTCCGCGTGAGGGTCACGGTTCGTATCCCTGATTGCATTTTTTTGTCCAGATGTGTTTTTTTTCGCAACACTGCATTGTTCTGTCAGAGTTAAGTTAAGGGCATTTTCACACGTTTTGGTTAGTAGACTGAACATTTCTTATACATGTTAAGTCAAGTAAGATTTCTTAAATATATGTACTTATTACCTGTCCCAGCGACTCTGTCCACGAGGAGTTAATATAAAAATAAACTAGTAGTCTATGACTTCTATCCATGAATCTAAACATTCGCATTTTTTATTACTATTAGGATTAATCTTACTTATATTATACATGCGAATGTTTGTATAGATGGATGGATGGATGGATGTTTGTTAGAAGGTATCTCCGGAAAGGCTCAACGGATCTTAATGAAATTTGGCACATTTTTGATAATCTGGAAGAATTTATTTATTTATTTAAACTAAAAACACTTATTACGTTATTTTTTAATTTCACGTGGAAGTTGGCGCGGGCGACAGCTAGTCTGATATATAGATTTTGATGTGTATTGATTGTACTGTTGTGTGACTTTTGATATTTAATTTTTTATAACCACCTTTTAAATATAACACCATATAATTATCAAACTAAATTTCGAGCTATAAAATTTTTATTTCACACATTTTTAGGTTAAGTTTATTAAAGTGCTAAGTGTTTTAATTTAAAACAATAGTTGTTAAACTAAATTATAAAGGTACTTGCACATACATATAAAAATCAAGCAACTATAAAATATAAAAAAAAAATGATCGGTACTAAAGTTCCTATAAATTTACGTACAACTTTCCCATCAAATAACTACTATTTTAGGTAGATTGCGAACTCTCAATCAATTAATTAAAATCACTAATTTGAATTCTGAAACTAGAAGTCATACGTCCCCCTGAATTTGTCTTTTCATCAGACAGGGTTACATGTCCTTTCATGGAGCTAGCTCATTTTCAAAGTGACATATCTGTAACTGATCAATCGTGAACTTCGCCAGTTTATAATCTAACTAGTTATGTAACAAACTGTGAACAGAATTAATCACTCATACTTGTTAGTGTGATTTCTAGATAATTTATCATCTGTTTGAATAAATAAAAAAAATTAACAAATTTTACTTCAATTTTAATATTATTTTACAATAATAAATGGTAACAATAATTACATACTAGGTTTAAAAGTTTAAAAAAAGAGAAATAAATAAAAAGATGTTTATCAAAAAATTAATTTAACATTAAATTATTTAACATGACACATTAAATTTCCAATTAATTAATATTTCCAGTCAAAATATAAACGGCCAAGTTTATAATTGTTCGATAACATCCCGGCCACGTCCCTAGTTTCCTAAGTTAGCTCAGCAATAGCTACTGTTGTATGTTGCAGACTTGCCGAAGTTATTTCACGTATTCGATTTCAATGAACAGCTTTTGATGTTCGAGTCGTGTTCGTGTTTGATTCGTGTTCTTGAAGTATGTTATCTTTAGAAGATATCCTTTAGAATTGACGACTTAATCATTTAAGCGTATTAAGTTTTGAATTTATATTGAAATTAGTTGTTTTACTGCGAATATGAGTTTTGTTGCAGACAGTTGTCTCAAAATATGCTATGTTAATAACTAGGCATTAATATGATGAATGGAGTCATTAAATACTATTTACTCCTTCAATTATTTTAAGTTGTATCGTGATTTTTAACAAAACAGTAATTACCAACATTGTAAAAATCAAAAGTACAACTAGCGCCATCTACAAGCATCGCTAACTGAGAAAATGACTTGAAGCAAGCACCTTCACATGTAACCCTATATCCTAAAGAGTACCTCTTTATCTGGTCACACGCGTCAATGCGCCTGTGTTAAGATTGCGAGGATACCTTAAGTGTAATTCGATTCGAATCCAGTTGCGGCAAGTTTTTTTTTATTCAACACTTTCTGAGATTGTAAATTTTGTCGGAATAAACTATAAAACTCGTGATAACATTACAAATTTGATTGGTTCAGGAATTATTTAGAATTCATACAACATTTTAATATCCACATGCTATCGAATAATTTGTAAATAAGAAAATTTTTCGGTAATTTTAAACTTTGACAAAATCTACAATGTTTTACAATAATAAAAATCGTCAAGTTGAGTTATCCTTTTGACTCTATAAGACATCTAACAATGAATAAACCATTACACAACTTTCATCCTTTTCATTTGCAAATATATTTGTATACATTAATTGGAATTATAAATAATAAAGTGAACACTATAAAAATTCTTGGCACAAACAAGAGGTTAGTAAATCCAAAGAAATTTATGATAAAGTAGTTGTCAACCGCGAATCCGACCGCGCGGAATTAGAAAAAAATTAATAAGTAGTACATGTGTTCCAGACTATGTTCGACATCTGTGACAAAGTTCATCAAGATCCGTTGAGCCGTTCTGGAGATACCTTCAAACAAACATCCATCCATTTAAACTTTCGCATTTATAAGTATAAGTATTAGTAAGAAGTAAGATAAAACAAACTTATAAATTGGTTGAAATGCAAAAAAAAAAATACCGTAGAAAGTTCACTTTTAACGAAAAGCCAAAGCCACTAACTAGGTCTAAGTATTAATTAAAATACTCTTAGGACGGTAATTAGTAAGAACAATTTTAAAAGCAATTGCTTTTTGTAATAAAAAAACTGTAATAAGCCAAAAAAATGTTTCGTATTAAAGCAAAGCCAGATCTTTACAAATTAAAAGTTAATTGTAGACAGGATGTAACGGCAAAGGACGCTAGAGTCGCAGGAGTTGCGGAGGTCGCGGGGATCGCAGGAGCAGTGGAGGGACACGAGCCTTTCAACAAAATGATTTATATTGTCTTTTAATTTCGCCTCAACAAAACCTTTACAATTAAAATTTATTACAAATTAAACTCATATTTCTTAGGGATATTTTTAATATTATTTTAACAAATAGAATTGTTATTTTATTTATAAAATAAAATTAATTTGAAAATAGAAAGAGAAATGGTTATTACAATAAATCTTAAGCCGAAAATAATAATTAAAACGGCTTAATCATAATTCATATTTGATTTTAATTTCCAGCCAATATCAATTTACGAAATGATATTAAAATTAATTATACTTTTGTAATAAAAACTTTTGTAATTTAAAGATTAATTTAAAAAATTACAGCTATTAAAATAAATTAATTTTTTAAAAATTTTGTATAAAATATAAAATGGTTTAAAGTTAATTACACATAAAGGTAGCGTAGTTCCCAGGCATAATAATTTTTCAGGTAATTTCACTAAGTTGGAAATTAAATTTTCCATTAGTTGGCTGCGCGCGTTACTCATTTGTTGATATAAAGAACCATAGCGTTATCTGATTTCACAGCCCAGCGACGGCGACTGAAAGAGACTATTTGATTCTGGTTTCAAAAGCCTTGAATACAAGGAAAAATAACAATAAATAATTACTGATATTATAAAAGCGAATGTTCCGATGAATGGATGGATAAATGTTTCTCAAAAGGTATCGTCAGAACGTCTCAATGGATCTCGATGAAATTTGGCATAGATTTAGAACATAGTCTGGATGGAAACATAGGCAACTTCTGTTTTTTTTGTTTTAATTCCGCGTCGATGGAGTCGCGGGTGGGCTCTTTGAAAAAACAGAGATAGCATAGACAAAAACATACAGAAACAGAGATGGACAAGTTCACGTACAAGAGTCGAATCCACTGAGCTCTACACTTGGACAGGCTATAAGCCGTGGTATTTTGTGCCTATTTGATTTTCGTCAATTTTGTTGGTCAAGATTCGAACTAATAATGATATTTTTGACAACGAAAAAAAACAGATTTTACTACACAAAATACTCTGTTGTCCTTACCATAATTTTCTATGAAATTATGGCTATTTATTTAACTTTAGTTTTCGTGCGTCATTTGATTACAATCCGATAACTTTGGTTAACAATAATTTTCGACACGTCTGTAAAAAGCTATGATTATTTTAATTTGTGGTATTTTTGTTGGTAAATTGCTTTATGTGGTTATCTCATACGATCTCTATCACCAACGGCACGAAATAATCAAGCAATTATTTCGTATCACTTCGTATTGTATATAGGACATATATATAAATATTATGTATAATTATATTTAATGCATTCCCAAAATTCTTTATATATAAAGAACTGTTAAACAAATGCCCTTTGATTTCGTAGATCGTAGAACCGCTACGCATCTAATGAAATAACAATACGGTTGACAACTTACGTTTAAGTTTTCTAGAGCTTCTCCGTAGTTTAACGTTTAAAGCGGATAGTCTTAGCTAGCGTCGTAACTTTATTTATTGAATCTTTTCTAGGATATTTTTTAATATCCAATAAAGTTTTTTAAAGTGTGCGCTGTTTTAATATACTAAGTGGAAATAATTCCGCGTTTCGTCTGATGAGTGTGGTGCTGGAGGCCTAATTTTAGTCCTCTTTCCCTTCCCACCGCTTTTCTTATAAGGAAAGGAAGATGTATAGGAAGGTTAAATATTCTCTTTTGTGCGTCTCCTCCTTCAACGATTGGGGGTAGGCAACGCATCTGCAATTGCGAATGTCTATGGGAAGCGGTCGCTTCGCCATTTCGGCGAATTCATGTGGCCGCTTGCTCGTTTGTCACCTTGTAATATAAAAAAAATGTACATTTTCATGTTCCAAAATTTTGATTAAAATTATCAACAAACGTATAGACGTGTTCATTTTTTATTATTCACAACACGCTCCGTTTCCATGCAAACGAACAGATGTTTCCCATTCCGAGCCGCAATTGAGTTTACGCGAAAACAAATTCGAATAGCGCTGTATAATTGTATAAATAGAAAACTACGCGACTGAATAACTACAACAGACTGGAAAATATTAATACCAATTTCATAATCTTGGCACATCCCTTCCTTATAGCGGAGCATAGTTTATGTCAACAACTTTATCCTTGCATACTTCATACAGATTTTGACCTCTATTATCTATGTAATAAGGGTGACATGGAAGCAGAATACATTTTGTAAGTGTTTAAAAGATCTGTAAGGGACGTGACGTGAGAGATGCCAGTTTACGCGGGAAAACATATTTTATTAAAATTTTCCATCTCCCCGGCTGTGTTCAGGCGGTGTCAAAGACAAATACGTCTCAGTTAACGTAGATGCGCATTTATCGTTTTAATTTTTAGTCTTGGCTCATAGATTAAGTAACAAAATAAAATAGAGTGGAAAAAAATTTGTAAACCTACTATCATTTCAATAGTACAAATAGACATTTAAATTAAGTACATATTTATCATTACTGATAGCAGTATTATTTAAAAAGAAAATATTTTTTATCTAAACTATACACAAATAGTCGAGAAAAATTTATATTTTCTAAATAAGATAGGAATATATTAGTAAAAATATTACACCAGGGGGCGCTCTGTCATATTAACCATATTAATATCTGAAGTTTAAAGTGTCGTATCTGCATTTATGTCATCTATGTCTGGAAATAGAAACTCACCAGTTGTTGGGGAGTTAATGAACGCGCTTTGTTACAATCCAGCATCTTGAGCGGCTTGCCGACGCCGACGTTGCTACACGGGCTCTTACAACCCGCAGCCTCATTTCATAACAATCGTAATTACGACATACCTACGTATACTGAGGTAACTGAAAACAGAATAAGGATAACGTACTTCGAACTAGCATTAACCGTGGGTTTCTTAAACCGAAATTTCCGTTTAAAACATATTGCTGTCTCTTTGTTCTCAAAGATAATTACAGGGATGACAGAAACCCACAGTAAGAGGATATAGGATGCAAATGTTTTCCGTTTTCTAAGGAAACGTGTTAAAAAACTTTCATAACAATCTGTCCCTGTGTAGAGAACATAAAAGACAAACATTTATTTTTATCTATAGTAATATTATAATTTGATTGTTTGTTTGTTTTCATCGAATAAGTTCCGAAATTACTGAACCGATTTGAAAAATTCTTTCACTGTTTAAAAGCTACACCATTCTCGGGTGACATAGGCTATATTTGTAACTAGATTTTATTTAATTCCGCGCGGACGAATTCGCGGGCAATTACTAGTTAGTGTGATATATTGATCTGAATTTGATTTTACAGGTTTGAATCCCATAAAATACAACATTTTTAATATAGTCCAATGAAGTACAATTTATTTATTATTAAACATACAAAATATTCGAATGTTTTGTTACCATGAAATTACAATAAAACTAGTTATTTTCGTCCATGGGAAATGCCTGATTTCCTGTCGCACGAAATGTTCGTTTATTTTGATTTTTCCCTGAAAACATTAATTTAATATCACGTATATTTCAATTTACATCGGAAATACTAATATCAGTGTAGCGTGATTGAATATTTTGGAATGCACTCCCCCCCTCCCACTTTCACCTCCCCCTAAAATCGCTAAAAGCGTTGAATATTTCAGAATAAATCGACTATAAAGTAATAATTTCATTTATATTTAAACTCTCATGTGCACGAAAAATAATCTAATATATAAAATTCTCGTGTCACAGTTTTCGTTGCCATACTCCTCCGAAACGGCTTGACCGATTCTCATGAAATTTTGTGAGCATATTCAGTAGGTCTGAGAATCAGCCAACATCTATTTTTCATAACCCCCCCCCCATTTTTTAACTGCGCGCGGACGGAGTCGCGGGCGACAGCTAGTGTATTAATAAAATTTTACATTATTTCAAAATACTGAAAATGTATGTTTTAAAAATATGAATTAAATTAACCTAATTTTAGAAAACTTAAATGTAATAGTTCTCGCTAGGAAAGAGAATATTTCCCTTTCCCATGCGTCCCGTCCTCTGTTAAATCCACTGCTCCTTCCCATCCTTTTCTTATAAGGAACAGTGAATGAGTTGTAATATTAGGCCTCCAATTTAAATATACTTTTCTATTTAACTTACAGCTACATTATCTCGCTATATAGTAAAGTAGATGCTTTGTCAGGTTACATTATTTCATAAAGAAATCGTTCGTTTATCTGTCAGTCCATTTGCATTGGAAACTTCATAACACAAAGCTTCCCGCAAATAAAAGCTTTCACCTCAGTTCCGTATCCCGACGTGTTCCGAACTAGTTAACGTAGATATAGTACACACGGATGTGTACTATATCTACGTTTGGATACATTTGTAGGAAAAATGTATTATAAGATAATTTCATAAAAGTATTATTCTGATGACAAGGCTATATTAAATTCTTAGCTTACTTAGCAAGAGGAAAGAACTTGTTTAATTAAGTACCTTTATGCTATTTGAATTGTTTTTTTTTTCTTATCACAGCAAAGGATTAGAACAAGACAACGTTAATGATTTCGTCCAAGTACGAGTATGACATAGGAGTCTTCAAGAGTAGGTTGAATAGATATTTTCAAGACAACAGATGGAATCGATGTCAAGCGCTAGTATAATAAATATGACTCATCTATTTCTATATATTTTTGTACCGTAACATGTCTGCGAAGACGGTGTACTCGCAATTCAGGCAGCATTACCTTTATTATGGCATATTAGAGCGCGAGTGCAGCGCGAGTATAACGCGACTGTACCTCGCATAGGATTTACATGTTTTATTTATTTGATGGCGCTCTCCCCGGTACTCTAAACCAACTTTTGTATCTTTTGTAACATCCTTTTGATAGCTAGAGCTGCCTTTACTAGTTTACAATTAGGTTTTAACTTTGAATACATTATAAAGTTTGTTTTACTTGCATATTAAGGGAATTTGTTTATGTTATAGACCCACAAGTTTATCTGAACCGGTGGGCTAAGTCAAACTAACTTGTAACAGTTCACTAGCGTCACCCTGTCAACTTCAAAAAAGTGTGACAACTTCATTTTCGTCATGTCGGTGTCACGTCATGTTTTATACCATTTTATATGCCCATGTAGTTTTTAATTATTTATAGTAGCGCCTCTCTCATCGGCTCAGATATTCTTGTTGGACTATTCTTCCGACAATAATTTTGTGGTACTTTTGGAACGAAGTTCCTTATCGCGCGTTGTGAAAGGGGGCTAGACGGAATAAATTCTTACGAAAAGTTGTCACGACACTTTTTGCTATAGTAAGTATGTTAAAGACGAATGAGCGCTACTTCACCATGGCAACGACGTGACAATATATAACGAAAATTCATAGAAATAAAATGTACTTCTTGTGAAGACTTAAGTTTTTTATTCATAGAATAAACATTGGTTCCTTCACTAATTAATCGAAAGGAACTTCGTTCCATCCGGGTGTCCCTTAACACCTCTCGAGTTTTTTGTCATCGATATGGGACCTTTAACTTGTTCCACCGGGTCAGACAAGTAACACGGACTAAGAAGCATGGCGTATCACTTCATACTTTTCAATTACCACAACTTTTAAAGGATAGACTTAAATTTGTAGGTAAATTTGGCATGTGACAAAACACTATATACATTAGTGATAAGGTTTTAAGCATAGAGTAACCTATCGACAGACACTTCACTATTCTTGATATTTGATAAGAATCATGAATGATATCAAAAAATGCTTGAAGCTACCAATAAAATGAAGAGACAATTTTTTAAGATAAAACGTTTTCTAATTGATTATATTTATTTAAGTAACTATGAGTGGGAGGCTAATTTTAGTGATCTTTCGCTCCACAGCCTACCTTTAGGACAGGAATGGGAAGGATTTGGTAGAAGATGGGAAGCATAGAAATTCTCTTTCTGTACGTTCCATCTTATGTCGATTAAAGGTCGGCAACGCATCTACAAATGTAGATGTATATGTATAAATATCGTTCACTTCGATATATTGTCAAATTCAAGTCAGCACGTGCATGTTTCCTATCTTTAATTCCTAAATAATTAATTGTAAACAGACTATATACTATGAGACGTGTAATTTGTCGACGTATGTTATTTAATTTTTCAAAAATAACATAGATAAAATAAAACTTTTCTGTCTGTAAGGTAAAATCTAAACAAACCCGCAACACATTTATATGTTGCAATATAAAAGCTTTTTGTTTCTTATTTATACACAGATTATCGTAATTATGTGAGTTACATATGAAAAAAAAATTTACACTAATTACTAAAGCTGGAATAATGCATATGTATACGTGCGCGAGCATTTAATATTCTAAAGTGTACTTTCGCGCGCCCTCTGCCGGCAAATTGCTCTGCGCCCGCCACTGATGGAACACATTTAATTTACATGTTAAATAATTGATTGCTCGCGTATCTTGGCCCATGAATTATTTATGACGTTTAATGCGACCACCCCCCCACACCCCGCAACCCCCCACTAACACACACAGTAACACACTAGATGTACAAGTTCATATTAGTCACCTACCAATATACATACTTTTTTATAGACGTAATACCTTTTTAGTACCTTTTAGTACCGTAGTACCTTTTTAATTATAGACTTAAACCTAGTACCGTAGCGGTGGAGGTAGAGTTGCCAGGTCGCCAAACCTACTAGCTGCCGGACAGACCAGCCAGTTTGGCCAGTCATTTGGGTAGAAAGGTCGGACACCCTATATTATTTAGGATTTTGTCTCAGTGTTAATAGGTACACTCTCGTTTGGAAAATTTAAAAAGCCGGAAAACCGTTTATTTTGGCCGGACACGCAATCAAAAAGCCTACGTCTGTCCGGCTTTATCCGGACGCCTGGCAACGCAGGTGGTCTCCCAGTTTTACATTACGTGAGCTAGGTTCAATTATAAGATTCGATCTATTGTCGAAATGAATTTAATTACAATTAATATTGATGGAAATAAAGAAGGTTTATTTTATTTTATTTAATTATATTTTATATTACTATACTAATGAATAAAATAAATGACGTATTTGAATTTCGAATATACTCAATATATAGATGCAGTATACTTATAAAAAGTTTACCTTTCTGTTATTTAATAATCACTATAATTTTAAAAGCCATAAAACATAATGAAAATAAAGTAAAATGGTGTACAATTATAAGTATCGTAATTAACATCACGTAAACCCAATCTTACTAATATTATAAATGCGAATATTTAGATGGATGGATGTTTGAATGTATCTCCAAAACGGCCCAACGGATCTCGATGAACTTTGGCATAGATGTAGAATATAGCCTGGAAGAACACATACGCTAATGTTTGTTTTTAATCCGCGCGGACAGAGTCGCGGGCGACAGCTAGTAATCTTATAAATTAATTTAGGCCTTTTTCTCGACATACATAACAATCGAAACATCGTAAAAAATCGAATAAATGAATACCAACAACTACTGTTTCTTTATTTTTATAACCAATAAATTAAAATGTTTTAATTACACCAAAATAGTTTTGAATTTAATTTCATTAATATAAATTAAAATTATAATTACATTACGACGAGAAAGTTACGGTAAGTGTTTTTCTAAGAAATCATCACTAACATTAAACCGTGATATTTATGATGCAATAAAATAATATAAATTATTACAATATTTAGATACGGGTCATAATTAGAATTACCTTTTAGAAAAGCGGCAAATGACTGAATCTTAAATTAGTAATATCGATTTAGTTTTAACTTTGTAATACATTTTATCCATTTAAGTTATTACCATTTATTAGCGACAAACAAGGTGACACACGAATAACAAACTGACACAGAAAAAAACGCATAGTTTGTGTTTTTTCGATGAGACAATAATATATTTACAAATGTATTTGCATTGGAAATCTGCAGTTAAAAAAATAATTTTTCTAACTAAGTAAAATAATTACTGACAGTACCGTGGGTTTCTGAGACCAAAATCTTATATATAAAATTCTCGTGTAACGGGGTTCGAACTTGAACTCCTCCGAAACGGCTTGACCGATTCTCATGAAATTTTGTGAGCATATTCAGTAGGTCTGAGAATCGGCCAACATTTATTTTTCATAAAATTTTTTTTTACTTTTTTACTTTTTTACTATGGAGTCGCGGGCGACAGCTAGTCATTGTATAAAACATATCGTCATCCCTGTCATCATCTTTGACAGAACAGAGATAACAATACGTTTTAAAATGTTTGTCTCAGAAACACACAATTAGATCGGTTCGATGGGAAAACTGCGTAAGTAAAAAAATACGTGTTTGCTACTTTATTTCGCTAATAGTAAAGTTATTTTTCTTATTTATTATACATAAATTCAAAAGTTTTTTATAAGACATTGCTTTCAGCTTTAAATTGTATATCGTTAACTCCACAAATGTTATCGTTTTATTTATTTAAAAGATTTTACTAGTCAAAATTATTATGTAAAAGTAAAACACGTTCTAAATGTTGAACTGTCAAATAAGGTAATATTATATATGGATTAAATTAATTGACTCTATGTAGACCATTTTGATGATTTTTAATTAAGCAATAAGTAAATATAATTAATACAGAATTTCAATTAAAAATGTCAATTAAAACGTTAATATATAAGTGCCATATCCGATAGTGACACAAGAAATGTTTTAGTTAATCTAAATAATTTTAAATAAGGAGAAATTAGAATATTAATATTAGAAAACACATTATAACTGTTTACATCCTTTTAACTTTCTATTAATCGATTATCGGCGATTTTTAATCGAAAAAAAATCGAATATTCGATTTACCGATACTTTCAGATAAGGATAGATGTATTTATGACTACATTTTTACATTGATTTTTTTTTAATTTTCACTTCAAATTATTATAATCTACTTTAACATTCACAATTGATTTCTGTTTTAATCTTGCTTCAGTTTTCCACATTTATCAAAAGATGGCGCTGTACACAAAAATGTTTATCAGCAGAATACGAAAATAAAAAAAAAGGAACGTTGTCGTGTAAAATAGTGAAGGGGTCACAGATGCCGTGCTTGGCAGATAACAGTCGTTAAGCGGCCAGTTACGTTCGTACAAAAATGACAGGTCTCAGCGGTGGCATTGCAGCGGGCAGAGACGCCTGGTACTTGGCAAGCGCCCAGACCGCGAACCATCGTCTGGCTTTACATTGAGAAATTTTGAAAATGCACATCGCATAGTCATGATGCCTTCGATATAAAATTTACATATAAACATTTAAAGCGTTTTCATTATTACGATACTCTGTTTAGTTACTAATCAAACACCATACATATAAAATATCGATTTCCAAAGACTTTATCAGTAATTTTAGAAACTTATACTATATCTATATCTATATGTATAAAAGAAAGTCGTATTAGTTACACTATTTATAACTCAAGAACGGCTGAATCGATTTGACTGAAAATTGGTGGGCAGGTAGCTTAGAACCAGGAAAAGGACATCGGATAATTTTTACCCCGTTTTCTATTTTTTATTCCGTGCGGACGGAGTCGCGGGTAAAAGCTAGTTTACTATATTATGTATTTAACCTGCAGTTAGAATTTTATTACAATTTAACTTCTAAGTATTTTTACTCCTTCGTCGAGCAGTCTGCGACTTCGTCCGCACGGAATTTAAAAAGTTAAAGTTAAAATAAAGTAGCCTATGTGTTCTTCCAGACTATGTCCTACATCTGTGCCAATTATCATCAAGATTTGTTGTGCCGTTTCAGAGTTATCTTCAAACATCCATCCATCCAAACATTCGCATTTATAATATTAGTATTATATCCTGGATATTGAATATTTTTAGCCGACTTCAAAAAGAAGGAGGTTATCAATTCGACTGAATTTTTTTTTTTTTTTTATGTGTGTTACCGCGAATCTCCGCCCCTGGTGGTCCGATTTTGATAAAAATTATTTTAATCGAAAGGAAGTGCTTGCAGGTGGGTCCCATTTTTTTGTTTTTTTTTTTAAATAACTAGAAGACTAGTAGATTTTGAATAAGCTTCAAAATTTGTTGCGAAAATTAGGGACATTTTTGCTTTCAGCGCTTACGTAGGCTAAACTATAAGACCTACATCAAAATGACGTATGGCGAATTGTAGCTCTTTCAATGTGCTAAATAAAAGTCCGCGATAGCATATATCTATCTTTTATAGTTTTCTCACAATAACCATTCTTTTCTTTACGAAACATTAATTAAATTCTTGCCCTATTTCCGACGCTATTATTCAAGTTCAGTATTAACCCTTATGTAAATAAATATGTTCGTTATCAAGAGAATTTAATGTAGATTATATTTGCAATTGAAACTATATCATTCTGTCTAATAGTTTAGGAGATATCGTAAGAATAAAATTACGCGGAAACGAAAAATGCTACATCGCGTTACAATGAATAGCACAAATTTGCTTTCTGGGCTTACGTAGGTCAAACTATATGACCTACATTAAAATGATGTATCGAGTAATTATAGATCCTTAAATTTGCTAAATAAAAGTCTCAGGTGGCATATATCTGTCATCTATGGATGTCTCACAAAAACCATGTTATTATGAACAAACTTCGACTAAATTGCACACGAAAAACAGCGTCGTAAGCTTACGGCGCTATTATATTATATTCGATATGAATCCTTATCCAAATAAATATGTTTGATGGCTAGAGTATTAAATGCAGATTACATTAGCCTTTAAACTATGTAATTCTGATCAATAGTTTGGAAGATATTAAATTATTAAAAACTACGCGCATTCGAAAAATGCTACTGCGGCGCGCGGCTGGACAAAATTATAAGCACGGTACGATGTATTAGTTCGTTAATTTTCAATTTGTATACCGATTTTGATAATTATTTCATTGTTTAAAGGAATAGTGGTTATCTGGTGTATTCAAAATTAGTTTTTGAATTGAAGTACACACATATTAAATAGGAAGTCCTTTTCTTTATTTGTCTTATTTATGTCCTTATACGTATTAAGGAAATTTGTAATTAAACTTTAAATTCACTAAAAATTGAGAAATAAAACAAACATTTTAAGAAAAAAAAATAGCCGACTTCAAAACAAAAAAAACTATCTCAAACAAAATGCGCTCAAAAGTAACTTAAAAAAAACAATTTCAAACAAAATGCACTCAAAAGTAACGTAAAAAAACAATTTCAAACAAAATGCACTCAAAAGTAACGTAAAAAAACAATTTCAAACAAAATTCACTCAAAAGTAACATAAAAAAACAATTTCAAACAAAATGCATTCAAAAGTACCATAAAAAACCATCTCAAACAAAATACACTAAAAAGAAACAAAATAATGTCATGAAAACTTCTTTCCTTCTTTCTTCTCTCTTTCAAAAACCCTCTAAACTCTAAAGAAAGTTCTCTTCTTTCTTGTAACATGTCTATATTGTATAATTATTGTTATTTTGGAGTCGGTTTCGGCCTAAGTAGGGACATAAACGTAAGTATGTCTAATACATCTCAAATATAAAATGTCACCTATTTACTTCGGCCGACACCGACTGCGAAATAACAATAATTATACAATATAGACATGTTACAAGAAAGAAGAGAACTTTCTTTAGAGTTTAGAGGGTTTTTGAAAGAGAGAAGAAAGAAGGAAAGAAGTTTTCATGACATTATTTTGTTTCTTTTTAGTGTATTTTGTTTGAGATGGTTTTTTATGGTACTTTTGAATGCATTTTGTTTGAAATTGTTTTTTTATGTTACTTTTGAGTGAATTTTGTTTGAAATTGTTTTTTTACGTTACTTTTGAGTGCATTTTGTTTGAAATTGTTTTTTTACGTTACTTTTGAGTGCATTTTGTTTGAAATTGTTTTTTTTAAGTTACTTTTGAGCGCATTTTGTTTGAGATAGTTTTTTTTTATTGGTCTTGTTGTAAAATTAAATTTAGAATTTCGTTATGAAATAAGCAGTTTTATACCTTGTACTTACATATCATTGTTCTATAACGTATGTTTATACATTTCAAGTTGTATTTATAATTCTTAAGGGATGCAACATACATAATTGTCATATAAAATAACAATGACAATTTCCACTGCGACTCCAAAGTCCCTGCCCCATTATGCAATTAACTTTATTGAATCCAACTAATGACGTTTGCATAACAGTGGCGGGCCAAAAGTTAGAGAGGGTGCGTCAATATAAATACTTGGGTACGTGGCTAAATGAAAACTGGGAAAGCGACCAGGAAATCAAGACACGTATCGAAGTAGCACGTAATGCATTCCAAAAAATGCGCAAAATTTTTTGCTCCCGTAACCTTGGAATACATTTGCGTGTCCGCCTTCTAAAATGTTACATCTGGCCCATCCTTCTATACGGATGCGAGGCTTGGACAATAAAAGAAGATCTCAGGAAACGTATAGAAGCGTTCGAGATGTGGGCATATAGACGCATGTTGGCCATAAGCTGGACTCAAAGAGTGACAAACGAGGAGGTTCTGCGACGAGTCCACCAAAAAAGGGAACTTTTGCAGACCGTCAAGATGAGAAAAGTATCCTATCTCGGACACGTGCTCAGGCACGACAGATATGATCTCCTCCAACTCATCTTGATGGGAAAAGTTGCCAGCAAAAGGAGTGTTGGCCGTCGGAAGAAATCGTGGTTGCGCAACATCAGAGAGTGGACTGGAATTGCGAGTGCCGTCCAACTGTTTCGCCTCGCAAGGAATAAACAGAAATATGGAGAACTGACCGCCAACCTTCGCTAGTCGGAGAGGCACCTCAAGAAGAAGAAGAATCCAACTAATACTTCTCTAGGTATTAATTAAGTACTAACATCTATATATATAAAAAAAATTTGAAGCTACATATATTCAAAATCTACTAGTCTTCTAGTTATTTAAAAATCTGCAAACACTTGCTTTCGATTAAAATAATTTTTATCAAAATCGGACCACCAGCGGCGGAGATTCGCGGTAACACACATAAAAAAAATCAGTCGAATTGATAACCTCCTTCTTTTTGAAGTCGGCTAAAAAGTCGTGTTAGTTACACTATTTATAACTCAAGAACGGCTGAATCGATTTGACTGAAAATTGGTGGGCAGGTAGCTTAGAACCAGGAAACGGACATAGGATCATTTTTACCACGTTTTCTATTTTTTATTCCGCGCGGACGGAGTCGCGGGTGAAAGCTAGCAGTCTATAAAATGCAGAATATCGTGACACGATAGTGTCAATTAAGTATATAAATGAAACAATTAGGTTAGTACATTTGTGAAACTTATCATATTAGTCAGAGTGCATGAGTCAATTTGCTGGGAACGTTTTAATATCTCTATATTTCAACAGCTGTAAGTTATTGCTCTAATTAAAGGTTAGATTTAATTTAATTAGTAATTACAACACGTGCACAATAACAAGTGAACTAATTAATTATACAATGCAAGTGTTGTTGGGATTAAGAAACCGAATCATGGCACATTTTAAGTTAGTCTCATGTTATTCTTGAAAGAATTGAAAATTGTGTTTTTTTTAATTATAAATTTTAAAAGCCTTTTCTTTTTATTTCATTCAAATGATTGCGTTGTTTTAATAGAGATAAGCTTTCGATTTGTAAGCTTGTCGTCTTCAACGTAAAAAAAAGTAAATAGCTCATAGAAGCTTTTACAAATCGCAAATACACATGTCTTTCCGTCTTCGTAGTAAAATCTTATAAAAAGTGGTTCTTTGATTATTACAGGTAGAGATATGTTTTTGTACATTATCTAGCTGCAGATGGCGCTATATAAATTATTATATGTTTTGCAATTATTTTATGTTATTCATAATAATATAAAAAGAAGTTTCAAATAACTCTCGGTGCCCTTCGCCCTCAAGTCAATTCGCAATAAGCGACCGATTTTAATTAAGGGCGACAAACGCAAACAGTGATTTTAATTTGCGAAATTCCGCGAAATACTATCCGCCGGATAAAATGACGCAATTCCCGGGAATCCGGGAATTAAATGTGCAGATCCGTAAACAATGCTTTGTACGATGCTCAGTTCAGTTTGATATTGACACGGACCATTTTAATTTGGAATGTTTTACGAATGACTACCGATTTAGTTTTAGCCGGTAACAAATGGCGGGTACTTTAATTTGATTTAATACTTCCACGAAAAGCTGAATACTACATTACTACAAAAACAATAATTTTGTCCGGAAGTAATGATTAATAGAGCGTCGGTGGCTCATTGGTTAAGCACTTGACTTGCAATCTGCAGGTCCTGTGTTCGAATCCCGCCATGTACCAATGTGTTTTTCGATTTTCGATTTACATATGTACATTTATCCGACGTTCTTACGGTGAAGGAAAACATAGTGATGCAACCTGCACATATCTGAGAAGAAATTCAATGATATGTGTGAAGTCAACCCGCACTTGGCCAGCGTGGTTGACTATGGCCTAGACACCCCTAACTTGGTGTAGGCTCCGAGCCCCTCGGTGGGGACGTACAGTGAGCTGATGATGAATGTATAATCTGCATATCTATAGGTAAAATTATACAAATACACGGACTCAGTTTATATCGAAGTGTATATGAACAAGAGCGTCTTTCGATTCAACCGTACAATCGTAAATAGTACAAAGATTAATTTCACAATTTCTGTCGTAGTCTATTCGTACCTTAACGTTGTTTTATCATTGCCATTAAGGAACTGCTGAAAACAATGATTTGATAAAATGGTAATATTAAATTAATTCATAAGTTATCTTATCTTGTATGTGGCAGTGTAATCCTCGTACAATTTGATATTAGTCAAACGAGCAGAGGTTGTCAGGCTGTAAATATGACATGTTAAGATTTATTCAGACAAGTTCTAATTGTTTCATTCCATTGATGTCGACTTACCTGTCAACAAATGAAATATATTAACTAGCTGTCGCCCGCGACTACATATTTGCGAATTATAAAAAAACTTAATTAGTAGCCTATGTATTCTTCCAGTTTATGTTCTACATTTATGCTAAATTTCATCGAGATCCGTTAAGCCGTTTTGGACATACTTTAAAATAAATAGCTATCCATCTAAACATTCACATCTATATATATAAAAGAAAGTCGTGTTAGTTACACTATTTATAACTCAAGAGCGGCTGAATCGATTTGACTAAAAATTGGTGGGCAGGTAGCTTAGAACCAGGAAACGGACATAGGATAATTTTTACCCCGTTTTCTATTTTTTATTCCGCGCGGACGGAGTCGCGGGTAAAAGCTAGTTTATCTATATATATAAAAGAAAATCGTGTTAGTTACACTATAACTCAAGAACGGCTGAATCGATTTGACTGAAAATTGCTGGGTAGGTAGCTTAGAACCAGGAAACGGACATAGGATAATTTTTACCCCGTTTTCTATTTTTTATTCCGCGCGGACGGAGTCGCGGGTAAAAGCTAGTTTATAATATTATTAAGATGCTTTATCTGTACTGTACAAGTAAAATATGATTTTATATGTGATAACACCACTTGACTGTGTATTCGAATGTCAACTTATGGGACGTAGATCCCCTTGTCATTCTCATCTATTGAACTAGTTGTACAATAGTAGTTACAATCTTGAAAACGACAGTAAATTTACTTAATTTCATCATTTGTTAGTTATTTGATTGATAGTTAAATTTATATATTTGTCAACAGCTTAATCAATGGTAAACCGGAAAATTGAGGCAACCGCAGATGCACGTATTAGTAGGTATCTAATTCCACTAAACGTCCGTGTCTGTCTGTGTCTATTACATTCAAAATCTGTTATAACGACATCGAAGGGACTACTCATATTGAGTCGTAAAAACCGATAGTTGTAACAACCGGTGACAGGTATTAATAGGAAAGATATGTATATAACATTCAGCCAGGACCTTTGATTTTGGTCAATTTAACCGGTATGTCGTTCTAAACGATGTCGCCATAAACGGTTTTGACTGTATTTAGTATAACTTTCAGTTGCGGACATATCAGCTGAGTGGAAACAGAAGGTATATTCCCTTTAATGGCCGCAAGTAACCACTAATTTGTACAATATAATCTCGTGTCCTATTTCCACTGGTATAGCCCCGACTCCTGAACTAAACGACAGCCGTACGCGCCCGCAGTCGCGCGACTAGATGTCCAGTGAAAACGGTCACTTAGTTAAGGAGCGCCAGCGAATTATATTAAATTTAAACTTAAGCCCCGAGGGATGCGGACGGACAGATTTAAATGCTCTCCGGGTGGTTTATTACAAACGAGTGTTTTATCCAGATTAACCATTTAACTTTGCTAATGACGTTTCATATGCGAAATATAATTTAGAAATGTATTAATTGTTTAATATTTTATGGGATAAGGAAAAAAGATAGCTAATTATATGCTTTTAGTGTATATATGATCGTTGTATATTTTCTATACACCAGTTATATGCCAATTTTTACGGTCATATGTCTTTTTTTTTAATATGTCAAAATATACATACAGATCACTAGCAACTCATAATGCTTTAAAATATAGTAGCTATTTCATTTTAATCTCTTCTCCATCTACAATATGAGAGCAAAAAAAGCGATAAACGCTTTTAGTAAAACGACACTCGCCATCTTTATAAGTAAAGTATAATAATTTTTCCTCATCGCATTACCCGAAAAGTATACCATCAAATTGAGTGCGCGTACCGCAGAAGTTTAAACGATTTTATGTATAATTAAACAGAGCTCGTAAAACATTGAACGTGACGGTAAATTCCGCTTTCTTGAACGCTTCCATTATCTAATTCGAATGCTTTCTTCGGCTATACAGCCATTAATCCGAAGCTCATGCTAGCTCTGTTTGATGTGCCGTCAGCCCACGAAATTCGCGATGCGAACAAAATAATTATAAATGTAGTAACTTCCACATAATATGTTTCCTTAATTTATACAAATTAAAGGTCATAAAATAAGACATGTTTTAATTTTATTTCCAGCTTAAAATGTTTTAAAAACTTTGCCGATACTTAAAATGATCAAGAAAAAATTAAGTACTTCAGCAAGCGCAAAATATTAATTATACAATTTTACAATATCAATTAATACGTGACACTTCTAATTGTTACAATACTCTTTTAATTTATAAGGTACGTAAAAGATTTTAAAACTCGCTAGTTTCGTGGCCACATTCGACAAGGCGGCAATAAAATAAATCAAAAGAGTTTATGGCCCAACTATACCACCATTAAAATATGGTGAAACGCCTTAGCCTTTGTGAAGAAAAAAAACATTTCCCTCGCAAATTTATTACAAACAATAAGTTGCTTAACCTTTACTGATTACATTATTCAAGCGAGACTCTAAGAAATATTCCGTAGTTTATTTACTATTTTAGATGATTTCTAATACAAATTGAGTCATAAACAAACTTTGTTAAGCTCTTTGTTATAATATTATTTGATTAATTCAATGGTTAAGTGAATTATTGACCAATTTAGTTGTCTACTGGTGCTATTTAAAAGAAGTGGAAAATGTGTTAGCAAATGTATTTAAAGACAGTTTTATTATTTTTTTCAATAATCATTTGTGAACATTATTATGAATGTAGTGTAAAGTTTAGCAAAAAAAAATTAAATTAATTTTCATTTAAAAATGTAAAACTTTTGAGGATATAAATTGAAAGTAACAAGTTGAACAGTAAATCCATTTCTGGCATTAAGAGAAAGCTTTTGCCTTTTTTTTTAAATAAAAACTTGATTAGTTATTTGGTATATTATTGTTTATTTCTTAATCAAGCCGAAGAAAAAAATGTTTAAAAATATTCCATGCGATATTATTCCTGGAATTAAAAGACTTATTAAACACTATTCCTAATGATGTTTATTTATTATTATTTTCATTTAAATCAAAAATTCCAATATGAATTAAATAAAAATTAACACAAAGTATCGCCTCTAATAATACTCATTCGCGCCACGTGAGATTTAGCCAAAGGGATCCGAAAACGTTAAAACGCGCTCAGATATGATATATTTGGCCTTAATGGGCTATAATACTCGACAGTTTGGGAATCAACAGGCAAATAAAAACTTCCCTTCACGACTTAATAACGACCGTTTAAATGCCAAATCGGCCTACTCAGTATCGCGGAAATATCTTATTACCTACTTGTAGGCAAATTGAAATGCTTTAAAATGTTTCCATGCATTTTATGCCAAAAGAAATTGATGCAAATTCGATACTCAACATTATTACTAAAGGTAGTACTCTTAAAGAAATAAATATTTAACGGTCACGCTGAGTATTAACTGTGATGACTAGTACAGTCATTTTTACAACTCCGACTGTCCACGGCACAAAATTTTGCAAACGAATATACAAACAAAATAAGCATATTATACTTTAATTTTAGTTCCATATCTCTTCCAAGTCTATTAAAATTATCCGAACTAATGCATATACAATTTGATTTAATCAACGTCAGTTCGGATTTAAAGAGGATTTTAATAAAAAACGATGACTCGGTCAGACAGGATGGACCTGGTCCCTCGGGAAACGAGGCCAGGATGGTGGGAGCACGTGGGGGCCACGTGAGTCATAGGGGGCACGTAAGAGCTGGGGGTCACCCCGCAAATTGTTTAAGTGGGACAGACAGTAAGCCAGACTAAGCGAAAGTAGTTCCTGTTAGACCATTGACCTTTGGGACTGATTACTTCGGAACAATTACTTTTACTATTAATAATTAATCAATCACTAAGTGACAGTACCTACATCTACAGCATTATTAATATAAGTAATACTATGTGTTATGCTATACTAGTACTTATCTACTACGAGTATATTTTATAAAGTTATATGTTACTAATCTTACTAATATTATAAATTCGAAAGTTTAGATTGATGGATGTTTGTTTGTTTGAAGGTATCTACGGAACAGCTGAATGGATCTTAATGAAATTTGGCACAGATGTAGAATTTAGTCTGGAAGAACACATTGGCTACGTATTAAGTTTAATTTAAATTCCACGCGGACGGAGTCGCGGGCGACAGCTAGTTATAAATAAATGCGAATGTTTAGATGGATGGATGGATGTTTATTAGAATGTATCTTCAAAACAGTTTATATAAGGTCTTTTTTATCAACATTATTTTATTATGTAAACTCCTACAACGATATAACTATGTGGTTGTCTATCATGATCTGTTATTATATAAAAAAGTCATATTAACCATAAAATCAAACGTAATATAGTAAACATTACAATTAAGAAAACGTACAAATCAACTCTTAGTTGCAAATTGTACAGAATATCTAAACATTACTGATTAGAAAATAATATTATCGGGCGATACAAACACGACTAATACGTAGTTTTATGTCTCATAAAATAGTTTCACAGCTGCATAGGTCAATAGATGTAAACGCATTTAATTGCCGATGTTCGCATAATAAATAAATATTGTTAATGTGAAATCAATCAATCATGTGGCTTCAGATAACCCGAGTGGCAATCGTTTACACGAGTAAACTCAGATATCGGACAGTTACTTAAAATAAGCCAGTTATATGCTGATAATTACAAACGGGAACGTCACTAAATAATATATTGTCTGTTGAAGGTACATTTCTTGAGACGTAGTTTGACATGTTGATTAAAAGTTCATACGTAAACTATCGTATGTTTGAAACGTAAATTTTGCAAGAGAAAACTTTAAACATTAATAAATAAAACGCACCAAACATGAACATACAATATAAAACCAATATCTATAGTTCTGACATTTAAATTTACATAGTATTTATCCATTTAATTAAAACATACAAAACAATTAGTAAATTGCAAAATAGTGGGTTACAAATGTCTACGTAGGAGCCATCAAAATTAACATTCCTTTTATTAGTCGACTTCAAAAAGAAGGAGTTTATCAATTCGACTGTTTTTTTTTTATGTGTGTTACCGCGAATCTCCGCCCCTGGTGGTCCGATTTTGATAAAAATTATTTTAATCGAAAGGACGTGCTTGAAGATGGGTCCCATTTTTTTTTATAGTTTGACCAGTCGATTAGAAACCGGACATTAATCAGTTTTTTTTTTATCCCAACAGTATATTTTTTAAGTGTATATCGCTTGATAAATATTTAAAAGTAATAACATAAATATTAACAGAAGTTAACCTATTTAACATAACAAAAGTAGACTGTTCGTCTGCGTCTATTAAATTATCTAGTTATTTCTTAATCAGAGGTCACTAAACTACATCAAAGTATTAATTAATTTCTGTATAAGAAGTGTAATTTCTTGCATCATCTTTTTACTTTGTTGCAAATAATCCCGACTTGTTCTCTACTGTCTTGGCATCATTAACTTAGTGAGTAACTAGCCCATTTCGATAAGGCTATAAAAATAATATGTTTACTACGAAACAAAATAATGTTATAATTAATTAGTTTTAAATAGTAATTAAAATTGTAACGAACGATAACACGTGCGTGCGAGCTTGCCGATATGGGAGCGCGTTATGCAGAAAGGATTAAGTAATGTGTAGTCGTGACCTTGTAATTTTAACAACAACGTAATATTCATTTTCTAATAACAATAGAGTAGAAATAGCCACCGTTGCTCCACAGAGGTAGAAAGAGAATAGAGAGAACACCATTAATTTATTATTCTGTACTTTCTGATTTACGTTCACATATCTTTTTTTTGTGTACAATTACTTCCTATTTAGTACAGAAAGATGGCACGAAAAATTCACGGCAACTGTCATATGTCATGAGCTACCATTTAAATAATTTTAATTAAAATTAATTACTACTAATTACTATAATTATTAGTAGTTATTGCATAACGCTTTTAATGTTATCTGTGAGCAGTAAGAGCGCGGGTACGATAAACAGTGCACTGCGTAGTTACTGATAAATGTGACTTAACCCATTTAGAGTCAATGTTATTGTAAATGTTCTTACCTACAGGGCGAACGGCATCAATATGTCGGATATTAAAAGGTTACAAATGTTAGTAAACACGTGCTGTAAAATACTACGCAGTTCTGAATTCGAATTTTTAAAATATAAAAAATAAAAAAAAAACTTTATACAAGCAAAGTAGTAGGTGCATTTTTAGCCTTTACTCAGGTCCAAAAAGGTTTTAATAACATTATCAATCGTCAATCATACTTCGAATTTCGATTTTGAAGGATCTGTCTATGGTCTACTATGGCCAAATTCAAATTCAGATTTTTTTTTTGGAGTAATTGTTTACTTGCGTTGCTTTGCCTTTGCCTTGAGGTAATACGTAACTTGTTGTTCCTACTTTATTTTATACATGCTGTCTTAGTGTTTACACTCCACAACACTTCTACATACATTGGGTACCTATAAAAGCGTGTTTTCATCAAGTTTATCGAGACTCGTGTTTTGTTAAATATAAACAAAGGGTTATGTTTCCGCAACGTTGCGTGCGCTAGGACCTAGGTAAATGCTATCAAGATATAAGGTTGGAATTTTTAATCGGCTCAAAGAACTTACGTCAGTCATCAATTAAAGTCCTAAGTTCGGCGAGCCACGCATGTTGAAGTTTAATTATTTTTTCTGCAATGTTCTTAATTCAAAATAATTAGGTAAGACATGCGAAATATAAAATGGGTCTTTACCCTAGAAAACTATTTAAATTATCTCTCAAATAAGTCTTGTTTATTAATATTACTAGCGACCCGCCCCGGCTTCGCACGGGTGCAATGCAAAATATACCTACTACAGAATAAATGCACAATTTATTTAAGGTACTTAAATGGATAAGGATTAATGCTGTATTGTTTAAAATCACTTCGTAAAAGAATAAAAATGGTTATGCTGGGTTATCCCTAAGAGATAGACATATACCATCGCGGACTTTTTTGTTGAACTTTTTAAGGTGAACAATACTGTAGTACATTATTTTGGTCTATCTCGTAGGGTTCAGCCAGCGTTTGCAATATAAGCGCAAAAAAACGTGCTTATTTACGACATCACATTAGAAAACTTTAAATTTATCAGTGTTTCTCTACTATATTATGCATTTATTATACATACAAACCTTCCTTAAGAATCACTCTATCTATTAAAAAAAAACCGCGTCAAAATCCGTTGCGTAGTTTTAAAGATCTAAGCATACATACGGACATACAGCGAAAGCGACTTTGTTTTATACTATGTATTGATAAATGCGAAAATTCAGATGGATGTATGAATGTTACAACGTATCTTCAAAAGAGCTCAATGGATCTCGATGAAATTTGGCATAGGTATAGAACATAGTCTAGAATAACACATATGCTACTAACTAGGTTTTTTTTAATCCGCGCAGACGAAGTCGAGGGCGACAGCTAGTAAATACCAAGTGATGAAGTGAATTAATTCAAAGGGTATTTTCCATAAGTTGTAATTAGGTATATTGTTTTTTAATAAATTGAAAATACTAAAACCTGGATTGGAAAAGTGTCATTTGATAATACCCTTACGTATCTTTATTTGTACTATTAACTTCAAGCAATTAAAAAGAAAATATCTTCATACATATAAATTTCAACGATCAGATCTTTACGATTTTTTTTATCGTACATCGGGAGCTACAGGTCCAGGACTGGATCAGGACGGCGCGGGATCGTAGAAATTGGTGATTTTTATTGTCGGAGGCCAAGTCCTACTTCGGGTCACTGCATCATCCTATTTACTTTTATAAATATCGAAAAGAATGAGACGTGAAAAGTGAAAATTCCAGTAACAGTGAATATTGTGAAGTATTGGTTGAACCTGTGTTACATTTGAAAAATTTTGTTTGTGTAAATAAAGCATTTTTATTATAATAGCGCATGCAACATTTTGCCATAAAAAAGTTAATCAAACAACATTCCAAACATTCATGGCCGACCAAAATGGTGACGACCAGATTAGATTCCCTACTAGGCACATAATAAACACTGTTGTCAAGTTATTTTCCGTATGTACAAATTAAGTGAATGCTACATTACATAGACCTTGTAGTATATAAAAATGTATAACAATGTATTGGAAGTTTTAGATTTATTCCTCTAATATATGCTACTCTATTTCTTGATAAATAAATGCTTGTTCAGTTTTTCAGAAATTTATTCAATTTGTTATTGATCTGATAGGTACTAGATTTAAGACTCATAATAAAATGCTCCTAAATATGTTTTGTGATAATCTTAAAGTTTCTTTCATTTAATATTTAATTTGTTAAACAATATTGATTATGTCAGTTAATTTTAATATTCAATAAAAGAATTATTTAATTATATTAATAACTAGCTTTTACCCGCGACTCCGTCCGCGCGGAATAAAAAGTAGAAAACGGGGTAAAAATTATCCTATGTCCGTTTCCTGGTTCTAAGCTACCTGCCCACCAATTTTCAGTCAAATCGATTCAGCCATTCTTGAGTTATAAATAGTGTAACTAACACGACTTTCTTTTATATATATAGATAAGTTTACACGTATTTAATAATTTAGTATATTTATTTATTTTTATTTACAAATATTATGTTCCGTGAAATTAATAATCTTATGGCAGCTTAAGAAACACACCTTTTTATGTTGTACAATAATACTACAATTATCTAAGTATGTTTAAACGTCTTAAAGGAATAATTGTTATGTGTGACGCACTCGTGTGATGATTTTGCAGCAATCAACGATGAGTAAAGGAGTGAGCGGTATCACGTAATTACTACACGTCACCCAAGGATTAGTAAACACGTTTTTAAATTGATAATCCTAGCTTATAGCTTTTCTTAGCGATTTATTTTTAATACCACTATAAAGCAAAACTAATATTGCACACGTAGTAAACATCTTTAAAAGATAGAATTTAAAATTTCATTAACCATCTTTTGGACAGTAAAATAATTTTATTTTAAAAATGATAAATACCTTTAATGAAAAACAATTAGGAGGATAAAATCTCAAATTAGAAATCACAAATTAAAATACAAAGTGGAAAAAAAATCTTGAATCGTCTCTCGAACGTTCTCCATCGGACTGGCTGACTGAGGTAACTTGACGCAGAAGTTAAGATCAAAAATCAGATTTAACGTATAAAAGACAACTTTAGATACATAAATTACATACTGAAAATAATAGAAATATCATCATCATCATCATCATCATCAGCTCACTATACGTCCCCACCGAGGGGCTCGGAGCCTACCCCAAGTTAAGGGTGACTAGGCCATAGTCAACCACGCTGGCCAAGTGCGGGTTGGTTGATTTCACACATATCATTGAATTTCTTCTCAGATATGTGCAGGTTGCATCACGATGTTTTCCTTCATCCTAAGAACGTCGGATAAATGTACTTATGTAAATCGAAAATCGAAAAACACATTGGTACATGGCGGGATTCGAACCCAGGACCTGCAGATTGCAAGTCAAGTGCTTAACCCCTGAGCCACCGACGCTCAGGGGTTGAATATCATAGGTGCTAAATAAAAGTAATATACAAGTAACCAGTCATTACTACTAATTATGAGAAAATGTGTAAGAAATATACATTACAAGATTTGAACGGGACAGAACATACGGATCATAATCACGCTGCATTTAATGCAACCAGTAATCTATTTGAATAAATTGTTTTATTGCGAAAAGCGCAAGCTTATGTCAGCAATAAACAATTTTCTCACAGTAACGTTTCCCGTTTCATTATATGTCCATATATAAGTAAACGGCACTTCACGGCCGCCGTGAGGTCTAATGTGGCACTAGCCTTATAAGGACTATGATGTATGGACAGAGAAAAAACTGTTAAGGATTAAATTATACCGGACTCTAAAGTTCCGGGTATTTGCCTAAGTTTATTAGTTGCTAGTATGAAAATAAACGTTTTAAAATCCCTAGTTAATTTTGCATAGGCATTACGCTAAGATGAATAAGCTATTGATCAACTGGGGAGTACCGACTTCAAAAAACATATGCGTTAGTTGTACTCGTATATGTCGACAAAACATGTTGTGTTCTGATTAAAGGCTTTATTGTTTAATTTAAGAACATTGGATATTGTTTTGTACAATGTTGGACTTTATAAACATAATTCAATTCCAATATAGGTATCTGTGATCTCATACGAAATTTAAAAAAAAACTTGAGCTACTGCAGCTTAAAGTCGTAACTTGTTAAATCAATTGAAAGTAAAGATTTGAACAAGGAAAAAATATAAATAAAATGTGTCATGAACAACATCATAATTCCTTATAATCCCTAAAGCGTGGTTCGCTGCCAAAGTGTATAAACCACAAATCATAAATTCCGGGTAGCCGGCCGTCGTTAGCGCAGGAGATTCTTATCGCTACCTTCACGGCCTGTAACGCGATAATTTCTTTAACATTAGACTCACGATGGCAAGGGTGATAACTAACATTTTATCGTTTTCATTAAAATCATATTGTGTGAATTTTTGACAACGACCTGCTTGGAAAAAGATATGATTCAAATATTTTTTATAAATTTAATTACTTTCATTAAAAATAACTAAAGTTTATTTATTTAATTCCTCTAAATTGTTCACTTGAATTCATTTCTACTAAAATTGTAAGCAATCTCAATCACAAACTTACGTTTTACTTTTTGCTATTATTATATTAACATTGGAACAGTATTGTATATTTTTACATATAATTTATATGTTGAATATTACAGTTACAACATTTCCCGCTGCAGCCATGTGCGAGATCACATATCTAAATCGACGAACACTTGTCCTCCTGTGATGCGATATTAATTGTGGCCCTTGCACCGACCAACAGTTATGTACCACATCGTGGTTATCGACTCTCACAATTACACTGAATAATGCAAAGAAATGCTCATAATGTCTTTACATCGCATAACCGAAGTTATTGAGATCTGATTTTTTTTTATTACAAGTTGGCAAACGAGCAAGCGGCCACATGAATTCGCCGAAATGGCGAAGCGACCGCTACCCATAGACATTCGGAATTGCAGATGCGTTGCCTACCCTCAATCGACGAAGGAGGAGACGCACAAAAAGAGAATATTATTAACCTTCCTATGCATCTCCTCTTCCATCAAATCCACCTCCCCTAGCTATCCTTTCATTATAAGAAAAGGAGTGGGAAGGGAAAGAGGACTAAAATTAGACCTCCGGCACCACACTCATCAGACTGTACGTGGAATTACTTCCACTTGACGCCTGTCTTCTGTGTGGTCGTGTTCATCGGGCGAGCCGACCAATTCTTGCAACAGATGTTGTTGTTGCTGGCGTCTACCACTGTTATATATCATTATGATTGTTATAATTTTACTAGCGATGTACTCGTAATTGATTTGATTATAAAACTTTTTTCATTTTATGAGTCAATGTTTTGTCATTGTACGGTTTTGTCATGCTACATGAATGATCAAACTTACTACTGACTATGATAGATTTTCAGTAATCAAATAATCTAATCTTAAAAAGTCACATAAATCTTTTTATACTCGGAGATTTTGAATAAAAATAAAAAAAACAAATATACTTGAAGAGGTTAGGTACTAAAAAAACCAGTTTTAAGTTATGTGGAAATTTAAATAGTAGCATAATACTACGAATAATAATTATTCAAGAAGGTTTTAAATATATTTTTGGCGAAATGGCATTAAAAAAAGAATTTAAAATGTTAAAAAAAACACATTCTAAATAGTATTTTTAGTTATGTTTTCTATTCATGTTTCCTAATATACGTTTCTACAAAAAGTAAATTTTATTTTAAACTAGCTTTCACCCGCGACTCCGTCCGCGCTAAATTAAAAATAATCTTTACTAGTAGCCTTTGTGTTCTTACAGACTATGCTCTACATCTATACCAAATTTCATCAAGATCCGTTGAGAAATTCCAGAGATACCTTCAAAGAAAACATCCATCCATCCATCTAAACATTCGCATTTATAATATTAGTAAGTTTATCCTATACAATAATGAACAGTTATTGTAAAAAATTTAATGAAAATATTTTAAGTCTTTAGCAGTTCGCAACATTTGCGTTAAGAAACTAACAACTTAAAGTTTGAAAGTTTATTAGTCTGCTATGTTCTTAACATGAGCTTATAAATCTTGAAGTTATGGTCCGTTTCAAGTTTTACCGCCTCGTCGATATAAACCGAGCAGTTATATGCAGCGCTATTAAAAAGAAACGAAAAAGTTTTTATGTAACGTATAAAGAACATAATTATACACGTTAGGTGTAACGTTACGAGGCAAGTTCGCGTCTGAGACTGAGGTGGATGCAGCGGTAATGCGTTAACTTTGAGGTACACCCCTTGATTCCAAAATAGTGTTGTGCAACGATTTATCGATAACGTTCTTCTATAAAAAATATGATTGTTGTGTAGTGAAAGATTTAAATAAGGTGAAAGATCCTCATTTATATATTACCAGGTTTAAGAGACACAGAACTATTGAATGGTGCATGGTTTGAAAATTATAGTATGTTAAAAACTTTAGTAAAAATATTAAATCTGACATCTGTTAAACTTGGTTACAGATGATCACAATAGAACGTTTCAAAAAACCGTGCTCTCAATCGGAAATACAGGGATACCAAAATCTGTTTAAATATTTAGATATTTATTAAGATAAAAATATACTAAGTTATCGACAGTTTAACGAATAACATCACTCGTAGTTAATGGTAAGTCGTCGTCAGCGCAGGACGTCTTTGCGCTCTTAAGACAATTTTCCTGAGCACACGCCATTGCACCCAGTTGGGGCGACGTCGACGTCAGGGAACTAATTTGGACTATTGCGCTCGATATCAACCATGTTTTTGTGTTATCGTATAATTTTTACTACCTCGATGCCAAACATAAAAGATAATAACTGAACTGGTTTTCTTGTATGTAAATAAACCTTTGTTTTCTACCAAAAATAAAACTGCAATCGATGTAATTGGTTTGAAGTTTTATTGTAACTGTTACGATCCTGTTGTAAAATGAGTACTGCAGCGATCGTAATGCTTCGTATGTGGTTTTATTTCGGGGGAAAAAATGATTTGGTATTTAATTTTCCTTACTATTCATATAAATAATTGCTTAAGAAGCAAGTATAAAATACTTTCTCTTTTTTTTTTTCATCTAAAAGGAACTAAGTTCTTGTTACGAAATTGCATAATTATATATCTTTAAGCTTAGGGTTATTTAATACTTTTACTAAAACTTAAGGCTTCTAGATAAAGAAAATAATAAAAGTTAAAATTAAAATTTTATAATTCACTTAACATCGTTATTAATTTATTCTTATAACTATCTGAAATTCAACGTTTAAATGACATGCAAAATAATTTTCAATAGTTTTCCTGCAGTATTTTTCTTTTCAAGAATATCAACTAACTACTTGTAGGTTATCTCTATTGCTTTTATATACTCTTCTTGTTTCTTTCCTCGTGAGCATTGATTCCTTATTGGTGCTTACAGATAGTTTGCAGACACTTTTGATATTCCCCTTCTTTGTTCACTCTTATCGCAAATACATTAATTGTCCACTAAAAGTTCATCTTCTAACATATAGATCTATCTATCTAGATTGTAAAACTGGTCATTCTGTTCAAGGGAAATAACAGTTTAGAGTTCAAAATATGTATATATACCTAATAGTAACTGAATATTTATAAGAGAAGAAAATTCTAAAAATTTCGGTCGAAATAAAATGAAAACAAAGCAAAAATTTCCACCCCAAAAACGTTTATTTTAAAACTCTTTTATTTGGTTCGCATATCGAATGCATTAAATCGGGTGCACAGCGAATACGCGTTTTCAGCACAAAATACGCTTTTCGTTTGTTTTGTAAATTCGCTGCGCTGAAATTAACCGCGCTCACTGATATCCTCAAATACGCTGGCATTTGAAACTGCGGACGCAGCGAACGGTCTAATGGAGCCCGCCGCCGCGCCGCTTCGGTCGCTGACGGCTCGATACATCAACAATCTATGCATTACTTCCACATCACCTGTTTACTGCTTTATCTGTGCGAATGTTTATTATTTGTTGATGGCATTTTTAATACAACTTTATCTAATTTATAAAATTCTCGTGTCGCGATGTTTGTTGTTAAACTCCTCCGAAACGGCTTGACCGATTCTCGTGAAATTTTGTGAGCATATTGAGTAGGTCTGAGAATCGGCCAACATCTATTTTTCATACCCCCCCATTTAGTTTTTTTTTAACTGCTCGCGGACGGAGTCGCGGGCGACAGCTAGTTATGTATAAAAGTTGCAAAATAAAACTAGCCTGACTAATCGAGTACAACTCAAAAATTACTGCAGACGAATTAACATTTTTAGTACGTACGCTGAAAATCTCACTATTAAATGTAATATATGACTGATAAAAACGTATAAATAAGACAATAATATAGTATTTCTCTAGTTTTTCTCCTATATTTTTTTTTTAATCGTAATCAGCGGTTTCCAATGCGTTTATCGAGACATTGAAGAACTATGTTTTCGATTAGAAATATTATTTAAGAAAAATACACAAAATTCAATCCGAGGAATTGTTTGATTTGTACCTAAAATTGATTGCAGCTTATGTTAATTTTTACAACCTTAATCTAAATTTACGATAAGAATTTCCACATAAGGCCACCAGCGTCGATGTTCTCGTTTTTTATTTGCTTTGTTTTTTTTAATACTTTAATTCGTAATTTAACGGTTGTGTGGTGTCATTTCTTTGTTGGTTAAAATTTTTACGAGTAATAACCACCAGTTCTGCTAATCGCCATTGTTTGATTCATATCTTTGTACGTTCTGTTTGATACAATTTTGTTAATGTTCGTTACTCGACATCAAATCGCATTGACACGAATGTTTGTAAAATTTTGAGAAAAAAACGGCACTGCATAATATGACCGGACTGCGTGACGACGTTTCTGTAATTAATTTTTTTTGTGTTTAAATTTTTTGGGGCGTAAAGGTGCACGATTTTTTATGTTTTCTGGTAATTAATTGTTTCTGAATAATATGCAAAATTCCGACATTTTGATTTCAATTAAAAAAATGGTTAAGTGAATTATTTCGATTTTTTTTTATATTAATTTAAAGCAGACTTAAACTTTAACATTTTGTAAAGATCGGTTGATTTTTTAAAACCATGAAATTAAATTTCCTCCACCGCAGATAGAATTATAAAAGCCCTAACCGACCCTTCAATTATAATAGCGTCATATTTTTACCGATACCGCCACTCTTAATAGGGAAATTTAATTAATTGCTCATTAAAACCTCGGAGGGCGGTCGTCATGGTAACGGGATTTAAAAAGGGGACGAAACAAGAAAAAAAAAAACAACAGAAGGGTAATATCGTTATATCAATATTTTTCGTATTCGAATTTTTACTCTTATTTATTGGAAGGGTGAGAAATAATTAATGATATCACCCGAATTCTAAGCATCTGTGTACGCTACAAAAATATACTTACAAAATAAATTATTTGTGTTTCGACGTTTCAATTCTTCCTTGCCAAGCCCTTCTTTGACTTAAAACAATTTTTTTTTAATTTATAAGCATACTAGAAAATTAAAACGTAATGAAAGAGAAATATGTCCGCGGTAAAAATGCATTAGCGAAAAATGTCAAGTAAATACATCTCGTTAGTTAAAAATAATTTATAATATCTTAAAAATCAATTTAAAATAGTCATTATGAAGGCGGTTCGTATAGAGGTTGATGTTAAAACGGCTAAATAGAAAATAAAGAAACGACAAATGGCTTGTAAAAAACAATGATAGCGGCTGAAGATCCTTATATCCGTAAGAAAGCCCACCCCTCTTAAGAATATCAAGTACAGTCGCCGTTGTTCGCAGTGTTCCACCTTAAAAGTGACCAGCAATTGAACCTCTAGGACGCCTTAAAAATGTAGTACCACTAAATGTCAGTAAATGTAACGATATCCGGTGTTAGGCTATTTTTTTATATATCATACTGTGGCAAACGAGCAAACGGCCACCTGGATTCGTCGCAATAGCGAGGCGACCGTTGCCCATAGACATCCGCAAATGCAGATGCGTTGCCTACATTTTACCAACGGAGAAGGGGACGCACAGAAAGAGGATATTTCTCCTTGCTATGAGTCCCCTCTTCCGCCAAATCCACTTCCCCTCCCCATCCTTTCCTGATAAGAAAAGGGTTTGAAGGGAAAGAAGACTAGAATTAGGCCTCCGGTACCACACTCATCACACGAAACGCGGAATTGCTTCCACTTCACGCCTGTCTTCTGTGTGGTCGTGGTATTGCACCGCTCGACCCGGCCAATTCGTGCACCCAACAAATATTGTTGTTGCGGGATCTATCACTGTAAAACTATACAACATTTAGGATATGTTACAGATATTCATATTATTTCTCATTTGATCAATACATCAATAGCAACTGTAATTCTGTAAATGGAACACCGCAAACGAAGGTGACTGTACATGGCGCAAGTTAAAGCACATCTTAAGCGCCTTGAGTTCAGATCATATTCAAGCTCGGCACAAATGGATTTTTATAGGAATTTATTGAGAACAAGTTCGCCGTTTGTTCTTCTCGCGAGATTTGTTTAAGTGCTTTCTTATTTGAGTAAATTTATTTGATTATAGGATAATCTATTATAGTATAAAAAAGTTATGGCAAATGTTAGAGGAGCATTGTTACTTAAGAAAACGTGGCAAAAGTGACTCGGTATTTTTCTATGTGCCTGAATCAGAAGTGACAAGTCTATATATATAAAAGAAAGTCGTGTTAGTTACACTATTTATAACTCAAGAACGGCTGAATCGATTTGACTGAAAATTGGTGGGCAGGTAGCTTAGAACCAGGAAACGGACATAGGATAATTTTTACCACGTTTTCTATTTTTTATTCCGCGCGGACGGAGTCGCGGGTAAAAGCTAGTTTTGAATAAAAAAAAGCTTTTTTCAGTCAGATCGCTGGTATCTCAGTCCACACCACTCCGTTGACTTAAACAATACATTGGCGGCTTCATTTGTATGCAAATGCGTCCAGCGCTTTATACCTCTGTTTGCTTTTACTTATTTAGCTTTTTTCTCTATTTAAATTACCCTTTAAGTGCTTTGCCAGTCCATTAAGTGCTCAGTATTTATTGACCAAACAGTAGAAGTCAGGCAAGAACTGAACTACGTTACTACAAGTATTGCCAGAATACGTTCTACTACTATTAAAAATAGATAGGTCACATCACAAATGTATTTTTACTTATTTATAATATGCTTCCATTTAATTTTATCTTACATGATCTTTTGTACTAATTTATGGTTGGTTTCTGAGACCAAAATTCCTCTAAAAACATATGACATCCCTCTTATTATCTTTGCCAAATCATTAATTATGCCGTGCCGAGCTTTAAGATTCAATCTAATCCTTATACTCACCACTCATTCCTGTGCACCAGAGGTATAGACAAACTTAACAAATTTCCATTTTGCACCTTTACCACACCTCTCGCCTTTTCCAGATTAACTCATTTATGCTTTTCTGTTAAAAAAAACAGCATTAAAAATATAAAAATTTTTATTTAACTATATTAATACTTGACATAATATCTTCAAGATTAATAACGTTAAATTCAATAAGGTGTTTATATTAAAAGGGACGTCGCATCCGTTGCTGCCGTGGAATTCTGTAATTAAATACTAGCGAGATAAGCTCGCCCGTTTTGCTACAAACTTCACAACACCATTGCAAATTACCTACAAATTCTCTGTATTTCAACTTCTATATATACTATCGTATCACTACGAACTAATAAAATTCAAGGCAAAGTAATTAAATTGCTTTGTATCTGTGTACACACAAAGGTTATCATTTTTTTACAAATAAACTGAAAAATTAAACCTTATTATATTATATTCAATATATGGATTGCAGTAAAGATCTATCTTCTCTAGTATCTTCTGTTGCGTTTCTAAAAGTTACATTGCCTTTGTGCATCTCAATTTTCACCACATTTGATGTAATCGTTTGCTGAATACGTTATACGGAATCCTGTTTAAGTAGTTAAACTCTAAGTCTCAATACAAGAAATAAATAAACTGTTAATATTTGTTCCAATACCCTTATTATTACGTAATCGGTTGTAGGTAGTGGTAATCAACCTTTAAGAATCCTGGCTATTTGGTAGTTGGACTGGGTGTCAAAGAAGTTGTAGGTGGGAAAGAACAAACAACATGAAACCTTCTTATATATATAAATCCGTTTAAAAAATTTAAACATTATTTTTTTTACATAAAATAAAATACGGTATGTTCCAAATTTCAAATCATTCTATAAGTTGATGTAATTTAAATTACCCAAATAAATTAAACAAAACTGTTTAATAAATCACCGTATAGTTCAGTGTCTCCCAAAGTGAGCAATAACGCCCCCAGCGTTTGAAACCTAAGAGGGGTCGATAAGGGGGCCAAAAAATGGGGGGCATTGAAATTAATTAAAGTAATGAAATTGTGGTTTTTAAGTTTTAGGGCTGAATAAAAATTAGGGGGCTCTGAAATATAATTGATTTTCAAAGGGGGCGGTGAAAGAAAATAAGTTTGACAATCACTGGATAGTTAAATTATAAAAAATAAAAGAAAACAAGAAAAGTGGTAAATTATCCGTTGTTTTACAATGGTCAACTTACTGTTTGCAAATAAATAAACCATCAAAGGTAAATTGTACGTGTAATAGATTCTTTGCAAGCTCGACAGACTACTTCGATTACTTCGGCTCGTGTTTTCCTTCACAAGGATCGATCGCAACATTACGTACGATGTCATTTCATTCAATTCATTTTTCATGGCGACGAAAAATCGATAATGAAAAACTTTTCCCCTACTTCTTTGTCAAAGATTAAGTGATGGAAAACAGTAGAGTCGTTTTATAACATAAAGATAGTTTTACATGTTATATGTTTTTTTTTATATTTAAAAATATCAAAGATTATCATTATCTATATAATAATGAAGGTACTAATTTGAATATGTTATTATATTTTTATAATTTAAATACTGTTAAAGTATGGTAGTGGTATGCTTTCAGGTACTTTTATTAAATATATGTCGACATTTATTACTGTAGCTATTTAATCTATGACACTGAAACGATTACAAAAGCTCTCCCTCGAAATGTGTGGCCAGTGCAAATGGATTAAGCAATGATGGGGCATTCTGAAAGAAGCGAACGTCGGACTGAATCTATTTCTATGCTAATTCTATTAGGTTTTTAGTCTAACGTCCGAGTCGAGTTCCCGGCAAGTGCAGACGCGGGACAATCTTAGCTGAATTAGGTACTTCCACCCCTTTCCCAACCCTTCCCCGCCAGTCTTCATCTAGCTAAAGATTAGAGCAAAGTTATGAGGTTTTAGAACCTGGTTGTATTTCAGAGTTAAGCGCTAGAAATTCGCCTGCAGTGGAGTTTGAACATCTAACTTACGAACTAATAACTAACATTCGGAACAGCGGTAAAGGCAGGTTTAATTGGTTCAATATTTGGATTTCTCTTCAGTTTCTACGTCTTATAGTGTTAATTCTATTGTTATACTGAAAATTTACATTGAGGTCTCATTTGAAAATTATATTTGATATTATTTATTTATTTTACTTCAACTTTATTGCATTACACAATCCACATAACAATAACAATTACAAATAATTACGACAAGAGAGAATATGGAAAAAATTACACATTTTTGGACGACTTTTCTTCAGTAAATACTTCTTTAAAAGATAACATACTACAGCAAAATATGTATGTGTGTTTGTAAATAAAACATATAATTATAAACGATAATCAAATTAACAGATAAAACAACATCATCTAGTAATTAATAGTAAATTAATTGAGCTTGATAATCCTCATAGATAAATTAACCGCTAAGCGAATCACAACTTGAACCGCTCGATCGAGTTACAAGTTGCAATAGCGGCTAATGGTACAGTCACACGCGTCAACCGCGCCAATAATTAACGCGTTCACACTCCAATGATATCAATGTGGGCTTACTATCAACCTCGATCGTCTGTGCCTCCACAGTGGGCTCACATTTTCCATAAAAACTTCCAAATACAATGCCATTTTGATTTTGTAATGCGTAAATAAATAAATCTATATATATAAAAGAAAGTCGTGTTAGTTACACTATTTATAACTCAAGAATGGCTGAATCGATTTGACTGAAAATTGGTGGGCAGGTAGGTTAGAACCAGGAAAAGGACATAGGATAATTTTTACCCCGTTTTCTATTTTTTATTCCGCGCGGACGGAGTCGCGGGTAAAAGCTAGTATATTATAGTTAAATCTTGAAAAATCGTTCTAAGTCTGTACGACATTAAAAGGTTATTCAATATAAAGGTTCATTCAGACATGATCCGAAATCGTGCGAATCACGCTTGGCATTTGTATCTGAGTGAGATAAACTTATGGGAATACAATACGTTTGTCTCGTTCTACTATAAAACTATGATTGTGTGACGTCATCTAAATCAGTCGCGCGACGTGTATATACATAAATCAATACACAAAACAAGCAGACGCGGCCACTCACTGCTATTAGCATACGTAAATTGTTCTCGCACCTGCACACACCAAGTCGGATGTATTGCCTGTATGCCTCTGACTATTTATTACTCTGTGCCACGCAAAATAATGCATTCATCGTCTAAAACAATCTGTGGTTTATAAGATACTCTTTCCCCTAAATTTAAACAATAGTAAGGTAATCTTTAAAAGAATGAAAATTCACATTGACGGTATAAATTATGCAATCTACCTAAAAAGCTACAAATGAACTTTCACACGTGGAAAATTGCTGGCGCAAAATACACACGTAATTTAGTTTTATTTAAGTAGCTGAAAATTTAAGTAAGTTAAATTATCATTAACATTAAGTCTGGAAAAACTTAAAATTTCCTTAATAATAGTAAAACAGCATTGAACATTGTCTACTCTTTTATCTTAAAAAGACGCTTTCAAAGTAAACACAATAGAACATAAAACTGCGAAGCTGCGTTGGAAGCGAATAATATAAAGAAATCACAGTTAAGTGATAAAACCATCAGAGTTGTAAACGTTCATTTTTACACGAAGCGCTTCGACTGACAATGGAAACGCCGCTTTACAATAGACGGTAGTAGAAATTATTATTGATGGAATATAATGGTAGCTTTATATAATAAAATAATTAGCGGTGATTGAATGTTTTATAACTGTTTAGAAATTTATTTTCTTCTTTTCTTTCTCGGATCCGGAATATTTTAAATACTGTCTAAATTTACCATAAATTATCAACTCAAGATTTTATAAATATAAATTTTACTTTCGTCTGTCTGTCGCTAACCCTACTATTATTACTCAAATCTATATATATAAAAGAAAGTCGTGTTAGTTACACTATTTATAACTCAAGAACGGCTGAATCTATTTGACTGAAAATTGGTGGGCAGGTAGCTTAGAACCAGGAAACGGACATAGGATAATTTTTACCCCGTTTTCTATTTTTTATTCCGCGCGGACGGAGTCGCGGGTAAAAGCTAGTATGAAATATAACAGTAATTATTAATAAGGTGCTTATTAATAATAAGGAGCTTATTAGCTTATTAAATGTGCGTGAGAGACTGCACTGAATTTTTTAATATACTAGTAGACCTTTATTGGATTTCATCAAACATGGTCTACTCTTTGAAAAGGTTTACTGATATGTATGATCGTAAGAACATACCATAATCGTTAGGTTCACGTTGTTATCGAGCGATATATATTTATTACAAATTTATAACCCACTACCCATAACCGCAAATCGGTAGGAGCTCATAAAAACAAATCAAATTTAGATGCTATACTGAATGGCTAGCGTCCGCGATAAAAATAAATGTCCATATAATGTGTACGTCACCTTACAATAAACGCGGAGGGACCGAAGTCATATTTCCTTGAATATGAAGCCGCTTCGTTACAGCAACAATGCCACTTTCCGACGCTGTTCCTTACACTTTTTTAACGCTTCTATTTTTATAGTTGTTTGTAATTGTTCGAGTGCTTTTGTCGGCGAGTGTACGCTTTTCGTTTCAATGTCGTTTATTTTTTAAATGTCTATCTTTTGGAATTAAGTTATTACTTTAAGTTTTGTTTTGTTTTTTGATATAACTTTAACATCATTTCATTATTTAGGGTTAACATTGATACTAAAATTATGCTCTAAAAACAAATTTTCGAAGCGTCCATAATTAAAATCTTGTTATTTCGCACTAAAAACAATCTAAAACTATATCTATTAATCAAGTTAAACAAAAGTTGCCTTGAATGGAAAAAGTTCGTGGCAGTGTAATAGGTTAGTAAAAAGATATTACTTAGTCCAACTTTTAAGCCGTTAAGTTAAAAAAAGGAAAATGCGCTATAAATAGCGAAAAGCCGACTTAAAATCAGGCACTAAGTTATCAATTTCAGCGTAACTTCATGAGATCCTGCGGCGAACTCTTGCCAACTTTATGCTAATGGCAGATATCTGAGCGAGTCCAACTTAACCCCGGTTTAAGTAAAACAAAGTGGCTTTGACTCCAACTTAAGAACTTTGAAAAGGGATGAGAAAAAAACCCACTTCAATGTATTTGTTAAAAGTTGAAATACTTTCAAATAGAACATTTGTATTTAAGTAAAAATGAAGTCTGTATTAAAAGATCAGAATGTTTTCGAACAACGAAACTTGTAAGTTGGTACTATTTATTGATTTGATTGGGTTTGTCTACGAAATAAAAAATAAAAAATGTTAACAGAATGTTACATAAACGTTACGTTACACGTTACATTGACTGAGATACATTATAAAAGCGTAGTTCAATTTTGTTTTAGAATATTATTTACTGCAAAAATACGAAACGTATCTCTTAAATATTTAAAACACTAATTAAATCAAATATAAAAGAACATTAATACAAGGAAGTCAGTAATTTATTCACATAAGTTTACGTACGTTAATTTTAAACATAATTTAACTGATGTATTCCAACGATATGCAACGACAAATCAAATTTAATTCTACACCATAAAATTTCATTTGTTGACATGACGTTGTTTAGTTTTCTTCACCCGATCTTTTGGCAGGACATCGCGACTGTGAGGTTTTGACTGTCTTGACGTTTTTATTGCTATCCTTCTCTTTCTCTTTGGAAAAACAGAGACAACAGTATGTGTCAAGTACAAGAACGACGGTGGAATGTCACAATGAAGATGAAAATTACGTTCGAGTGAATCAAGGTACAGTCGCGGAAATTCCCGGTGTTCCACTTACAGAAAATATGCCTTGCACCGTGCAACGTAATAAACTCCGCCCCCTTTTTACAGATAGCTCCCTGCTTTCGTTTCGAACGACAACAAAGAAAATAATCTTTTCATTGAGTCTATTATTACAACGCTGACCATTCACAGATCGTGTTCGAACATTAGAGTTAAAGGCTGCACCCTATTGGTTATTGTTTCCGCGTCGTAGTCTCAATGCGTACGAAACGTTTAAACGACTTTAGCCCTAGAGGTGGAACACCGGGAATTTCCGCGATTGTACATAGTTTTCGTTTGCACACGTCATATCATATCTTAACATAAAAGTTCTTTGTCTCAAAGAAAGGCGTTACAGTCTTGTTGTAATCAAGGATTATTAATGTGCTTTTGTTAACTCGAAACACGTTGAAAACAAGGGAATTAGTTTTTAATTATACGCCGGAAATCCACGCCGCGGGTTACACAGACTAATGTTAGTACAGAGATTGTAACATATTAAATTGTGTTAAATGTTATAAATCACTATATATGTTCATTAGTAACACATAATCAAAAATTCTAACCTGTCCTAAAGTCATTATCTAATAATCATAAATTTTTAATTGCACTAAAACTTGCTTTTTCCAAAGGTACTTAATTAACCAGACCATATATTACTGTAATAATATTATACTGTCAGTTAATTTGAAATTTATTTTATAAGAGAGTGTTATTTATTGTAGTACATATCAAAATTAAACACGTGTTACATGTAATAAATAGTAATAATAACCAGACTGACACGCCATACGAAATATAATCTGTAATATTAAATCTCTGCGGGTAAGGTGCTCTGCGTACAAAACTTACGATTGTTTTCCGAACAAAGATGCATGCCCCTATACGTTTTTTTAATGCATCTAATGTATGCGTTGATTTTACGACGCGGCTGCATTTCTGATAACACCTCTTAATTGGTTTCACGCTAAGTGTTAATAAAAATTCATGGAATTAACTGAAAGTGTCAGATAATCCTGGAATTATAAATACAAATTAATTACAAAAGGACTCGAATGAGGTTTCATGAATAAATTACATGTACGAATGTATTTTATATTGTTACAAAAGAGGCCTTTGTTTGAAGGTTTGTGGTATTTGAAAGTTGTTTTTAATTCTTTTTATTTGATATAATTGTTTATTATGTGAAATATTCATGTCGTAATTGATAAGAAATAGAGAACTGATTAATGTATTGTAGATCTTTCTCAATGGAGAGAAAAACTGAAAGCTCTAAGTAGGTGGCGCTAGCGTCAACATTGAGCTGTCATCTGTCAATATTTAATACGTCATTCTAGAGATTGTAAAAAATGTGTTCGTTTTTATATTAAACTAGCTTTTACCCGCGACTCCGTCCGCGCGGAATAAAAAATAGAAAACGGGGTAAAAATTATCCTATGTCCGTTTCCTGGTTCTAAGCTACCTCCCCATCAATTTTCAGTCAAATCGATTCAGCCGTTCTTGAGTTATAAATAGTGTAACTAACACGACTTTCTTTTATATATATAGATTTTTTGTTGTAATTAAATTATGACGTAAAAAATACAATTTTTGAGTGAAATTTGACTGAATTATTTGACTATAGTCCACAGAGTATTTTGTATACAGAGTATATAAAATAAAGTGTTTTTAGTATAACTGTCATTGTCATATATTTAATTTAACTTCCACTCTGGATGATGCTGACATCTATAGTAACCAAAAAGGAATTTATTCTCTCCATTATCACTACATAGTTTGATCCTGTCACTCTTTCCATTGTTTTTTTGCACCTTGACCAGACATTTGGTCCATCTTGTGCGTACTACGTTCGTGTATTTTACCACGAAGATCGTGCTACGTAGGGTAATCGAATTGTTCTCAAAGTATTTAGTTGAATGAAAACAAATTAGATAAGGTAAACTACGAATCAAAACAAAAACCTCATTGTGTATTTACAACCTTATTAGCGTTATAGTCTAAGGAGAAAATAAGATTTATTACAAGGTATAATTTGTAATCTCTCGGAGAGATCTCGAGCGATCCGCCAATTAACACTGTGCCCGCTAAAGAATAAGCTTTTATATTTCCACATTGCACTCGACGAGGTCTTATCCTCTACCATCTCTTCACTAAAAAGGTCCGTCGACGAGAATTGAATTAAAAGACCTCGGTACCTTAAAAAGAGAGATAAATTCTTTCATCCCTCGCCACTTTCGTTACGTCTCAAAGGAGTCGTGGGAGTAAAAACTGTTTGCCTTTTAGGGTTGAATTTGTGTTGTTTTTTTCCAGACGCAATTTTCTATAGAGACGATATGTTTACGAATAATGTTTGATATTATTCTGAATTATTTTCTAAGTATAACTTTTTGAAGTAGAAGTTAGATGAGACGGAGTAACTGTATTTATTCGGGCTCTTTGTGGCTTATTTACTCTGTTCGCCTCGGGTGAATTTATTTAAATTGATAAATTGCTTGTATAAGAGATAAAAAATTTCGTTTAATATTTATTAAGAATTCGATACGGTTTCGGTCGGGGTTTTGTATTTTACTTTGTCAGTTTATTATTACGTTGTTTGCATTGACTTCGCCAATTTACCTATGCAAAGAATTGTTTTATTTTAGAAATGAGGTTTTACTTCTTTTAAAACATAAATGAATCTTATTTAATATTTATTGGTGAGTCAAAGACACAATGCTTAAAATAAAATTGATTTTTTTTTCATTAAAAACTTATAAAATCAATAACTTCGATAAACAATAACAACCATTATCTCTGTTGGAACATTAAAAAAGAAAACATTACAAAAGTACCTACAACAATACGAATGTATATCATTACAAAAAAAAACATAATAACATAAAGATCTACAAAACGTAAGTATTTTGCGTTTGTCCAGTCATAGATTAATAAAAACAAATATTAACAAGTTAACAAATACCAGTATTCTCAAACAACTAACTTCGTAAACGAAAACTTTCAGTAATACAGAGGTAAACTTTCACTTCAAACTCTAGTAGTTCAACTCAACATCTCCAGGTGGATATCAATTAAATCTGTTTTCAATAAATAAATAGCTTTGATGCAATTTTTTATATTTGCAAGTTGGGAATCCGACGCTTCGACGGGACTCCAATTCCGGCGGAACTAGCAATATTACAATGCTCGATGCAGTATCGTTTATTGCACAGAGTAATGCGTTTATATTGCAGACAATAATATTTTTTTCAAGTATATTGATATCGTAAAACTTTGATCATCCAGCTTAAATCTATTAGGTTAATTTTATAAAATCATCAACATTAAATGACATCTTTTTTCTACTTATTTTATCCTAAAACAAAGTCACAATATAAACAATAATTAATTTATAAATTTTATCTCAACAATTTAAATCCCTTGATGATTTTGATACGACTGACTAAGGGACCGACAAGTTGTCAGCTCTGCGGCTACGATAGTCTGTACGCCGGCTAGTCATTGACTGAGTATAATGTCTGGCGCAGGAGAATAGTAGCGGCAGGCCGCGGCAGTAGCCAGCAGGGGGCGGCATGGGGCGGCAGGAGACGGCAGGAGACGGCAGCAGTCGGCAGCAGTCGACACGGACGTCTCTTGTCAAATTAGCGTCGACGATGCGATGGGATCGTGCCTCGGCTGTGTTCGCCTGCATATTGTTGTGTCGATGTGTATTATGCGTTTTATATAAGCTTTAGTACTGCTCTATCAGTCTGATGGAATTGCTGCTTTGGGAATTTATTGTTAAATAATGTATATAAGAAAATAAAATGACAATATTTTGAACAATTCCAACCAAGTTTTTTGTAAAAGCAAATCGTTATGAAGAATAATAAAACAGTGTATTTTTATTCCATCATCATCATCATCAGCTATACGTCCCTACTGAGGGGCTCAGAGCTTATCTTAAGTCAGGTCTGACCAAATTCAACCACGTAGGCCTAGTGCTGGTCTTCACATATATCTTTGAATTTCTTTGCAGATATGTGTAGGCTGCATCACGGTGTTTCCCTTCACCGTTAGAATGTTGAATAAATGTTCATAAGTTAATCGAAAATTGTTACATGGCGGGAGTCGAACCCAGGACCTGCAGATTACAAGTCAAGTGCTTAACCCCTGAGCCACCGATGCTCTTACTCTTACTCTAAATTTCTCTTACAATATTGCTGTTAAAACACAATAGATCAAAAAAGTTTAATAGTTTTTACACAGTTATTAGATGAGAAAGTATCCGTATTTTTATTTGATATCTTACTATAATTACCAAAGATATGATAAACCAAACAGTTTTGAAGAAAATTCGACATTTGTAGGTTATAATTAGTTCAAATGTCAGCCGTTAAATCATTTCCGACTTTAAAAGTTACAAGGTTATTTTTTACGTGATTGTATTCCATTAGAGATTATTATATAATTAAGTCATCGTAAAATCATTATTATTAGATAATAGCGTTAATGTATGACGCATTAGCTACTCGATGAATTGCAAATATTGCTTATTAAAAATAATAACAGAGTATCGATTATCAATATGCACTCGGAACGATTGCGTTGGCGTCTTGCTGTCTGCAGTCACGTACACAAGATAAAGACACCTAGTCACGATATAGTTTCATTATTTATAAATTTCTATATGAAATTCTTTACTTTAGAAGTAAAAGATTAGCGTGTTAGGGGGAAGATTATGAGGAGGGAAGAATTGCATGTTACAAAAAGAACTTTAAGAATGTAGAGAGGTACAACGATAGAGGTAGGCTTAAGAAGAAATACATTGTAAGGTGACATACAGAAGGGAGTGACGACTTAGACAACGAAGGTATATTGATGTGGATGACGGAAACTGGTGTGCTGACCCTACGTGAGTAAGGACAAGGAGATGATGAAATTATTTACGTCAAGATAATGTTTATCTGGCGATTTCTGTCGAAGGTCCAGTATCATTTTTTTTTAAATAAGATGGCAAACAAGCGAGCGGCCACCTGAATTCGCCGAAAGATAAAATTGTTTTTGTACAGGTTTTTCAACCATGTAAACCTAAGTTTAGCTGTACCTGTTATTATTATTTACACTCAGTTATTTTTTTATTTGGGAGTAATAAAATTATACATGTAACATAGTTCCGAAGGCAGTTTAACGAAAGCCGAAGTCAATTACTTTTCCTGTTGTGAATAAATGATACTATTATTCACAATTTAACATCTTATATAAAGATTTATGTACAGTAATGGAGCTAAACACTTATGTGCATACGTGCGTGTTCACTCGGCAGTAATCAATACCCGTCAACTTTCCTTGAAATTAATGTAGGAAAAAATGTGTTGCCAACAAAAATATTCCGCTGCTATTTAATAAGAAAAAAACTTATGGATAAAATTTAGATTTACAATATTAGTGTTAAATTATTTTCATGTGTCACTAGCTGTCGCACGCGACTCCGTACGCGCAGAATTAAAAAAAAACTTAATTAGAAGCCTATTTGTTTTTCCAGGCTTTATTCTATATCCATGCTAAATTTCATCAAGATCCGTTCGGCTGTTCAAACAAACATCCATCCATCCATTTAAACATTCGCATTTATAATATTAGTAAGATTATTAGCCATAACATTTCCTTAACGGTGATGACTGGGCGTCTGCTTACGTTATCAATAAATGAAATCTGTACGCGGGATTTACTTAACCAGATTTCAATAGATATTTATTTATATTTATAATTAAAAAAAACTTGAGAGGTGTCAAGGGACACCCGGATGGAACGAAGTTCCTTTCGATTAATTAGTGAAGGAACCAATGTTTATTCGATGAATAAAAAACTTAAGTCTTCACAAGAAGTACATTTTATTTCTATGAATTTTCGTTATATATTGTCACGTCGTTGCCATGGTGAAGTAGCGCTCATTCGTCGTTAACATACTTACTATAGCAAAAAGTGTCGTGACAACTTTTCGTAAGAATTTTTTCCGTCTAGCCCCCTTTCACAACGCGCGATAAGGAACTTCGTTCCAATATTAATTTAATATATTCTAGATGGATTATACTCTTCAATAGTTAACTATTATTGTATTATGTTTTGTGAGTTATCAATAAAGTCAGTGTATGGAAAGCTTTAATTAATCAAAACGGCAGCATCAAAAACATCCGCATATTTGTGCCAACGCAATCTTATCTAATACCAATTGTATTTTAACACTTACTGCGAAATATTTTCAACGTTACGGTTACGTTATTTATATCACATGGCCATTCAGATAAATTGAAATATTATTCTTAATTATTGAAAAATTATTCATCATCATCATCATTGTCAGCCTGAAATTGTCCACTGCTGGACGTAGGCCTCCCCCATCGATTGCCACTATGACCGGTCCTGAGCCGCCCGCATCCAGTGCACTCCCGCAACCTTGACCAGGTCATCGGTCCATCTTGCAGGAGGCTTACCCACGCTGCGTCGACCTGTCCGTGGCCGCCACTCTAAGACTTTTCTGCCCCATCGGCCGTCCGTTCTGCGGGCAATGTGGCCAGCCCATCGCCACTTAAGGTTTGCAATTCTTCTAGAAAAATTATTAATAACTAAAAATATAAATTAGCGCGCACTTTCTTTAGCCATATCAACACTTAATAGGTGAGGTCGTTGTAAATCGCTAGTTTAAATAAAAAAAAAAAATAACATTTAATCCTTCCCACCATTACAACGCAATAAAAAACTAACATATTACAAAATAATTATAAATACATAAAACAGAATAAAATTAAAATTACACTAGCATAAAGAAACATCTATAATTAACGTTGCAATGCTGACCGGATAGGGTCCTCCCTCAGCTTTGTATGCTGGGTGCTCCTCTCTGGAACACTCAGCGCTGATCTTCCGCGAAAACCCTCACGACTATCCGCACGCCAGTTGCAGCGGTGGATAACCAAACATAAATATTTATATATAAAGATAAATAAAAATTTCAATATTACAAAAGATAAAATAAGATAAGAACTAATAAATAATATAAGAACTATGGTATAAAAAGAAGTTAAAGTTATGTATAATTAACGGGTCCTAAGTTCAATATGCAAGGTATTTAAAACAATATTAAAGAAAAGAAAAAAAAACTTTACTTTAGTTTATATATTTATTTTTAAAAACGATTAAACTTTCCTACTTTACAAATGCGAAACTTTAGATGTATGGATGTTTGTTAGAAGGTATCTCTGGATCTCACGGATCTTGATAAAATTAGGCACAGATCTAGAACATAGTCTGGAAGAAGACATAGGCATCTCATTAAGTATTTTTAACCAGCTGTCAGCCGCGACTCCATCCGCGCTAAATTAAAAAAAAACGTAATAAGTAGCCTATGTGTTCTTCTGGACTATGTTCTACATCTGTGTCTAATTTCATCAAGATCCGTAGAGCCGTTCCGGAGATACCTTCAAACAAACATCCATCCAATCCAACTATCCAAATATTCGCATTTATAATATTAGCAAGATTTTGTGTGGACGGAGTCGCGGACGACAGCTAGTAATAAAATAAATATACAGCAATTTTGAATTAACAATTACGCTTTAAATAAATTGAAACCGAAATTACGTTAGTTTCGTTATTACATTAATTAAAATGAGTATTACTTTTACATTTCTCTAAAACAAAACAGGATATAAATTCAAAAAGACATGCTATAAGCTTACATATTAATTAATATATTAAATTCTCTTTGCAATACCCAGCAAAGCTTCATAAAGCATATTTTAATTTGAATAAAATGATGTTTTATTAACGTAAAAAATAACGTGAAATAAAATCCACAAACGTGATAGCATAGCATGAAAAACTGAAATAGAATTTACCGCACGAGTTGCGTTACTTTAAAAGCGGGCGTACGCACATTTTTTAGACGAGAATAACTGATAATGCCATAATTCACAATCCCCCGAGAAATCTGGCGAAAGTTGTTCTCTGCCAACCCCTGCCATGCGGTCTATAGGATATATAATAATACAAAAGAGTATCGTATTCTTTTAGTATTCATAAATACCGTAGTTTAAAATCTCTATGAGGAAAATTTTATTCGGTTGTTAAACGTTATTATTAACTAGCTGTCGCCCGCAAATCCGTCCGCGCGGAATTAAAGAAACAATTAACTAAGTAGCCTGTGTGTTCTTCCAGACTATGTTCTATATTTGTGCCAAATTTAATCAATATCTGTTGAGCCGTTCCGGAGATACTTTCAAACAAACATCCATCTAAACACTATATCTATATATATAAAAGAAAGTCGTGTTCGTTACACTATTTATAACTCAAGAACGGCTGAATCGATTTGACTGAAAATTGGTGGGCAGGTAGCTTAGAACCAGGAAACGGACATAGGATAATTTTTATCCCGTTTTATTTTTTTTTGCGCGCGGACGGAGTCGCGGGTAAAAGCTAGTAGGTATATAAAAGAAAGTTGTGCTAGTTACACTATTTATAACTCAAGAACGGCTGAATCGATTTGACTGAAAATTGGTGGGCAGGTAGCTTAGAACCAGGAAACGGACATAGGATAATTTTTACCCCGTTTTCTATTTTTTATTCCGCGCGGACGGAGTCGCGGGTAAAAGCTAGTTTATAATATTAGTAAGATTAAATAGCTAAACATGAAATTACTTAACCGAATTCGGAATTGACCGTACATTACTTTTTAGCCGACTTTAAAAAGAAGGAGGTTATCAATTCGACTGTATTTTTTTTATTAATAATTTTTAAATTTTAAACCCTTTGTGCACGTGCATAAAACTTACTAAAACGCAGTGTGGGAAAATTATATTATGTAAACAAATTAATTTCAATGATTATACGGCCAATTAATTGTCGTAGAGTAATTTTCCATTCCACAAAGGTAATATTCCAATAATTAAAATGATTGAAAACTGATCCTCCTTTTGATAAGTGCAAACATAATGCACTGCTAACTAATTTAGGTATGCGTATAACTGATTAAAAGAAATACAAATCAATTATTAATAGATGTTTGTACTTAATTAGAGAACTGGGTCGTGGTTTTTTGAAGGTAACTTTGATCCTTGACGATTTTTAATTCGTTGGTTTTTTCACGGTGTAATTTTTTTTTTTTTCAGTAACTTGTGCGCATTTTAAAAACGATTCCTCGCGTGCTGTTGCTAGCGTGCGCTGAATTTTCCATACTACAGTTGGCTTAATTAATATTTATTAATTTAATTACACGTTTTATTACTTTACGCGGAGTGGACGAGCGCCGGGAGGTCTGATACGGGATACGTTTTCATATCACGAATCATTTATTACGATTTTTAGTATTCATTTATTAAAAAAATGTAGAAAGAATTGCATGGATATGTAAAGAAATATTCCCACACGTTGTTTTGAACTGTGGTAGATCCAGCAACAACAATATTGGGTGCACGAATGGGTCGGGTCGACCAGTAAAATACCACGACTACACAGAAGACAGGTGTGAAGTGGAAGCAATTCCGCGTTTCGTCTGATGAGTGTGGTGCCGGAGACCTAATTTTAGTCCTCTTTCCCTTTCCACCCTTTTATTGTAAGTAAAGGATGGGAAAGTGAAGTGGATTTTGCGAAAGAGAGGACACATAGGAAGGGGAAATATCGTGCATCGCGTGATACCTCTTTCTGTGCTTCGTTTTGATATAAAAAAATATAAAAGGGACAGAATCAAACTCAGAAGTTTTAAATTAAAAATGTATGTAAAAAACTTTAGTTTTAACTCAGTTTGAAGTAAGTTGATAGGTACCTTTATTTAATATTGCCAGACTTCCATTAGTGCAATGACTATTCAGACATGGCCAACAGTCTCACGGTCATATGTAAATCTCGTAAACTATCAAAACAATAAACTTTGACAGGTAATTAATCATACCTCTTAATGACAAAATCAATATTTGCCGCTGTCAAGGCGAGGTCGCAACAAATACCTACGCGGCCACAGACTACCGACTCTTTAAATTGCAATTGCGACTGAATGTCAGAGTTAATAAAGTAATGAGGGGTCGCGGTTAAACTGTGACAGCGATTGTTAAGATTTGCGACTCGGGGTCGCTGACCTCGAGGCCTTACGAGAATTTTAATGTTGTCACAACGTTAAGTCTGTATGAAGACTGTCCTCCTGACCTTTACTTAGCGGCGCACTCAGGCAGCTTACAATCCTAACATAAAAAAAAAACTTTATTATCACACCCTTAAGTACTATCGATTTAATTTTTGTGCGCACGATAAATTATATTTGACTTTTAATACAAGTTTCGATACAGTCGAAATCCTCAGTCAACAAACCATGTATAAGATACCGAAAACAAGGATTTATGTTTAACAATAAACCGTGTTTTTAAGCTTTGGTTGCGCGTGCAAACAAATTTTATCCCATTAGAGCGTACACTCCGCTTACGTGAACACCGGAGACGTGTCGATAGCAAATTACCTCGGCGACTTACTGATCCGGAAAAACTCGACGTCTTCCGACTCGTCGTAAACAATTGAAAACAACGATGTCCATAGTACACTTGAAAAGTTAACATTAAATTTTAAAAAAATGGAGTAAAAATCATTTATAAGTATTGTATAGTTTATTTATTAATTAATTTATTCATAATTAAAACAATATAACCTAATTTAGTTTTTTTTATTTGAGTGCATATTTTTCCAGACTCTCTTAGTAAAATAATGTCACCTCAGCACTGCCGCTCCCAAATATCCTTCCGTTTAATTTTTTTTTATGTGGTATCGATTAACTCTGTGCCAAAATCACGTTGATGATAATTTTCCATTTTTATTCCATCTTTCTTAAAAACAAATAACTCTTACTACAGATAAAACAAACCTTGATCCTTATAAGGTCATAAGCATTGTAAATATCGGTTTATTTTGTTTTGTAGTCCTCGAACATTTGCATATAGGCTGAGTACACACTAGCGTAAGACGCGACACTGTAATGTACGTACGGATTAAACAAATGCGGCTGTGACCTCACCAATTGTTTCCTTATGTGCGAATTTCATATTGCAAGGTCTTCCGCGTACAACTCATCATCGTCCCGTTTAAAGGATTACTACGAGATGTTGTTTGTAGAAACAGGGTGTCATATTACGGATCTGCAAGGTTTAATTAAATAATATTAGCTGATGAAGGTCCAAAGACTACAAGTTTAAATCTTCTCTTACATTCCTTTTGACCTTTGAAACTTGACATAGTTCTACGCCGTATTATAATCCATCCAATTCTGCTAAAATAAGTATATAAACAAGTATATAATACTTTTTACTAATATTATATAGGTATGCGAATATTTAGATGGGTGGATGGATGTTTGTTAGAAGGTATCTCCAGAACGACTCATAGATGTCGATCATAGAATGGAAAAACACGTAAGCTACAAAGTTTTTTGCAACCGGATTGCGAGCGGATGGAGTCGCGGGCGACAGCTAGTTGTCAATATAAATAAGCCTGTCCCATTTTCATTTTTAATTTACCTATTTTTGTTCTTTCATCTTCATAGTCGTTTTTGAAACATGTTGACGTTGATATGTTGGAGTAAACAAAATATTTTTATCACAAAAGAACAAAAATAACCACCAAGAATTAACCTTCCTGGACACATGATGTACGCCCTTTGTCCTTTTCAATGTAACTTCCCGATGACCTAGAAAATTAAAATAGACTCAACATTTCCTGAAAACCCCTGCTGCTTTTACAATCTTCACTACGCAATAACGTATTTAGTCAACCGCGATAGGAGACGACTTACAAATTGTTACAACGCAATTATGCTAAGGATTAAGTACATGGTATATATTACGAGTAAATAATTTTACAAATTTAAAAAGGACATCTACATATTGATATATAGGCAGATGCAGTGATGACATACTGATGTAAAATTAGAAAATAATTAGCTACTTTAATTATTGTAGAACAAATTGTTTAGTCTAGTGTCATCTTGTGTGAAAAAAGGGAACTCTATTGACAAATGCATTTAAAATGATATAGGGATTGCTTCCGTTATTTAAATACGTTAAAAGGATTTATTTCTAAGTACATTCTTAGCCATAAATACTAGAGACATCAAATTTTGTAATTGCAACTACGAATCTAAAAAAACCAAGGTCAGCAGTGCACACGAACCTTCAACTATCATGAGTTCACTGTCCAGACACTTATCAAACAACTGTCAGACCGGTATAATTATTTATGACTATGGTTAATAAATTAAGAGAATTAACTTGGAAATTGTTTACAAATTAAATCGCAAATTACATAAAAATATAAACTTTATAAGATGTGAACTCAGTGTGTGCGTACATATATTAGGTCCTTACATATGAAATTGGCGTTTTTCGTACTGGCCACTTTAATCACGAATTTCTCCTCTTTGGTAAGGAATTCCAAATTCAAATTTGTACAGCTATAGACTCATGTATTTGTGGTTCGATGACCGTCATTCATTTGTTTTTTTTCTTCTGTTTTTTTCTGTTTGCGTCACTCATTTTACAAAATGGAAAACTTAAAATATCGCATTATTTACGAGTACGAGTTCCGCCGTGGCACTAGTGCTGCGGAAACGACTCGAAGGGTGAATGATGTGTATGGCGGTCGTGTTGCAAAAGAAAACACAGTTCGTTTTTGGTTCCAACGTTTTCGTTCTGGAAATTTCGATCTGCAGAACAAGCCCCGTGGACGGCCTGAGACTCAAGTTGATAATGAAGAATTGAAGGCTATTGTGGAAGCGGATCCATCGCAAACCACGTCCGAGTTAGCTGCAGGCTGCGATGTTAGTGATAAAACTGTTTTAATTAACTTGAAGCAAATTGGGAAGATTAAAAAGCTTGAAAGGTGGGTACCTCACGAATTGACTGAAGCAAACCGGCAAACGCGCGTCGACTGTTGCGTTACATTACTAAACCGGCACAATAATGAAGGTATTTTAAACCGAATCATTACCTGTGATGAAAAATGGGTTCTTTACGATAATCGGAAGCGCTCAGCGCAATGGTTGGATCCTGGCCAGCCAGCCAAATCTTGCCCCAAGCGAAAATTAACCCCAAAAAAGTTACTTGTAAGCGTTTGGTGGACTAGTGCCGGTATTGTCCATTACAGTTTTCTCAAATCTGGCCAGACTATTACGGCTGATGTCTATTGTCAGCAATTGCAAACCATGATGGAAAAGCTAGCGGCTAAACAACCAAGGCTGGTCAATCGCTCCACGCCACTGCTGCTTCACGACAACGCTAGACCACACACTGCGCAACAGACGGCTACTAAATTAGAAGAGCTTCAATTGGAAAGTCTAAGACATCCTCCGTACTCCCCGGACCTTGCTCCAACAGATTACCACTTTTTTCGAAATTTGGATAACTTCTTGCAAGGGAAAAAATTCAACTCCGATGGGGCAGTCCAAATCGCCTTCAAAGATTTTATTGATTCCCGTCCGACTGGTTTTTTTAGTAAAGGGATCAATGAACTACCTTTGAGATGGCAAAAGTGCATAGAAAATAATGGTTCATACTTTGATTAATTAAATATATTATATTAAAAAATATTCGACTTTTTGTTCCTCCTATACAAAACGCCAATTTCATATGTAAGGACCTAATATAATATAGTATATTGTGTAGAGCGTCGCACGCGCCGGGTGCCATGACCTCGCTCAATGATACGTTTTCGATGTGAATAGTGTGTACAGACACGACGCGGCCGCTGTGTGCGTGACATACACACAGAGGCGCGGCTTGTTTACATCAATACACGCGCAAATGTAGCTCGACTGATAGAGATTGATACTCGTATTTATGTTTTACTTTTAGACCATTGACCTTGAACTCCACGATGGATGGATGAAACGACTCAACTTATACGTAGTGAAATTAGAACATAATGGTTAACTAATTGTACCTTACTTGATCTCACAAGGTAATTTAATTATATTTATTATAGTCATTGTGCATATTATCTTGTTTTAAATTTATATGTTAATAACGCTAGTAGTATGTAATAAATACTAGTTATATTCGTTGTCGTTATAAGTCAATTTACTAATGAAGGTTAAATGCTTAATACAAAAAGAACTATTATTACGGAATTATAATTGCATGGTTTAAGTTATTAGAAACAATAGTTTGACTAAGCAGTGAAATAATAAGTTATATTTGTTATTGCAAAAAGAAAATTTGTTTTAAAATAAATTCGAGGTTAGTGTTAAATTTTAACACTACAATAAATATAGTTTTTTTTAATATTCTCTGTCGCTTTTATGTGATATTGATTAATTCTAAAGGATGAAATGAAGTGTTGAGATTATTTAAATTGTCTCCAAACAATTATTTACTTGTTTTTTCTTTACTCAATTTAAACACTATAACCAGATTAGGGTACGGTTATCATAAAGAACACAATATTAATAGGCATTTAAGTATACATTTTGAAGATAAATGCGTATAAAATAATACCAAAACATTTTATAGTCGAACTTTCCGCGATTAAATTGACGAGTGCGCCATGAAGCTCGGTATTGCACGCACGCACACAGAGGCACTGTTCACATGTGTGTAAGTGCATACGTGTGCGTATGTTTACAGATAATGAAGTACAGGCGAGTGTTCAACTCGTGCGCACTATATTTGTATGCCAGTGGCTTTGCCCCGCGTTTGTTGTACCCTTCGTATTAATTTGGTCACTGCCTTTTATTATGGCAGAAATTTATCTTACGCTATTTTATGCGTGTCTACCGACAAGCAAGAGTAGTAAATTATTATGCGCAACTTCAAAATTAATTTTATGCAAGCTCTCAAGAACTTAAATTTCTTCGTTCGATTCTAACTTAGTTATAATATGTTCCATTATCTTACTTCTTTTCTACGCTCATTTATTTCTCTTAATAATTCTGCACATAAATAAAATCAACCATTCAACATACTTACACATACATAAATTCATTTAGTGTCACATTTTATTTTTGTGCAGCATTAAGTACATTAATCTTCACTAAATTCTGCGTGACACTTTTTGGTATTTATTTGACAACCAGCAACGGTAAAAAATATTTCGACACATGCAATGAAAGGAGTAGCATCTCTTCAGAAAATATATAACTCTTTACGTCTTATTTGTGGATTTTAAGTATTCCCATACTACTAGTAATAATTATAAAACATCATTACTACTAGTCGGCCTACATTTCCAAAATAATAACATAACAAGTAGGTTATACAGTGTAAAGTATAAGCCGTGTTCGTTGCATAAGGTCCTTAATGAGTACAAATGGTCTCGCATTGCCCTATTTGTCGCAATCATCTCATAAACTAGATGAGCATCACCACTCGCCGTTCGCCGCTAGATTATTTGATTAAAGTAATTTTATATTTAACTAGCATTCGCTCGCGATTCCGTCCGCGTAGAATTAAAAAAAAAACTTGATTAGTAGCCTATTAGTTCTTCCAGACTATGTTTTACTTCTATGCTTAAATTTCTTCAAGATCCATCCATCCAAACATACGCATTTATAATATTAGTAAGATTTATAATGTACTTACCGCTTATAGTAGAGAAACTTTCCATACGCACTAATGGGTATTGTGGAGTTATGATAGTCATTAGTTAGGACTTTTTAAGTATCCTTGCATATTGATCAATTTTTATCTTTCGCTATACTGTGCTTTACTTAAACGAAATCGTCCTCAAAGTATTACTCAGTATGCTAAACCATAGTGAAAAATATAACAGGATAAAAGGTAAATAAAATAGAGAAATTCTCAGAGAGATATGATGGAACCATATGCCATGTACCAATGTGTTTTTCGATTATCGATTTACATATGTACATTTATCCGACGTTCTTACGATGAAGGAAAACATCGTGATGCAACCTGCCAATATCTGAGAAGAAATTCAATGATATGTGTGAAGTCAACCAACCCGCACTTGGCCAGCGTGGTTGACTATGGCCTAGTCACCCCTAACTTGGAGTAGGCTCCGAGCCCCTCAGTGGGGACGTATAGTGAGCTGATGATGATGATGATGATGATATGACGGAACAATAATCAAGAGACCTTTTACTAGAAAGAAAAGATAAAATAAGTAATCAGTCTATTACGTTGGCACATTTGTTTTACGCAGTTGGTATTGACAATGAACATTAAATGTATAGGTACAGTCAATATCTACATCTAATATATAAAATTCTCGTGTCACAGTTTTCGTTCTTGTACTCCTCCGAAACGGCTTGACCGATTCTCATGAAATTTTGTGAGCATATTCAGTAGGTCTGAGAATCGGCCAACATCTATTTTTCATTTTTTTTTGACTGCGCGCGGACGGAGTCGCGGGCGACAGCTAGTAATATACAATATTATAACCTCATAAGTTCTATGTAATAATTAAAACATTATATATTTTCTCGGAATAGGCCTGTCATTGTTGCGGTTACAGAGAATTTAAAGTAAATATTATTATTTGATATCAATAAACATTATTCAATTTTATGCAATAATATTTATTTAATGTTACTGCGTAGTTGTGATGTGAGTACAGGCCGAATTATAGACGTACATATATTCTAGTATATAATATAATACGGAATATATTTGTGCAAGTAAATAAAATAAAATTGGGGTAAATCCACCTTTGCATACTAGAAACTTCGTACTATTTTAACATGTACTGGTAATATCACATGTCCCCATCTGAAATCACAAGCTCGAAAGAGATTTGGTTGGCATAACTTATAATAGTTGCCGCCATAATCTTACTAATATTATAAATGCGAATGTTTTGATGGATGGATGTTTGAAGGTATCTCCAGAACTGCAACGGATCTCGATGAAATTTGGCATAGATGTAGAACAATCTGGAATAACACATGGGCTTATGTTTTTTTTTTAATTTCGCGTAGACAGAGCAGCGGGCGACTGCTAGTTTTGTTATAAAATCGTTATCGAATAATAAACAATATGGCGCAAAATTGAACAATTTATCAATAAGTGTGCAGCTGCGAGTGATGATTCAGCAGTGGACTAATGTCCCTTATACAGACCGTACTAGATGCCTTTTCTATTACAATAATCCAAAAGCGTGTTGTGCACTCTGTACTTTGAACTAGTATAATAAGTCAGCAGTATAACAAACACAGCTGTCATAAAACCAAGAATCAAATATATTTAGTTACACTATACTTTTAAATGCTTAACGTAAGAAATGGTTCTTTTTGACAAAATAGTTTATTTGATTAGTGCCTAAAATTACTAATATTATAAAATCGAATATTTAGATGATTTGATGGATGGATGGATGGATGTTTGTTTGAAGGTATCTCCGGAACAGCCGAACAGATCTTGATGAAATTTGGTTCAGGTGTAGAACATAGTCTGGAAAAATACGTGGTTACTTATTAAGTTTTTTTTTTAAATTCCGCGCGGATGCAGTCGCGGGCAACAGCTAGTGTGTTCATGATTATTTTTTAAAATTTTTGAGGCAGGTTTAAAAACGAAAAAAATTAGGTTATATCACATTTCAAACATTTATTATAATCACTAAAGTTTTTTTTTCTTTTTTACATTATTTCTCGGAATGACGTTAACTTTCAAACATTACTAATAATCTTTTTTTTCTAGCTAATAACAATGTATCAACAAAATTTTCCGCAAATAAAATTTTATTATTATGTATATTGACAAAGTCTTTTTTATCTAGGATAAGTTTTTATATCATCCAATTGGTATTAATTTATTCACCAACGCACGCACATAACAAAAAAATCATTAAACTATGTATTTTTTTACAATTCTTGGAAATTATAGGTAATCTTTTGTAATGTAAACCAATTTTAAAAGGTATTATACACTAACTATTAAATAATCGTAAAGTATCAAACCCTTGCAATCGATATCTATTTGATTAAGAATATAATAACTGTATATATCCCATGGATATAAGAATATTGAGACTATGATTCGAACACTCACTCGGCCACAGAACATTTTACTTTTTCGCCACTCTACTCTGTAGGTGTTAACATTTTTAAGTAATTTAATTCAAATTAGTAGCCGGTTTGTTACAACTATCATAACTAGTTTAGAAATCTATAACAGCTTCGAGATAATTAGTTTACTACAACTTCATAATCGTACTTTTGTTACGAATCAACTCTTATTATCAACAGTAATTAAATGTCAGTTTCAAAGTAATAAATTACACATTTTACTGTGACGAACGATCCTTTTGAATGCGCCGTCCCGACCGCTATATCTCATGTACTGAGAATTATAACCGCAGCTTGATACTGCTAACTGCTGCAGAAATAAATAAATAAAAACACTAGTTTTTTTGAAGAAATATTTAAATGAAAACATATTTTCTCAGTTATTTTCCACACTCTTTTTCCTTAGCAACGAATGCAAATAAACCTTCCTTTTTGTGCAAAACTTAAACATTGTGTTGTGTATAAAACTCATTAATTTATGTACTACTAGAATAATAAATAATAAAATAAAAATACTGTTGGACCCTGTTTAGATGAACACGTGTTTTAACTCTGACTGCTGCTGATTGATATTATTGACGTTGACATGGTTATATGTTTCACAATAAATATGTATCACCACAATGCTTTACCGAAAGTATAAGTATAAGTACTTCATTATTTTATTGATAAAGATCGCTTTTTCCAAATCTACGCATATTAATGTTTCAAAAACTATGGTTTGTTAAAAATCCGTATCGGGCGCTAGTCACGGGTCACGGTATAAAAGGGTTGATGTATATTTAAATTTAAATGTATTTGAAACACTAAGTTTTTTATGGTTTTAAAAATCGTTGTATTGATTATGTACGTCAAAGAATAAAAATTAAGCAAGACGATACATAAATTTATATATACTGTTAGAGACAAAAATCAACACTGTGCCGGTGCATCGGCGCAGCACTAGACATGTCAAATATCAACGCTTACGTCGCCTCACTACAGCTATCTGTCACTTGGTTTTGGGAACTTTAGCGCGCAATACGCTCGAGATGATCTTGACTAACAATTCTCTAAAAGTTCAGAAGAGGGATATTACCCAAACTCACAAAGTGATTTTGTTGCATAAAAGAATCGTATTGTTTACCGGAGAGTAAGATTTTTAAATTTGTAAGGAAGGATATTGAGAACTTCGAGTAAATGGTAAACTTAAAACGCACACCAGCGTGAAAATCTTCATATTTGGTGAGATTGTTCCATGTTTCTAATTATCTGTACAAAATTATTTACTGATTTCTTAATTTGGTGATTTCTAAAAGACCTGAAAACATTTTCCTAAAGTCCGTAATCGTACAATCATAAAGTCATATTACGAAAATTGTTTTATTAACAGACCATGAAAAGACCATTGGCTTGAAAACACAAAATCAAGATTTGTTGTGTTTATTTCTATTTTAATGTTTGATTTAAAGGTTTGGTTTTATGTTTGGTTTTATGGTTTGTCAAGACACAAAAGTTATGTGTAAAATATTTAAATAAAAGTGCCTTACATATTAAAACAAGGTATGATTTATGTTGATACACAAAAGTGGTGTGTAAAATGATATGAATCATACATTTTAATATTATAATTTGGTTAAAAGATAAAAGCTTTGTGTAGAATATTTAAATATTCTGTTGGCTTTAAGACAGTACTTTTAAAGACTACAAGTTATGTTATAATTTAACAGGATAACTAAAAATACTTTTCTGTATTTTAAGACACACAAAGAGGAATAAAGAGAAAAGACAGTCAAATTGAGGTATTAAAGTAGTTGGTACAAAAACTAAAATACACAGTCAGTGGTGTATTATGTGAAATATAATTTTGAAGCTGTGACAAATATGCATGAGATGAAAGGATGTTAAAATGCAATTGCAAGGCAAAGATTAGTTGCATTGCATTGTTGCATGCATTGCCAAAATATGAATGGAGGACCCCATGTATTCATTATGTCAGTTGATGACAAATTTAATTCAAGTGTTTCCATTTGTTAAAAACAGTAGTAGTAGTTCAGACTAAGGAACATGCCAATTGAGTTAAACCAAAGGGTGAGGATTCAGTAAAATTTTATTATGACAAACTTGGGATTGGCATGTCACATGTCATGTAATATGACAGATAGCATGATTGTTCAAGCCATTATTGGTATAAGCTGCCGGATGTCCTGGCATGGATACTTATTCAATTTGTACTGCGGTAAGATCAAACCAACATTTATTATATTTTTAGTGTTGATGTTTAATAAGACAAGATCAGGTTTTTCAATTAATTTAAAGAATTTTCCTAACAACTGAAATTGAGAATATAGATCAGTTTATTAGTGAGGGTCTGGTAAAGCAGAGTTGTGATAAAATTAAAGCCATTACCTGAGTCAGATGGATATCATTATGTCTTAAGTCATTGATGTCCTTTCTAAGTTCAGTTTATTTTAATTTGTGTGTCACCAGGATACTTCTGAATTAAAACTTGATTTTATTGTTTGGTATGTCATGACATGCTTGCCCTACATGGTCATGTGATGAATGTTATAGATCCATAAAGATACTTGGTGTTTGAGATGACAAGAGAAATCGTGTAGATCGAGTTACCGCCTAAGGGTCCGAACCTGCGCATATCGCGATCGAAGCGCGTGTCGCGAGCAGCGCGCGATTGAAGCGCGTGTGGAGAGCAGCGCGCGATTGAAGCGCGTGTCGCGAGCAGCGCGCGATTGAAGCGCGTGTGGAGAGCAGCGCGCCATTGAAGCGCGTGTCGCGAGCAGCGCGCGATTGAAGCGCGTGTGGAGAGCAGCGCGCGATTGAAGCGCGTGTCGCGAGCAGCGCGCGATTGAAGCGCGTGTCGCGAGCAGCGCGCCATTGAAGCGCGTGTCGCGAGCAGCGCGTGTCGAGAGCAGCGCGCCATTGAAGCGCGTGTCGAGAGCAGCGCGCCATTGAAGCGCGTGTCGAGAGCAGCGCGCCATTGAAGCGCGTGTCGCGAGCAGCGCGCCGTTGAAGCGCGTGTCGCGAGCAGCGCGCCATTGAAGCGCGTGTCGCGAGCAGCGCGCCATTGAAGCGCGTGTCGAGAGCAGCGCGCCATTGAAGCGCGTGTCGAGATCAGCGCATTTGTGAAAGTGCCTGTCTACAATCAGTGCGCCTGAGCGGTGCCTGTCTACAATCAGCGCGCCTGAGCGGTGCCAGTTTACGATCAGCGCGCCTGAGCGGTGCCTGTCTACAATCAGCGCGCCTGAGCGGTGCCTGTCTACAATCAGCGCGCCTGAGCGGTGCCTGTCTACAATCAGCGCGCCTGAGCGGTGCCTGTCTACAATCAGCGCGCCTGAGCGGTGCCTGTTTACAATCAGCGCACCAGTGAAACGCGTGTGGTGAGCAGTGCGCTTGTAAAGTGCCTGTCGTTAGCAGTGGCGCTTGTGGAGCGCCTGTCGCGAGCAACGGCGCTTGTGGAGCACCCGTCGCGAGTAGTACGCTCGTGAAGTGCCTGTCGCGAGCAGGTCGAGGCCGCGAACCTGTGGAGAGTCTTGATGTATAGATGTCATGGAGTACAGGGTGCGCGGAATGCCAGGTATTTGACATGGTAGTAAAAAATAATAATAATGATAACTTTTATTTCAGACTCATGATCGATATAAAAAAAAAAAAAAAAGAAAATCAAAGATTGCCTATGGGGCGTATGATTAATAAAACTTTTATTTCAGACACATGATTGATAAAAGAAAATCAAAGATTGCCTATGGGGCGTATGTTTAGCCTCAGGGCGTATATGTTGCCTCCGGGCGTATGTTTTGCCTATGGGGCGTATGATTAATAAAACTTTTATTTCAGACACATGATTGATAAAAGAAAATCAAAGATTGCCTATGGGGCGTATGTTTAGCCTCAGGGCGTATATGTTGCCTCCGGGCGTATGTTTTGCCTATGGGGCGTATGATTAATAAAACTTTTATTTCAGACACATGATTGATAAAAGAAAATCAAAGATTGCCTATGGGGCGTATGTTTAGCCTCCGGGCGTATATGTTGCCTCCGGGCGTATGTTTTGCCTATGGGGCGTATGATTAATAAAACTTTTATTTCAGACACATGATTGATAAAAGAAAATCAAAGATTGCCTATGGGGCGTATGTTTAGCCTCCGGGCGTATGTTTAATAACAATTATTATTAGTTTTATTTCAGATACATGGTTGATACAAAATGTGCTATATGTTTTGCCTACGGGGCTAAGTTGTGCCTACGGGGCTAAGTTGTGCCTTCGGGGCTATATGTTTGCCTACGGGGCTATATGTTTGCCTCCGGGCTGTGTTTTGCCTACGGGGTTATATGTTTTGCCTACGGGGCTAAGTTGTGCCTACGGGGCTATATGTTTTGCCTACGGGGCTATATGTTTTGCCTACGGGGCTATATGTTTTGCCTACGGGGCTATATGTTTTGCCTACGGGGCTAAGTTGTGCCTACGGGGCTATATGTTTGCCTACGGGGCTATATGTTTTGCCTACGGGGCTGTATGTTTGCCTTCGGGGCTATATGTTTGCCTACGGGGCTATATTTTCTGCCTACGGGGCTGATTTGCTTTTAGGTCCTTTTTCTTGGAGGTGTTCTGGCTCTTCATGGCGCTTGGGACAGCGTGTAAAACGATGCAGCAAGGATCAATACTCCTTCGAGGACGAAGGAAATGCAGGATGGCCGAACTGTTAGAGACAAAAATCAACACTGTGCCGGTGTATCGGCGCAGCACTAGACATGTCAAATATCAACGCTTACGTCGCCTCACTACAGCTATCTGTCACTTGGTTTTGGGAACTTTAGCGCGCAATACGCTCGAGATGATCTTGACTAACAATTCTCTAAAAATACAATGTTAACAAAATATAAATAAAAACTTAATGGAGTTGTCAATTTGTTCGCATAATTATACTTTTATAAAATATAATTCAGTGTGACACAATAATAATTCAAGATACGATTTCTAATAACATATATCGGGACTAGAACAGATTGTTATAGATTTATCACAGACGAGAACTTTGTTAGATGGTCATAGAATATTTGTTAGTTATTAAGATAAACAAAAAGCCGTATAATTAGTTTTATTTTAATTTTAATATGTTATATAGTATTGTTGCACAAAGTTATATGTTAAACGTTATCAGTTATTAGTGATTCTGAAGAATGTATTCTAAATTTATTAAAATATTCATACAAAATCTTATAGGATTCCATTTTGTTATTCTAATGCGTTGTTGCATCGTTGATGATAAATTTATGTGGCATGTATTATCTCTTTTGATATAAATTTTGTTCTATCATCAGTTAGACTTATGTCTTCTTCAAGGTTTCCATCATGATAACAAATGCATGGTATTATATATTCGAATTCAAAGTTAATATAAATTCTGAGGTAAACTTTAAATTGGTTTATTCAATTCATCGCAAATTTTGCCACTTTTTTCTGTTAAGAACACTTCAAATTATATATGCAACTTATTTCTAGTTGGAATTGATTAGTTTTTCTTTTAAATTAAAGAAAAATATTGCAGATTTTTAGTAGCATTTCAACTGTGTATTTTAAAAGTAATAATAGAAAGACCGTACGTATTTCGAGATTTAACGCTAGCTTTCGCAGTAGTAAGAATGCAAGCCGGGGCGTTGTCGTTGGTACGGATTATACAGCAAGCTTCAGGAGACCGGGTGACTCCCTCTGTCAGATTTATTACCTCAGTACAAATTGAAGTGTGCCTGATATATGGGGAGCGAATGTTCCTGATTTCACGTTTATGTTAACGATATTAGGAAATAAATTAGCAATGTTATTGTTAAAAGGAATTAAACAGATATAAAGTAGATACTACGATTTAAATATTATCATCACCAGCTCACTACACGTCACCACCGAAAGGCTCGGAGCCTACCCCAAGTTCGGGGTGACTAGGCCATAGTCAACCACGCTGGCCAAGTGCGGGTTGGTTGACTTCACACATATAATTGAATTTCTTCTCAGATATGTACAGGATACATCACGATGTTTTCCTTCACCGTAAGAAAGTCGATGGATGTACATATGAAAATCGAAACTCGATAAACACATTGGTACATGGTGCAATTCGAACACGGGACCTGCAGATTGCAAGTCAAGTAATTAACACCTAAAATCAAAATAAACACTCTCCCTGAAGATGGACCAACGACGGGTCCGAAACTAGTCGGTGCCGTCACCCGACGATCATACGTGAGTCAAGTTGTACTGTAATTAGTTTATGAGAATTAATCATATAAACAATCCAACGATTGCCAAATACCTAATAGAATTTAGTGCTAATACTACATAAGACCAATATGTTTTTATTACGAAAGGTTAATGTTATGCGAGCGCGTACAATACTGACACAATTCGAAAAGGACTTTCATCTTATTAGCAGCTAGCAGTAAATGTCAAAAGACTCCGCAATAAATTTGCAAAAGAAATAATCAACAAGGCAATACTTTGAATACAAAATTACTCGTAGATTTTAATGTTAAATGTTAGTATAACATGTTCGAACTATTAATATTTCTTTTTGGGTCACGATACTGGAGTAATTTCTTCTCATTGTAGGAAGCGGTGCATCACGTAGGGGACGTGGAGTTCCAATACCGAGCATTCTCGACATATAAACAGTGCTAATGAAAATCTTTTTGTGCTGTTAAATGGAACAATTTTGTTAGTGAAGTCATCTAAGTTTTTCTTCTGTTAGTGTTGCCATTATTAATAGGTATAATAAAATGTCGGAATATACAGAAACTCAGAATAAACAGAAGACAGGCATGAAGTGGAAGTAATTTCACGTTTCAGCTGATGAGTGTGGTGCCAGAGGCCTAATTTTAGTCCCCTTTCCAATCTATTCTACTTTCCCTTCCAATCCTTTCCTTTGGTGTGGGAAAAAAGGGTGGGAAGGGTGCGAAGTGGATTTGACGGAGGAGGAGACGAATCGGAATATTTAATTTAATTCTCTGTACGTCCTCTCCTCCGTCGATTAAAGGTAGGCAACGCATCTACAACTTCAGATGTCTATGAGCAGCGGTCGCTCCGCTATTTCGGCGTTTTCATGTGACCACATGTACACGCATGTATTTAGAAGTATAATTCATGTTATTTTTTCTATGATGGCAAGTTTTTTATCGACGTTTTTTATTGATTTGATTTTTATAGGCTTCTAAAGTTTTAAATATAGAAAGATTGAACAAGAAACATTTATAATCATTGTCTGTGAAATCAACATTGCGTATAATTTCCGTTAACACGTTTTTGTCTTTAAATTTTTCACGATATTTAGTAGCTGCTTTAATTACACAATTAATTAAATACAATTCGTCGCAGACTAGAAAGACAAAAATAAGTAAATGTACCTAATTATAATGAATGTGGTATTTAATACATCAATGACTTTGATGATTATATATTTAGTCATGACAGGACGAAAGGGGCATTTACCTTAAGTGTTACTATCCTCAAAAATACTTGCTTAATTATATTAAAGATGCACTAGAACAACATAATGATTAGACTAGTAACAAATTTCTAATTAGTGTAAAATTATGCAAGAAAATGTTGTACTTTACGCCTGTTATTTTTTTTTTAATTAAGTAGCGATATTTTTGCTGATGTTGTATTTCCTGGCAATGTTACCTGAGTCCTATTTTGATGAGACCTATACAAAGTCTAGAAAGTTGATGTAAATCCTTTCCTAAGTTGTATTTCATTTGTAATTCTCCTATGATTGTGCAGCATGAGTGCTGGTCCCCGCGGCACGTACACGCCTTCGTTATAATTGCTGGCATCATTACCCGGCCGCTCGAGCCCTCGCAATGTCACTCGGAACTTTTGGAGAGTGTAATGCACGCTCGGGGCTAGGGGGATGAACTTATCACATGTTTTCTATTTTCAATATGTACAGTTTTAATGTTATATTCTAAACCGAGATGTTTGTGGTTCTTTTATAAATATATTTTTTTGTTTTTATTACTGCCTAGCTTTTGCCCGCGACTCCGTCAGCGCGGATTTAAAAAAAACGTAATAATAGCCCTTGTGTACTTCCAGACTATGTTCTACGTCTGTGCCAAATTTCATCAAGATCCGTTGAGTCGTTCCGGAAATACCTACAAACAAACATCCATACATCTATCCATCAAAAAATTCGCATTTATAATATTAGTATGAAGAAGATTTTGTAGAATGTTCTGTAGAAAATTTATTTATTTTCTTGTATTTAAAACTTTGCCCTTTCATCATTTGTAGTTAATGAATTTGTAGCCTTTTGCTAGTGTTGTATGTATATTTCTACATGATTGTAATGATCAACAAGATAATCGTGTGACGAAATCCCGTCCGACACATCGGATCACGCAAACGTTAATTTCATTCGCAGAAAGTTAGCCGTTCTATTTTCCTGTTAAGATTATCTGAAAAACTCTCGGGAAATCCGAACTCTGAGTCACGGCTACGTGTCCCGGTTAAATAACACGTTCACGGCAACAATCGTAATTACACATTACTAAACATACGTCATCATTCTATCGGAAGATTTCATTACACAGTACTATTATGTGATAATTAAACAATTATATGCCTATGACATATGATAGTTATGTCAAATATATCGCATAGTATTACAAACAATAGGGAAAAAAGATATAAGGAACAGTAGAGGCAATAACTTCTTTTTTTTAATTAGATAAATGTGAGATAATATGGTTGATGAACTTGTATTGATCGGTTAGATGTTACTGACGGGGTAATGTTAAGTGTTTTGCGTTCATTTCATAACTAAAGGCTTCAGTAGGCAATTAGCTCCCGCAAGGTCACTGGCCACTGGCCACAAGTTAATAATTCGATGTTAAAACTCACATCAAAAACATTGTTACCCAAAACTGATTTCTGGAGTAGCCAAAAATTGTTTATTCATCAAATGAACCTCCGTTATCGAACTACATTACATGACCAAGAGCACCCTGGCGTATCCCACGCGACGCATTTACGACCAATAAAACAAAACAATTTCTTAAAACATCAAAAGAGCCGACGTATAGTTATGTCTGCCGTCCCCTTTAAGGTTTCCGCCTCGAGTTTCTTGCGGAATCTTTATGTTACCGAAAAAATGTTAATACACGCGGCCCTCGCGATCGACTATTTGTTATTTATTGTAATAGAATGCCTTAGACCAGTTCCCAAACATACGTTACAGCAAGATATTTAACAAATTACTCCACAGATAAAAGATATGTCCATTGTGTCTTTCATAGTTTTAAACCCGGTCACGTTTCTCAGCATAAAAATTTAAAATTATATAATTGTAATCGGCCTGTATTCGAAATCCTGTAAAGAGATTTTAAAAAAAGGAATTTGATTTGGAATCAAAAATTCGCGTCCAGAAAATTGATGTCAACAATCAGCAAGCGTTTACGATCGTTTCGGGACAAATTGTTGGGTTTGAGTTGTTGTTTTTTTAATGTCATCATAATCTTTTAATTACGGACGCTCGCGGATCCCATTCGAGCGCATTATATCACGCGCCGCGCTAATTCGTCGCTGCGTTGGCACGAATATAAAAAAAAATTAATTGCCCGCCTCGCTCGTCGAGCGAAACCCTAAATAAAATTACGACCAACAAAGAGATTTGACGACTTATTTTCCGAAATTATTGTCCTCGCTGTTTTGAATTATCGTAGCAAATATTGCACCTGAGCCGTGTTCGTTGTAAATTAATTTGAACGTATGTCTCCGCCCCTACTCACTCTGGTTATGGAAACATATCAACAACATTGGAGCCGAACGTCTAAATCTATATATATAAAAGAAAGTCGTGTTAGTTACACTATTTATAACTCAAGAACGGCTGAATCGATTTGACTGAAAATTGGTGGGCAGGTAGCTTAGAACCAGGAAACGGACATAGGATAATTTTTACCCCGTTTTCTATTTTTTATTCCGCGCGGACGGAGTCGCGGGTAAAAGCTAGTTTAGAATATAAAGAAGCAAAGAACTTTTTTAACAAGCATGCAATTTATTTTTATATTTAAGTAGGTGTTTTCTATACCGTTAGGTACTGATACCATTTAAAGTCCATTTAAATAATCTTCCTAACGTGCCTAAAGAAAACAAAAAGAGGGCAGCAACTTTGGAATGCTGGACTGCACTAGGATTACCAAAAAGATCTAGTTGATTGGCATCATTTTGATATTTGGGCTCAATACAGCTTCTCTCGGTTACCTTCATGCAGCAAAAATACATTGATCTTCACTGTCTATTAAGAATTACGAATCTTGATGTATTAAAATCATATATAGTAAGATGCACATTTCTAAGCACTCATTCGCACGGGCGGTTTTTCACCGCCGTATTAGAACTCGGCGTTGATGATTCTCAAGTGACGAACGCTTTAACATCATTGTTGTTTCGTTAGCCCATTGCTCAAAATGGCAGTAAAAAAGCGTTGGGTTTTAAAAACGCTGCTGTGTGAATAAATGCATGGCGTGGCATTAATTTATTCTTTGTGAAAGCTTTTTAAACGCACGTTTAAAAAGCGCCCTTGCGAATGAGGTGTAAGGGCCTGTATATACTGATAAATGTTGATTAAAGGCGAAGCTATTATAAGACCGTTAAACGGTCTTTTTAATTAGCACTTAACTGTTAATAACTAATGTAAAGCTATACAATGATTCGAGGAACACGATGAGAAGAAAATATGATGGCGCATTAGCACACGTGTAGACTATTCGACTTCTAAATATAGAGGCACGTTCGCTAATTGGTTGCGATTCGAGGAATTTGTTCAACAGTCGCTCCAGACAAGGCTGTGAACATTATAAAAGTCGTAAAAATAATTGATACCGTACTTCTGTGCACTCGGAAACTGGTCGAAAACGCCCCGCTGTGGAATTCGCGGTTTTATTCCGAAACAATATTCTCTCAATAGTTTTGCTGTGTTGAATTTAATTAAATACGTAACGTGTTTTCACGTATTTGTACAATTATTTTTATTGTGGTTGTTAACATTTGACTCGATGCAGATTGTTTTGGTGACTTGATTGAAGTTGTCGGATATGGATTTATTTTGTAACTAGCGGTCGATCGTAACTTCGTCAGCACTGTCAAAATCGGTTCAGACGGTCTGAACCCGGAACAAACGCAACCTTGCGGACACGTACAGACTGCTGAAAAATTGCTAGTAACTTATAAAAATGCACATTAGTTTAAGCTATGTAGAGTTGTGTACATACAAAACGACATGTGGATTTTTCCATATAGATAAAGCAACATTAACATGTCTAGTAAGACAGACGTGTCGTGAGGGCAGTGGGCCATTAAGAGCATTAATCTGTTTGTAATTACAATCATAATCGCCACTCGTCCCACAAGCCGTAATCCCCAGGGCAATGTGCCAACGCAAGGAATCTTCTGGTACCAATGCATTACAGTATTGTTTCTTACTTGCATTCACTTCTTAAAAAAAGTACAATTATTATATGATTAAAATTAAAAGAGTAAAAACTGTGAAAACGCTATTAGGGTACGTTCACAATAGGCGAGTTTATTTTTTGTACGAGATCCCGTTGCTGCGCAGTTCGCAGACGGTACGCGAGCTGTGCATTCGCCAGATGTGTACGTACCCTTAAATTAATGTCTAAAACGTGTAAACACGTTTCTGCAAAACGTTGTTTACAGATTAGTACTACATATGATACACATTTTCAGTTGCAGACGATTTTATTTGTAACATACGAAGTTTTACACGAAGTGCTTAATCTCTAATAAAAAAATTTGAAACATTATATTTACAACATGCATTCGTATGAGCAATATATATATTTGATTTGTTCCTTGATATAATCCATGAAAGAACGTCGAGCGAAAACAAATCTCAAAATAAAGAGGTCATTATGCGATTGGGCAGCTGTCATGACGCTCCCAATAGCGTCGCGTCGCACTGACGAAAGCGAGACAGTTATTACGTGTTCAACTCAAGTTTTACAATCCGTACTGTCAAATATCTCTTAAGAAGCGCATCAAAGTCGTATATTTTTTGCGATGTTTTCTGTAATCGTTTCAGGATGTTTCTTTCATCGGTGCTTTTTATATATGATGAGTTCTCACTACACTTTCGGTAATAAAAGTTATTTAAATTAGCCCATTGATTAAACAACATGTCTAAAAATGAAGCAATGTCACTGGTATGCAGAGATTTATAAATCTTTTTATTATTTCTTGTACCTGTTAATTATAGTGTTCAAAAGCATCTGTAAAACACCTAAATTCTCCGATTATTGTGATTACAAATCAAATCAATTTCTTGGAACACAACATAAGGCGCGAGTGAAAATTAAAAGTGTCACGACTTACAATATAGCAGTTTTGTAGCCGGCGCGGAAACTAAACAGTGCAAAAAGGAATTAAATTTACGACATTCCCCCACGTGGCCAGCGTCCCCAATGTCCTGCCGGAACACGGCTGTCACTTTGTTCCTAAAATGGTTACATTTTGTTGTTCATGAAGAGACGTTTGAACACTTTTGGAACAATAAAACGACTAATTATTTTTATTATTAGAAACACATGAAAACTTTAAACTTATTATAAAATAATGAATTTTGTTTTAAAAATATTTATTTAATGCTGTTTCTTTTTTTCGAAAAAATAACGAACGAATACGAAGCATTTTTTTTACGAAGCATTGGGTGACTGCGAAAAATACATTTGTCAATTTACCCTGTCCGACTCAGTAATAAAAGTTTGAATGAAAAAGTTTACTATGAGAACCAATACATGCGCGAACTTTTTCCTCGGGAGCCAACTAATTTATGAACGAGTTGTGTTTACGGTCAACTCTGGGGAGCGGACAAAAAACGTGCACATACGGGCTAAAAGCAAATCACTCGCCAAAGGGCTTTCCTAGGACCGGGAATATAAAAAGCGAATTCCACGGCCGTAGCCGAAGCGGCGAGCGCTGCGTATTTACAAAAATAAAAGGTCCACGGCCAAACTGCACCGAATTAAAAGCGAAACTTTTGTGCTATCAAAATTAACGGTACAGTTGTCAAAGGAGTAATTTCAACAAACAAAATGAGCCGGTGTAATGCCGGCCGGCTGGGAATCGTATTAGAATAGGGCTGCACTCATGTAACTTCAACCGTTAAGGTGAAACAGAAATATTTACATGCAGTAAAATAGACCAAAACTTGGCCCTAGAACATATTTGTAAATGATTCTATCGAAACTGCCTTTTTTTCAGAGAAGAATGCTTTATGCATGCTCCGTACCTTGAACCCCCTTTTTTATGAGGCATTGGGGCATAACTTGGAACTCCCTTTTATGAATCTAGTTTCTATTGCCACTAACACAAGTGTAACTTATGTACACTTAAGTAAATATATCACTAAGTAAGAATGCCAGTCACACAATTAACCTATATACAAGAAAAATAGTTAAAAAAAAGTTAACATTCTCGTGTTGTGGCAACCCTATCTTGTAATCGTAGCGGGTTCGAATCTGTGCTGTGAGCCGTCGAAATTAAATTCCTGCGAATGCAGTTCGATGCGGCTGAAAATAACTTAGTAAACAAATTCGGCAGCGCACTGCAAGCGAACTACCCGCCCACAGCTATTTCAAGTGGCCTGTTTTGTGTTGGACACAAATATTATTCATAACCAGTTGCTATGGTAACGCAGCGAAGAGCATATAATGATTTGGTTAATGAAAAATCTTGGCATTCCCCTTTTGCGTCTCCAACGATACAGGACTTTATTGTACTTTTTATATAAATCAATCAACTATTAAATAACGTTTAAGTCTATTAGATTTAAACTATTCTATTTAAACCAAAATTAAGGTATATAAACAGTTAGGTATATGTCATGAAATCCATCTGTTGTAATCTTTTATTCACCCACGTAGAATATAGTCGAGATTTTAGAATTTCTTGTTTCACTTGAAATTCTAAGATCTGACTGCATCATACCAGTTTGCAGTAAAAACGTCAAGATATAAACCGCATCGTTGTAAGTCTAGACTCAGGGTTTACGTTAACTTTTAGCCCAAATATAAATTCAAATACATCGGACACTGTTTACGCTACCCGTTGCACCGAGTTTTGTTATCGTCCCGAGATTATTTATTGCGGACTCAAATCTCATTTTCGGTTGTAATTTATCGCTGCCATAGTTTATTTTGGATTCCTATTGGGGTTGATGTTCTACTCATGTTTTAATACTTTGATTATAAGCACATATTCAACATATATCTGTTGGTTTTGCAAATGAGCCAATACATTACTAAGTGAATACCTATAGTATATACTGTAATCAGTGTACGGCAGAAAGAGTTTTTTTTTGACTCAATTTAATTTAAATTATAGTGTATAATATAAAAGATTTTATGTAAAAAAACTTTTATTTAATAGTGTAAATTGTACCTATGTGTAGTGAAGTCAAGTAATTGTCGCTACATAGAAGTATATAATAGTAAATAGATGATGAGCGAGTTGTCATTGTACCAAGTACACGAGGCGCAATATGTGATATGAGAGGAATAAACACAGCAATTGCAATCAATTTATTAACGGTTCAGCGACCTCTAACACCTATTGCGCCGGCGCGCGCGCAGATTAACTCAAATTATCTAATAATGTGGCCAACGAGCAGACGAGTCCGACTGCCGCCTGCGCACTACTACGCAGTTAACTACAACTGCACTCAATAGTCGCGACCCTACGTTACTACGAACTCACTAGGGATGGGAAACAAACTATCGATGTTCGTAGTTACGTAACCATTATTATATCATTATTATGATATATTATCAACGATGATTACAAAAATCAGATTAACAGCATGATCTTACAGTATTTTACAATAAAAATGCCTCAAATCAAATTACGTAAAAAACATAAAAATCTTTGTTATTCCAGAATTTTTGTTTCAATTAAAATATTTAGCGTTCTTTTTTTAAATACAGATGACTAACGAAATTCATAATTTATTTTTGTTTTTTTAGTTGTTGAGTTGGTCCTAATTTATTAAAGTTTAAAATTAATTGTGTAGTTGTTCAACAAAAATTATTTCCCTATGCATATATGTTATCGATAATTTTCTTACACTATTGTCACAACACTAATATACTGTTATAATTAGATAAATAGGTTATATAAGGAGAAATTGGCGGAGTCGTAATTGTTTATTGGCATCGACCTTGCTTGTACACAACTGATTTTCCTTGTTACATTATACTCGTGATATATTTACATATAGGACCATGTGAATTTTTGCTAGTCACTCGCGACTCCGTCCGCGCGGAATTAAAAAAAACATTATAAGAAGTTTACCTATTCTTCTAGACTATGTTCTTCATCTGTGCCACATTCCATCAAGATCTGTTGAGCCGTTCTGGCGATACCTTGAAACAATTCATACATCCATCCAACTAAACATTCGTCTATCTATATCTATTTATATATACAAAAGAAAGTCGTGTTAGTTACACTATTTATAACTCAAGAACGGCTGAATCGATTTGACTGAAAATTGGTGGCCAGGTAGCTTAAAACCAGGAAACGGACATAGGATATTTTTTTACCCCGTTTTCTATTTTTTATTCCGCGCGGACGGAGTCGCGGGTAAAAGCTAGTTTATAATAGGTATTAGTTGGATAACAAAGAAACCTTACTTGCAAAAGAACCGGTATTATTTATTGTCTATCAAAATTTTAATATTAATATCCTTATTAAAGCAACAATTTTTTCATACTTAAGAGATAATATCCTCTCCGTCATCTATTATTCCGCAGACCTTCTGTTTGAGACGTGAACCAAAACACTTGTCTGTTGTGTTCGTTAACACACTCGTATTTCTATTCATAGTTTGAATTACTAGTTCCACCTGACTGTACTCACTGTCAACAACGGTACAGTGCTGAAGACAATACAATACCCCGCTTATCAAAGCCGGTGCAACGTACTTCTGAACGGTCGAAAAAAAAAAAAACTGTGCCATTTTCAATACCGTTGGTCACACATTTGAATGTAAATGCATAATTATTTAGCATCCTGCATTATAACAGAGTTAACGGTGACCATTGTGCTTGATGGACAAATGATTGCGGATTTTTTTCACTCCCTCGTTAAACATTTTTTATGATGGTTGGACAATGAGGCTGCCTGCGCACGATAAACACCAGGCTTCCGAGAATCTGGATTGAGGTACACGGATTTACGGGTTACATTGTAATGAAGTTTACTGTAAACTGAAATTAAAAACAAAGACGAGAATCTAAGGGTATAGGGGTCATGGAGGGAGATAATTTAAAAATGTTTTTTTTTTTTTGCACAAAACTGTTTTACACATTGTCAAGACTTTTTCATGAACGAGTCGTAAACCTATTTTCGTTTTTTATATGAAAAAATTTTAGTTTATGACCAATTCAACTTCAATGTAAGTCAACTTATTCTTTTGTACCATTTAAAAATTTTAAAAAGAAAAAAAAGACTGAAAGTTCAGATTATTTATTAAAAAATTAAATGTACATTTGCAGTGTATAATTGTTTTTTCAACTGCTATTATTTTATAGTCGTTTACGATAATTTACTCTATAAAAAATCATTTCCAAAAATACAGACATTATTATATTATAGTTATAGTATATATACTTTTATAACTTCAAACTTTCGTGGTTTTTACTAATATAATGTTCGTAAGAAACGGGATTCTTACCACGATTAGGCTGTTTGAGCTCCCGATATTTCGGCACAGTTGCATGCGCCATGTTCACGGGTTGACTGGTGTTGTGCGGTAGTGTAAAAAATGTTAAAGATAGCCGTATCGGTCTACCTTCTTCCTGATTCGGCGACCACTACCACTGTCCGCGTTCTCACTGCACATTAAGTCCGCACTCGATGTTATTTTTGTTTGTCGACAAACTACACTCACTGTGTCCACATTTGTGCGCGTACTCGAAGTCGGTTGCTGTCCAGTCTTGTTGTAATACTGAATCACTGGATTCCAGGCACTCGACAATTTAAACCCATCTTCGCGATTGAAGTTTTTGCATTTAGCAATTTCAATCGCTTCTCTTACCAATCTTGGTATGTAGTGGCGTTCTGTCGATAGTACCTGGGGACTATGAAGTTCAATCCAGTGATTGGTGGAGGGGTCCAAAAGGTGTTCAGCTATAGCCGACTTCTGAGGATCGTTGTTTTTAACAGCTCGTATATGTTCCTTTATGCGACTGGTGATGGTGCGCTTGGTTTGTCCTATATACGAGCTGCCGCAGCTGCAGTTGATTTTGTAGACACCGGGTGTTTCAAACGGAATACGGTCTTTGGGCGATCGCAGTTTTTGTGCTATCTTACTGTCAGGGGTAAAAATAGTTTTTATTGCGTATTTGCTCAAAACCTTCGACAGTTTGTCAGTTACCCCTCTGACGTACGGCAGAAAAGCAGGCTGTCTCGCCACCTCCATCGGCCTGTTCCGTTTGTGTCGTCGTGCTTTCAGCTTTCCATCATATCCATTCCGCCGCAGTACGTTCGACAAATGTTCGAGTTCACCTGGTAAGTGATCTTTGTCACAAAGATCATGGGCTCGATTCACTAGTGACGTCACTACAGCGTTCAGGTGTAGTGGATGATGGTGTGAGCTCGCGTGAAGGTACCTGTCAGTGTGAGTTGGCTTCCGGTACACAGAGTGGCCGAGTGATCCATCCGGTCGAACCTTAACTAAAACGTCCAAAAAAGGTAGTTTCCTCTCTTTTTCTACCTCACAGGTGAACTTTATTTTGTCGTGGATGCTGTTGAGATATGACAAGTAACACTCGATGTCTGCCTGGTTACCCCTCATAATACAAAAAACGTCATCTACGTATCTTTTCCACAGTTTAACTGGTGATGGTGTGGCTGTGATGGCAATGTTTTCAAAATGTTCCATCCAGATGTTAGCAACTACGGGGGCAACAGGGCTTCCCATAGCCACGCCATCAATATGTTTATAATACTGACCATTGTACAGAAAGTAACTCGTAACCAAGCAGTGTTCAAGTAACTTGGCATATTCCATCGGGATGTTATTTTTATTCAGAATCACCTTTATGACATCTATACTATCTTTAATGGGTACATTGGTGAAGAGCGAATCGACGTCGAAACTGACCATGATCTCATCCGCTTCAACTCTAGTGTCTTTTAAGATGTTTACGACATGTCGAGAATCCTTCACGTGGTAAGAATCCCGTTTCTTACGAACATTATATATACTTTTAACTCGAAGGCATTACGATTCATCACCATTCGTTTTCGGCTGTCAACTTTTTTGCACGAATCGATTTTCAACTAAAGTGCCAGTTTCCTTATTACGGAATAGAAACACATTAACTACATAGATACGCGCTGTATATTATAAATATGGTATTTTTGCAGTACAGTCATGAACATTCAAAAAAAATCAGTAAAACTGTACAATCGCGTACAGATGACTCATTCAACCTCATCTCAAGGCGAGTGACAAGAGTATACAAGCTATGTTACTCCCTTAAAAAAATCAACATCTTAGAAAACATACCCGATTGGAATACATTGATTTAATGCATTTTTTAAAATCGAAAAAAAAAAAGTAAAATTCTATTGTCAATCTGTCAGATTAGTAATTTATATTTGCTCACAGTAATATTAATTAACTTTAGCAAGAGCTATATAGTTTTTAATGCATTTATGTACATTAATACATTGAGAACACGTTCGTGTTTCAGCACAACCGACTTAAGATATGCTCGCGTTTGAACATCAAAATAATTCGAGGCGGCCGCTTGTGCGACGTTTTGAAACCTCATTAACAGCTGCCGCAGTAATTCCGTGTGTACGCAGCGCTGCACAGAGCGGCACAGAGCAACACAGTGCCAGCGCAGATTCGATTTTGCAAACGTCTGTTTGACTGGGAGAGTAATAGACCAATATAATTACAAGGCGGCTTGACTAATGCATGTGTGTGCTTCTCGTGTATTGGGATCTTACACAGAGTATTAACACGGTTGTAGTTGTGTGTTGATTATGGAAACGAAGAAGACTTAGATTAATTGGTAGCCAGAGTTATACTCGTAACTAATTGGGTTGGTAACTTTAGTAGCGGATTGAAACTGAAATCTTTGCTTTGGGTTAAGGTAAAATTTTACGTTGTTGGTATATGTATACAGTAGTATATTAAATTATTTGTAAATAACTTTTTTGTTATTTTCTAATTATGACATATTAATAACTTAAAAAAAAGGGATTAAATACCTAAGTTATACCTAATACCTATAAATAATAATATTAAAAACTGTATTGTGTATTATTTCACTCCATTTCACTTACTGAAAAAGTTATATTTGCGTATTTGGTTGAAGCTAATCTGATTTATCCGGTTTGGAGCGATTCCAACTAGTGTATGTGAGCTTCCTCCAGCACCCTGCACACTGCACACTGCACGCTGCACGCTGCACATTGCACGTAACAAACTGACCATTCCAAACTGTTATTTCTTTGCCAGGTTAAAATATGGTGATGTGTTAGTAACATTTCCGATTTCATATTAAAAAATATCTAAGAAAAATATCTAGACTCTTTGTCTAGGCTGTAGTCTTCTAAACCAACCCATATATATTTACTTCTAAATACACAGATTAATATATCTGGTATATTTATCTTTCTTTTCGCCTAAAACAAAACATAATTTTCATAATGCAATTATAAAATTTAGAAATAAGTATGATTAATTAGTTCAAAATTATAACCGTGAAAGAGAAGTGGAAGACACAATCACAGCGTGACGTATTAATTAAAGGAGAAGAATTCCAACTATTATCCGCTACGCTGAGCTGAGCGGCTGAGACCAGTGGGGGATGTGAGAGAGATTAATATGACCCGATACGAGTACGAATTCCTTTGCAATGCGTTTTAAGGCTGTCGCACACCTTAACATACACTAAAGCTAAGCTAACATATACTATGAGTTGAAAAGTATCAACATTTAAAATTGGATTATACACGTATTTTAAAAGTATACATGATGAAATATGTGATGTAGACAAAACTAACGAAAAACCCTCTTTCTTAGAAAAAAAACTTTCTTAGAAAGTAACTGAATAAAATGCACAAAACAATTCTTCACTTCATCCCTTACGAAGTCCTCATACTGCAGTAATATAGCATACAACATCTTCGCATTCAGTGTGCAAGCATCTCTTCATCCGGTCGGGTGCGCGATGCGTGTGACAGTTGAGAGTTTGCCAAAAACGTTAGCGAGAGAACAAGTTGACGCCGCATTAGCACAGCGCTGGATTCCAGTGGACCGAATGCCCAGCGCACAGCGCTACAGCTTGTCGCTGACATAAACTTGAGCTGCGCACAACACGAGCCTGCACGGAGCTCACATAAACTCAGCTCAGCACGATCGTGTTTTGTTCAACTCGTCGATAAAGTTGCACTTTATTGTTTCACCACATGTTGGTTGTATTTGCTATTTTTTTTTTCTGTTTTGTAACATAAATTTTATGCACGTAGGATAATAATTCGGAGTTAGCTTTAACTCATTATAACACAATAGTTACTCTACATACAAGTAACTCTAACCCTAGAACATCAGAACATAGAGTTCAGTAATATTTGTATTAATACATTTTCATCCCTTTCATTTAGGTACTATAACAAAATATAGTCTGATATCTATATATATAAAAGAAAGTCGTATTAGTTACACTATTTATAACTCAAGAACGGCTGAATCGATTTGACTGAAAATTGGTGGGCAGGTAGCTTAGAACCAGGAAACGGACATAGGATAATTTTTACCCCGTTTTCTATTTTTTATTCCGCGCGGACGGAGTCGCGGGTAAAAGCTAGTAGTGTATAAATACAAGTCTCACTGCAGTGTAAACGAATGATAAGAATTGGAATTGATATAGTATAATGCACTTTATATTTTAATAGAGACATGTAAAATATAAATCAATATTTTAATGTCATCGCGCATGTTTTTGCTGCTTTAATTTAATGTCTGTTACCTCGCAACCCTGAGGGGTCAGCCACCCTGACTGTTAGTCTGTGCGCTTGTCCCGAGGTCGTTTCACTTGCAACAATTTACGTCGCAAGCGATAATAATATAAAATCTCATTTTTTTATCAACCACTCGTCTGTCTGAACGATTTCCTGCGCGTGCGATCGATGACTGTGCACTTAATCTATATACATAGATAAATATGTTTATTTATTTTAACCTTGTCATTGTAAACTTTTATCGGTGTATATATGAAGTTGTTTATTGCTTTGTCAATATTTTTATTATATGCCATTTATTATTGTATTGGTATGAATTTGTTTGTAATAATTATACAAAATGTATTAAAGTCATTTTCTGTGCGATTTTGCCTTCTATTTTTATATTTATAAGACGTTCAAATAGTTATCAATGAACAACTGGAAAATAACTCTTCTCTCTTTTATCACCTAACCGATGTTCTAGGTAATAGTCACCAAAAATGGATTAATTACAAAATGCACACAAAATTGTCGGCGAACATAGCGCACGCGCATGCCGGCGCGAGATCAAAGCGAGTGCATCGAGTTAAATTGGGAACGTAATGTAAACGCGCGCGGTGCCAAGGCTGCCCCCAACGGCTTGCGCTTTGACGGCACCAAACACGCTTACGACAAGTGTTCCTGGAGAGTAGTCAAATTTGTACATTTTAGTATGAACAATCCTACATGGTCAAAGGACTCTGGGGAAAAAAGTTATCGTCTCAGCCAACTGTCTTTACTTTAATTTTAATAAAGGAGAGACTAACAGGCAGAAATATAGAAATATTTCAAATCGTAAGGGAACTAGATTTATTGGAAACATTAATTCTAAAAGTTCAAGATACACTTATTAAGCAGGTGAGCTTATCTATCACTCACTATACGTCCCCACTGAGGGGCTCGGAGCCTACCCCAAGTTAGGGGTGACTAGGCCATAGTCAACCACGCTGGCCAAGTGCGGGTTGGTTGATAAATGTACATTATGTAAATCGAAAACCAAAAAACACATTGGTACATGGCGGGATTCGAACCCAGGACCTGCAGATTGCAAGTCAAGTGATTAACCCCTGAGCCACCGACGCTCTCAAGTGTAACACTTAACAAGACATAAACATTACACTAATGTAGTTACGAAATGCGTGTGCAATTCATAGTCGAGTAATTCGCAACAAGTGCACTACAAAGAAATGCTTTCGGTCGCGTCTATTCAATTAACATAAAACATGTTGATGTTCGTCGCAGACAGTCGGCTCGGAACGCCCTTCCGGATTCTTGCACCGCTCATAAACACTTGCGGAATTCCAGCCCGTATGACATTGAACATTCATTGCCAATGCGCCAGCACTAATAGTTTCACACGGGGGAGAACAGTGGAGCAGTACAGTAGGACAGTTCAGTATTACTATTTTTTGAACGCACATGCCAAGACAGAACTGCTTCTCTTGACAATTTAACATTCGAATGACAAGCACGTGTCATATGAAAGTTAATGTCAGTTATGTAATTTTTTTACATTTCTGTTTGTGACATCGCTAATCGAAAGTCAAAATAGTACTCCTCTAGACAAAGTATTCTAAAATAAAAAGTATCTAAAATAGTCTAGAGGAGTACTATTTTGGCAGTAGGTGTGCGCATAAAAAATAGCAGCATAGCACTACCACACTGTTCTGCCCTTGTGTGAAACTACCATAATGTAAGTACGCCTTACTGTCTGTCCGTACACTTTTCGATACATGTAACTGATTGCGCAAATGCCTTGATTTACATAATTTGCGTGCTCCCCTTTATATGATGTTAATAAATAAGCCCTTTGTTCAAATTGCACTAATGATAATCATCGAAAATGTGTAACATTTATCAAAACAAGCTAATGTTGCTAACAAGCTATCCTTCGTTGTTTATTTTCAAGGCAACATCTCCTTTCTTAAAAAACATTTTTTGTCCTTTTTTGATAGATTTTTACGTAATTATCCATAATGTATAAAAATTATAAGCTGCCAGTTTGAAAGACCTAATAATTCAGACATATCAAGTTAGTAAGTGTAAACCTACTTTTATTATTTATTCTTGGTCAATATTTTTTTAAGAGTTGAAATTTGTGGCGGCAAAATTACAATCTGGCAGTTGGGAGTAACAAAAATAATACAAGTGATATAATTGTACTTGCCTTAATACAATTAAATTTAAAAAACAATTCGTGATGTAGAAGACGTCGCCCGGCGGCAACTCAATGGCAATAGGTTAAATGGAAAATTGTGTTTGTCGCACACATATTATGCACATATATTTACACAAGACTGGCGGAACGTCACAGAGTAACTAAGAGTTCCTCTTTTAGACTATGCATTGTTTCTATTAACTATATTTAAATGTTAAACGAAGGAAAAAGAAGAAGAGAACAATTCCAAATATATATATATATATATAAAATCTATAATCTGACATAATTTATATGACAAATTTGTAGAAATAACATATTGTCGTGTAGGAAAAAGACGTGCATGAAAAATACAATATTTACCCAATAAAAGTAAAAATAGAATATAAATAAGCTCAGACTACATCTTTGAGACTCGACAAATAAATAATTTACACGTTCCAAAGTAATAATGCGAAATTAATTCGCAATAAGCGGGTGCAAGGCTTCGATGGTAACGAACTGCATGACCGTGCGTGACCCGGCGGGACGATGAACACCTAGCCTCTGCCTCAACCTCGCAGCGTCCTCTCGCAAATCGCAGTACAGCTCACCGGATCTCATACATCAAAACTAAATATATACATTTTGAGCTGAATTATGTCACACAAGTTTTAAAATAAAACAGAATAGAACACAAGCTTACGCAACTCAAAGAGGTAGGCAGAGATTACGGAAGTCTTGACATACCTCTAACCTCTTATAACATTCATACGTTGCATGCTCGTTGATTTAGGGTGCAATTACTACTACTAAAATTAGGTGTTCACCATCAATAACGATGCTATACTAGAGGAACGACAGATGGAAAATATTTAAGGATGGACTGTGTTCTTTTATAGAAAAATTCCAGTCATAGTAGTACTAACAGTATTAGTACTAACTCATGACAGACAACATCACTATCATAGGCTCCTCCAATTCGGATAGATGACTACAAAATTAACATATTCTCAACATCACTGAGCTAAAGATCCTTACAATTTTAACCAATGATTCAATACAATACCTCTGTTTAACTTAAATAACAGCGGAACAACTAGGTTCAGTATTTAGAACAAATAGCGAATGGAAGTTTCGTCGGTGTTTACAAAACTGTCAATGCCATGAGGAAATAGCTCGGCGCGCAAATAAGGGTATTTGCGAGGAAGTGTCGATAAAGCGGTAGGAAGGTGTGTCTCAGATAGTGTGAGCGGAAACACTGCGCGTAATGACATTGTGCCGCTGATGCGTTTGCTTTGTCAATGTTGTTCTCTTTTACTTTAATATAGAGGAATAATCTCTTATGTGTTTTAGATTCGGTTGGAGTAGATTGTTTTTTAAAACAATTTTTTGTCTGAGTTACTAAATATTATGTCGAAATGCACGTTATAATAATGCGACTATAAATTTATGTGCATTCTTAGTTTTACTTAATCTGTTTTTAAACCTTTTACTCGGACTATAAATAACCATACGTGGCTACTGTATTAATGCTTTACTAATTCTTTTTCTTATCAATAAGGTTTCCTTTCCCAGTGTTACCATACAAAAGGCTATCACATCAGCTATTAAGGCTGTATTTGCATCAGATCGTGCAGCCAAGAGCGAGCCTTAAAGAAAACAATGGGAAGATAGAGTGGCAATTGTGCATTGGTCAAAGTAAAGCTTCCAGCTTTACTATTATCTTTCTGGAACCATGATAAGCGAATACAGAATACCAAGATGATATTACTGCGATGTTAAACAATACCAATAATCTTTATACGCCAAAGTTTATTGAAGAAAGAAAAAAAAATATGAAAACGCAACTTGAATTTTATTTCAGATTTAGCGATTGATATATTTATTTGTGAAAGATATATAGAACATTGGCTAAATCATTTCTACTTAAGTAAATGTAAACGTACAAGTAATTAAGCAATTATTAGTAAAACTAAAATGTCTTCCAGAGACCGAAGTCGGGAATTAGTTGAATACGTGAAAGGAATGGCGGTCCGTTCATCAATTAGTCGAGCCTGAATGGGCCTATAATCGGCCGATAGAAGACAGACGATAAATAAATAAGCGTCGTCCACATGCCTCGAACGGAGGCTTCTCATTAAGCGCTCTACTTAAATGCCTGTTCAAGTTACAGGAAACAGCGGTATCAATAAATAAAATTTTGTACCACACTAGTAAAAGAGAGGTCGCAAACCTCACGGATAAGGAAACGATGCACAGAGAGAGACAGAAAGAATAAAAATTGGCTCTTTAAAAGTTACATTAAGAGTTTAACTAACATTGTCAAATTACTATTATAAAGAACATGTTTTCAATTCTCTCGTTCATAAAAAAAAAACATAGAAAGCAATACATAAGACATAAAATTTATAGCAGTGAATTTTCATAACTCAATTCTAAAGTGACATATAATTTCTTTTAGTCGCAAAGTCTCTCTATTTGTTAAAAGTTTATATAACCATAAAGTACGTTTTATACAATCGCAGAGTTTTATCACTTGCACCAAACCTGGGGACCACATTAAGCAGTTACGCTCATCAAAAATACTAGTCTGTAATAGAAACACACTCGACAGTAGTCATTAAATATAGAGGGACATACTCCGCCTGTGAGCAGTAACTCGGGAAAAAAGGACAAGTAGAAAAATTCTATGCGAACATTCAATTCGCTTATTTTCATTTAAAATATTACCTGATTACATCAACTAATATGAAAGAAGGTTACATGTAGCTGAGATGTGTATGCTAAGATAGATGTGTGGTGTGACAAGAAAAGATAAAGTAAAGAATGTGTATATCAGAGGAAGTTTGAAAGTAGCGCCAGTTATCTAGAAATTGAGGAGCAGAAGGTTAGCGTGGTTTGGACATGTTATGTGGAGGGATGATGTTCATATAAACAAAAAAGTAATGAGATTGAATGTGGATGGCTATAAAGGTAGAGGAAGATCAAAGAAAATATGGATGTATTGTGTGAAAGAGGATATGCGTAAGAAGGGGGTAAATTCAGATATGATGGCTGATAGAGATGTATGGAGAAGTAGTACATACTGTGCCGACCCTTCATAGGCATGATGACATCTAGCTAATATATAAATCTATTTTTTTTTAATAATATTAACGAGTTTATTTGTAATCTTCTTCTAATTACGACTATACCAAGTGTTACTCTAGATGTCTGTAACTATATAAATTTAGGAAAAGGATGACTGGCAAGCTAAAATCAGTCGGACTGAATATACGAGTACTTTTTAAATATAAACCAAAGGATAAATTTCCTAGCACTTTACTTCTTTTTTCACCTATTTTCCGAAGAATTATCTCCATTTTAACCTGTCATCATTAAAATTATGAGGTGACATATTTCAGGTGACACATCTAAACAAATTGAATATGATAAAGATCCTGACTTAAGTGCCTATCGCCGGCCATATCTCAACTATTACGTGGAAATAGAAAAAGATTTCTTCTCTTTTGGCAGTGAGAATTTTGGCATCGTCGGTCGCACCGATGCCAAGGCGGCGTCACCTCTATAATTTTTATACTAGCTCGTACGGTATGTACATAACTTCGACTACATACGAAATCGATTTGGCGCACTCCGCTTGCACTCATCATTTATAACTGAGCCGGAGACACGTGGCCCAAAAACCAATACCCGATTCTGAGCCTCGTAACAAAAAAATGTTGTGCGTAATAACTTGGCCACGTTTCCAGAATTACCGATGAGAATTTCACATTTTAAATGATCTATCAAATAATATTTCTGTTCTTTTAATAAGCTTAATCAAGCGAAATTCATTATTGAAACTAGATCTATATAAATCCGATCCATTTCTTCTGAACTGACAAATGAGTGTTTATACAAAGCATTCCGAGACAGAATTCTGGAGCAAGGCTTGTTATCAATGGGTTTATGTCGTATATATAAATAAAAATTAATTTCTACATCTGTGCTTAGAGAATCTTTTTTTTTGCATTCACAACCAGGATGTTCCAAACTAATTAAGTTAATTTCTAGTTACACACAGCTCCTCGTATCTACACGTCACCTAATCCTGGAGGTAATTATTCGCGTGGACAACGGTAAATATAATGAGAGGCTCGGAACGTTTAACGCGCCACAGACCAGGATCCTGACATTTCTGACCTTACAATTTATGAACAATCTCAAACATTGCTTCAAATTACTCTAATGAATCACCGGTAATTGACTCTAAGTACAAAATGGCTTCTTTATCGCGAACTAAAGATACTATATCCACTATGTTACGTGTTTTAGCCTAGATTAGCAAGAAGAATTTTATTTAGCAATAAAATATTCGTGCGTATCGTATATTGTGCGTCGGTGGCTCTTGCAACAACCACTTGACTTGCAATCTGTAGGTCCTGGATTTGAACCTCCCATGTACCAATGTGTTTTCGATTTTCGATTTACACATGTACATTAATCCAACGTTCTTACGGTAAAGGAAAACATCGTGATGCAATCTGTACATATCGGAGAAGAAATTAAAAGATATGTGTGAAGTTAACCAACCCGCACTAGGCCAGCGTGGTTGACTATGGCCTTGTCACCCCTAAATTGAGGAGGCTCCGAGCCCCTCGGTGGGGACGTATAGTGAGCTGATGATGATGATGAATAAAATATTAAGGTTTGGTTTAATAATTGATATTAGTTCTAAGTTATAATGCAACTTTGTACAATTTTAGTTACTACTGAGTTAAACAAAGTAATCATTCTGTAATATCAGTTTCGTGTACAGTGATAGGCGTTTTATAGCCGTACCTAATAAAATCTGCAGTAACAGAGGACAACTATAACAAGAAAAAGGAATTATTGTGGAACTAAAATTCTTACAAAGCAATTAAAATGATATCGTTAGTAAAGACTTTTCAGGTATTAATTACAAAAATTCCGTTTGCATTTCTGAGGCTAGGAGCTTCGCAAAACACAAACACGTCATCGAACACACACACGAAAGCGGAGTCAAGAACCGTTTAAAAATTTAGATTTAAATTTGTGGCTGGCGCAGCGCACCGTTTTAAAATATACGTCTTGCAGTGCAATCGCCTACAGCGCGGGAAACGGCACACTTGCTGCCCTGTCCATTGCAATTATCCATGAAAATAGGCCGGTAACAACTGCTACTGTTGTGCTACACTAAAATGAACCTTATTTCTTTACTAAAGAGACGATAGTTGTAGCATTTTATGATGAACCATAGACGAGGGGCAAAGAAACCCGTGTTTCGCTTGAGTTCATTTCAGTTGCCATGCAAAAGCCTCCCTGAATAACTTATATACAGAGTTGAATGATTGTAAAACTCTATTATTATCTGTTGTCGTTTTATAACATTTTATTTAGGTTGCACATGAGAATTCCTACACATAGATAATTTTAAATGGTCATATGCACTAGGGCGAGTAATTATCGTGGTATAAAATTGTGATAATTTCCTTAGGGTTCTATTAGGTTATTAAAACTTTTTTTCAATTCTCTATCCTATATTTCGTGATAAGTTAATTAATCTCAAAGTTAGAAGAAACTCACTACAAATGAAAAATTGTCTCGTCTGGTAGTGAAGAGCTAATGAGTTTTATCACACTTCTGAAATGGAAAGTTGGAACGCGCCGCGGGAATTCAAGCTACGACAACTCACAAAATGTATATCCTAAATATACAGGATGTTTCTTAATGGATGGATTAAACTTGGAGGACCTCAATAGCTATCGTTTTAGTCCAAACCGTGTTTCGTATTTTTCTATAGTCCTAAAGTTATTTCATATTTTTTTAAATCTTTCCTTAAAAAGATTTTCGACAGAAATTTGAACATAACATAATTAAGGTTCTCCTCCTCGACAAAGCATTTTGATCCGTAAGTTAAGAATCATCCTGTGTAATCTTTTAACTGTATTAACTTCAACTGAAGTATTCTTACTGTAAATTGCTCTACGACAATGTAACAGTGTTCTACGGGGATCACCATTTGCGTTACAGTAATCCAATTTTATCGTTGTCACTTATAAATGAAGTTTTACATTCAGAGTTAGTTTGACAGAAAAACCACATTCCCCTAAGTACAGTTGTTAATTAACCTTTATTTATCTCATCGTAACAAAGCTCGTTACACTTATAAAGTTGTAATTCCTTTGAAATTCATACGGATTCCTGAAGCATTCATAACTAGCAAATCATTATTGTGTGTCGAATAAGAAAAAGGTATGGTTAAGAACAACTACGGTTATTGCGTAAGACTGTAAAAAAATAACTGTATTCACCTTTCCGAGGCAAGCCTTTTAATCTCAATTATGTTTTACAATGATATATTTAAAAGGGCGGCAGCGGCAACAAGCGTTTCTCTTGCTCTTTTTTAGTATCATAATGAGAATTTACGAGGCCGCGAGGGATGTTTGGGAGAAATGCCACGTTTTGTTAAGAACATCCAGCCAATGATTTTCCGCACGGGGTCGCCACCAGCGCGCCGGGGAATTGTTCCTGTTTATTACATTCTGCATTACACCTATCTACCATTTAATATTAATTTGGAAATTGTTATGAAATTTAAAATTGTGTTTTCTTATTAATTGAATTGTTTTTTTATGAACAAAATAAATTGTTATTTATAGTCTTAGGCAAATGAACAGCGAAATAAATAAGTATCAAAGATAATTTTTTTTTTCACAGAATAGACTATATAATGTGACCAAAATTGTTTACCTAAAATTGAATTGATCTATTTTTACTCGTATTGTACTTATCCTCATTAATTTCATCTAAAATTCCTTTTTACCTTAACACAATTTACCTGACCTAATTCGGAACGACATTGACATCTCGGTCCAAATGCTCTGCCTTGCGGGACTCCTTCTGACAGGCTCACCTACATTGTACTGATTAATTCACATTTCGCACGTATTTGGACGCAAACTATTGCGAAGTGACCTTGAGATGGGATTATACCGAAAATCGCAAGTAAACACATTCATTATGCATTCTGGTGTACCGATGTTAGCAAACATCTTGTGATGTCTCATGTCTAACACGTCACGACAGACAGAAATACGTCTTAGCATTATTTAACCATTAGACTCAATCAGGCTAACATCAATTATGACCAAATGGTTCTTACAAGAATTCTAATGTTTTCTTCAAAGATCTAATACATATCATACTAATATTATAAATGCGAATGTTTAGATAGATCGATGGATGGATGGATGTTTGTTTGAAGGTATCTCTGGAACGGCTGAACAGGTCTTAATGAAATCTGGAAGAACACATAAGCTAGGCTATTTTTAATACAAAATCTTTTAGTTTATTAATCAATTAAATAAACTTATCACAACGGTGTATCAACGAAGACAACAACCACATAAATCAAAATAAGAATTTAATATATAAAGCATTGCATCAAAATGACATGATTCAAATATAATCGTTACGGTCGCAAGTCACGGCGTCGACAAATTCACGAGATATCGCATGAGCGGCCATGTGCAATACAGCCGGTCATTAGCATCTGTTCAAATGCTGTAATTAATAAAAACGTCAAAACAATCGACCAATCTCAAAACAAATCCCAAACACTAATAGCTTGAGCAGACTAGGAGTTATTAAACACTAACTTTACGTTTCTGTTACGGAACATTGAAACTTAAATATATTATACTAGCTGTCACCCTCTGTCTGCATTAAAAAAAACATTTGCATTTATAATTTTAGTAAGATTACTAGATTAAAGGATTGTTTGCATGGGACTCAAGGTCCCTTAAACTCGTTCACTTGTTAACGCTTAATCTGTTCCTGCTGTATGTATTCCGGCACTGAAACGGATCGTCAACGCTTTGGCATAGCGCCGGACGTTTGAATGAGCACTTTTATTTGGGATGAGGACGTCATATTTACTGCGAGCTTTGAGACCGGTTGCTAGGTGGGTTGACGACATCACGTTCACAGATAAGAACTGGGGACGAATAAATAAATAAACCGATGTATTTCGAAATGATTTTAGGGAAGCGGAAGATTGATGAATTCAAACATGAATGTGCTTCCATAAAATTTTGTTCAATCTCAATCTTTCTATTCTAATATTAGTTATGAAAAAGTAAACCCGACCATACCACAACCGATTCCAGATTATAGTAACAAATGTACTCTTATAATGTCTGCAAATAAATCTAGTTTTCGACCTATCCAGCATTCGGGGAGCATCCGACACGAGCGTTGAATATGTTAACTGGGTGCTCTGTCGGTAAATATGTTTCGCCGACATATTGGCTTGCAGGCGTATCGATATATTTTACATTTGAATTTCAAAGTTCAAAGCAAAGCTTAGTTTTTATGCATCGCTCTAACCGAGCTTACGGTGGTCGGTCGGTCGGCCGACGTGACCGGACTGACTGACGCAACGAGCGAGCAGCGAGCAGACAACACCGAGCAAGTACATAGAATAACTACATGTTTAGACTTGATAGAACCTTTGTATTCTATCAATCTTGATCATGGTCCTTTTACGAAAGATTCTAGTAAAATTATAACGAAGGAACACCCAGAATTCCCAGAAGAGTCTTCTTTGATAATCTTACTAACGTTATAAATGCAAATGTTTAGATGGATGGATGGAGGTTTGTAATGACCTGACCTGAGAACTGACCTTTGCTAGTCGGAGAGGCACCTCAAGAAGAAGAAGAACAGAGTCGCGGGCGACAACCAGCAGTACACAAGTTTAAAAATGTTTGATTCAATAAGCATATATTATTGTATAGAGAAATTTACAGACAATTTTGCTTGTTCTTTTAAATTACAAAGACATAGGAAAATATGGAAACATTGCACACAACTTCGTAGCTATAAATTTAAATAACCATACGAGTCATTAACATAGTAAATGTAACCCACTTTACTAGTTCTCACGGCTATATTCTAGACTTAGTATTACAGATGGAAATGCCAGTTAAATTCTCGTAATCTATTCATAATTTCTAGTACTTTAATATGTTATCACTAATTAGTAATTAACTCGGAATATTATTACATTGGATTATGAACCATATGGATTTTTTTATCACTCTATATTAACCTGTACATATATCCGACGTTCTTACGATGAAGGAAAACATCGTGATTCAACCTGCACATATCTGTAAAGAAATTCAATGATATGTGTGAAGTCAACCCGCACTTGGCCAGCGTGGTTGACTATGGCCTAGTCACCCCTAACTTGGGGTAGGCTCCGAGCTTCTCAGTGGGGACTTATAGTGAGCTGATGATGATGATGATTAACCTACTCTAATATGTCGTTTCTTTGTTTGCTCCAAATTAACAGGAAAATAATTAATAATCGATTTTAACTGAATTAAGATGAGTAGAAAGCTGTTAGCATTTGAGTTAGGTTAGGTATCTGTTAGGTTTTAATTTGATTGTCTTTCATTTGAAAAACTATTCTAGAGCAATAATTCTTGTTTCATGACTATGTTCAAGGATCAGTTGTACTTTGGTATATATGTTCGGTTAGTTTGAATTTATAAGTTGATTTTGTCATATATTTATGTACTGTGTTCCGTCTGTGTCTATAGTATTCGATAATCTATGCCCAGGGGAGTCATATCGAGTACAAATTGCGCGGGCTCGTCTTCGAAAGGCGAAGCCGAACGAAAATAATATTGTTTCCTTAGCAAATATTTGCTCTTGTCTTATTTCGTGTGTTCCTTTTTCGATACGTAAACAATAATGTCTGCTAAATTTAATTTATATTTGATACGATACATAAATATGAATTGTTTTTTAATAAAAAAAAACTTTCACGTGTTCAAGACATGAATACTACTTTAATACCAAGAACATATATGACCCAACGTAAACAGCTTTTTGAGCGTCTTTTTGGAACGAAAATGGAAAACGTCAGGCTTGGTTATAACTTTTTTTTTAGTATGAAGTGTGGTAATGAATTGACATTAATACGATAATTAAGTTTACATAATGCTGTGATAATTTAATGTGTTTGATGTTAGTTGGTATTGCAACAGATAATCCGTTCCATTCAATGGTAATTCCGACCAGACTTGCCAGACTTAATGTCTGGTACAAATCCTTTCTTCATTGCTTATTCTATTAGGAAACAAAAGTAAGTGTAGGAAAAGATATTAACAATCAATTTACATATACGAAAAGAATTATTGTAATCTTGATTTACTTGATTAACCTTGGGTATTTGAAATCAAAATCTCCGTTTTAAACAAACTGTTATCTCTGTTTTTGACAGAGATTTTGGTGTTAGAAACCAACGGTTAAAGAACATTTTATTGCTTAACTATCCACAGAATCTAGTGTAGCTACATATAGCATATTCCAGTAGGAAAGGACTTAAGAAAACTCTCTCCCACAATTGCAATGATTCTTTTCAATTACGAATATTAGGCATGACAAAAAAAATCGTATCGTTGTATTGAATAAAAATAAATCTTTAGTGCTGAAAGTCTACTACAGTTATTTTATAAAACGTCCACTCTAAAGATACGTAATTTAATAATTATTTGATTAGTATTACATTATATGAGGCTATTACAAACGAATGGTGTACGAATACAATTCTCGAATCAGGCAAACGAGATGCGGCGGCCACTACCTCTGATTACTGTCATTATACTTAATTTAAATAATCCCTCAGACGAATAGATGATATGTACTGTAAGTACAGTCGCGCACGAATTAAATATTCTAATAATTATAAATTCAAAAGTTTAGATATATCGATAGATGTTTGTTTGCAACACCAAAACAGTTGAACGGATCTGAATTAAGATGTATTTTTCAATTAAAATCGTACGAAGTCGGGAAGGACAACTAGTAATTGGAAATGATAATATGAATACGAAATACAAAACACTTTTATTCTTCAAAACTTAGTATTTATTTAATTTTATAAACAGAGAGGCTAACAATCAATACAAAGTTATAATGTCGGTTAGAAGAGAGGAAAACGCCACAAATAAACAAACTATCACAAGGATGTTTAAAATATACAATTCATTTCTCTGTATCTATCAAACAATAATCTATATTTTGTATTGTTATTATTTGCATCGTATTATTTTATTTTCAAACACTTTTCGCTTTGATTGTACCAGTTGTGTAAGATCGATTTTCTAGTAATAACGGGATAGGCCTCCTTCTGTTTCATTCGAATTATATTAAAGTGGAAACTGTGCCGAGACATGGGACAATCTTAACTTTGTTGCATTATTACATTTATGCTAATTGGCTTCGTAATATTGTGAGGTAATTCTAACGAACGGACAAAAGCAATTTGATGTTTTATAAAATACTAGCTGTAGCCTGCGACTCTGTACGTGCTAAATTAAAAAAAAACATAATAAGCCTATGTTTTTTTCCAGACTATTTTCTGTATCTGTGTCAAATTTCATAAGACCTGTTGAGCCGTTTCGGAGATACCTCCAAACAAACATCCATCCATCCATCCATCTGAACATTCATATCTATATATATAAAACAAAGTCGTGTTAGTTACACTATTTATAACTCAAGATAGGTCGAACTGATTTAGCTGACAATTGATGGGGTGGTAGTTTAGAACTAGGAGACGGACATAGGAACTTTTTGTCTTGTGTGCATTTTTTTTAACCCGCGCGGACGTAGTCGCGGTTAAAAGCTAGTTTATAATATTAGTAAGATATGCATTATATGAACATGCCTTAATGACGTCAGTAATTTTAGTCTTGGAGTATCAAGGTTAGTAGGTCCTTCTGATGGTAAATTCGACAGATTGCAAGCGTTTTAAGCGTTGACATTGAGTACAATATTTACCAATATATGATTATAGTATGATATATGGAGAAATATAAACAACTAGCTTTTACCCGCGACTCCGTCCCCGCGGAATAAAAAATAAAAAACGGGGTAAAAATTATCCTATCACCGTTTCCTGGTTCTAAGCTACCTGCCCACCAATTTTCAGTCAAATCGATTCAGCCGTTCTTGAGTTATAAATGGTGTAACTAACAAGACTTTCTTTTATATATATAGATATAGGTACATTATGAACGTGTTGTATCACATTGGGATCTGAACCTTGACCGAGTGCTGGGGTCGACGACCTGCCACACGCGCGACGCACGCGCACCCGCAGCGCACGTCTGGACACACGTGCGCACCTGACACTTCATTTGTTTTGCTTAAATATCAATCCATTGTTTTAGGAAGATGTTTTCAATTTTATGTAGTTAATAAGCCTTTAATATATTATTAAGATGGTAGGAGTTTACTACTACTAACGAAGAAATACTTACGTAATGAACATAAACAGAAACTTCTTAGTAGAGATAGAAGTAAACAAGACATAAAACGGTCTCCGTGTACCACTGTAACATTGAACCGTTAAAATATCAAATTGTAAATTACAAATTAAAATAAAACAAGATTTAAAAGATTGTTATTTTTTGTGTAACTCTTTATTATTTTGCTTCATTTGGTTTCATTGAAAAACAGCGCTAAGTACCCGTCGCAGCACATGCTGAATGAACACCTTTTCTTTTAAATAAATGATTTTTTTCCTTTACTTATGTTATCATTTGGCATTAGGCAATAAACACTCAACTGGCTGAACCATTTTCCGTCATCCTGCAAATAGTCCGGCGCGAAGTTGGCTGCGGACCAAAACGTCAAGAATTCATCGACTAATGGCTGACTTCCGACGGGACACGCTCATCGGAATAAATAAATGCGTTGACAGAATCTTTTTCACAGCATGAACTTCGCAGAACTTTAGATAAATGACTTCAGGATAACAAGCATTTGATAAATAATTAATTACATTTTATTTTGCTTTTATCAGTGTTTGCGGCAAACGCTTTTGAAACTACCACTCGATAACACATTATTATTAATTATATCTTATCAATATCGACTTGATAACATTTAATAAGGTCAAAGGGGAATAAAACTTATTTACAGTTTGTTATTATTTCAACACTAGCTTTTATCCACGACTTCGTCCACTGGAATTTAAAAAAAATTATAAATATAACTTTATTAATTATTAATATTATTAGGCCTATGCACTATTCCAGACTGTAATCTATATCTGTGCCAAATTTCATCTAGATACGTTTAGCCGTTTTGAAGTTATCAGCTAACAAACATCCATACATCCATCCATTGAAACTTTGTTTATATAAAATTAGATCCATTAAAATATAACTTGGATACGTGATACATTTAAAACCAATAAAATTGATAAATGTTCTTCATTTTATTACCAAAGTAATAATAATTAGGTAAGGTAATTAAGGTAAATTTTGTAATAAGTAGTCAAAACCACTTCTACTGAGTGATGATGGTAATAAAAAGCGGTCTTCTTTAAATCGAACGGAAATTGTGGATCAATAAACCGTCATATTTTTTGACTGTAAGAAATTTTGTAACATACACATCAATTTGGTTAAAAAAATAATTAATATATGAAACGTTAGTATAATGAATTATGTACATAATAAGTATATGATCTCTGATAACCTAAATAAGCATAATTTTAAATGATCAATCGAACAGTTAAAACCGTCAAAAACAGTAGATAATAGCAATTTTCCAATCCCCAACCATCTGCAAAAAACACATTTGGAATCCACACATTATCTTAAAAAACCGAAATAATCAATATTGTTGTATAGTTGTTCCTGCAGTAGAAATCTACGCTTATTTTTGATTTATTGAAGAAAAAGTAATTTTAGAATATTACTAGCTGTCGCCCGCGACTCTGTCCGCGCGCAGTTAAAAAAAACTGAATGGGGGGAGGGTATGAAAAATAGATGTTGGCCGATTCTCAGACCTACTGAATAAGCTCACAAAATTTCATGAGAATCGGTCAAGCCGTTTCGGAGGAGTTTAACCACAAACACCGCGACACGAGAATTTTATTTATTAGATTACTTTATAACTACATTTAGTTTACGCGAAACTCCACGTTCTGCGTTCACAAATCCAAATATAAAATTCATTCAACTGGAGTAAAGAAAAACAAACATTTCACTAAGTTCTGTTTTCATTCACATAGTGAGTGAGTCATTCACATCTTCATTCATTCTGAAGCTATTAAATCAATAAAAAAATAGAATTCGTAGTAATTTGTTAAACGTTTTCAATGGTAAACTGGCTGGTAATTTAATTTTGTGATTTTTTTTAAATTGTAGTATATGGAATTCTTTGACTGGTGTTAGTGCATTTTACACTGACTGTCACTAAAAGTTTTAGCATCATGACAATAATCAATTCGATCAAAGAGTTGACCCTTCTATGATACATAAACTACTATAAAAATTAATAGTCAGTAAATTGTTTAAACTTTCGTGAGACATCATAATTAATTAATTAAGAAACGGCTTAACTTGCGTTTGATCGTCCGGTGACGGCACCGACTAGTTTCGGACCCATCGCGTCGCGCAGTGCGAGACGCGACGCCACCGCGAAGTCTTCGGATTAAACACTCGCCCTGAAGATGGACCCCCGATGGGTCCGAAACTAGTCGCTGCCGTCACCGGACGATCAAACGTGAGTTAAGCCGTTTCTTAATTAATTAATTAATTAATAGTCATGTTTATCAGAGAACTTTATTATAACCTAAATTAAATTTTTCAAATCCTTCTCTTTGAATATTAGTAGCATGGCCATCTTGTGATTGTTCTAAACACTAATATTCTGATCGTGCATTATTTATAAATGTCAGTGATCATAAGCTCATTCACTCGTTCAGTGTTCGAGTCAACAATCGTACGGCCAAATATCTTTAAATAAAGTCATAAGTATTAAAACTTAATAAACGAACATTTCCGTTACATAAAAATGCGCGATGCAAGGGCATTGCTTCTGACCCCTCGGACGTCCTCTCAGTGATATAAACATACTGGATTTTATCGATGGAAGCTGTTAAAACGAAAATAGCTTTTATTATTGAAATCTCGGGCCAAACGATAATCAATTGGCTACCGATGAGTTCCGTATTCTCTCCATCCAATGCAAATATTTTGGATCCTTGATAAATAGAATTACTTGCAGATTATATCCATTAAACGCGGAAGTACTTCGAAGTAACCTCGTATCCCTAATTTAATTTAGACGTCAAAAGATACGGATCAAAAATGAAAAAATTATCAGCTCTACTCTTCGTTCTAACCACAAAAATTGTTAATAATGAAAAATAGTTTTTGGTACGACTTCTATCATCAACGAACTCTTTTTAAAAATAGGATCTGAGCTTCAGATTCAGAACGCAAATATCCGACAGATGTCGCTTTAAGATTTATAGATTAAGCACGTGTAAATTGAAGAATAAGTGAGCAAGAAGAGATTGTATCGTCTGGCGTACTTTTAACGTAAAGGTGTTGGTTGGTTGTTTACCGAACCGGTCGTCTCTTTGGTCACCAATCGTTGGAGAGTAGACTTTGAAGGGCCACCGCGTCTGCCGTAAAATGGGCGCAATGCGCGCAACGTTTGCACTAACGAGCACTCATTTTGATAATAAAGTTTTATCATTTGCACATGCTGCTCAATCGTGTAACTTGCCATGGTGATTTAGCATCAGTGACTGATTAAGAAAAAACAGATTTGACAGATGCCGTCAAAAAAAAATGGCCGCCACAGATTATTAACATCGACCCGTCCTTGTTGAAATACCCTTTATTTGTAGATACATAGATACCTGACCTTAGTACATCTCTGAATTGACGTGATCTCTCCTTTACGAAATAAATTGAATTCAGTATAATTCTATTTTTGTAAGCAAATAAGCTAAGCGTGACGCCATGTTCGCGAAGCGTTTTATGATTTGTCGCCTTTGATTTCTGGAAACGAGTTTTACGTTGAAATCCTGCCTTTTCATGTTCCGCGAAATTGTTTTGGATTTATTTTCAATGTCTGCTCTGTAATGTCAAAGGTCAATGGCCGATAATCTAATAAGAATGAATAGTATACTCATTTGTACGGTTGTTGGATGAACCAAATAAACTATGGATAGAATAAGCTAAAGATGAAGTCAAAGTAATTGAATGAAGACATTAGTTCATTTCCTTTATGTAAAGTAGTGATTTCTATAGTCCAGATGGACTCCTGTGGAAACAAGGGGTACACTATGGCAGAAAATAAAGATGAAGGTTCACAAGTTGAATGAGAAATGAAGGAACAGTTCACCGAAACCAGTAAGATTTTGATTGGTATTTGAGAGTTTCGGAATGTCTCTTACGGCGTAAAATATGAATGCACTAGAATAACTAGATAATTGTGATTAAATGACATCTCGCGCACTTCTCGTTTCACTGATCTCTTCTAGTTCGCGTCGGACGCAAATATTTACAGGGACGCCACAGCTGAGGTCAATTTTCCACAACTCAGAACTAAAAACGTCTGAAATCCAAACTTGTTTCATTCCAAAACCAAACTTATTCTGTGGTGTTAAGAATTCAATTGCAAAAACACTCTCGAACCGTAAAATTGTAATGTGAAATGTGTTAACAGTTGAAAAGACGATTTAATCTATTGCGTTAAAGTTCATTTTAGATTACGGTGTACTTAATTCGAATGGATTTAAAAACGACATATAAACCAGAATAAGTAAAAATTATTTTGAACTCTAATTCTTTACTGATAAAATTGAAATTCGAATGTTGCTGTGAATTCAAGTGCAGTGCACTTTGCCTGTGGTTCAGTGATGCACCTCAGAACTGGCAGACTGATTTATGGTTATAATAAATATATGGGTGTTTAATGTTCTAGATTACGTATAGGTAGGTAGTAGAGGACGTGCATTTGTATGTCGGTTCGTCCGTCCATAGCATCGACCGGTGGTGAACTTTATGCGATAAACGTCTTAACGTGCCGGCCGATGACTCATTTGGACATTTTATTGCTTACATTAAAACGATGCATGTGTTACTAATGTAGATACATAGATTTGTTTATTCTTGTTTTATTTACGAACACGATCTAAATCATACATTTTTTTTATTTTTTTCTGAGTCACTAATACAAAAATAAACAACTTTGATATTTTATGAGTCTTGATTGACACTTGTAGAAATTGTTTATTGACTATTTTTACACGTTAAGGGATTATATCCAAAAACTTATTAAATAAATATAATTTTTCAACCAACCAATATTGGTGAAATTGAACACCGGACCCGTTAAGTAACAGCTTACTAAAATACATAATAGGTATAATTTAAAATATCAAGTACATTGTAATTAGTCTTCAACGATCGTGTTTAATATCTAGGCCAAGAAGTTCTCTGGGCCATATTGTACATAGCGTGGTGAGGAATTAACACAGACGAGTGGAACGCATCTGCGCACGCCAGCACACGCAGCGCAGTCAAGGTGATTTTGAAATCGCACGCGGGCGCAATGTAAACCATTGCTAAATAAAATAAACAGCACTTGTTTACGAGCGAGCGGATATGTGTGAATTTGTTTCGTGCGATGGCGCAGTCTTCATTATTCTTAGTAAATTGACTACGTAATGAAGTTATATTCACAAATTAGACAATTTTTACGTCGTGTTAGTTACACTATTTATAACTTAAGATCGGTCGAACTGATTTAGCTGAAAATTGATGGGGGGTAGCTTAGAACTCGAAGACGGACATAGGAACTTTTTATCTTGTGTGCATTTTTTTTATTCCGCGCGGACAAATTCGCGGGTAAAAGCTAGTTAAAGATAAAAAATTGTATTATTGTGTGTGTCATTGGTAAGAAATTTAAAATTAATTAATACCTACATACATTCAAGAATAGAACGTAAATATACAATCTCCATATCATTTAATCTAGAAGATATCAAAATAGCTCGCAGAATAACACGGCGAAATAAAATTGCTACGGATTGGATACTGGTTGTAGGCGACCGGTCGGCCGTTAACCTCTGAACTTCAACCGTTAGTTAACTAACTCCAGCTGATAAATAGAAGGCAAATCGAGTAAAATAAGCAACCAAGATAACATGGGCAGGCAAATATTATAGTTTGCTGTAGGCACAATCAAAAAAATCTTTTAATATTTCTACATTTTTTTAATCAAAAGGTGGCAAACGAGCAACTGGCTACCTGGATTCGCCGAAATAACGAGTTGACCATTGCCCATAGACATATGCAAATGCGTTGCCTACCTTTAATCAACGGAGATGGGAACGCATAGAAAGAGGATATTTCCCCTTCCTACGCGTCCACTCTTCCGCCAAATCCACTTCCACTTCCCATCCTTTCCTAATAAGAAAAAGGTGGGAAGGGAAAGAGGACTAAAGTTATGCCTATGGCACCAACTTCCATTCCTTGATATGCAGTTAGAGGTACTCCTTATATCTGTTTTAATAACCGTCTTACTAATCTGGTCGATGTATTTGTCAATATTAACCTAACAACCACTTTTGAACATATCGAGGATCTGCAGTAATCATTACGTGAACACTTCGTTTGGGGGTCGGAATGGGATTAATTTTTTAAATATAAAAGGTGCATTTTTTCAATATTATCATAGAGTCATAGACGATGTGTTTTATCTGGCAAATTAGATTTTATTTTATAACGTAGTACAGTGTTTTTTTTTAATAATTACATTTCGATTAATTTCGTTTATTTAACCGTATATATATTACAAATACGGATTTATTCATATTACAGTTTAACTTCTTAACAAAAAGATTTAAAAGTTATTAGAACACCAATCAATCATCAACTAAAGACACTGGCAAATAAAATAACATGTTTTCTTAATTACCTTTAACCATGCCAGCTTTTGTTTTACAAAAAAATTATACATTGAGCTTCTAGAAAGATCGATTGCAGAGTGCCTGTGTCTGCAATCGATTGCTTTAATAGTCTAAATGAATTTGTTCAATGTAATTTTCAATTTGATAATAAAATTATTACTGGTACATGAATTTAATATTATAACTGGCTCCGAAATGGCTTACATATTGTTTTTGATCGTATGGTACAAAAAGTGAGGGAAAAGCGAAAAATTATTTAATTTTTATCTTTTTAAATTTAGATGTATGAATGAATGGATAGATGGAAATTTGCATACACGTAGAACATAATATGGAAGAACACATAGGCTACTTATTAAATTTTTTTGTTTTTTTTTATTCCGCTCGGACGGGGACGCGGGCGACAGCTAATTCTTCACAAAGTGCTACTGAAACTGTAATTGCAGCTATGATTTTGATACCCGAAAAAACTTCTTTTACATCTACTTTCCCATTAATATAATTTAAAGGAGTTTAAATCTTTCCTACCTGCACGTTGCCCTTACCCAATAAGGATGTTGCTTGGGTAAGCATCAGGTGGCGACGAAACGCTGTACTGTTCGATATGTTTAGAGCAAATTTAAAATATAGGTAGGTATATACGCGACAGACAAACAGATATAACGCCTATTTTTAGCGAAATGGTTAACAGATATGGCTAATTATAATCGCTGCCACTTATGACTTATGAACATGCATCACGCTCAGCAGGATTATTTTGCATCGGAGCGATGTAACTAGGTTTACGAGGCGAACCCATTAATGATTCAATATCCATATACAGTTGGGTTTTACAATTCGTTCCGCGTGTTGGGTACAAATTTAAGCCGCTATGGTTCAGGGGCCAATCAAATGTTTGAGTTTTGGGCATGTCAGAGACATGCGCGAATCATTTAATATGAATATATTTTTATATTATTGTTTTATTATTGACGGAGCTTATTAATAGTAGGTTTCTGAGACTAAAATCTCTGTATAAAACATATCGTCATCTCAGTCATTATTCTTGAAAAACTTGGAGAACGTTATAGACCAGGGGTTCCCAAAGGGGGTCCCAGGGGGTCGATATCGAACTTAAAGCATTGCTAAATCTCACTCTTTCTTCTTCTATTAACCTAAATCAGAATGAAAAATAATAATAATAACAATAATTGATCTTAAAAGTAGATAATTTGGCCATGGGGGATCTGTGGAAACGGTTCATTTTTGAAAAGGGGGTCACTTGTCCAAAATAGTTTGGGGATCCCTGTTATAGACAGTTATTTCGTACAAAAACACTTTCAAAATATATGTAGATAGATATATTTTGAAAGTGCTTTTGTAGATACATATATACATACATATACTATATATACTTATTACTAAAGAAATATATATATATATATATATATATATATATATATATATATATATATATATATATATATATATACACTCTTAAAGACAAGATAATCTGTATCCTACGTAAGCGAAATTTTACATATAACCTAGAAACCAACTAATTAGTCACTAGGTTAAGGTTATATATACTATTTTCTTTTGAAATATTTTCGTAGAATAGCGTAATTCCCAGATTAGATGTAATGCGAAAGCAATTTTACGACACGGACATACATCAAAGAGAAACTTTCAAAAGACATCATCAAGAACAATTTGTCATATGATTTTAGCTGTTTCACGTTAAAGCGCACCGTTGAAATGTTGATCATTTTTTCGTAGAATTATTGTTAAGTGTGCGGCCATTACAAACGCTGTTTTATAAGAGATAGCGATTAAGATATATTCCTCCACTATCACATCAATTTACAGATTGTATTTAAATATAGCAAAAATAAATTAATCTTATTATTCTTTAAATTGTTAAAAGTAAAAATACATTCAAAAACCATTTTCTTCATTTAGAGTGGATTTCTCAACTCTAAAAATTCATTAATATGTGGCATATACAAAAAAATTCATTGACATGTAACATTACACCAGCGGGTATCTATTTTAAAGCGACTAAGAAAAATCGCCGTTTTTATGGCCATTCAGTCTAGCAGTCGCCAAGCGGCACTGACCTTGCGTACATTGCCAAGGTCAAGGTGACTACACGGTGGTCTAATAGGGATTATTACGCCTTCCCGAGGTCACAGCGGCAAACTGCCAACGTACACCACCCAGCGACCCACCAATAACAACCTTACCTGTCCCACTACACCGTTGACTTTTAAAAGACAGGACCTGTCATTCGGACATTCCACTTTTTTAAATAAAAAAGTACGTTCTATCGTATGTTTTGAGTATAATTTTTTTATTTATGGACAAGTGTGATTGTTATCCTTACCTCATTCAGTTCAATTCGTTTAGTACATTGGTAGCTCTTTGCCTAGTCCGTTTCTCTGTAGTCAAAGTTCTACACTATCAGTTGTCACCTTGTTGAAGTAGACGTTGAAAAAAATTAGATAAATCGTACGACATCGCTGTCGACAATTTAAAAGTCTGCGATCGCGTAATTAAGACTGACTTGAAATGTAGCTGAAATATTTCGATTGAAAAATCCAACGATATTTTTGTATGAGCCATTTATAACCACGACAGAACATATTCGCTTGTTGAGAATTGTACATTTTCATACATTTCTATAAATGCAACTTCTAATACAGTGAAAATGCGTTTTAATAAGTTATAGTAAACAAAAAAGCTGTGCAAATTTTGCATTTAGTATTAAAATTTCAAAGCATTTTACCCACAATTATTTTTGCGTGTTATTCAAACAATATCTTGGTCATATTTAATTTGGAATCACAAACATAGCAATCAAATATTGAATGTTAATATATTCATTTTACTGTTATAGCTAAAAAAAAAATTGCTTCGCTCTACAAGTTAGCTGAATCACCTCTAATTTGTCCGGAAATACCTCTTGAATGAGAAGTCACGCTCAAGGTCACCTTTTACGTAACTAATTCGAGTAAATTTCGTATAAACGATGAAAAATAAAATAAAATTTATCTTTGAGTTTTTTCTAGTGTTACTAACAATCATAATCTATCTATATATAAAAGCAAGTCGTGTTAGTTACACTATTTATAACTCAATATCGAGCGAACTGATTTAACTGAAAATTGATGGGGAGGTAGCTTAGAACTTGGAGACGGAAGGGGAAATATCTTATTTCTTTGAATTCAGATGATCGCTTGCTCGTTTGCCACCTTAAAAAAAAATAAAAAAAAGCAAATCGGTCAAAATGTCGATATTAAGATATGTGGGTGCATTAATATTCTTAGAAACCTGTCATAAACAGTAGTGAAAGAATTCCAACAGAGCGATGTGACGTAAAGATGTCAGCGTTAATATATTTCACGTTAAAAAGAGAGTTGAGATGTTCACTGCCAATGCCGATGTCAGTGTCGTTGCTGTCACTTATTCACACGAAATACTTCTCAAGAAGACATTTACGTGAATTTATTATCAAGAGCGACTAATTTTAGTGCGTATTAAAAATAATTTTATGCATCTTACATTGACTTTATCATCACGACTATCGATTTTTACATTTCAATGCTGAATGATGAATGGTAACTGATTCTTTTTAATATTTATAATATTAGTTTCGTAACACTTTTAAATATTAAGAAACGATGGAATTTAAAAACTGATTAGACGGAGCTTAGCTCTATTTCTCAAATTCTAGGATTGTTTAACTAACATTTAGGATTGTTACTCTTTACAACATCACCAAAACATCGCTCATATGAGTTAACCGCACACATGTATGAATCAGTAATAATATTAATAGGCAGATAAATCTCAAAGCGAGTTGTGCTCGGGTCCCGCATCTGTTCGCAATTTACTTTATATACAAAACGTATCAGCGGACAAACGACGATACACAACGTAAAAACATAACGAGCACGTACTCGTACACTGTGTTTATTGCCACACATATTTTGCTATAACGTTCCAGATTAAATCCAACATGTACTGATACATTTGAAATGTTTTATTTAACTTGTAGATGAATTAGTTGTTCATACTCACATTGTCGCCAGATGAGGAAGGAAAGTCTTGAATGGAGGCCAGGGAAAGGGACTAGGAGCGTAGAGAGACCGAAAACTTAGTGCGCACAGTGGGAAGTCGTTGGATGCGAATAGCGGAGGATCGCGTACTTTGGAAAGCTTTGGAAAACGCCTTTGCGATAAAGGCTGATGATGAGGATGATAAACACAGTTCTTCTTAACCCAGTTCTGTATTGCTACCAGAAAGAAAACAAGTATTATAACGGTTACTTATTACTTTCTCGTAGCAAAATTTCCTAGACCATTATATATTACTAGCTGTCGCCCACGACTCCGTCCGCGCGCAGTTAAAAAATGGGGGGGGGGGGGGGGGTTATGAAAAATAGATGTTGGCCGATTCTCAGACCTACTGAATATGCTCACAAAATTTCATGAGAATCGGTCAAGCCGTTTCGGAGGAGTACGGGAACGAAAACTGTTACACGAGAATTTTATATATTAGATCTAGCTACTATCTACTCGAGGTTGAATGCAAAAAAGAACATTGGATTAATGACTACATCGTGGATAAATTCATGCTGAATTAAAAATAATTTCCTAGACAAATTACCCGCCACAGGGTGGTTGCTAGGCTTCGAGCTAACCTATCATTACGACGCTATCGGTCACTGGGGTAGGCGATCACAATTACTGCCGCGAGCAACCTGCGAGCAATGCACTTTTATCCTACTGAATCTCTATCAATACATTTTAATAGAATGTAAAGTTGTGTAAAGTTTTCATATTAACTTATATTTAGAAAAACTAGAAACTAAAAGTCCATCGCTTCTTGGTATAAAACTGATTGAAACTAGTAAGGTTAGGCAGGTGTAAGGACGAAAGATTACACAATATCTTCGCCTTAAACTGATGTCGCAGTAGTACCCTAAGCCAGCTAGCACGGCCGAAACATCTCAAAGCGACGAAAGGTACTTTATCAACCAAGGAACTGATTTGATTGACTAAAATTAAAGACTACGTACTAATTGAAAGTAATCTTATAAAATAAAAATAGTAAAACAATGAAATATACTATTCGAATAATGATCGCTGGATCTAAATTAAAGAGCTAATGGTGACTGCAGTAAAATTAAAATTTTACTCCAGTCACTTAATTAAAGTGGTTAGTTTGTGTGCCTCTATATCTCACCCGTATTGTGGACGGATGTGCTAATGACTTTTTCAGAATATATTGCACGATAAAATATAATTAATATGACTATGATAAATCAGTGAACACGCCACCTGTTATGTTGTTTTTATAACTTATAGAAAATAGATTTGAAATATAATTTCCACAATATATTTATGAAATATTGAAACGGAAATTCCGCAAAAAGTATTTTAAAATCTTTTCTATTTGTAATTGTTACAAGTGACATGTAAAGTTAATGAAAATTTATTTTAAAACGGGGAAATGCCGCCAGCCTCTTGGGCACCCTACCCTGCCATTGGGGCGATTTGGGGTCGATTTTTTACATTATCTAGTTTTATTTTTAGTTTGTATATAGTTTATTAAATAGTTTTAACCTATTATTTATAGTTTTTAAACAAAACTAAATGTTACATTTTTAAAACGATTTTCTGTTTATTTCAAGCTCTATGACTAACTCTTCCCTAGAATTCGAAATGTTCTTGAAGTTAATCATTGTAGTGAGCCATTAGCTAATTATAAGAATTACCTATATAATAAACTATGGTCGAGTTCTGAGTGTTATAGCAAAGGCCAGGGTTACACAACGAACATTTAACTGTCGAAAAAGAAGACGAAAACACTTTGCCTTAGTAACAGACGAGTTAATTTTGTATCTAGTCTAGCGAAAAATAATTCAAAACCCTCTACAATTATGCGTTTTTCTGCTACTTGTAAAGCTCCAGTGTTCACTTGGCATAAGACACTTTTGTTATAAATGGCAATTAATAAATGGATCTGTATACGATTCCAGGAAGTGTGTGCGAGCTGAGAGCAGGCCGGGGCGGGGGCGTGTGGACGGGCGAGGCGAGGGGCGAGGCAGCAGTCGGGACCTTGGAGTCAGCCGGGTGAAGGTTAGGCAGAGCTCGGCCGACGAACCAACCTCTTAAATAAATACATGCGCGCCACTCTAGCTGCAATGGATGTGGCTGGAGCGCACTCGTATGCAAGCGACCAATTACAGTTAATGTGTAACGTGTAATGTGTAATTCTAACGTGTAATGTATAAAAGTAGATACAAATCGACACACGATACTGAAACGAAAATTGACACCTGTAATTTTCACTCAACTGACATCTACTTATTTTATTTTAAAAATTTACATGTTACAATTACTGAATCTTTTTTATGAAACTTGTGATCCAACCTGTTAATTACATTTGTATGGATTCATTTTATCCTCTTTGAATTAATACAGACAATAATATGTTTCAATACAAGTTAATTGTAGTAACTACGGGTAGACGTTCTTTAAACGTTCAAACAGTCTAATAAAATGTTCAGAACAGTAGGTCAATACAGTTCATTTCTTTTTATAAAAACTGTGGGCGTCACATCAGTCATCTATTCTGTGACGTCATTGGTATACGTCGCTCGATAATGTGTCATGAACTGATGACATTAGTGCCGGCGTAGTGTCGTAAAATAATAAGAATTATACATTGTTTTAGTAGTTTGAAGATTTAGTGCCAGTGAAACTTACTATAATGTGATCACTAATATTGTCTCTTTATTTAGCTTTAGTATGAGACAATTTAAACTAAGAGAGTGATTGAGTTATCATTGCCTGTCACTTCCAATAAGACTAGCATTAGTGTAACACAAAATGGCGTCTCTCGCGCACCGTTTACGATCTAATTATGACGATGCACCGACGTGACGAATGTTTACTACCATTTACACAGAATCCGCTCTCGGTGTAAAATTAAAATTATAGCGCAGTTTGTTTACTTGATTTTACGTTTCGTTAATGTCCGCCGTAACTTCGCTTTAATGCTTAAACTACTAAATTAACCGGAGACTGTTTAGCTGAGTTACGGCCACTTGTATATTATGCGCGGAACAAAGAGGCGGACCAACTATGTAGATACAGCTTTATACTCCGCTCAGAGGATTACAAATTTAAAATAGTTTTTGTACTCTTTAGCGACACATTAGTTTATTAAGTATTAATTAATTGTGTGACAAAAAGATACAAAACAATTTAAGTACAACTAGCATTTGCCCGCGACTCTGTTCGCGCAAAATTAAAAAAAAAAAACGTAATAAGCCTATGTGTTCTTCCAGACTATGTTGTACATCTGTGCAAAATTTGATCAAGATCCATTGAGCCATTCCGGTGATACCTTAAAACATCCATCCATCCAAACATTCGCATTTATAATATTAGTAAATTGTCTTGAATACAGCGTAATAATAAATTTCAGGTTCTATTTATTATAATGGTAGCTATAAACATAAAAAAATCTTAGTAGATTTTTGTCAATTCTTGACCTCCGTTATAGTTTAAATAATATTTAAGAAAGCTTCGCTTGTATAAATTTAATGGTATTTGATATATACGAGGTCTTGTAAGCAAGAGATATTGAAGGTTGAGTCTCAGCTGCACAAAACATTTCCTCCATCAATTGGAGGTCGTAAAGTTTGAACAGTTTTCTTGTGACGACGAGCAATACTTACGTTGATTTATTTGTTGGATTTTTATTTATATGAAATGTAACAAGATAATTTAAGCAAAGGAGATAAAAACTGCGCTCTATTTATAAAGAATTTGTATGTTTTATTCAATATATGATTTATTCCAATAAATAGGTAAATGCAAGAAACTCGAAATGTGAAATTCTCTTCGCTCCTCCTAGAACTGCTTAAATAGTTGTTAATAGTTATTTTATTCTAAAGCCTTCTAATTTTTACAATAACATTAAGCATTTCCGTTGAACACGCGGACGTTAAGATCACGTATAACACACACGGCGACATTTAGATATGAATTTCCTAGCATCAGCCATGAATTAGTTCCTGTAACCTTCCTTACAGTAGAGCTAAACACTAATTAGTTTCACACAAGGGTAGAACAATGAGCAGTTAGGACAGTTCAGTACTGCTATAGAACTACGCCTATAAATTACTGTTCTGCCCTCATGAAAAATAAGTACAGATCAAGACTCTTATTTTGTATATTACTAAATATATATCATTATATTCAAAAACCACTCCACAACATGTATTAATTTGATAGAGTTTCGCTTTATTCAATGAATAGATTCTTATCGAACTTAATGAGCACTTCTCAATGTTCGTTGCGAGGAAAAGTATGGAAAAATTGTTTTTTTTTCTTCTTAGTTTCATGTTTATTTGTGTCAGGTGGAAACAAACAGTGTTTACATAAGATGGGAGCATCTATTTAATTTTCGTTCTTAATTTTTCAACAGAAACTTACATTATTAAGAGCAACCATGGCAGTGAATAGATTAGACTAGTTTATCAAATTGCTTTAAAATACTGAACGTACAATCGTGACATGTTTTAGTAAAGTGTCTCACTATGTCCGCTATATTATTTGGAAGGTCAACGTACCCAGGAAAGAGCAAAACTAACAGTTACATATGGCCAGATCCATAGAGAAACAACTGACGCGCCATAAAACGTAATGAGTGCGTATATTATACGTCTATTATTGTCTATGTTCAGTCAATTACGACCCAATTATGTGGCCATTGTGTCTAAGCTCGATTATTACAACGTACACAATTATAAAGGAACCTACACAATCGCTGCAACAATCACATCTGCTAATGGCATATCGCCTATTTTATCTACCTATATGTTAATTAAATAGTTTATTTACTTTACAGAATTTCATGTGTATTTATAATATTATTTATTATAATATACAGCCTTTTATAATAATAATATTTGCCGTAAATATCCGGAAGTAAAACAATTTAGGATGTAGATTTTACAGATAAAAGAAATTAGTATAAATGAAAAAAAAAAGAATTGTTTTTATCTTTATTTCTATGCAACTGTTGAATACAACATAATAAACAACATAATAATCTGAAATGTTTTAATTTTTTATCTGTTCTTAGTATGTTATTATGAACGTCAATGGCATAGTGTGTAAGGCCTCTTAAGCCATGTAAACCATCGCTGACCGCAACCTCGTATTGTTTAACATGCTTCAATTGTATTTTATGTGAAGACAATTCAATTGCGGTGCTGCGACTTGCTCCGGAATTTGTTTAGTTGTATCGTGTACAGCTTCCTTCTGACAAAATTGTTCTAATAACACAACAGTTACGTTTGTTTATCCGATAACTGTTTAGAAATATAATCTATGTATTATATAAACTATGTATTATTTCTATCATATTGTTGGTTTAACAATCATCATCAGCTCACTATACGTCCCTACCGAGGGGCTCGGAGCCTACCCTAAGTTAGTGATGCAAGGCCATAGTCAACCACGCTGGCCAAGTGCGGGTTGGTTGACTTCACACATATCATTGAATTTCTTCTCAGATATGTGCAGGTTGCATCACGATGTTTTCCTTCACCGTAAGAACGTTGGATTAATGTACATACGTAAATTGAAACTCGAAAAACACATGAATTCGAACCCAGGACCTGCAGATTGCAAGTCAAGTGCTTAACCCCTGAGCCACCGACGCTCTTATAAACGGTTTAACAATATTGATGATAAAATACCTTATGTTTTTCAGTGCATTCCTGTTTTGCATTTTTAAATGTCAGCTGTTTATTTAGCCTTTGCTTACGACTTCGTCCTCGAGGAATTAAAAATAAATCAATTAATAAATATGGTCTATATAACTCAGTGATAACTTAGTAATTTAAAGGCAAAAGATTTTTTTAATTGGTCCACTAGTTTTTGAGTTCATTTGTTACAAACAAAAATATAAATCTTTCCATTATTTTATTATAATATAAAAGTATATAAATTGCTTTGAAATGAATACGTAAAATGAAATGATAATGATTTATTCATTTAACAATACATTGTATAAAGTTAAACTAGTGTTAGGACTTTCATTTAAAATAGGATAGGAAGTCCCGCTCGTCTTTGTAAAATTATGATTGTAACTTAACCTACACAATCTATGATTATACAAAAACAAAACAATGAACTAATTGATAAAAAAAACAATTAAGTAAAAAAGTATACGAGTAAATAACTACGTAAGAATTAACACAAAGTTGCAAAAAAAACCTTTAATTCTAATGACACATTTGCCATACATTTAATAAAGTCCGGTGATTTTTTTGTCTTAACATATTGTTAAATATATCCTTTGGTACATTATATACTTTTTAATATATGTTGATTAAAATATTGTGGATAAACTTCTACGTGTTTTTACAAATAAAAAATTATTATTTATATTATTGAATTATTATATTTATCATACAATAAGTGTTGTAAATTCATTGATATTAATTTACTATATTTAAATTAAAAATCATAAATAAATATTAACAAAACAGGTTTATATAAAACGAGTAGTTTCAATTCCAATACAATATTCTTTCGCGTTGTACATTCTACTTTAATATGCCAAGGACTTGAGTGATCTACCTCGCGGTACTTAATAACACGGTAACTACGCTGCTCTACAACTAACTCTATGTAATGTTTACACGAGGACATAATACTGAGGCATAGCAATAGAACAGTGGAGTACTGTTATCGTTTGACCGCACTTACTTGTAAAACAATACTGAGTCACATTAAATTATAAATATTGTTAGTAAAATAAACAATTTATAAAAAATTAAAATAATAAATACGTCACAAGCTGTGACATATCGAAAATAATTTTCGATTAACCACCATCGTTAATCGAATATTACTTCGTCTACTGTCTTTGTCTTTATGCGTAATACCAGTTCTACACTGTCCTACTGTTTGAATGTTCTGTCCACGTGTGAAATTATAACCGCAACATTGAATCGACTTAGTGATTATTGCCCGCAGCAAATGGCTCAACATTACACCTCGCTATTGTTTATTATATACATTAAATATACTAATATATGTTGATAATACTTAGTCTTACTTATAAGTTATCTATGTGAGAATTAAATAGATGAGTGTTCCTACGTACTATTATGCCAGTTGTATGCCAGAATTAATTTTAAGCACTAATGTCCTACTGGAATAAAACAGGCATAATATTAACATTTTTTTAACTATGGTGTAATAGTTTTAACACTTCTCACTATTAAAATTAACATTTTATGAACACGTCAAATTCGTAGAATTTTCAATTTTAATTCTAATCTTAATCTATATATCTATATATATAAAAGAAACTTGTGTTAGTTACACTATTTATAACTCAAGAACGGCTGAATCGATTTGACTGAAAATTGGTGGGCAGGTAGCTTAGAACCAGGAAACGGACATAGGATAATTTTTACCCCGTTTTCTATTTTTTATTCCGCGCGGACGGAGTCGCGGGTAAAAGCTAGTTATATATAAAAGAAAGTCGTGTTAGTTACACCATTTATAACTCAAGAACGGCTGAATTGATTTGACTGAAAATTGGTGGGCAGGTAGCTTAGAACCAGGAAACGGACATAGGATCATTTTTACCCCGTTTTTTATTTATTTTTTTATTCCGCGCGGACGGAGTCGCGGGTAAAAGCTAGTATATTATAAAAGCGAATGTTTAGATGGACGTTTGTTTGAAGGTATCTTCGAAACGGCTCAAAGGATCTTGATGAAATTTGGCACAGATGTAGAACATAGTCTGGAAGAACACATAGATTACACTTATTAAGTTTATTTTATTCCGCGCGGACGGAATCGCGTGTGACAGCTAGTTAATAATAATCGAATTACTTGTTTAAAAACAGTTTTTTTTTTAATATTATCCGCAATAGACTATGTTTTGCGCGTGACTATTTGTTATTCTTCAACGTTTTGAATGTTTTATATTTTTTTTATTTACATAGGACATCTAATTATCGATCTAATAGTTTTTTCTATATATTTATATCTTAGCGTTTAGTATAATTATGCAAGTATTATTACAAATGCTGCGTAATTGTACTTGCAATTTACGATTGTTTGTTACACGTTTATAAAGTTAGCCAGAGAAGGAGCGATCAGGGTTTTTTCTCGAACAAGGTAATATAATAAATCGATTTTAATTACTGTATCATTGTAAAAGTGTCCTTATTTGTAACACGATATGGTCGATGATTGCGTTTTTATTAACATACATGCATTTGAAATACATAATGTAAAGATTGCATTGTTTTTGTTTGTTGCTGATGTAATTAGTATTGTCAATGTTTCCACTTGGAAACAGGACTTATGAGATATAACAATATAACGGTATAATAAGGAAAAGAAAGACGAGATTAAAAACACAAGTAACGCAAGGCAAAAACTGTATGAAGACATTTTGTTCAGTAACTTGATTTTTTTAATAAGTAGGCAAACGAGCAGTGAGAACACCAAGGTGTTTATCGACGCCCATGGACATCTACAATACCAGAGGAATCGCAGATACGTTGCCGGCTTTTGAGATGGTGACACCCTCGTTTCTTGAAGGATCCTAAGTCGTAGCGGTTTGGAAATACCGCCGAGGACAGACCATTCCATAATGCGGCATATTAAAGATAAGAAAAAATATTAAGAAGTACGTAATATAAATACTTTTTTAATGTAAAAATATGTTCATCTTTAAAGGAACAAAGTTACAAATATGTTTAAGGCAGTATCTAAAGCTACAACATGAACATTATTCGAAATTTTTGAAGTTATTTTCAATGTCTATGTTGAATTTTAAAAATTCATAAAAAGATAGTTGTTGTCCGCGACTTCATCCGCGCGGAATCAAAACAGAAACATTATCTATAGTAATATTTGTTATTTAAAACTATGTCCTATATGTGGCCAAATTTTAATGTTTATGTCGAACCGTTGCTGATCTATCTAGTAAATATGTTAATCGAACTTATCCCATGGGAACCTATACATTTTCGGGATCATAGGTATCCTATGTGTTCTCTTAGACAGTGTTCTACATCTATACAAAATTTCTTTGGGATCCGTTTCTTCTTTCTGGCGATACTTAGTAACAAATATTCATCCATTCAGCTAAACATTAACATTGAATAAGGGTGCTTTATAATTTCCATAAAATGTATTGAACAAGTACAATATTAATTAGTTTAAAAAATAGTTATTACTGAGTGCATTACAATTTAATGTTGTCACCAGTCGTACATCTTCCGTTTCCGCAGTATCAAGTGACGTGTTGCGTTATCTAATCTGGCAAGGTCGCCCGCATTGCCAATCAATTAGTCAATATGAATTTCTTTACAATGACTAAATACTCGATATATTTTATGGAACTTAATTTATCTTGCTTTGGATTCATAATAATCAAAGAAGACTTAAGGTCCTTCAAGAAGCGAGCGTATCACCATCTCAAAGGCCGGCAACGCATCTGCGATTCCTCTGGTATTGCAGATGTCCATAGGCGTCGATGAACACCTTGGTGTTCTCGTTGCTCGTTTGCCCCCTTCTCTTATAAAAAAAATAAAAAAAACACAGACATTTTCAAAGATTATATCTCGTTCACAAAAGTGATTTTGTACAGTAGTTTTGGAAGTTAAAACTCTAAGTACGAGATCTTAAAGTCATACAGTCCTGAAATCTTTAACAGATCTACAGTCGATCTTGTTGTTAGTCATTCTACGCTTCATTCGAGTTTTCTTGGCTACAATTCTAGAACTTTCGATCCACTTAATATTGACAATTCATTCGATCCTATCCTGCGTTAAAAATTGATTCATTTCAATTTAAATTCTGAATTGAAATTAAAAATCATTCAATAATAATAACGTTGTCATTGCGGTCGATTTCCGGTCTTTCTGGCGTTTCCCCGTATCACTTTTGACTAAGCAATTACGAGCAATCTTAACAAGCACGTTTTACATTGAGTATGCAAAAGAAATGGTGTCAAGTTCGCAAACGCGACTCACTTTTACTGTTAATATAGTTATTAACATTTTATTAAATTTCATATAAAATATTATTTAATTGCCAAAAATAATCAGTACATTAAATGCAAGTAACAAGGATACGAAAAGTGATGATATTTCACAAACACTAGCATAAGTTTAAGTCTCCCTTAACTTCATTTCATTCCGAATGAGAAATCTACACTAAGTGTGTGTAACCCTACCCTTTGAGTGTGACAGTTGATATAAAAGCACAATGTAGAACAGCACAATTTTAACAGTGGTAAACGCCAGCAACAACTACATCTGCACAAATTGGTCAGCTCGCCCGGTGAAATACCACGACCACACAGAAAACAAAAGAGGAAACAGTTCCGCGTTTCGTCTGATGAGTTTGGTGCCAGAGGTCTTCTTTTAGACCTCTTTCTCTTTCCACTCTTTTCTTATAAAGAAAGTATGGGAAGGGGAAGTAGAGTTGTCAGAGGAAGGGGAAAGATTTTCTTTCTGTGCATTCCCTCCTCAATTAGAGGTTGGCAACGCTACTGAAATTACGGCTGTCTATGTGCAGCGGTCGCTTCGCTATTTTGGCGAAGTAAGGTGGCCACTCGCTCGTTTGTCACCTTTTGTTATAAAAAAAAATAAGATCAACCATTCCGAAGGTCACGATGTTATAATTTTTTTTTAATTAAATATCTTACGTACAAGTATGAAACTTTATCGAACGTGGCCTTGACACTCAATTTATAAGTGAATGCGTTTCCCTGTTCACGGAGCAATTATCGTAATTTCACGTAATTGTGACAATTAATTAACTTATTAAAACTTATTTACTTGTTTTTTGTCATTCGATTTAAATTATTTGGTAATAATTTTTTTCTTGCCAACAAACTTTCACCTTTTATTCAGAAATTTATACCCATAACTTTAAAATTCCTATACTCATGTATAACTAATACTAAAACGTGCTGGAGGCCTAATTTTAGTCCACGTTCCCTTCCCACCCTTTTCCTGTAAAGAATAAGAAGAATAAGAATAATTTATTGGATTAACACACAATTTTACAAAGTTACACTTTACAAGTATAATAAAATGTTACAATAATATTTTTGCACACATAAAGAAAGGTTGGGAAGTGGAAGTGGATTTAATAGAGGACGCACAGAAAGAGGATATATCCTATTGCTATATTGTCGATTAAATGTAGGCTACGCATCTGTAATTTCGGCTGTCTATTGCCAACGGTCGCTTCGCTTTTTAAGCGTATTCAGATGGCCTTTTGCTCGTTTGCCACCTTATATAAAAAAAAACTAGTTACTAATTTAATTAGTTTTCTATCTCATAAACGTAACTGGTTATACATTTCCTTAGCTACCCTTAAAAATACCTTAAAAATATACATTATTTTAAAAATAATTGTTTAAAAAACTTGATCCTTTTGCTAAGGCAAACATCATAAAGTTATTAAATAATGTTTTATTTACAAAAGTACATAATTTAAAGTGAAAAGAAAAAGGACTTCGATTTCCACTTAGAAGTTCGCAATAACTTCTCAACTCCAAACAAACGCCTACGGATAATGCTTTTAAAAAAATCTCTCGTACTTTATTTTTATAAAAGGCCGAACAGTTATCTTAACAAATTGAAGATCTCCAATTAAGAGATGACTTTATTAGGCGGAGTCCCGAAGTCGATTAACTGATTTAATTTACAAGGATGATGTTCTCTCGCGGGGCTTTCTCTTTGTTTTTCAATAATTTCATTTCCAAAAGTTCGTATTCGTGTCATCGTTCAATTTCTGATTACAATTAAAGCAAAATTCTAAATCGCTGCGATTTTCAACGAACCCTACCGGTTAACGGTAACTCTGTATGTCGAAATGTAATTTTATGCCTTATTTTTAATTTGATAAAGTTCAATATGGGTTTGTGTATAATTTTATTGGTTTCTTGACATTTTAATTATTTTTTTTTTTTTTCATCGGTAACGGCGCAGGGGATGTGAGTCAGTCTCACTGATTCAGGTTACGAAGATGAGTTGGTACAATTCATTTTTTAATAAGTACTTTATGATGGTACCAAATATGGGTACAATTATTGGTCTTAACCACCTACACGGTTTACTGATTGTAACCACAGATAATATAATTTAAATATTACAACTTTTAAATTAATACGTTATTTAATAAATTTCGGACAAGAAAAATAAATGATTAAAAATATAATCCGACTCAACCGACAACGCATCAGGATTTCAAAAGAACAATAGTATGGAATAATAGCGATTAATATAATAAAATTTTATATGACAAAGATTTGTGCGTATTATGTAAAAAGTCATACGTCGAAGAATAACAACAACGCAACATGTTCCAACATGTTTATTTTCATTTATCTCGTATTTTTTATCGTTTGTTAACGTTTTCTGTATTTCATACATTGCATTTTATGTTGCAATAAATTTTACAGTGTGATAAGAAAAGCTGCAATGAATTCTTATCTTTATCAAATCAACATTTTAATTTATCAAAATGAAATAAAAACTTATTTCATATTAACGCAATTCTCATCAATTTAATGTAATTATTGTGTAATATATAATTAAAATGTATTTATTTTTAAACAGTCGTCGGTTAACTTTCGATGAATTTATTGTAATTTTCATATTTTAATTCTAAATCCTTTAAAAATTAATTAATATAGAAATTGCACAATTAATATCAAATGTTTCAATTCATGAGAACGTAACTGTAACATTCTTTGATGACAAATTGTAAAATTATGCCTTATCAAAATAATAGAGTTTAGGATAGTGACATAATCAGAACGATCTTTGTAACATAGGTAATTTTTTTGTTATGAGTAATATTTTTGTTATCCTTTTTTTTATTGTGCCAGTTTTCAAAAAAAAAAACGATGTGATTGTACAATACATCTTCTAACATATAAAATTCTCGTGTCACAGTTTTCGTCACCGTACTCCTCCGAAACGGCTTGACCGATTCTCATGAAATTTTGTGAGCATATTCAGTAGGTCTGAGAATCGGCCAACATCTATTTTTCATTTTTTTTAACTGCGCGCGGACGGAGTCGCGGGCGACAGCTAGTAGATAAATAAATAACTGCTATATAATAACAAGGCTTGTACATTTCACCTTGAGTCTGAGTACATTTGTCATTGCAACATAAAGATGTGGTACTCTTATGGTAATTTAAATACGAAATTCAATTCAAATATCATTGATACGTTAACAATACAGACAGACAGTAATCAACCTTATTGTATATAGATCGCATTTTGAATTATTACAAGATATATATTATTAGATTGGTCAATCATTTCTCATTTTGTTCCATTCATCTGGACGTTTGAAACGAGGCCAGTTTGAAACTTTGAAGCTCTCTGTCAATTAACTCTATGGATATTATGATTAAATAATAATGCTTATAAAAATTACGAAATTAATGATTTATTTATTATATTCTTTGTGAAATGTGAAAGATAGTTTACAGGTCAGCTTGATTTTATTAGGAATGGAATATGGAATATGTACGTGAATGTTTTAGCCGTTCCTATATTAGTTAAGGAATGAAAATCGTTTGTCAGGTGTTTTTTAGATTGTACTTATATATGTAAATACATTTGTATATAATGTACTAACGTTCATTATAGTTTGATCTCCCGATGTATATAAGACTTGACAGATTTTAAAAATTCTATTAATGTATAATAATAAATAACCAGAGTATCGTAGTGATAAAGTTATATTGTTTTTTTTTATTAAATTAAACTAAATTAAATTTAATATGAGATTGAATATGGATGAATATAACGGTGGAGGGAGACCAAAAAAGTATGGATAGATTATGTGAAAGAGGATATGTGTAAGAAGGGAGTAAATTCAGATGTGACGGCTGATAGAGATGTATGGAGGAGTAGTACATACTGTGCCGACCCTTCACAGGAATAAGGGCAGGTTGATGATGATTAACATAAACTAAGTTAAGATTGGTGATGATGATAATAATGATAAAACTAAATTCTTATTTTCATAAATTAATATTTCAATTTTAAATAACGTTCGGTGATTCAGTAATCACTCATTGCTTGGTGTTAACAAAAAAGTCAATTATGATATTTTTGTGCGCTTTGTGGCCACATCTCAATCCACGATAAATGTAGAGCAATTAATTTTTGTGGTAATTTTTAAATATCTTCATATATATTGTACATTCCGAGGTTGGGTTTTTTCAGCTGTTTTTATTGCCGGGTTGATTGAACTTTGTGTTACATTTGTTTATTTAGAACACAAGTTGTGTTCAATGACGGAGAATAAAAAAAATAAATCCATTAAAATTAGTTATTTGTTTCAACTAAAAAATGTAGATAACTACAAATACGTTTTATAATTCTAGTTAAATAAAATAAAATCTGTTGCACGAATGGGTCAGCTCGACCGGTAATATGACCACAAAGAAGACATGCGTGAAGTGGAAGCAGTTCCGCGATTCGTCTAATCAGTGTGCGTGCCAGAGGCCTAAAATTAGTCCTGTTTCCCTTCTCCCACTTTTCTTATAAGGAAAGGATGGGAAAGGATATCCTGTTGCTGTGTGTCCCCTTCTTCGTCAGTTAAATGTAGGCAAAACATTTGATATTACAGATGTCCACAGTCAGATGTCGCTTCACTATTCTGGCGTATTCAGCTTGTCCGTTTGCCATATTGTGGTTTTTATAAAATCCATTAATTGTGTCTCTCATATACTATTATTCCCATTTAAAGTTTTGCAGTAATATAAAATTTAAACTACTATTAAATTACTACTTAAATTTACTATTTGATATGGCATTGTAAGTAGAGAACGAGAACGAGTGCAAAGAGAACTTTAAGTATGAGTGTGGAGGTACACCGGTAGAGATAGGCCTAGGAAGTGATGGATGGATTGCGTGAAAGGTGACATGATCAAGAAGGGGATGACAATGGAGATGACGACAGACAGATTGATTTGGAGGACGGAAACCTGGTGCACCGACCCTACGTAAGTGGGACAAGGTCAGGTAGATGATGATAGCATTGTAAGTACCTTTAACCTTTATGTTACTAAACATTAATTAAACCTTGCCCTACAAAAGTTACGTTTATTAATAGCACGTTATAATTAAAGTAATTTAATTAATACATCACTTGATCCGTGGCCGCATATCGTGTATTAAATCGATCTTTACTTGTTTTTAATAGACATTTTATTAAAGCTTTACATACGATATTTTGTATATTATACGTAGTCATAAAACTGTGTATACAGTAAACATTTTCGCTATTAGTTTTAGAACTAAGTCTAATAGTGATCGATACCTAAAACACATATGTTTTTGCTCAATCTTTATAGATAACTAGCTTTTACCCGCGACACAAGATAAAAAAAGTTCCTATGTCCGTCTCCTAGTTCTAAGCTACCTCCCCATCAATTTTCAGCTAAATCAATTCGACCGATCTTGAGTTACTAACACAATACACAAATAAATATTCAAAATGTTTAAAAAACTAAAAGACCTACTACTACTAAAATACCAGCTTTAAATAACACAAGTAAGAAAAATCTTATTTACTAATATAATTTTCCTTAATAAAAATTGGAAATAAAAAATTGAATTGTTGAAATTTAAATTTAAAAAAACCTCATTCGTTCGTTTTTAGAAAACCTTGGATTCGTTAAAAATGAATCAGTTACCCTGAGACTGTATACAAAATTATTAAGATAATAAGCGGATACGTATATTTTGGTCACGAACCAATTGACAATGATCGGTACGAACAGATATTAGGGATGGGGATGTGTCGATGTTTCTAAAGTTTTTATAAAAAAGATGTATCAACTAAATTTATCGTGGGTATTACAATTATCTAATATTTCAACACCAATTCAAATAAACAGAATTTGGAAAACTATTTTTGACGATATTTTGCCAAAATGACGGCAGAAACTTAAGTCGGTTTCAAAAAAAGAATTCAAAATTTTAGGCTCGTGGAAACATACAAAATTTTGTCACAAATAAAAACTACAAAGTCAATTATTTACTGCTAAAACTTTTTCATTATATTATCATCTGTATTAATATGTTACATTGCTTTTTACTGTAAATTGAGAAAAAAAAATTAAACTATGAATATCGATCGAGTAAAGGCGTCACTAGTACTGACTAACCTTTACTCGACTGTATTTTGCTTTTGCAAGTTTAATCATGCTCCGGAGCGGGCTCGTGACGCAACGTTTCGCAAGCTTAATCATTATTTTATCTTACAAATTGTATTCATGTCGAGTCGCGGTCTATCGATACATTGTTCGTATCGATCGTGCGCCGTCGTATCGACAACAGAGGCAGTATAGTACATCACTAGAGCTATGTTTGTAATTGCTGGCCCGGTACTGACTTCCAAATAATGGGAAGCGCACGGATCAATGGATATTGCGAACATAAATCATATTTCGGTGACGACCCAATGCTTTGATAATGCATCTGTCTATTGTTCCCCAACTTCCGTGTTTGGATCTATATTATTATTGTACTGGATATCATCGTATCCATATATTGAGAAGCCATTTCTAAAAAATTAAATTTAGAATATAATAAATTCGTCGACTAACAGAATGTCTTCCATAACATTAAGGAGGTTAGAAAGATAACTTACGCCAAATTAATGCTCGCATAAGTATTGCGAATAACTTTTATTCGTACAGGTAAACCTCGGGGCAATGCTAGTTGTGTACATGTAATAAAATGCATTTAATATAAAAATTATCTATAACTTTGTCTGTATGCATTGTTAATACGTTGATGTACAATACGGTCACGTGCGTAGAGAAACATTACGAATAAAAAACTGTTATTAAATTTACATAAAATACAAACGCAGCTTTTGAAAAACATTATTCAAATCACATATTCCAATAGCAAACAATAGAGTCATTATTGTTACCCGCTGCAGTTACAAAGCATGCGATTATCGCCTTTATGCTATATTAAAATAAAATGTATTTCACTCTGTCTATATTTAAATTATACTTTAAAAGTTTTCAGTAGAATTTATTGGAAATAAATGTTTACAAATTTATACGCATAGCAATTTAAGTGTGGTCTAACCGCGTAGTGATTACAAAGTAAATGTTGTAAGAAAAATTGTTTTAATTTCATACAATACAGAATTAAAAGCGTTTTTAAAGTGAAACTCAACTAAATCTATGAATAAGTAAACATATTACATATCGTAAATAATAAAATACTACTGTATTGAGTTAAAAGAAGTCATTTCGAAGTCTAATTTCATTCAGAGTATCGATTTCTTTATTAAAAAGCGATCTTTACAATGGCAGAGATCATACAGAAAAGCGATTCGATTCAAGTTAAGCATAGATAATAAATAACAGCGACAAAGAGCGCGTATGTTGCGGCAGCGAACGTTAAACCTTGGCCGAAATCGCCTAATGAGCCTATCAAAGCTTGCGAAGGTTCAACTCATTTCAATGTACTTTTAACATTAAAGCTTAAAGGTAATCTAACAATTGACAATCATCAAAGTTTTTTCTTCACAAAACAATAGATAAATATCAAAATAAATAAAGATAAAACAATGTTTGCGTAGATTTATGAATGTAGAAAAGCAAAAGAGGATTAATTTGTTATATCTACCTAATTCCTAAATATCACTATATACGTGTAAAAGTATACGTGTAAAATATCACTATATGTACTGGAAAACATAGTCAAACAGTATAGAATACGTTAGCTAAAAGATGAAATCGGATTTAATGCGATTCGTGTTTTTACAATAAAATCAAGATTCAATTTGTCGAATATATCCGTACATAATTGAACAAAACATTGATTGCTTTTCCACGAAAATCTCCCGGAAAAATATATTCAAAGCGAGAAATCATTACACGAATGTTATATCAAAAGTTAACGCTCCGTTGCTGATAAAATCAACAACAATAAATCAAATCGAGTAATGTTTCACTAAACGTCTGCACCATGCTTAATCATAAATTGAATAATATAAATTTAATACGGACTCCCCGTGACCATAGCAGTGCCACTAAAGTAAGAAATTTTGATTGTATACAAATTAAATGGTATAAAATGCGGAAAATTACTTTTATAATGTGCCTATTACAAGTAGCAAATGGCAATTATGAATAAAAGGTGTCACTCAGGACTCCGTCCGCGCGGAATTAAAAAAAACTTAATTAGTAGCCTTTGTATTATTTCAGACTATGTTCTACATCTTGGCCAAATTTCAGCGATATCCGTTTAGTCGTTCTGGAGATACCTTCTAACAAACATCCATCCAACCATGCATCCATTTATAATATTAGTAAGATATAAAAGATAAAAAAATAAGATAAGTTATTTCTTTTTTTTTTTTGTAAAAATAAAATTTTTTCTATTCTTTTGTCACTAAATGTATATCAATAAATTAATTTAATGATAGGAGGAAGGAATCGGCTCCTGAAACACAGGGCTTCGCCCTCGTTCAGGCACGAAAGCTTCCACATAATTATATATGAGTGTTACAATAAAGCAGTTATTTATTTATTATTATTATTTATTTATCACACCTATACAATAAGATAGCAAGGGTCAATGGAATCGCTACTTACAGGACGACTTACCGAAGGTCTCTCCAAAGATGAATCGAGGATAACATGTGGGTTCCTAAAATCGTATTGGCTACGACCTACAATAACTTAAAAATTACAAAACATTTTTGGTTGAAATTGTGACATCCCCTATAACCAAATAATGGTGTCGAATTACAATGTTTCACATTCTTTAAACATTAATCATATGTTTCTGAGACCAAGTTAAGTAATGTCGACTAAATATTTAATTATGGTTTAAATGCGTATAAAAGGTACAACATAAATTATTGTCAATATCCGAGTGAAAGATTTAAAAAAGATACACTGTGGGCATTTGTATGTAAATTTAAATGGAAGCCTAGAATAGACTGCAAATAAAATGATGATTATCGAATACAATATTCCACATTTAAATAAAATAAACAACGCAAATTTACATTAATATTAATTTTTCAATTTATCATATTCCAAGAAAACAATATGATTTTTTTGTTTTATTTTTCCAAGAAAAAAAAATCGGTTAGAAGGTAAGCGATTATTAGGTTCTTTGACCCGAAGCGTTGAAGCCGGCGAGCCAACAACCTGCGTCAAACGCATATCCGGTCGAAGAATTTAATTCGCTTCCCACTTAAGATCCATTAACGTACAGCAAACTGTCACAATAAGAGCTATAATTTAACACTATCTAAGTTGCTATGACAAGTTTTTGACCTAATTGCATTCATTGGAATGGACAAGAACAAACTTTACGGATTGTCTCCGGATGTCTGTAACTAACTCAATAAATTAAATACTCAATTTTTATAAAATGTTTTAATTATAAAATGTTTTTTTTTTCATAGTTTAATTTTCAAATAATATTTGCTTAACGTCATTATTGAAAGAAATGTTTTACTGTGCATTTTATAAAGTAATTTTATTTAGTAATTATGGTTACATAAAAATTATTAGTTGATGTCAAATATCATTAAGTAAAAAACATTTACCAAAAACCTAAAGCTGCTACAAACAAACAAATAATTTAATTACTGGCAATTATTTCATAAAAGTGTTGCTACTCGAAAGCGCACGCTCGTTGGCGGATCGTATTTTTTTTTTACATTTGTCATTATTATGTATATACGTCAGTCGTCGGGAAAAAGCTGCGATCTTTATGCAGAAAAAACAATTAAGAAATATAAATATCGTTTATTGACCTCACCTCGCTAAGATTCATGCTAGTTTCACACGAGAGCAGAACAATTGACAGTGAACAGATAGTGAGGTAGACCGTAGATAGATTCATAGAACGGACAAATACTGCCACAGATAAAACAACTAACAGTAGTACAACAGCGATATCGCTAGTAGGATCATCAAAAATAATTAAAATATAAAGAAATAAACACACCAATTGGACGTATCAGCGAAAGACATTGTCAGTTTCATAGATTTTGCAATTTACGATAGTTATTGCTAATTAAATTATTGTCTACGGGTCTTGTTCTGTATTAATTGTAGTACTGCATAGTGCTACTGTTCTGCCTAGCTATAATGCCCTTGTGTAAGGCTTGCATAAGTGCAGTGTCGCATACTTCAGGAACACGACACGGTTTATATTGAAGTCAACCATTAATACACTGTCTTATCGATATTGAAATTGCTTTATTTCGTAAGTTTTAATACTAATTTATTACCTGATTGATCGGTTTAGTTTGTACAGTTTGAGAATATTTGCCATACTATAGGAACTGACATTTATCAAAGATATGAACCCGCAGTTACAATTTATTTGATTAGATCAAATGTCTAAATACATGTTCTTAATACTCCTACTATTTAAGTATGTAGGTTAGAAATAAAACCATGAATTCATTAATTTTACGTGCAAAATTATAGTGAACTGAATGTAGCTTCTGTGAAAGGTATTTTTAAAGTAAAAAATAGTACCTATAATTTTTGTCGACTTTTTCACCGTACAAAAGCTAGTCGTCTAAAATAAAATTCAGCTTTAATAATTATAAATTTAAATTTTAAACTTTAAAATCAAAGGTTTTTTAGATATATTATCTATAAACAATAACAAAAAATAAAAACTTGATAGGTGTCAAGGGACACCCGGATGGAACGAAGTTCCTATGAATTTTCGTTATATATTGTCACGTCGTTGCCATGGTTACTATAGCAAAAAAGTGTCGTGACAACTTTTCGTAAGAATTTTTTCCGTCTAGCCCCCTTTCACAACGCGCGATAAGGAACTTCATTCCAATCGTTCCAATAATAATAAAAAACCAGTAAGTTTTTCGAACATTTAAAGTTGTTCATTTTTATGTGCGTACCCATATAATTAGTCGCGATTTTAAGTTTTTACGATAGCATCGAAACGAGAAGGGAGCGTGTAAATTACACTGATGTTGAGCGTATATTACGAACTATTCTAGTTTAGTTTAGTGCAATAAACTCAGTGACGCATATCTATAAGTTCAGAGTGAATCGCAAAAGGTAATTGATTAAAAATGTCAAGATTTAATTACAGTAATAAAATTTATGGAGCATATATCTAATGGTTATTCAGTTTTTAGTATTTAAGGGGTTAATTCAAACGTAAATTAATGTGAGCTTTATTACCACACGATGACCCATGACTTATCCATTATCAAGGGTCAAAATACTAGACGCGAAATTAATTATTTTAATAAAATGCATTCGATATTTTATTTTGTGATTATAATTTATTTTAAAATTTAAATAAAAATTAAATTTAAATGAAAAATAAAAATGAAATCTTTACAAAAATAAAAAATAAAAATTAAATAATTTGATTTTTATTTTTTAATTAATGTGTGTTTATTTTATGTTTATTTGTAAATAAATAATAGTTCTTTCTGTACAAAAATAAATCTGCAAACATGTTTGGTTAAACCAATTTATTGAATAATTTAAATTTGACAATAACCAAGATTAAAAAAAAAATAATAGTTATTAAAATGAAAGATTTAAGCCAAAACTACCGATTTTTAAATTTGCTTCTAAATCTATATTTTAGACTATCATAAGGGCTTTTTTTTTGAGATTTGAATAAAAAAAATTTCACTAGTACAGTCGCATCCGTTCTCACAATCAATGCGGCAAGTCGACAATATATCAAATTTTCTGAATGTACAAAAACGTATTATTACGACGAAATGATTTCTTCTATGTGTTGCATCAGCCCCTTGTTAAAGTGATTCAGAGGTTGCGGTCACTGTCTGCCGTTTTCAAGAAATCCATAACACACATTCTCAAACCTGATGAGTAAACAGGAATGCCGTAGATATACTACCGGTTCAGGTCCTTTGTAAAACTAAATAAAAACAAGACTTAATGGATTGGATAGATTGTATGACGTATTAATTACTTTATTCCAAAAGATAGAATTTCATTGGAGTAGTATTTGGTGGTATGGTGACATTCGAATGATAGTCCAAGATACCTTTTACGAGTAATAAATAAATAGAACCACTCAGCTTCGCTGGCTCAGAGGGGTTAAGCACTTGATTTCTTAGTCCTGGATTCGAATCCCGCCATTATACATTTATCCGACAATCTTGCGGCGAAGGAAAGAATCGTGATGAAAGCTGCACATATCAACGAAGAAATTCAGAGATATGTGTGAAGTCAACCCACACTGAGCTAGCGTGATTGACTATGTTCTAATCACCCCTAACTTAGGGTAGGCTCAGAGTCCCTCAGTAGGCTATAGTGAGCTGAAGATGAAGTTATACAAGCAAAGGCAGCATGTAAATCACGCCTGAACGTTGGTTAGTTACCTTATACAAGAAAACAATTATTTTAACTCTGTTAGAACACTTACTTTCATCAACATCGATTAAAATTATACGATTTCTTAATAATTTTACACTTAACGTCTCACAAACCTTTAAGATTATATCATATAACAAATGTTTAAAAAGAAAATTTATTAGTTAATTATTTTTGTCAAGTTGCAATTTCTAGAGGCATTAAGTTAATTAGGTTGAAAGCGCGGTTCATCGACTCGAACAAGTCGTGACTTGCGCCAGCGCACCGCAGCCGAGCCTCAGCCGTGGCTCGGCCGTGGCTCGGCTGACTACGTCGTCCATCGCCTGTCCTACACGATGCATTTGTTTTGTACTTGTACGAGATAAGCGAAGGGTTCTTTTTTGAATTTACAATTCGATGTCAACGACTTGTGTACAAGGACTCTTACAACAGCGAAGATTATCTACAAATCAATATATTGTTATAAATGTCTTACTTGATACTGTAATATACGGGTAATATTTTGTTTAGCATCAAGTTTTCAAACAACTTACTAACTCCTCATCATCATCTTACTGGTATAGTCCCACTCACATGAGGTCGACGCACTAGGTTTTATAAACCTTAATTTACGTCTTATTTTTTTATGCCTGGCCAACTAATTATCGCTAACCCTAATTGGGAGGAAAACATCATGATGTAATCTGTAAATATCTACGAAGAAATTCAAAGATATGTGTAAAGTAAACATGTACTGGACCAGCGTGGTAGTCAATGGCCTAGCTGATGGAGGAATAAATTACTTACTCCTATATTACTAAAGCTTGCAATTTGCCAAAATTCCGATTTAAAGATAGACATACACATATAGAAACCCCCAAATAGAACAAGACTTAATCTTGAACGGAATTCGGCAAGATTGTGTGGTGATGTTTTACCTTGTCTATGCTAAAATGTGAGTCTCTTCTAACATTATGATGATTACCTGTTAACTAGTAGACATGCAACTGGTCACAACATGTTGACACGAGTCAGTTTAATACATACATTGTTGTAGTTTATTTTTGATAGCGAATTAAAAATTTTACATATCGTCAATTTATTCCAATTAAGTAACGCTTGCTTAAAGTGTATTTATTAAATTAAGCAAATAATGGACCGGATGGTAATAAAACAACGAACTGAATCATCGTTATGTAAATAAGATAGGTTATTAATTATTATCCTAAAACCGCAGATAAGCACCGCTTACGAAAAGGTGAGCTCAGCGACTGAGACGAGTACTAAACGCAAAAAAACATGATTTTTAAAATAGCACAGATCATAAAGCAGACTGATCATTCACTCCTAACCTTTTAAAGATCGATAACACGACATTTCATATGACCGTCGTCAGGCAGGACATATGACCGTGAAGGTTCTTAAAAGTAAAAGAAAAGAACACAGCAATAAATTTGTATTTGATCTAAATCTTTGCAAAATAAATTTCAAAGGAACTGATCTGATAAATGTCGCCGTGTGAGACCAGCTCGGACACTAATTAAAGGTTACCCAAATCACAGTACTGTTGTAAAGTGTGCGATACACACGCAGGAGGTAATCGAACCCAGGTCCTTGGCCTCGCCCTGCTCGCGAGCCGACAGCCTACCTGACCGTGCTTTACCTTACGCTGTCTTTTAAAACTGGAAGCGACACATAGTGTAATCTCTTTTATTCCAAATATGACATTTATATCTGATAACGCTGTTTCCTATCAGTTGAAAAAAATTGCACAAAAAAAATCCTAACAACCTACTACAGATTAAAAAAAAAAACTTGAGAGGTGTCAAGGGACACCCGGATGGAACGAAGTTCCTTTCGATTAATTAGAGAAGGAACGTGTGTTCAATGTTCAATGTTTATTCTATGAATAAAAAACTTAAGTCTTCACAAGAAGTACATTTTATTTCTATGAATTTTCGTTATATATTGTCACGTCGTTGCCATGGTGAAGTAGCGCTCATTCGTCGTTAACATACTTACTATAGCAAAAAGTGTCGTGACAACTTTTCGTAAGAATTTTTTCCGTCTAGCCCCCTTTCACAACGCGCGATAAGGAACTTCGTTCCAATTATATTTTTCAGGCGTTGACAAAGAAGTATGAATATGAAGGAGTGTTTTAATTTGTGACACAAATTCAAACTATAAATATTTTAAATCTTAAAAAGTTTTATAACACTTTTTTCACATCCAGCGTACAAACTACATCTGCGACATTCAAAGGATGAGCGGGTGACGAACGGCCGATGACTTTTGTTTAGTTTAGTTTAGTTTATTACCTGAATAAATATCGCACGGTGAGCGATGCTCGTTAACTTATAACAACAAAATCGTTACCTACCGTTAACTCGTCACTTCCGTTACGTTACTCAAGTTTTAAAGCTTCTTTTACTTGATTAACCTTGAATAATTTAGTACGATATAGGAATTATATCTCGGAAAGTTAAAAAACACAAGCTACATTCATAAATTCCCATTACTTTGATCATTTGCACAAACAATAGCGGACCCAAATGTGACCCTTGTGGCATCCACTCGTGTTACCTTGACATTAAAGGATAGGCATATGCGTATATTACGGTTGGATTTTGCTGCTCGTTTTAAGAGTAATCTCTCTTAAAATGCGTGCCCTCAGCTATTATCTTTAGAAGGGTGAAGGCCTTTGATCGCCAACGAAAGTATTTGACTCAATCTCCATAATGGAGTCGCGTCCTGAAAGCGGCCGACGTCGGCGTGGTGTCTGGCTGCCTCTTGTTTGTTTTAGCACTTCCCAGTCTATAGTCACAGGTGGCAATAATTCGTCTCCTTTAATACCTCTATTTATATACAGGATGATTTTTAATTAATTTACACTTTACACCCTTCAAGCTTTAAACATAAGTGATTAAAGTGAGTTTTTTTTATCAAAAACATAAACTTTGTATGAGAAATGAATTAATAAATTTTTAATTGTCATAGTATGTTTTTTTGCATTATTGATATATCATAGTAATGAAAAATAGAAAAAAGACTTTTATGAAATGTACTGGTGTTTATTGTCTTGAACATTGAAATAGTATCTATTTTTAATATAGATATTAAATATACGAAAAAATAAACAATGATGATGATTCAAACAATAAAGACGAATCCTTGTAGTAAAATAATAAATAATACTAAGTAATTTAATACTTTCTTAAATTTTTAAAACACCTTTTATACAATAAGAAATGTTATTGGAAGGAATGAGACTAAATCGCGAATGCAATTAGCACGTACACTGAAATCGCATTATTGAGGGTTGTGAGAAAAAAGGATCAACCTGTGTTTGGGAAAAACAGAAAAAATAAACAAACGAACCCTTGGCGTTGCGGTCGCATCAGCTATTGTTATTCGAAAACCCACCGTTCGCTTGTTACAATAATACTCTTTATATAAAAATAGATTTTTATCTTACGTTAATTTAATTTGTAAGTGTCATCGGGGACTAGACAAATTGTGTTGGTATTGTTGTCGATTTAATTCTAATACAATGTGACTATCAGAAATTCAATGAGAAAATTAATTCTCAAATTACATAATACAATTAATAAAGTTGAATGCAGTAATAATAATAATCTTTTTTATTTAAAACTTAACACAATTTATGCATACCATTTTCGAACTGTAATATTTGAACAATAATTATCTAAAAATAACTTTGTACAAATGTACATAAACATGTATATAGTTAAAAGCATATATAATAGAGAAACTTGAAAGTATATTAAATGAGCTTAAACGTTCAAAGCTTTTTCAGTCGCCTAAAGTTCAATTAGCTTATACTGAAATTTGATTGCGAAGTTCCACTCGTTCGAAGTTTTAAGGGGCTTATGTCTCTCTTCAAGTTTTATTCAGTGACGTTGCTTTTATAACATGGATTTTAAGTGACGTCGCTTCGAGTCCAGTTTGGCTCTGGTATTTAGTATTTGCTCTTTTTACTAGCATTTGTATTTGTCTGGATCCTAAAGACTGACAGATTCAAATCTGCATTTTCTACGTTTAGAGTTTTATGCTCAACTAGATGTTCTACATCTGTGCCAAATTTCATTGAGATCCGTTGAGCCCTTCTGGAGATACCTTCAAAAAAAAAGAGCGTTTTAAGATAAATCGCGACATGTTTCTAGGAAAGAATAGCGTTATTAAATTAACTTTAAGCAGTTTTTTTAACAACGGTTATAAATTTCATTGAATTAATTGAAATATTAATAAATTAATGACCACCATCATCATTATCAGCTCACCATACGTCCTTACTGAGGGGCTCGGAGCGTACGCCAAGTTAGGGGTGACTAGGACTTAGTCAACCACGCTGGTCCAGTGCGAGTTGGTGAAATCAATGATGTTTACTAAAAAATAAACAAATAATATGTATCATATTAATTGGGTAAAGAGTACTAACATTGATATAAGAACAAATGCAAAATTATACTGTGAGTTTACACTGACGAAATATACAGAAACAACATATTTACATCTCAGTTTTTATAATTAGAATGAAAGAGATGATATCTCATATTTGGACTAGTTTTTCGGCAGTGTAAATAAATGCCTAATCTAAAGTAAACATACCTGTAAGATGCTTAAAAAACAAAGCATAAAATCTATTTGGAGTATAAAAGTTCGTTGGCAGATATTTAACGAAAGTACAACCCCATTGTAAGCAGAGACGTGTCTACCTTAGCGCTGTTTAAGTTGAACAAAGTGCAAGGAAAAGTTGAAGTGTTGTTGAGTGCAGTCAGGCGCAGTTGACGCAGTCTGCGCAGTTAAGGTGGGGGCGTAGCACGAGCGGGGAAGACGCTTGTTGACGAAACAAACATGCGCAATAAAATATAGCTGTTTGTCTGTACACACTTAATTTGTGTGCACCACACGACTACTTATTGATATTTACTTGAGCACTGTCTGTAGGTAATGCTCTGTGATTTCAAACAATCTATATTTTCAAGTTTACTCGACGTTTTCCTTTAAAAGGGTTTCTTAAGAACGAAGTACTAAATTTACGAAACATAAAGTTATAATAAACGGAACACACAAAATAACTATGATTTAAATTTAATAAGAAAACCAAAATCTAAAAAATTCCTTATTTCCTGAGAAAAGAAAAAAGAGTGTACTATTAAAGCATTTAAAAACAACGAACATAACTGGAATAAAAGCCAAAAAAATTATACCTTAATATCAATTAAAAAAAAATCCAGTACAGAGAAAAATAAAATTCTATCCAAAAAATAAATAAATAAGAAATGACAAACGTTCTCTACGTACAATTCAACGTACGTACAATATTTACATGCTGGCAACGGATCCGGCGAAATTAATATCTATGAATAAATAATTACAGACCGTTCATAAAAACAATTGGAATGAATTTTAAATGATTTGCTTGTTTGTGACATTCTCTTTGTGTTTGTTAGCTGTGAAGAGTGAATTTTAGTTGAAATCTGAGAGTTTTTTGATTACTCTACACATAATATATTATTAATAACATAGCTTTTAGTGTATTACTTCATAATTATCTGTTAATTATATTATGATAATAGAAAAGAGATCTTATGCTGTCAAGGAAGTCGTACTGGCCACATGCACACGTCCTTGAAAAAAGATACATGAAGAAGAGACAATCGGCGAGGCGATTTTGATTCGTTTCAACAACCTCAATAGTCTAATCTGTTATTCAATTCATAGGTTAGGATTATTAGAAAGAAATCATACTTATTCAAACGTATAGTTTTTCTTTCATCTATTCTTTCATAATATTTGAATTTTGATATGAAATAGGTGCATTTCAAAGCAAATGGTAATAAACATTTTATTATATACTAATGCAAAACGGTTAGCATGCTTGAAAACTAGTAATAGCAATTTCTGTAACCTTTAGCTTTGCCAAGGACAGCTCGAACAAGAGGTCAAAGATCGCGGTCAAACTGAATCGCAATTAAAATTTTATTATTCGCAATAATATTTTATATGTAATGCTATGCGACAATTAGTGTAGTATTTAAAATCAATAAAAAAAATATTACCTTCGCTACAAGTATCTAACTACAAGTCAAATTTGGCGATACAAAAAACACTATAGTACCAATATATCTACATTATAAAAAACAATTTGTTTATCAAAAAAGTATACTATATGTTTTTCTTAATATATACATCATAGCTTGGATGTATTCAAACTTTTATAAGACGGTCTCTCTCTCTCTAGGTGCCTCTCCATTAATGGAGGTTGGCTGTCAGCTCAACTTTTGCCGGTCTTGTGCCAAGCGAAATAAATGTTCTACGCTGGCAATATTCGTCCACTCCTTGATATTACGCAGCCAGTCTTTCTTCGTCCAGTGCGTCTTTTGCCTGCAATTTTGCGCATCATAATAAGTTGGAGAAGGTCTTCCTTGTGTCGCAGAACATGTCCTAGATAGGCGACCTTTCTCTTTTGGAAATCTGCAATAGTTCGCGGCATAAGACAGTCATTGCATTGTAAATTGTTAATGTGTTGTTTTTTTCCATTAACACAGCAAGAATCGCCCGATAGCATATCTCCGTATCTGTTCCGTCCTAGAGCTGACATTGCATATCTATATTTATAATTATCCGTCTAGACATTACGCAATTTTTGCTATGACATTCAATAGTTCATTTTGTTCGGTCGACGAACTAGCTACTTCAATATGTGATTAGAATTACTTTGATGTTTGTTGAACTCGTTTGTATTGGTTAGTGTATTTTTAATAAATTACTTATGGAGATCTCATGGTTCAAGAACAACAAAAAATGAATTGTTCCAAACGAACTAATCATGGAATTTCAAAGGAGAAAGATCTTCATAAGCAGATATCCTTGAATAATTAGGTATATATGTAAGTCTGATTTGACTTTGAAACCAAAGTTTTATATCTATCAAAACGTTAAGGTGGTCACAATAGCACGGACAGACATTCTTAAGCACTGTCACTCAAACAAAAAATAATAACTGGTTGATGACAACTACATATATCAAGCAATCAACGTGTTCATTTCCCCTTTCGCTTAAGAAACTTTGATATGTAATTATAATTTGTTATCGGCCAGTGCTTCATTATTTCCACACCTACGTTGTTTGGGAGGCGCGTGTTTGTTGAGGCGGAGCCCCGAGCCTCGAACACAGCCGACAACTCAACAAATCCACCTCAATTATGCAGATAACATCGGCTGGGGCTCCAACAATTACTGAACAATCTAGAGACAAATCAACATGTACCGCACAAATAGATTTTATATCTTTCGCCGCTGCCCAAATTGTAAGCGGAAGCAAAAAGTAAATGTAAGAAGCAAATTATAATTAGTTATAAATTTAAAAAAAAACAACTAAAATAGGAAACATTAATTTATCTCTGTCTTAAAATTAACCATGTTAAAACTTCATTGTTAATAATCTTGCAAATAAAAAAATACATAGATTTTTAAATTACAATAACTAGTTTTATGTTTGTATCAACAAAAATAAGTGTCGCTAAATGATATTTCAGTTATGAATCTTAAAAGTAACTTTTTGATTTAATTTTTAATTGTACAAAGTCACTTTCGCTTCCGCTACATCTTATGTCTTATGCAATACATATTCCTTGCCATAAATATTTATTGCTCACGTCAGTTTGAGAGACTCAACGCGTCTACAGATTCCTTACATTTTATCCATCAAACGTCTATTTTTGTCACGCGAATTAGATTTACTTCAAACGTATTTTGATCCTTACAAATAAATCGGAAAATAACATAAAAAATATATTTCGGGACATGTTTCTGTATTATAAAAAACCTTTTTTAAACAGTCAATTATTTAGTAGTCCATTGCTAAAACTAACATACGGATGATCTTATATAAGTTGTCTTATCGTAAAGGCTTTCCGAAGTATTAAAGTCGATAAGAATTGAGTGTTTGCATTTTATAAGACACTAGCAATTACTAAAGCAATAGCAATAGCAATTATGAAATAAACCTATTAGCAAATAATGTATTATGAAGTGCTAAGTAATGTAATGTTCCAAGCCATTTTTGTTTCCAGCCAACATCAAATAATATAATCAAATCAATTTTTTTGCCTTATTTTTATTTTCACGCTTCTCACTTGTCAGATTTGATTTTGTGTTTCATTGAATGCTGTCTAATTACTTATTCACCCGGTCCATTGTAAATCGCTTTGTACAAAACAACTTGATTTTTTTTTGTATTTTTGTTTTAAAAATATATTATCACAAAAACAAGACAAAGATATGCATATCATTAACAAGGTAAAACATACAAAAAAACCAAACATCAAAGATACATCGAAGAAAAAAGCTTTAACTTAATAAGGACTATTACGTCATCATCATCTCCCTGTCATTGTCCTACTCACGTAGGGTATGCGCATTAGTTTCTGTCCTCCGTTTCGATCTATTTTCCGTCATCTCAGTCGACACTCCCTTCTTGATCATGTCACAGAATTAAGGAATTAAATAAGGAAGTTAATGATTAAAATAACATTAAATATTAATTTTTTTTTTTCACAAACAATTGATTCAAATATAGCAACAACATTTACGGCAGTCAACTTTTTCCACGAATGTTTACAAAGAACCGGTTTAGACCGGTTCCCGGCGCTTCTCGTCCAGACCAAACTGGATTTAAAAACATATGTCTCGTAGCTCGCAGCTCGCGGCTCGCACATCGCACGGTCAACTTCCCTACCACACTAGTTCAACGATCGATCTTATGTTATGACTTCGCTGTTATTAAAGTCAGCTGTGAACTGTGATAGTAATTTAGTGTTTATTATTTTATTTGGGTTTTTATTTTATCGGGTAAAGTACCTTTATTAATATTATCAAACTGCAACCGAAAGAAACGCACAACATGACATGATTTTGGAAATTTAGAAAATTTAAAAAGAATAAAATAGAACGTAAAATACATAAATAAACAGTCTCCCTAACGAAGAAGAGAATACACTATTTTTTCTACACAAAAAAATCTTATATGTAAAGGTCTTAAATCAAATTTATAAATGAAAACTTGTAATTGAGTTTAGAAATACACAATTAATAATATACTTTGTTATGTTCATAATAAAGATCAGTTTAAAATGAATTCTAACAAATGTTACATTTACGTAGATATATGAGTAACGTATTAATTATTAAGTGTACAGAAATAAATGTACAAAGCTTTTTAATTAATATTAATAATACTTAAACAGCAATTTTTAAGATAACCTAAAACCTTAGTATCAAAAGAAATAAAAATTACCAATTACTACAACGAGCAATAACTAAATGTATAACAAATATTTAAATTGTAGTCATACATCGTTGTTATTGTAATTGCGGAATCTGAAAAAGCATTCTTATTATAGTTTATCTTAGTTGTAAATATATTATTAATGTAAATATCGTATGAGAAGTTGCGTATAATTTACAACGATGTTGGTTCTCTTGCGATATCAAAGGTGGCGGTAATCACTACGGACCTACAACCTCATGTTACCCGTATCGTGAAAACAAACAAACACACGCTATCGTTCGTTCGACGTCGTCGAGTCTGCGAGCTCGCACCTCGGCTTTGCCGGCTGATCGTGATACCGCTATCGCTTGTGCTATCTAGTCCTGTGGTACAGGGGTAAAAGAAATAGCGAATTTATATTACTAAAAAAAACAAATACTACCAAATTTACTACTAAGTATAATTTTTATTTTGTATTAACTCACTGTTTTTTATTGTAATACACAGGCAAGACGATACTTTTTGTTAAAAGTAGGGAAAAATCTATTTATTCATACAAAATGTAGAGCATTGATTAAGCAAACCCGAGTAATAGATTCGCAATGATTAAGGTACTGAAAATCCTGTTTCAATTTACAAATATTTTAATTTTCAGTTGTACTTCCATTTCAGGAAAGAAGACCATACTAATTGTGGACATTAGATCTCAGTTAAGAAATCACACGTTTAAACTCAAACTGCTCTCGCTTCAGTCTATGACTTGTGTTCTCTCCCGCAGTAGCTCCGGGGTATCGTCCAATGAACCTTCCTCTGAAGGACAGAGGGGAAAGTATTTTTGTTGCTCCTTGTATTATAAAAACCTATTTTATATAGCCAAATGCTTTCCTTTTAATATTTCACATTTTGTTTAGAATTCAATAATAATGTAGTTACTTGAAAATTGCGTTGGTAGGGTTAAAGTTTGAATTTGATAAAGTTGTTCCTTATTAACACAAACTTTATCGCTACTATTTTTAAATAATTAAGTTGACAATATAATTTATGTTTTAATGAAAAATGGCAGGAATTTATAGTTTTATTTAAATAGATTAAGTTAGATATTTTTACTTGAGAATAACAACTGTCATGATTCTTGAGGTCATAGATTTTCTGTTAAAGTCGATTTACAACATTAATAAAAAGTCTACGCCCTGGATAAGAGGCAGAGCTTAGTCGCATTTGCAAGTAGGCGTTAAAATTGCGATAAGATTAGGCCAAATGATGTCATAAAGTAAAATTACCTTCTCGAGTGCCTTTCAAATGTCCCTCGGTGTCGCTCGGACCCGCCGGTGCTCGGGGACCCGCTCCATTGTAATTTGTACACTGTCAACGACATTAAAAAGTATTACGCAATTTTATCACACACTTCACCTCGCTACCAAAAATGAAAGTCCGCCAGAGCCCAAATCAATTAATTGAAATTTAATTACGCTTCGAAATCACAGCCTCATTTTTAAATATTGTATTTTAGATGAAATTATTAACACTAAATCTTGAGGCTAATAAATTTCAGCAAATATTTTAGAATTAAAATATTTACACTTGTAATTTAGACATAGTTTTTTTACTGTAATGTCTTTTTTTGGTAGTGGTTTGATTATAAAGTGTAAACTCTTTATAACGTTATCCTTTATAACAATAAACTCCCTGTAGCGTTGAAGTGAGCCCGACTTGGTTGGTTTGCGTTAGAACCCACGTATTGAAACACTCTATAGCGATACGCCATTCTCTATTACGAAGAAATGTGTTCATATTTGTAGACAGTAAAAATTTATTATCGATATTATTGTTTAGGTTATGTTATCTTGTTAATTTGGTTGTTTTTTTGTTCACTCCATATAATGATAACTCTCTATAACGACAAAAAATGATCACGACCAAAAATCAGTCCCTTGAGTTTCGTTATAAAGAGTTTACACTGTATTTTCAATCCTCGAAGAGAAATCGTGGACTTCGTTGGAGATTTACTTTCAATGTAAAAATCATGTGAACATCAAAATTAATCAAACATTGAAGAGTTATAAACTAACAACTCTTATAGACTTATCGTGCAAAAACTTAATTCAAAACTGCTTGCAAATTCTCGCACCTGTTTCGTGCTTGTTCGTTAAAAAGTAACAATAAAACCTCTTCACCTCTGGAATGAAGCTAAAAATGACAGCGACAAAGAAATTATCAGAATTGTTGTCTGAAAGTGTAGCTGGGAACGACAGTCGACGTTGTTATTTTAGGCATTTTCAATTATGTAGCTACGTACGATGGGATTTTTTTTTTTCAAGTCGCGCTCGTCGACTGTTATGCGACGGCGCGCTTTGCATTTGTACATAGATGTACGAGTGGTGCATATTCGGATTTCGTAACACGGAACTCTGTTTATTTTGAATTAAAAAAATTAGAGAATTTTCGTATAACAACGACTACTACCTAATCTATAAAAACCTTACTTTTTTTTTCAGAAGATAACTTTCGTGAAGATGTTTTATCACAATAATAATCTTCATTTTGAAATATTAGTTGAATAACTGTTGGTTTCTGAGACTAAAGTCCCTACCTGTATAAAACATAATATTGTTATCTCTGTTCTGTCAAAGAGAGGGATACAGGGATTCTGGTCTCAGAAACCAAATATTACTGAAATTGTCAACTTACCTTACATTAATTACCTGTTAATCTGTGCAAATAACAATCAATTGAAGCATTAAAAGTAATAAAAGAAACAGTAAAATAATCATCATTTTTAATTAAATTACATTATTTTGAATACGAGGCGAAAACTAGTCTCCCCCATTTAAATAATGTAGTTAGAGTGAGACAAGTCTATTATGATCAAAATAAACCCCAGGCGAAGTCTACCAAAGTTCCTCAGCATTGTCTTGTAAAACAAAACAAGAGAATTTTACAGAAGCGAAACTCTGGACTTTAAAATTACAAATGCTGCATCCAATAACAACTTGAAGGTAGTTTGAATTTTAATAAAGTCGTTCAAAGTTGAGAGCCGACGGATCGGCAACTTGATCGTCTCACTTCGGGGTTAAGGCTTTTTGTATTAAGTTATGCTAAATTGGCTACTGTGATTTTAATGTTACTCGAACCGACCCGAGGCGAAGTTTGTGAAATATTTTTAAGCCGCCACTTATTACTTGAATATTTCTTTTATGAAAATATGAGACAGCCTCCAGCTTAGAGCCTTCTTAATAAGATTTATACTAACCTGAATATTACATTCGATAAAGTAATTACTTTAATTTAAATATTAATTCCAATCTTATATCTTAATTATCACTTAAAACAATAATTATTATCTGTCAGACTTAGAATTTAATAAAAAAATATATCTGGAAAATTTGTTTATTTTTTATTAGATATAGCGACTAGACAAACAGGACGATCACCTGATAGCAATCGATACTAACATTATCTGAGATATAAAGATATTTATCAGTATTTAGTGCAGCAGTATCGCTAATAACTTGATGTACTGGTTCATAAGTTCAGTTCTATTACTCTTTGGCACCATGCACATAGAAACTACGATGTGAAATTATCTCTTCTAAAAGGATTTCTTGACATGAAATTAAAAACGAGCGACTATAATTAAGGCTTTATACGAATTTATTTCAAGAATAAAACATATTCTGCTAAAAAAAGAGCTTTATTTCTTTAGATCACAATTGAAAAAGTATCTAGAAATGAAATAAACGAAGTGGTAAAGCTCCTTCATTCAATTCAGCCTGTTTCGCCGGGAGTCATAACTTAAGCCGGCCCTGAAACGAGCCTAAGTCTGCATTCTGCGAAACAATAATAAAAATAATAAATCCCCTTCAAAGCGGTCTGACAGCCGCGAAACTATTCGCAGGCGATCTTAGTGTGACCATACGGTTAGGAGACCATGTATACTTCCTAAAATAAACTAAAATTTCTTCCCTTTCCTTGACATTTGATTTAAAATACATAAGATAAAGTATATAAATTCGCTATCTAATTGCACTAACTAATCAGATCTTAATCATGAGACTTATTCTTTTATATTAGACATAAATGAGTACGTGGTTTTTGTAAATAAAAATGTAAATGACGGAAACTGGTCGGGTGTCGATTTGAAATATTTTATAAAATAAAAAAGTATTAAATAATAAGTACTTTTACAAAAAAAAAAAAAAAACAGATTGTTTAGACAAAGTGGATACTTATAATATAAAAATACAAATGATGTTTGTTTAAAAATACATTTAGTTTTTTTTATTGCACTTGCGTAGAGTGAGGCAACTAAGTCCACTTGATGCAAATTGTTTTTGTCGTAACTTTTGTAACAAAGTGGACACCCTATTGAAATCCCGTCACCGCCAGTGATTTGGTGTGAACGAATCCAAACGAAAATACGGCACATTTTTGTTTTACATGGTAAAATAGAAAATTTCGCTCTTAGGGGTCCAACGCGAGGAAAATAACCCCCAAGAACAATTGAACGTTGACATTTCAATTTATGCCTGCCGTCTGACAGGTCATCAATTGTGAGGAGCAGCTTTGATTCCAATGCTGTCAATGTCGCTTTGTGAAATTCAGAATAAAAAAAGAAAAAACAAATAAGACGATGTTTTGTTAAAATTATACAAAACCTTTCTGTGACCTTTCAAAGAGTTTGACTGGGTAAAGCGATTGATTCGGGCTGAAAGTTGCAGTCAGACAACAGTCAGTCGCTTATTAAGCTTTTATCAGTGACAGTATTAAAAGTGAGCAAATCTAAGTCCGTGGGAAGCGATTCTCAGGACTGTTGCATTGTTAAGCTGGCGTGTGATTGTCCTGCTCCAGCAGCCTTCACGTCTGCTGCACTACGTTTGACTGAAGACAAGCTCAGATTAGAACTACTGACATCTTGTTACATATCAATTGAAAGATTTGCTTCTTCTAATAATGTTAACATACCAATAAGCTTTTTAATATCAAATTTTAATATAAACTATAAGAAAAAGCAATTTTTAGCCAGGACATACATGTCATCTTTGTGTTTGGCATAATTTTTTCATCCAGACTATAGTCAGTATATTTTAATGATCTTCTAATTTGACACTTGAGGCAAAGAGGAAACCTTCGTTGGGTAAAATCCGGACATGCTGTATATAGGTATTTAAAAGTGATTAATAAGTAGATAGTTATAAAATCAAAATAACAAGAAAAATGAAACAATGTGTTAAAAGTTGTAGAACGCAGCAGGTGCGGTCGCGGAGCTCTTATTAAACTTTATTTTAAAGATAAATAAACATCGCAGCGAGCGGATTCAATTTGAAAATTCTCCAACCGTTCAGTTGCAATAAAATAACTCACGTTACATTATTTTCTGTTTGCTCAAAGAATACCTTTACTGAAATTGTTTAGAAGCCACGTATCTGTCCGGACTATAAAACCTTAACCGGACAGACATTCTAATATCGCTTGGTGGACGTGGCTCGTCGGGACGGTACCCGAGTATGCTGTACTAGAATACCGTACATCTAGGGTTGCTGGGATTTTCTTAAAAATTCACTTTCAGAACATTTTCGATAGATATTCCGAAGTCTTCGTCGTCGTCGTCAGTCGACTCTGCAAAATCAGAGATAACTTTATTGTCTCCTGCATAAAACTCATAAAGATATTTTTAAACAATCACTATTTTCTTCAAACTCAGCTTTGATATAAAATCTCTGGATTCACTCAGAGTACATTTAAGAGAAATATTAAAAAAAACTAAATCCTTTTATATAATTTTATTTATCCGATTATTGCCAAATATACTCGTAGATTGAATCGTATGAAAGGTGATTTAAAAAGTAAAATTTTAGCTTCTTCGTAATTAAGTTGCTTTGGAATTTTGTTTTCAAAATGATCTAATTAAAGCTAAAATACGTGATTGCAAAGAATTTAAAACAGAGGGTTCTGCGACCCTACAATAAAAGGACTAATTATCCAAATATACGTAATCGTGCCAAATGTCGTGACCCGAAAAACGATATCACGTTGCAATTATACCTTTTATCGCCCCCTGTGTATTTCAAATGAATTTATTTCCTGATGTCTACATCCCACATATATTAATACCGGGCTCTAACTGTCCAGGCATATAGATTAGATAAAATTGAACTGTTGTTTTTAAAATGTATTAGTGAAGTTATTCGCGCGAGACGAGACGCCTGCACTAGCGATCCGGTACGATTATATTTTAACCTTATCTCGGATACTGTAACCAGAGACCCCTCTCCGCTAGTAGCCACAGAGCAGATTTGTATTACATTTAACAGGACAAATTAATGCAACTTTATTCTATCTCAATTTAATAAATGACATAATTAATTAATGACACTTGAGGTGTTACAGTTTTTATACTTTTTTGCAACTAAATTATTTCATAATCTTGATACGTAGTTGAAACTATCCTATCAGCTTTCTTAACTTCTTAGTAAGCTTCAATTGGCGAGAGAAAATCTTTTTTTGGTTTAAAAATTACCTGATCATGGTAATAAGTAATCGTTATTACTTATTCAGTTCGGAAAACGGATATTCCAACTATTAAAACATTACTAGAAAAAATTTGTTGTAAGGAACGTTATTAATTTTGGAAATAAATTTGCTGTACTGTATGTAGTTGGAAATTCGATTAATCTGTGACACACGTCGAGAACGAGGCGAGGCGGCACTGGGCATGTTTATATGCACAGGAAATGCACAAAAACTGCAATGTTCCCGGATGCCTCTTTAACATAATAATAGATTTCGGCTTTCGAGAATTTATTTTTAAATGGCTGGAGCGATACATTGCCCGTAGTGGCGGTGCTGTAAAAACTGCGCGATAAAACCCCTACGACTGTCGTTGGTCTGCGTAATATTACCTTTTAAAAAGCAATTGTTAATCCCGCCTTTTCTCTCTTCGTTCGATGAATGGAAATGACTTCGACTGTGAAATCAATTCTCTCAAAAAGCTTGATACATTTTTGTCAACGGTTTCCATTGTATTCTGTATGTGAAATTACTACGTTTTTTTAACAATAGAGCGATAACAATTCAACTGATTTCAGACTGACATACCATCGTTTGTTCTAGACATGTACAAAGTGGATTTACCCATCAATTTTCCGATCTTCATTAAATTAACTAATTTACCCATAACATACATAATACCCTAAGTATAATGTTGGACACAAAGTTTAAAAAAAAAAAGAAAATAAGAGAATATAACCAGAGATATGCATGTTATCATATGCCATTAGGTAAACATGCTCACTCGCGCCGTCGCTTTATGATATTAAAAACGACGAAGAATAGCAAAGTAAATGCCTCGGGCGTCATTTTCCATTAGAGCTGTATGTTCATTTGTTAGCCTTATTTCGTACACAACGGTCTGCAGTGAGCTTTATACGAAACGCGTTCGTCATTTCGAGCGAGTTTTTTTTACGATCGGGCCCAAAAACGCCGAGTTAATCAAGTGAGGCCGGTAATACCGCCCGAAAACGTTTTTAATTAAGGTTGATTACACACTTCTTTCTCTGTTAAGAATTTTATTATAGCATTGTAGCATTTGACGAGCGATTTCCCCGCTTTAAACACCTATACAATGGCTCAAATCTTGGCATATGAATGCCTTTCGGTGCGGGGCTTTATCACAAAAAATAAAAAGCAATGGTCACGGAGACTTTGCTGATATTGCATTTTTCGGTATAATAACACGACAGTAGCTCGTAAAACGTTTTCATTTAATAAAGTGAAGAACTTGAATAAGGTATATATGCATATATCTGGTGCTATGAGCTCCCCGCTCGCTGGCTGTATCGCTTCGTAGCGTTTATAGCTTTTACTATACGATGCCTGAATCATTTAATATACAGTTATGTATTTCGACGATATTAACTTTATATAAATAACGAAAATACCGCATTTTATAAATACTTTATATAATGTTTAAATTAAAAGTTTTTAAGAAAGGTTTTTGATTTGCAAAGGATTTGAATCCGTCTCCTCATGTTTACTTCATCCGTTTAAATTAAAGAGGCTGTTATTATAGCGATAGAAGAGGGAGAGAATTTTCCAGCATATATGCCACAATTCGTAATTTATCCCTCTTGTTATTGTGATATGAGTATTTCAAAACACGAAGATCCTCGTGATCCATTCGCCCTTCGCTCTCGCGGCCCCAAGCACGGCCCCTTAGCCCCTCGGCATCATGGCCCCTCAGGCCCTCTGTACTCATCGGGCCCTTGCAGTATTTGACGGCGTATTGTTCTTGACGTGTTAGCGAGCGAATACTTTAAGGACGGTGACAGCTGTCAGAAGTATACCTTTTTTTAATTTCGCTGAAAGATCTATTATTAGACAGACTTAAAATATCGAGAGTCCATCACGTTCTTTCAACGTTTAGAGACGGAACCCGTCCTAATATTGACTAATTTAATTTGCAAAATATTTCCGGCGGGTACTGAGTTATGAAATTCCCTCGTGCCAATCCTGCCGAAACTGGGAAATCCAATTACTGAATAAAACACTCACGCCTAAACAAAGATCACGTAAAACGTCTGCCGGAGAATGCTAATCGTCGCCCGCGGCCGGCTCAGCGCGTGACACGCCAGCTTTGGCAGGGGAAGTGTTATTTCTTCCGTGGACGGAAGTACTTGCGCTTACTTGATTGACAGTATTTATTCATCCCCTTACCCTTAAGAAGGGTGTTTGGTTTTACCCTAACATTATCAACACACGTGAATTGAAATGTATTTTAATTTTAATTGCAAAACAGAGCTGATTATCATCTCAGTGTTCTTATAAACACAGAGTTGTTTAAAGGCTCACTAAGCGAGATTTTTTGTGTGGATTTAGTATGAAATCTAAACTTTCCATAGACAGTGAGTGATTTTTTTACCGATTTCTATTTCTAATTAAATACACTTTATACTTTTGTGTGTTCGTTCAACATTTAAATGGCAGGACTCGGAACGTAACATATTATATAAAGCAATTAAATTCGAGAGTCTTTAAAATCTAACTAATATAATAAATGGGAATTAATTAATTAAGAAACGGCTTAACTCACGTTTTGATCGTCCGGTGGCGGCACCGACTAGTAAATATATGGTAAATATATAAAAATAAATGGGAATGTTTACATGGATGGATGTTTATTTGAAGGTATCTTCGGAACGGCTCGATGGATGTAGATGTAGAACATAGTCTGGATTGAACATAAAATTTGAATTTAGGCTATTATAAAGTTTTTTTTTTAAATTACGCGCGGACGGAGTCACGGGCGACACCTAGTATTGACATATATTCAGAATTTAACATCACTTCAATCAATAAAATATAATCTTGCTGATAAAGTATTTTTAAATCCCAGTAGCGTCATTGTCCTACTATCTTATAACCTTACTGTATGACCGATACAATAGTCCTTGCACGCTGAAACGCTGCAGTATTAATGCAGATTTTATTACGTACTTTTAATTATTTAGAATTGATGTCGATGACCTTAATTTACTTATAATAAACGTATATTACCTAGAAGTGTACTTATATCACGGATTTTCATTTTGTTCTATACTAAATGTCGATCATTACATATATTTGAGTCATAGCGTCGTTTGACTTGCCTAACTTTATAAAGGACGCATTGCATTTCAGAATTAAAAAAAAAAATACTTTTTGGGGAATTTAATCATTATTAATTGTATATGTTTACGTATTAGTACATACATATTACATATGAATTTGTAATTTCATTCATAATGCATACAACAAAGATCTTTCATAGTATATATCGACGCTGGAAAGCATAAACGCTGTAACCCTTATAGCAACCCTTACAGGGTTACAGCGTTTATGCTTTCCAGCGTCGATATAGGTAACAAGTTGCCAACGTAGTCGTCCAACTATGACGGATTCTTTCAAGGGAATAGTGGAAAGGCTAACACTAAACCTAAAGATAAACCTAATAGACTGTTGTTTTACTTACTTACTTGGGACTTCATTTTACTGTACCCTGACAAACTCTTTAATATTGCCGGTAATTATAATCCTTGTCTTTCGAGTAGCTTAGACGTTTCGCAATTTGCCGAGCAGAAAAGTCAATTAGTTCATCGGCTTTCAATTGCATTGCTATGGTTTTTCTTACAAAATGCTCAATGAGTAAATACTCTGATGCAATTAGACGTTCACTGCACGAACGAGCGTCTCTCTCCCTAACCGTACTAGGGGAACTACTTGTTACAATATACCACACTAAAATACTTTACCATTGAACATTTTCAAAATCACAGTGGAAACGTACTTTAATAACATACAACATACACACATATTTTTAATGAATGGAGAAACTAAGAATCTTTAAAGAAAAGTTGAGAATCGAGATGCAGACTTAGAACTAGGGTTAGATTAAAATTTGTTCGACTAGATTTTTATAATTATGTCTAGAAAGTCGTAGAACTTTATCGCAACACTTTCTTTCTTGACAACGTGACTCAAATGATACGATACAAATTTCCACATTTCAAGATAAGTTATTTTAAAATGATTTACCTTGTTTTATAGACATTGTTAAATCAACTGGTCCGTATAAAATCAAAGTAACATTAACTAGAGGATTCTAGACTCTTATATTTTAGATGAATAAATTCAGTTAGGCGTAAGTAAATATATCTCGTTTTTATCTAACACTTAAATAAGTAAACAGAAGAACGAAAAGTTCCTTGCATTTTTTCATTACAAAATTTCATAAATAAGATATTGGTAGCTAGTTTACACGAATAAATAATTTACATATTTACCTATATATATAAAGGAATTTCGCCAGTATTATTTTACTAACTTTAGGGCAATGATCAGTTTGTCTATGTCTTAGGGTTTTGATTAGAAAAAAGGTAGTTAAATAACGTAGAAAGAGGTTAAAAGTACAAAGAAGTGATGATAAATAGAACCAAAGAGAAATAGAAGAAGACCAAGAATAACAATGCAACAGATAAAGCAGAAAGTGGACGTTGAGTCCGTATCAGGAGGTCAAGGAATAAAAGAGAAATGACTGAAAATTGCTACATTGACATAGTCTTTTTTCCAACAATGATCTAGTAATATATCTTAGCCAAACGTAGGATAAATGCTCTGGTGTAATGTCTGGTATGAAATAATGTAATTAATGGCGAAGTAGCACTCAGGTAAACAAAAACAACTAAGGTGACACACTGATAAAAAATATGTTAATCAGGGTTCATTGTCCCCTTATCAGCGACCTCTGTATCACTGATAGCTCTTATCAAAATCTAAGCTTCGGTGCACGACAGTATCACACTGCTTAAACTCTTTCAAAAGAGGATTTAAGACTTGTAAGAGAATAATTTAGTGTGTTTGATAAGTCTAGGAAAATCTTAACACGTTTATTTTAGGACACTAGTATCATTTGAAACAAATCTATTAAAATAATATTCATTGTATTATTACGCTTAGAGAAAAATGAGTCCTGTACTTTTAACTCCTTTTTTATGTTATAAGGTAAAAATCGAGCAAGCGGCCACCTGAATTCGCCGAAATAGACAACCGCTGCTCTGCACATTTGCAATTGTAGATGCGTTACCTACTTTTAATCAACGCACAGAAAGAGGATATTTTCCCTTCCTGTGCGTGCCCTCTTCCGTTAAATCCACTTCCCCATCTCATCATTTCATAACAAGAAAAGGGTGAGAAGGATCGTGGACCAAAATTAGGCCTCCGACATGCACACTCACCAGACGGAACACGTAATTACTTCCACTTCTCTTCTGTCTTCTGTGTGGTTCTATTAGGGATACATTTGTACATGAAAATTCTTAAAACATCTTTTATTATCATGTTTTTGAATCGTTGTCATCACTTTAACAGAAATGCTTCACGCAATTTATTTTCAAGATTTAAATTCATCACAAAATATAACGATATGTCATTTTTATCTTAATAATGAAATCGACATTATTAATGTGTCCAGTACAGTACAGCAAAATAAAATTACTGATTAATTTGGATTTAACGAATATAACACACCTGTTTGGGTCATTCAAGAGGTAGTCTTTAATTGTCTTTAACTTTAGCTAAGGTTCGTTGGGTCGATTCGCAAATCTAGCTAGTTCTTTAACTTTAAAACAAATTGATGATAGTTTTATATTTTTGTCTTCTTCATTTAATATTACTCTGTGTACTAATATATTATGTAATACAACTGATGTTGTGTGGAATTCAATATGTATTTATTTAATTATAACAATAGTAGAAATAAAAAGATAAAAATCAGCATTACAATGTAACGTTTGGTACGTTCGTAGGTAAAGTTACGGACACAAACGAATGACCAAAAACAAATACAATCGTCGGCCGTGAAAATAAAACAATTAACCCAGATACATGTGGATCGGGTGCGCCATGAAATTATAAATGATGTAGGAAGTAGTGTTGTGCGGGGCTCGCGTGCGCAGCGCAAATGCACGTCTCTGTACTTGAATATTATAATTGCACTAACAACTAGTTTCACAATGAATAAAAAGAATAACAACATGTTTAGCAAACAGCAGAACACTAATAAACTAAACTAACCGTTGGTTTCTGAGACCGAAATCTCTTTATAAAACATATCGTCACTCACGACATTAACATTAACAAAACAGAGATAATAATATTTTTAACGGGAATTTCGGACTTTGCCTTTAATGCTTTGTAAGTTACTCGCAAAATTAACATATCAAGTCTATTTTAAATACTTATTTCAAAGTACCTGCTTGACTCATATTCCTTTGCGATGTTTAAGCTTTCAAACTTTGTCGTTTCGAAAGGATTACATCAGTAACAGTGAGGCGAGATCAAATGTCCTTCATTGTTACTTCTTGCAATAAAAGGACCTTTAAATAACTCAACAACTAAGCGACATAAAATCTTAACGAGTTAACACGGGTGGAACGTCTAGAACGAATTAAAAAAATAGTTGAAATTTTCACACTAGTTTATTGCAACAGAATAAGCCAATAGTCTACAACAATAATTGTTATTTATATTATACTAGCGACCCGCCCCGGCTTCGCACGGGTGCAATGCAAAATATACCTACTACAGAATGTCCTTATACACAACGTTCACAGCGTTCACATTAGAAAACTCTAAATTTATCAGTGTTTCTCTACTATATTATGCATTTTTATACATACAAACCTTCCTTAAGAATCACTCTATCTATTAAAAAAAACCGCGTCAAAATCCGTTGCTTAGTTTTAAAGATCTAAGCATACATACGGACATACAGCGAAAGCGACTTTGTTTTATACTATGTATTGATTAATCCACATATCAAATGTTCAAATACTGAAACGCATTCAATATTACATAGCATTTAAAATATAATAACTGTGCGCAAAAAACATATAAAAGTTCCCGTTTGCAGCGCATGCGATATATAACCTTGTAATTTATCTAAAAGTGAGTCAACGGTCGTGGTCTTCTGGTTTCTTCCACGCGCCCTTCGCGTCGCAAAACTCAACAGCGTTAGATCCACACACATACATACATACAATATACATACAAACTTAATACACGATCACACGAATTATAACAGAGGTTATCTAGGTCGATGATTCGGTCAAGATTTTCGATTAAGGTTTTATATTTTTTTTATTTCAAGGTCTCATGCAATTCCGCAAAACGAATTAGGGCCGCTATTTGATTTATTGACGTTAATTTATTTATTTTTTGCTTCGCTCTAATTAATCAGCATGAATTAAACGATTCTTGTAGTTCATGTCTGCCTGATATAATTATAGTGCAGTTTTTAGAAACATATTTTAATTAATTGTTTGTATTGCAGGTATCATTAATAACGATAAGTTTGTATTCATATTTTTATTTGGGATGTGGCAACAATTTTAAAAATAAATATAGGGCATAAGAGCATGCTTTTCTAAAATTAGCCCGAAAGATATTTTGTCATAAATTCGAATTAATAGCTGATGCAAGTAGTTGCTACGTTTTATTATATTTGCTACGTTTATTATAAAATAAATGTTCAAAAATAAAATGACAAAATATTTTATCATTGTAATGAATTCAAGGATGGAAATGGATTAGATTCTTTAATTTTCCATTTACAATTATAACAGTAAGACGCAATAACACGGCACGAGTAGAAACTCACGCAAATGACTAAGAAAAACAGGACTTGCAAAATAGAACGTCATTATTGATGTCACGTTGCCCTCCTGTTGATGTCAATAACCTATTTCCTGACAAACCAAGGTCGTGCCGTCACACGACGATAAACGATAAAACGTGTTTATCTAATTTCATTTTATTATCGCATTTCATAATCTTAGATGTTCACCAAGAATCTCTTATGAACAATTTTAATGCCGATTCATAATTAATTTCTCTTTACCATATCATTTTTAAATTTTCCCGTTTTCAACGATGCATTGGCATCGAAAACAATGAGTTGTTTTTTTGCGTGTGAATATCACTTAAGTATCAGCATGATAGGTATTTTTATGTAGCGTCACTGATACAGTTACTATTATCATTTCTCTCATCATTTACAATTCTCCATACAATTTAAATTGGAATGCAATGTTCATTGCGCTTGGCAACACATAATGAACATAACGCCTCTAAGTTACCCATGACCGAGTATCTTTAAAAACAAAAGAATATGTGCATTACCTGTCTAACTTTATCCATACTCTATTTATTCAAGTCATTAATTATTTTTTTTCCTACAAAAATAATACCGTAGTTTTCCAATTGTTGCATGTTAATTGCAATTGTTTGTATCCATTCTTTTGTTGTGAAAACTTTATCAATATTTTCAACGCAAGATAATTCCTTACCTTATAATGTAATGAATATAAATTAGTAAGTTTATAAGGCAAGGAATGAAGCAAGAAGGCGGATGGAGATGTCAACACGTGTTAACTCCGTCAACGAATTCTCTAAGATACGTAAACATTCTCATTGCTTTGAAACATGTTTTGGTTATAAAATAGTACGGGCTTTGCCTCGATATTGGAACATCATGTCGTTTAATAATAAATGTTTCTTCCCTACTTTAACAGGATGAGAATAATTTCTTGGCACCGAAGTAGACTTAAATAAAATTACTGATTATTTTTGAATATTCACCAAATTATTTCTGCTTACTTCGAAGTCAGTTAAATATAATAAAGACTGGCAACGCATCTGCGGTTCCTCTGGTGTTGTAGATGTCCAAGGGCTTTGATGATTTTGATGATATTCATATCAAAAATATATTCTACTGAGCATATATTGTCGTCTATATCGTCTATTGGAAATCTTTTATCACTGCTGACTCAAGGGTTGCAATTTTTTTTATTTCTATCAACACAGATCTACACTAGTATTTAAAATACTCTGAATCAAGTTAAACAGCTAAATATGTATGACGATCTACTTCCCCGTGTTATCAAGCGACAGTCGACAGATTGTCTGGCTCGGTGCAGCGTCGAGTGCGCGATAGCGGCAGCTTAGGACCCGATAACACGTGTAAGGACACTCACTTTTATGAGCAACGTGACGACGTTGTGTTAGCAGGTAAATTTTATACAAAAACAGAGGCAAGCTATTAAGTGATAGATTTTTTTATAAAGCATCAAATTGCTCTTACAAACTAATTATAGATCTGACTTGTAATTCTAATCTTAAGCTATTGTTTTTGATTCTATGATTGATGTATGTATGATTTTTTTGACATTTTTATATCTTACAAATTAGACGTTTCGAACACCTCGTTTGTTTCGAGTCTTTTCACTATAAAGCACCTTTAAATAGCGCTTAGATGACTTGACTATGTTAACTAATAGGTAGAAATATGATAATACAGTTGATCTTTCGTTATAATAACATATGCAAGTAAAACGATATTCTGTAAACATTTTGCCCGTATGAGAGATCAATGCATGCGGAGAGCGTTGCACCGCCATTAATAATACACGGACTTTTATTTGTCCATTCGATACTCGGATGTAATGACGTGTAAGTCGCGCCAGAGGCCGATTTTAAATAAATATCCAGGGATTTATACGTCGATTCCATGTCACCAGTTTGACGAGGGAATGTAAAGTGTATGATATTACACGTGGCAATTGGCCAGATTTCGAGAAATTTACCATCGTTATTATCAATCACTTTTACTTGTCCTCTAGCATTTTATTGGCTTATTGTGTTTTTTTTTATTAAAACTTTGGCAATTCATCATTGCTCGGTCTGCCAAAAGCAAAGTAATTGCAGTAAAATATTTACGAGCTTGTTACGGATTTGACATAGAGCCGTGGTCCTTGGTTCGAACCTGACTATGTTGGAAATAGCAAATATTTGTTAACCTTGGCTAGATGTCACATTAAAGATTTTCTATACGAAAAGAACATTATCTATTTTATCCTTCTTTCTTTATCTATATATAGTTAGGAAATGGGTAAGAGAGAGCGTTGCATTGTCCTTTCAATTACTATAACACAATTCGTGAATTCGTGAGTCCAATCGAATCGAGCACAAATCTACGTTACATCGTCCGGAACTTAATATGTTCCTTATAAAACCTCCCCTAACAGGAGCGGGGGCAAATTAATTTAGCCTCAGCTATTTGACATTCATTTCGGACCGGCGGCACCCTTGTACGAGTACGCCTTAATATGTGCCAATTGAATTAATCAACAGACGTATCTGATAGTTGGTATCTTGTGTCGCAAACGTAAAGGGTGCATAGTAAAACCAATTAGTGGGGGAATGTGATTTGCCGATAAACAAGAAGTTGTATTTCAGGATCCAATGGACGATGTATCGTAATAGATATAGGCTTTACTCACTGAACATTGAATGGATATGAAATGTTTTGTTATAACTTTTTTTTTATAGGAGAAGGGGGCAAACTAGCAACGGACCGAAAGTTATTTGATCCGACGCCCACGGACATCCGCCTTTAACTGCTCGCATGTTTTAATTTTAACAGCCTTAAGAAGGTACAGGGGCCTTAATCTCTTTGAAGAACTGTGTTTTCTGGTATCGCACTCGAGAGTGAGGGTGATTCTTCGGGTGAAGTGATTGAACACTACCATTCAATACCATCACGCAGACTACATAAGTGTACTTTTAAGAACTAACCAAAACTTTTAGGGTTGTTTTCCAACTTATATTTCGGTTAACAATAAGTATCTTAGGAGGTTTGTTTGTTAATCAATGATTTCCTCGGAACAGTGTATTCTAAGGTCTGTAAGTCAAGCCTAAGGACGTTACTTCGGCTGCTGAATAACAAGTCCCCGATTAGCATGCAGTCCGCACCGACACTGTCGTGGGACGCGGTCAGAATCGAGACCAGAGACCAGAGACAGGCGACCGGAGACCGCAGACGGGCCGGTCTCGCTGTAAAGTGATCAGCTTCCAATTTATACTTTGACATGTGATTTTTATTATTGATGCCATCTCACCTAATATACACTATTTACTAAAGTTAAGGCTTGCATTGAATTTAATATTTTTGTATGAAAAGCCAAATTTAAAAAAAATCTTATTTGACCTAATTTCTAAGTTTGTGCGCTTTTCTTATTTAAACTCTATTTTTATTTTAATTGATTTTTTTTTTGTATAAAAACGTTATTATTTTTAGGCAGTGAAATTCCCTGTCATCGAGCTTACCTCCTGTATTGTGGATATGACATGAGTCTCGCGTATTCTTTGATAGGTAACGAAGGGTCCGGAGGGGTCAACGGACCCTAAATGGCTTTTATAAAACTTTCCAAATTGACATTTGCTTAATTGCTGTTGACTGGATGACTTCAGCCCACGTCAAAGATATGAGTGTAATAAAGTGTTTATTTTTTTATAATTCATCTCTCGAATGTAGCTTAGTTTTTAGTTGCTCATGATAAGATTTTTTTCAGCTTTTTAACACCTTAGCTGCGGCAAGTAAAATCTTAAACGTTCGTCTGGTGCGGCGGCGGGCCAAAGTGTGCCCCCAATGATTTTTCCGCCAGTGCGTGGCAGGCCTTTCTCGACCCACCAGCATAAGGTTAGATTAAATCGCTATAACTTTGCGAAAACATAATATAGGTGTGTACTTTTTGGACTGTTAGAATAACCTTGAACCCACCTTCTTTAGAGTTGATTCGCCCCGGGATCTGCCAAACAGGAAATGAGAAATGAACCAGGGAAAGTGGCGGGTCGATATCGACCAGCACCGCACTAGAAAGTATTTTTAGTAGTGATGGTAAAGACAAAAATAAGGAGATATCGAAAATAAAATAGAATCGTAGAAAAGAAATGAAAAATAGTTTATTTAATTATTTATTTATGCTTGTCTTTAAAACATTTCGCACAAAGATTTTGTGTGCACATCCTATTTTTTTTTTCTTGAAGGAAAATATCTATTTTTTTCTTGAAGGAAAATATCTATTTTTTTTCTTGAAGGAAAATATTTCCTCACTGCTGTCACTATCACTTTTGTCTGCCTCGCAAATTAGTTTATTTTCCAAAATTTGTATTTTTCTTTTGTTTCCTGCCATCGTGCGTCGTTAATTTTACGAAAAGAAAAAACGCGACGCCGACGTTCAGTGAGATGGCTCAACACTAACTAGCAAAGCGGGGCGCTCCGTGCGGTATCGGGTCGCCAACCGCCTGTTGGGACGGCGGGCCGCGATTGACCCCTGCCGCACCGAGTTGATATTTTTCACCATCAGTGCGTGGTAGGCCGATAAAGGCCTGCCGTGATTTTTTATGAGATAATCGTACCGCACCAGTGAGAGGGACATAGTTTTCTTCGTCCGCACCAGCTGAAATTCCGCGGCAGGTCGATCTGGGCCTGATCCGCAGTGAACGTGTTAAGGATTAATAAAAGAAAAAGTAGCCTTTCCTTTACACCTTTTTATGGAATTAATTTTTTCAAATATTTTCACATTTATGTTATAAAAGATGTCAAAAATACATTGTTTTTAAATAATAATTTGTAATTTAAAATGCTTATATATTTAAAGATCTTTTTTTTATACTTACCTAACATTAGAACATCATTAATATGCTATATCAGTAATTCATCCTGACCTTAACTTATCTGACAGATCTATTTACCTACTGGATGTAACGAAGGTTCGACATCAGAACATAAGTGTATATACGAGTACATAAGTAACACATAAGGTGTGCGACCACAAACCTGTACTTAATTAGATAAACATCTTCATTATTTATTTAGACTCATGAAGATTTGCCAGAAAACCAGTATACGTGAAGATAATGTAATTTATATTAAACTAGCTTTTACACGCGACTTCGTCCGCGCGGAGTAAAAAAAATGCACACAAGATAAAAAAGTTCCTATGTCCGTCTCCTAGTTTTAAGCTACCTCCCCATCAATTTTCAGCTAAATCAGTTGGACCGATATTGAGTTATAAATAGTGTAACTAACACGACTTTCTTTTGCATATATAAGACTAACTTTTACCCGCGACTCCGTCCGCGCGGAATAAAAAATAGAAAACGGGGTAAAAATTATTCTATGTCCGTTTCCTGGTTCTAAGCTACCTGTTCACCAATTTTCAGTCAAATAGATTCAGCCGTTCTTGAGTTATAAATAGTGTAACTAACACGACTTTCTTTTATATATATATAAGATAGATATTACTGCATTATCGAAGTGTAACGCGTTGTTAGTAATAATGTTTGAATTGTAAAGCATATTTTCTACGTATTCAAATGTTTTTTGGGTCTTTTACATTCCAAAAGCGAGTGGCAATACCTATGACGACCTTCTAAAGATCGTTTAATTAAGCAAATTCACAAATAAGATTTTGAGTGCCCCCAGCGAACCCGCCTCGACTATTATTCAAATTTATTGCTTTAATTTTATATGCCCTTCCTTATATTAGGCGTTTCATTACTCCGTTTTGATGATAGCATCATATTTTGCCACTCATAATTTCTACTGTCCTCGAATTTTATGTTTGCACTCAAATTTTATACGTTCTAAGGCTTTAGATAATTAGGGGTTGTAAATTTTTTATACTTAAACGATGGGTGATCTTGGAATAAATTATTTTGGAAGTGTACGGATTCATTAGTTCTTCTAGTAGCTTATATTTCTGCTGATGATGAAGTTTCGTTGAGCGTTTATTTTATAATACTTACTTACTTTTAATTAATAGAATTGCTCTAGTGTTTGTCTGCTGTTTGAAACAAGGTTATTTTTTCATCTAACATTAAGGATTACTTAATGAAATATTAAGTGAAGTAGGAACGCTATTTATATTGTATTTTTATATCTACAAATATACTTTTGTGTGTCGTATGTACTTACGAACTCAAATCTAATATAACTATTTTTTAAATGAGTCAATTTGCATAATATAAAGGTTATTTTTAATGAGTAAAATATTGTATAGGATATGGAAAGGATAATAAAAAATCAGGTTATTTTTTATAAACTGGATGATTTATTTTTACCATATATAATATTAATATATATTCATTATTGAAACAAATTACGATACAAAATTTACACGTTCATCTTAAATCCATAACTACAGTATCGTTATTCCATACTTAACAGTTTAAAACACTACGTACATTATATGCAGTTACTTAAAAGGTTAATTTATAATTTATACAACGGACGTGGGGACGCCATCGCGTCGACTGCGGCGCGGCTAACGACGCCACGACAAACTTATACTTACAAAATAAACTATTGCAGGACAATAGATTATAATAAAATAAACCCAGTAAAGGGTAACATTTTTTTTTTCATTCGTTCAAAAGAACCGTGCGTTGTATTCATTTCGCTTAAAACAAATCTGTTCTTCTAATATGTACAATGTTTTTAGAACGGATCGCTTGGGGCGCTAGGGTCGGGCGCCTCCGCCCACGCTATTTGGTAAGCCGAAAATCAGAACAACTGTTTAGAGCTACTTAAAAGAGATCCATCGGTAACGGTATTTAAGAGCTTCATTAGTTTTTGGTATAAATTGAAAAAAAAAAACACTAATTAAAAATCAGGTATCATTGATGCAAGGCCACTACTAATTGTAAACGCGTACGAAGTGAGACAGCTCTATTCAAAATAGACGGAGAGAAGAGAGTACGACAAACTGAATTTGTCTAAATTCGACCCAAAAAATGTTACAAAAGACTAGAATTGCTCGGAACACACGGTCGTTGTGTGAAACAAAACACATATGATGTGGCCTTATGAAGTTTATCACCAAGTTATTTACAAAAAAGGAAACCAACGAGTGCATTTTGTTGACAGAAATGACTTCAGTCCAAATCCTTGTATACTCGTTAAAGCCTTGTTTTATTAGCTTCGAATGTAGGAATTCGTTTGCATTGTGCCACTACTCGTATAACCTTAAAATTACTTGATAATTTTAATGGACCATTATTATTTTTTTTTGTTCCTAGAAAACTTGATCAAATAAAGCATATTTACAAATTAAAATAAACGAATAACTTGTAAATTTCAAACTTTAAAAAACTGCAAAAATATAATCGTGAATTAAATTGTAAATTGATTCAACAAAATGTATTGGAATTTTTGTAAAATAATAATAATAGATATTAAGACGCAGAATATTTTCCTTTTTTTTACATTAACTGAATTGACAAAAATATTTAAAGAAAAATGTAAAAGAATTTAAAATTACTTTCAAAGAATTTATTATTGTAATGTTTAAACTTTCGTCGCTAATATTATTATTATTATTAAATATTATTGTTACGCCTATGTTAGTTCCTTGATTCTGATTGTGCGAAGTTTTCCTTTGTTTTATAATTATTATTAACTTTATCATTATACCAATAAATATCAACGAGACAGCTACTTCAACAAAGACTTTATTATACCACATCTCTAAAATATCATCTACAAGTTGTTTCCAACGTACAATAAAATGCTTAATTATTGTTTAATCTTATAGACACCAATTAGACACAGTTAATTACAATTAATTAAACACAATTTATATGTGCCATAGCCGTAAAACAATATTTGATGTGTAAAGGAAAATAATTATAGAGCCTACGATAAACAGCTTAACGATTAAATTAACAAATACATACATATTATACAGGTATAATTACGTTCAAAAATCTTTTTTTTTTTTCAAATAACATAACAAGAATATTTTTAACTTTTCAGTTCTGTGAATCAATCACTAACAGTTTTTTTTTTCTCAATTGAATCGTATTTATAAAACTTATACTACGCATATATATGTTTTATACATTTTAATTGATAATGTTTTAATCCGAGAATGTTGAACTACTTGTAGGAGAAGCGATTTAGAAAGCTTTTGTCAAATGCTGTTTATGTGATCTTAATCGTGAGTTTGCACTACCCAAAACATATATCAGAAACAATTATCAGAACAATAAACATAGTTATCAAGATGTTAATATCCTGTTGGATTAGAACGTATATTTTTGACAAGCGTCATCGTAGCGTCGTCGACAAAATTAGTATTTAAAATCGGTTGTAAAGTACACCAAAAACGTCATATTAACTTTCAAAATAATTGACGATGAAGATACGAAGGAGCTTGTCGCAAATATTCATGTTAGGCCCACGGGTATTTAAAAGTGGAAACTCACGGCAACATTAAATTTCAATTATATTTTAAATTGCACACTGTATTTTTAAATAAGGTAAAATATATCCGTCGAGACTCAAAATGTTGAGACCACAAGTTTGTCTAACAATTGATTTGTTTTATTTAAAAAAAAAACCTAAAACGAATCAATTGTCAAATATTTGAGTTAGAGCTGATTACACTGATAGATAACATTTTTCTTTATATCATATTATATCTACTAAATACATACATTATACCCTACAATAACTACCACGTCTTCTATGATATTTACTTTCTTTGAGACGTTTATATTACCCTCTAATTTTTTGTCACAGTATCGCTTTATTTTGACTTTCATTTATATTAACAGTTTTCAATACTTATTTACATTAAAAACAATACGACAATTTCAATGAAAACTTTACAAGAAGGCTACGAAGGAACAAAGCCTGTGATTGAAGCACAAAAGATTTAACTTCGCGGGACATCGGTTTATACCGAGAAAGGCATTCAATAACATTTTTTTAATTATTTTTCAAATGGGACTTTATACAATCTAATATTTAACACAAAATATCAAAACCCTGATAATTCCAAACATTATTGAAGAACCACAACAAGAAGCGCTAAATTCCGACATTAAATTCGATGTTGTGCTAAATGTATTCGGGGTTTGTCATATTTTCTTCTTTCCACCGATAAAAATTGAACACACAATTTACCACATCTGTGTTCAAATACCACGGCTCTAATTATTTATCAATTTACAAAAACAATTAACGGTTTCATCTTAAAGCATTCGAACTGTATCATATTAATATACAATAGAAATATACAAACTACAAAATTTGAGCGTTCGTGTTACTATTTAAATATATTGCTTTTACTCGATGAATCGACTCAGTGAAAGCTGAACTTACAATACTTAGATAAAGGACTGCGAACGGAAGAGGACAAACTCTAAACATGTATATAAAGCGAAAGTTGTCGCTAACAGAAAAGCGAAACGTGAATAGGTCGAAGTTTGAAAACAAGGGGGAGTAGAAGTCGAAGCAAAGAAATGGCGGCCGTCAATACCAGAATAAAGAGATCTCTTCACGGAATCAACGGAGGTAATTTGGTTACGAGAACACAAGTTATGATACCATCTGTCGATGCAAAGGAAACGTGAGTTCGAGGCCGGCAGGAGGTAGATGTAGTGGGTTGTGCGTGCGCGACTTCTTGTCCTAAGCGATGGTAATAAGAAGTAGAATTGCGTGCGGCTTGCGACATGTGAGCTGCGGCGTTGAGGGCTCCAGCTGGAGCAATTACCTCCGCGTACAAAAGTTCCGTCATTAGTCGTCAGCGGTCGTATGACAAAGCGCAGCGCACATGTCGAGCCGCGAACAGAAATCAATATGAAATGCAAGTCTGGCTTCCGAAGAGACCTTAAATATAACATTACAGAGTTCAACAGCATCTATTATAACCACTACTCGCTTATAAAGATATCTTGAGCATCGCTAAAATATACACATCATGAAGAGTTCCGAGTTATTTATTAGGCACAATATTTTTTTTTAATTTAATTATAATACATGTATATGAAGTAGGTATATCGCTCTACGACACAAGACAATATTTACTTACGGTTGCATACATTTATGTAAAGATAACGCGCATTTTGCGTATTACTTTAAAAATAATTGGATTTCCATAGACACTTACTAAGAATTACATGAAGTTTTTACATAATATATTTATAAGAATATAATAATATAAGTAAAGCATTTTTCTTCTTTATCGATTAGAGCACAACGGATCCCATACATGTACTATCATTTAGGGACACAGAATATTTACAAATATTGGGACTTTGTTATCTGAGACAGTATATTAAGAAGGTTTCTTAGCATATCTTAAAGTGACCGAGGTAACATTACCCCTCTAACTGACAAAGTTACATGGAATTGACAGATTTCGCGAATTTCTTATACAATTTAGCGGTGCCGCGCTGTGGAGGCCGGGCCAGCAAACGCCACAACATTAAGTACAACATTCGCCGACAGACGGACTCGTGAGCATGCAACTAACTACTTTTATTCATAAAAAGTTTTATTAAAGTACAGACTAATTCGTCGAACGGACGCCCGACTTCCACAGCAAAGCAAATTATCAAAAATAGTTACATTATTGTTTTCCTTCTTTAAAATTATGCCCAGTTCTAAAAATTAAAAAAGTTAGAGAAGCTAGCGCAGCTAAAACTAATCTATGCGATATCAGTCTCCACTAGAACCTTACAATTTAGAAATCCATAAAGTAAATCACAGAGTTTGAAACAGCAAAACATTTGAGTGAAATAGAACTAGTGTTTTGTTCATAACTTTACTTTTACCACCGTCCCGCGATACATCAGCTCCCCTCTTTGATATGTATCATCCCACAGACGTTCTCGTCGAAGTAAGCTTGAAAAAATTAGAGGAATTTAACAGTGTCCCTTCGCATACTGATGGGCCGTCACTGTACGTGGATACGACGCCAGAAGATCATACCTTATCACCGATCGAAGATAACCTTACCTTAAACGAACTAACGTACAAATAGCAAGACATATCAAATCGAAACACCTGCGAAGGCTACACCGAGAGGGGCCCCGCGGGCACCGCGCCGGGAACGACAAGCAGCAGCACTGCGGGCGCGGGCCGGGAAACCACGCTCGGCGTCCCTACGCTCACTCCAATGTGCCTACTCGAAATATCCACACTCCCAAATTCTTTCAATGACATACCGATTAGCTTCCGAAAAGGAAATTATAAATGTACTATCTACTATGTGTGCATCAAAGTATAAAGTGAACTTACGTACAGTTAATAGAACGCAAGGCAAACTTGACTATAACCTAGTCTTATTTTTCTATTTGTCGAATGATACATATTTCATCTATTATTTCAGAACATAAAATCTTCCTTAAAGTAAATATAAAATGATAAGACGACTGCAGAGTTGCAAACGAAGTGTTTAGAAGCCAAGTCGAGTAATGTACACGTAGAGAAAAGGGCGCGGGGCGCGGGTCGAGACTCGACTGGGCCGGGCGGCCGGCGACGGACAGATGAGACGGATAGTTTACTGAGATGCGTCCGAGACGTGCCCTTCGGAAATCGAACCGATCGTGTTCGTGTCGAACGTAATTCAACGAAAGCAACACCGTAAAAAGAATTAACTCACAGCCTATGTATAAAAGAAAACTCTTCGCTTCTCGTCCTCGGCACACTCGTGTCGCGGCGCTCTACAAACACTAATTGAGAAAACAAGGGAACCGAGGAAGAATGCGGTCGCCGGCGACCGGTCGACGAAACTATAAAATTTCACCCTCGAACCTTATTAAATAACTTTGTACATTAAATCCAAAAGTCGACACGTGATTTTGGATGTAGGCACTCTCTAGGCGGGCGGCGAGCGGGTGACGAGCGGGCGGCGAGCGTGCGCGGAGCGGCCCGTGCTGCCCCGTGCGGCCCCGTGCAGCGGCTCGGCAATGAGATCAGGGGAGTGGCGGCCGCGCCCGGCAGCGCGCCCGGCACCGCGCCGGCATTACGTCAGGTACGAGGAGAACGTGTGGTCCACCCAATCGCCCGCCACGCCGATCTCACTCAACATGTCCGACACGTCGGGCGTGCACGAGAACTCGAAGTGCGAGCCCGACGACGAGGACGCTGTCTCGAACGATTCCATGTCGGTCGTGAGCGCGTCCAGGTCCACCTCGCAGTCCGCCGGCAGCGGCAGCAGGTCCGTGATCGAGTACAGGTCCGTCAGGTCGGCTTGCTCGCGCCGAGTGCTGTCGTCGTAGAAGCACGCGGACTCAGGCGAGTCGGGCGCGCATGCGGGCGAGGCGGGTAGCGGCGGTGGCGCTGGCGTCTCGACTGGCAGACCGGGAAGGCCGGGCGGACCGGGCAGACCGGGCACGCTAAGCACGGCTGGCGCTGCGGGCGCAGGCCTCGGACGCCGCCGGCCGCTTCCCCGGTTGTTGTTGGAGTCGGCGCGCTGCTTGCGCTTCTGCTTGGTGACGGCGCCGGTGCGTTGCGCAGGCTTTCCGGTCTTCTTGCGAGGTCGGTACTTGTAGTCGGGGTACTCGCGCATATGCAGCTGTCGCAGACGCTCCGCCTCGTCGATGAAAGGCTGCCGCGCTTCGTCGTTAAGCGTCTTCCACAGGCGGCCCAGGTTCTTCGAGATCTCGGCGTTGTGCATGTCAGGTGTCTGCTCGCATATTTTTCTGCGCTCGATTTGCGACCACACCATGAACGCATTCATCGGCCTCTTTATGTGATTAGGGTTGTTCTTCTTCGTCTGCAACAAAAGAAATATCGTTCGTTAGTTAAAGTCACGATTCCAAACGGAAAACGGCTCTACGGATCGTCAATTTAGGTTAAACTATAAATCGGAACGATATTCCAGTCCGAAAATCAGCGTTATCTGTTTAATTGTGGCGAGCGTAATTATTATTTCAGGCATGTCCGATCCGCCGAGCGCGCCGGAGAGCCGCTCGTGGCGAATTAGTATGCATGACGTTGCACCATTAAGTCTGCGTCCTTACTATTAATGATATTGTTATCATAGGAATTATTATTATTATTATTACAAACAAGTCGAAATCATAATATATTCTAATAGATCGACAGCGGAAAACTTTACGTCGCTCTCGGCGTCGGAATAAGTAATGGAGCTAGTGATGGTCGGCTTAGTGCGCGATAGCGGAGAGATGGGCGACCTGATTTTAATTATATTTTTAGGGATGTGGTAAGGCACCACGACGCAACGAGTCGCACTTGCCCCGCATTCGCGCCGCACTCGCGCCGCAGTCGAGTACGGCGACGCGGCTAGCCGCTTCCGTATCGGATGTACGATGTAAACATTGACGAACGAGGATAGTAAAGGACGGAGGAAGTTATTATCAAATCGTGTAGGAAGTGCTAAGGACGCGCGCATCGAAACGTTCATTTTATGTTACTTCTAACGTCGAACGGACAGCGCCCGTATTCGTATTTGTCTAGCGTACTTCGAGGCATCTCTAAGGAAAAAGTTTATCTCCCTATCTTGAAATCCTCCGAGGACGTATAAAAGTAACACCGCACCATGAGAACATAAGCGAATATCTCTTTTATTATTCAAATCTTACTTTCGCTAAACTACGTCCCGCTGGTAACGGAGAGAGGGAAAAAAACACCAACTCGTCTTTTTTTGTTCATCTTATTTATATTCAGTACAAAAAAAGGGTTTGTCAGTCGGCGACTAAATCAAGTTCGGAGCTCGCTCCGGCCTGCGCTCAAGGTGAACCGAATAGAGGTAGACCGTTTTTTGCTTCACCACTAAAAGGTAGCCCGGCTGACGCGAAAATTATTATTACTAATTGTGTGATACGAACATATTGGTCATGCGGAATACTTTGCTTCACAATATTATCATCAACCTACATTTCTGTTTCAAGGACAATATGAGGCTAATGGTTGTTAATACACGTGCCATTTTTATTAATTTCATTCACATTAATTATAATGTTAAAATATACTCAGTTTTAATATTTACAAACTTAAATAGTTTATTTATACCATTAGTAACGTTTGTCTTAGTACAATTTTGCTTAAAACGTTAGAGTGAGCGAAACAAAACTTGTTTAATTAGTATAAATCTGACAAAACGATCATGAAACTGCTTAATGTTTGTTTCACAAATACGTCTCAGACAGACGCGTTGATCTCTTTGCGAACAGACGACGTATTAAAACAGCTAAGGAGAACAAAGTGAGAGTAAACTTGTAGAAACAAATGTGTAGGATGAAATAGTTACGAGGGAAAGGAATAAAAATTTGGAGTTTAAAACATCCAAAAAAAAATTTATACGAACTTTCTGTAATACATAGAGTAGAAACATAGAGTGTTCGCGTTTTAAAAAGTAATCAAAGAAACCTAGTCCGTATTATACAAATGTAATCCACAAAACTTCAAATTGTACAACTATATTGATAATTGTTTGTGATGTTTTTACCATTTTCATAATATTAAGATTGATTATAAAATCATTTGTACTGCGCGGAAAACACTTCAATATGTTTGATGGCATCGCTTTAAAGTGTGTACTCACAACACAACTCTTAACACTTTAATCCTTCTATAAATAAGATAATGAAATCCTTGCTGATTACCAGTAACGGTCATATTAGATAACAACTATATAGAAAATTCTATGCAGTATCCAAAAATTTGCAATTTCTACTATACTAGATAAATTACAAAGCTTGTTTTGTTTTAAAACATAGCGAGCACAAGATTAACTTAATTTAATTTAATTCAAATTTCGAATTCTTTTTCGATCCCTTGTTCTAATCCCAAGACTAATAACGTGTATTAATAAATCAAACTTGTTGTAAATAAAAAGGTCCGTCGTTTAAGGGGCGACGTGGACATACGAGTGCACGATCTCAGTTATCCGTCATGTTCAGGAAGCGAAGTGGTCGCCCTTGCAGCGGCGCGGCTACGTGGCCCTCATACAGACTAGATACAACCAAATAGAAGGTTGCTAAGCCATACCTAGCCCCAGGATCACGGCCTCTCTACTTTTTTTACCTCTTATCGTATCTCGTGTCTTTCGCTTTTTATGTCAGGAAGACTTGTATGATCGATGTATGTAGACTATATTTGCTCTGCATATGGACATTGGTTGGCTTGTTCCGTCATAAAACTGTTATATGATTTAGGTATACGTATTTGAAAGGTTGTTATTATAATTGACTAGTTCACTTCCTTTTAAAGTCGATATTATACTTGTCTGTTATGGAACTAAATTAAATTTACTCCATTTTTAGATTCTACCAGTACTATAAGAAGCAACTCGATATGACCCTTGGTGATTTAATTTAGTACAATTCAATAAGGAATGAAACAAGTAGGTAATCAATGATAAAATCACATACTTGGATACATAACAAGCAATTAATCTGTTCCATATATAAAAAAAACCAAGACGATAATATTCATAGAGTTGTTGTTTAAGGTAGGAAAAGTCCGCATAAATCATGAACACAGAAGTTCATTAAATCACAGCCGTGCATTGCCCATAATCGCTCGCCGATTGTTTTTAACAAAACGAAAATGCCAACATCGAACAAATTAATAAATGAATTTACGATTATCAAGCTCGAAAACACGCAGTTGAAGTTTCCGCGTATTTAAATAGCACGTTTATTCAATTCCGGAGTTTTCGCAAACCGAATGGAGGTCAGAGACGCGATAAGGCTCTTATAAGATGATTAATAACGACTTCCTTCGAGGGAACTGGTTTTAGCTCATGTAGACAACCGGTCTCGAAGTCGATTCCTTCGATAATATTTTTGACATCGCCTTCTTGAGGCCTATTTGTTAATATTATTATTTTGAAATTTTAGTAGTACTTATAGTACAATTAAAGCAGAATCGATTTAAATACTGATCGAGAAAGGGTTAAAAGTGGAATCAATTCCACAAGGAGAAGGCATAAACGCCGCAGTAGTCATACAAAATTTGATACTCTCCATCAAAGGCTTAAGCACTTTAGAGAGGGGGGATTTTAACACATTATGAGATCTACGTTAAAGGGCACGAGAAAATATTAATGAAGATGTTAGACAATCCCAAGTCCTTTAGACCAGAACAAAGGGCCCCAGGGACGGCGATTAGGCCGGGCCTCATTGTAATGACGCCCCGCCAGATGAGGCCTTTTGTGTTCCCTGATAATGACTTATAATAGTCGAAATGAAACTTTCTGAAGATACGCAAACTGCACGGACGACTAGATATTATTGTTACTGTTTCACTGAACTGAATTAAATAAACTTCTGATTTGAATTGATGACTTTATTTTGTTGATACGCGGATTACTTTTTTGTGTGTTAAATAAAAGCCAATGAAAATTACTAATAAATATAATACTCTAAATATAGAAATGTAAATTAAAATCCACAGAAAAAGTCTTATTGTGATATTTAATTTGTTTAAAATGTAAAAATAGAAAACGATAGATAGAGGAGTGGGAGGTGGGGGAGAGGGTTCGCGCTTCACCGATCCTTTTATTAACACGGAGCCTTATTACCGAAGCAATTGGTTCGTTCGTTTCAGAATAAAGAATCGACGACATCTTGCGCTTTATTAACTTGGAATCGTCGAGTTTGCTGGAATTATTACTGTGTTAAATATGAAAAGCATCCAGAGCCGGCGTGCTGCAGACTTTTATAAAGATATAAACTCACTGAATATTTAAACAGTCGCTTTTGTCTAGCGATGTTTATTCAAAACTTACAACGCTACGTAAATGAACTTGCAAACTTCGAATTGTCTTTGAATAAAATTTCCCGACACCGCAAAATACTTAATACTACTACATTTTATGTTGAAATGACCTCGCTGAAAAGAAGTCGTCTTTCATTTTATAAGTTGACAGTTACATTGCTGAAGTGAAACAAAAGAACGATTGTAGAGAGCAAACACAAAGAAACAGACCGCTCGCGTCGAGGAAAAAGCTAGTCTCTAAATAGAGAAGAAGATATCGAGAGGTCTTGGATTGTTTTAAATTTAAATGTCTGTCGCAGTCGGAGCTCGAGCCGCTAGTGTTGACGATATATGTTAAGTAGGGCGTCTAGAGAAAAGGCTGCGGGCTATCGCTGTATAAGGAAGAGAATATAAATTGCTTATAAGTCAAGGATTCTCGAACGACGCAGTAGGGACATATCAACTCGTAACGCGCAATTATTAACTCAAGGGACACTCACGAAGGTTTATTTTACATTTTATTATAAACTGAACGTTTTGAAATCTAGCTAATTACGTTTATAGTAGGCATTATGTTTATTTAATAGAGTAAGTCTTTACAGTAATGTGTAATAACTAATCTGTACACATTACATATGGTAAAGTATGTTAATATTAAATTACATAGTTAATGTAAATTACTCTGTACTTTAGAAGCTGAGATAATCTTAAATTATCAGAAAATTATCATCATCGACATAGATATAGTCAAAACAAATTGTGAGTGATAAATCGCACAGCGTTGTGAGTTTTGAGCAAGGCTTTTTGTCAATCCAAAAGTCAGAAATGACAGCGAATCAGAATGAATTTGAATACGCTGTAGCGAAGCAATTATTATTTGAGTTGAACGGCTCGCAGTCAATGCGGTGGGCGTCGCAGCCATCCATCAAGTTTCGTAACGCTCAGGGTTACGGAATGTACTTCAATAGATAATCATACCTACTATTGTTGACTTATGGTCCTAGATCTAATCATTGTCCGATTCCCTTGGGATCGAACACTACTTCAACGTTGGCCAATATTTACTGCTTCTAGTTGATAATTTAATTTGCATAGAAAACTAAACTCTTTTAACTTAACATTAGATTTGAAAATTATATACTATATTATTTGTTCATTTGAAATTTATATTTGAAACAAGGTCTTCACTTAAACAGTTAAATGATACAAGAAACTAGTAACTTTTTACTACAGAATCAATTATAAAATTCGTTGCATTGAACGTGCTTTATATAATTTCAAAGAAACATATTACTTTTTTGCTACAATAAAACTTTCGCAGTTCACCTTTGGAATCATAGAGCGTTACATGCGGGCCAAGGATTGTTATAATGTAATGTGTAACATCACGTACTGCCTTTTGCTTTGAGGCTTTTTATTCGTTTGAGGTAATAAATCAGTCGGCGGCTTTGCTCGCCTACATTGAAATTCACAAACGGTTTATTTTCAATAAAGGATGCCGATTGAATTTTCTGTTGTTATACGAAAACGAGGGTGCCTGATGGCGGCTTACAATTTTCTTCGAAGATTTTTGGTAACAAAAATGCTGTGACTTAACTTTCTATAGCTTTACTGAATTAAAACATAGTTTCTTTGATTTTTTTCTTTACTTTTTTACTGATCTTATATAAAGGGTTCTTTTTAATATGTTTATTACAAAGTACTTACTTGCTTAATATATTTAGACCCGTAGTATTATTAATTGATTGAGTACTTATATTTGATTGTTTAATATGAAAGGTTCAATGTTCATTATCTAAACCAAAAAAGGGAAGTATGGAGTGTAATGTTAAACCGCAGAAGCCAGCTTAAATGTTTATATAAAATAGTGTTAATATGCTACTGGTACGAAACAATTTTACATAAATAAATTTAAACTACAGCGGAATGTATGCTTTAAAGTGTTGTATTTTAAAGCGCAAAATCCTTTGAAATGATTGATACGTTGTAATGTTGCTGTTTGTACATTGAAACAATAATACTGGTGTGCTATATATGGTGACGCCAAATTGGTAAACAGAGCCATGCATATCGACATACATTTGTATACGATTGTGTATGGACTGAGGGTTTCCTCGTCTTTAATCATTATCATAAACTACTCGCGTGTTTGTTAATTTATAATTTATAATCTAATATATAAAATTCTCGTGTCACAGTTTTCGTCACCGTACTCCCTCGAAACGGCTCGACTGATTCTCATGAAATTTAGTGAGCATATTCAGTAGGTCTGAGAATCGGCCAACATCTATTTTTCATTTTAAATGCGCGCGGACGGAGTCGCGGGCGCAGCTAGTTTTTCTATAAATGATACTATATCCCTATGACACTCAGGGAAAGAATACGTGATTGGCACCTAACCTGTCAATATCGTTTCTAAACGGTTAGATCAAAATAAATAGATATTTATAACAAAAACACAATAAAACAAAACACAATTCCCATTAGCATTTGAATATTGAATAATATCCAATAAACGTTTGATCCATCGGATACGTAGTTATTAGCGCTGACATTAATATAGACAAAGTTTCGTGTTGCAAATGTCTGCGCCAATTCCGGCCGGGGCACGAGTGGCTAATGAAACTCCCCGACTTGTCATACTACTCACTGTTACCATAGCAACCGCATAGATCGCACATCTCGCCCCTTTGTTGTACAATAATGAGATGTTGATTTACATAATTTTGTTTAACTAAGCAGTCAAGTTTGAACAAAGTATCAAATCATCTTAATCACATTACAATATCAAGTCTACCAGACATTTTTCTTGACAACGAACTAACTGTTGCACTGAATAACATAAGAAGTGACATCAAATGACTATAAAATTTGATCTAATGTTGATTTGAAATTTAAATAAGTCAAGATTTCTGAAATAACAACAGTTGAAAATAAAACAGAACCCGAGTTAGAATAAAGAGAGGGATCATCTTAAGAACAAGTTGTGTGGCCTAAACATATGAAAATTGAACTGTCACGCGCAGCATGAATGAGAACGTCTCACAGTAGACGCGACTCTAGATGTGCAGTTGAAAGTTGCTTATGATAAACTTTGTGCATCCCTTCAAATTATAAGACATATAGTTAAGGAATACTCTCGTGTATTTTATTTTAATACAAGTCAGAAAGCCTGTCTTTGAACTGGTGACGTTATAAATATAGTACGCAATACGTATTGAGATTAGGGTACAATATACCTCACTTTATGTCTAACTCAATAACAACACGACATCCGATACTGGAAAACGGCCATTCTTATCTTTGTTGTTTCATATAATATTTAGTGTGGGTAGAATGCACACGTATCATATCATACCAAGTTGAAAGTCACATCGTCGTGTAGGTACGTGTACAGATAATCTTAGATCGGACCACGCGTGATGTAGGTCACAGCTAGTTTGAATTCACGGCGCGTGTCCATATGAATAGACGATTATGGAGGAAAGGGGTCAAATTGACGGATCTTTAGCGGAGGTCCCCGTGTGCCCGCGGCGCTCGTGACTGCCGGGACACGTGTCGAATTTCCAAGCACATGTAAATGTTTTGCTGGGTACGCTTTGTTCGCTATATTAATGTCAAAGGTTGGGGGAAATGAAATCCGGTAAAACTTTATAGGTTGGGGGAATTTGTTGACAGATATTCGTACTATATCTAACTTATGCAATGTTGATTTTAAGTAATTTCTTGTCTCACCACCTCTCAGAGAAGTCACGTCGGTTCCAAGGACACCTCTTAGTGTGGATTAGCTACACTAAGGGACGGTTTAGGTAAACTTTAAATTAAGACTCAGTGGGTCAGTAAGTCATAAATGTATGTTGCACAAATAACTTAAACGATTTAAAATATAACAATATTAATAATGTATGCAAGTCTGTTTATAATCACTTCCCGACAGCTGTTCACCAACATGTGTTAATTTGCCGATATCGTTTTTAAAGTAGGTCAATAATGTATTCGACAATCCACTAATTGTAACTTGAATAAGTAATTATTTAATAATGAGTTCACATACGTCTAATAAGTTATTGATTATTTATATAGATTACATTCGACTTTCAGAATATAATATAGTTTTAAATATACTAGATAAGGTATTATCAAACACATTTAGCAAAATTCTAGGCGTTTAAATTTTATTTTTCTTAAAAAATCACATTTGCAATGAAAAGTTGAAATGAAGCCAACTAACAAAACTTTGATGGAACTTTAAATAATACTGGCTGGATTTTATTTCAAGTAAAATACGAAAAAACAAAATAAGCACGTAAGAGCAATGGTGAAATTTTACTCCCGATATATATGTAATAAAACATGGTATTGTCTTTGTTTCTATAAATGTTTTTCTACAGTGTAAACTTACAATCAATAAGGTAAGATGTCTGAAAGCGTTAAAGTCGTGCACTGTGCCACAAAGGCATTTTGCTTTTTGTTAAGCTGCAAAACATGAGCAAATCGTGTTTTACGAACGCGCCTACGGGACCTTCATTTCACCTACTGCAGTGTTGAGTTACCGCCGGCACATTATTTGTGGCCTGACTCTAACAAAAAATATAAATCCGACTTTATTACTTCTCGCAATGATTACACAGTTTATGGATGGATAGCAAAAAAAAAACAGCTGCTAACGAGGTTTAAAAGTTTTATTCTGTTATAAATATTGCTATAATTAATAGTTTATTTGACTCTGGATAGGTTAATGAATAAATCCTACACTTTTGTGTTCATTCAATTAACTTCTTTATTAAAAACTTTCGGAGTGATAACTCCAAATTAAGAAATTATGTTGTGAAAATAGTGGTACTAACTATTTTTTGCTACACTTTTTTTGCTTACTGTACTTACAATAATATCATATATAGAGAACCCGGTTATACTAAAGTATGATATTTATAATTTTTGTCTACCATATTATATGGCTTGTAGCGTTAGTTTGACCTTGGTAACTTGTCTGTTGGTACTCGTACCCTCCGGCGACCATTGTTGCTCTAATTAATGTCAAAATATGTCGAGATAATTCAGCATTATGTTTCTGATACGTTAATCAGCAAATCATCATATACCACGGACATCGATGTAATTTACCGCAAAAAATACTAAATGTGACGTTGCAAAAATAACTGATTCGGCATTATTAAAACCACTTTATTTTCTCATTAACTTAATTTTTATTTCAGCCAGTGTTTGTTTTTTTTTCATTCTTAATTTTCGTATTTTGGTTATCTTATCATTATGTTACTTTTCATCTTAAAAATGGAGTAACTTTTCGCTCTTATATTTATTTAAATAAAAAAAAACCTTTTATCAAATTCTTGTATTAGTTCCCTCACTTCAAATCGATTCGGGTTAATGACACGAGACGCTTCTCTTTCCTAACTAATGATTGTTATTTCTACAGTGAAAGCAATTCCAGTGTTGGGCAATTTTATTAATACGTAGTTGCCATTAAGAAATTCGACTTGATTTATATTATAAAGGGACCGCCCGGGGCTGGGATTATTTACGTAGTACCGACATCGACTTGCTAGCTTCGTAATACGGTATTGCTTTATCCTTACTATTGAAAAATTATTGCACCTTTCTCTCTAATGATGCACAGAACAGAATTAGTATTTTTAAAATGTCCTTTAGTGGAATAAAATTGGCATAAAGAGAATGGTGAAAAATATATAAAATAGGCGGGTTGTAGATCAACAAAGAAAATATAAAAACAAAAAATAGAAAGGCATTTCCTGACGATGTTACATGACCGCAAAGCGTTCGTCACGTTGCTCTTGATATGTTGGCTGTCTTCATCTTTTGCTTTTTCTGAGGCGTTTTAAGTTTGAAATAGAGCCAAAAGTTACGAGGCTACGCCCGTGGAGCCACTGAGCTAGCTCCCAGTCATGTCTTTGCCAAAAAAGAAGAAAAAAAAAACATCGGCCTAGCGCGAAATCGTACTTGCCTTTGATTCGAGGCGAGGTCTCGCGCCAATTTCTTTAAAAGCTTCTAATTTGAATAGAACCAGCAAGATTTGAACTGTTTTCATTTGAAATGCAACGTTTTATAAAATGTTTCTCACGCGCATTTCGAGAATAAATTTATAATAGATCATGTCTAACAGTTGGAATATTTGTTTCAAGATCACGTTAACTTTTGAGATCATCGATATAAATGATTTATTGTGAAATATTATTTAGTTATTACTAAAATATCTAGGAAATTGAAATATTGCTAATCTACGTATAGATTTTTCATCTAACGATTAAGTTAGTTAAGATTAGTTTACTATATTTTTGTCTTTCTGATTACTTTGAAGTCTAAATCATAACTAAGTGAGCATTTTAAATATCATATCAAGTGGATAATGTGATAAAACATAAGTCTAAAATGATGTGGCAACAATTCACATATCATTGAGGTTCACAAAGCGATGTTCATTTGAGTAGTCAGAGCGGGGCGCGCAGTATTGACATATTTATAGTGTACCTGATAAGGCCGGGGGCAGATAGAGCCGAATGGGGGTAGAATTAATTCAATAGGCAGTTACAGACAGCTTCAGTTGACGGGATATGAGACCCCGCAGGGTGAACTAAGCCCCCGGTTTATGCTCACTACTGTATACGAAGGTAATCAACCATCAGCATATAGTTCAACTTGACACTTTGATGTTCAAAATACGATTAAAACACACTAGTTTCTTGTTTATTTATAACTAGCTTTTACCCACGACTCCGTCTGCGCGCAATAAAAAAATAGAAAACGGGGTAAAAATTACCCTATGTCCGTTTCCTGGTTCTAAGCTACCTGCCCACCAATTTTCAGTCAAATCGATTCAGCCGTTCTTGAGTTATAAATAGTGTAACTAACACGACTTTCTTTTATATATATAGATAGATTTGAGAGAAATAGAAGAATAGAGTGAGAGAAATTGGAAGTCTTTAGTAAAATATATTTCAGTTTTATTAGTTAATAATTTTATATATAGGATTTTGTGATAGAAAAGAACGAACAATCTCAGATTTTAAATATATTTTTGTTGTTAACAAACGTGTTCAAAGCTAGAAATAAAATTATAAATAAACATACACAACTACAGTTGATACTTAAATACTGATGTGTTATTTTTATGTATTTAGTCTTCATAAAATGTCTTGATTTTACTTGCATTTCGCATAAATCGAGAATGTAAATAGTTAGTTCCCACAGCGGCGCAGCTCCTCGTTTATAATTAAATAGTCGGTACATTACGCAGATAATCCAGTTCTCAAGGCACTGGGTCAAGTTAGAAACGTACAGGAACAGAACTCGAGACGCGACAATTATCGATTATTAACCACTTAACTGGAGGTGAAACTTAATATTAACCAGATCTTAGACGCCTTTCGCCGGCCAACAGCCGCTGTATCGTTAGGTAAAATTGTGCTCTGCGCAACTTGCGATATCCAAAGTGAACCGATTTGATATTAAAGTTGAAAGCATTCAGAAAATGTTACCTGTTTATGATAATAACTGGAACAGTGTAAATAAGGAATTTAATTCGAAGTTAAATGTATACTTAAATGCTTAAAACATGCTTACTCCCAGTAACTTAAAGTTGAAAAAACATCTGAGAAGTGTCCAAGGATATTATAGTATATTCGAGTGCTAATTTAAGATTCTAGTAGTGTCAAATCCGGGCACCTGCAGAAAGCAGCTGATAATCAACAGGTGATTTTTATGGAAATTAACTTTACATTTTATATGATCTACTATCGAGAATCGTTTGAAAACATTTGAGAACGTTCAAAAAACAAGAAGTTGACAATTTGCAATTATTTAATAACAGTCCGAATTTTTCTAAGTACAAAATGTAAACAAATATAGAAATAAATGGAATAATAATGAATAATTCCAAGTGTATCGGATGCAAAGTATCATTACTGTGAAATTTATGATTTTGGAAGATAAATTGAATGCTGGAGCTGCGGCTTCCTGCATCGTAATGTGTGCGAGAGCGGCCCGCGGCGGCGGCGGCGGCGGCGGCGGCTTGAAGGTTGACATAGATCAAACAACCAGAATACCGAATTTTTTTCCTTTTTGGAATTGATTTTTATTTGGTATAAATTTAATTAAACTTCACTTTCAAAACAGCTTATAATTAACTCAGAATAGTCTTATAAGAAATATATTCCTAAATTCACATTTAGATCCTTCGAGTCGGATTTTAAACTTTGACTTAGAATTCATCTAATAGAAGTACCTCATACATAACAATGCTATGTAAGTATTAATATATTTGGTAAAGGGCACATCATTTCTAAAATTGTTTTATCTAGGACTTCAATATTGGCTTCTAAGAGTCAATGGACAATTAGGTATAAAACGATATTCCGTGCTAAACGTTCAGTTCACAGATCACGTAGCATTTGGATGTGTGCGGGGTACAGATAGGTGGTTTTTTATGCCCCACCACACAATGTTTATTGAATCTTGTACCGCGTTGCATAGATCAATCTTACGACTTGACTTGCACAAATGATAACGTTAAACAATAAGCAAAAACATAGAACATACTTTTATGTATATTTATTAGGACAATAACAAGTTTTGTATCAAGAAATAAAACTCTTTAGATGTCTTTAGTTCTTTAACTCTATGACTTAAATGTAGACAAAATTCAATCGCATCAACTTTTATTATGTATCCTGAATATTACGAAATGTACGCTTCTTTACAATCGAATGCTTTGACATCTAGAAGATATCCGAATGGGATCGGACCAAAGGTTGTATCGATGTAACTTTGAGCTTCAATTTATGACTATGTAAGAGTATACAGTCTGTCTGGGGACTCATTTTTATGAGTCCGACCACCTCTAAAAGTCATTTAGTGCGCTTCGTAGATTTTACTTTGTGTATTTATTAAAAAAAAAACAATTTCAAACAAAATGCACTCAAAAGTAACGTAAAAAAACAATTTCAAACAAAATTCACTCAAAAACAAACATAAAAAAAACAATTTCAAACAAAATGCATTCAAAAGTACCATAAAAACAATCTCAAACAAAATACACTAAAAAGAAACAAAATAATGTCATGAAAACTTCTTTCTTTCTTTCTTCTCTCTTTCAAAAACCCTCTAAACTCTAAAGAAAGTTCTCTTCTTTCTTGTAACATGTCTATATTGTATAATTATTGTTATTTCGCAGTCGGTGTCGGCCGAAGTAAATAGGTGACATTTTATATTTGAGATGTATTAGACATACTTACGTTTATGTCCCTACTTAGGCCGAAACCGACTCCAAAATAACAATAATTATACAATATAGACATGTTACAAGAAAGAAGAGAACTTTCTTTAGAGTTTAGAGGGTTTTTGAAAGAGAGAAGAAAGAAAGAAAGAAGTTTTCATGACATTATTTTGTTTCTTTTTAGTGTATTTTGTTTGAGATTGTTTTTATGGTACTTTTGAATGCATTTTGTTTGAAATTGTTTTTTTTATGTTTGTTTTTGAGTGAATTTTGTTTGAAATTGTTTTTTTACGTTACTTTTGAGTGCATTTTGTTTGAAATTGTTTTTTTACGTTACTTTTGAGTGCATTTTGTTTGAAATTGTTTTTTTTTTAAGTAACTTTTGAGCGCATTTTGTTTGAGATAGTTTTTTTTGTTTTGAAGTCGGCTATTTTTTTTTCTTAAAATGTTTGTTTTATTTCTCAATTTTTAGTGAATTTGAAGTTTAATTACAAATTTCCTTAATACGTATAAGGACATAAATAAGACAAATAAAGAAAAGGACTTTCCTATTTAATATGTGTGTACTTCAATTCAAAAACTAATTTAGAATACACCAGATAACCACTTATCCTTTAAACAATGAAATAATTATCAAAATCGGTATACAAATTGAAAATTAACGAACTAATACATCGTAGCGTGCCTTTAATTTTGTCCAGCCGCGCGCCGCACTAGCATTTTTCGAATGCGCGTAGTTTTTAATAATTTAATATCTTCCAAACTATTGATCAGAATTACATAGTTTAAAGGCTAATGTAATCTGCATTTAATACTCTAGCCATCAAACATATTTATTTGGATAAGGATTCATATCGAATATAATATAATAGCGCCGTAAGCTTACGACGCTGTTTTTCGTGTGCAATTTAATCGAAGTTTGTTCATAATAACATGGTTTTTGTGAGACATCCATAGATGATAGATATATGCCACCTGAGACTTTTATTTAGCAAATTTAAGGATCTATAATTACTCGATACATCATTTTAATGTAGGTCATATAGTTTGACCTTCGTAAGCCCAGAAAGCAAATTTGTGCTATTCATTGTAACGCGATGTAGCATTTTTCGTTTCCGCGTAATTTTATTCTTACGATATCTCCTAAACTATTAGACAGAATGATATAGTTTCAATTGCAAATATAATCTACATTAAATTCTCTTGATAATGAACATATTTATTTACATAAGGGTTAATACTGAACTTGAATAATAGCGTCGGAAATAGGGCATGAATTTAATTAATGTTTCTAAAGAAAAAAATGGTTATTGTGAGAAAACTATAAAAGATAGATATATGCTATCGCGGACTTTTATTTAGCACATCTAAAGAGCTACAATTCGCCATACATCATTTTTATGTAGGTCCTATAGTTTAGCCTACGTAAGCGCTGAAAGCAAAAATGTCCCTAATTTCCGCAACAAATTTTGAAGCTATATTCAAAATCTACTAGTCTTCTAGTATTTAAAAAAAAAAACAAAAAAATGGGACCCACCTGCAAGCACTTCCTTTCGATTAAAATAATTTTTATCAAAATCGGACCACCAGGGGCCGAGTTTCGCGGTAACACACATAAAAAAAAAAAAAAAAAAAAAAAATACAGTCGAATTGATAACCTCCTTCTTTTTGAAGTCGGCTAAAAATAGTTGTAAAATTATTTCCAATCTCGCACACATACACGCTCTCTGCCGGAGGGCTATCAATCAGTAATAAAAGTCAAATAATAAAACTTCAACAAAATTAAATTATTTTATATGCTTCCGTTTTGAAAACGTTTGTGAGGTTTATGACTTTAACATCAAATAACTGAATAAATATCAGCAAGAGTTTAACGCACCGAATGTTCTCGAATATAACATGGAAATTAATTATATTAATAATTTTATCCATTGAAATGTACAGATATTCAAAAAACTTGATATTTGATCCTCAATCCATCGATTGCTATAAAAAGAAGACTAGATTTACAATCAAATTCCAATTTTTTAAGTGTTCACATATCTCTTCATGTCAAATGTAAGTGCTCAAGTTAGTACATCTGTAGTTAGTACAGTCAGAGAAACTTGTACTGTAGTGGTGGCTTTAAGATTAACTCTAGGCGTTAGGAAACAGCGCGACTATGCATAATGCAGCTAACAGGTTGAATTGCACACGTAAATCCGCAACTGCATCTAAATGTAAATGCAGAAAACACTATCCGAGACGTGACCGCGCCCGTTATTTCATCTTAAACAACTCTGTTTGCCCAAATGCGATCCCTCTCTTTGTGTTCGTGTTTGTCCATTTACTTGTTTATATTATATTTCCTATGTTTCCTAACAAATAGCTGAATTATTTAGTTCGTAATACTTTATTTGTTTCGCAAAACGTCTGTAAATTGTGCGAACACGCGCACTACAATTGCCTTTCATCATACACAAAACTGTTAACATTTTAACATTTTCTACCTCATAAAACATAGTGAGACTGTTGATCCCACCGTCTGGATGGTCTGTGTAAACACGCTCGCTTGCTCGCTTGTCTGCCACTACACAGAACATTTGCCCGATAAGACATTTTAACAGTATAACCATTATCATACTTTATATGTAGATGTGAAAAACTTCTACTCTGTAGCCTTAACTATTACAACAATATTAAAATAAATGATAAGATTCGTTTGCAAGTATAATTTGAACATTTAAAAAAAAGGCAATGTTACACTAAACGTAAATAAACAATTTTTTTTTAAACAAACGAACGGGCGAAGTAATATCTTAAGGAAGCAAATTCGAAAAGTTCCGCGAAATAATAGCAAGTTACCGTTGCGTTACAAGAAAGAAAATAAGGCGATCGCTCGACGATGACTATAAAACTCTGTGGAAAAAGATAGAGCAAAAAAAAGTTGGAAACAACACGACCGAAGGAAACTTCGCCGCCCGAACTGAAAGCTAACAACTTTACAAACGAAATGTATGGTCGAAAAAAGGCCAAGATGAAATGTTATTTTCCAAATCAAACAATTTTCAAAGAGCATTTTCTACTCGATTTTTAAACTTGATTGAACTGAAATGAAGCTGCCAAAAATTATAACTTAATAAAGCTATTTGTCTGAAATTAAAGATTTATGAATTATTTTGAACTAAATGAGCCTCACATAACTTAAAAGCAAAAAAACATAAAGTTTAATGTTCGTAAGAAACGGGATTCTTACCACGATTAGGCTGTTTGAGCTCCCGATATTTCGGCACAGTTGCATGCGCCATGTTCACGGGTTGACAGCTCAAACAGCCTAATCGTGGTAAGAATCCCGTTTCTTACGAACATTATATAAGTAAAAACCACGAAAGTTTGAAGTTAAACATAAAGTTACCTAAAATAAGTTGATAACAAACAATGCTTGAAAATATGTAGAACTACTCTCCCCAATGAAGTGCAGAACGTTCGAGATACGAATTAATTCTCGCAGAACCTTGCCTTCTTTACAGCTGTATCAATAAGTTAGTCCCTATCCGGCGTATGAAATATTAAATTTAAGCTAAAAATGTTGAGCTCATCTCACAGACAGAGAGGGGAAGTCTCGTAAATTCCCGCCGCGTCGATGTCGCGAGCGGCGAAGTTTGCGCGCTGTCTGACACTTTTTTATTTTATTACAAAGTCAAAGAATTTCTTCAAGACCACAAGCAAGCAACGCCGCCGTCGCTTGACGCCGTTCTCTTAATATGAAACTTTCCAAAAGGTGCTCCTCCTGTAAACTCTAACTTACGACTTATTACATTTTCTAACTGAAGAGTATTCATTTAAAATATATTCCTAGAATAGAGAGATCTATGAACTATATGTTATATATCAATCAATGATAATGTTATAAAGTTATCACAATATCTTGAAGTACAGTATTAAAAAGACATTTAACCGGACTTAAATTATCTGAAACATATGTAAATGAATGTATTTAAACGGTGTACATTTAAAACCTAAATTACTCGTATTACGATTTCACACTGTTAATTATGAAATCAAGGCTATTACTGTACGATAAAGAGGCGTGTTAAAGAAGAAAAAAACGTGAAGTTATTTACATAAGAGTACACGGCACAGAGATTGAATCTCCTAATAACAGCCGCAGCCTACAGCGAGGTAAAAAACATGATGGTATCGACAAGCAAAAGAATATATTTAACACTCCAGAGAACTTAAGCGTACGTAAAAACTTTTGACTGCAACCTTGAACTTATTGCGTATGGAAGAAGGCAATTTTTTAATTGTTTTCGACTAACTGAATTTTTTTTATATATCTTGTGATTTTATATTAGTTTAACTAGTACTTAATCATAGTAACTCAAAACTTAATAAATATTAACAAAATAATTTTAAGGTATTTTATAGTAACAAATTTAGAAGAAGATCGAAATAAGTAAGTTATTTTAGTTGTTCCACATATGACAAGAACAATAAACTCGTGATGCATAAAATTTTAAATTAAGTCCAAAAAGGTATTGCTTTGAACAATTTCTCTCCTCACCGCAATAAGTAATACCGTTGATACAGTGGCCTTAATCATGTTAGGAACAAAGGCGTTAATCTACATAAATCACAGACGTAGGCGCCGAAAGCTGTTGCCACTCGATTTATTACGGCGAGAGAAAACGTCATTATCGCTGTATTATTAATGTTTATTACACGAACGCACCGGCGGTGTTAGGACGTCCGGAGAGAAGACACAATGTCTCTATCTCATAGCTTGAACTGATCTCTGATACATCTTAAGAAGTTATAATCGCACTTAAGCCAACACTAATTCAACTCTTAATTAAGTTAGCTGTAACTTTCACGAATGCCCCAATTCGGTGCTCGGCTGACGCGAGCAAAGTTATCAGGGGGTTTCAATGAAAATTTATTAGTCCAGCAACTATTTGTCAAAATCCTAAAGGGGTCCGGACGCCGGAATTTTAGCAAATATCTACTCAAACGGTTTTGTTTAAAGGGTCTCAGAGAACCTCGACCTTAAAATATTTTGGTAAGTATTCTTGTAACGTGTTTGAATTTTAATTTGTATTTACATTTTTTGTTTTTTTATAGCATATTTAAAAAAAAAACCGTTGTGCTACGAAAAATCGTTATTGAAAAGGAGCGATTCGTTTGTTGGCGCTAAGAAACGATAAATTCGTAGCAAAGATGTCTAAAGAGATTTTCTGAGCAATAACACTAATGTTGATGCATTTCCCCTTTCGAACATATTCCATAATAATGTTTGGGTTGTAACAGCGTGTAGGAGTTAGCCGACGCAACAAACTGTTGCCTGCATTTTATTGTTGCGGCAGGGGACGGGAGAGGTGCGACGGGCGGCGGGCGGCGGGCGGGTCGCGGTCGGCCGGCGGTGGTCGACATGCCGAAGTATCGACAGGGAAACTTTAAAAACTCGGATGCATTTAATGCGGTGCCGCCGCTCGCTCGACTTAAATAATGTACACACAGAAGTCGTTACAAAGTCGCGGCAACCCGCCCCGAGCCGGGCCGACTCGCTTTACTTCCAGCCATTGTATTTCTTCCTCTTTTTAAACTGAACTCTTTGCATGTCGGTTACCGTCGAGGCGAATGGTTTTTAAAGCGGACCGTTCGGAACGCTTTCGAATGGAAGCTTATTGCCTTTAGACATTCGTGATTCTTTTAGAAAGACGACCGCCGATTTGCCTTTCAACTTCCGTCTCGACTTCAAAATGTCCTACACTTATCTATTTGTGGGTTGATGTAAGGCTCATCGTCGACTTATAAGTGATGAGAGTAAACAAAAATCAGTACAATTTGTATAACCGAAGTACACAGTATTCAAAACAGAGGGCGGCCTAATGATATTCATGAATGTTAAATCGAAACACCGCCGTTTTGAAATGTATAGCTGAGCTTGTAAGTTACAAAACAAGTGTCGCGCCGCTCGGTCGGGATGAAACGTTGTGCTACATCGCCAAGATAGCGATTATATACAACAAAATCTTTATATTACATTATATTGCACAAGTTTTAATAAAAACTTAAAACGTTTAACTTTCTAATTAATTTATTCAATTTCATTTATCTTATTCAAACTATTAGTACCTAAATTATAAAAAAAAACAAAGTAAATCATAGAATAAAAAAATAATGGCGTCTGAATATAAGCTCCGGTTTAGACGCTTAAACAAAATCAGCTTTTATAATCTCAAGAAAGAAGTAAACGGATAAACGCTTCAGACAAACATAAAAGATCAAGTGGCCTGATCCGCGTCGGAAAAGAGAACAAATTAAAAACACGAAATTGGTACATTGTTGTTATTACTTCAACGTTATTATAATCCGTAGCTAATACTTAAATACGTTCAAAATAGATCTTTCATACAAAATTGGCTCAGTCATTCAAAATAAAACTGCGAAAGCGAAACGATTTGAGGATTAAAATGTTCTGAAAGAGATCTAACAGCGATTTATATGCGCGTGCGATTTACCCGTCCGTTCCATCAGGGGACAGGGTACGTGATAAATATTCTGGGCCTTCAAAAGAATGGCACTATAATCCCCTGGTATATTTCACAATTTCCACCGGCCGGCACCGCTAGAATAGTGTATACGCGTCGTTATCTCCGCGTCTGCGAAGGTTCCTCCCGACCTTTTTAAAGTAACGCATTAATAACGAGTCTAGACCATCTATGTTATGTCTCTGTCTAGTTTTATGTTCACATCATTTATGCAAAATACACATTCAACCGAAGTATTCTCGGTGAATTTTCATTTTAACAACTGATGTATCGGGCATACAGGAGTTCACTAGAAATATAGCTTTTTCATAATAGTATTGATGTTGTAGTTTAACGTCTTGTTCATAGCTTTTTTTAAGACGATGATTTTGTATTCGTATACAACTTTCCAATAGCGAAATTTCTATCTCAAATAAGCAGACGAGAGAATTAAAAAGTCTAAAAAACATAATGCTTCCAGAGAGTCCATTTAGCAATTATGCCAGTAATAATAATGCATGATTAATGCAAAGACTGAATGCATATTGCCTTTCCATTTGCCGGCGGGGGGAGGGCGGTAGTCGGGGGGCGGCAGTCGTTGCATTAAAACAGCCTGCAAACGGAATTTTATAACAGCGACTTATTGAAAATAAACGTATAGAGTTTGGTGTCGGAGCGGACGTTCTAACAAAACCTACCACTGGATACAATTTTCCATTTGCAAATGCTTCACTTGGGCCGCTATAATTTAATATTACAGTAGAGGGGTTGAGGGGCGCGGGCGTGGCGTGAGAGGGGCTTTGCTCGGATTGCGAGAGTGAATAATTTGACTATGGAGATTTAGTCAGCGTGCCGGCGGACGCCTCGGGCGCAATTTGTTTCTAACTAACAACTAATAGGACATTTCTATTACATTGTTTATAAATAATTGCGCGATATTAACGAGATATAAGCAGACATTCAGTACCATTCATCATACGAAACTATTGTAAAAATACACTAACTGTACTTTAGGACACTGCTAGGTTACTTTTAAATGCAAAAAACAAATATTACCGAGAACATAAGATCTAATGTAACAAACTAACAACTAAACATTGGTACTGAAATGGATTAAAGTATAAAAAAGAGGCTGCCTTTTCGTTATGTATAAGGTTTGTTCATAAAAGATTTGTACAAGCTACCGCAGTAAAGCAATCATTCAATACTTTATATATTTATTCATATAGTTGCAATAATGATTATCAGAGTAAGCGAGTGCAATCTAACTGGCATTAGTTTCAATAAACTGTGCGGTTTCGGATCGGATGTGAGTCTGAACATTGTGTAATATCTGCGTAAATTAATAAGTTATATTTATTAAACCTCCGGCTCCATAGACTTTATGATTATGTATCTTAGATAGACAGAACATTGAGTTAATTAATATTTTATTTAACGTTGTTTATTTAAGAACTAAATTAACACCAGTAGCTGATCTGATACGTTTTCTATCGGAAATATAGATCAAAGTTATAATAGAGGTCCACATGATTGGATACTAGAATACTTCTCGATATAATTAAGATGTCGAATGAACTTCCCGAGTGCGTGGTAAGGGCTAGTGGTATGACATAAACCTAAAGATTGTCTTAATGTAATTGTCATTTAAACATAATTTTTATACGAGCTATAAAAATTAAATAAGAAAGTTATAATTAGTGAAAATCAATTTGCTTATAATAGAGTATTGTTAAACAATATATTAATATTAAAATAATAGACTAGTAATAGTTGGTCCGTCGTGTTTCGGCGATTGAAGACTCGCATAAGGCAAAAGGCTTCCATTACGAGTGAGACAATGTTGACATTTGAATAATTCAGCGATTATTATTTAGGTTAAGCGGAATAATAAATGAACGGTCATTAGTTTCACTTCATAAATAAGCGAATGCTCATTCAGTGAGTTCCCTGACATCGGTCACGTCGGCCACGTCGGCCACGTCGGCCACGGCAGCCACGTCGGCTAAGGCGAAATATGAGTTACGTCGTTACACTATTCGTGTGCGTACATCGTCTATAAACAGTTATGACAGTCACTCGCACACACACAGGTCATTCACCCGACAACCTTGTTGTTATCGCGCCCGCGATAATATTCAAACTTTATTTTTAAATCTTAATATGCGTTAAGAAAGATCGATGATCAGCAATCGATGTCGCGGCGAATCGATTCCCGATGTCAACCTTCTGATCGATTAACAATACGCCGGCCCTAACTGGGCGCGCATTTTTTGTTTGTTGTTGACATTTCACGGTAGTTCGTTTCGACTTTGTTTCAACCTGTCACCGAAAACATCACGTCTTCTAAGTGACATTCGAGTTTTCGTTAATTACGAAATTATTCGTGACGATGTCTTCGGTTGTCGTGTTCTTTTTTTTGTGATGATTACGTTTCTTTTTTAACTTCGGTCGCCGGTCGTCGGCTTCGGACAGGAAAGCAATCTTGTTAAAATTTAATAAAGCATAGTGTCCGCTGCATCAACATGAGTTGCGCCAACATTTATAGTGGAAGCAAGCCGACAGGCGCCGCGCCGCCTCTCTTACTAACGTTACTTTGAAAAATGAAAACAGCCCCGCGGCGACGTCGTCAAAAAGGCTTCCGCCCAATCATTTTAGCTGGTTTTAGAAATATTACTGCTTCAAACATAGAAATAGTCGCTGTTTAGTTACGGAAAAAATCGTTTCGTGCACGCACCTCAGTCAATTTATAATCAATAATGTTCTAGTATAAATAAAAGATATGTAAAATAAAATAACGTAAATCCATACCCTATCTAATTAAAATAAAAGCTCGCTATATCATTCAGTTAACATCTATTAGGAATTCAATACATCGAGCTCTAATTTGCCCGAGGCTTCGGATTTCAAACAAACCACACGAACCGAGTACTGCGAAAATTAATTTACCGCAACCGAACACGGCTGCGTTGATAAATAAAATGCAAAAAAAAACAACACATAGCTACTGGCAGTTTCGTATTGCAGTCATAACAGGGTAATAAAAAGCCTGCGCCAGATGCGAAGCCTCCGATTTCAGAGGAATAATATAAAAGGAGCATAAAAAAAAGTTCACTCGCAGTTACCTGCGCACGTAAGGTTCGGGGGTTGTGCGGTTGTAGATATTTGACTGAATTTACAACGAAGCCCGCGCCCTATTGGGGGATGATATTGCAAGCCTTCATCTTTATTCGCAGTGATGGAAATGATTCAACGAAACTTATTTTTATAACATCTTGTCAATTTGAGTATAGTTTTATTCAGGTGTTCTGCTGTACATGGAAAATATACTGTTTCTATTTACTTCGATCTTCAAAGTTTTATTAAAAAGTGTTCTTATAAAATAAAATTCCGCGTGACACGTTTTGAGCGGTATCTCTTTAAAGTAGAGATGAGTTCTCTAAGGCAAAGACAATCGATCCTCAACGCTCCGGTACTCGAGTAAATTTTCTTTCACGGGTTATTTAAGTGTAACAAGAGCAAAGGTAACCTAAAAACAATAAACAAGTAGATACCTAAAATAGAATTAAAAATAAATATCAATTAATAGATTAATTAAAAATTTGTAAAATATATAAATAAGTAAGAGTACTAACTTATAATTAATTATTTCATAGATTAAATTTATTAACATATGTTAGCATTAACTTATTATAACTATTCTTAAATATAAACGAAACCCTTTAAGAAAAAATCACGACCATAAAACTTTTTGTGTTTATGTTTCTCTCTTTATTTATTTCTCTTGCGATGTCAATAATTTTAAGTGCCCTTTTAAGATATTGGCAGAGGAGGGGATCACTCTAAGCTGTCCCCTCCCTTGAGTTAAATCGAACGTGCAGCACAAACATTAGTCGATTCCACGTTCTCCTCGATTATTTACACTTCATTAATGTTAGCTTTTTTTTAAAGCGTTTGTAAATGGATCCCGCGTGACGTCACAGAACGATTTATTTGTACATTACTTGAAATGGTGTTTTAAAAATAATAAAAATACTCGATGTGTTTTAAACTAATAATAAAACACAAAAAAATATCGAAACGCTATATAAGTACCTATAAACATAGTATTTATTCTATTTTTAAGTTCGTATTTCGTCGTAGTCGTTAAAAAAACTTTTTATTTTTGGATATTTCTTGTTTACAATTAATTTTATTTTAAACACTAATATTAATATTACTACTGCCAACGAATAATAGTGACAAATTAATTGTAACACGCGGAATAAAGGATCAAAAAAACAAATCTAAATTCTTTCCGTGTTAAAGAGCCGGAATTTGTATATATCTTTAAATGATAATGAATCTTAAACTGTTGGACATAAAGAGGGTAGTATTGAAACAAATGGGCGTGTAATCATCTCTAGGGGTGAGAGAGACATTTATCGGACGACTGCGTGTAATGACAACGCACGACATAGCGGCGTCTTTACAACGAACACCAAAATTGAGGACTCGACTAACGATAATTCTGAACTTTCATATTATTCAGGGCATCCAATAACATAGAAGTACTAGTAATTTTACTTAACAAAAGCTCTTACGTAACATGTTGAACAATTTCAGAGAATTGTCTCCCTTTTGTGTGATACTCTACGAAACTTGTTTAGGTTCACATTTCGCTTTATAACTTTATTTAGTTTTACGCAACTGTTTAGTATTATTAAATGAATGCATGTTTATTTATTTAAATCTTAATGTTCTTTACTGGAAATATTTTGTTTTTATTCCAAACAATTTATACTTTTAAATCATTTGATTGTCATCTCTTATATCAACCATTTCAATAGGTATCAAAGGCAGGATTAACAAAACAATCTTGATTTAAAGGTTAAAAAAAAACTAACATCATCGTCTCTCGATAAAATTCCAGAAAGTAAAAAAAAGTAACCGGATACCGAGATTAACAATATCATCCGGGGTGTACGTCGGTGGAAAAATTCGCGGAATTTCGTTATTGAACGAGACATCGACGGGACGAGCCGGGACGCAGGGACGCGGGGACTCCGGGACGCGCGGATTAAAATGTCCGATGTCCGGCATCGAGTGCCGCTGCCTGCCTCGCAACGATAAACGTAGATTACACCCGCAGTGATGGCAGCGTAATCCAATGCTGATTTAATGCTACGATTTTAATATGACATACAATTACGTAAACGAGTCATATGTTATGCAATAATTTTCCTAACTCCTTTCACCTAATTATGTTTATTTAGTTAAGGCATTCATTGATACTATGTTTTCAAATAACTAAGATAATAAAAACAAGGGGAGTAAAACCTTCAAATCACTTGCCAAAATTCAAATTTAATTGTAAAGAGTCGCAAATAGTCGATGTTATAACTTCTACACTTTTTGCTAAAGTAATAGAAGTGGTAGGTATATTCAAGCTAACTGATGGCCGACCATCTGTAACAACAGTCGCACAACTTTCCTCCGTTCGATCGCTTTGAGCCAATCAAGCCAAATAAATCACCCAACTAAATGACGTATACTACAAAAGTTTCCAATATCAATCCAATTTATTAGTTCGCCAAAGAGACGAGACGTCTCACTTCTTTACGATTTCCTTCTCCTTGATGTTGTCATTTCTGTAATATTCAATGAATATTTATGTAGATCTATTGTTATAGAACTAAATGTGATTGATATCTTTGTCTACTCCACTATGGTTAAAAGTCGCATATTACGGAGAACTAAACAAAATTTATTTGATTCATTCTATCATCATCCCGTCCTTTCACCTACTTAATGTCTACACAGTACATATATACTACGAAATAAATAAATATCTAACCAAGGTTTGTATATATCTCTATTACCCATAATATCTAATCACTCTATAGGCATATCCTCTTTCGCAAAATCTATATATACTTAAGTTAAAAAAATATTCATGCTTCCATTTTCCGTCAACTAACGCCATCTAGTTGAACGAGTGGAAGTTAAAAGTTAAACTTTACGTCAACTTAAGGACCTTATTATTACGGAAAATAAAAAACATTAAGCATCGCATTTAAAAAGAATAAGTTATAAATAAATATACTGAGATAATTCCAATATATTTCATAATAGAAATTGTTACAATTTAATAGGATTTAACGAGTGTATCCATTTCACTGATAAGTGAAGTGCCCGTGGAAAGTGATAGACAAGTGGTGTAGATAAATACTAGGTCCATGTTAGGTTATCAATCCGACACTGACGGTCTTACAGTATAACTAGGTCGACGTTAATGTACTAATAATATTATTTAACTAGCTGCCACACGCGACTCCGTCTACGCGAAATTTAAAAAAAACTTAATTAGCATGTGTTCTTCCAGACTATTTTCTATTTTCTATTTTCAAATTTCAGCGAAATTCATGCAGTCGTTCAGGAGATACAACACAAACATCCATCCATCCAACTAACAAGTAAGATTACATTTACAGTCGCGTAATGACCAGCTTTCCGCGAATTCTCCCTCAAAATACGACCAAAGAAAATGGTTATAACAAGCTATTATAATTACTTTTAATTTCAATATTTGGTGTATTTAAAAAGAGTGACAAAAAAATCAACTTATTCAAAAAATATATATAAAATAGTTACTTAAAAATTTCCTTTAATTGGTCAAATTTATGCAATTTAACTAATATTAAAGCACAGTTATGTGTATGAATTTAAAAATGTATATATTCTGTAAATGTTATTTTTGCGGTGCCTTGAGATTTTCTTTAACTGTATCCTTCCAACCAGAACTAACTAAAGTTATTTAAATGCTGATAAACACCAACTATAATTTCATCTTCCTTAATTATTTTTAATACAAATTTAATTTTTATTTTACATTATATGACTAACGTCCGTCAACAAATTAAACTTATAAACATCTTAAACAAACGTGTTTAACAGGAACCTTTTAATGTTGAATCAACAGCTAATTTTAGATTTAAAAAAGATATCGTAATGATTAAAAAAGTGTAAATTTTTATTTACTTTTGACATTAACAATATTACACATACGTTAAGATAAATAACGTGAACATGGAAATATGTTTAAAGATTAACAGCGCAGAAAATATTTTTTACAGTTAACATCGCAACCATGCATTTTTATGTAATATTAAATATATACTAAAAGTTTTTTAAGGTGACACCAAAATGGTGTCAAAAGAGTTTGAAATAAAAAAAGAACTAATCAATGATTATTAGCAATTAAAAAATCACGCAAGGAATTAAGCGAGCAGAACACAGCTGTGCACAATGGTGACCAACTGTGACACCGCAGGAGGCCAACGAACCCGCTCTTTAACTACGCAATTGTTGAAAATAACAGTCGGACAAACATACGGAAATAGTGAAAAATATTGCAACTGCCGACCGATAAAACTGTCTGCGTCCAAATACTAGCTACACGATTTAAAAAAAACAATATTGAAACAATTTCACTATTTAGTTGGCGAAGTCTTGGATTATATTTAAATCTAAAATGTATTGGCAACTAATATTTATTTATTGTTTGGAATTTTAAATTAATTTTTAATATTTGCAGTGACCGTTTGCTTCTTGTCCGAATCAACGATCCTAAATAAATATCAAAGTGAAGAGTAAGAAATCAGTACGAAAAATTCAATAGATGTTAACTCTCAAATGGAATGCTGTCGCCACAGAAATCATTTACCTCGAACGCATCACTCAGTTTAAAATGTAAATAAAATCAATATCACATCTGTCATACGGGATTTCGGGTTCGTATTATAAATCGTCTAGCCCCGGAGACGAGAATCGTAATTATGTAAAACGGGCCGTGATTGTTTTAAATGTAAAGTCATTGAACGTCCTCCCGCGCCGGTTATTAACCTTTAACCTTACGCCGACACCTCGTCAAATGAATCACAAAAGTGGACACATTATAAAAATTCGAATCGATCGTCAACGAGTCTTGTGACGAAATGTGTCGAAGTCCGCGCGAAAACTGTCCTATATATTATTCGCGAGAGGATGATAATGAGGCCAATGAACTCGAGCCGTGTTTTGGTAACAATCGTATGCGATATACGTTATCGAGGAATGAATCGGACCGCGCTCACACTCGCGTAAGAAAAATTTTATAGTTGACAAAAATTTATTTGCACATTTGTCGAGTGTCGCGCTATCGATTCTGGTATAGGAAAAGTTGTTTGTAGGACACAATGATATTTATATTTCATACTTACGACCGCAATTTTCCTCGTGTATTGCTTACCTGAAACATGCAATACATAGTTAGAGACTATGACAACATGTAATATATAATATATATACTTATATGTGCATGTTAAAACATCGCAGTTGAACGACCGGCTAAATTTTTATAAAGACCCGGCCAGATTTCAAAATCAAAAAGATGATAATGTTATGTATCGCAATGCATTATTCAAAGCTTACAGGCCATATGTTCGGTGCGGTGCTGTCTCTATTTTTCACGTGAACATCATTCATTTATTCCGACGTTTCCGATCTAGATATTTAAATTGTGATAATCTCAGCCTGTGCCGTATAAAGAATGCGTATTATTAAAGTTTATGGTAAACCGACATCGACGTAATACAGGCTGCGAGCAAGGCGCGGGGCGCGGCGCCCGTTACGGCTCCGCTCCGGTCTCGTATCCATTGCATGGTTGGCTGCGCCCCGGCCCCGGCTGCGGCTCGCCACCCCCCGGCGCTGCGCCCCCCATGGCTACTCCTGTCCCCTGTTCCTCTAAATTACAGCGATGCTCAACGAAAGGCGGAATTGCACGAAGTTAACATGAAATTCGCTCCGCTTACCTTACCTTGTGTATTTGGTATGCTCCACGTAATATTATTGAAATATTTCTGACTACGAGTATCGTTTCGGCTCAAACAAATATTTCCATATAATAAAAGATAAAAGAAAACACGCAGATATCAACTTTATTTTTATCGTTGAGTTAAAATGCTTAGAACTTTTATCTTTGTTGACTAAATATAAACGATATTAAATTGAGAATTGCCACAATGAAGACCAATTAATGTTTTAACTTTCCGAAATAACAAACATAAAATTCAAGTTTCTATTCGAGTGAGCTTTCTAGAGCATTTTTTCTATATTTCTGTCAAAAAAACAAGCTCCAGTAAATGTCTAAAGCTAAGCCGAGACAGTGTAGGTACAGCTTCCAAAGTATACAGAAGGATATAAGCAAGTATAATATGAACATCAAATAAAAAGAGAAAGTCAACGTTCCATAACAGATACGGTACTGCGTAAGGAAGCGTTTAAGGAAGTTACGACGATCCCCGTTAAAGCGCACGCCGACATAACGAAAGAAAAACATTGAAGGCTTTTAACATGGTAATAAGTGCTCGGGGAAAATATCTTTTAACATTATCTAAATGTACAAAAATTGTAAAAGATATGGAAGATGAAATACCTAAGGTATTTAGACGAATAATAATATTATGACATAAAAAAAGAAGCCAAATCTTTAAGGTTTATAAAACCTGGTGTGCCGAACTCACGTGAGAGTAAGACCTTACTCCATAGGATCATGTATATAGTAAGTTCTTCACGAGACCCCACATGTGTAGGATAAGGCCAGGGAGATGATAATCTTATGACGTCATAGAAATTGATTTGTTACGAAATTATAAATTGAAACATTAATATAATTCAGTCATTCGATATAAATCAGAGTCTCTACCTCTTCACAAAAAACTTTCAATACCACAAAAAACTTTCACCAAACTTCGAGGAAAATTGACTCTGACATTATAGATTTATTGCTTGAAGTGAATATATAATTTTTTTCAACAAAGGACAAATAGCTTTGACGTTCAGTAAAGTTTAACGTAAGGAAAGGTTCATACTATTTCAAATACACTGTATTGATTTTAAAAAAAAAACTTATAGACTACAAAAAAATCTACAATGATTGTTTTTATTCCGACGTCATAGTTAGATTTGTAGGCATAATAAAAATGCTATTAACTGAAATATTAAGTCTAAAGAAAGATCTGAACTTTCATATAGAAATTTCCCGTTGTAGTCAAAACAAAGATAAGCCAAACATACGAGTGAGTAATCAATTTATACGAAAAATAATGTCTTAACACCGTAATAATTAATGCCTTTAGCATGAGGATGTTCAGAGTTCAGCGAGCGCCCGTCCTCGTTTGAACACAGCCGTATAAGGCAGCCTGTACACGTGGGCGTAAAGAACCATATTATTTCACACACGTTCAAGTGAACGTCGACTTGTACAAGGCAATCTAATCTTGACCTTACTAGGAAAATTCTTGACTATAATTTAAGACAACATTATGAATTTTCAACGGGTATAACAATGTCAAAGATTTAATAAATTTAATAACAGAAGCTCGTGTTATAAACAAGTGATTGTTATCTAAATAATATTTGTTTCGTTTTAGCATATTTTTAAAACATAACACGGTCACTTATCACTAACACTTTAAATGTAATCTTTACCTATCTAACTCTTGATAGGTAAATTGAATTCTTCTCGAGTGCCTCGTCCCGTATTTAACTCTGTTCGTTCGACAATAAATTGTAAGATCTTTATTATTATAGAGAGTCGCGTTCGGATGCCAAGTGATACGTGAAGCGGTGCGTTGGTGTGGAAGAAACGATTAGTAAACGGTCCAGGGATCATATTTCGAAGACCTTGGCTCGTTAGATCGCTCCGATAACGTCCGTGTTGTATCAGGCTTTCACGGAAGAGATTAATAGTGATCAGTTGCTGTGGGTTTTTTGTACTCTTTACGTTCTATGAGCGATTCGTTGCGGGTACGAGGTTTTTGTCACTTTGTTAGAACACTTGTTTTATTTTGTTATGACATAAGACTCTAAGTATGCTATAATTTTGTTAAGGTAACGTTTTGTTTTTCTTACGGCATATTAATCTAATTTTGAAATGAGTTTCTAGTTTCATTTCTGGATTATGATGGCAGATGATAAATATTTCTTAACACTAAAGTAACGTAACGGTATGCATTATTGTAGTTGAAAATAAATTTTATCACAATAATAAGCGAAGTGCCCAAAGTTGCTTTATTGGGCAATATATTGCGGGGCTCGAATTAAAGCTAACTTTTAGTCCGCTCCGCCGGCCGCTTACACATCATAAATCTCAGGACATAATTTACATTTTAGTGAGTTTTAACAGCGACACAACAATGCTATAGCTGCCAGGGGGAAAAGGACGTCTTGACCGGAATTTTTGTTGTTATATATTTACCTAGGTACATAAGACTTTATTTACTACACGGCAATTGTGTTTTGTAGGAGTAGTGATTAGAAAAGTATGACAAATAGTACGTAAACAGTAACGCAGCTAAATAAACTCTAGAGACAGAAAATCTTTAATGCGATATCTTCAATTGCATTTCGACAGTGTAATTCTGAAACAAGTCTAGCCGGAAAGCGATACTTCACAGTCGAACATTCCTTCTCTTTTTGCCAGAGCAGATGGCACACGAGCATACGATCGAAATGTTTTCTTTTTTCCCCACTCCCACAAAGAGCTCGGCGGACGGCGGACGCCTAATTGTGACTTAACTCGTTTAATAATAACCGAGAGTTATCCGAAGGTCGGTCGGATCGTGAGCAGTAGCTTTAAACTGGTCCATATGCCTATATTATTACGATAATCCAGTAACCATGAATTTGGTTACTATGTACTAGGTAATTAGGTTCAAATTTTATCGGTGGACATCTCACAGGTGTTGTTTGGTACCAATTTTGTTTCTTCCTAGTAACATAATCTATTTAAAGCAATGATTAGGTTTTAACGACCTCTCATATCTGATTTGTAAATCGCTTATTGCTATCTTTTAAACTCAATTGTGATGTGATTTGAACATACTTCGTTCAAAAACTTTATCTATGTTATGTTTGGTACATTTATTCCTATTGTGTACCAAGGCTGTATTACCGATCCTAGTATCCCGAAAGACAGCCTTTTGCAAGGAAAACCTACTCATTAAATGCTTGTGCAGTCACTTATGCGGTTTCTTAGGTTTTACATTTTAAAACCCATTGAACGAGTAGTCGTTCAACTAGCGTAAGACTACGTTGATAAGATTAGTGTCGCACGGAAACCTAAAACTAAAGAAAGGATAAATTAAAAAAAAACTTGCACGTTGTATGAAGTTATAGTTCTATTGGGTGTCTTTTTAATTATTTACTGTGGGTTTCTGAGTCAAAAACTTCCGTTTTAAACACACTGTTATCTCTGTTTTGTTAAGTATGTACAACTAAATAAGTAATTCTTCTCAAATAATAATAGATACACGTAAAAAAATTCAACTTACGTTGCCTAGTTTCAGATTTCTACTTACAAATATAACCTTCAGTGAATCGTGTTTTGTTTTTTTAAATCCATTCCGTAACTATATAACCATCCATTGAACAGATAAAATCTTTGGATGGAATTACTTTGCGTGTTACCACTTCCATGTTCACAATTTAGAGGGGAGCTTGTAGTTTGTTAAAACGATTCGTAAACTCTGACCGCTATTACGAGTTTGTTGAAAAAAAACGCAACGATTTTTCAAATCGACCGCCATCTTGTTATGGAATAATTTGCTAGTTAATAATTTAAATAAAAAATAAGTTGTAGATGGCATATCAATTATTTGTAAAACTTTTCGAGTAGAATAGTAGTGTAAGAAGGTATAAATAGAAAAAAGGTCCTCAATACTTGAAAAGTTACAGATGTGTTGACAGCTCTTTTTGCAATAAAATACAAGAAAAAGATACAAAAAAGATATTAAAAATGCGAAAGGTGCAAATTTAAAAAATCTTCATCTCTGCTTAGATCCTGAGTTTAAAACAGTAATTTTGAAGGTATTCATTTAAAAATTACATTTACAATTTTAAAGAATGTTGAAATTACACATTAAAAATGTTTATTACGTAGTGAATGTATTATTTTGGTTGAATATAATTACAGTAATTACTTTCTCGCGTCTGTTAACGTTACTGTGATACTCGTACTTGTCCTATCCGCTTTTAGGGATTCCACATTCGAGTTTTACCTGAAAACTTCGAGTTTGCATGGTACATATTCGAACTATGGGTCAAAGTGACTTTGAAGCAAATCACTAGATACCTATTCTTTTGTTTCGTCGACTGCTAAGGAATCTAGGGTTGACAAGTCGCTACTTTTCTTTATTTTTTCGCCGGCAATATTTTGGTTTATTAAAAGTTGGCAACCCTATTTACTGCAAGTTGGAACATGTTTCTGTCGAAGCCTCAAGTGACTCACGAACAACGCATCGAATATAAAACAGCTATTTTAATATTATTATTTTTAACCCGTGCTTTATCAATTATAGCTACGAATGGTTGTTTATTCGTTTGCGGTTACTTGTTAACGTTTCCGTTTGTTATTAATGTGATAAATTCATTTAATTATCCAGATTTATAAATGTAAATAAAACCAATAACAAATAATTGATTGGATATGTTTTCTGTGACAACCATTTTTGTCTGTGCGATGTAATAAATCAAGTTTTGCTTCAAGTTACAAGATAAGTAGCGTAATTAAAAATTCAATTCAGAAGTTTTCTTTTAAATTTGGTATTTGTAAGATAGTTGAGAATAAATCAAAATCAAACAGGAAGACGGTATTCAAATTGCGAGCACCGCCGCCGCCGCGCCGCGGAGACAGTTTCTCTAAAAATCCAATTTACTTGAAGCACTTACTTAGGACTCACGTACATACGATTTGTGTGGCTGGAATACTTGACTTTTATTGGCCGTTACACTGATAATATTAGGAGAACCGTGACAAAGGTTGTACTGCCACTTTTTAAGTTTATTTCGCAAGACCTTCAATCTCTAACCTTTAATATGACTATACCTACGTATTATTACAAGTATCTTATTAAAAAAAACCTTTTTAATAAGTTAAAGTTTTCACTCCCTGTTTATATGTGCGTCAGCATAGTTATATTAAGTTAAATTAAGTCTATATTAAGTTTACTAAAACAGCAAGAAATAGAATATTATTTGTAAAATGATTGCAAAATTAAAGTTTACAAATTGTCGTCTCTATGTATTTCGTAATTCAAAACCATACAGTTAGATAGAGTCGACACGATAGAAAGGTGCGATGGTATTTAAATTTCAAGGCTTTATTCGCTCCGTTAACATATAACATGACAATATTATATTAAGAATATATTACAGAAGATAATATTTGACAATAGTACAGAACAGATACTATTATTGCCAAATATATTCTACTGAAGACTGTAGGAGTGAAAGAGAGATAGTTAAATTACAGACAGAGAAGATAAGAGATGAGAATTCATATATCTTTCGAGTAATTACCTAAAATGTGCCCTAAAATTCTATTCAGGCATTTAAGTGACAATTTAATATTTGTGTTCTCACTAATATAATGATTTCTAATACACTTTGTCATGAGTTAGAAAGAACTAGCTATATATCTCAATAGCTTACTAAAAGAAACATGGCTTTTTAAATGTCGCAACAGTAATTTAAATCTTAGTTAATGTTAGTTAGGGTTCAACAATAAAATTGAATTATTAAGAAATATGATTTCTTCACACGGATTTGCGTGCAAAGTTTTAGGTCGCGTAAATTTATGTGAATATATTTTAAATTAATGTAATTTATTAAGTAAAGCGAGCTAGTTTTGCATTTTAAAAGCTTTCGGTCACTAGCTTGGTGACTGAACCTATTAATCTTTAGCTTTAAATAAAACTAGAATAAGTTGTGATGAAATTATAAATAAATTTGATTTCACACGCTCCCCTTTTTTCATTTAAACGACCATTAAGCGATCACTAACAAAAAAATAATAATAATAAAAACGCATTCATTATTTTGCATTAAAATTATATACAAAGCAGTGAAACCGAGCACTATATTTTATATTAAAAAAGTTATAAATTTACTATTATTACTGAATAAAATTAATTCGAAACGATCATTTCATTATGTTTGTACCAAAGAGAAATCATTAATTCTGTTAATAAAAATAATAATGACAATAATATGGGGAACCCAACATGTTAAAAAGCGTTCGGTTTCTAAAAAGTGTTTGTACCATTCGGACAGTACGTTGATTACATGACGTGGTGCGTTCTCTCATTACCAGGGCCAAGCGAACTGACGCCAATATGACCTTCTTAAGTTTTTTATCGCCCGATTAGGAATTGTGTGCATTTAGAAAATCAACGCCCTTTTTTATTTAATTAAATCAAGTGATTTTTTACATTCTCTTGTAGATACTATTTGACTTCTGATGAATTTAAAAGCCACTACTTTATCAGGAAATGTATGTTAAATTGCGTTTTATAGAGTTTTAATTTAATTAAATGAATTTTTAAATGTTTTGTAATTGAAAATTGACTTTATTATCTTAGTTTAAATGCATGAAAATAGAAACATAGTAAATGTTAGGATACTAACAAATTGAATATTCATAAGATGAGAATAAATTAAATTAATTAACTTAGTAACATAACATGTATGTAAAATAATCATTTAAAGGCGAATTAAAATGATATACGGTTTATTTGCACTATATTAGAAGTTGCTAATTTTTTTTTCTGTTTAAAAACCAGACAAGTTGAAAACCGGTCTTAATTTTTACATAAATTCAAGAATTAGTAACTGACTAGATTTTGTTGTTCATTTAATGTCTCATATTATTATAATCCAAAACTACACTTTAACAACACATATATACGAAATGAACACTTAATACTTGAAAGGTGTGCATCGCCATCTATCGGTAAGCGGACGTCATCTAATTTATGGCGGGTCAGATATCCGATGCCGGCGTAATGGGCCCGATGGCGCCTAAAACCGGTTACGAACAAATCACCGTTAATAAAAAATATCGAATTTAAATATTTGATCGAAGGGCCGGCTTATTGCGAATTGATCCGCGCATAAATAACAATAAACCTTGGACTGTGGCACATAAAACCACAATTAATAAACAGATTAGCGTCGCGTCGTGTTTACGTTTATGATGCGCATAAACTAAACAGTCAGCTGTTACCGCCTACAACTGTTTCCAGCGAGATAATATTGAATATTATTGTATTTTTTGTTTATTTATTTTTAAATAAATTGATAAATATAAAATGACATCAATATTTTATCTTTATTAACGTACCGTTTTTATTTATTTAATTAGCAATGATTTAACAGTGAAAAGTCTTAAAAAAAACTATTTTGTTATCATCATCATCATCAGCTCACTATAAGTCCCCACCGAGGGACTCGGAGCCTACCCCAAATTAGGGGTGACTAGGCCATAGTCAACCACGCTGGCCAAGTGCGGCTTGGTTGACTTCACACATATCATTGAATTTCTTCTCAGATATGTGCAAGTTGCATCACGATGTTTTCTTTCTCCATAAGAACGTCGGATAAATGTACATATGAAAATCGAAAAACACATTGGTACATGGCGGGATTCGAACCCTGGACCTGCAGATTGTACTGCACAAATCAAGTGCTTAAGCCCTGAGCCACCGACGCTCTCGTTCTATTTTGCTATCGTCTTTGATAAATTAATAGTTGGTGTACACAACTTCGGCTGTTTATTACAAATTGTTATCAGTAAGAGACCAATCCTGTAGTATAATTTAAATTCGAAAGGTCGTTTAGGCAATTTGCTGAGCCTAGACATTATGCATAAACTAGGCTAAGGTCTTAAATTATAACTTATGAACCTTTATAATTAATTTCTAACTTAAAGCTGCCTTAAATTTTCAATTAAAGATTACATAACTTTTTTTACTTGAATTTTAATAAATTAAAATAAGAATAAGTTTGGATTTGGACGCAGATTACACAATTCCTCAGTTATTGACCTTTTTACGACTACTATTCTTTAAAACATGTATTTACGAATTATTTTTATTTGAACAAGCGTTTAACTTTAAAGTGTTACAGAATGTAGTGTGTCATTTTACAAATAAAATATATCCATTAGACTTTAAAGTTGAATATAGCTGTAACAAATTAAAACTAGGTAGAGTAAACCTTCGAACAATAATCTCACAATTTAATGTTATAGATTATACGCAACGAGCGGAGTCGGGTACTTCTGGTGCGTGGGCGGACCAACATTCGGCGACATTTCGCAAACCTTTGCGCAAACATTGGCCCAACTAAAGGACATATTGCCCAATTACACTTATACCTTAGAATTTATACCTTATTTCTTAGATAATAAAACAGTAAGATATTTAAAAATACACATTATATAAAGAAAAATTGCCCAATTACACATATATAAATTACATGAATTTAAATGATATTAAATTGGCTTCAATTTCACAGAATTAGAGTTAAAATAATTCAATTAGAATTTATACCTTATTTCTTAGGTAATAAAACAGTAAGATATTTAAAAATACACATTATATAAAGAAAAACAATTTTAAATACTTTTTACGTCAGCAATTACAAGTAAGTTTAAATCGATATCAAAATACTTAGTCAGAAAAATATTAAACGAGTGATAAAACTCGAACGAGAGATCGTAAAAGCTTCGAAGGTAAATTTAAACGAGAGAAAAAAAGCGCAACAAAACTTTTCAGCTCTAAAGCCTTGAAAGTTAATAAAAATCGTTCCCAAATGACTCCGACAAAGTTGGCCGTAAACAAACCGATACTGTGCCGATACCGTATATCTCCCCTAGCTATAAACAAGGAAAGAGAAAAAGTAATTTGTCAAGTAAATCCTCCAGGTACCCCCTCTCCGGTTAGTGAGCACGCGACTCGGAGAGGGAGGACTCAGAGTTGTCCTGATTTATGATTAATGCTTCATTAATGATTAATGAGTCTCCTCTAACACGAGACGTTTAATTCACTTAAACACAATGATATCCTTTCAAACGGCAAATAGGCGCCGGATTAACAGACGTAGACACAAAAAGATCCGATTGCTGAACGAAGGAGCATTTCATTTGTCAAATTATTCTGAATCCCGACTCAGTTTAAGATCTCTAAGGTTTCTTTTTTGTCTGGAGCCACTCGGAAAGTGACTTATTGAAAATTCTTTTCAATTCGTCTTTTTACAATTCATTCTAAGTGAATATAAAACTTCATTCTCTTACAATATGAATATTTCATCGTTTAAAATATACTCTTAAAACTATAAGCAAGTAAAAACATAAGACAATGTATAAGGCAAAAGTAAATTAAAAAGAGAAGCAAGAAACAAATCGAAGCAGAATTTTACGCCATTTGTTATTTCTCACGAAATTGTTTGGACTACACCCTCGGCACTAATGAATAATGTCCCGGATGAACCGAAGCCCAACAAATACAAAACTTCGCATCATTAGCAAATAACTTTGCCTCGCCTAACGATACTCCGCGACCGTATCGCCCGCCTAAGGATTACACGACGCAAAAAACTGTAATCGCTTACGTTGAAATTACATTATTTAGGTTACAAAAATATATAATACTATCAAGGCTAATAAGACAAACTATTCACTAGTCATCTTATTCTTTAAATCACCTTTTCCATAAATAATGGTCGTATTATAAATCAATTTTTTTATCATCCTGCATTATCATATTAGCGTGATAAAATTTCGTACCGTCACAATAAAAATAAAACTTTCGTGTCCGTACACACCGGAGTAGCGGCGATCGAGCAAGGCGTCCCCTCCCCTGTCAATTACCGTGATTAATGAACTCGCTGAATATTGAAACGTTTATTCGACCGACGCGAAAGTATTATATTACTTGAAGTGGCCGCCGTTGTTACCTGTTACCTCCCCTGTGTCGACTTTTAATAGAGTCACTTCGAAATTTACACCCGAAATTAAAGATGTTGATTTTATTAAGATTGATCACTTAATAGTTACGATAACTTAACTTATTCTGAATTGTAAACAGTTTAGAAAAATAATATTAGGTCATTATGGTCTAGTTATTGTTGCAGCTGTTAGCTTGAATTCTAAAACTGTTCTGATATTTTGAAATATGTGTTTATTTCCATTTAAGTAATAAATTGTCATTGTTTTATTAAAATGTTCAATTGCTTTATAACAACTCTCTGATTTAAAGTATTCTGTTATAATTAACAATGTATTGTTTGATTAGGTCTACTTATTTTAATAAATAAAAGTTGAGTCCAGTTAATATTGTATTGTCTCAGAGGTAATGTAAAGTGAGATGAACAACGAGCAGTATCCCCGGCGTGGGCGCGGCGTGCCGGCTGCTACAGCTCGCTTTATTAAATATTTTCAAAGTAACGTTGGCTGATTAATTAAATTATAAATTCAGAATTGATGCCTCTCTGCTGTACTAATAAAATCTTTTCTACTGAAAATGGATTTGAATACGTCTTTCCACGGGCTTTATTTACGGTTAGTTTGCTTAAAAATAATGATATGATAAACCTCAATATAAATATTTAAAACATAATCTTTGATATCGACAGCAATAAATATCTTATAGAATATAAAGACGTCTCAAGTGGAACCGATTCATATGCAAAAGTATAAATAGAATAAAAGTTTTTCCATCAGCAAATTCAATTTCACACGAATAAAGTTTGTTGTTGTTGCTGAAAGAAGGAGAGCATCAATTCTCGACCACTTAAAGCCTTCCTGAAGGCAATCGTCTAACAGTATCAAGAGTCTGCCAGGAAAATAGTCACTTTACAGAGGCATCAGTTTTTTTTTGCAAGTTGGCAACATCGAGACATTTTATGGCGACAGTTTACCGCAATCAAGGGGATCATTAGGCCGGAGCTGTCTGCCAAATATCTTTACTCCGTTCGCAATGTTTTCTCACCCTTCCTCAGAAAGACGTTGTAACACACACCTTCTTTAGACAAATCTTTGTTTTCCTGCCAACTTTAGCGCACTACTTGTTAGCCGTTACAACGGAATGTTTTCTTTTACTTCGTACTAAAATATTTTTAACTGAATGTTTTGTTTGCGATGTCTTTTATTTTTAATTACCAGTGTAAGTATTTAAGAACGTTAATATTTAGATAAATTAATTAAAGCAAGGCAACGGAGCAAATCAGACTTTGGGTTACAAAAAGTCAAATGCAAAAGCAAAGAAATCACTGTCGGTCGGGCGACGTAGGAAAAAACAAAACATCAATTTTAATGAGTCGAAAACCGAGAATTTTCTCTTCCATTTAGAGAGCAATATTTTTTCTACAACATTTAATCAGAGTAAGAAGTGAAATGGTAATTTGTATGGACCGCTCGATGTAAATTTTATGCAAGAATTCGCCCGCCGCTCCCCTCTCCCTAAAAAAGGGGAAGATTTTTGCAGCGGACATAAAATTTTGCTTAGCCAAGTGAAATTTTAACTGCCTTGACAGAGACAGGTCTGGAAATGCGAATACTTAATGCTAACTTACTACCCGCCGGTTCATTATACTATATAATTTTAGAAGGAAAAAATGAAATCTAAAGGGTGACTTGCTTTTGAACATTTTTCTCTGTCAATTATTCTGATCGATCTCAAGATACTTTGAGCATTCAATTTTGGTAGCATTTTAATGTTAAATCACATTACTACCAATTATTATCGTCAATTTCAAATATTCAATTCTCTCTGTCTACCCTCTCAGATTCAAAAGGCGCCTAAGGCTCAAAGTTGAAGTAGGATAAATATTAGAGAGAATGAATTCAAATTTGCAGTATATTATTTCAAGTCTTCCATTCGGCTCTCGCAAAGTTTCAAACTCCAAATTTCCAGTTTGTTTCAATTTGTCAAGACTGATGGAAATTCAATGGGCATGACAGCGGGGCTCTGTTCTACACAAACAGACCATAACCTCTTTTATATAACTTTAAGCAACATTATGCTTGTTACGTTTTCAATTATAATTTTACAACGAACGAACTTTTGAAGTTGAAATGAAAAAGTTTTGTTCTTATAAAATTTAGAAAATAAACATTGTCGTAACAAAAATTTATAGGATTAATTACCGTTGCTAATATGTTTCAAAATACAACTCGGCTAATGAGGACTAAATGTTCTATTAAATATGAAGGTAAGTTCAGAAATGGAGTTAAGTGGCGGCGACAGAATAAATAATAACAAAACGGTTAATGAGGATGTCGCTACTTAAGAGCCGACGAACGAATTAAAATGTCACTTAAAAACGTAGAACAGGAAACGAATAATGTTTAACGCTAAACCTAGTACTAGATTAGCACTTGTTAGTGCCGGACGGGAGTAAATGTAATCTGCATTCATCTATGTCAGCTTAGGTAATTGATAATGAAGATTAATAGCATTGTGCCAGAAGCCATCGAGCCGCTCCAATACACTAATATACTCAATGTACAAACGAACAAACAGCAACAAAATCTAATAACGTAGTCAATAACAAAGTAGGCCAAAGTAATAAACACAATAGAAGTTTAAATGAATTACACAGAGTAATTCATAACTTTTTAAAAGCAAAAAATTAACAAGAGATTTAATTGATGGAGCGAGTCTATAAAAAATGTATGGAGAAGTAGCGGCCAAGAGAAATATTAATCGAAACTTTTGTTGTTCATTTACAAAAGGAATTGCTGTTAAACGCCGTTCGTAGTGCGGGAGAAGTTCCTCTAAATTTATTGTTATAGTTTAGTTAAAAAAGGCAATAGCTCTCGCAGGTAACACCGCTCCGAGCCGCCACTCGTTAAGGACTCGATATAAAATACGGAAAGGAAAGGTTAACATACGACCATCTCACCGTAATGCTAGCTGTAGGTACACCGGAACTGTTATTTACCTGAAAATAAACATAAATTACAATTAGAAAGTTAATTCTTTCATTGCCAAAACATTTAGTAAATTACATCAAAGAATAAAACTTAGGTATGTGAATTTAAAAAACATATCAATTTCTAACAAATTATAGTTTTCTTTAGTTATCGTAATAAATAAATCATATATTTAAGATGCATCGCGTTTCTGAAACGAATTTATTTCACAGAATATAGACAAAAAAACATAATAGCCTAGAATCAGTTGTGCAATTTGGTGTTTTGAGCGAACGTATGATTTATAAAAGTGAATGGATCGTTAGAGTTTCCTTGGATCGGAGCAATTTGATGTACGACGAGATGAACAAATACATCATTTTAACTTATTGAAACATTATTCTTATCCTCTGCAAATACTTAATCAATTGACTATCTACAAAATGCTGTATCTTCTGAAATGATTCATAATAGTTTTTACGAACATTAAGTTTTAATTTTCATTACGCTTCTGCTAATTTATATCTGATTGTATAATTAACACTTTGAACATGATCTATGTCAGTTTATTACAAACATGCGGAATTAGATTATCGTGTATTTACGTAATTGTGTATATAAGTCCGCTTCAATTACATAGATCTGTGCGCCTTTGATCTTTTCCATATTCATGAGTGATTAAACGTCATTGATTGCCACTTCTCATCTTTCTGAATACGTTAGCTTTGATACCGTTTTACTTATCACATGATCAGATTTCTTATTTATTGAACATAGATACATAATATAGGATAGTTTAAATAAAAGCGACAGATTATGTCAATGTTTGGTATCACAAGTACAACAATTAGGTACAATATATAGACTGAATTATTGGTGACTACATCTTTAGGTTTATTTTCGCTTTTCCTTAATTTCGAACTCTTCATCCTTATTCATTTTAAATGGATCAAACAAAATTATTCCTTAAAATTGTAACGGAAAATGCTTAGTATTATATTCAAATTATAACATCGAAATGAGGTAAAACGGCCAATTTGATTGTTGGAAACAATGTCGATGAGGTGTTGGAAAGATTCGATAAATTCAAAACAAGTACACATTAACATGAACGAGCCAAATACAGCGGCGTTTGAACGTTGAGGCTAAGTTATGCGTTGGCACGGAGCTGGCCGAGCAAGGAGCGACTCACAAAATGAGAACACCCCGAAATTTCCTTTGAAGAGGTTTATACAATAAATCTTTTAATCCTCTTATACAATTTTATCGAGATTGCCCGGACTCGGCTGAGACTCGTTTTTATTTTTTACTGTTTTGTTCATAGCTGGATTCGTTTTTAGTTTTTCCCGGTATTCCTCTTTAGTAATTAATTTGTTTCGGATTTCCACGAATTAGCCGTAGTTATTTATTTTCTTCAAATAGTTTCTGTTTATTTTAATTTAGAACAATAGACTATATCTCCAACATATAAAAAATGTATGTACAAGACAAATTACATTAGTAATCTGTTAGGATATAACAAAATAGGATAAGATACAAGTCCTTGGTGGGTTAGTGAGCACATCAATCAATATGGCAGCCGTTAGACAATGTTAGACAGGAACTTGCTTCGTAAAAAAATATTATTGATGGAGGCAGGTAAGCCGTTCATACGTCACGTGTACAGGATGTTCAGTACATCACCTCAGTCACACTTTATTTTAAATACAATTTATTTTACTAGCCTCTTAATACACATTACACACTAGCCTTGCAAATATAAGAAGTTTTATTATGTAATTAATTCATATTTAAATTTTAATTCATAAATTTAATTAATTCATTTATTTCACAATAAAAACGTAATTAAATTTTATGTTGAATGTCTTTGATTACTATTAACATAATTATTTAAAGTTCAAATAAAATAATAATGAAGTCTCCTCTCTTTTATTTCTAAGAAAAAAAGTAAACATAAGTCAAAGAAATTTAGAAGTAACTCGATAGCGAGCCTCCTGTATAGAGCCAGTTTTTTTCATATGTTTTGTCGCGCCCCCATGTCGTGGCATAATAAAACGTGGCCTTATCTTCTCCACTATGTTTTCGTTTAAAAACATTTTTCGTTCCTTCATTTTTTTATTCTGCGCTACCGCACTTTACACGGCCCACATCGTATCTCGATAAATTCATACGATTTTATGCTTTATTACCTTACAATAACAATTATATTCCATTATTCGTTTTAAATAAAGGATGGATCTTTTGTATTTCGCTATTGCTCGTTTTGTTCGTATTAAGGATGTCTATGCATTTAGTGCACCATATTTCTATTGTTTAAGTCTCGCCTTTCACTTCAATATAAGTTCAATTGTCTCAAGAAGTTGTAAAATTCAGTGCGTTTATAAAAACAAGTATGCAGGAAATATACCAAATGTAAAGCTGAAACAATATTTAATCAAGTGTAGTTACAAACTATACGAAATTTTTGCACTAAAATTTTACACATGTGTTTACAAGTGTTTCTTGTATGGAAATCATGTCAGATGCATTGACAACAAAATTAAGTTCCTTTACTTAGTGACTAATACTTAAGCCATACATTATTGTATTAGAAAAGCTTTTATACACATTTCCTACTCAAATACTTGAAGTATCACGGACAGATATTGAGGTAAGGCTATTATGAAATAACGTCAGTTTCATACAAGATTAATACTACGATCCTAAAACAAATATTGGTTAAAGTAAGAGATTAGGTAATGGATTAGAAGGCGAGTATCACTTAGTTTTATCTGGGGGGCCTATAAACTTTTATCGCAATCATTCAGCGAGCGGTTTCTCAGTGTAAAGCGGTGTTTAATACGATGTCGACATCAAGTGGGGGCTCGCGAGAAAATATTGTTTGAGCAAACATTTATGTTGGGCCTTGCAGCCTAGCAGCCTTGTGCTCCGCTTATCTATGTGCAAATACTATATGCTGCGAGAGAGCCGTAAACTACAAGCCTTTGATAATTGCGATTCCAATGATTGCGACACTATTGTAAAAAAATCTGACTTCCCTAAAATTATATAATCATGTCAGTCTTAACCGACATACTTTACAAGATCCTCTTCTTATCCACACTATTCTTTAGGGTCTAGTGTCCTATCCACGTTTTACAACTTGACAAAATATTATTCTACAATTTATAGTAGACTAGCTGTACCCCGCGACTCCATCCGCGCGTAATTAAAAATAAACTTAATCATCAAGCTCCGTTGAGCCGTTCCGGAGATACCTTCAATCAAACATCCATCCATCTAAACATTCGCATTTATAATACAACTAGTAAAAATAAATGTAATATGTACTTCTATTTTATTACCAAAATCGAGTACCATTGGTATTTATTAATTGTAATTATTGTAGTCCTTTACAGAGAAGAAATCTCTGTCGGCTTATGACTTTAGACACAAAATTGTGTCGGTTAGTTAACCATCAATCGATATGAAGCTCTTGATTTAATCTTCTCGCATAAAGGCAGTGTACATAGTACTTGTACAAGTACTCACTTGTACAACTATTAATAATTCCTCAAGGATAATTGTATTACATACGGTTGAACGGTCGTTACGATCAGGATACTCTATCGATCGACAATATATCTTATGTCAAAGTGATTAAGTTTAAATTGATATAGCTACGAAACGCCGGGTACGTAGTCGAAACTTAGATTAGTAGTTAGTTGTTTTAGCATCAATTATGTACATATGTTAGTGGTCTATTAATAATAGGAGAAAATGTAAACATTACTAAAAAGTTAATCTTTATATTCTAAAGGTTAAAATTTAACAATAACTTTAAATAAAGTTAAACGATGTAATTTAAACTCTAATCCTTTTGTCAATAAAGTTAATTCGTATGAAATGCAGTCTTTCAGAAACAAAACTAGCTGCAACGCTTAAAATCGACTAAATAACTACAGTCAATTAACTTTTATACTGCATCGTTGGTGTACTGCTTATTGAATGAATCAGGTAAAGAGAAATGTAATTGACTAGATCAGTTGCCACATCAATGGAGCCGCGTCAGATATTTCCAGCACGCTTCATTAGTGCTACGGTAACGAGCTATAGAATTACTCTTTATTAGCTTAGCTTTGCTATATACATGTTATGTATTGTATATTATATACTATACTACAGTGTAATTTACTTACGAATATTGTAGCTTTTATTAATTTTGATTAAATCTATGCTTGTTTTATCTAAAAATATTTTTTCACAGACTGAGTGGTAAGAAATAAATATTGTAATATTGCAAATATAAATACATAAATATTTATTTTATTCCATTATTTTTACACGCGCTATTTAGGTCTTGGTTTATTAAAAATGTTAGCACATTTTGCGAGACCTATTTAATTAATAAATTGATTTTGTAAACATTAATATAACAAAAAAATACTACTCGAATTAATTTTAAAGAGCGTTAATAATTTAATAATTAAAAAATAAAACATATTAAGGATTTAACGCTCTTAGCTTAAAAATAGAAAATGTTAAAGAACATTTTAATAAATCAAGTTGGAAAACTCCAATTTCATAAGAATATTAAATCGCGACTTAAAATTAAGAAACTTAAAAGTTGTCGGGCGCGGAAAGTTTTTAATCTTTTGGAGTCGCGGGACAAGATATTTTACTTATGCCGAGATAAGTAATCTTCACGTCAAAATGTAAATCAACTCCTTAAATTCACTCTAATTGTAAGTTTTGAACGACTCTAGTTGTTTTAGTTTTGCATGCTAATTTTATTCGAGCGAGTTTTATCTAATGCAACCATCGAAAATTATACAAAAGATAGGCAATATTCCAAAAACGGTCGTTGCCCATATTTATCATAAAGTTTCATGCAAAATTTTCCAGTAATGCCAGACAAAAGATTTCTACTTTTTCTTTTTAAAGACACTGACTTATTAAGACTTTGCAGTAAACTGAAACACCCAGAAAATAAACGTTGACAATCTTTATGAATATTTATTAGAGATAGTAAAAGGAAATGTGAAGAATACAGGAAATTTGTCCAAAGAAACGGTAAATTATGTTTCACACGGCAGTAAGATAAACTCAACATACATCTCGTATTTATTACGCGAGTGTTTTTCCACAAAGCTAGTCAGCCTCGTAAAAAATTACACACTAGAAAAAAAACACCGACATAGGAACTGGTTCGGTCAGGAATCGGTATGCACTAGTCAATCAGCAGTTGGTTTACAGTACTTAGTCAGCAATTGCTTCGAAAGTCAGTAGTCAGCAGAAGTCAGGAGTTTACAATCGACAGTCAGCAGTCAGTTACTGCACGAGCGAACGTCTCGTGTCCAAACTAATAATAACAATGTTTAGGCCTTGCGCTTTACACTGACTCAAGGCGTTGCCACAGTGTACGGTAAACAGATGTTCCACTATCTAACTATATTAACGTTGAACTTCATGACTGTCGCCTATAAATAACGGTATTACTAAATTTGTAAATAAACAATCCAACGGCTTCTAGATTAAATTGCAAACTGTAAATATTAAACAGTTTAGAAGTAGTTTTTATTGTGTATTTATCCTTATTATGCAGTGGATCTGTATTCACTGTGCTAGAAATTATAGATCTCTTAAAAAATATCAAATTGTTTTACAATGTACGTCAACATATTGTATTCATTCAGTTCATTGTTTACTCAAGATTAATTGAACTGATTGAATTGATGCAAAGTTCACGCTATTTAATAAAAAACAATACAGAACTATCCACATATACATCTAAAAATCTAACTGTAGGTAAATCCATATATTTTATATACATATATTGCTTGCACAAATCACTACCATTTGGCAGGGAATTTCCAATTTAAAACGTCCACTTCGTCCATTCTCTTATCAACGTTTCCTTATGTTAACAGTTGCAACAGATATATATGTAAATATATACTATATGTTAATATAAACTAAATACAGCTGATATATAACACTGAGCTGTGGCGTGCCACTATCAAACTAACACGAGATATCAGTGGCAGCTGATATGTTGCGCCATCTAACGTAATTAAAAATAAACTAAATGATAAGAGATGTCTAGGGTATAGAGTTGGTTATAATTTAATTTTACAATCTTTACAAAGGTTTACATTTTAGTGTATCAAAAAAAAATAGTATAATATTAGTACAATATTCTTTACTTCACGTCTTCACGTCTTCATGTATAAAAAGTAAAAGACCAAAATTGTTACCCAGCTTAAGTCACTTGACTTACTAACCGTGGGTTTTTGAAACCAAAACATCCGTTTAAAACATATTTTTTGGCAAAAATATTAATAGGGATGACACGTTTCATACAGAGATTTCGGACTAAGAAGCCCACGGTTAGACTAGAAGAATTTCACTATAGCAAGAATTAATTCTCCAGGGAAAAAAAATCTATTTAAAACAGAAAGCGTTATAACACTTTGAATGGTGTACGTTTTAGTGTGTGTATAAATGTGTTTATAGTAGGTATACCTATCCGCTACTCCTGGTCCACTAAGCGCACACCTTTAGTTGTCCACGCGCAGAGGTATCGCACGTGGATGTTTATTAATACACCCGCGCGGCGCGGCGCAGCGGTGCGCGTGCGCATGCAGTGATGTAACTCGCCGCACCGCGTCGCTACTGCATTTTGTACTACACAATGTTGTTAGTCTATGCAACACCACGATGTTTGTATTGTACATTTACACGTACGACATTATTTATTCAATATTAATTATTTACTTGCATATCGATAAAGGAACAAACAGTTCTAAATTAGGTTCGAACTGCGCAATTAAAAGTTTTTACTCAACATATTTATTTATTTAATATGTGAGTGCATCAACCTAATATTAAATATTGTAAAGTTATTAAAATAAGTATTCATTGATACTAATAAATATTGAGTTTCAGAATAATATCAATATAAACTAAACGTAAATTCTCTTCGAAAGGATTTAATAAGCCATAAAATCGTTCTGGAATAAGAATTACATTTAAAATTACAATAAAAAGATAAATGCTTGCAATAATAATCGTTAAATGCTTGAATTTAATCACCGTGAGCGGGTACTTTATCGTATAATCACTTCTAACTTTATCCAGTGGAAATTGCATCGGCAACTTTTTGGTTTCCAATTTTAGCATAATAAATCTGACTTTTGGCACGGTCTAGCCGGCGATATCGACACAGGATCCTACTATTTCCTTGTAACCAATCTTTTACCAAGATAACGAGAAATTGGAATGGTAGTATTCTACGTATATGGTTCTAGTTAGTGTTCTAATCTCTTATCGAATGTAACGCCTCTCCGCCAATGCTTTAGGATTTAGTACATTACTCTAGTAGTGTCGATTCTACCAAACTTTACTTAGGAGTACAGTATTTGTCTTTAAATTACTTACAAACTAAGTTTATGAAAACTATATGTCGATAAACACTATTTTGGTCATTAGGTTTTATTTATTTATTTAGTTTGCAACCGCAAATATTGTTTATATCATTTGCTTATTATTATTATTTTTTCGCTATTAAATTACAACTTAGATAAATCCAGTACGAGAGCTTCTTTTAGTTTAGTTGTTACGTTAAATTCCGCAAAATACTGAAGCGGGTAAGCATTTGAATTCCAATTTAGTCCAATGTTGCGATTCGATCTTCATTGCTGAACCATAGACAAGATGAGCGTCATGGGAGCATCGAGAATGCGAATTATTAACGTAGTGGCCAATCTAACGTAGTGGCCATACTCTGTGCGTAATAGTAGCCGATTTGTGCGCAGTAAAGTCCGCGGTGGCCACACGTTTCGTCCGACACGTGGCAACGCTTTCGCAGCGAAATGTTCTATTTTCGTGGGCGATGTGTACCATCGAATTCGATCGTTCAGATCGCTCGTGTAGTAAATACGACGAAAATTTAAAGATCGGATGCGGTAATTTGTTACAAAGACACTGAGTCATACAATAGCTACAGTTTTCATGCATTGTACAAAACTTAACACTGTTAGAAAAGAACATTAAATGTAAAATAATATTTGTCCTCTTAAAGAAATAACTTTAAAAGGCAAAATAAAGGAAAGCAATAAAGTTTTATTAGTGAAAGGTGAAACGTAAGCTTCGGTTACAGACACAGGAGACAGCGCTCGTGTCTTGTGTCTGATAAATTCGATGTCTCGTAGACAATAGGCGACTCCCGCGGGACACTCGCCTCGCTTCGGCCGGACAGCTCGGAGCACTTATGATCGTTACTATCGATTACGTTGTTATTTAAAAACAGCCTACAATAACTCTGGATTACTTTCATTTCTATTTATTATTTTTACTTCGATTAGATTGAATTATGGTACGTTTAAAAATTCTAGGGTACTCGAATGAGATTCCGTAATCTTTAGTTATCAAGTTGGATAGGTGTCGCGCGTGCTTCAAAATAACAAAGATTTAAAAGCCCACTTTGTAACATTATCAAGAGTCCAACCTTCGAGTGAACGTTCGTCGATACCATTAGCGGATGACATCATTACGTATTAATTTACAATTTCATTCGCCATCGTCGCACCGCGCATGGGAACAAAAAAATGTCGGTCTGTACACACTACAGTAATTTTCCATGTATTACTCGGATAATTCCAATGCGACGCGCACTATATTTGTCGTAACTGAGCTAAATGTGGCAGCGGCCGTCTCCCGTATGCATGGGAACGCACTCGGCCCGTTTATTGCACGCCGCCCCTTACCGACCGTTTAACACTGGCTCAGGGATTTAATTACAAACGTTAATGGCCATTATATAGCGAATAGAAATTTCATTAGGTTCCAGTCGGTCGCTACGGCGTCACCCGCGCGGAGAGACGCTTCATTCTTTGCCAAGTCCACGGCCAGTCTCTATTGTTATCGCGATGGCAATTGCTGAGCGATGAGCGTCTTCAACGACCTCGCCACTCTTCTGACGTCGTGAGCCCGCACTCACCACGCAATTATAAACACATTAACCTAACAGCTCTATCGTACTGCAACTCGCCTGGAACGAAGTTTCTTTTCTCTATATAAAATGAGGCTCATGTTTCCAAAAGTGCTTTAAAATATTCCAACGGGATCCCTTTTAATCTCTAAACGAATTTCCGACGAAATATAAGCGTTGCCGCCTCAAATGTCAATTTGCGAAATAGGCGCTCGCGCTAAACTGCTTCGTATTAAAACTTGTATACTCTTTTCACGTGATAGATAAAAAAAAGATTTTGTGCTCAAAATTCAATATCTCCAGAATGATACGGCAGGAAGGCAAAAAAGAAATCTGTCGGAGCGGCCAACGGACAAAAGGATAAGGGGGCCGTAATAAAGAAATCATAGATGTCTCGTAAGTAAATTGTTCGATCAGCTAACGCAGGCGACACAACAAAAGGGGAAATCAAATCGAATATAAGCGAAAAAAAATTGTTGCCATCAATGAGATCGTTGTAGTGCGAAACAATTACTTTAATGACGACATTAGACGGGAGGGCGACGACGACGCTACCGCTGACTCGGATTCACCTTGATTTCATTCCTCGTTCGCCTCCATTCATTCCCCGCACGATCGACACCTCAATTCCGTCTGTTTAACGAATACAAATTAAATTCATTAACATTCAAAGACGAAAAGGTAAGAGGGATCAAATTAACAAGTATTCACAATAGACTTATTTTGTCGTAAAGAGTTTCTCTAAGTTAAAATTAGTCGTTGGATTCCTTGGGGTAGCAAACAGATGGTCGTGTCCGTCTTTGAATTCGAGTTAATTCGAACTTTCGGCTCCCGGATCAAAGGTATTAAGTTTGGGTTCGCATCGGAGCGTAAGGCCTCTTTCTTTCATTTCCTCACCGAAGAGGATGTCGGAACTTTTCTGATTCCGAAAGCCGGTGTTCGGGAAATGAGAAGCATTACCGAGTAGATGGGCTCGCGTCTATCGAACGAGACTACGAGACTCTACTGAATTCTCAAAGAGCAGCTTCGTAACATTACCATAATTACAGATAATTACGACTAAAAATGTAAACAAATTTACTTATCGAAGTAAACAGATTCTAAACTATTACAACATGATTAGTTATATAATTTATTACAATCAATACTGATTACAGTTATCAGTGTCGTGACTGAAGTCAGGAAACGCAAGGGAGAAAACAAGATAAAAGATAGACACGACACGGAATTATTGCAGTGAGTGCTCTTGGAAATTCCTCAAGATATAAAGAATTCTTTTTAGTAGCATGCCTTGCGCCCTTGGGATATCTCCAGTCCAAATTTCTAGTAGAATACTTCAAGCTGAGATGTCGCAGTATCGGTAATTCGACGGATGCACGCACGAATTGTTACTGGTCTTTTGTGAATTCAACTTCTTATGTCTCAACTTAGAATATAGAAATAAAAGTATAATAGGATATAAATTATAAATGAAACGCGAAGTTGTCAAGTGCAAAGATTTATGTCAAACCATTTAATTGCTTTGCACTTTTCCATCCGTTTTTCTTACTACTTGCAAAGGTTTCGAACTTGAAAAAAACAATATGAAATTAAGTTAACTTTCGTAGAAAAAAAATGTTTACATTATTTATTTTTTATTTATAATTTCATGTAATATAAAATTGCCAATTCTAAACTTAATGGCATTATAATAATTGTTTGAAAGTGATTCATGAATATATTTGAGAGTCGTTTATACAAAAGCCATAACCATTTATTTACATCTTTCCTGCATTGGACAAAGTGGTAAGTGGCAACGTTTTGGACCTACGGTATAAATGCTAAATTTATAGCTCGCGTGCGCTTCATAAAAACGTAGTGGCTCATAGCTCGCTGCGAGTCGAGTGCTCGAAATGCGAGTGCGTTTTACGTCCATTTGCTTATTAATGTATGAGTTTTAAAAACTCACACTAATTTAAATATATTTTGTTTATGATAATTACCTTTTATTTTACATTAATTTAACAATTTCTACTTAATGTATGTGTGTAATAAATATATTACAATGTAAGTTAAACGTATGAGTGCAAACTAAGTGTCCTATCTCTTTATATCATTGGTGTGAAGTTTTTCATCAGTGCAAAAACATTGAGCTAACAAATGTGAGTCTCTCGATTCCCGCAACTCATTTCGTGCGCGATTGTACGTCCAATTACGAAACAGACAAGTTGTCAGTTAGTGTGAATTAATTACAAAACGCATCAGAGAACTGACATCGATACAATCGTTAATGTCAATTCACATCGCATACGTTTTTTTATACAATTTGCGATTATAATACAGCGGTAATCGCGTTTTTATTCCTTTATTGAAATTAATTCATTCGTTAAAATTAAGATACATTTTGATATGTCACCTCTAGAAGTTTCTTAGTACTACATTGTAGTTGTTACCTCCAGCTGCATATCAATGTCGGACAAACAGTAAAACACGATGGTGTATTCTTAGCACAATTAGTGTGGACTCCCGCGGGACGTCTCCGTTCGGAACCCATTCAAAGAGCAGAGACAATGTTTGTGAGGCGGACGTCCGCCGGCCCGGGGGAGCAGCGGGCAAATATTGCCACTGCATTACCGCCTGCAACGACTCGCTTCTGACCCTAAAACGAATTACCTTGACTTGAACTTTTTTCCCATAATATGTACAACGCCATCTGTTATTATTTTTTTTAAACTTTTGATCGTGAGTATCGGATCTTTTAAAAGATGTTACAAAAAATATAAAGAATAACAAATTGGAGACTTCGTGCTGATTATTTATTTGAAACAATGTCTTAGATTTATGTTTCTTTGAGTTGTTAGTATTAATGATCGTTACAAGTTTTATTTAGAAGTTTGTACATGAATGTCTCGCCGTGGTTTTGTTTGGCAAAGAATTCTATATTTAGTTTCTACTCGGACTAACGATATTATTAATATTGTAAATTTTACTGACGATCTATGAAACGTTAAATAACGTATATCAAAGGTGAAATGTTGGCGTAATTAAATTTTACTTAAATTTAAAAATTAATTTATTTTCTTCTTGGTATTCGAAGAAAAACAAGTTTACGAGGAAATATTTACATTTGAATATAGTCTGATATAAATTCTGGCGTCGGGTTGGTCCTCCGTGCTCTATTTGCAAATTTATCTTTCATCGAAAGGGGGGAGGCAGTAAAAAAAGTTTTGTGTCGCGACGAAGCCATATTTCTCCCGGCTTTCTTCATAAATCGTCAGCATGAAGTGATCTACATAACTCCAAGAATTCCGCACTCTCGGGAACTCTGTATTATATTTTTAAAATCACTTCGAAATCGCAACTGAATTCATTCCATTCACTCGAGAATTAAAAGTGTTTTATTCTTAATTTATAAAAAAAATAATACACGTTTGCTATAATAATCAGGCCAATGTCGTTGCTAAGTCGAAACAAAACCGTTCATTACCGTAAATATAAAATAACTTTTCTGTTAAGTTACAAAGCGAAGTTAGCGAGCTCCGAATTATAACTTCGCCGGACTGCCGAGTTACTGGGGGCGGCATTTTGTAAAGCGACGAAGACATCGCAAGACTTCAAAGATATCTTAGTTTAATACTCCTTTTGTTTTAAGCTTACATTTATGAGAAGGTCGGAGGTGAGGGAAGGGGGAGGTGAACATTTTCTTAATTAAATGAGAAGAATTGTTCTTCTGTAATCAGACGGATTGTTCGAATTAATTGTTAATATTTAAAGACGTCCTCAGGTTCCCGCCATTAACTGAGCGCAATTCGAACGCTCTCGTCTTCTGAATATGTAATTATACTCAAAGTGCTTCGAGTTATTGAAATCTAAATCAATCTTATCTTCGTAAACATTAATTACTTTGATATATCTTACTATGTTACTAATATTATAAATGCCAATGTTTAGATAGATGGATGGATGGATGTTTGTTTGAAGGTATCTCCGATACGGCTCAACGAATCTTGATGAAATTTGACATAGATGTAGAACATAGTCTGAAAGAATACACAGGCTACCTATTAGTTATTTTTCAATTCCTCGAGGACAGAGTTGTGGGTAGTTTCTGTATAAAACACAAATGCTATTTACCAATAAAATTTATATCCTAAATATTTTCTGCATTTATTTAAAAACCGATTCTTTGTCTAACGCACAACATTTATCTGTAATCTAAGTCCGCTTTGAATTCTTTTGAACTTGATCAAAATTCGATTAAAGAGAAACAATGGGGTCCGACGTATCGAGCAGACACGTAACGTGGGAACGGTTCTACGTTTGGGAGTCCGTAAATAATCGAATCGTCTGTTACTACCGACGGATTTGTTGAAAACTAACCTTAATATGTTTATATCACGAACGGGCACTCGAACTGGTAGCCTGCCACTGAATTAGAAACGCCTCCGGACGTTTTTCGGATCGACTATCGAAGTCGAAAAGTTCAAGGTCAAGCAATTGTTTCATACTTGTTCAAATATCTTCCTTATATCGGCTGACGTCATCTTTAATTATAAATAGTCACGCTTCTTGTTACTATTTCAAAAGTATAGAATTTACTTAATAAAATACAGATTGTCGTTTTTATACCTACGTGAAATTATTTAAAACTAGCGCCTTTACAAAATCGTAACGTAATCAATCTAACGACAACAGTATCCAATGCTCGTTAAGTGATAGCATTAAAAAAGTAAACAAGTCAAAAACCGCAATGTTAGTCGCTGTTATCTTGAAGCCGTAACTCCAACGATATACTTTTAACCGCGCGAAAGCAATTTTTATTACCATACTTCCTAAAGGGATGCTCTCAATTCAGTTTTTATGTCCGTACTGACGCAAATATCGAATTGAATTGATTTAGATGATAATACTTACCTACAGATGTATTCTCTATGGCTTAGTGACGCGGATATTTATTATAATATTACTAATATTTATAAATACAAAAATTTTAATGTATGGATGTTTGTTATAAACTATCTTTAGAACAACTCAACGGATCTCGATGTAATTGGACGAATAAAGGCTGCAAGTTTTTTTTTGTTTTGTGTCGCGGGACAGAGTCGCGGTCGACAGCTAGTTATTCATATTAAAATGAAGACAACGACTCCAAGTTAATACAGATGTTATAAATTAATTAAATTTATACAACGCTTCGTTTGCGTCTCCGCAACAATTAATAAACGTAACATAAACAGCAATGAAATTGTTCTGTATTTATTTAACATGAAATAATTATATACTAGTAGTCACCTGTACTTTTTTATCTCTTAAAAAAAACAAAAGTAATATGTAAAATTATTGAAAATAGTTTTGATTTTGTAATTTCATAATCCTATATAAAAAGAAACTAAAAAACTTCTGCTGCATTTTTTTTCCGGTTATTTGATGATAGGTTATTTAACATCAGAGGGAATTTTAAAAAGTAGGTCAACGTAAATTTCCTATGAGATATTAATAAGCGGCTTTAGTAAATTTATTATAATTACACAAAATTGTTATCGAGAAGCATATGTCAGTGTGTGATAATTGTTAAATCACTTGCCCCAATTAACTAAACTGTACAATTAAATTATTATTAAAGATTTCGATGCTAACAGTATTTTTTTTATAAATGTATAGTGATTTAAAAAATCATGTTAATTTTATAAATATTTCTAATTTACTGTAAATTTTAATACATTTCAATTAATTAATTCGTAGTTATTAAACATTAATGGAAATATATTTAATTATTATATTTTAAATGACTTTTATATTTTTAAATACAAAACAAATATTTTTGGACTATAATAATAAATTCCATTTTTAAATGTGTTAATGTTAATATTAAATAGTAGTAATAGTAATAATAGTAGTTGCAAAAGCGCCATACTCCGAGCCGCCAATTTAATCTGGTAGGATTATATTATTATGCGACTAATGCGGCGAAGGGGTCTGAAGTGCGGGGGAGGATGCGCCTGCACACTGTGCGGGGTGTCGGGGTCACTCGCCCAAAAGTTCTTACAGCGGACGGCCGTCCGTTGTAACCGAAGAGGAAAGTTCCAGAAGTCAAGGTATTCTCATCAACAAAATGTTTAATTATGTGTATCCAACCAGTTTATAAAATTGAAGTGATCTTTTCGATTTAAAAAAAATGTCTCATTTTAATTTGTATTTAAAATTGTATATTCGGAACTGTTTAAAATATATTCATCTATCGTGTTACAAATTCGCGTCGTTATCCCCAATAATGATAAAAGATGGTGAGAGCTTATATTTCATAATAAGGTATTAGGATAAAGGACATAACAACGTTAAGATTACGAGTATATTCAGAAAGTCCATAATCTCGCAGCGGCGCTATGTTAATCGCTCGGGTCTACTTTGATAAATTGGGATTTTTATTCAACATGAAATTACGCGCAACATAATCCTCGCAAAAACTCTCTAGCAAAAGCTCCTCCCATTACGAAATTTATGTAATCCTCCCCGTCCCCAACAGGTAGACTTATCTACCTGGAACAATATTGTCTCTAGCTTGCTTTTATTTATTTTTTTAGTGAATGGAATCGATTAGTTGCGTGGTATTTCTGTAGGCAACGTGTGGGATGCTTTTGAGTTACCGTTTGATGTTCCATTTTGAAACTAATTTGTAAATAAAGACTCGTAATGTGTACGTACAGTTTACCATACGTGGTTTTATTTGATTGCTATGAAGTAAAGTTACATACTTGCTGAAATTTTTTTATAAAAAAAAATTAACCAAATGTCATTTTAAATGACAAATTCGTGATCAAATTAGACATTAAACATTATAAAATAAAGTTTAAAAACATCAACCCAATTTAGTGTAAATTCATCAGCAACATTGTATAAGACCTAACATTCCCTTAGCGATAAGTTAACCGATTTTCACTTAGTTGAGATCGTTAAAAGAGAATTTTGAATCCCGCTTTCGCGAGGGGAGTTTGAGTGATTAATTTCCACAGGATTCGTTCGCTCTTGTACACTTGCTGACGTCAGCTAAATCAAACATCAGCTCTTAAGAACATCGCATGTAACTCAATTCACTACTTTACCTAGAAAAATAAAGTTTAACACAATATTGCTTCATGATTAAATCTTAACGATTCTCGGAAATTCAACAAATACGTACATGAAACAATTTAATTTTGAATATGAAAAAAAAAAATCCAGTAGGTGATTTTTTAATTTAATACTAAAAAAATACACCATTACATTAATTAAAAAACATTCTTAATTTTAAATCAACAAAACCAATACTAAGCATAGAAGCTATTTCAAACTCAATAGTCATAATAAAGAAGCCACACTTTTAACCACTGCGCCTCATGTAAGTGACTAAATATTTAAATAAATTGAATACATTAACCTCGTTCCCGCGGCCATTTACAACTAGCTAATACATAACAGCTCTGTTTACACAAACGTACACAATTTGCACTGGAAAATATACAAGCTAATTTCATTTATCCACGCAAATGCTTCTGACAAGTCTAGGCTTTTGAGCAATACCTCGGTATATCTAGGTAGCAACTGTCGGCCGCGTTAGACCCAAGGTCTTTTGTCTATTGTAGACAAAATTACTTAAAATGAGAGCTAGTATATTTAGGAAATTAATTATTAACTGTAGGTGCCTAGTGCGCCAGAATATCGTTTATAATATCTAGATCTATTTTAGATTTACGCTCAAAAATATCCTTACTTACTTTTCAAGTTAATTATGAATTCAAAACACTTTTTATGATATCATTTACCGTAGGTTTCTGAGACCAAAAACTCTGTTTAAAACATATTTTTTTCTCTGTTTTGTCAAAGATTTGGTCTCAGATACCAACGGTTAGTCGAAGTAATACCTGTATTCGAATGTTTCCCTTGCAACTATCGGGATTCGAATGCCGATCCCTTGCCCAATTTCCTGAAGAGGAACTCCCTCCCGAAGGGAGTAAAATTACATGTTTGCCCTCCGTATTATGAGGGTTTTAGGGTGAGGGCATATTACAAAATTATATTTACTACTTTATCGATTGCGGGATTGTTCGTTATTTGGGACAAATAGTTTTAATAAATACGGACGTGTCAGTTGTTAAAGTACCAGGACTTCATAAAAAAGCATGTCTAATATTTATGTAATAAAAACGAATCTGTACTAAGTTAACTGCTAAAATCGCTTAACATCTATACCCAATCTGTTCTTCTTTTCCATAAACAAGTCTACTATTTTACTTAACCATTTTAAATGAAATGTATAACAGAAGATTGCCTATTCACTAACAGCATTACACAAGTAGTAAATGCTAGGAACTCCGACGCGTGACAATTTACAATGCCTGCGAGTTGACTGCTCACGAGATTATGACACCATTGTAGTAAATGTAATTATAGACTTAGGAAACAGAAAATCAATACAGATAGAACAAGTTAAAAGAATTAAAGTAAAGGGTGCGGCAAATAATCTGCCTCTTTAACCAATTAGTCATTTACTTTTATTATAAAGTAAGTACGGGAAGGGGAAGTGGATGGGACGGTGAAAAAGATAAGAAGGGAAAATATCATCTTTTTGTGTTTCCTCTTCCTTCAATTTAAGGTAGGTAACGCATGTGTAATGGATGTCTATGGGCAGCGGTCCCTTCACTATTTCAGCGTATTTATGTAGGTGGCCGTTTAATACCATTCGAATAAAAAAAAAACACGTATATCAGATCATAAATATCAGCATAATCTGTGTCCACACATAATAAAATACCAATCGAAATAAGAATCTTCTCCTTTTTGGAGTAGTTTAAAAATGTAAATAAGACGGAGTATTGCAGGTAAAACAGACACATTAAAAGTGTATAAAAAAGCATTGAACTTGATATTGACCAATATGTATTTACTACTCATGACAAGTAGGTATGTGAAACAAAACAAGTTTATAATGTCTGATAAATCACGTCATATGTCACCAAGCGATAACTAGTGCACAGCTAGCGTACACTGCTAGCGAATAACTACAGCTAGCTATGCCTACCTATAGCAAACTGGTACGGCGAGTGCGCCGCGCATTGAAACCAGTTCCCACAAACCGGTTTCAATTGAACCAAATAAAAGTAAATTGTAAAGGTCATTGCCGATAGCGTACTATCGACTTAGCTTTACTTTGCTTTGCTTAGCGGACCAGAATATTAACTTAAGTAGATACATTATCATGCAAAAACGGTTTTTTTAACTAACTAAGCTTGTTTTCAATTTTATGTTAGTAGATCTCATTTAGCTAAAATTCTTATCATTTAAAATTTAAATTTATCAATGATAACGAAAATTGTAATGTCAGTTCAAATAAGTGTGTTAAAAATCCACAATAATTTCTATTACCCTTTGATTTTTCTAGTTCAAGAGAAACGTAATTTCAACCGTCAATCCGCTCTTTCAATCTTGTTTGTTTGCTATTATAAAAAACTATATAAAAGTATAGTCACTGTTATAGGTAATAATTTGGTAACATTAAGATCTGGTATGGCGTACGTAGACATGTTATTTTATGAAGTCAACATAAATTACAGCAATAATACAGCATTATGTATCTAATATATTATCACAATGTAAGCTTAGTGTTTATTTTAGATAAAAAAATGATTCACGACTTTAGTCTAGTCTAGGTAATAATATTTTCTTGGCAGGTGATCAAATTCAGGTTTATTTTAATGTTGGAATCGAACGTGAAACTTCCTTCGGTATGCATTGATCCGGACGATAGTATGCGCCGCGATGTAGTTAACTTGAACACAGTTATTCGATTAAGTTTACATTAAGACCTTTAAGCTCAGATGTTAGTGTCTAGACGTTGCATCACACGGATTATGAGTACAATTCTCAACTATAGGGAATTTCTTTTATTACTTGTCTACTCAAGTTTTTTTTTTGTTTTATTTCTTTATAATTGTGGGGCGTTGCCGTTGCATCGTATAAATGAATTAATTCCAACATCAAGGCAAGGAACTGATAAGAAAAGCTATAAAGATTCAGAGCTCGGATGTGTTGGAGATTTCTTTTTGGAAAGCGGCCGTGCAGTTTGAGAGGCGGTCGTAAACTTTATCGCTTTCGGTTCGATGCTGAATTAAACAAAGCGAGACTATTCGTCTATCGGGCTTGGATAAACGAGTATTAGGTACTGGGAGTACTTTGAAATAGCCCTTTTAAAAATTATACCTATTAAACCCTGAATATCAAGAAATAAAGATCATTTAATTTAGTTTTGACTGGGGTATTTTGCATTGGATTTTTGTATTAGTAACTTAATTTCATTTATTGCATAAACCTATCCTTACTTATTTTATTAAGTCCAATATAAAATCAACAACGAATGTATAGCTATTTTTAGATATAGTAGAAAAAGAACGATATTGTAAGTAACTTGATCACTTTCCAATCAAAGTTGAGTGATAAAGTTGGCAGTTGTGAACACGTAATCAAGTCAGGTCAGATTAGGAACGATCTGTTTGGTAAAGTTTTCGGTTAACAGAACTATACGTAAAACTTTTTAATACAACGATTTGTGTAAATAATCCATTGATTTTATTAACTCGAAGATATACAAAAAGATTACACAAGAAAGTCGAAAAAAGTTAGATCTCTTATCGGAGAGATGTAACTCTTTACCTCGCATATGTCCAATATTATTATGAAAGTAATAATGATGTGACTATATTATTTTCTATAACGAATTATATCTTTACTAGCTGTCGCCCGCGACTACATCCGTGGAATTAAAAAAAGAAACATTAATAAATAGCCTGTGTTCTTCCAGACCATGTTCTACATCCATGCCAAATTTCATCTTACAGTTCCGGAGATGCCTCCTAACATCCATCCATCTAAACTTTCACATTTATAATATTAGTAAGATTTAATCCTATTAATTTCACGAAAATTGTTTCTAGTCGAGAAATAAGCTAGAATCAAAGTAAATTTCTCTAATTAGTTTGCAAGTTGATCATTTGAAAATATTTACTTTAGTTTAATTAGTTTTTGGAAGCTTCTCAGAAATCGTAATCTTTTAAAAAGTACTTACAAAATAATTAGTTATCAATTTTGTTATAAAGGGAAATAAAATCATCATGGAAAACCTTGGAAAGTAGCTTAATAAATAACCAAGAGTTGTTAAATGGTTACTATATCCCTTAGTGTAGATTTCTCTTATTAAATCTACACTAAAGGTCGTTATAGATAAACATGCATACACTATGAATTTTATCCTGCTATTTCGTTTGAATTTCAGTGCAATTTTGCTGTTGCATTGCTGCAGAAAATTTATTGTTGTTTGTGAGAGTTTCTGTAGGTACCTACACGTCAGGGCTAGAATTTCCCAAGTTGCAGACTTGTGTAACAACCATCCAGTTTGTTGAACAGTGGCCGAAAACAATAGTTTTTTTTCTTTCTCTAATATATTCGACACATTTAATTACGAGTATTTTAAATTGAACATGACATATAACATAGTATGTAAATAATTGAATTTATTTTATTATGGTATATAAAAAGCGTAATTGTGAACAGCATTTGTATAGAGCGAGAGGCGAGGCGAAGCGAGGCAATTCTCTTGAGCAACAATCACCGTTCCCTAACATAATGGTGCCATTAAAACACCACCCACAAGTGTAGAGCAAATTGCATTCGCCGACGTCGCCATGTATTTTACAATCAAACCTTGATTTGCGCACAACTGCTCAGTGCTCACTGCTCACGGTGCATTAGGGTACATAAATTTGTTTACTTAAAACGATAAACTTAAATACGGAAAGGTTTTATACGAAATTGATTTCAAAGGACCATCTTTACGAGCTATTTATTTTATTTATATTTACGGCTTCGTTAACATGAAAATAAAACACAAAGTAAGCACTAAAATATTAATGTTGATTCCTTGATATTTAATATTAAAAATAAAAATAACAACAAAACAAGATGAGCACTCCTTAAATACCCGAGGGAGCTTTTCGTGATTGGAAGTTGTAGGAGAACACGAGTCAAGTTTATATTAGATAAGCACGAAGAAAAAGTTAGCAGTGCTCTTACAGGACGCCTTTTATTTCTAGCGAACGCTTAAAGTAAATTAAAAAGGCGGGCGGAGCGAGTTTTTCAGTCCCAATCGTATAATCTAACAATCGGTTTGGAGAACGGACAATCACAATTGTAGCAATAAAACGAAACGGAGGCGCCCGCAACCTTGGCGGAGTTGTCGCCTCGAACTCGAACTCGCGATACGCGCTGGGTTGCGTGCTCCTAAAACACCCATTAAAAAACTACAACCGATGCGACTCACTTCGCCTCACACACAGATCACAATAATCCCAAAATACCTTTTTTAAATCAACGTAAAATCGCAAGTCTATATACTAGTTAACGACGGAGATCTATTTCACAATACTCATTCAATTAAAATCAATTTATGTACAGTTATAATTTTTTTGTCTGTGATCATCTCGTGACTGTAGTAAATCTTTAGTCATTGTTAAAGTGTTTCTCTGAGCAATGAATCAATATTAATTGATCGCTTCCTTGTCTTGCAGGATAATTTCAGAAGACTGCAACGATGGTGCAATATAGAACCACAATTCGATACGATAGCCGAAAACGATTTTCCTGAATATTCCGTAGAAATGGGCGACAATAATGCACCGTGATTACAATTTCCTAGTAGCGAGCCATCACACGGCCATAGCGTACGTACGAGTAATCGCGCTCGAGAAAGGCCACACACACACGCAAGAGGATGACTAAAAATATTACGAGTTGACATTGAAATGTTAATGCACTCTGCGCTGCGCCGGCGCATTTTACGGGCATTTCGCTCGATTCTTGGCACAACATAAATATCTTGACTACATTTTTATTTTATTTTATTCATTGTTTTGACTGCTATAGCTTCATTTGGGTACTATCGTCCGATATAGTATATTTGATGCGATAATTTGAAAAAATAATGATATCTCGTGTCGTTGCACCAGTGGACGTTTCGCTCGAGTCGAATGGTCGCCGCGACATTTGCCCGATTGTGTTGTTTATCTGTGACGTTTTCGTATCATTTCCTATCACACGATTACTTTCATACGAACTCTGCTGTTGCCACTTTCTATGATCTTAAAAATTTCTAACACCTACTGTTTAGGTTTTTATTAGCTATAAATTTTAATTTATAAAAGCCAAGGCACGTGATGTTCTCGAATACAAGAAACACAGAGAACTGAGAATTGCCTACGTGATTAGAAGCACTTGTGTTCAAAATTGCACAATATTTTTGATAACACATTTTTATTGAATATATTTTAAAAAATGTGGGTAAATTACTATCATCTATTAAAATAATGTTAAATATATTTAAATTATTATTTAAACTAAATGTCTACCTGAAAATAAAAAATATTTTATATTTTTAATTGGTTAATTTTAAAAAGCAATTTAAAATTTTGAATGTAAATTAAAAATGGTAATTTTAAATCGAAAATAAATTAACCATTTTTAAAACAAATTCAATTTTAGTTTTTTGAAATAAAAATACTTCTTTAAAATTAAATTTTTAAAGTTTTTTTTTTTAATTCATAGCCGTTTTTAGCATTTTTTTCTACAATTCTTCTTAGAATAAATTCGTGAAGATGGAAGGGACTTGATCTGGGTCTAAGTGGGATTCTGTTGTAATTCCTGTGCTTCCGTCCTCACTGGATCGCATGCTACAATATCATTATTCCTCGTTAGTAAGCCGTTTAGCGAATTGAATTTCTGGCTGTGTAACCGCCGCGCCGCGTCGCGTCGCCCAATGGATGTTTATTAAGATTATCTGCACGATAATACTCGAACCCTTTTTTACCGACCATTACCTACCTACCGATTTTTATACGACATTTACCTCACTGAATAAATATGATTTTTTCCTTTTTAATTACACAGGTAAATTTTTAACTGGCGTGTGCAGTTCACATTAATAACAATTTATGCAGATTAAAAAAGGGTCGTTTATACGCTATTTAAAAATTTTCTTTTTAAAAAATAAATACGAGTAAGTCGTAAAATATTTTTCTGTTTTCAAAATAGCATCATTTTGTTTTTGCGTATCGATCTACTTATCAATTTTTAGATACGACGCCGCGACTAAAAACATGTTTACAAAACAACTAAAGCGAACGGCGCGTTTTTATAAATGCGATCCTAACAAATCTACGCATTATTTTTATTAATAACACTTTTGAAAGTATATTTTAATTTATATTATTCTGTCTTCATTTCTTCTTTGAAGTTTAAATTCGAAACTCATCTTTGATTATTAACTTGTGTCGAAATTTTAATTATTTTATAGCGAAGTTGAGAGTTTGATGGAGTTACGAAATTGAAAGCAAGTTCCGCAGTTAATTTGATCAAGACGTGTCTACCAAAGTTTTTGGGACTTTACTTTTTAACGCTGTATCCTTCATAGTTAATTATGAAAACTTCGTATATTTTTTTTATTTAGTTTGGACGGTAACTTCGGTCGGTAGTTTTGTTTTCAACTTATAAAAAGTTTTAATGTTGGATTTTATACGCGTTCAACTTTTTTTTGTCATAAAATTATTTTCCATGTTTAATTTGGATTTTTAAAAGCATAAAAGTTTTTCGAATGTAAAATTATTTTTTGTTTGTACTTTTGACTTTTAAATGCATAAATTAAATTATTTTATCTTTGCACTTATAATTTTGATTTTTATTGGCCTAAAACTTTTTAAATATTAAATCATTTTTTCTAGCGCACTTCCTTTGATTTTCGAGTTATTATTCCGCACCTTCTCTGTTATTTTTAAGGGAAATAATTCAATGTAATTGAATTTATGAATGAGCATTTTTTTAAACGTCCCTTATTTTTCTTCTTTATTTTAAAATTTCACTTTGAATTTTTCTTTCACTTTAGGTCACTTGCATAAAGTTTTCACTCACCTGAGTGGCATCAGTATAAGGTGTTGAAGAATTCTTGTCGACCAGTTGCGAACCGAACACCGGTACGCCGCTCGACGTGGGCGTCAAAGACCTCACTTCAGAAACTTGCTGGGGCACCATTTTGCGTTTATCCAAATAAAAAAAAAAAAAAAACCCCAGAAACTAAACACAAAACACAGTTCACGTATTGCACTTAACACTAGCGACTGATGTTCGCAAAATTTTTTTCAAAGTTTATTACTTTCGGTTTAAGTTTTTATAAGAGTCCGAACGGGGAAATGAGGAGCAGCTCGTGTGGAGACGAGGACTGGGGCCTGGCGGCGGGCACACTGCCGGCGACCTCCCAGTACCTGGACACTATCCTCAACACCCGCTCCGGAACGAGTGATCTGGCGCTGCCTTCTTCGCCTGCGAACGGTCCAAAAGTCATAATTTCAGCGGGACGGGACCGCACGGCGAGCGCAGCGGCGGTTGCATTAACGGCGGCTACGTGCGCACTCCGCGACGGCAGTGGATGTACTAGCGCGGCGGCAACGTGCCGAGTGCTGTCAATATACCCGCTCAGCTGTTCGCCCCGCCGCCCGCGCCGCCCGCACCCCGCACCCCCCGCCGCGCGCTCCCCGCACCCGCCGCCCCGCGCACCCGCCGCCCCGCCGCCCCGCGCGCTCACTCGCGTGCGCGCACATATCGCGAGCGCACGCATTATATTTGTATGTGCATGCCATGACTCTTTACACGCGTCACTTCACTATCTCGAAGACAACGTACACACGACCGCAGATTTGACAAACTCGATGCCAAACATATATCATTAATTTCAGGAAATATTTATTACAAGAGTTGAGTACTTCGTAATTGTCATGTTTACAATGCAATTAATTGCGTTTTTCTCAAATTAAAATAATTACGTGTAAAAAAAAGTTTTCAACAAACTTTGTACAGGTATTTTCAATAGTATTTTATAAAAAACTAACTTGTTAGGTATCTCATAACGATCTTAATAACTTTAGGTACCTAAATAAGACAGGATATATTTTTGCGACTAATTTCAACGAAGTTTTTTTTTTTATCAGAGCGTTATTGGCTTATATTCACATAGACCTTTTTTAATCGTTTTTATTTGGCCTTAAAGACTATATACTCAGTTAGTACTCATGATCATGATGTGCGAAAAAGAGTGTGAGGGTGTAGACAGGATTGAGACAAAAATCAATATGTTATTATTCAAGCCAACGTTATAGTGGGATCGATTCTGTCATGTCTTTACAACCGCTTGACTTTGTGATTATATTATCTGGTTTTTATTACCATAGTGTGGATTTGAACTTATCTTTTTCTAACATATTATTTTTTTTATAAAATGGACATTTTGGATTTCTTAATCTAGTTGTACTTCAGTCTACATGTGAATATGTAAGGATATTGTAGACAGGTATGCCTAGCTAATTAGTCTAATTAATTTCACGAATTTGCTTGGACTCACGAAACCCTTTTAAAAGTGATGTATACCTAATGATTAATATTCATTTGGATAGAATTGGAACCTGCAATAGCTCGATGATGAGTCAAGTGCGAAGCTATTACTCCACAAAACCGATACGCTATTAATTTTGGAACCTCGCCAAAGAGACATTTTCGTAGAATGTAGACAGTTTGTCTGTCATAATTACAATATGTTGTGTCATTTATATACAAAAAATATTAATATTTGTGTTGGAAGATTGACTATGAAAGACTAGTGACGCGCTCCGAATTCACATGAGTACTTATAAATATTGAAGGAAAAAATTAAGTTGTTGAAAAATTAACAACTAAAATAAATAATTTTACGTGTCTAGAAATTCTACCGAAGTTTATATTCAAATTACAATGTTGCTGTGGTCATAAAATCAGCTGACCCGCTTGTTCCTTTGCCTTTTTCTACAAAAAAAAATATATATATCATGACGGTTGCGCAGTCGCGTGCGTTAAAATGCGTGTATTAAAAAGTTTAACGTAATAACCCACCTGATCTGGACACAGGTGAGCAACAAATGCGGGCCGGCAGATGGCGTCTCCCGCCTACCAACAATACTTGATAAATAAAATATTACAAGGACTTATTTGCAATATCCAGTAAGAAAATTTTAAAGCATTGACAAATTAGTAAAAGTTAGTAATCAGTAGGTAAGTTTGGTCGAATATTATTTGATTCTTTTTTTAAGACTTTATAATCCGAATCCGAATTTAATAAGTAATTTTAAAGATCTATATTAAAATTATAAAGCGTTAATAAACGTTAATTGGAATCCAATGTATTTTTATTCGCAGGCAACGTTGCACTTTACAGTAAGCTAACGCCATCTAGTGGCGAAAACTTGGCACTAAGCACTTAATGCAAATTCAAAATGTAATTTTTGCTTATATAAATTAAGAGTACAAATTAAAACAAAGTTTTCGTTTTTAAGGTAATTTATAAAAGCGTTAAATTTTTTAATTCCATACCTAATTATCATAGTTTAGCGTTATTATTTTTTGTAATCTTTTAGACATATAAAGGACTGCGATTATCTTATGATCAGTGAAAGTTCATGTCAACAAATTAGTGCTCGCTTTCTAATTTTGCCAGAACAGTCAAAATTTTCTAAGATCAAGTAGTCATATAGTTTGAGCTAGATTTTTCTCAATACGGTTCACATTAATCTTGACCGGTCGGTTTTAAGACCTTTTTATAATTGAAATAAATTTAAAAATTAATGTTCAGTTAACACACCGGTTGTAACATATGGATTTAATAGCAAGTATTCGTATATTTTATAATTACATCAAAGCATTTGGGTTCAAAGCCGCGACGATATCAATAGCAAAAGATCAACACATAAAATGTAACGTCCATACCACACATGCTCTCCCATTCACAGGCCGATAGTTACGAGCTTTTTTATTAATTTTATACATGTCACTGAAAAATCTTGTACATCGCCCGTTTGTAACTTGTCTAGGCGAATTGTAAACTTGACAGATTGTATATCAAATGAACTCATTTACACATTTTACATGTTATTCCTGTGACTTGTGTTTTTAAATTGGATTAGGTACTTCGACTTTTTTTACGCGGTGCTGATGACAATGCAAGCAATGAAATCTCACCTTTTCAAATTTACGAAACCACGTGACGTTGTAAAATTTGACAGTTTTCACAATTTTTAGGCAATTTAGAAACGGGCGGCATTCACGTTTTGTTGGTGATACATATTTTTATTACCTTCCCAATAAAGCTTACACTGTAGAGGAATGCTTTATTTGAAATTCTCTTTGATTTAAATGAGGGAAATGTTTTTGTAACCGCGCGGCCGCCCGTACTGTACTGCGCCCGTGCACGTTGCAATATTGTTTAGATTCTGTATTGACTCTGTTATTTATACGGTTGATTATATTAACATCTGATGAAATACTTCCTGGGAATTTTAAATTGTAAGTTCAATCGGGTTTTATAGATAAGTAACGCACTAAAGCCATGCTTGATTCCGCGGACGAATCGCAAATGTAGACATTTTGAAATAAATAGGTAAAAACAAAACATTTGTATGAAATCATATTTTCAGACAACTCATTTATGTAGAAATAAATATGTTTTGAAACAAGTTTTTGGCAGTGAAAACGGAACAAAACTATGAGGTACATTACTTGATGCGTAATTTGGGTCAGAGAAATAAATTGATACGTCGAATTTGTACTTGATGATTGAAGCTTGTCATAAATTTAAACTAACTTGTCACCCTTTGACCTTTCTGAAACCTGAATTAATCATAGATTTATATCATCGTAACGCATGCGTCATACAACGTGCGGACATAAAAAAATAAAAGGTAACATTTGAATCTTTAATATTTAAGGGACAGGACCTGTTAAGAGTGCATTTCTTTCCGTCACATAAAAACGGACGATTAGTTCTAAACTTGCTGACTTGCTGACTGACTGCTGTGCACATTTTATAGTAATATTTAAGTTTTTTATATTAACATGTTCTAGTAGTGTTAAGTCGTTTCAATTTTAAGTTACTGTAAGTATAATGTGCACATGATGTGATTATCATCAACCCTGACGAAAAGAGGTAAAATTTATTCAGTACAATGACTGGTCTTTGTCTAGTCCATAATCATCATCAACCTGCCCTTATCCCTATGGAGGGTCGGCACAGTATGTACTACTCCTCCATACATCTCTATCAGCCTGTCTTTGTCTAGTCCGTTTCTATATATTCAAAGATTTGAATCATCGCTTTTCTTCGCTTACGATGCACTATGCTTTACAGACGTCATCATCTGCACGCTATTGCAAATTATTATTACAAATCCAATTGATGTAAGTTAGTATGAGTAAAACGCATATGAAAACTTGTTTTATTATTTTTTTATAAATAAACCTTTTCTTTAATCTAACTAGCTTTCGTCCCTGACTTCATTCGCGTCAAATTAAAAATGATTAGACAGTTATATATGTTAGACCGTCTGGTACAATCCATATCACCCTATTTCGCTGCATTTCCTACCGAGCACAGCCGCGCTATGGAACGGTCGTCCCCGGTCTTACGATCCCAGTATGACTTAGGCTCTTTCAAGAAGCAAGCGTACCTTTTACAAAGACCAGCGACGTCTGCAGTTCCTCTACTGTTGCGAATTTGCATGAGCTTTGGTGTTCTCGCCGCTCGTTTGCCCCTTCTATTGTAAAAAAACTTCCATTTAATGTTGTGAGATTTCTTTTTTCATGTCAATATAGTAGAAATTAAATCTTTCTACTTAAATTTTATCGATGACAAAATATCGGTATATTAACTGTGTTTTCACTACCGAAACATTTGCATACAACAATATTTTCTATCTATTTTAACCAACAGGATGAAAGAGATGGCTTATGTATCGTTGTTACGTCAGTGAAATCCAACGTTGTTGTTTTCCTGTTGACATTCAATTACGAAGTCATATATGTGATAGATTTGATCCTGTCATTTTTGTGAAAGTGCCTTTAGTTGGTTTATAATATAACGATACTTTCTCAAGGAAGCCGTGACCTTCGATAACGGAGGTCATGTTAAAGTGGTTTTTAGAAGTGTTTTGTTTATTTATTTAGATTTTTTTATAATGTCTCGTTTCAACTAACAGTATCTATATTTTACATTTGAAATATTGGATTTAAATTATTGGGTAAAAAATCATTTTAAAATTAAAAACATTAATTAAAAATGAACTAAAATAAATTGAATATGTATTTTTTTTCTACTCCATAATGAACAATACTTTTATTATTTATTTTAAAGAGTAAATAAAATAGTCAATATTTATTTTTCATTATTATTTTTTGAGTTTTCTTTTCCAAAAGGTTTTTTTAAAGCCCTTATTATAAAATTATCATGCTAATATTATAAATGGGAATTTTTAGATGGATGGATATTTGTTTGAAGGTATCTCAGGAACTGCTCAACAGATCTTGATGAAATTTAGCACAGGTGTAGAACATAGTCTAGAAGAACACATAGATTACTTATGTTTTTTTAATGCCGCGCAGAGTCGCAAGCGACAGCTAGTATTAAATATATGCAAAACATACATAAATAGACAAATTTTGTCGTTGTACTCTTTTTCAATTAGTGAAAATGATTAGTAAGTGACAAATGATGAGGGCGGGGCGGTTTCGGATGTCACCATGGAATCACGTACCTTGACCCGGTCAGCGCGATGAGTCAAACACTTTGGTGGCACGATTTAGTTTTGATGATTAGATAGGTACTTTTTATGACTAATTAATTTTATGTCAATTGATGCACTTTTGTTACGTAATGACATCTTTGTGTTTAACGAAATAGTAAAGGGGTATTGGAATATAATGCTACATGTTTGTTCACTTTAATATACTGTTGGTAGGAAAGCTTCTCTGTTAGTCTCTTTTATATGGTGTAAAATTTTAAATATTGTCAGCTGTCACTTGCTTGTAATTTCTATGTTGACGTCGCGTGATTACTTTTTTTGACAATTTTCAATTTTCACAGCGGGATATTAAAAAGATCGTAATAAAGGGGTCAACCCTAAGCTAGGTCCCCTTTAATTTTTGGACCCCCGGGGTAAAGCCCTTGCGCTTTGTGTGCAAAATTTAGGGTTTCCGATGTACTAAGTCCTTAGATTTGATTTCATTTCACTTCATATTATATTTAATGTACATAATATGGAATGAGAAGTAGTCAAAGAGTCGTCTTTCTACATATATTAATAGTCACTAGAATTTCTTAGTAAGCTTTATAAAACTTAATTAAGTTAAATAAGTACCTTTATATAGTTAAAATTTTAAATGTACAATACACAATGCTATCTTTATAAACTCGTGTTAAACATTTTATTAACTCCCCTATCTATGTCAACTTTTTAACATCCACATATATACACTATATATCTTGTGTTGACTAACACATATTGCTGCGTACCTACCATTGTGCGCAGATATCCTCTCTACTAAACCAGAAATGGACGTAGATAAATAGAAAGCGATCAACAAAACAAAAAAGCATACTTATCGACAGTCGAAGAATACGAAATCCCACTACGAAAATGCTGATAAAATCGTATTGCCCATTATGTGTCAGGGTGGCTGGAGTCAGGCTTTCTCATAAAGAAACGTAACATAAACACAATTAGAACGCAAACTAAATTACACTTTAAAATTTCCGTATAAGGTTGAATTTTCAATGTGGTATGGAATTGCAAAATGCAACAAGCTATAATTTTAGAGGAATACGTTGGTTGTTGCAAGCGTGTTGTGTTCCTAGTACACAGATTTCACCTCTCTATCGCACTTTATACGATATGGAAACTATCTCGCTCACACATTCAGTAACCGGTCCACTTAGATGTCTTCGTATACAAGAAAGTGGAAGTTAGACGAATTTTTAAATATTAAATCACTTTATGTTGACAATAACTTCGTATTTATGTTTAATAATTAAATTGTCTTTAGGTAAAAATGAGAGTTGTTAAGTCAACCGCTTAGTGCAGTTTAATTCTAAACGACCTATTTTCATTAAAGTTGTAGGTGACACGAGTAATCTAATACACATATTAACAAAGCCCACTTAGTGTTGCTATCGTACAGCAAATAATTGATATCTGTCTGTCCGTTCGGTGTGGGAACGACGGCCAAGTTTGACCAATCGGGTCATTTAATGAGGTTGAACGGTGATAAGGAGTGTCTATCGTGCTAGACTTCATAATTTAAATATGCACTAATTGTTACTTATGTAGCGAAGTTTAATGTGCAAATTTATAATCTTAATACATATAGTAATTTTTGATAACTTCAAAATAGGCATAGGAATAAACTTTGGAGTTATCTTTTCCTATATTAATAAAAAAAAACATCTAATAGATGTTTAAAAAGAGACACGATTTGGTGGAGTCTACGGAAAAAGAGAATCCCGGAATCGTACATCAATATCATAGCCGACATGTACAAGAATGCGCGATCAATGGTTCGGACTGTGGTGGGCGAAACCAAACCGATAGCGGTCACAGAAGGCGTGCACCAAGGCTCTGTACTCAGTCCCTTTCTGTTTTGTTTGGTTTTGGACTCACTTACCGAGTTAGCGCAAACTTCGGCCGCGTGGACCTTCATCTATGCAGACGATATAGCTATCTGTACTGAGAGCCACGCAAAATTACAAGAGGCACTCCTGGCTTGGAAACACCAGTTGCAAACCGGTGGCCTAGTGTTGAGTGTTGCAAAGACCCAGTACATGTCCTTTAATAACCCAAATTCAAGCGACAATAGACCGATTTCCATCGACGGTCAACTAGTTACCATGTGCGATCAATATAAATATCTGGGTGGCATGATGCACATTTCTGGGAACTTGGAATGCAACATTCAACACCGTATAGCCGCAGCGTGGCAAAAATGGCGAGAGTTGACTGGTGTTACTTGCGACAAAAGAATGCCAGTGAAACTTAAGGGTTTGGTTTATAAGTCCATGATAAGACCAGTCCTCATATACGGCAGTGAAACGTGGGCCATAACTCAAAAGAACGTGCATACCATTCAAGTTGCTGAAATGAAGATGTTGAGATGGATGTGCGGCGTAACCAGGCTCGATAAGATCCGCAACGAGTTCGTGCGAGGTAGCCTCGGTGTGCGCGATATCGCTGATAAGATGCAGGAGAGTAGGCTGCGATGGTATGGTCACATAAGGAGGAGGCCGCCGGACTACGTCGGTAATTTAGCACTACATCTTTCCCTTCCCGGCTGCAGATCCAGAGGCAGACCCAAAACTAGATGGAAAGATGTAGTGCTAAAAGACATGAGTGAGTGCCAAGTCTCAGATGAAGATGTCGAGGACAGGGCGAGGTGGAGGAAACTGATTGGAAAAGCCGACCCCACCACCATGTGGGATACGAGCTAGGCAGAGAGAGAGATCTAATAGATGTTTAAAAAATATTATTCAAAAGTTAATTTCAACTTTATCAGATTAATTTACTAGTTTGTATTATTTAATAAGTAGATGCTTGTGTAAGCTAAATTAACTTTCTTCAATAGACACTTAAATTTGTGTCATTACATTATCTTAAAGACATTTTGTTTCAAGAAATTTTATTCATTGAAACAAATGAAAACAAGTGAAATAAAAAACAAGTTTATATTTCACTGTATAATTATTCTCACTCCTTAAACTCTATCTTCCACTTTAGTTTCCCTAAATCGACTCTGAGCGAACTAACATTGTCATCAACACACGCATTTGCTGACTTACTTAGTGTCCTGATAATTGTGCCTTTGAAACAGTAACTTATACTAGTTCCATTTTAAACTCTATTCACTTTAGGTAAGGTATAATTTTGCTTGTATACAAAATAGAACTAGGTAAAGGCAAGCAAGCGTGTGAAGATCAAACGTTTGTATGTTAAAGTTGTATGATTTATCACTTACAACTTCATTTATAACGACTTGATAATCGAATTAGAGTCCCTTATCAAACTATTATATATACCCAAAACCAAACAGCTTATGAAACTTTACCTAAGTGTGAAGATTTCTAAAATTATAAAAGTTCATTTTACTAAAACATAAGTTAAACTAATCAAGTATTAAAAATCATTTCAACTCATGCGTTTCCGACGTCTAATAATTAATTTAGATACTTAAGTTTCAAGTGCTTTTTAAATAAAACAAACAGTAGTATAAATAAAAACACATACACACACAAATACTCAAGCACATATACAAGCATACTGTATAAATAAGTACCTATTTAAGACTTAGATTAAGAGAAGACACTACCTCCAGGCATAGGTCCCAACCTACCACAGGAGGCAGAGTCCTAAGAAATTATAAAATTTTGTGGGTCAATGTATTTTTTTTAAATTGTTTTTTATTGTCCATATCGAAATAGCTAGAGATGTAGAAGTTCAAAAATAGTATATATCTAAGTGTCCAACTTTCTAGGTGGAATTGTTAATAGGTTTAACAGTGGTAAACGACATCAACAACAATATCTGTTGCACGAATGGGCCTGCTCCCTCTTGCAATACCAAGACTAAATAAACAGAAGACAGGTGTCAAGGGGAAGTAATTTTCTTTTATTATAAGAAAGGATGGGAAAGGGAAGTGGATTTGACGGAGGAGTGAACGCATTGGTAGTAGAATAGAAATATCCTTTTTCTGTGCGTCCTACGTCAATTGAAAGTATGTATCTGCAATAGGTGATAGACAGCGGTCGCTTACCAATTTCGACGAATTCATGTAACCGCTATCTCATTTGATAAGAAAGTAGGTACCTATATTAAATAATCTGTGTATAAAAAATTTAAATTATTAAGATCTTGCTAACGTCATTAATATAATAAAACAAAATATACAATTCTTCATTTTAAATTCAGCAGATGCATTTACTTAATAAGTCGATTTATACTTTGTACTATTTAGTAACACAATACATACTCCCCCATTGAAATTCATTCATCATACGACATAGTAAACTAAGTTATTGTAGAGGCAACCATAATAATACTGTTATGTATTTCAAATTAAGTGGGTATTAATAAATTTATTCAAAATCAACGTGAACGGGAGCACATTATACGAGACTGTTTAATAATATTATTTCAATACCAGAAGCTAGAAGCTTTACAACTGAACGGAATGATTGTTAAACTTACATTGTAGCGGTAACTCGACCGCTCGAGAGTCCCTCCCCTTCTACCCTGTCCTACCCCCCCCCCCTCGCCGTAACAAAGTTACTTTATAGTAAACAATGGTTCATTTTATTCGGCCATAACTATTATGAAATTCATCAAGATGCTTGCTTTTGAATTATTTTGTTTTCATTAGGATTCATTTAGTACCAGTTACATAATTAACATATATAAAATGTTAAGAAAATCTGTCTTTAAGTAGTTTGTCTTTTTACGTGGAATTTTACAAAGCGCAATTCTTACGCTTTTTTCTGTTTCCATGGAAGTTAGTAAATTAATGTCTTATAGATAACTCTAATGTATGGAAAAAAAAACTTTCCACCTCACGATGACTAACACTTAACATGCAATTGTATAAAATTATTTGCATTTTCCTCAAGCAATTTATTTACTTTGCGAAAAAATTGTACCGCGTACTTAGAATTCTTACATTCGTATTTGCATAGATTACATAGACTGAAACAGCCTCCGTTACCTTAGGTCATGCTACATTATTCTTTGATGATCTCATCATGTTGTTGCCAATTGTGAAAACCAGTACTTTCTTTAAATAACTATTTCATATTTTAAAAACAATTTCAAGGCTATTTAAATGAAAATCTTTTCATATTTTTATTGTAGGTAATTTTATTTAATACTAGCTTTTATCCGCGACTCCGTCCGCGCGGAATAAAAAAATAGAAAACGGGGTAAAAATTATCCTATGTCCGTTTCCTGGTTCTAAGTTTATTGTATTTCTAATGCCATCTATTATCTAAATTCTAAAACCAATAAGATATGTAAAAATGAAACATAATTTTTAATGACACTTTAACAAATTATGGTGCAAGGTAGAAAAATTATAATATATAACTGGAAAATATACGCTTATTATATTACTCTATTATGTAATACATTTCAACATATATATGCTTTATATAATTACAATTATAGTCGTTTAACGTATTCAAAGTAACCGGTTATTGTTTAATCGTTTGTTTATTTACAACGTAATTACAATGTTAGTAGCGTCTGTTGTGATTAAACGCGTTATATGATAATGTGGTTAATAGATTATTGTCGTGGTTACGAAACAGATTCTGCTTTCAATGTATCATTTAACATAATTGAAATTATCTTATCTCAAGTTTAAAGAACCCAATAAAAAGCCACTTTTGAATTTCCTTTTGATAGTATAAATAATATAAATTTGAAAAAGATATTGTTTTTTTTTGGTTAAAATAGCGTTATCATATATCTTTTATTCGGCATTGAAAATCTATGCTAAAACAAGACTTCATAATTAACATGTTCTAACATATTTGTAACAAAATATATAGTTAAATTAATTTATTTAGTACATCACCTTTTTTAATGCACCTAAAAATTAGTCAAAATTCAAATAACCTTAAAATCTAAACGATCAGTAACATTAATATTGTATATAAATTTTGTAATAATGTAAATAAAAGAGAGTGTATTTACATTAGGAATATTATAGATAGTAAGTTCTGCTAATTCGTTATCATCGGATGCCGCGGATGCTTGCGCGCGCACGAATTGTTCAGCAATTGCTTGATCATATTTATATTTATAATAATGATACATTTCACCGTTATCAGAAGTATATAAGTATATATATATAATATACTCAACCAGTTGCACGACTTGTCCTGACGTTAATGTCTTTTTTCCACACTGAGATGTGCGTACGTGATTTTTACAACGTTATTTTGTATCATTTGAACTTTATACTTGGAAATCGATACTTATATTATGAATGAGTTTTTTTCTACATTAAGTATATTATTTATACTTTTCTAAGTAATATGTTTATGGTACTAGGAGATCAGCTAAAAATATTAAGTGATCATCTCCAATCGTTATTCATATGAAACGATTGAATATCGATATTTTTTTTTATATCACTAGAGTTCACCGAAATAGCGAGGCGACCGTTGTCCATAGACATCCGCAAATGCAGATGCGTTGCCTACCTTTAATCAACGGAGAAGGGGACGCCCAGAAAGAGGACATTTCCTCTTCCTATGCGTCTCTTCCGCCATATCTACTTCCCCTTCCCATCCTTTCCTAATAGGAAAAGGGTTGGGGGGGAGGGGTAGAGGACTAAAATTAAGCCTCCCGTAGTCGTTTAAACCAACCCCATAAGACAAATTAACGCTCGAGTGGCGTGATCACTGATTAAGTCAAAAATGTATGGAATAGACATTAACTTTAGATATGTCACACGCTTTTTACTATATTTTGAGACATTTTTATGATTTTACGGGATACCCTAATCGAATATGTCTACCGTCAATGGCACACTATATAGTCGAACCTAGATAAGCGATAATCCATTTGTAACAAAAAAAAACATTATAAATAAAATTTACTATTGTCATTTATAATATAAAAATATGTGCAAAAAAGAGTACGGACCAAGAGTCTGCAGATGTCCTTTGATGAAATAAAAGAAAAAGCGAGAATTCAAGGGTCCGCGATATTTTTATCGCTTATATAGGTTTCTGACTTGTCTGTCTGAAAGTTGACTATCGGGGCTGGACAATAACCCTCGTTTATAAAATTTCCTCACTAGTCCAATCGATTGTATACGTAATTCAATGCTAACTTGACTATAAAAACACTCGAAACAACTTGTTTCCAGTACCTAAATTCTTGAAAAATGTGACAGGACTGTGCCAAATAAATCAACTTCCATATTTTAATCCGACGCATTATTGATGTTACACTTGTCTTATTATAATGTGAGAATATGTGAGACGCGGAGATATTCCGTCTCCGAATGATTAAACAAACAATTTGCTGACTGACATCACGTAGACTTCTTAGAATCAGATGAAGGCATCGTGACGTAGGGTGGTGTGATCTCTTCACTACCACGAATTGACTATTCCTTATCTCTATCTTTCCATAGCTTTATCAACTTCAATAATGTTTTAAAACACTCATCTCTCCAAGAACTGTTGCGTTCGTTAGGTATTTTTTTATTCATTGCCCACGTATGTGAGTTCCGAACCGCTGATGAACCGAACTAGGGAGATGTCATTCGATTTGTATTTTCTTCCTGAGTCATAAGGCTACAGTCAGTTCTTTTTTATTTTTGGTTTTTAATTTTTAATTTTAAGTAATTAATTGGTCGTATCTGTGTATTGGAAGTGGACAATAATAACATAACAAACGCCTGTTACCCATTGGGGGCGGCAGAGACCACGGACGTCCATTTGGTGAGGTCCTGACACACTTGTCCCGCTTCTTCTACATACATCTAAGCACACATGCTCCTAGGTTTCGAGTACTCCTAATATTGCCCTTCTCTTGTGAAAGAGAATATCATCAGAAATATACTATAATGAAAGTATGACTGCGATGTCTAAAATGGTTTCATATCATAAAATTTTACAATCTCGTCTGAGTGTCGTTGGATTACGGGTGGAGGTCAAGTTTGGAGGGAGGAGGAGGTCTCTTCAAGCGGAATCGAAGTTTAATCGAGTGTTTTGCCTTAAAACAATTAAGGTGGAGTGGTCTTCATAAATCCAGAGCCCCTTTTGAGATTTCTCTCCAAGTTATTTATAACGAAAGTTTTTACGAAGGGAAATTTCAATTCGAGCATTAAATGCCTATTGTTATAAAGGATTAGTGCGGATTTGTTTTTTTTATTCTTTTTTTCTTTTCTTTCGTTCCCCGGCTTAGTTGGAGCTCGAGTTGGGAGTTAATTATTCATCGTTTTGTTTCTGTTTTTCTTTTATTTATCTTTTTTAACTTTGTTACGGAATTTGAATGACAAAGAGTTTACGAGTCTGAACATTAGCTGTTTTGTTTTATCATTTATTAAAGGAAATTATAAGTTAGTTAAATGTTTGATTTATAGTCATTAACAGAACACGGTCATAGATGCAAACTGCTATGTAGGATTAGACTACCAACATTGAATCTTGTTTCCGGGAACTTACAACTCTCTACCGGTACCTATCTCCTTAAAACCTGATTATAACAATAAACCGTACAACCTAACAAATGCTATGGAAAACTGGGAACCAAAACTTACTCCACAATCATAGTTTTTTTCTAGGCTTATAACTTTGTAACTCACCTAAGTAGTAAAGCATAATTGATTTAAATTAACTTCCAAATAAGTTTCACTAACGTATGTTGATTTTTCGTACAAGCAATAGCTAACGACTAATAAAGTTTAATATCAAAAATAACATACGAAGTAATTGAGGAACGTATCCCTAACGACGAAACTCGCCGACCGCCGCTGTCCGGTCGCTGGTCGCCGCCCGGTCGCTGAGCAAACAACCAGAGAGAGAAAAGGGTCGTTTAATTAAAACTAAACCACTCAACAGTTAGTGGCTATTATTTCTTTGTAGGCTTTTTAATTTGCGATATTTAATGTAGACTTCTTAATAACTGAATGTTTATTCAGATGTTTTTTATGAAGTGAACTATTTTATGAAAATACTGTCCGCAAATCAAGACAAATAATTTAGCACAGGATTAGGAGTAAAGAAAATAGAAATTAGTTGAACTTACAATATCACAACAATCATAACTGAACAGCTATTTGATAGTACAATCGAGTAATAATACAGTAGTAAAACTAAAGTTATCAAATCATAGTACAGTATTAAGGTACTTCTGCACGAACGCACACAGAACGCGCAGTAATCAGTTCCACCTACTACAGAATTCCGGCCTGTAACAGACACAGGATATCTTTCCAGCAAAACGAATCTCACTGCCCTGCCGCAATTACAAGGGAGCTGAGGATTTCATTGCCAAATATTTTCCTTTATCCGTAGGGCTGTTCTCCGAGGCACAAGATGAAGCGGATGCGAGGAAAGATTTGATGTGTAGAGTTCTTTTCACGATGTAATATTGTTACTCGTTAATTAAACTTAGCTTAAGAAAGCTGCTTTTTAACGACAACTTAAGTGTGTATCTGCATTCAGTGCGGTATTGAAATGACATCATTAAAACGATGTCACTAATGAATGGGTATACTCGTAAATATAGACAGTGCTAAACAATTGCTTGGAAAAGTGTAAATTTATACAAATTTTATAAACACAATTCATTGATGTTACGACACCAAGAAACGAACTACGGTGGTTCAAATTCAAGCTGATGACCACTTTCAAAAGACTACCACCAGTATACCGCCTTCGCTCGCAGTCCAGGCAATACCTTAAGCTTTTCCCCAGTCTTCATTATTGAAAGGTCGCAATATAGCCGCCCCCTCCCCGCTGCCCCACAGCCCCCACCCTTGTCACGTCGCCTTAATTAGGACATCTGCTGGGTGTTACGACGAAAAGGTGTGCGCTTTGCTCCACGGCTCCGACACACTGCTACCAGATAAAGTACGAAGACTTGGGCGTCAGTAATTGATAAATTAGTTTTTCATTCCATTGCCTTACTTTATTTATGAAATTGTTGGTGAAGAAGATGCATAATAGTTCTAGATGTAAGAAAGTACAGATATGCTGACACATGCTAGTAATTCTTCAATATGACAATGTTCTAGGACATTTATACTGTACTTTAAGTCCAGTTAATGACCACTAATTTTTTAATATTGAAAATGTGAGAAAAATTTCTAATTCTTTAAGTTCACTTGAGCATAAATCAGCTCCCATCCCATATACAATGTACAACATACAATTTTGGATTTTTTCTTCTCTGTTCTACAAAGTGAACGCTATTTTTTTATATTCCGCACGGGAGAAGTCGCGGACGACAGCTAGTTCAATTTTGGATACAATTCTTGTAGGCTTTCTATTTACAAATACGGCAAATCTTTTAAATGGTATTTACTTAGTCACAAAAGAAAATTGTTTGTGAACGTTTCCTAATTACATCAATTGAAAACCTTGCGAGGGACGTCCTCAAAGAAACTTACGACATTTACTGTAATTGTTATTGAAAGTAAAAAGCAGGCATGAAATGGTTTTTTAATTAAAATCAATTGATCTATTTCCATGAAATGTTTTTGAAGCATCATAATATATAGGTTAATAAACAATTTTAAATAATTTCATTCGTGACATAAAAAAAATTGCTACGCCTTTAAATTTAATTTACTATATTTTTTACCAACACTTAATTAAATCCAAAACTTTACATTTGATTAGTAAAGTGGGGACATATTTATTTGTAATGGCACACTTCCCAAGTCGGTATTTTACGTTGTCTAACTATACCCGATATTGTTTCCTGCGAAGCAGTTTAATGAAATATCTGTTAATTTGGGCACATTTTTTCGCTAAATCCGATGCGAAATATTGCGCGAACCCAATTAAGACATGTTCTTTGTGAGCCACATCATTTTGAACTCAAAAGACATTTGTCTAAAGCTTTGAACATTTACAAAAAGATATAAATTATATGTTTAACTGCTTTATAACTGTTTTATTAATTGAACTAGGTATCGACCGCGAACTTGTCCGCGCAGAATTTAAAAATAAATAATTATTAGTGTGTCGTTTCAGACTATGCTCTATATTCCCGCCAAATTTCAGCGCTATTCGTTGAGCTGTTCTGCAGATACCTTCTAACAAACTCCATACATCCATCCATACATCTAAACTTTTATAATATTAGTAAGATTAATATTTTACATTTATTAGAAAACTAGCTTTTACCCGCGACGCCGTCCGCGTGGAAAAAAAAATGCACACAAGATAAAAAAGTTCCTATGTCCGTCTCCTAGTTCTAAACTACCTCTCCATCAATTTTCAGCAGTTATAAATAGTGTAACTAACACGACTTTCTTTTATATATATAGATAACGACTCCATAACAAAGAATAAAAGACTTGAAATGTATTAATATTCTTTGTCAATATTATCTATAAAGTTTGATTTTGAGAACTAAATTATGACTTTAGTGGATCCATCAATTTTACAAAAGTTCTGTTAATAGTCCGGCTTTGAAAAGCTTTCTTATACATATTTATGATTTCTCTGAATAATCTTGTACCAATTAACCTTGGATACAATTCACTCGCAGAATTTTCTCGGTCTGAAAGCTCTGATTAATGCTCTGTGTAAAATATATTTTAGTAACATTATAAATGTGATTTGTTTAAACATAACGCAATATAGCAAAAAAAAAGGCTAATCAGATCTAGATAAAATTTACAGCATACATAGGTTACTATCTGAAATAACACATTTGATATCTTTTATTCAGAATAAATTAAAAACGGTTCGTGTGGGCTAATTTTTGGAACGAAGTTCCTTATCGCGCGTTGTGAAAGGGGGCTAGACGGAAAAAATTCTTACGAAAAGTTGTCACGACACTTTTTGCTATAGTATGTTAACGACGAATGAGCGCTACTTCACCATGGCAACGACGTGACAATATATAGGGTAAAGGCGGGATAGATGCCCCACTTTTTGGAATATACTCCTAATTTAAAAAATATTAATTTTATATAAATAGTGTTTATTAATATAGCTAGTTTAATTCTTTATCTTTTACTATGATTTGTCTTTTTCGGCGTATAAATGACAGATTTTGCAGATTTTAGCTTTTTGTGGACCTCGATTTTTGAGGATAGATGCCTTCCCGTATGGATAGTTGCCCCACGATGAAAATACTAACAAGGATAGATGCCTGCGGCGCGGGATACATGCCCTTCATACTGTAAAATTATAATATTTATAATATTTTATTTTTGTCTTTGTCTTTTTTTATTTATAATGAAAAGCATCTTGCAGTTTTTAAAATCTTCTAATTGTCATACAATTTAATTCTAATTATGAGATCAAATAAAATTATCATAATAAATTTCTAATATCATTTGTTCAACAAAAACAGAAATTCTAAATTCTTATTATAACATACAAATTATTAAGTTTCAACACGCATAAACATAAAAGCCTTTACTTAAAAAAATTTAAATACACAAAAAGATCTTCATCTTGTAATTCTACTGAATACTTAATTTATAAATAAATTAATATGATACTTAACCGGATAGAGCTTTTAGTTTTCCACATCTTGAGCAATAATTTATGAAGAATGTACATGTTTCATGTAGCCAGTTTTGACACTCTACACATTGTATCCAGTCGGAATGAGACTTCGTATGTTTATAATTTTCAAAACATTCTGTGCAGTTATCTTTGTATTTTTAGGCTTATGCTGTTCATCTCTTTTAGTTCTCTTTACCGGCAAACCTTTAGTTTTCTTCCCCTTAATTTGTATTTTTGTCCAATTCCTCGAAAGCTGACTGTAATTGTTCTGTAGGCCAAGAACATACCTACTCGAGCTCGGACTCCTTCCTTTCTTTTGTATTTTCGTGACATAGTTCTGCTACAATCAGTAAAAAGTCTAAATATGAATATACATAAACACATATAAAATATAATAAAACATAAAAATATGTTCAAAGCGCATTCAGTACAACGTGGTGAATGGAGGGATAGATGCCCCTAGGGGCACCTATACCCCGGAAAATCAGGGCAACTATCCTTTTTGATAGGGATAGATGCCCAAGTAGTTTTTAAATAAATAAAAAACAAAAGAGCTACTATTTCCATCTAGATGCATACTTGATGAATCAGTATATTGATGTAATAAAAAATATAACGGAATTAATAACTACTTATAAAGATATACAACAGCAAATACTTACCTTTAAAACTTTGACGTGTTTGTTAAGTTCGCCGCGGACATAAATCCACAAATAAGCGAAATGCTTCTTCACCGCACCTCGGCCCATTGCTAAATAAGGTGCAGGGTACCTGCGGCTCTTAGTTATACTATTGATTTTTATTCGCGAGTTTGGGAAGTTAGGTTTTATGAAAATGAGGCATCTATCCCACTGAGGCATCTATCTCGCCTTTACCCTAACGAAAATTCATAGAAATAAAATGTACTTCTTGTGAAGACTTAAGTTTTTTATTCATAGAATAAACATTGGTTCCTTCACTAATTAATTGAAAGAAACTTCGTTCCATCCGGGTGTCCCTTGACACCTCTCAAGTTTTTTTTCTTTTGTTTTTCAACGAAATAAATACTTTTTTAACTCTATGCGGAATAAGTGGCGGTCAGTAGCTAAATTAAAAATAAATTGATAAAGGCTATGTAATGGTATGGAATTTTCTTTTAATAAATAATTCTATTTGAAGAAACGGGTCTTAATAATGAAACTCCACTAGATAAAGTATACAAAGAGAACATTACAAACGAACTACCTAATTGCTTTCAACAAAGTTTTAAAATGATCCACCTTGTTTTACAAGTTCTACATTACATTTAAGATAAAATAAAATAGCTAAAAGACGTATTTTTATATTACACTAGTTTTTACCCGCGACTCCGTCCGCGCGGAATAAAAAATAGAAAACGGGGTAAAAATCCTATGTCCGTTTCCTGGTTCTAAGCTACCTGCCCACCAATTTTCAGTCAAATCGATTCAGCCGTTCTTGAGTTATAAATAGTGTAACTAATAAGACTTTATTTTATATATATAGATTTATATATGACTTCTAACATTAACATTTTCTCATCTTCTAACGAAAAATCTTCCGTAAAATATTCTTAACTAACTGTCCCATTCAGTGTCACTAAATTATACATTAAATAGTTTAATGAAGATTTATATATTAAGGGGCTCCTTTAGTAACGATTGAAAGAATCAAGTGCAAGTTATTATAATTGCAGGTATGTTCTTCGGCAAAAGTAAAGCTCTTACCTCATTGCGGCCGGTCTCCTCAGATAATATTTCCTCAGCTGTAAAAGTATGAATTTTTAAGTTCTATTCACCTCCGTCAAATAAAAGGAGAGTAAATTTTAATTTTACTTCGCCAGATGATTTTGTTTTAAGCTGAAAGAAGAAGTTAATTAAAAGCTGATTTTATTTCTCGTCGCCCGCGCCGTTGCCTGTGTTATTTCAACATTCATATTTTAAATACTAATTGCCAATTTTCATTTACTCAGACCGAGCTCACTTTTGAAATTCATTTTAGTGTTTTAAATTTAATATAATTTTTTTATAATTTAACTTCTTAATTAGTTAAATTACCGAGCACTAATCCTAAATCAATGTTTAAATAATAAATCCTCTTTCCTAACGAATGTTTTAATTTTTCAATATGAATAAAGAATAAAGACCGTTCATATTTAATTGTGTAGTTATTACATTACTAGCTGTCGCCCGCGACTCCGTCCGTGCAGAGTTAAAATAAAATATAATTAGTAGCCTATGTGTTCTTCCAACCAGTTCTTCTACATCTGTGCCAAATTTCATCAAGATCCGTTGAGCCCTTCTGGAGATATGTACTTTCAAACAAACATCCATCTAAACATTCAAATCTATATATATAAAAGAAAGTCGTGTTAGTTACACTATTTATAACTCAAGAACGGCTGAATCGATTTGACTGAAAATTGGTGGGCAGGTAGCTTAGAACCAGGAAACGGACATAGGATAATTTTTACCCCGTTTTCTATTTTTTATTCCGCGCGGACGGAGTCGCGGGTAAAAGCTAGTTTATAATATTAGTAAGATAAACATTATTTATTTAGATGAAATACGTTTTTTTATATTTCGGTTACATTAAGTATATCTGACTAATTTATAAATCTGAAAACTCCGAGTATTCTAAAAAAAAAAGCCAAATCAGACATTTTTTTCAGTATTATTAAATTTGTTAGTGTACTCAATTCATACGAGTATGAAGCAATCATACAAAAGTAAATTTAAAATGAACTCAAACAAAAAGTTCAAAGTTAAATAATACATTGTGGCATTCATTATATTTGTTCAAGTATACGGTCAAAAGGAATTCAAATTTCCCTCCGCCAGTTGATAAGGCTACAACTGAGTTGACGTGTTGAGCTAAGAATGCTTCAAATTTATGTTATTCAATCATTTCATACAGTAGCTGTGCAGTTTACAAAAAGTTGCAGCAACTCCTGCCGTTTGGATAAGGGCTTAAGCGGATCTTGAAGTCAAGCAATAATGTTTCTTTGACTCCTAGACAGTAAGACGAAAGTAGACTGAAGATTCCTGACTATTCATTCGCGAGTAACTCTTTTGAAATGAAATATAAAGGGCTTTTGAACGCAACAATTTGCATAGGTTTCATTTGGTGATTTGTTAATTACGACATTAATATTAAAAGGATAAGATTGCTAATCCTTTGCTTTGATGTTCTATAAGGATGGTTAATAATAATAATTTTCATGCCTTCAACTTAATGTCACCTTCAGAGACGCTTTACCAACATTTGCATTAAAGTAGAAACTTCGTCTTCGCAGATGTAATATTTTATAATCTGACCATTTGTAGGAATGTTCCCATCGCTGATATCGATAGCTGTCTACACCCATTTTAACACTATATTATTTGAAGTCATATTAAATTTATTTAAGTATCACTTTTGTACACAACTATTGTAATTCTTGTTTTTATTGTAGCGTAATATATCTAATATTTAACAAGTGGATCTTTAATGAAAAATTCTCTCGTTTTATTTAAATAAATTATCTTATTATAAGTATGAGAAATGAAATACTTACGTGTCATATATTTTTAAATTTGGTACATCGACACTAACCGCATGCATCCCTAACTACAAGGATTGTGGTGAACTGTTCAAATATTGTGTGGAGCGCGCAACAGAAATGTGTCCAAACACGAAGGTGTTTTGTTTATTTGACAAGCAATAGAAATAGCAATAATATATCGCGGATTTGAGATACAACGAGCGAGTCCCCCAACACTACAACTTTGCAATTTCGAATGTAAACCTCATTTTAACACTTGTTTTGCAATTGTTTGAACTATAGTTCATTCCAACATACAACGGTGTTTTCACTGTCAAAACAAAAATAAGAAAACATTTTTCCATCTCTGTCATTAATTTTGCAAATACAGATGTAACAATGTCAAAATTGTTGTCATTTAAAAAAAAAGAAATGTTCTTATATACATAAGAAAAATCAGAATGTTCTTATGTATCTTAATTAAGAGTATATGTATATATCTACTTCAGTATTCAGTTTTTATAGTAGTATATAATTTTTATTGTAAGTATTTAGCATCAAAAATCATTTTAATTAAAAATTTTACTCTAAAACCCCTTAATTTAACACCAAAACGATTTTTATTTTATTCAAAAGACGAACGTTTTTATAATTTAAATAATTACTACTGCTATTGAACTATAAAGTGAATACTTAACGACTACAATTTAAGTAATTTTACATAGACCCTGTGATATTATATTCAAGGGATAAAAATTAAATTACAAGTTTTTTTAACTATAAACATTTTAACAAATACAGTTATCGTAGTCCAAAAACTGTTTATATTTTACTAGCTTTTACCCGCGACTCCGTCCGCGCGGAATAAAAAATAGAAAACGGGGTAAAAATTATCCTATATCCGTTTCCTGGTTCTAAGCTACCTGCCCACCAATTTTCAGTCAAATCGATTCAGCCGTTCTTGAGTTATAAATAGTGTAACTAACACGACTTTCTTTTATATATATAGATATAGATAGATTTTATAAAAGATGTTTTAACATTAGATTATTCCGGAGTGTTTCATGTGTTAAATCATAGGAATAATTGAAAACAGTATGTTTACGAAGATGAACACCTGTTACTTAAATTACTTGTTAAGTACAGTAACCCGCCCCGGGGTAACTCACACCGGCCGCTTTTCTTTTACCACGTCTCAAGTCGGGCTACGATACTACCTATATCTTTGAATGCGAATTAAAGCGCAATTATAGCATTGAACGCTTTACATTGCGTGTTTACTTATTCAAGTTTATGTTTTTTATATATTTTTATATAGTCACTTCAATGCATATTTTAAGGATATATTCTCAGAAAATTTATTGTGTTTTCGAAAGTTTAAAGCTTAGCAGTCAATGGTTATGCTACATTGCGAAAACATCGTAACAATATAACGTTTACTAGCCTCTGCAATTAAGGGCCGACTTTATCTTTTTTCCCTTTAAAATGAGATTTGATTAGGTACGGTTCGAAGGCACCCTTTTTTGTTTTAGTCACGTTTGAAATTAAGCCCACAAAAGGTTCCAAAGCCTTTAGTATAAATAATTTATTGGCCATTGAATTTATTGGTAGCTTTTATTTTGTGTTGATGACCAAAAGAAAAACTTTGGACCAATGTTTTCTTTAAGGAAATTGATTTAAGCTTTTTTATATGATAGCTAATTTGAAGATACTGTTTTCCGATTTGAAAGAAAATTATAAAAGATGTACACGTGAGTTTAACTATATCACGCTACTTGCCTTGTGTTGTGTACATTTTTTTATTATTTATCATTGTTCCCATCAACAAGGTAATTGAAAACCGTCTAACTTAAAAAATAAAGTTTTTCTCTTCATACGAACTAATTTCTTTGTACTCACCAGACGGTTAAAATTATTGACATCATTTTATTTAGGTTATAGTTGAAGCTTACAAGTTTATGAACTTGATTCGTTATATTAATTTCAGTATACTAACTCTAGTAAATTAACTGAAAAATATAACACAACGCTTATTTTTTTTCTTCCTGTTTGTTGTCAACGTCCTGTTAAAATGCTAGCTTGTAAATAAACATATGTGAAAGGTGCTTGAAGTCAAATTGATTCATATTAAAGTTTCAATTTATTATTTTATATTGCATAATTTGTTTAATGCTTTGTCCCATCGTTATATTTTGTGTTTGCGTGTTTTTTCTTTTTTATTTTAATTGTTTCAATTAACCGCTGCCGATGTCCACGTTTAATTCTCCGTTATTCCATTATGAGTATAGTTAATTTGTTAACCGTTAGAAACAATTTGTTGTAAAGTGACGAAACATTAATTTACGTTTACGTTTTGTAAAACGTGTTTAATATTTTCTTAGTATTGAGATGAAACTGTTTCAAGTATATTATTATTTTATAAATTAGTTTTCTAACCTTTTCTTTCAGGCATATTAAAGCTAATTTGGACGATTTTTACAAGATAAATTTTACGTTTGCAAAATTGTGTTTTGAAAACACATCTTAGCAAACACTTTAGCCAAGTTGTAGTAGTAGTAGTTAGTTCACTCTTGTGTGATACTGAAACTAATTTTTTTATCATAAACTTGGGGTGAACATTCAAAACACATAAATCGAGGGTACAATACCGAGTACAACGATAGTGTTGAAATTAATATTTGTAGCTGAAATCTAGTAAGAGATATGTTAATGAGAGGGACAAACTGGTCTAGGGCAAACACAACTTTGTGGTTTATACGCGCAGTTGGACATTACGCATCACGGAATTTAATACAAACGTTAATTGTCCACTCGCCACGTTCCCTAACGATAATAAGGATCGCTTTCGTGTAAAACTAGAACTTTACGTTATTTTAGGATTGTATTTCAATTGTTTTATAGAAAAATAAAGCCAAATTTTATTGAAGTAATCTGCGATTTTTCAGCAGCACGCAACGAACGCATCTGTAGTTTCTCTGATGTTGCGGATGTCCATGGGTGTCGATGATCACCCGTCACTCGTTTGCACCTTATTTTATATTATATAAAAAGACACCAAATTGCGGTTTTTGTGAAAAAAATAACTATTTAAATAACGTAAAAAAGTGTAAAATTATCCCCTACCCCAATTCATTTGTCAGTTTACCTCCGTAAATATATTACATTAAATTACTCAAAGAATCACTAGACTCCTTCATGGTGTACGGGTGAAACGATTTCTTTCGACTAACAAAATATGCAAAAGAGTATTTCCCTTTCATTTGTAACTTCCTCGAGTGGTGACTTGAGTAAACGTGTACTGGTCACTTATACGAACGTGTTTAAATGAATTAAACCTCGAAAAATGATGAGGTCTCGCGTGTTCCAGACAATTAACTACCCCCTTCCCCGCCACCGCCCCCGCCGGCTCCTATCTAAATTGTAAATAAGTCTGAAGGCAATGCAACGACGTGTTAATAAGAGCCCGCCAACAAAAGTATCAAATCATTGTAATTATTTTGTGTTTGTTCGCATGTTCGCGTCACGGCAGTTTACCTTCTCGGTGTTATTGTCGAGTTAGCACATTAGTTTGTTGTAATTATAACCTATTTATTAATTTATAAATTAGTTTTTTGTTCTCGTTTACAAATTATTCGTTAATATGTTTTCTACTTAAACCCTTGTTATAAGTTACTGAATTAAAAAAAATATGTAGAAAAACAGTACTCCTCTTACATATTATTACGGATTAACTACAATCACTGATTACAGACAAAGGTAAGTATTATTTTTATTTATCTTGATTTAAAAACTATAGATTTTTTTTAAATATCTCAAAGACGATCGTATTCATTTATTTAGCATAACAAACAAATTAGCGTCAAGTTAATTCAATAGAAAAAAAACGACACAGCTCGTGACAGGTGATGTTAAATAATACAAAGTTAACAATATGTAAGATTAACATATTTTTGTTCTTGCCTTTTTAAAATAATCAACATAAACCGACCGTAAAAAGATAGACACTTGACTAGAAAATTTATGCGTGTGATAAGTAGCGGCTACCAAATCTTTAACACAGTGGTTTGAATTAAATAAATAAGTTAAATAAAGGGAGCCATACACGGACTACTTCAAGCAAGTCGGTACCGACAGGTACGAGCGGTAGGCGTAGATCAATGATGCAGCAGTTGAGGTTCTCCATACACGAACAGTAGTTTGCAGTCGTAAAAAATGTAGCCGACTGTACGTTAACCGTTTGAAGTGTGTTCCGGCTGCTTCAAACAGTCAGTGTATAGCGGATTTAATTGTTAAAACACTGGAAACGTACAAACGCATTCGTTGCGCTCGTGCACGGGAATATATTACAGTCTGATGCAAATCACTTGTAGTAATTATACTGAAACTAATTTTTGAAGAGGAAATTAAAATAGTAACGACGCGTTATCGAACATCCTGTAGTTTTTCTCTATTTTTACGAACTCGTATAGTAATTAAGACTTTATTGATTTTTGATAAAGACACGACGTAGTGCTAGTTTATCTAAACTATATTGATACGGAAATGCACGGTGTTACATATCTCTTTATCTTAAATTATAACGAACTAATAGTACAAAATAGTGTATAATTTATTCCACTACGATATCTAAAGTTTTGTAAACTAAAGGAATTTCAATTTAACTTTTTAATTTAGGCAAAGATTTTTGTATTCCAAAGTATATTAAGTCACACAAAATTATATTTCTGATGGAATGAATAAATATCTAATGGCTAATGGTTTCCAGCTTAGAGTTGCAACAGAACTTTTTTATATTAAACTGAGGATTCGAATAGTTAGGAAAATATCAAAAGAAAAATGTAAAAATATTGCTAGCCATTACAAGGAACCTAGAGCTAGATCTATATTAGACATTTATAATAATATGGATCTTTGTAGTCTGAATTAAATAAACATTATTATTATTATTATTATTATTTCTTTTATATTAATTCTGTCTCCGCCTGGCTGGTTTTTATATGATAGATAAAGTAAATAAATAATGGTAAAATAAAAACTAATAAATATACTACGTATTTACGATAAATACATATATATAAAACCTAAATTACACACTATACATACATGCATAAATAATCCTAGCCAGGCAGGATTCCCTCGGCAGGGGAGACCAGACGGCCAAGGGTCAGGGAGAAAGGGAAAGAAACCGGCGGACAATTCGGGCGGTATCGAGAAGCACCGCTTTCTGCATTTGAGCTCGGAGCACACCGTCCCGGAGCCCCAGCCTCCTCAAGTATCCAGAGAGGCTGACATGATATTGACATTATTATTATTATTATTATTATTATAAGGGATTTTTACACAATGTAGTTAGGCTTTGAAGAATTAAAAGAAATAGGTATAGTTCGTGTTCTGAGGTCATAAAGTGATATAATTAGAAGCATACATGCATACGATTGCTTTCATTCTAGTCACCGCCGTGGGATTTCCCCACAATGACCAGATGGTTTAATTTTTAAATATTCATTTGTTTCAACCATTTCGAAGATTAAGCGATAAACTATTCCTGCCAACCCTTCCATTTCTATCTAATTAATTGTCTAGCGAGTACAGTCGTGTATAATGCTCTAATAAAATTATTTATACTTGCCGATTCCGTATATCAGAGCTATTAGTATTTTTATTATAAATATTTCTAATCCACCGTGTACAGTCGTGAACTAAATTTAGCATATGTTTAAATACACGGTTTAAAATAATGAATATATTTATTATTTACATATTTACACAATCTGTTAATTTTATTAAATTTTAATGAAAGAAAAATCTTATAATGGATAAAATAAGAGGTGGATATAAAGAAAAATCGTAAACCGGGGTATAAAGATTACAAAGAATAAAAATTTCTGAACAAACTTTAAGGGCGAATTACGTAAAGGGTGCGAGACTTTTCAAACGTCCTCACTGACCCCTAAAAGCTCCACTTGCCATGTCAGCGGACGGTATAGAAATATGCAAAGCAACTTTGAAACGTCGCAGGTGGTTCGTATTGCGACGTCTCCTAATGTGTTTTTTTCCTAATTAATTTTCAACCGTACATAATGGCTTTTTAACGCCGCTGTTATATTTTTAGGGTGTAATTCACCCGTTGCGGAGTCGTGTTCGATTCCCGGGTGAGACATTTTTTTTGCATGTTTATTATTATTATAACGTAGGTACAATGTGGACCCCGTAACGTTATTCTGTATGATTGCGGCACCCTGGGGGTGTTTCTGTTTTACATTAAGTGTAATAAATTTCAAGAATCGTGTGGCAATGTTTACGTAAATTCTTCTTATAAGCGAAACGCCTCCGCCGCGTTACTCGCCACACCTCCCCTCCAGTCCCTCCCCTCCAGAGAAAGGAATATTATAAATTTAATTTACGATATATCTTATTTAACTTAAATATAAATTTTAATTTGAATAAAAACAGATATTTTTAATTAAATTGTTTTATTAAAGAATAAAATTGCATTTGAGTATATTAAAAATGTAGCAATTTATTGCAATATTTATCCACAATAGACTTTAAACGAAACAACTATATCGGATCATAATTTTCTGTGCGCGTTTTTTTTTTCATTATGTTCTATTAATTTTTAAATGGATCTCTTTGAAGTTGGCGAATTATTTTTATGTCCATGAAATCATTGCATTTAAACATGTATGCAATGGTCAATATTAAATCGTGCAGAATGTACTTCTAGTTGCAACACACAACAATAAAAAGCACTTTCCGATGTCCGTTACATTGTACATTGGGTATAACACGTGCGCCTAATAAAATCCCAAAGAATGAAAAACAAATAACACTCTTATTCCAAAGTCTTAGTGGTCATATTACCTTAGCAGAGTAGCCGATAATCATTGAACAGAGTAACTTTCAAATAAAATAGGTTAATAGGCTTTTTAACGCCGAAACTTAAAATCTTATAGTTTGTTTTAAACGTTTACCTTTTAGTGCAAAGATTAAGTCGCCCAGAACTTTCTTATTAGTGAACGAAAAGGTGTACGGAAATGATTTATTTTACTTTATATAATATAAAAAGTTTGTTATTTATTAAAAATTTATTGATTTATTTAACTTTATATAAGATAAAATTAACTTTAGTAATTTACTACAAAGTACTGGAATGGCGACGCAGCGTGGGCAGGCCTCTCGCAAGATGGACCGATGATCTGGTCAAGGTTGCGGGAGTATCATGGATGCGGGTGGCACAGGACCGATCATCGTGGCGATCTTTGGGGGAGGCCTATGCCCAGCAGTGGGTGTTATGAGGCTGAATGGATGAATTTACTACTGTAAAACTAATCATGATTATATAAGATGTGCAAAAATTAATATCTAAAACGTATCAACTTAACTCATATAAAGTAGCCTAATAATTATAATTTAGAAGTATTTTTGTAGGTGTAGCATTAGAAGGTCTTATTTTTTTTTCTTCCAACTAACACACTGCGATGAAAGTATTATAAATAACTATCGCCCGCGACTCCGTCCGCACGGGATTTAAAAAAAAACTTAATAAGTAGCCTATTTGTTCTTCCAGACTATATTCTACATTTCTACCAAATTCATGATCCATTGAGCCGTTCCGAAGATACTTTCAAACATCCATTCATCCATCCATCTAAACATTAAGTATAATATCAGTAAGATTTTTTACTAGAATTATTAACAAATTTACATATTTTGACAAATACTTTGTATGAGTAACTATTTGCGTACAAGTTTATAATCTTTGACATGGAAATTAAGAAGGCAAGCAGCACTGGTCCGGCTGTGGACGTTTTATTGTCTCTTATCTGTACGGAAGCTTGTCATTTGTGAGCTGTAATGTTTTTAACTATACCAATGACAAATTGTGAACCGATATCGCTGTCTAAATCCAAAAATGAATAATACTTGTGACTTTTAAAGTAGAGATAACAAGGCACCATCGTTTTGTCTATGTCACTAACACGTTGTGAACATCGACATTATGTAATATAACCATTTTGGAATCATTGACATTTATAATAAGTAGACACATTTTGAACCATCGAATTGATATTTTCGTTACGATATTCCAGTACAATTGAAGTTAAATATAGTTGCGCAAATTACTACGAGGTAATCAGTTGATGCTATTATTTGTTTTCATTTAACAGTATGTCTAGTGTTACTAAATTGTAATTTTTTTGCAATCTGACGGTAACATGTATACATTATTTATATGTCGGACAGTTACATTTTGTGTCCGGATCGACGTTTAACGACGTACCTCTATCCGTGTTTTGTAATACAATGGTATTTAAAATATCGTTGTTAGGTTATGTGAGATAATAATGACTATGACGTCATTAAACTGACAACTGACATGGAATTAATACTGACAAAGCCAAAGATGTAACTAATATTATACGGACAAAGGTAAGTCATGTTGTCATAAGAACTGACTATCACGGTTAGTTCGAAAACTAATTTGTGATGCTTTTTTGACATTGACAGGAGGGCACTAGTGAGTTATCAAAAGTTAGCTATGCCTACCTTGTCAAAAAACGTTTTAGGACATCATGCCATTTTGTTATTAATTTGATAGTGTAATTATTTTTAAGATGTATAGAAGAGACTACATTTCATGACGTTTTCCTTCCAATTTTGTGACTCCCCCATTTCTATATGTAGCTTGCAAATTGTCAGAAAATTTATTTTCACACTTTTATAAATGTAGATGACACACCCTGTCTAATGCTGACGCGCTAGAGTATTATTTATTCTCTGTATCCTAACAGGCTTACCTAAACGCGCGGTCCTAAATGGAGAGTTCTATTTGTGATGGGAGTCAAGTACTCCAAGGGTAGAAGGTTCCCATGTTTAACTGCCATGCTTGATCTCAAAATCTCCGCTTCACCTCCCCTACTATTAACCATTTACTGAATTAACATAATATTTACAATGCATTGACCAAAAAATCGTCAGAAGCGTTACATGACCTAGACTGCGGAGTCAAAATAAATGGACGGAATATTAACAACCTTCGATACGCTGATGACACAGTGCTGATAGCATCATCATTACAAGATCTCCAAAAGATTGTTGACCGGGTTAACCTGTGCAGCGAGAAAGCGGGTCTAAAAATGAACGTTAGAAAAACGAAGCTCATGGTTATATCAAGGAAAGAAGTTTATGACGTTTGCATAACAGTGGCGAGCCAAAAGTTAGAGAGGGTGCGGCAATATAAATACTTGGGTACGTGGCTAAATGAAAACTGGGAAAGCGACCAGGAAATCAAGACACGTATCGAAGTAGCACGCAATGCATTCCAAAAAATGCGCAAAATTTTTTGCTCCCGTAACCTTGGAATACATTTGCGTGTCCGCTTTCTAAAATGTTACATTTGGCCCATCCTTCTATACGGATGCGAGGCTTGGACAATAAAAGAAGATCTCAGGAAACGTATAGAAGCGTTCGAGATGTGGGCATATAGACGCATGTTGGCCATAAGCTGGACTCAAAGAGTGACAAACGAGGAGGTTCTGCGACGAGTCCACCAAAAAAGGGAACTTTTGCAGACCGTCAAGATGAGAAAAGTATCCTATCTCGGACACGTGCTCAGGCACGACAGATATGATCTCCTCCAACTCATCTTGATGGGAAAAGTTGCCGACAAAAGGAGTGTTGGCCGTCGGAAGAAATCGTGGTTGCGCAACATCAGAGAGTGGACTGGAATTGCGAGTGCCGCCCAACTGTTTCGCCTCGCAAGGAATAAACAGAAATATGGAGAACTGACCGCCAACCTTCGCTAGTCGGAGAGGCACCTCAAGAAGAAGAAGAAGAAGACCAAAAAATAAAATCCCGTAAAAATGCATTCATATAAAATTACGACTGTAAAGTTTTTTCATACATTGATGTAGCCTAGTAGTTATTGAAAGCTTTTATTAAATGCATATTATAGTATCTAAGTATACAATTATTTAATTTATTTATATACTGGTAAATTTCTGCAATGAAAATTTTAGAAATGTTTGGTTCATTATTACACGCCATAAGCGCATTTGACAGCTCGTCAAACAAACTACTCAATTTAATATTTTAATCTGCCTTCCATTGGTTTGTATAATTTGTATCATTTATTTTATTATATCGTAATATAAATTAAGCTTTGCATATTTACGTGGAATTAAAAAATATGTTTAAAGACAGTTATTAATCATTCATAATTACACATATATTAAGTACTGTTAAAAAACTACTTACTCATATGGTACAGTGACCCAAATCTTGACCATCGATACCAGCGAGCTTATTAGGAAAAAATTCTTACCACTGCTGCCTATACTATCTTACAATATTTACGATTTTATGATACTAATAAACTATTAATCTCAGATGTGGGTTTTGGCACAGAAATTTCGATATACTTATTGTTTCCAGATGTGTTATATAAAGTAAAAATTATATTTTTTATAAAAAAATTAAAGATTTTATTTAATTACAATTTTATTGCATTTCTAACGCCATCTGTTAGAAAATTATAAAACCAATAACTTATGAATAATATCACGTATCTTACTAATATTATAAGTGTGAATATTTGGATGGATGGATATTTATTTCAAAGGTATCTTCGGAACGGCTGGATCTTGATTAAATTTAGCAAAAATGTAGAACATAGTCTGAAAGTATATATAGGCTACTTATTAAGTTTTTTTATTTCCGCGCGAACGGAGTCGCGAGCGACAGCTAGTTAATCTATACATTAAATGATAGAATTTTTTTCAATTACATTTTACAATTTATAACAAAATAGAAAGCTCCGCAAGCCCTCTTAAAGCACCGCTTTTTGCTAGTTTATGGGAAATTCAGAATACATCTGCATTTCTCATATCCTGTTCCCTTTATTCTTTTTTATTGATGAGCAAAGATGTTATAAATCGGTCGTAAAAGTCTTGTATTTTTATGGATACGTACGGCCTATTCATGTCGCTGCCAACTCCTTTGTAATATAAAAAAATGATTTACAATTTATTTTAATGGTAATATGGAAGCTTCAGCTCGCTGCGGCCTCGCGCTGTAAAACAAAACGCGGATGTTTTGTATTATAACGCCTTCAATCTTAATACACGGTTAACGACTTTACTTTTTTATGTGACTGAAGAAGGCGAGGCATTCCCCTTATGTTCCAATTACACAGTCATGAAATGCATAGGAAGATTTACAAAACATTGGATAATCACGTGTATTAACTAAAAACTGACCTATTTTTACAATTACAAATTCTTAATGTAACCATGATCGTTGTCTATTTTCTTAAATTAATGTAACTTTAATCAGAAAGACTTGTTCAAAATATTGGTACATATTGAATTATTATGTCATAATTTAATTCACCATCGTCTGGTTTTGGCGTCGTTGTGTGTGAAAGCGGCAGCACCCCGTGTTGTATGCAGGACGAACGAGTCCTTTGTACCCCCGCCCGGTCCCGCACCGTACAGTACACCCCCCGGGCACCAATAATAATGCATATCCGTTTACACGCGCATAGCACCTCCAATAATTGGAAACGTGTGTTACGCAGCCCTAGCCGCAGGCCCAGCCCTAGGTCCCGGCCGAGGCACTAGTGTCCGGTGTAACGGTAAAAGTGCAAATTCGAGTACATTCGCAAACGACGGGGAATTTCAATTTTAGTTGTCGATATGTGTTTGTGTTGAAATCTATTGAGTGCTGTCGAATGAAGCGTACTGTTTCGCGAGTGGGGAACTTGGTTGTTTTTTGTGTTATTTGTTATTTCGTCGAATTTCGATTCAGTTTAATAACCGGGTTTGTTGATGTTACGATCGAATGGCGTGCCTATCGATATCGATGGGTATACAGTTTCGTTTGTATTTGGTCATAGTTTTTTTTTATTTACTTATATTCGTCCAGGTTATAAAATAACGTAATTCACGTAGAAAAATGTCCGTTTTGACTATTATTGAACGAGGATATTTAAAAAGAATATTATCAAAGTCTAGTTTGAGTTTTTCAATGATTTTATCAGTGAACTAAGTTTGTAATAAGCAGTTGTGAATGTTTGTCGCAACTGTTAGTGTTAATGCTTTGATATTAATGTAACTTGAAGTTAGCTTTACTTAATTAAACTCTTGGTTTGTTCGCAACACACACTTCCTATGTAACAATTAACCCGACAACTGGTGCTATGAAAAGCACAAATCCAAGAACCTTTCGTTATTTCGTATTTCGAAAAAGCGCGTAAAAAAGTCAATTGAAGTCGTCAAAGAGAAATTTTGAAAGAAATGAGAAAAGCTTGAGTTTTTTGAGCTCACTTCAACTTGAATAAAAAAAGGTTTTTTTATTTGAAAAAAATAATCATTTGAGATTGGATTACATGATTTCAATAAATTATGATATTTTGCAACAAATTAACCTCAAAAAAGCAGTATTTCAAATTCCCAGAAAATGTTATTATTAGTCTGTTTCGAAGTAAATATTGTTTTCACTTTTTAGTTTTCAAAGATATTGATTAGCAAGCTTAAAAAATATCGTAAAAGATGTCTGCAAAGAGTGAAGTACTTTTTATTAGGTTTTTCTTTTTGCATCTGTTCTCGCCGTTTTTGTTTGAAGTCTTGGAGTGCTCTCGTAGTTTATGAAAGTGGACGTCGACATAACTTCTGTCAAGAATCCCTGCAAATGCATACCACTTTTATGAACAACAGTCAACTTTCCGATATACTTCTCAGAGGTTATTGACTTCAAAACTTTGCATTTAAAATTTAACAACTAAGATGAATATGCTATTTGAAATATAATACATAAAATATTGAAAAAAAAACTCATAATGACGAAAGTTTGGTCAGTTAGGAAAACCATCTTGCTTTTAATTATTGTCAGAGGTGAAAGACGAAAGGAGCTTTTTTCTTTCAGTTATTTTATTTCTAAGTTAAACAATTGTGTAAAAACAAATGTGTACTTGGGCTGAATCAAGTTTGCGATAATAAAACCCATGACTTGTTGACTGACCCATGACTGTTCATTGCCTGTGCCGCTAAGGATTTTTGAGCTAGTATAGTCGGAGTTCCCGAACATTCTAACGTGTTTGGACATGTTTAACACGGGAAAGTGCAGACTACTTTCCATCAATTTACGTCCAGTCTCGCCGGCGCAGTAAAGAGCACATAAAGTGAAAAGCACTAGCCGCCCGCGCCGCGCCGGCAGCTGGCACTAGCCGCCAAACCCGCCAATATCCGCCGGCCGGCGTCCTGACAGATTGCTTCCTATTCCCTCGACTCATTTCTTTCCACGTCACAACATAAGTGATAACAGTTTTAAACGCTGATTGAACATGCGTCATAGAAAGCTGTTAGTGCATTAGATATAAATATTATTACACTTAACATAGAAATAAGTGACATTTTATGACACCAACACTTTAAAACTTTCGCCTTTTAGTAAACTTAAAGTTTTAAGATAACACGAGTCCCGTTTTAGATACACTCATAGATGGTATTGTAGGGTAATTAAGACAGTCATAAGCTTGGATTAAGCAAACCCGAGTACTGCATTTTACCTGAATTCATTTTAAACCAAATTAAATTAACTTCTAAAGTGTTACAGTATTAAATCTCTCTCTTTTTCCGAAGCATGACTGAATTTTAAAGTAGTCTTTATAAAATAATAATATGAAATGATAGATTAAAATGACGTACCACAACATTTAAAAGTTCAAGACACGACACGTAAATAAATCAAGCAAACTCCGTCCTCTTGCCCTTTACAGATCTGTTACAAAGTACAATGCACTTGGACATTCTAAAGCGAACTCTGTTTCTATTGTTATAAAGATAAAGGTGATCGCAGGATGAGCTCGTGGCGTTGTAACCGGTGTTAGGTCGGTAAGAGTTGGCCCACTACCGGAGTACGCTCCGTGTTATACTACTGTTACATATCCAAGCTATGATTTTATAGATACACTACAGATATATATAGTATGTACAACACTATAATATTCTGGATGTAAAATTTAACAACAGTCATAGTTAAAATGTGTAAAAATGCAATGAAAAAGTTCTGACATATTTGATTGCTTATAATTTTACAAATAGGAAAATATTGGACTTATTACAGTTTCTTGATAACATGGTTGACTATTGTGTTGTACCGCGGCTAGAACATTATTTCAAAACGTAAATGTGTACCTTTAAAACTCCGTTATGCTTTGTGTTCAGTGGGACTAGCAAGAATATTTTGACAATCGCCTTCGTATCATCATCGTCGATTATATCAAAAATAATATGAGATTTTTTGGCGTACATAACGCCAGATATAACTTTTATCTTGTTATATATACAATGCACAAATTTTAATACGAATTTTGTTGATACGATGGCGATTGTCACAACTATTCATGTTATGCCCACTGGTCATTCATTTTGACTAGTGTTTATCAGAATTAATTACATAGAATTATTTGGTCACCTAAGGGACTCAAGTCGCTCACAAAATTATCAGAAATCTAACAAAATTTTAGCTTTTGAAGGTAATTATTTTCACTTAGCAACATAAGACATTGCAGTGATGTAAATAAACTATACCAAATTAACTTTTGTTTACGAAATATTTGGTTTTGATAAATCTGTTCATAACTCCCCCCTCCTACCTCACCCGCCGTCGTTGCCGGTGTGTGCTAATAAAAACCGGTCCCTCTCGAACCCTGGGCCTACGTGTGTCTTGGCTTTGGAACTTTAGATTAGGGCTAATATTCAATTTACTTAGACTTAGGACACTGGCGATGAAATTAAAGAATACCAATGTCTTGTCAACCTTTGATTTAGAGAAGGATAATCGACATTTACCTTTTTTTACGTAACAAAAAGACATCGGTGACAAAACCCGTACCTCGAATATGCAAAAGTTGCAGTATTAGTCAGGACTCTACGATGTCGTGACCGAAATTAAAATTGACTTACGATTTTTTCTGCTACATTGATGTCAGAACAAAAATAAAATAATTACGAATCTTTTCATGTTCTAATCTTGTGTACATTTTTTATTACTAGAGATATGTATGTGATTTTAAATTAAATTAAGTTAATATCAACAAAATCTTTATTATAGTTTTTTAGGGTAAAAATATATTTTTTAATAATATAAAATATCAAACACTACTTTAAAGTTATACTGTATGAGTATACTCCAAGTAGAGAGAGCGTATGAGAAACGAACTTAATATGTTGATGAAGTTGTCTGCGAGTTTGTATCTATGCAAAAGCGAAGCCCTCAATGCAAATATACTCAATGGAATTAACATGGTTATATTGTAAATTAAAACAGCTACGAGTACTCGCTGTTAATACATTGTAAATCTAATTTCGTTGAACAAATATACATTTTGATGTTTGAATCAGATTGTGATGATTATATATTTTATGTTGTCTTTTACAAATGAAGTGATTTAATTTAAAACTAGATCCATTTAAACACCTCCTTCCAAACATTACTACTATTGAATTCATCTTGTTAGGCTGATAGGCGACAAAAGGCGATCGTATCGCTTTGAAATTGGTTAAGCATTAATTTATTAATTAAAAAAATGTAAATTCCCTAGGTTGAGTTAACAGTGTGTGGCTATAACACGGCTTCGTTTGCTGTGCGGTGTGTCGGCGTGAGTCAGCACGCTATCGGATTGCGACTTTCACTGAGCTACCGCGGTAATCGATTGCTTGCTGTTTTACTGTTGCTGCCCAGTGCTCGGTAACTATTGCTTCTTGCCTTTTGCCTCAACAAGGATTACGACAGAATGCTTCGTTTTTTTTTCGTAGAAATATCCATATTAACATTAAAGCTCTCTGAACTTTTAAGATATGTAAGGCATAAGTCTGACAGTGTAAAACTACACTGTGATTTAAAAAAAATTAACGTTAGGAAAGTCTCTCATAATCTCATATGAACATTGATGCGACTCAGACCGCGAGGTATTAAAAAAAAATTAGTAACCTATGTATTCTTCCAGACTATGTTCTATATCTGTGCCAGATTTCATCAAGCTCTGTTGATTAGTTACGGAGATACCTTCTAACAAACATCCATCCATCCATCTAAACTTTGCATTTATAAAATTAGTAAGATTTAAATTACCACTTTATAGTTTGACAATCAGAAAACCCAAAAAACAATATTAATCTAAATGAAAAATAAAACGACTAAATTTCAACCAAAACAAAATAAACAAAACAAATATAATAGACGCTATTGGAATTTCAAAACTTCCAATCAAAAATAAATTTAATAGAATTAAAAAAAAAACTTAATGGTCAATAAAGACTTTAAATGAAAAAAAAAAAAAGGAGGCAATGTAAACGGATCATAATGGGGTCATCGATGAGTCACTCACGATAGCGTACGCGCAGCAGCGATGAATAACTAGCAGAGTGAGTCACGTTTGTTGTTATGCCCACTAGTGACATCTCTCGTTGCTAGATCGAATTACATTTACCAAAACACATACACTCCAGTAAACTGTCACCAATTGCACTATTGTCTCTGACTGTACAGTGATTACTCTCTGTATACACTTTTATATTTGATTATAGGAAAGTCTCAGTAATTGGGATTACTGGCTGTGGTACTGCTAATGTAGATAAAAAGCAGTGTATCAGTTTAACAAATGAAATTTCTGATATTGTAAGTTTTTAATTATATGATAATTTGTATTTAATTTTAAGCTCTTGTTAAACGTTAATTTGTTCATTCTACATGCAAAATATTTGACCTCCGTCCTCTCTTGTTCTGTGAGTGACATATAAAAATGCTTTGTTGTATATTTGAAGGTATATTTTAAAAAATTGTCATACTTTCAATACTCCGAAAGGCATATATAGGTGCGTGACAGATATTTAATTTAGATAAAATGTTATCTCGTCCGTTACATTTCTATGCCTAGCGGCCGACAACGCGCGGGGTTCCTTTCAAACGTATTGTTACTTAAATGTTAAATTTGTTTAGGTAATCGAGTTACGTATTTAATTAGGATAGAATTAACAATGATATAGCAATTGTGGTGAAGCGTAAACCCCTTCGTACACAAGAGCAACTTAAATCCTCAAAACCCTTCGATTTTAGTCGTTTAGCGATTTTATTTTATTCTGTAGTCGGTAAAACCAGTCGCTCACAATCTATTTTGTCGTTTCAAGATGGCGGAGTATATTTATTCTGTACTAAATGAGTAGACAACTCACGTCGACGATTCAAAGTCGTGTATACAGAGCGTTATAATATTATAAGATATTTGATGCAAAAGTATTTTAAAAGAATTAAACTAACAGCGAAATAATGAATTTAACTCTACTTCATAATAATCCTCGCTGTAGTATAAACTCAAACGGAACGTAAGTAAACAAAAATGTCAGACGTTCCGCAATGACGGATAGAAGGAGACTGCCTCGAGCAGCAGCGCACGCTTCCTTATAAAACCTTTTTTTTTTGTGTGGCTACCCTCAACAGTCCTAACAATATGTTAGTATCGAAGATTTACATCTCCTTGTGTACTAAGTGTACACAAGGAGTTTTTTTTAGTCCTGTAGACCCTTAGTCTCACATTTTGGGAGGCTTTTGGAAATTAATCTCAGTTGTACCAATAGTTAAAAATGTCCTATTAAAAAAAAGTAATCTATCATGGTACAAGGAACCCAAATTTACTAGTATTGTAGATTTCGTCAGTGCGCGCGTGTCTCGGCGCCGCCGTCGACCGGAGATTCCCTGGATAAACGCAAAATAAACTTCTCCAGCGGGTTCCGGACTGGAATGAGAAAACTTATGATTGCCGAAACATACGGCTATTTGCTTCGCCTACGATATTTTCGGTGGGAAGCGCATGCTTCAAATTCACAAACTTTACGGACACGAGTCCGTATTATAGGCACCTAATTTCATTGCACGATATAATACTTCAACGGTACAACATAAATTAGTGTTATAAATAAGCCTTGATAATTCATACTAGGTTGCTGAAAATCGAATTTATTCACAGAGAGAATTATTCGTTGACGTTACTAACTTACCTTTTACTTTATTTGAGTACATACAAGTAGTTTACTACCGCACTTAGATTCTATAAGTGATCCCTCTTAGTGTAGAACTAATATGAGAAATCTACACTAAGGGTCTCTATTAGTGAGGACTGTCAGTATATATATGATAACTAGAATGATCATATTTCAGTAAGACCTGCTGTACAGTGTATACGAAGTCTCTAGTTTGAGTCCGACTTGAATAATAAAAGCTCGCATAGAGATGCTTATAAAAAAGTCAGAGGCGACAGTTAATTTATTCAGTAGCGTCGGTGAGGGCGACCGCCGCGTTTCTTATGTAAATCGCGACGATATTTACGAGCCAGGCCCGGTCAAAGAGTTAAGCGTGAATTGAATAGAGTCGACAAACATTGCGTCTTGATGTTTAGTTGAAATGTAACCGGACTCGACTTTTTGCTCGAGTGTGAATTTTAATCCTTCTTGGGCAGTTTTTTTAATTGAGATCTTTGTTTTAGTAACTAATTTGTTAAAAAACGAATTAAATATATTTGAGAAGAAGTTCGTAGGTTGGTGCAAACGTAAGTAGTTAGAAAAAATAATAATACTTTTTAAGAATCCAAATTAAGAAAAAAAGAAAGTAAGTTTGGATATTTGTTAGAAGGTATTTCAAAAACCGCTCAGCGGATCTCGCTTTAATTAGGCGTAGATCTAGAAAATAGTCTGGAAGAACTCATAGTCTACTAATTAAGTTTTTTTTTAATTCCGCGCGGACGAACGCCAAAAGCTAGTTGATATATAAATCCGCTTAGTATAATCAACTTAAAACGTAATAAACATTTAGAATTCAATGGTTTATCTTAAAATACATCTTTTCGAATATAATATCATTATTTTTAAGATTATGTAAATAATACTATAAAAATTTTCACATATTTTTTTATAATTTCAAACAAATGCAACCGCATTGCATAGGCCGATAAATCTAATGCCCGCTCCCTCTAAATCTGCTTCATCGGACAATCCCTTTCTGTCGTGACCCATTAAAAGAAATAAACAACCCTAAAACTTGATTCCATTCAAAATAATGACACTATTAGAATAAAGTACAACGCGTTCACAGATAAAAAAACACAACAATAGGCGCATCTGAGCATTAATTTATTCTCAGTTTTCACTATAGTGTTGTAATGTTTCGATGTAAAAATCGATTTTTTTTTAATCAACAGTAAGTTAAATTATGTTAAGTCTTACTTAGATTATAATTTTGACTTATAAATAAAAAGCTTCAATAAAAATCGCGGTGAATATAACTGATACATAAAATTGTATTTCTATAAGTAACTATGATCTTCCGACCGTCAGAACTAATTTTAATATTTCAATGAATAAGATTTTAAAATAATTTTTAAACCATTTAAGCCTTTTAAAGATAACAATGAGAAACGTTAATATTTTCGGAGACGAAGTCAACAACGCATTCATTATACTCGTAATAATAAATCATATTTCTTCGAATAAAATTAATGTGGTACATCACTAGAAGTCTAGTTTCACTCGTACTTAGGTATAATTCACATGCGCCCACGTGGTTCCAATGTCAAATATGACCACCCCATTTTTTGCTGCAGTTACATTGGTCAGGGAAACAATTTGTAAAATGCATGTTAAAGAAAATTGAACTTTATCATTATTGAATAAGGTATTATGTTTTGTTTCGTAAGATTAAATATAAAATAGTTATGTATACCACTTGAAAACAAGTTTGTAAGTTCCAGGTTTTTATGTGGAGTCGTGATTATTGTTTGTTTTATTGTGAAGCGCAGACGCAGGTTGGGATATCGCAGTGTAAATCTTAAATAAACCGTGTAGTGATGACAATATAAATGTTAAAACTTGCTATCGTATGCGACCAAGAAGGTAAACAACGAATTCTATTAAGTCCATCAAATCCATTCTTCAATTCTTTTTTGCAATGATTACCTACATATTATTTGAACAATGTCTGTAGTTCATCAATTCAATCTAGTCTAAGCTATCTAAGTATTTGAAAAGATAATTAACTTAACATGTAGATATATAGATCGTTAGAATGGCTGTCAATACAGCGGGTGTACTCTTGAGATGTTTTAAACCGGTGGCTGCTGGAGTACTGAGCATTGAGAGCTGAGGAGAGCTGAGGAGGGCTGCAATTAATTTAATTGGCCGTAGATAAAGGAGTGCGTACAATGGCGGCGGCGCCCGGTACGAATCCCGAGCGGGAATTAATTGGAACATTGATAATTAAATGCAAATTTAACTTGCACTATTCAATTCTAAAATAATTGCTGTTGTTTATTATTCGGTACTAGACACTACAACGTTTCACTATACTCGTACGTATAACTTTATTATATTTGAGCTTCCAACTTAATTGTTTTTGAATTGAATTTAACATTCAATTTGTCACATATCTTAGTAAATAATAACTATATTTCTAACTTTATGATTCAAGTTTAATGTAGATAAACAAGTTAAGGATCTAAGCACGGCTATTTTCAACAAACATCGCTTATGTTCCGGAATCAGATCGGGCGCGTGTCTGGGCGGTTGCCAGAGACTCCGATCTTGTACCTAGGGCTGACACCTCTATCCACCAATCAAATTCTTCAGATTTGTATAGTATTAGTTGAATTACGGGTTTGAAATCAATGTCATCGGGCAATGTCGTTTTATCGCTAAAGGTCAAGGGTTCAAAGATTCGGGTCTAAGCATATTGTAAGTCGGCAACCCTACAATGTTCAGAGCGGTGAAATAAATTTCGCTAATCGCTCATACAAGACGAGAATCCGATGTCCGATTCAAGATTTTATTACTCTCACACATCGAGATCTCTATCTCACGGATTGGCGATAACTCTCCCGTATAAAGACTTTAATGGACCAATACGATAGTATTTCATTTTGTATAGAGTATAGAAACCCTTGATTTATATCTCCAATATATTTACTTATTGAAATTATGACGTTTGTCGTGATTGGAACTAGTAAATCATGTTCTATTCGATATTGTGGTATATTCTAGGTACTGTATCGTGGGAATGAAATATCACACAGAGAGGAGAAAATCTTAGCAGATAATGTAATAATTTTGATTGCGAAAATTGAACGTTTTGGATAGCTTCAGAATAATGAAATACTGTCACCTCCTATATGTCCTCGGACCTTGGACCCAAGTTAGAGGCGACTAGACCATAGTCAGCCACGCTGGCTCATTGCGGGTTGCTTGACTTCACACATATCTTTGAATTTTTTCGCAGAAAAACACATTGGTACATGTCAGGGATCTAACCTGGAAGTCTAAATTTCGGTCCAGTCTAGTCAAGCGCTTTACAACTGCGTCACTGACACTCTTATTATAAAATTACTTATTTAAATCTTATTTTGTGTTCTTTTACAGATGAATGTAATTTTAAAGTTATGCACCTTTTAAATCAGGATGGATTCGAATTTATAATAGGCAAATATCGGTTTCTGATGATCTGACAATGCCTATTGATACCTATCTCTTTACTGTATGTAGTATAAAGCCGACACGGACTGATGAGCCCCATTTAAATGTCATTAATTAGTTCTTTACAAGCGATGGTTGCCATTAACAATGCTGTAATAGCTTATTGGCGGCTAGCAGTTGACTGCGCGGTGCACTACTATTATTTCAATTGATTCCATTCGTCGCTGGAAAGTCGTGAAGAATCAATGTTCACATTTATGTTGATTAGCACTTCTGTGTCTTTCCTTTTTTTTTGAAATTGAGAATTGAATTTGACTATAATGTTTCATAAAAAATTTATTGCTTTAATCTATACATACAAATAAAATTGGAATGTCTGTACCTACATAATACAGAGAAAAAAAAACAGATTTCATACACGTGATAAATTTTCGTTGCTGACAACGAAAAAGCATTTTTTTAATTCATGGATGTTTGTCTATTTGTATGTTTGTCCGCAATTCCACGTTTGTTTCAAGTAATCTCCGCAACGTCTCGACCAACTAACCGTGGGTTTTTGAGGCCAAAATCTCCATTTTAAACATATTTTTATCTCTGTGTAAGGGATAACAACATATTTATACAGAGGTTTTGGTCTCAAAAACCCATAGTCAGACGAAAAGGTAGCCGACGCACGCTATTATAAAAGATTTTTTTTTTAATTCTGCACTGAATGTGGAGCGATCGAACACTAGTGTTTTATTTATTTTATCCAAAAAATAAAGACATATAGATGTCAACTTTACATGAACCGTAGACCACCCCTAACATTCTACTGATAAAAAAAGCTTATTATTTTTATTAAGTGCATATTAACCTTCATGTAATTACATCTGTTAACATGTGGGCGGTCGTTAAAATATATTAACAATTATAATCCTGTTAAGTTCTATTAATTATTTATATATTTTTTTCAAGTTTCAATTGAAGTATCGCGTGATATAAGCAGGTGTAGTTCATCAATGATAATGCTATAAGTTCCATCATTAACTTGATATACATTGATGACCTATAATTTGTCCTAGCGGTGAAGTGAACATGACTAAAACATGACAGACCATCATATCATTAAGAGTTACTTTTACATGACGATGGCAGATGTACAAATCATCAACGCATCTTAGGAATGTGTGAACTTGTGTCTTTTTTATCACTAAACTAGCTTTTACCCGCGACTCCGTCCGCGCGGAATAAAAAAATAGAAAACGGGGTAAAAATTATCCTATGTCCTTTTCCTGGTTCTAAGCTCCAACAATTTTCTAAGGCCCACCAATTTTCAGTCAAATGGATTCAGCCGTTCTTGAGATATAAATAGTGTAACTAACACGACTTTCTTTTATATATATAGACTAGCTTTTATCCGCGACTCTATCCGCGCGGAATGAAAAATAGAAAATGGGGTAAAAATTATCCTATGTCCGTTTCCTGGTTCTAAGCTACCTGCCCAACAATTTTCAGTCAAATCGATTCAGCCGTTCTTGAGTTATAAATGGTGTAACTAACACAACTTTCTTTTATATATATAAGATAGAATCATTGGACATTCGCAACACCAGACGAACTGCAGTCGCGTTGTCGACCTTTTAGAAATAGATAGGCTCGCTTCTTGAAGAACCCACAAACTACAATGCCTGTAGATTTTTCAACATAACTTTAATTAAAATCTTGTATCATAACAAGGGTGTAACGCAGCACGTAGCTTGAATATTGTCCGTTAAGAGCAGGAATTGAGCTGAACAGTGCCCTGGTCGAGTGAAATAAACCCTAGCTTTGTGTACCTACCATGGTTATATTCGGTTAAGGCTTATCACTTGCCTTAAGTTATATACTGAAGCGGTACTGTAACAACACAATTAATTAGTTTTTATTTTTATTTAAACTATTTACTGACCCAATCAGTGTAACTTAATGTTACGTTGTTATAGCGACGATAATATACTGGTTAAATCTGACATGTATTACATAATTAAACACAAAAGTCTATTTAATCAAAATAACATGAAATGATGTCAGAACTTAATTAAGGACTTCATTAAACTATGCAGTAATTGTTGAATTCGTTGCAGAAATGAATAACAGATATACAAAAATTTATTTGTATTTGTATAAAAGATACCGTTTTCCGCCTGTACTTGTACCACGCGCAAAGATCGGCGTGCAGAGAACGCACGTCCGACTAGCCTGCGGCGGTGGCGGCGGCAGTGGCGGCGGCAGTGGCGGCGGCAGTGGCGGCCCGCGCACATGCACCTGTTATTATAATGTACTGTTGCTATTACACGCCCTCGTACTAACACAATGTACATACGTGTGATGTACCTAGAGGTAGGTCCTTAATTAATTGTCGCTCCGGACGGGAACATTTAACTTTATTACCTTCAAATATGTAAAATGTGTTCAATTAAGTCTAAAACATGACGGACGATTTCAGAATAAAAAATATTTATTCAAGAGTTATTTCGCTGCTACACCTTTTGTATACGACTAGCTGTCGACAGCGACTTCGTCAGCGCAGAAAAAAATTAGCCAAAAATATGCCCGCATTCATCAAGCTGCCTTCCCGTCTAAGTCCGGTCAAAATCGGTCTATTCGTATCAGAGATTACTCAGAACAAACGCGAATAAACAGACAGATGGATCAAAATTTTAAAAATCCGTTTCTCGTTAGCAGCAACTCAACTCGATATGATGTGTACGGTACATGACTTTTTTAGATATAACAGATACTCCATTTTTATTATACGTATAGATAGATTTCGTGTGCTGGTAGTATTATTTTTACTTATATCGTCATTCTTTACTTATTTACATTCGTTTGTAGTCTAGCATCACTTGTCTATAGTGAGTATACAAGATCTTGTCGGCTTTTCCCTATTCTACCTTTTATCTTTTGTTTTGCTCCGGCATAGGCCACAACTGTTTTCGTAGGCTTATAAATAAACTGGCTGCCGGGCGCTGCATACTAGAGCACTGTGGTAGCTGTGCTCAAGTCCTTGGTAAAGCTCCCTACACACGAACTACATGCTTTCTTATTAATATTATTTATATGAAAAGAAACAATGAGACATTATGTTCTTTATAATTATTTAAATTCAAATTATAGAAATGTCACTAACTGTCTTCGATTATTCAACACTATAAAAAATCTATGCGTAAAACGATAACAAACGTTGTAAGTACAGCAAATGAATTAAAGATTGTGCCTAAATCTAATAATCTTAATACATTTATAATAGTGATACTTCGTGTGTGCGTTGCCTAATTTATGCTGTAGTAAGAGAACTCAGAAACAACATAATAATGAAATTTTACCTGTTAATAAAATTTGTATTATGTTTCCTGAGATGTCCGAAGTCCTTTATGAGAGTACATCGCTTCATTCCTTCCGGTACGCCCCAACTCACGTCACGTGACAGCTCCGCCAGCGCCACTGCCGACATCAGCGCCTCTAGCGGACCTAACCTGCAACTCCAAAACCCGGGAGCACGCCACCAAGCCACCACCTTGTCATTGTTCGACTCATAACCGAATTATTTTGGTGGAATAACCACCAGAAAGCCCTTGTCTGGACTTCGGACATCTCAGGAAACATAATACAAATTTTATTAACAGGTAAAATTTCATTATTATGTGTTCCGTTCGATGTCCGAAGTCCTTTATGAGAGATCTGTTTGTTATCTTCTGGTGGCTTGTGAAATAAGAACGCAACAATGTGATAAAACACTTAATTTTTCGTTAAAAAGATCGTTAGAAGTATTTTGATCACTAATCGCAATTTAATCGATTCGGATGATTTGTATTACTAACCCGGAAAAAAGAATATCCTGATACAAGTAATTGAAAAAGCGATTGCTCCAGTTTTGCTCGGCTATGTAGTACACATATGCTTAGCCTTTTCGTGGCATCATCGTCATTCTCGGGCTCGGAGCCCACCGTAAACTAGGGACGACTAGGACACAGTCAACTGCCCGGCCCAGTTCGGCTTGGTTGACTTCACGCTATCTTTGAAATTCTATGCAGATTTTCGTGGCATCGAATTTCCGTTATGCAGTTGCCAGCACTATTTTCATTACATAAATAAACAGAAAACGTCAAAGTACTATCAGATGCAATTTAACTTACACCAAGATAAACATGTGAAGCTCTTTCGACATATTTAGCAAGATAAGTGGTCCTGAATCAGTCTTTATAATAATATATTATCATAGAAAACAATAACTTACTCAAACAGTGATAGAAGTAAAATCGTTATTTTCTAAGGAACACGTAGCCATGCGTAAAGCTAATTCGTGAAATTTTAGTTATGTACGACTTAACATGACAAAAAGAAAAGAGAGAACAAAATAAGATTTTGCAATGTTTAAAAGTCAACTGATGACTTATATCCCCGTTTGCCCCGTTTTGATTATCTGTTCAAAGAGTAGAATAAACTAACTACATTCAAACTGTTAGACGGGGAATTACAAGATTGTCGGTACTTAGCATAATTTGTATTATGAACAAAAAATTAATTTCAAGTTAAGCGATTTACGACATTCCACTTTCAGTTAGCTTATTTTAGGTAATGAAAAGGCTAAAAAGCAATGAAAACATCTTATCAATATAAGAACACCTATAAATGTATGTTTTCTTATATGTACTGAGATCATATCACAAAATAAAGCGACGTTCAATCTATAAATCTATCAAGCGTTACAGCCCTTCTAGGGGCTAGGTTGGCTCATGACAGTGTGTCGGTGAAACTGACCCAGAAAGCAAACCATCGAAAATCTTTTCTTCTTCGGATGCTTGAAAGGTTTCCATCCAGAGAAGTGCCACAACATATAAATTTTTCCGTCACTGTGAAGTGTGTGTTAACGTATAAATGGCAGCAGCGAAAGCAAAACTTTTCCTGACGAAGTCGTATTCCAAAATCTATTGAAAGAGTTGCGACAACATCTATTCGAGTGTAATAAGTCGGCTGTATTAAAATTTGTTAAGTAGCGAACCGTTATTACCGCATCAGCTTTGCTGTTGTTAAGCTTAACATGCTCTGCGGAGCCTTATTGGTCTGGTGAGCGGTGAGGAGCCGTGAAGTAATGTCCAACTTTGAGGGACAGGTACGATGTCTAAAACTTTTTGCTAGAACCGGAAAATACTTTGTCAATCTTGAAGGCTCTACAATTGTACTGTCCTGTTTGAGGGAGCAATACGTGCTATCAGGTCGTTCACCAGTGCAATTACACTTGTCAATCTCTGAAGGTATACATAACGTAATACTGTCCCAGTTTGGGGGAGCAGAACAATATCTAAAGCAGTTCACTCGTGCCAGAAGTACGCTTGTCAATCTAAGATACCTTACAGTCATACTGTCCTAGCTTAAGGGAGCAGTAGGAGCTTCGAGGTGCTTGACTAGTGCCTGAAGTAAGCTTTTCAATCGCCGAAACGTTGCGAATACTACTGTCTGGGATTGGGTACTATCCCAGTTTGAGGAAGCAGTATGAGTTTCCATGCTTTCTTTAAGGAAAAACAAGCGTCTGTCGCGCTACAGTTATTGGCAATGCAACTTTCCCCGTGGGGTGATGAAAGTCGCAGAATTGAACATCCTAAGAGGCAGGGCCAGCTCAAGAGGTCAATTGCCAAATGTTAAGCGATCCCATCTCATCTTTTCCCGGGCAAACATTTTGGAAGTCTTGACTTGTTAGCGATACGCGTACGTTACGTAAAACTCTGCGTTTATTCACAATCAAGAAGTCGTTCAGGTATTTTAGTTGACATAAACCGTGGTTGCGAAAACGGACGACCGGCAAAATTGACACATGTACACAGCATCGGTACAACTGCAGACACGTCATCCGCTAACATATGTGACGTAATGGATTAGCAGAAACGAAGGTCAAGCTTCAATGACAAACGTATGTCACCCATATACAACCGCAATGCACAGTACAAGTTCATTACAACATGATCTTAAAATATTCACCTTAAACGCCGAAGTGTGCAGTCTGCGCGACCTTAGCGCCAAGAAAATATTGAGCCATCGATAGGCGACAATAAATTTGTAGATATCGAGCATATCTGTAAGGAACCCGAATACTTAGTACCACAAACTATTTCGTATCAAAATAAAACTAAAGGTTGCAACTCGATTAATTGACAACATAGTATTAAGATAATGTTCGCTTTGTCTTTTGTTCTCTGCTACTGAGTGTATGGGTAATAGCGGGTACTTATAAAATTGGAGCTACAATGGCATGACTATCGTTCCATTTTTTTTTTTTTTTTTAATTCTTACACAAATGTGTTCTAAAACTAGTTGATATGATTGTATCACTTCTAGTACAAAGAAAAATCTATATATATAAAGGAAAGCCGTGCCAGTCACACTATTTATAACCCAAGAAAGGCTGAATCGATTTGACTGAAAATTGGTGAGCAGGTAGCTTAGAACCAGGAAACGGACATAGGATAACTTTTACCCAGTTTTCTATTTCTTATTTCGCGCGGACGGAGTCGCGGGTAAATGCTAGTAAAAAAATCATTAAAGGTGATTAATAAATAAAAGATAATTAACTATGGTTGTTATTAAAACTCTGGATTCTACATGGTGAGATTGCGCCAGACAGCCACCACAAATAACCTATAATCACCTTGTTTTATCCTAATCCTATTTATTGCCCCTCCCCCTCTTTCTTTTTCGATAATGTCAATATTCGCGACTGTTTTGAGTTTCACACTTGGTACGATTAAGAATAATAACTTCTAAAAGGGGGGTCCAATGACAGCCATTAAAGGAATTTTCATGCAGCTATTCTTAGCAACTCTAAACCGGGTGGCGACTCATTGCATGGCATAGACGTACAAATAACTTATTTACGAAGGTTAATAATTTGACCGCACTTTGCTAAAGTTAATACTATGCATCTGTATCAGCGTATGAATCATTAGACAGAAATCTATTTAACAATACGAACAGCACGTACGCGGTACGAGTTTAAACAGCTACAAGACAAGAATGTGTAGCGAACCTAAGAGGGCGTGTCGTGGTGAGCACTGCCAAAAAGGTATCTTGATACACTATTCTATTGCTTCGTATATCGTAGCACTTAAGGTTGAGTGTAATCGACGTACTAAAATTCGTCCAGTACGGTAAGGATTATCCATTTGAAATAAATGTATTTCAATAAATTAACATCTTGGAAACATATGACACGTAGAATATATTTAAAAAACAAATGACATGTTAACGATCTTAGTTCATTGCAAATTTCGTTATAGACGATTATTACACATGTACCTTGTAATTTTCTTTTTATTTTTTTGCTAAGACGGTGTATACTTTTTCGGTTTGAACAAAAGAAACACTATGAAATAGCCTTTTCGATTAAGATTATACTGTAAAAACCAAGAGAACAGTGAACTTTTTTACTTGTAATGACATTTATTTAACTAACTATTCTATAATATCGAACTATTTGCGAGGTAGTTGGCTTCGAATTCGGCAATTCGTACGGAGTTTGTCACATCCCAACGATTTCCTGATTGTTACAATACGCTTCAGTAATCTCATAATGTACAAATTGACACGTACGCAACATAAAAATAATGGAAGTATTATCGAAGTATTTCAAATAGGTCAATGAACTAGCGTTCCGTAATGTGTAAGGTCAACATAAGTATGTAAAACGACATCGATAACGATATAAAATTTCCATTTCCTCCATGATCTTTAGTATGGAGATAGCGAAGCTGAAGCCGCAGCTCACGCAAGGTTCGAGCATCGCTATCGTTAATGCTCGAGCTGCATTTGGGTCTTCGAACCGCACAAACGTCTCGAGGCTCCATCAGAACTTACTCGTTTCGTCCATTTGTTCTGCAGCATTCGGCAACGACGACTTTCCCCGTAGGGTGATGAAAGTCGCCAAGTTGAATACCCTAAGTGGCTGGGCCAGCTAGAGGGTTCAACAGCCGGCTGTTAACGCTGTTATACTCACGACCGTCGAAGTTTTCTTGTAGACTCTTCTAATATCACGTGACGCACTTTTCAAATTTTTTTTTTTTTTTTTTTTAACTTATTGCTTTGTAATAAAGAACTTTTTAAAGAACTATTTGTTTGAAAACCTAGGGACGACCGTTCGGTTTGAAAAACGACGCAACAATGACAAGGTGGTGGCTTGGTGGCGTGCTCCCGGGTTTTGGAGTTGCAGGTTAGGTCCGCTAGAGGCGCTGATGTCGGCAGTGGCGCTGGCGGAGCTGTCACGTGACGTGAGTTGGGGCGTACCGGAAGGAATGAAGCGATGTACTCTCATAAAGGACTTCGGACATCGAACGGAACACATAATACATGATACGTAATTGTGAATTCGATTCCTGTATGTACTCTGCACGTATATTGCACCTGAAATATTATCTAAGGGGATGTATAAGCCATTTGGGTTAACAATAGGCGGACGGGAGCGAGGTCTTTTGTTCTATATTGTTTGCGTCTCGTAAATACTAAATAGCCATCAAGCTTTACAAGGATATCGAATATATTGTCATTGAAAACATTTTATAAACAAATTGCCCGTGACTTCGTCAGTGCGGAATTAAAAAATATAGTATATGTATAAGCCTATATCACCCCGGAATAGTGTAGCTTCTCAACAGTGAAAGAATTTTTCAAATCGGTTCCGTAGTTTCGGAGCCTATTCAATGCATCTAATCAAATCTTCCCTTCTTATAATCCTACTAATATTATAAATGAGAATGTTTAGATGGATGGATGGATGGATGGATAAATGTTTGTTAGAAGGTATCACCAGGACGTCTCACGGAACTCCCTGAAACTTGGCATAGACGTAGAACATAGGAAGAATGCGTAGGCTCCTAATTACGTTTTTTTTAATTCCGCGCGGACGAAGTCGTAGGCGAAGTCTTGTATATACATTTGTATATATTGTATAGATAAAAAAATTGCAATACATAGCAACACGCGGAATTTACAAATTTAATGTGCTATTTAATTCAAGTTTAAAATAGTTTTTCCAAACTAGAACATGTAAACGGTTATGTCACAACATGTAAAAAAACACCTTAATAGCATTTCTTTTAATAAAAATGACAATTCTTACAAAGCTATTATTACTAAACGGGTGCTACCCTTGCGCCGCGCCGCGCCGCGCTGTCTCGACGGTCAAGTTTCCGCAAGCGAAGCATTTCCTGTAAGCAAAACGAGCTCAAGTTAAAGTATTAATATTATTTTACACCGTCCGTTTCGTGCTCAGACATGCAAACAGCACCAATATATTTGACCAGCAAGTATACTCTACACGTTTTCAAATTACAAAGTGTTGTCGAGTCCGCATTCGTCCACCATATATAGTAACTCAGTGGCTAATGGAAGGTGCTTTCGTAACCATGCACTCACGCGCAAGGTTATGGAAAACGCATTTAAGGGAAATTTTGTTGCATTCGCGTGATAAGTTTTAACGAGTTACGATGTGTTTTTCTATCCTAACATGGTTTTAACACTTGGAAGCAAAGCACCGCTCTTTAATAAGAAGAGAAAGTAGAAAGTCTGTAATTTAATATTCACTTATTAGTTTAGTGGAGGGAACTATAGTTTTGGTATAACTCGTGCGCATAAGCTTTGCCGGTGGCCTAATTACGTCACGCGTCGACGGTACTAAGCAGGGAGGAGAGTCACCGGCAAATCTTCTGCATAATAGTTGAAGTTATTGACAAATAATGAAGATTAATTTACATTTATTTGTAAAGAACATAATGAAGGTACTAGTTACATAAAATTAATTGAAAATTAATACTGTTGTGTAAAATTATAGCTTGTAATGAACGAATCATATAAGAAAGTTTTATTCAATAAACAGTGTAGCGTAGACAAGCGTATCCATCATTGCAATGTAACGTGTTACAATCAAGATACAGTATGTAGTGACTACTAATTAAGTCAACATTTAATTTACCTCAGGTGATCTTTCATAAATAAAAATAATATGAGTGTAACTAAACGTGTGATGTAATTAATTAGCAAGGCGTCTTATCTATAACTTTTAATGGATTACTTCGTGTTGTTTTGTAATAGAATAAGTAATAATAAAGATGCGCCTCGACAATTATACCGTTATTGTTTTGAATCCTTTATTTTGTTGAAATACAATGTCTTTATATGTTCTTTTACATTAATTTTAGGAAAAAACTTACTTAACTTTAAATGTCTTGCCGATGAAACCAAATTTACAATAATTAATATGAAATACTAGTTGTAGCCCACTATCCGTCCGCGTGGAATAAAAAAAACTTTATTAGTAGCCTATGTGTTCTTCCAGATTATGTTCTACATCTGCGCAAAATATCATCAAGATTCATTGAACCGTTCCGAAGATATCTTCAAACAAACATCCATCCATATAAAATTTAAACGTTAGCATTTATTATATTTATTAGTAAGATTCTGGTCGTGGTAATATTATTACTCTATTGTAAAATAATATTATTGTAAAGTTACAATTCGTTTTATATATTTAGAACTGTTATTCAAATTCAATAGAAATGCAAGTTGGAGAACTTACGATACGATACGATAGGATAGGATAGGATAGGATACGGCACGGCAAAGGAGATTGTATTGCCAAGATATCTATTGCATTGTTTCAGAAATGAAATTGCTCGGCAAAACATATCCGATACGTATGTTCAATTCGTGAGTATTTTGACTTTAGTTGTGAGATAAACCATGCAAATAGGATGTTACATACGACTTGCACGTGGCCGGTTCACTAGTTACATTACACGAAGAATTTTATAGCTTGATTTATAAAATAATTAATATTTTCCTATATATATAAAATAAAATAAAATAAAGGCAAACAATTTCTTCATAGACCAATATTCATCCAACCAATTTAGTATTTATGGGTCATTGTTTACTTTCAAGGGAATATTGTATTGCTTGATATTGTATTACTCAGCAGGCCAGGTGTGCAGTACGTTGGGTCGCAACTACTGCAATATTTGTAGCTTACGCCCAAATATGGAGAACAAATCAAAATAAAAAACAATAGATGTAGTTCAAGTAATTATTTGTAATAACAAAATGTGCGTAGTTGTAAAAATTTAGTCCCTTTAAGGTATGGTTAAACTTGATATAGATTTTTAAGGGCAAAAACTTTCTCTGATGTCATAAAAATAGCGTATCAAATTTTCAAAATCTCTCTAGTGGTTTAGAAATGAACAAACACACACACGATGTGGTATTTTGAAGTGTTTATTTTATTTTGATAGTTGACTTTATATTTCTGATTTTGAAGCCAGAACATTTTTCGTTATTGACCTATATTTAGTTAGAGCGATGTTAACGGCCCATTTGTACGATGAAGATTATTAAAAGGCGCAGATTGAACGATCATCGGCCGGTAATCGAATGGAAATTACATCTGTTTCCCAAAGCAGAAATAACATCAGGGATGTCCAATTATTTTGTATTAAAATCTCATTTATAAAATTCTATTTCATCTTATTTTTTCAAGGCGAATAATTCACACAACAGTTACTAAATATAAATAAATAAATAATAATTCTGAATCATTTGTTAGAAAAAATAAATTTAAATTATTATCCACTAGCTTTTAGCTTTCGACTCCGTCCATGCGAAATAAAAAAAATACTATGTGTTTTTCCAGATTATGTTTTATATCTGTGCCAAATTTGATCAAGATCTCTTCAGCCGTTCCGGAGATACCTTCAAAAAAACATCCATCCATCCAAAAAAAAAATCTATCCTTTCAAAGATTGTTCAAGTAGGTATTAAACCGATTAACCAACCGATTAACGAAAACAAAATTAACTGTCACAACTGTCACTCGATACTTGAATCAAAACTTTTTTCATGCAGTAGATTCTTTCATGTACATTTTTTACATGTATTTAATAAATTAATTATAATTTCATATATCCTTGTTACCTTAGATGTAATAAATAAAAATTGATTCGATACTGATTTAAGGAAAGTTTAAGTGACTTATGATTTAATTTTAGCTATATTAAGGGCAGTGGGAAGACACTCTCGTAATAACATAATGATCGATATGCAAAAAGCGTAATGGAATCACTCAATCGAACTAATGTAACGATGAATAGAATAGTGATTTATTACTCCATCAATAAGAAAAATGACTATAAAATGAAACATACCATTTATACATCACGACACGACTACGATTTCGGTGAAAATTGCAATAGTTTGTTGAAGTGCTAAAAATTGTTGTTAGTAAATATGACCGAAGTGAACTAAAACTTTCTATCATCATCTTGCTGGCCTTATCCCACTCACGGATGGAGGTGGATGGGGTTGGTGCACAAGGCTTTATACATTCATAAAAAAAAAAACTAACTACAACTTTCAATTATGAAATCATAAATTACTCGTCTACTGTTATTTTTGTATTTATCTTCGATCAAATTTTAGTAAAGCTATAACCCAGATTTATTTAAATTTTCAACACTATAAAAAGCGACCGTCAAACGTACATCACCGATTTCCAAAACACTTGTACGATAGTACTTGAGAGTGTCGGTGGCTCAAACGTTAAGCACTTGACTTGCCAGTGTGTTTTTCAACTTTCGATTTACATATGTATATACATTTATCCGACGTTCTTACTGTGAAATGATGAAATTCAGTGATATGTGTGAAGTCAAGCCGTACTTGGCCACTTGGCCATGACTATTGCCTAGTCGCCCCTAACTTGGGGTAGGATCCGAGCCCCTCGGTGGGGACTTGTAGTGAGCTGATGGTGATTAAAACACTTGTACATTAAATATATTTTCCTTAATATTTAAATCGCAAAGTATAAACAAGCTTATTAATAAAAACGTAAGCTTTTTGGCAGATTATCGTCTGGCTTCTTGCTCGATATAGAGTTACTTTGAGGGGTAACAAACCATCCATAAGTCATATTTTCTGTTCGGAAATTAGAAATGATAATATCTTACTATTTATATCAATCAACTGTCAGACAGTAAACATGGATAAGTAGGAGCTAAGTTCTAATACTTTACGTGTACTGTATCATTTATTATCCAAAAGCCTTGTAAAAAGATACTGTTAAATCAATAAAGCCACTTGGTAATCCAACTTACTGATGTTTTTCATTTTTTTATTAAGCCGTTATTTATTTAGTAAGTTGGTATACATAACTTTTCAGTTTATCATTATAAAAAAGGTTGTTAATAAATCTAGCAACCACTTCGTGATAATTCGACTTGAATAATAAATTAAAGTTGTATACAGAAATATTGTATTTAATAATATTTTATTTTCAACTGAGTTTATTTCTGTGAATTAGTTTTAAACTGGCAACATCAAAAGTAAGATTAAAGTACCTTCTTTTCCACGTTTTTGATTTAGTTTTAACAGCTTTAGTGGTAGTACATACTACACGCTGTTACTGGAATAAAACGCACAGATCCTATTACACGGGATTACGACCGGCAGCCAACAGAACTCTACATCTACATTCCCTAAAACAAATAAAGTTTCACAAATACTACTAACGCTCCCCGATTTTAGTTACGCTTTAAATTTAAAAGGCATGCTTTTCCCTAATTTTAGTCCTCTTTTCCTTCCCACCCTTTTCTTAAAAGGAAAAGATGGGATAGGGAACTGGATTTGACGAAGGAGGGGACGCATAAGAAGGGGAAAGATTATCTTTCTGTGCGTCTTAATGCGATTAAAGGTAGGTAACGTGTCTACAATTGCAGATGTCTACAACGGTTGCTTCGCCATTACAGCGAATTCAGGTGGCCGCTCGCTAGTTTCTCACCTTATAAAATATAAAACTATTATAGTGCAATTTTAGTGTCAATCAAAATTAGTGAGAGTCCCGGGATCTCCAAAGAAACCGGAAAAGTCTACATTGGGCTTCTGCACGACCCAGGGGAGAGTGCCCCACCTCATGCTAGACCTTCAATTCTTATTATGACATATTATTTCATAACTCGTTTTCCTGGACATTACGTCTAATGACCAATTAATCATTCTGACCGTAACATACGAAGGATGTAATGTTAATAATGTGTTAAAATAAAATGGCAACGTAGCTCACTTTAATCTAAATGGATAGTCACCAGAATACAATATGATAGATTAACTGATAATATGTACGATACCACTACGAAAACTACGAACTTATGTAGAAAAACTTACACAATAGTATTATAAATTCGATAACTAAAATGTATGTTTACCTTAGAGCCTTAAATTTTTAAGATTAGTCACAATAACGATATTTTCTTGTAACCAAAGGTATTTTTATTAAATTATTATAAACAATTACTTTAGGGTGTACCCGTAATCACAACAGGCTTCACTATTATAACCTTCTTTTTTGAATAATATCGTTTTCAGTCCACATTTCTATACGATCGCAGCTCTTTTAAGACCACTTTTATAAACACTGAGTTGACTGTATGATGATTTCAAAATGCTCTACCAGGTACTTTATTAGAATTGTTCCAAGTCCTCAGTGTAGGTGGTGTACCGAGGTACTCAAACTAACCCTATCTATCTTGCGGGTCATTCATCATGTGAGAGCAAGCGGCGTAGGATCTGCGGCTAGTGTGCCCAGGGCGCGGGGGTTGGCGGTGAGTGCGGGGGAGTGGGGTGTAACGTAACCGCACTATTTACTCTGCGCTTAGAGAAAGGTGCCGAGCTTAATGCTTTCTATAATCTATACAAGCAACTGGTATGCTTCATACTGAAATTTATTACGTTCTCGATAAAGTTTCCGAACAACAGATTATATTTCTTAAGGTTGTTTTAGGTTCGTATACTATAGTATACTAAAAAAAAGATAAATAGAACTTCTTCGGGACTTTAAAGATAATATCAAGTAGCAGTGTATCAATCTATTTTATTATTAATAGTTATGCATATTTATTTCTTGATCTTTATGCCTATTAAGCGAGATACTAAGGAATTAATAGTATAAACACTAACAAAAAACTATAGAGACGTTTGGCAAAAGTTATTTTTGCAAAACGTCGTCAGTAAACCACCTAACCGCCTGGACAAGTTTTCATATAATTCCAGGAACGTTAAAGCAAGTTCACACTACTCGTTTTGTAGCACGATCTTTAGTGAGATGTTTCAAGTACCACCAAGTCTCGTACAACAAACGAAACGCTTTAGCATTTTGTACGAAAGCATGTAGACTAAATGCTCAGTAGAAAAATCGTACGTTTCAAAACGCCTAGTCTGTAACCGGTGTTAAGGCGATGTCACAACTATCTCTAAAGTCTGTAGTAACCTTAACATTGACTGGTTCATTGTCTTAACACAATGTCGCCTTTTGACTTCGTTCTCGTTCATATATAAGGCTGACTCGGGTTGTTAGCGCAAGTTTTGTTTAACTGTCCTTTAATCTGTTTATGTTATTGTGTCTACATATTCAATTCTAGACTTATTAATCTATATATATAAAAGAAAGTCGTGTTAGTTACACTATTTATAACTCAAGATCGGTCGAACTGATTTAGCTGAAAATTGATGGGGGAGGTAGCTTAGAGCTAGGAGACGGACATAGGAACTTTTTTTATCTTGGTGCATTTTTTTTATTCCGCCGGACGGAGTTGCGGGTAAAAGCTAGTTTTATATAAAAAGTGTACTCTATAAAACAGGTCAAATGTAATTATGAGATTAAGATCAGTTCAAAAAAATTTTAGTTAAAAGATAAAATTGGCTTTCGTGATTTTATAGGTTTTACTTATTACTCTCGTCTGATATGAAAATAAATAATGAATCTCAACCATTCGCAGTAAAATTCATTTCGCCAAAATAGGAACGCTTTTCACTACATTGTGATTTAAATAATACAAAAAAGCGAAACAGATTTCATACAGTATTCTTATAAATTTTAAACCCTCTCTTACAGTATTAACTTGATATTTTTTCATTGATAAAGCGTATGAAATTATGCAGTGGATCGACCAGTATAACGAGACCTATCTACTCTGAGAGCTTTTTGTATCTACGGTTGAATTTACGATGATATCAGCTGAGAAGGTATATCATGTTACTCTGGATACTGTTGGGTTCTGCACAATGCATAGCATTAAGTGACATTGGCTGAGTATCGTACGGCTAAGGTTTGAGGACGCTATTTGAATAGACATTGATTTAATACTGTATCGGTTTTCAAGCAAATCTTATATAATCTGGTGCACTAAAGTGGAGAAGCTTACTGACTTTACTATCAATGCATGATGTATGTGAGACGTAAAGTGGTGGCTTCAGAGAGATTTGTCTACAATTCTCTTTGTCTTTAATTAAATAATTACAATGTATATAGAAAATTCATTTGCAAAGACGATAAACTAAAATTATAAAATAAACATTTTAAAACTTTTTTTTTAAATTATAATTTTCTTATTTTAGAATATTCTATAAAACATGGAAAAAATAATGTAAGAAAGTAAAAAATATGGAGTATTTGAACTCGATTTTTCACCAATTTAGATTATTACTTTTTACGTTCACTATATACATACATACATATATTTTGTGCCGATGTTATATACTCTATGACACTCTATATATACTCTATGACACTCCTTGGAAGAAGACGAATGCTATGACACCTCATTCATCAACCTCAAAATCGGTTCAGTCGTTAAAGCTGTAGGCCGTAACAAAGGAATTTACTAACATACAAACCGACAGACTTACGCGCGAAAAGATTATCAATTTGTCAATCGGTTAATTCCAGTTATAAATTTTGCTTGAAGGTATTGTTAGAAATAATTAACAATATGTCGACTAAATCTTGAATATAAAATTAAGTCTAACTTAACCAGAACACAGAGAAAGAAATCGTGAGTCGTATCGCTCGCTATCTGGCTCAAACAACGATAATTTATCGCATGTAATTTCCTACAAAAGTCATTAGTGTGACCCCCGAGGTTATGAGGAAGAAATCTTTACATTTTGATATAACGACCTCCCAAGCGGCTGTATTTTATCTATCGAATTTACTTACATCAATCGTTAGTAAATACTTTGCAATACGACAAAAAATATAACTATATATAGGACATCTAATACTAACAAACGTTGGTGAATCAATCAACTATCTTTTCAGACGCAACATTAAATTAAAATATGAAAATAGACGCTCACACATATATAATTTGTCGTCTAATGTCTCATAAATCTTTCTAAAGAAGTCGGATAGGATGAACAAAATCCTTGACACTATCACACAACATGTTGTTTCACGAATTTCGCTTTTATGAACATTGTCATAAGGGTCATTCGAGATTTCCTTGTCATTATTAGCATCTTTGTCGCAAATGGTTTTATGAAAAGAGCCTGCTTTATGACCACGCTTTGAATACCTAGACAATTTGAGAAAATAAAGACGAGTTGCAAACGACTTTCGACTTTAAACCCTTCTGTTACGATTGGTAGTTGTAAGTGCGTTTTTCAGCTTAACTGACTCGGTTGTCAGTCAATGGCTCCATACAAAATAAGCGTGAAACAGTTCTTGACTATGTTTCACAATAATATTGAAATCAGCTTCGTTATGAACATAAAAGTTATGATGGAGTTGTAAAGCTTTTATATTCAGATATAACTTTAAAAGGAAGCAACGACTTTAGGACGGAACACGGAATGACGCGCACATAAAATGGTTATTGGTTTGCTCAACTGAGCTTCCAACACTTTGTGTACTTTATCACGAAACTAGTTTCTTATTAAAATTTACAGTACACAAAATATGAAGGATTTCTAAACATTAACTTTTTTTTGGAAGTTTAACTCTTATTTGAAATCAAAATATACCTTGCTCGTAGTTTATTTGTGGCGCTGCTAGTTGGGTCAAGGTAGACTGGCACGTGACGAGATGGGGGAGGTGAGCCATCATATCCCGTCGATTTATGTGCTCCTGGTCGCAGGCCGCAGGTCGGTAGATATCTTACTTGAGTTCGCTGCCTCAGCGAAATGACACCCACTGGGGAAACTTTGGATACCGTTCGCAGAAAGAGTGGAAGAAAGAATATTGAATATTACAAATTAAGGCGATTTTTTTATTTAAATTTATTAATAAAAAATTTATAGGTTGATTTGTTGACTGAATGACAGTGCATTTGAACATTATAAAAGTCAAACAATTTGAAGTTATTTGACCAGTATTTCAGGAGAAGAAGCTCTCCCTTCCGTCACTTGAAGACTCGTTGCTCATTTATTCTAAAAATAAAAAAGTTAGTCGGCAGATAAAATTATTGCATTTTATTATTGCACTCAGTCTTTCAATTTCTTTTTCTTTAATTTTTACTTATTTATTTTCCGTGTTAATCTTTGCTGACTGTACATTGCGTAGAATGTTGATCGCACTTATCTTCCCATGAGGTATGACCCTTATTATATGAGTTTTTTGCGAACTACCCACGCTTAGCAACAACCACTATTACTCAAGAAACGGACAGACTTATCTTTTGATGTACATTTTGTACAAAGAAAGAAAATACGATAGACTCTTAAATTAATTTTCTGCTGGGAACATTGAAATTAAATTGTTCCGAAACACGTTCTGTTGCTAAGGCTGTTAGAGGTGATTTGATTTTTTGAGGATTCCTGCATATATTTATTTATTGAAAGGTTGTAACTTATAGTTAAAGGAAAAGTAGTTTTTTGTACATTTATAGGTTATATGCGCTAACGTAATTTTTAAAATAGTAAGCAATTGTTTAACAATCGTCATGGCTATGGAACAGAACTTTTAGTCATGTGCCCACGATTTTAAAACAGTTTAATCACGTCAGATGCCATCACAACAAACATAAGCATGACCGACTGTAGAAACATTTCTAATGACTTCAAATATAATTTTTTGTCCGGCAAAGAGTCATGTTTGTGCGGCGAGTTGACCCGCGGGTCGGAGTCGTGAAGACAATCGGTGTACTATCGTATTGGCCACCATCTCATCGGCTACAAGGAATCTATTCAAAATTAACCTCCATATCGATGAATGAGGAAAAGATCAAATAGTAGATTAATGACCATGATTCTCATATTTGGAAGTATTAGATGATTCAAACTTTATTGTAGCTCGGAGTTACCTACATGTAATTTAAACGCATGTTTACACGTGGATGCTAAGGGCCCCACGACGGGTTGAAGAAAGCGTGCGCAGGGTTATGCCTAAAATTATGTTCTTCGCAGCATCTCGTATGAAATAGCGAACCGTCATAAAGTTTGGATGTAACTGTAAGAATTTTTGTTTGTTGTATAATTTCTTCTTACGTTACCTGAATCTGATATCTAATATCAATTAACGTAAAACTACAAACGAATTGTAATTAAATGATAATGCCTACACAGATAAGTACGATAATATTTCTGTAAAAATTGCCTTGGTTCCAAGTTGGGTTAAGGACATCGCTTAATCAAGTACCTTTTAACGTAAACGATTTTAGGTAGAGAGATTAAGAGACTATTCCTGTTGTTACAAAACATTATTACCCTCGTTATCTATATCTGATATCAAATATAGGCCCAATTTAATTGGAACATATTAAGTAATAAAACATAAAGATGAAAAAGATAAGAGTAACAAGTTAACTAAAGTACACACAGTTTCTTGTACCTAACAGTGTATTATTACACAAATTATCGTTACCATGCCGTCTAACGTCACGACTAACCACTTAAAAATATAATCGTAACAAGGAGATCATCTTCAAGCAGTTATTCGAATGTTACATCAGCTCGTTGTAATAAATCACACACATTAACTATGAATTAACTAGCCTAGTTTTCATGCTTGCTACATTGCCGCATCATTTGACTCACTATCTTGTCATTTTTGGTTATAAAGTTTTTTTTTTTTTTTGAGTGAATATGATTTAATTTTGTAATAGAGTAAACCGCGACTTCGTTCGCGCGTAATTAAATAAATTTTACTCAGTGATAATGTAGCTTTCTAGTGGTCTTTGAGTGCAATTCGGTTTACGAGTAGTTTTTGAGTAATTTACCAATATACAAAACTTTCCTATTTTTAATATTAGTATAGATATATATTACAATTCTATCTATTAGAAGTCACAAAAAGCAAACTTAGGTAACTCATTAAAATGGAACAGGTTGGGAATACGATACAGGTCAACGACGGAATGTCTTGAAGCTTTTACTTTACGCTATTCTATTACTTGTTAAAGACATTGAATGTGGATAGCTATAGAGGTGGAGGAAGACCAATAAAGAATAGTACATACTGTGCTGATTACTTCTAGGGACAAAAGCAGGTTTAGAATGATTAGATTGATAGAAGTACTTATTATTCCTTTGATCCACAAAAGGGTCATCACGACTACCGCTTTTATGTACACAATATCACAATATTAACGTTGTTATGTTGCAAATCATTAGTGTACTATGTTGTAAATACTTTATTTTGTCGTACAAAAAATCCATATCAAAAATGAATCTCAAACTGTACGTATATTTGTGTTGTGCTAGACGCGGTGTCGCAAAACCTGACAATTATCTCGGAGGCAAATTGAATCAGAATCCCTCAGACTGCGGCCCGCGCCGCACCCGCGCCGCACCCGCGCCTCACACTCGTCTCTCATCTGTCTGCCTCACAACTGCCATCGTTGAAAACGTTAATATGAATGTTTTCAAGGAACACATTACACTGTTATTTATTTGCACTATTTATAATATATTCACTTTCAATAATCAAGCAACTTTTGGCGACAAATGCTAGTTTTGGAAGTCAACTTGGATTTAATAACAATTATAATAACTTAATTATTAACTAAACAACGTATAATTTGTTATATAATAATATCAGGTTCACGTAGCGATATGCTTTAACTTAATTAAAAGTGAGATCTAATTTGGCTTATCGGACCACTGCATCGTTAAGCTCCGAAGTTAACCATTTAAGAAGATAGCATCGCGTATGGAATTAAGTTATTAAAATGATTGCAAAGTTCATCTCGGCTAAGTCACGGGATGTTGCGACAGCTCGCTCTATATTAATCAATCTTAATCGATTTGAATATTCGATTATAATAGATAATGTAAACATGTTACCAAGTTGTATAACATTAACTTAAATGCTAAGTCATTATTTCATAGAATTGTAATTTAATTTCATTCATAACTTTAAATTAGTTAATTAATTTTAAAAAGTTTTAAATTCATAACAACGAGAAAATCATCACTTGTTTTCTACTGTTTGACTTCAGAATTTGTCATACATTTTTATTTTTAAAAATTAAATTGAATCCGAATAACGCAGCTGTCGTCTCCTAAAGAGGTTTAATATTTGGAATTTATAATTTTTTTTTACAATGGAACACAAAACGAAGTCTCGAAGATCTTGAATGGAGTATATTTTCCTGTACAGACATTGTTATGAATTCTCAACACTTAACATAATTTCGTAATTATCCGAGAGCGCGAGGACGACGGGAATTATAAAAATTACAAGCACAAAATTCCGTGAATGTTTCCCCGGACAATATCTCAATACTGAAATACCTTTCATAACAAAACGCTTTACAATTTTTCTGGAATTTTAAAAGGAACTTCGTGACGACATCGAACGAACAAAATTTAATTTACATGATTTATATTATTCACAATCGCTTCGTCCATTGTCACTACAACACTTACGAAGTAAATTGTAATGAACAAAATTACAATATTCCTTTTTTAAGAGAAAACATAATGATTCGAAATTGACAGCAAATAATTCACAATAATTTTCATATAATTTATTCAAGTTTAAATTTTCAGTTGAAACCCTTGGGTAGACGATTTCTTAAGTCTGATGCAAATTTCCTTTTCATTCATTCGATGAAGCGAAATGATTACGAAAGCCTTTTAAATAGAGAATATACAGGAGTGTCAAGAGGTAAACAAATTTTGTTATAAAATGTGAATATTCTATCTTTTTTTTCCAAAAATAAACACAATTCTGAACTTGTTTAAAATGATATCAAAGCCACCACTAACCTTTACTAAGGCTTTTTATTTAAGTTAATTAATAAAACTAGAAGCTGAAATATTTACAGCACAAACTTAAAACACATTCGCAAAACACTGAACTGGCTTGTGATATAAAAATAAAGTGGTTTTGAGGAAACTTCTCCCATACAAAATTAAATTCGCCCTAATAAAGTGAAAGAGGACAGAAGTGGAGGAGTTAAGTAAACTGGCCGCGGACGTGCGCCGGCCTACTGCCGCATCCACATATACTGTGGACCTGCTCAACTTGCTGAATGGTTCACTAAACGTAAAATATCATATCAGCATCCAAAACAAATTAATACCAATTACAATATTGTACGCATAAGTAGTTACGAGTTCTGCGTTTAATATCTGTCACGGTATTTTAAAATTATTACCAAATTACTTATAAGGAAAATTATATACATTTTGAACAAAAGATTGTTTAAAAGTAAATATTGAAACGTTTTAATACCTGTCAGTGAATTGTCTTTCATTGTTTATTAAAAACTCTATAATCCTAAGTCCACAGTTTGCGTGATGTTCTGACAAGTATGAGGTAGGGCGGTAGCTGTGGACATTCTGTTGTTTTGTTTATTATTATTGTCCGGAGCAGGGACTCCGGGTTCCTTGCACCAGAGACCTTACAAGCCCTAGAGTTGACGTTTCATTGTTTATATTTAAATTTTATTTTATTTACGTTATTTTATCACGTCGTAAGGTTAATGTTGTCGCAAAATTTCTCGTCAAAGTTTCTCTGGGTTTTAATTTATTTATTAGCTAACTTTATATCACCTATATTGTTGTTTTAATGTAATCTTCTAAGTTGTTAGAAAATAACGCTTTCGTACACATATTTTATTTTATAAGTATTCTTTTTACTTTACTACATTTTACTACAGTTTTATTAAAAAGGCTTTGTTCGGGAGTTTAAATGGGAATAATATGTGAACATTTTTCAGTAAACATATTAATTTCAGATACTGAATGCAAAAAAAATTATACCGGTAATTATAATTTTCGAATTGAATATTAAACAAAGCGCAAAACCAGACGCGCTTCAACGTCATTAAAATATTCGATTATTCACAATAATATCAGTTCGCATTAATACGCCAACGAGCACTAAAATATATCCATTTGCGTGGAAATATGGAAATTAATTAATGTGAGGAGAGGATTGGGAGCCGCGAGTGCCGTGTGCCGGAGGCCGTGTGCCGTGTGTCGTGTGCCGTGTGCCGTGTGCCGTGTGCCGTATTATGTGAATATTGTCAATGAGACCGAAACATTTTGTATTTTATTCATTTGCAAAGAAAAAAAATTACAATAGACTTTCAATTAGTATACATAGGAATTTTTAATTTCGAATTTTAAAGAAATAAATAAAGAGGTGAGAGATAAATGCGAATGTTTAGATGAATGGATGGATGTTTTTTAGAAGGTGGAAGGCAGAATGGCAAACGTATCTTGCAGAAATTTGGCATAGATGTAGAACATAATCTGGAAGAAAACATAGGCACCTAAGTTTTTTCATTGCGCGTTCGGAGTCGCGGGTGACAGCTAACAGCAGTAGACATTTAACATTAAAATGGATGTAGGTACTTGAAACGTATTATGTAAAAATATGTTTAGAAGTAAGTATTGTAAGATAGTATTTTTGTAAAATAAATCGTAGATTTTCTTGTTTTATTTTTAAATGACCACTTTGTATAAACAATTTGGATAAGATAATTTCATTAAATTTAAACAGAAAAATACGTTTGAATTTATTACGACGTTAATTACCAATTTGTCTTCGTACAAAAATGTGGTAAACAGTACTCTAATGTATTTGTTTAAAAAAATCACATAAAGCGTTTAAAATTGATAGTTGTTTGAAAGTAAAATAATTGCTTAATTAAAAAACAAACAAAAATAAATTTCGGTAAAAATAAAAATAAAGCATTTTAAAATGCAAGCTCCAGCAATATGAGCTATTTTGAACGTTTTCGAATATGAATTTCTTGAAAATATTTTTAATACCACGAATTTTTCACAACAATTCACCTGTAATTTTTTATGTGATATTTCAATTTAAAATAAAATTTATTATATTTTTGATGTATAAATTTTTATATTTTAAATATTTTTGTTTCAATTTAAAAAAAACTGAAAATAATAATATACTATTCTAGGACATCATTTTAGGAGCGTTTTATCCATTATTTTATCCAGTTCGATATCCCACATTAAATAAATTAGTAAAGGAATGCCATGTCTATGAGATTCGTATAGCAAACCGTAGTTCCATTAACAGCGAGAAGGCTGCGTGTAATGGTCATCTCACGCACATGTGCGGGACACTCGTCCTGTTCTTATCACTTACCGCGTCTCTGCGTCCTCAAGTCTCCGCGTCCTCGCGTCCCGGCGTCCCCGCGTCCTCGCGTCCCAACGTCCACGTGTCCTTATGACCTAGGGCCGACGCGACGACGCGTCTTGAGCCAATCCGCTAATCTCTCGTCAAGCTACTTACAAATGTTCACGACTTTTATTCGCCACGCAGGCTGGAGGTTACTCTTCAAGTCTTGTTGTATTATTTCGTAGACACAAAGAAGAAGAAAAGAAATAGAAAGAAATTTACATGCAACGAATATTAACTATGCTCATTCAATCTCTCTGACTAGATATAGAGCTTACACCCTAAATCAATATTCGATCCTTGAAATCTTGATGAAAGGAATAAAAAAATTATTTGATATACCTAGAGCAGATAGAGCACGTTTTTCGATTGCTATTTCGATATGTAAATCGGATAATATTGATCCCACTGTATTGAAAATTTTAATTAAAAATACCGCTGATAAGCAAAAATGATTCGAGATTGGTAATTGATTTCGGCTGTAAGTTACGTCGTTGATCATCCAGATAATTTCACTACAATGCTAAGTTTTAATGTAAAAAATCATTGTCCGCATAAATGATAAATAAATTAAAATTTTCCGTGACAACGTCCCGCCGTAAACTTTCTCGTTTTATCTGGTTGTCTCGGCGTGTAAAGGTTGCGTTGCGTGGACACGGATTAATCTCGTGTTTGAAAGCTTTTTGTCAAAGACTAAATCACGAACAGACGGTATGTCATATGTCGCAAAGTCCATACCTACATATGTGCGTTAGAAGTGGCTGTCCTTTGTACCTGTACGTGTACCTTTTACTTTTTAAAGTTAAAAATGTATACGCAAGCAAATACAATAATTTAACCCTTTTGAGCATTTTAAAAATGTAGAATATTTATTTGTTTTTACTTTTTAGTTCCTATTCCTTAAATACAAAATAATTTTGGAGTGAGTAATAAAAATATGAAGCAAGGATAATTTCTAAGAGTCACAAATATCGTGTCCTTTCCTAAAGTTGTTCGATGAAATTCACAGTGAATATATACTGTGGTTTATTTTAAACTAACAAGTTCTGCGAAGGGCGATATTGAAACGGCTTTTAGTTGAATAAATAAATGTGCTTTGAATTATCAGAGGGAGATGGAATGATTTATTTACTTTTCATATTGAAAATCCTCTCAAAATAATTGCTCTTCATAATTTGAATTTAACTTAAGCCTGTTCTAGCGGGTCTAGTTTGTAATTTAAATATTTATTAACTTGAAACTATGAAATTTTAATAGAATGTAGTCAAATGAAAGCTTTTATAGTTGATTTAAAACATTTTATATAAGAGAAATAAATTACATCTTCGTATCGGTTTTCCTTCTCAAAAAAGAAAAGGTGGGAAAAAATGTTTTGTGTTTATTAGCAATTTTTTTTATTTTAATAATGTATACAAAGAGGGAAATACAAATAAAAATGATAAATTTAATATGGCAAGATCATTCTGTTCTTTCTTTATTCTATGTAAGGTAAAAATGATACACAATGCCCCTGCGCACAATCGTAAAAAACGGATCGCCTCCCAGTTGACATAGAGCGATAAATGCCAAAAAATCATAAATTACCGAAGTAATATCTCCTAAAAGCGACAGCAAAATGTGCAATATGCACTTGAATTAAACACCGGAGCTTGTATGGATCGTAAAATAATATTTTCGGAACGTTTTGTTCGACACCTAATTCTTTGAAATGCCCGTTCGCAAATCGCGGCCATGTTTTCAAATGCACTTCCTTTGATACACGACTCTTGGTGATTCGAAGTTTTACGTCCCCAAAGGTGTTCACATATGGACCGACAATGAATTTTATTTCACGGCTCTGATTTTATTGATCGTATTACAAAATTAATGACTTAAAGTGTCTTTGTTTCTTTGTTTGACGATTTAACTTTTTTTCAATTAAATTCAATGTTACACTTAAATATAATTATGAAAACATCTTTTGGTGTCAGAATAAATATTAAAATCAAGTGTTTCACATTAAACATTTATATTTCTGAAGAATTACAGATTAATAGTTCACTGAAATTGTTTTAACTTTCCAGTGAGATACATTTTTTTCTTCATAAATTTAACTTTACCAAAATTGGTAAGTAAAGTTAGATTTTGCTTTAAGAGATGATTTTTAACATTAAATGTCTATGTAATCCTGTTTTTGAATTCTATTTACTAACTACATTATGATATTGAAATAAAACGGCTAAATATATCATTAGTTTCTTAAATACTTAGTTAATAAATATGTAGTTATTTTAATTACAAGCTACAAGTACTTATATACTGTAGCAAGACAGTAATAACATGTCTCTACGAAGGCAAACATAGCGCCTTCAAAGATATTACACGATATGACACGCATTGATTTCACATACAATATAGGTTCACAGTAAGCATTGGAAAGTATATAACTTATATATATAATGTTCCCACTCATCTTTTAATGACCTTAATAGAATTGTCGTGTTTATGTTACATTTCTTACCAACTTACAGCCCCGTGTCGTATGAATATTACAACGTTTTTACTGCAGTCGTGTTGGTAGATTTTTAACTTTATTCCCTTGTGATAAGGGTGTGTAAAGTGCATAGTGAATTTTGCGAATATCGCGAGGTCACGAAGCAGTGCTGGCTTGGTCGTTGTACAACAAAAATAATTGTAGTTCTCTTTAAACACTAAAACTGTAGACTGAACATTTCAAATGGCTTATGATTTATAAGTTTTACTTAAGCTTTCGCTCGAAAAGCTTACAAGTTAAATTACAGTTTCTGCTTACAGTTAGTTTTTTTTTGTGTAATTCGAGTTATAATAGTACAATGTTTTATTTGATGTACGATAGTAAAAGAATTACTAAGTACTTTTACGAATATAAAGTTATTTAAATATTATAAAATTACATACCTACGAAAATTGAGTTTCTTATCTGTATGAAAAATTGAAAATAGAATTCTTAAAATGTTTAGTTTAATTTATGTTTTTAATTTCAAATAGGAACTAATCAACACAAATTAACGTAGTCAGTATAAAAAAAGTCGTTAGCGTGTTATGGATGTTTGGATAACATTTTTTTGTAAACAAAAAGTTCACAGTCACGGTGCCCGCATTAAATATGCAAATAGACTCAAGTCCGCAGTTTATTAACGATAGAAGTGTTTGTGTCACACAAAGAATGCTGAGCTCGGGGTCGGCAGCGACAATAACTTGAAATGACATTCTGCAAGAAATCATTTGTTAACCTGGAAATGGACTTTACAGCTTTATGTAAATACGATGTTTAGATATAAAGGTTCAAATTAATTGCATTTATATAAATTTATGAAGCATGGGTGGAGAAAGGTTTTACTGCGTAGAATATTTTGCAATAGTTACTGTTTGTGTTGCGATGTAAATGTTGTTGTTGACTTTATTGAATGCTCTTTCTCCGGCTACAGTTGTAATAAGTACCGTGTTATTACGAGGCCGTGTAAGTACACATAATAAGCGATTTAATGTAAATTACTGTGGGAGCGAGTTTTCTATCGCTTGGAGAAAGTGAAGCTTAGTCATCATTTGTAGTTGTTGTTTATAATTTAATTACATAATTTGTTTTCTTTATTTTCGGATATTTAGATTACAAGCACACGTTTTATTTCCTTTATTTTGTTCGTATACTCATGTTGAATTTTAATCTAGATTCTTAGAAAGGACTACGTGTAGTAAGCATCTAGGGCTATGGCATCTTGGTTAATTCATCTTTACCCACTTATATTCTCAAGATACATTTTTGTTTGCGGATATCAAACCCAAATCCCATACACTAAACCTTTAGGCTATCACCATTCTACCATGGGACGTTTAGACATAAAGCGGGAATCCATCTTTATGTAGTTGACGTAACACGCGTTCGAAAGAAGAGGTTTGAATCATAGTTCCTTGTGCATAATGCAAAGAATTAGAGCAAATTGCCAGCGTCAATTTTTCCTTCCAAATATAACGTGGGGGCCTTTAAAAGTAGAGTGAATGGTCATTTACTAAGTTAGTGCGTACCATATTTCGACCATATCATCACTTGGCATCATATGAGATGGTGGTTTAGGGTTAACTTATTCAATATAAAAGAAATCGTCGCTTTTAATACGCAGTAAATTGACTAGCATCCTCAGTACGTGCTACAGCTGTTAGCATCACTATCAGTGGTTGCTCGACGTATCACTAGCGCCCCCCCGCAGTGCGCGGGCAATACGTGACATTTGCAAAGACAGAGCATCACCAGGTGTACTCACTATCGTATGACAAGACGCATCCTTTTGTCGTCTAATAACACCTGATTAATAAATACGTTTGTTTAACTTATCTATTATATTATACAAATAATTTAAATTAATTTATGTTGCGTATGAATCTATGAGTAAGTTTGTTAAATGTGATTTGTACATTACTGATTTATTCTAGTGATGATAGTATATAAATTGTTAATATATAATTGAGTAAGTAACTAGAATTCAACGTCAATTCTTAAAAGAAAACTTTATGTAACATTTTGTATATGTATTTAATTTAAATGTCAAAGGATTTCGTGGAAATCCATAAACTAATTTCTTAGCAAGATATTGTTGTAATAGTATTTTTAATTCAATTTAGTGATAACGAATCAAATTGGGATAGCATAAGTTAGCACTAAGTGAACTAAGTACAAACAGTAATGGATTACGCCGTCGCTCAACCGAACCGCTAACTTGTGCGTTAAGCAAAGCCCAATATTATGACTTAGAATCCAAGCCAAGGGCAAGTCAGCTTATTCCATTTAAATTATGCAGCAACTTTCCAAGTTAGAGTTAAGTTGTGATTGCACCAGCTCGAGTACAAGCTACTTTTATTATAACTAAGTTTTAAGTCACTATTAAGTTTATTATAGGTACGTTAGAAAATATAACAAATGCTGTAATTGTTATGTCAACTTACTTAAATTAATTATTACAGCTATTGTTTGAAATTAATTAATTGCATACAACCCATAGTCGATTACTTAAAAGCCGTCACAGGTAATTGAAAGAACAAATTAATATGACGTTTAAATTAATATTTGGCTGCGTATCAGAAGCCTCACACAAAGGCCACACGACCACCTCACCACCTCACAATGCCGTCAACGTATTATTTGCGTGCCGTTTCACATTAATTACCAAAATCACACAAACTAATCAATTATTACTAACCGCCACAATTCAGTGTATTGATGTTGCTACAAGAGCCTTAACAATTGGCGGCCTTCGTTTGGTGCAAGTTACACATTTATTAATATTTGCAACTTAGATACCATTATGATAAATGTCCTTGGCGAAGACCTTTCTTTAGTATTAAACAAACCAAGTAAAAACGTATTAAGTACCTTATGTGCTTTTCCCAATTATGTTCTTCATCTATGCCAAATTTCAGCGAGATCCCTTTAGCCTTACTCAAGATACCTTCTAGCAGACATCAACCTAAAAATTTGCATTTATAATATTAATGAGATGGGTACGGTTAGGTTCGGTGGGTGTAACTGATGTAACAGTAAAGTGATGAGATTGAATTTGTTTGGCTAAAAGGTAGAGGAAGACCGAAAGTATGGATGGATTGTGTCAAAGAGTATATGTGTAAGAAGGGAGTGAATTCAGATGTGATGGTGATGTATACTGTGCTGAGGGATTTCTAATTATAATGTTGTGGAAACAAAGTTTTTTTCTATTTGTATTAATGTAATTGAAAATATTTGATGTTTTACAGTTAAATACAAATTTGATTTCTGTTAATATTAGAATCTTGAGTCGACTTACTTGTTGAATAAAATAGCAAAACACAAGGTCAACATGAACATTTTAGCGAGCCGATAACATCGCAATCGCACCGCCTTAACTCAAATATAATTGTGCCTATTCTACATAGAGATGTGACTCGTTTGCATCATTACTTCCTATTCCTTATTTGTGTATCCTAGACCTGTTCGCGTATTGTCAAACTAATTATGGCGCTTGCCATTGTACAATAAAATTTGGAGAAAGATTTCAATGCTATTGTTTGTCCTCATTTAGTCACTAACCTTAGAAATTCAAACATAAGAAAGTATCATTTAATCACACGTATTAATCAAAAATTCTAATTGCAATTCGAATTATAACATAATAATTATAATTTCCAAATATGGAATCTCTTTTTCATGATATAATTTCAAGCGTCTTTGACTTGGACCATTCACTGTAACGCTATTCAAAGCACTCCAGCTAACCTTTGTAACAATACACTGGTAACCATTCAGTCGAGCGAAGCCCGTCGCCTATCGACTGTCTATAACCTGCCAATAGCCTGCCCATAGTCAACCTATACGCGACCTATTCGTTCGCCTATTCCGAACGATAACGCAGGAGCAAGAGTGATCCAGAATCGTATTGTCTCTCCCAAAGCCCTTCCCTAGCGTCTCCGATGATAATAGCCGGAAAGCTAACCGTTTGATTATTGTTGACTCGTGTTAAATGATTATATTCGTTGTAGTTAGTAAGTTAGGTTACAAATGTACCATCTAATATATAAAATTCTCGTGTCACAGTTTTCGTTCCCGTACTCCTCCGAAACGGCTTGACCGATTCTCATGAAATTTTGTGAGCATATTCAGTAGGTCTGAGAATCGGCCAACATCTATTTTTCATACCGCTATTAAGTTTTTTTTAACTGCGCGCGGACGGAGTCGCGGGCGACAGCTAGTAATGTTATAACAACATATCTTTATGTAGATGTATGCAGCAGTAAAAAAGGAAAGAAAGCGCACTGGTGCACATATACGAAAGCAAATATTTCAGAATTATACAGGATTTTTAAACAGACTGTTTACTTATAACAACAATTTTAAATTTGTTTTAAACTTTTGAAGTTATTCAAACATGTGAAAAAATATTTCATAATATAAATAAAGTTCGTATAATTGATACAGCTACAAAAATAAACAGAACTATTGTCCACTTGTTCGTCGTTGTTCGTTATAGTGGCAAGACCAATGAAATTGGAATATCCGAGCTCGGTTCTCCCCTGCATGCCAAATGAGTTTTCTGTTTCTCTTTGGCAGAATTTTAAAACAATAGAGGGCCATTGTAGCGAGTTACCAAACAAAAAACATGGCATGTACCGACCTCCTCCACCGTACTAATTGACTTCATACAGCCCAAATATTGTGCGGAGCGAACCAGGGCTCGTCAGACCTCGGGCCGCAAACTCACGTATCTTGTTCTTTCAAAATAAATTATTGCAAAAGGTTCTTATTTAATTCTTTACAGAGTTTATTCAGTATTTTATGAAATCAATTTTCGGTATTAATTCTTAAATAAAAGTAAGCACAAAAACTAAGCTTCAAATAAGCTTTTAAATTTTAAGTAACAATTTTAACACATTTAGAAAAAAAAAATCGTTAGTGTCATTAGATTTCATGCAGCGTATTAGAGTAGAGTGGCTTTGACGCCCCTGAGCAATACCTTTTCACTGGAAACAAAGATAATGTTGCACAGAGTCAATAGCTGAGCACGAAAGCTTTCAAGTGCCTAAATTCAAAAGGTCGTGTTCCACTGGGCGGGCAGCGACGGATACAACCAACTAGATCAAAGATAAACGAGGAGCGTTTTCATTAAATCCTCCGACGAAAACTTAAAACAAAAGGGATTTGTTAATGTTTGTAATTCTCTGTCGAAATTAGTTTTAATATAGACATTGTTCAATATTTGCTTTTGTTTCGTACAAGAATATAAATATAGCCAGATATTTATATAATATTAATATAACAAATAGATCTGATTGTTACTATTTCTAATAGTTTCTTTATGTACTACTATTTCGCAAAATAATATATTTTCTGTAAATATCTTGCCATTAAACGTTAAAAATTAAATCTGTTGACTTGTTGTTGTTGACATTAGGTAAATTGATGCCCTTATCTCTTGGGCAATGACGTGACGATGGCGAGGCGTTTTTCAGAAATGGTTTCCTTCATTACGAATTTAATGGAAAAGAAGTTGTTGTGAAATTCCCGACGACGATGCGAGCATGGCGAATATATTGAAATTTGAAATACATATTTGCAGTGGCCGCCGCCCGCCGCCTCCCGCCGCCCGGGGCCTGGGGCTCGGGGCCGCTGCGCCGCACTACAACTATTCAAATATTCGCCGTGCGATCTTTTAAACGTTCGTTTTTTCATTGAATACAATATTCCTTTGTTTTTACACAACACGATACGATCACGATATTGATGCACTGAGATGCTACTATTACGCAATATTCTTACCTTAGTTATTAATATGTAGCATGAGATACTAGGAAGAAGGGGATTGTCCGTTGACATAACTTGACACCACTTTTCCCGTGTGACATAACTTTTATAATTTATGAAATTAGAAGACAAGTATACTCAGTCACTGGTATGATAGCAGTTTTAAACATTAATCTTATTGATAACGTAGATGAGTGTATATAGTATTGTGTAATACCACTCGAGTGTGTTTGTAGCTTTACTACTAAGTAACTACAAATAAAGTTAAAGACACACTAATGTGACGATACTTTGATCGTATCGAATCGCAGTCGCAGGGATTCGGACGGCTTCTCATAGTTTAAATACATTTCTCTGGCGTAGGTCGAGCTATTTAATACTGACCGGTGCCCGGCGCCCGGTGCCCGGTGCGCGCGGTTGACATTGCGAAATTTAATCATACAGACATTTCACCTGATCTTTACCATGAAGCATTTTCCTACATATATTCCAGTTATTACAATCTCTGTTTATCTACAATTGAATCTCATTAATATTATAAATGCGAAAGTTTAGATGAATGGATGTTTTGTTAGAAAGTGTCCCGGTAACGGCTGAACGGATCTTCATGGAATTTGTCTTGGATTTAGAACATAGTCTGGAAGAACAAATAGGCTACTTATTAAGTTTTTTATTCCGCGCGAACGAAATCGCGGACGAGAACTAGTAGTTAATATAAATAAACGCTTATTAGTTATTTACCAGACCAAAAGCAAAACCACATTTTATAAAACAAGTAAAGGTTTATTGTTGTATATCTGTATATAAAATTATTCTCTCACAAATACATTATTTTTGGTTATATTTCCTTCAATCAGGATGATAACGTGTTGTTACGGAGGACTATTTTGTTATGGGTCCAATACATAGTGATAGAAACGCGAAAGGATCGCCTCGGCTAATACACGGCACTAGGGTTGACAATTATTGATATTGCTAAATGTCTGAAGACTCAAACATTATGGACATCCCTGCGTTATAACTACCCTGCATTAGTGTACTGTCACAGAGCGTACAAAAAAGGTAAATAGTTCTTTTAATATATTTCAAGAAAAGAAATAGCCTAACTACGGCCTTGCTATCGATGTTCTGTGAAAAACTACTCTATAATTCAAAACATTTCTTTTGTGTAAAAAAACTTTAAGAAAGTAACCTGTTTTTAGCATTTTGACAGCCCTAAATCTGTTAGCCTGGGCTTTACAAAGCCCGGCTCTTGTTGTATTGGAAAAAAAATGTCGAAACACCAAAACATTTTTTGCAGCTCAATAGACAGAACAAAATCCCGTCTTTGTTACGGCGTCGCGGCCGCGGACCCAACTCACGGACTATTCAATTTTTCGGGGATTCACCTCTCATACACAATTCTGTTTTGGGTAGCCTTTTTCATTTATAGCATATTAAAACTGTTACTCCAATCTATAAGTTTGTGAACAGAATGTTGCTATAGTAAGAAGCCAATCTAATAAAAATTATACAAAATATATTAAAAATGCTGAAAAAGTTTATAAAACATTAAAATAATACAAGTTGAAAGTACAAACATATTCAAAGCATTGTGCTCTATTCGGCAATGTTCTAACAAGTCAGGAAGCTAAAGAGACGAAGTTGATCTCGACTTGCGGAGGTAAATCGCTTAAGGGAAGTAAACTTCGGAATCAAAGACGCATACAAAGTGTCCTCTCAGACGGCAGAGCGAAGAGCGCCCTCTTACGGCTCATATGCTACTAAAGTTTAAATTCAAAACGAAAACACGACGACAAAACTGCAAATATTCTAGTCAAATTTAGTGCTATTCAGTGATCATTCTTAACTTTGTTAAGTTATAAATCTATTTATGTTCGAAACTATTCTGTGACGTCACCGGACTTTATACGTGACTGTTAGCCATTTTTGATTATTTTATAATAATGTTCATATATGTGTATGTTTTAAGAAGTCGTAAGTTGACGATATGACGACTACTGAGTGTACTTAATAATTTTTTGGTGTTTAAAATAAGTTAGACTAACGTTTACTCTTTAACAACAATCGGTAGGGAAGTGTCTGACATCGTGCCAAAATTGTTTTAACCAAATAAGAATTGAAAGGTAAAAAAGTGCAAGCTTTGCTACAAGTCCATTGTGATATTTAACCGTCAATAGCGCAGTAAAAAAATCCGTGCGTCATGCCTTTGATGAAAAATGGCCACATCTCCGCTTTCAGGCGGGCTATCGGGCTGTCGGGCTGTCGGGCTGTCGAGCTATCGGGCTTCGTTCGACACTGAATGGTGTAATGGACGAACATTTGACGACCACTTGTCAGGCTTTGCTGCAGCGTGCAGCGTGCACGCGTATTTACTAGTTCAAGTGGCCTTAATCCCGTTTGAAAGAGCCCCACCAGTTTTCAGAGAGCCGAACGCGCACTGAAAAATATTTTTCTGAATAAAATTCGTTATGCGAAACGACGAATGACATTTTTAACCGCCTTTGTGCGAACGAAATATGTGCCGCGGCTCGGATATGAGTTCTACTTCGAATATACTTCGATGTGTAATTAAACCTTCATAATTTGTTATGAAAAGTATCTGTAATTTCCTTTAATAATTTAAGCAACATTACACAGAGTGATGTATTTTCACGATTATTCAATCTTTGAATTTACGAAAATCAATGGCACCTTCTCTACTTATCTAGGTTAAACTTATGAAAGAAGTTCACATCAACGCAAACTCTTTACTATTAAATTTATTTATAATTCAAGAAGACGAAAAGATAAAGTTGGGTAGTAGCGAGTCTCCGGTCCCGCGCGGGACGTGTGCTCAGCGCCGTAGAGAATAATGCACACAAGAGTCGCAGTTGAAAGTTATGAAAATAAAAGCGGATGCACAGTTACATAAACGTACAACTTGAACAAAAAGTATAACATACGACAAAGGCAGCGGAGAGCTTACAGAAAAGTCCGTTAGCTCGAAAAGGGCACTTAGCTTTAAAAATTGCATACTCGCCTCAACGGCTCTTCACGTTGCGCGTATTTCTGAATTCCCTTTGCCTACCTTGTTAGCTTTAAAATCCGCACTACTTAATTTTATACATAAAAAAACTGGATCTGTTTGTCTAGCAGTCCATTCTCCCGTTGATGCGAGGTCCATCTCGTTATGTCTCCGGCACTTGGGAAATTTAATTCTTTTACGTACGGTCAGAGTGAGGGCGTCATAATACACAGCGGTTCGTTAGTAAAACCCCGCCTCAGTCACGTGAAGTGGCGTTATTAGCGGAACGGGCTACTGAATGCGTGAAAGTCTGAAACTATACTAGCGTACAATGATCACGGATTTTTTTTTAATTATATAGTCGACAAACTTAGCTTTTGCTAATACTTTTGATTCTTTGTTGTTGTTGAATTTTAGAATTGTTTTTTCAATCAAGAAACCAAATTGTTGTATAAATAATGCACCCACATCATCATGAATTCAACCCTGTAAAAGGTAACTTATGAAATAGCATTTTGCAAGTAATGAGCTACTCTTTTTAGCTGTTTATTACGGGGTTTTAGTTAAAACAGAGGTTACGTACTGTGGAATTGAAAGCGGCCCCGACCAGCGGCGGACCAAAGAGGTCTGGGGCCGCCGTTTATTCACATTTGCAACTCCAATCATATTGCAAACATTTCGAAATAAAAGCCATAAAAGATGTGTGCAATTGGCGTATTTAAATAGCGTACGCGATACATTTATGTGCTTACACATCTGTTTCAAACGTACTTTGTTTATTTTTCCAAACAACCTGTGTCGAATGTGTATGAAAATAAAAAATAGTATGTGAGTTTTGCCGGGCAGCGGGCGGCGGGCGGCGGGCGGCAGGCAAGCGCCCCCCCCGAGCCCAACGAGCCCCGGGCTATCCGCTAGTTTTGATTTCCAACTGAATTGAGTGTTTTTTTCACTTCAAAGGCACCCCCCCTCCAACCCGCGCCCCCCTTACCGCCCGCCATCAAGTGCGGATGTTGTAATTTCTCTTTTTTAATATTGCTACGGAATTCTTGATGCTTTTGCTCTTGAAATGATAGCGGGCTTGTTTTATACTCGTAAGCCTTTGACAAGGGCCCTTTAATTTAATCCGCATTCGAGCGGGATTCGCTTTTTACTATCGCCGTTTCTTTTTCTAGTTTAAAGTTCAACTGGAGATGATTTCTTACAAGATGCGAGCGGATCGGGTTTTGAAAGCTTTGAAGGTTTTAAAATCGTACTTAAAGTTAATGGATCTCTAAGCGTTTTATTTGATTTTTGTTTTGTTTGAATCTGGAATTTAAAATGGATGATAATTTTCCGAACATAAAATACTTACGAATAAGATGACAGTTTGTACAAAGATGTGTTTAAAAAAAAGAATATAAAAGTAGCGTGCCATTATCAGTGAATGATAAGATTGTTATACTTATTAATTAAGATGAAGAAGAATTAAGTAAGAAGTAAGGTTAAATGTTATATTTTCATTTGAAACCTATGACGTCATTACGAAGCCCAAGTACAACGTTATTAATTTGGCAATCAAGCATCAAAGGGCGCCTTTTGAAGCATTTAGTGAACGCTTTGAATTTCATAACTCGCATTAAAAATAACATGTCGGGCTTTAATTTGAATATGCATACGTTCATCCACGTATCGCTTTATCTCCGATGTCGGGCTCATGCCCAGATTTATGTATTTCAATGCGCAGCTTCCGGTTTCCATATTTATACGACTTTTAAAAGTGCTCTGCGGAAATTAAGCAGCCTCTCCTCTGCCGAGTGCCGACTCCATGCGGAACTGTTGTGAAGCAAATTTGACCGTAAATTATCGTGAATATTCATGATGTTTCCACTTGACCTAGTAAGCAACAGTTTATTTAATTAAAATATGACATGTTTTAAAGTACATTCATTAAAAAATTATATGACCACTTAACAAAACTGGAAACTGTATGATGAGACGAGAGAGTATTAAATATTATAAAATAACAAAACCTCATTGTTTACTTTAAAGAAGTTGTAGACACGTGTAAATTGCTTAATCCATTCAACGTAAACGCATTGGTGTAAACCACGTTAAGTATATGAATTGTGGATTACACACACCATAAGCTTGTAAACAACACACTATTGCGATCAACTCGATTCGAAGTCGATTTTAATAAAGTAACATAGGAATATGTAATCATCTCTAGGCGTATCTTAGCAACTGTTAAAAATATTAAAGTGGTCTCTCAAACTTTAATCTGAAGGATAACCCTCCATCTCGACTGTGCATAAATGACATCTATATTTCATTTTCCTATAACTGCGATAAGGAAGCGATAAAATGGTATAATTATAGGTAAAGTATTCTACAGTAAACGATTTAAGTAAGTTTAACATAAATTTACATAAAGCTTAAAATCCAGACACACATGCAAAGGATTTAAGCTCAAATTTACGTACAAAAGCGCATTGAGTAGGAAATTATTGATTAACGACCACCACTCGGGGGGCGGCGATAAATAAAAATAAAATCATCGGAGCGAGCGCCGCGCCTCCGGCAGAGGACGCGGCTGCAGCACTCCCTGCACTGGACCCTGCAATGAACCCTGCAACGGACGCTGCACGACAAAACGAATGCATACGACAATGTCCGCATCTCGCAAATCCTTTCTGTCTCTTGCTAAGATTTTATTACAGCTTTTTTTAATGGACAGTTTTACAGGCTGAAGATATGTAGAGGTTCATTAATTAGAACTCAAAATGTACTTTATGTTCACCAAAACAATATGGTCGATAGAGAGAATGTACATTATAATAGTAAAGTATGTGAGAACAGTGGTAGACGCCAGCAACAACAACATCAGTTGCACTAACCGGCCGGCTTGCCCGGTGAAATACCACGACCACACAGAAGACAGGCGTGAAGTGGAAGTAATTCCGCGTACAGTCTGATGAGTGTGATCCCGGAGGCCTAATTTTAGTCCTCTTTCCCATCCCACCCCTTTTCTTATAAGGAAAGGATGGGAAGGGGAGGTGAATTTGATGGAGCAGGAGTTGCATAGGAAAGTTAAATATAGGTATTCTCTTTTTGTACGTCTCTTCTTTCGTCGAATGAGGGTAGGCAACAATGCGGCAGCGGTCGCTTCGCCATTTCGGCGAAAAAATTAATTTAATGTCCAATAACGTACAAACGCAAACATATTGTACACCTGATATGATTACACGAAATTTTCTGTTATTCATGTATGTTACAACATGATCGTTGCAGTAATGAATAAATAATATTACTGTCCTTCAGAAAATATTTTCATTCAGGCAAAGTGTTTAATATTCCTAAATATATGAACAAAATTCATTCAACGTTATTTACTTTTATGTAACTGATTAAAAATATTTTTCATTCGCTTAATTAACAAGTAAAATCGCCGGATTGTCTAGTCATATCAAATTGGAATAATACCAGGATACCCTGAGCCCTCATTCTCGCAGCGCCTCGTTCAGAACTGTATGCAATTTAATTCGCGTTCAAAAGGTGGAGGGTTTAACAAATACTGGCTATCGCTTACATATCCGCAGGCTATTGTAAATGAATTTTTATTTCCATTGCATGTCTGTGAAGGTATAATTTCATTTAAAAATCTATAAAATACGTCCGTCGAATATGTCATGACAGCCCGTTTGTTACAAGCGAAATAAAAGACTTTATTTACGTTTATTGTCTTATGGATTTTTTTTTTATATAAGAAAGGGAGCAACCGAACTGCGATAACACCAAATTAATTTTGTACAGCGGAATTACGTTAATTTTACAATATAAATCAGCTTACATATTCTTGTTATATACTGCAATATGTAGTAAATAAATGTAAACAGTTTAACGAAAATAATACTGTAATTTTGTAGCCGTGGTATGTAAAACAGTGTCAGCTTGCATGTATTCAAATTGTATGTATCTATTCTGAAGGTGGGAAAATGTTATTCTTCCTTGACCAGCAGCGGTTACCCGGGTTTGCTTTTAAATTGGAACACTATCGCTTGCAGTGGTATCGTGTCAGTTCAGTTTATCGTCCATTACTGCGACTGTTACGTCCGCAGAAGGTGTTATTGCTCCTCTGGATATCGCGTTATAAGCGATAGTTACAGTTGCGACTTGTCTGCGATCTTTAAATTGCACATAACATTTAATATCTGAAATAACGAACGACTTTTAAAGATAATGTCTGTATTGGAGTGTGTTAATATTTACTGTTCTTATTACTTAACTAGCTGTTGCCCGCAACTCCGTCCGTGCGGAATAAAAAAAAAAACTTCATAAGCATCCTATGTATATATGTATATATATATGTATATATATATATATATATATATATATATATATATATATATATATATATATATATATATATATATATGTATATATAGAATATAGATCATTTATATATATACAATATACAAATATGATCTGTGGTCCTGTTCCGGAGATACCTTCATACAAACATCCATCCATCTAAACAATCGAATTTATAATATTAGTAAGATTAATTCATTATACGAACAGTTGTTTTTTAATTCAGGAAGATTTAGAATGTTATAAACTTTTCACTTACACTGCTGATTCATTACTTTTTTATATACATTTAATTAATGATGTAAAAAAATGTCTCATACTTTACGAAAAGCTAATTAAACAAAAGTCCATTAAAATATAACATAATAATCTGTTTTCATATCTGAGACAATCGCCGTCTTATTTTATCCCGACAGAGACTTGCGAAGACTTTCACGCAAACTTACACACATTTCCCCAGGACACACATTTCTTTGTCAAACGACCCGAGCACCGACTTGACAAAAGTTTGCCAACAAAACCCATTTTAGCATCAATTTTCAACGCGAATAACAATTTGACCCCAAAAATTAAACATCAAACTTTTTAATGTTCCGCGAAATACTTGTTTCATTTTTGAGCCTTTTTTAATGAAAAAATATGTATAACAGAAACAGAATTATGACGAACATTACTGTTAAATATTGTCTATTATATACTAAGTTGTCAATAAGAAAATTGAAACGAAGTAGTGTGTGTTAGTTCTTATGTTTTTATAAATTCACTTTAAGTTCCTTTGCCTTCTTTGAACCTTTTATTCAACATTTTTTATTCTGTAGAAATTAAATTATATTAAAACATGAATGTTTATTGCTTTATTTTAACTTTTTTTTCGAGTTTGAAAGTGGGAATGGTGTTTTTAAATAGCGTGATAGCTTCCCATTATTTTTGTTAGTCTTGTCGTTGCTAATAATGTTGTTATATGAAATTAATGTTTACCAAATCATGATTTTTTTTCATGCACTATCTGCCCTGCCTTTATCTGCCCACTGCTGGGCATAGGTATTTCCCAATGTCTTTCACAGTACTACTAATATTTTTGTAAAACCCTTGATGCAACTAACCAACATATTTAGTCATAATCGTTATTTTCATTCCTTAAAAGTTTGTCGTCCACAGTTTATTTGACCGATCCTTTATTTTTTACTAAAACTACTTAAAGTACATTCTATAACAAATTGAAGAGATACCGTATCTGCAAACTAGGGTCACAACATTCAAGACATTATTGTTCTAATTGGCAGAATTGTGTGATTTTAATGGCACACTGCTGCCGTCTGGTGGTAATTAAATGAAATTGCTTCCCCGCTTCGAGTCGAGTCAATTTACATATTTTTATTATGGCCGGGGCTTACCGTCCCAAATATAATATTAAAGTGGACGCTTTCCTTTTAGTAATAAAGTTTAAACTATAATTTTGAACGTGAACGTCCGCTTTCATTTGTTTTTAAAAAGGATTAATCATTCGACGAAGTCACGCTGTTGTATATCTTAAAATTTTGGCTAAACCACCTTCTATATCTGCTGTAATGTAAATAGCATGTTAAGCTGTCGATAAGCGAATACATTTTACATCGCATATCCATCATCAGTCTACACAAAAAAAAAGCAAAATTAAATTAATAACTCATGAAAACATAACGGTTACTACCTTCTTGGGAAATAGTTAAATAATAACTTAAATGGCTTTAAGTGTACACCTGCGGCTTTGGAGAGCTCGCAGGAAGCTTAAACGGTGCATTAATTAAATATCTTTATAAGATTTAAACCAAAGGGCTCAATTAAGTTGTCTGTCGGCGCGTCGCGTCGCGTCGCCATCGCGCGCCTTCTGAGCCGGTGGACACGCTCACAGGGGATAAGCTGCCAGGGAAGACATTTAGAAAGTCACAGCCTTTATATGTCTCTTTAGAAAATATTATACACCGTGAAAATTACAGAAAATAGTTATGAATGGGACAGTTATGAGATCCAATATTAAAAGTTTTTTTATTTTATAAAAAGACTATTTTTATTGTAGGCCAACGCCAACGGCCAATCTTTACGTGAGCAGAACCTTGTAACTTTTTTTAATTCATGAAACAAATATGAATGTGAAATCGCTTTCCGCTTATGTATTACTGGCTGAATCCAGGATGACAGGATGAGCTTCCAGTCGAGGCGATGCGATACGACGCGCGCCGCTCGCCGCGCACAGAGCCCTCTCACGGCCAACCTAATTAAATACACGACGTTTTGTAAACGGTTTAATTTCTGTATCGAAGTATACGTACACCACAATTATAATGCTATTAATATAACGATGATGTGTCAAATGTTTAACTCATGCGTTTGCATATTTATGGTCAGCTCGGAATCAAAAGAAAACACTCCAATTTTATTAGTTATAAATATAGATGTCAATTTGCTGTCACTTTATTTTATGTCTTCTTCTTTATAATTAACTTCCATACCACTTTCTTATATTTTATCTGTTATAGTGCTTTATTTAAATTTAATTTAACTTGAAATCAGAAAGTGGAAATCATAAACATTTGAATGTCGGAGCTAGTTTACTGGCATCTATGCAGGTAGTTCGCTTAGTAACTCAGGACAGAATATCATTATTGTATTATTAACCAGAGGTCTCTGTCGTTCCAGACTAGAAGATACGTCATTAGTGTAACGCAGTATGTCAGTAGTTTAAAGCGTACGGTGCGTTTTGCGCAAGCGCATCGTCCGGTCAGTCGACTGGCGTAAGAAATGACTCATAGTCTGCTGTCAACTATCGTATCGTGTTTATCTCACGTTCAATTACTTCCGGTGGAGGGGATAAGCCGGTCAAGCTAGTTGCACATGACTCAATTATATTAATTGAAATTAACACAGTCAATATGTAGGGGCAATCTTTAAACGCGTACAAACCCTTTACTTAACTCTCCATCTTAGTTAAAGATCGACTTACTGTTAGTTTCCGAGACCAAAATCTCTGTACAAAATATCCCTTACACTTAATTTTAACAAACACAGAGAAGAATACGTTTTAAATGGAGTTTTTGATCTCAGAAACTAACGACTAATCATTTAATGTCATCAGGACAGTCTTAAAGTTCCAAAGCATATTGGAATTTAAATCTTTTAGACAGGAGGCGAGTATATCCATTTATGATTGAAAAAAACCTTTTTCCAAACAAATGTATAATTTTTAATAACCATACTTGTTTTTATTTCTTTGGAACAGCAATTTTGGAAACAAGATTGGAATTAAAATATAATTCTGATATTTACATGAACGTTATCAAACATGTGTCGCAACAAGTTAATAAAAGCATGTTAAAAAATAAAACGCAATCGTTTAATTTCCGCTCTACGTGACGATAAACATTGTGACTAATTCTTATATCAATGTACATATTCAAAGGTTAATTATGTATTGAAATTGTATGTAAAATAAACAATATTCAATACTGGAAACAGATCGGTGAATTCTGAAATATTAGGATCACAAAAAATATCGTGCATACGACTTTGGAATTGAGAATGGTATTTAAACTGTAATTTTAAAGTAATTAATTTCAAGGAGTCCTAGGTAGAACTGTAAAGTTTTAAAAACTTTATGCACCGACCGCCACGTGATTGGGATAAGGCCAGGGAGATGAGATGAGTCTTAGGTAGAAATAGTGTTCTTCTGAAGACGTCAGTTTTCACTTACCTACATCATAAACTAAGAATAAATTGACCAAATTTGCAAGATAACAAAAAGGCAATAACCGTCCATACCAAACCTACATTGATACATACGATGTACGTACATTTGTCCGCAGCGGATTTTGCTTTTAAACAGATTACGGGAAGCTTGGGAAATAAAAATAAAATTAGAACCTTGCGGAACACAATCGAGGCGCGGCGCCGGCGTGCGAAAATCCTATCCTAACGGATTATGACCACTTCTGACCGCATTGTTTTGTTACCTTTAGCCCTTTTTTATACAACATCTAGCGATCGCCCGCGACTTTGCCAGCGCAGGATTAATATAAATTAGCCTATATGTATACGTGCATCAGCTACCTATCCGTCTGAGTCCCGACAAAATCGGTCCAACCGTTCTGGAGGCTAACCGGTACAAACGCGGCCTTACGAATAAACATACAGACAAGCAAAACATTTTAAAAATTTCAGCAACCATAGAGACACAGCAATTTTATTTATATGATAAACTATAGCTTTTGCCTTTGCTCGTTTTAGAAAAAATAGAAGAATTATTATAAATAAGTATTTAGGAATTAAACCTGTGATCGTGTAGTCTGTGGTCATCCAACAGCTATACAAAGTTAGGAAGCCTAATTTACGTGAATACGTAATCTGTATTAGAGACCCTTTAATGTTACCTTAGAATCGCTTGTTGAAATTTTAAAGCTTGAAAAAGCTACATTGTGATGTAAAGCTAGATTGTGAGGTAGACCTAGGAAGAGATGGATGGATTGCGTGAAAGGTGACATGATCAAGAAGGGGGTGACAATGGAGATGACGGCAGACAGATTGATTTGGAGGACGGAAACCTGGTGCACCTTACGTAAGTGGGACAAGGTCAAGGAGATAATGTGATGTAAAGATTGATAACGTATTCTATTAATAACTTAAAATAATTCTAATAAATTGATACATTTACAAATGTTGCATTTTATTACAATTTAATTATGTTATCTACATTCATTGTATCGTACATATGTTTTACTGTTTTATATCATGTTTTGATGTCATTCTGTTTATTGTGAACAAGATAAATTGATGTATGTCATGCGAAGTTCATATTGTGTATTGCGCGTGTCGGAATCCTAGTTGTACTCCTCTTTGCCTTCCTACCCTTTTCTTGTAAGGAAGGGATAGGAAGGAGAGTTGAATTTGGGAGAGGATGAGACGCATAGATAGAGAAATATCTTCTTTCTTTACGTCCCCTCCTCTGTCGATTGAAGGTTGGAAACGCATCAGAGGATACAGATGTCTATGGGCAACGATTACTTCACAATTTCAGCGAATTTAAGTGACCGCTCGATCGTGTGCCACCTTTAGCTATAAAAAAAAAGATATTGGTATCCCCGCCCAATTAAAATCCACTTTGTATTACGTAGTACCTTTTAATAAGTTTAAACGTTTCACATGTGCGACATCAGCAATCCTTTCATACTATTTTCTGAATTATTAAATAGTGAACTATCAGTATGAGCATCCAGTCATGTTAACGACATCGTTTTGCTGCCGTGAAAGGCATTGTTAAGTCGGTCTGTTCGTGTGGAGGAAAATTAATAGTGAGCGAACGTTGTGAGTTGAAGGTTTTATACCTTTCAATAAAACCTCTTTTGAGTCGGATCAAAGAATTTCGTGGATGGCAATTTCTCATATTGATGTCCAACTATTTTAACGAGGTAAATTGCAATGGATTTTTTAAAAGACGTGTTAATTGTTGACGTTTGCCAACTTGTTTGGTTAATTTTTCATTAATTATTTTTGTTGAATGTAACCCAATGTAATTTGAAGGGTATTGAAATAAATCTCATCTTTTCAGTTTTTTTACAAAATCACCTTTCGCTTTAAGATTTATGTTTTTTTTTACCAATTGTAATATAGGCAACATGAATATTTGTTGACCTCCAACAGTACGTCGACGGCGGTGGCGCCCCCACACGGCATAAATAACGCGGGGACGGAACTTAGAATATAAATATTGCTAGAATATACAACGGACATTACTGAAAGCGCTGCGTTGTGAAAATGGCTAGGCGAGGGCATTAATCGTTTTGACGTTAACCTAATGTTGTTACTATGATATATGTTGCGCTCGCTCCAATAACGTTTGTATAAATCTCTGTTCACCATTACATTGATGTAACATGCCAACAGATTTAACGCTTTCGTATAATTTGCTTACGACATAAGATGTCATGAAGCTCTTTATTTTTACGTACATATCGATACTCTATCTTAAAGTTAGCTATTATTTTAATCTGATACGCAACTTTATTAATCTTAATTGAATTTCTTTTGTAAAAAAACATTATAATTCGATACATGTTTCTTTTTCCATCAAAGATAAAATATTAAAAAGTTATCTCCGTTCTTTTTTTTTATTTCATTACAACGGCCTCGCTTCATTTCGAATGATCTCGATTTTCAATACTGAAAGAATGTTGGAGTAAATTAAATTTAATCAATTTGCGGTTATTGAATAAAATCGCACTCCCCCCCCATCCCGTACCCGCGCACCCCCCGCGTCCCATCGCGGCGAGGCCTCATTGTAATTACATAAATGTAAAAATGAAGCCTTTTACAAAATCCACGTTGCGTTTGCTCGCAATTTTTAATAAACCATCCAATTTTTTTAATGAAATAAATTTTTAATACAAAAGTGCGATTACATAACTTTTTTTTTTAATTCACTCTAGTTGGATTAAATACAAGTAGACAGAAATATACGAATTCAATATTGTTAAAATGTTATATAATCTTTGCATGTTGCGCCTTTATAATCTATGCCAACTTCCTCTCTCTCTCTGCTATCTACGTTCCTTACAAGAAGTGTTGTCCGGTGCCTCTCTGTAAATTCTTAATTATTGTGCATACAATAAAGTATATTTATACACCACTGCCATTTTATTGCAACAGGTTATGGGCCCAGAGAGTCCCAATAACAAAAATAAAAGTTTTATTCAAAAATTGAAAGTGACAGCCGGCAACTTAACCTCAACCTCATCGTGGTCAAGCATCGTCGATAAAAATCAAAATGTCTACGAGCAATCCCTTAACATTAATAGAAAAATTAAGTGGAAGAGAAAACTATTCCACCTGGAAATTCGCGCTAAAGACGTATCTTCAGCATGAAGATCTCTGGGACTGCATCACGGGCAGCGGCGTCGTAGATGAAAAACGCGACACAAAGGCGAAGTCAAAAATAATATTACTTGTTGACACAACGAACTATATTCATATTCAAGACTGTAAGACGGCAAAAGAGGTATGGGATAACCTTGCCAAAGCCTTCGATGACTCGGGACTGACACGCCGAGTAGGATTACTGAGGGAGTTATGCACAACAACACTTCAGACATGTCAAAATATTGAGGAATACGTGAGCATAATTATGACCACCGCTCATAAATTGAGAAACATAGGCTTCAAAGTTGACGACGAGTGGCTCGGTACACTGCTACTCTCCGGTCTTCCTGATTCTTATCAACCTATGATTATTGCACTGGAAAGCTCAGGATTGAAAATAAGCGCTGACTCAGTTAAGTCAAAATTACTGCAAGATATCAAAATGAATGAACGGCAAAGTTCATCGGCATTTGCAACTAATAAGTCATTTAAGAAGACAGCATTTTATAAAAATAAAACCGGCAAGCAAAATTTTCAAAAAGGTCCTCGATGCTACTCATGTAATAAGTATGGTCATATTAGTACAGATTGCAAGTCAAAGAAGATGACCAAAAGCTCAAGTTATGCTGCGGCTTTTACAGCAACAAACAATAACAGTGATGCTTGGTACATTGACTCGGGAGCCTCCGTCCATATGACAAGAACTGGCAACCAATTTAATATCTGTCAGCCAAATAATAAGAAATGGAGGTCAAGTCAAATTTAATAGCAAAGGATGTGTTATTCTCAACAAAAATAACAATGTTGTCGCTACCGCTATTTTAGTAAACAACATGTATCAACTGAATATGTACAGTGAACATGCCTACATATCTGATGTTGATGAAAATGATCCATATCTATGGCACCAGCGCATGGGTCATCTGAATTTTAATGACTTAAACAAAATTATAGAAAACACAGAAGGAATGAAAGTTCTAAAGAAAAAGGGAACTAATTTAACATGCATAACATGCCTAGAAGCCAAGCAGACACGATTGCCCTTCAAACATAAGGGTACGGGAACCACAAAACTACTTGAACTAGTGCATTCAGATGTGTGCGGACCTATGGAGACAGAATCTCTGGGTGGAGCTAAGTATTTTCTGACTTTCACCGATGATTACTCCAAAAAGATATTTGTTTATTTCTTACAGAAGAAATCAGAAGTCATAGATAAATTAAAAGAATTTAAGAAGTATGTAGAAAATCAACTGGAATGTAAAATCAAGTGTCTCCGCACTGACAATGGCCTTGAATTTATTAACAAGAATATCTCTGATCTTTTGAAAGGTGATGGAATCACACATCAAACCACAGTGCCTTACACGCCCCAACAAAATGGAGTCGCTGAACGATTAAATAGAACATTAGTAGAAAAAGCCAAATGCATGTTACTTAATGCTAAATTGTCTAAACAATTCTGGGCAGAAGCTGTGCAAACTGCCGCTTATCTACTGAATAGGACTCCGACAAAGTCACTAAAGTACAAGACTCCTGAAGAGATGTGGTCTGGAACTAAACCAAGCGTTAGTCACTTACATATATTTGGGTGCGAGGCTATGGTGCACTTACCCAAAGAGAAAACAAAGAAATGGGATCCAAAAGCTAAGAAGGCTATATTTACTGGTTACTGTACTGATACAAAAGGCTACAGATTCATAATTCCTTCTTCAGGATTAGTCATAAAAAGCAGAGATGCAGTTTTTCTTGAATCTACAGTAGTAAGAAATTATGTTCCGGTGGATTTGACTCACTCAGAAGATAAGTCTGTAAGTGAAGAGCTCCGTCCCAGTTCAGAGTCAACCTCCACAAACACAATTGCTTCACCTGAAGAATCTGAATCTGATGAATCAATGAACAGCAGTATTTATGTACCAGACAGAAAAATTGAATATCCGATGTCTTCAAATGTGACATTAAGACCAAGAAATAAACAGTCACAACCTAAAACAAAAAGTTTTGAAAGCTATTTATGCTACAATGATGCAATTCTAGACGTACCTTTAACATACAGTGATGCCATTACTTCAGCTGATTCTGACAAGTGGAAAATGTCAATAAGTGAAGAGTTACAAGCTCATAGTGTAAACAAGACATGGACATTGGTAGAAAAGCCCAAAAATGCCAAGGTAATTGGATGTAAATGGGTGTTTAAAGTCAAAGATGAACCAACAGGTCTCCGGTACAAGTCTCGGCTGTGTGCAAAAGGTTATGCACAAACTAAAGGTATGGACTATGATGAAACCTTCTCACCGACAGTCAGGTATGATTCTATACGTTTACTTTTATCTGTAGCTGCTGAACAAAACTTAGAAATATTGCAATTTGACATAAAAACAGCATTTTTGTATGGTGAATTAAGCGAACAAATATTTATGGTTCCACCTGATGGTTTACAATGTGCCCCTAATATGGTATGTAAACTGAATAAGTCTCTTTATGGTTTGAAGCAGGCTCCGAGGTGTTGGAACACTAAATTTAATGCAATTTTAGAAAAGTTTGGTTTTGTCAAAAGTTTAGCTGATCAGTGTGTTTATGTTGGTCAAGTTAATGAAATTAAATGTTACCTATGCCTTTATGTAGACGATGGGCTTCTAATATCAAAAGAAAGGCTGATTTTAAAGAAAATAGTAAATGAATTACAAACACACTTTGATTTAAAAACTTGTTCATCTAATAATTTTGTTGGTATGCAAATAGAAAGAAATAAAGAACATATTTTTATTCATCAAACCAAGTATATTGAAAAGATATTGGAAAAGTTTAATATGGACAGTGCAAATCCAAATAGTATTCCATCTGACCCACACATTAAACTACAGAAAGGTGATGCTGTGCCAGCGAGAAACCTGCCCTACAGGGAAGCAGTTGGATCACTTATCCATTTGGCAACAGTGAGCAGGCCTGATATTGCACATGCAGTCAGTGTGGTAAGTCAGTTTTTACATAATTATAATGAGAGCCACTGGAATGCAGTAAAGAAAATTTTTAAATATCTCAAAGGTACCATTGAATTTGGTTTATGTTATCAATCAAAGCCACAGTCTACAGAGTTGATTGGCTACAGTGATGCTGACTATGCTAATGATATTGAAACAAGGCGTTCAATGACAGGATATGTTTTTATTAAAAATGGAGCTGCAGTTACATGGTCTAGCCAACGGCAACAAAGTGTAGCACTTTCGACAACTGAGGCAGAATTCATGGCTGCTTGTGCTGCCACCAAAGAAATAATGTGGTTAAAACAATTATTGTGTGATATAGGACAATATAAACAAGTGTCTGTGTGTCTTAATATTGACAATCAAAGTACAATAAATGTGATTAAAAATAGTGAATTTCATAAGCGCTGTAAACACATTGATATTAAGTATAACTTTATAAAGGAAAAATATCAGCAAAATGTTATTTCTTTAAATTATGTCAATTCAGTTGAACAGTTTGCAGATATTTTTACTAAGTCTTTGCCTAGAGAAAGATTCAAACTGTTAAGAAGTAACATTGGTATGTTAAGTTTTAATACTTAAATTTTCTTTTTGTTTAGTGAAGAAGTTCTGAATTTAATTTTAAGCACTTGTTTCTGTTTCATAAAAAAAGGTATGATTGCTCTGTTAAATCTCCATAATCTTTGTTATATGAAAAAGTAATGTGTTAATTTAAGTACTTAATTTTGTTTATATGAGATAGTAAGTATTGTGTTAAATTTAAGCACTTAATTTTGTATAACAAAGGAGAAGTATTGGCATGTAAATTTGCATAGTATTGTTTAATAATTTGTTTTGTGAAAGAAGGCTTACATGCGAAGGGAGTGTTAAAATGTTATATAATCTTTGCATGTTGCGCCTTTATAATCTATGCCAACTTCCTCTCTCTCTCTGCTATCTACGTTCCTTACAAGAAGTGTTGTCCGGTGCCTCTCTGTAAATTCTTAATTATTGTGCATACAATAAAGTATATTTATACACCACTGCCATTTTATTGCAACAAATATCACTTATTTTCAGTTTAAAGCTCACTTCAATATTAGAATTGATACAGAATTAACTGAATTAACTTTTTAAACGGATAGAATTAGCCAAGACATGTTTATAATCAGAGAGCCCATACAGTATTATTAACATGCGAAATAAATTATTTAAAAATAACAGGACCTTACTAAGAACAACTTACTAAAGACCCTAATAAACAATTAAAAAGTAGAGACGAGAATTGTACGCAAAAGTCACGTAATCGAATTACGTTGCGGTTTGTAGAACAAAATACGAACATAATGTTTACATAGATCGCTTTGTTCTAAGTTTGTGCTCATCGCTCGCTAAAACAATACGAATGCGTAAAACCAAAGTTCATGCGATTACTGTGGCCGCGACGCAAAAACGTAACGCAAACACGACCGGACAATGGATTATTATTGCTAAGAAGTATCAATAAAATAAGACAAAGAGCGAGCTTTTGTACCCCAACTATCAGTTCTCGAACGATTTTAGCAGTAGTCACGATGTAAAATTTATTTTTGTTACCACAATGATTTTAAATTTTCACAATTTTCTAACAACCACATATAATGTTATGTACCGAAGATCTTGTAATTAGTATCAAATTAAACTGTTATGTACCCATACGATTTGATTTTAACGCAGGCATGATTACGTTCGAGTTACAGTTGGTAGTGGTGGTAGGTAAGTTTTACAACAAACATAATTTGTGCGCAGTTAACCCGGGTTTCATATTACTATTGTGTGGGAGATCGCAACGTCGACGCAGCGACGTATTTACAAATGACTGCCAGCCCGGCCATGGCTCGCGACGCCACATCTATCCTCTCGTGTTTATCAACTACCCGCACAATAACATGTTTTACTAGGAACCTTTATAAATCAAAGATTCATTGTTAAATAATTCACTACTATTCTTATACTACTAACTAATTAATCAATTTAACTTTTTGCATACAAGTAGTAAATTAATAAAAAGACTTTGTGTCTTGCGCTTGTTACTGAGAGTTAGTTCCGAAACACTTAAACATGATGCCATCTCTCCCATAATCACTGATAAGACAGAGATAGCAATATGTTTTGTACAGATGTCTCAGCAGTGCAAGCTCTGGCTAACATACTTAAATCAAGCCGTACATGCTCGTCGAAAGGGTATAAAAATAGTCAATAATACGAACTGGAGTACCACACAAGCGTGACTACGCCGCCGCCGCCGCCGCCGCTGGTTTGCGTAAAGCCGCAAAACGTTTTATTCGTCCTAAACCACCAGCGTACCTGACCTCCGCTCTGAACATTTGCTATAGAAAATAGGCCTCAACATACCTCACATAATAGCACAAAAGGGGTCGCAGCAAAATGGCTACTCTCGTGTGCTTTGACGATTTACAACCCACTTTGATTTACTTTTAATGGGCCCAACCGAAATTTACACGCGTTATAAATCAATATGGCGATGCCAGTTACCTTCAGGACCGCCCCCCCCCTCTTGCACCCTTTCACGTGACTTCTTTTTATGAAGTGTTGTTTTATGTGTGTCGGCCCTCAGCGACGGGCGACGGATATCGGTTTATGTTGTCTTTATGTGCCGCATCAGAGCGTAATGCGTGAGTTATTGCCAACCTGCGACTGAAGCTCCTTCATTAAGCCCTCCATTTAATCTGTATATTAGCTGGCGCGATGTTAATATCGCGGAGATGAGTCTTTGAACTGCTTTAATATTCAACACAACTTTTAATATGAAATTTGGTGCAACACTAAAATGTAAATTAAATGTTACTTGTGTTATGTTTCGCTTAATTCACTAATGAACTGTTAGATTTCAACACTAAATATACTGGTATGTAAGTGCGGCGGCGCCGGAATTCCCACCGGTTAGTCGCAGTGGCAGCGGCATTGGCAGCTTAGCTTCCTAGTTGGCTTAATTAAATCAAGCCGGCAACAAATATTTTCAAAACTCTGCCCGAGGCTTGTTGCTTTAACGAACCCTTATATTTCAGTGCGCGCCACTCAAACGCTAAAATGCCTCCGCAAGCCTCAGACTAACAACAAACGCATCGGGACCGGGGCCGTGCAATCCGCGCCACGAGTGCGCACTCGTTTACAAGTTAAATCGACGGGGGAACGGTCCGGGTAATTAATTGGGGGAGCCGGGAATTTCCGGGACAAACGCCAGTGTCGCGGCCGCCTTGGAGCCGCGAACCGACTGGAGGCGTCGCTTTGCATTTCTTCACATTTCGATTCAATTTATTGCTGACATTGATCTTATTTATTTATCCAAATGGTCGTATCTTTTTAACAATCTTGTTATTGGAATGTTAATTGTAAGGATTGAGTTTTATGTTCCATGTATCTTGTACGGTAACCATAAAGTACGCATCTGTATTTCTTTTATAGATTGTGTAGTTTACGATAAGATAAAAGGTAAATTACGTTAGCGAAACATAACACTAGCTAGACAAAATAGGATCTTCCTTTTCCTTGTACAATTAGTATAAATTCGTAGATGAATGTAGATACGTGTAGGGTAAACGTGCACTAGTTCCGCGCGGACGTGTCTGTGTGTTTCCGTATGAACAGTGCTCAAACCGTATTAGCTGCACGAACCACCTTAATTTATTGTCAAGCCGGCTAATAAAAGTGCATCGAGGCAAAATACAACTTGGCTTAATTGGATGTTTTGTTTCAACGCGTATTCTTCTGACGTTCACTTGAGCGCATTTAACAGGGGATGTGGGGGGATGCGAGGGGCTGGTTGCGAGTTGCGGGGTGCAGGAGCTGAAGGCGGTCGACAAAGTTTTCCGTGTCCTTGGATCTGAACGCTGCGAATTCAAATGGTGTATACAATGTACAATGCACAGCATCTACAGGAATTGTTTGGATGTTCATTTTATTGTTTAAGTCCCGGACTTGACAGATGTAGCGAAATGTTGTAGATACGCGTGAAAAGTTTTATACAATCTTAGCTATGTTACTGTAATACGTCGTCTGATTTTATTTGCTTGCTGATACTGTTGATTTGAAGATATTACTTAAATTCAGGACATTTAAAATAACAACTAATTGCTTTATAAAAACTAATATTTTGAAAATGTTAGTGTTCACGATTTAATTAATTTTGTATACGCAAATAGAAAAATTTGTATACGCTGCTGGTGCAAACGCAAGAAAATTTGAAAACGTGAGAATGTAAATTAGATACTTTTGTTGAGATATCGCTTTCCTTTCTCTTTTTAATTTTCACCAGACAACAATGAAAATAAAACGTCAAATCAGTGAAGAGAAATGTTCGGAAGCAGGGCTATTCACGTTCGCGCAGCACCAACTAATTGAAGATAACAGACCTTCCGTCTGTTACGGTAACAAATCTCTGAAACAACTACACAGTAACAAATGGCAGTAATTCTGAACCACCACTCTAATTCACAATTAATGTCCACTTTAAACCGGTTAAGATGCAGTTTAAACCGGTTAAGGGGCTCCTAACTAATGGAAGTTACTCGCATCTAAATTAAAACGGATTTAGTTTGGACGTAGGAAGAGCAGTTTTTAATGCAGAAAATAAAGATGAATAAAGGTGAGTAATGTAAGAAATCTTAATAGCTTAATACATTCTAGTAACTTTGAAATATCTAATAACAGAATACATCCAGCTCATATATCATTATCATTAGCTGTATTACTTTAAAATACAGTTAAGTAGACACTGTTTAGTTAACCCTTTGACCGCCGGTAATTGCGATTATGGACATCAACGTGGTTATAAAAGAGTACGTTTAATATGTGTCACCAAAACTTCATCCCTTAAAAATGTAATAATTCATTTGTCAACAAGATCGCATTTCGGAAGAAAAATAATTATAGTTATAAACATGATTTCTGGTAATGTGTCATAGCAACGTGCGATAAAATATTAAAATCCAAGTTATTGATGGTTAGGCCCTAAGAGTAAATAACTTGTTCATATTGCAAAAAAATACCTGAAATATAACCAATAACAGCAAATGTAAAAGCACATAAGTATGTACATAATGCCTAACGACAAATCACGACACGGCTCACTGACTTCCGTTTCACGAGATGAAATAATGGAAGCAAAAATAACTCTACAATATTTTTACAAAACATGTTTAATACACAACAGTATTTTTTCATACGTCGCACTCGAAACTGACATTGACGGATAGATCCTGAGATTCCATCGTAGGAACAAGCGTTTAAGGTCAATGAATAAATTCATCTCGCGTAAGATTCATCGCCGGTCTTTTTATTTTTGTATGATCACGGTTAACGGCTGAAGATTGGGTGCCGTCGTTAATACGCGAATGACAGATGTTCCGAAGACAGCAGGATAAACAATATTGGTGGAAAGTAGATAGCAGTGGCAAATGGAGGAATAATGATGATAAATGATAAAGAAGCGGATAACGCGCGTCACGGCCGCGTTACAGAATTATCAGTTTGGGAATTATGATGGGGCGTTTTTACGCGAGCTCGCCGCGACGTTGCCTTCTTGGCGAATGAATAATCGTTGCAATTATTTACAGCTGTCTACGAGCTGATAAATGGAGTGTACTTTAATGTAATGACTACCCACTATTATGTTTAAGTAAACGTGTGCTATTTTATCTTCTTAACGTGTTTTTATTTCTCTATTTTTTAATATTTCACTTACTCGTAATTATTCATAGCGTCAATAACTTTATTTTCTTGTTAATAGTTATAATAAGTCCATTTCATTACTTGTTTTCTATTTGGCTCATTAGCAGTGGTTATTAACTACTTTCTGAACTTCATCACATTTGCTTAAATATAACTGTTACTGTAAAAACCATGAGATAATTCAACAGTAAAATTATTTACTTATCTTACAGAATTAAAATTTAAAAGCAAAGAATTTCATCGTGCATTTTTAATATTAATTAATCATGTTGCGAGTTAATCGCGAGCATTACGATGTTGATATGAAGAGATGGCTAATAAAGAGACGTTCGCGATGCGGCGGGCGTCGGCGGAGGCTGTGGGGGGCGGCGGGCGACGGCGGCGGGTGTTGTCGAGCTCGAATTAATCAAAGCGAAATATTCATGCCGACACATGCCATGAAATGATAATGAACCCCGAGCGGCCCATGGCACAGGCTGCAGCTGGTACAAGTGGTATCAGCTCGCAAATAAAACAGTTCGTAAATAGATATTAAGACGAAAAGATGCAATAAACTAAAATTAAAGTGTCAAGTAAAAATTAGTAAATCTTTAAATGTTGTTTTGGGATTAAATTATGTACTGAAAGATAAAAAAGGGTATCTTATTTTACCCTTTTTTATTATTTTATATAAGATTCATACTAATACCATGAAAAGACAGACACCTGGCAATAAGGTACGAGTATATGCAGCTATGTAAAGGGTTAACTGATCCGCTCGTTCATTGGCCGGGCAGGCTGTGCGCTCGTGGCCTGAACCGCACCGCCGCACGTAGGGTTAGACACGGGACGTAAAACAATACGGGTTACAGCGGAATGCCTTTGTCTGTTCCAACAATTAGTATAGAGAAATTGCTTTTGACCCACTCCTATCTAATAAATTTATTTAGCACAGCTACGTGCCTCGCTTTACTCTATCAAAGCGTCATTTGAAGTTATGAATACGAGATGAATTACATTTGTAATAGGTTTGATGTCCCCCAGACGTTATCAACTCGCACTCCTTTGATAAAATATAGCCGTTTACATCAACTGTATGTAATAGTATACAGTTGAACCTTGATAAGCGAGAATTGGCTAAGCAATAAACCTATTAAACCGTGAGTCATTGTCCGGTCCAGACGAATGACCTTCATAAGAGAGAAATGTGGTTTAGAGAGAAACCTCTGTAAGCGAGAAAAATGTCGCCTTAACTCTCGCTTATATTAATTGTTATTTACTGCAATAATTAAATTGTCAGGTAAAATGAAGTCGTTATTTAAATTATGCTAAGAAGATATAAAATGGTAGTCGCAGATTTTGCGGCAGCTGCCAGAGTTAATTAGTTAATTGAAACCCGGTGTTATCTACCTATATGATCTAATATAAACGTGCATCTCAACGCACGCTTACACTTGCCCCACTCTCCCTACTCTCCCCTGCACGTGCACCTCTCAGCACATTTGCCCCATTCGCCCCGCACTCCTCCGAGGTCGCGACATGTCTTCAAATTAGCACTAACTTAACTAATTTAGATTGGATTGCTAAACAAAGCGGCGTGCACTCAACATACATTCATTAAATTTCATTTAATCTAAGTGAAAACTATTTGTCATGTGCTTTGCACTCGCATTTACAATTGAGTATTGTTTCAAATTAGATAGTTAATTAACTATCAAATGCCAGGGGTAGTTTAACAGTGGTAGATCCCGCAAGAACAATATTTGTTGGGTGCACGACTTGGCCGGGTCGACCGGTGCAATACCACGTCCACACAGAAAACAATTGCGGATGTATATGAGCAGCAGTCGCTTCGCTGTTTAGGTGGACTCAAGTGACCGCTTGCTTGTTTGCCACCTTCTAATATAAAAAAAAAAGTTTACTAGTTCTTGTTTTCTAATTAAATCTATTCTCCAGCAATTTAGTAAAGAGTTTTTATTCGTAAGTTATTGTTGATAAGTATTTTTTAGAAAATAGATGAAGTGCCACATATTATATATTGTCTATCTAAATGAATGATAAGTTGTATGGGCTCAAATCGACTCAATTGCTAGCACGTATTTTGAGAAATGAATGATAACACAAATTTCGTTGAGATTATTCACAATGAGAAGTTGAGTGGCAACTGGCAGCGAAACTGATGCTTTGTCTACGTCATATCAAAAATATGAGCGAAGTGAAGCGGCTGTGAGATTGATGAGACTTGTAAATAATATCTGTACGGGAGCAAACAGGCGGTGAAACTCTCAAACAACTCACAGTAACTGAGCCCACGTAAATTACTCAAATATAGAAGTGAGGCAGAAAATTGGGAGTAGATTATGTTATGAATTGCTATTGTATAAAGGGATATAATTTAATTCATTGTTAGATATTTAAGAAGCTATAAAAGTAGAATTTTTAATATAATTATAAATTTTATTAGGTCAAAACAAAGCACAAGAAATGAAATTCCCATATTCCAACAAAGCAAAAAGAAACATTACCAATATATATTTCCAATAACAACTTATGTACTAATAAATAACAGATCTCTCAAAATAAAACACGAAGTGAGTTCCATTAAAGTTCCGGAAAGCTAAGACAATTAACAAACAAACACAAATTACTTAGTTATCACAGAAACTGAACACAATCAGAATAAATAATATGGATGTGGCATGGAATTATACTTCAGCCATCACTGGCGTGAGACATCTTCTCTTATACCTTAACATATTCCAATGTAAACGTTTATCTAGTAAGTACCAACAAACAAGCATTCATAATAACACACGCCTTGTTCAGTACGAATTGATATAGGAAGCGTGCGTTACTCCAGTTATCTTGAGCAAACATCGGCGACGATTCGCAAATACTATTCGCAGATAATTTCCACTATAAGATATTCAGCATATTGACTATTTTAAAGTTATATTTAGGATATAAAAACTTTTTTTTACTCTGTTCTATATGTTCTTCTTTTCTAAAAATTCTCTACATGAAAAACATAGTTATATGTTATCACAAACTATGTACTATATAAGTATAGCTTGATAGGTAACTTAATAATGAACTAGACTATATCTGGAAGTAAATAAGATACCCGAATTCATTCATTAAAATATAAGGTAACTTAATTTTGAGCAATGTTTAACTTTAGTCAGTTAATAACGGACAACACACTATTTACCATGAAAACGGCACTTAAGTAATATTAAACTGCTGATACGAAAACTTCCAGTAAATTATTTGTCACAAACAAACACGAACAACGACTACGGAACAATGATTTAATTTTATTCCAGCAATAAAGTCTTTTATTTTCATGAGCACGCGAGTCTATCGGAGAAGTACAGAACTAAACTATGCCGGAGAGTTTACTTGGAACAACGACAAGGGAATTTAAACTCTATTCCTTAGCTCTAAGAGTCGAAGTAGTAAATAAAGTCAATCCTTTGGCTGTCCATACAACACATGTTACAGACGCTTTATAGAAAGACTAGTTGAAGAAGTTTAGCCAAGTTTGGCATTCGCCGACTGTGTGAGATGAAATTTTATTTGGTAAACCTTTTTTGAATATTCGTCGGGAAGTTGCACGAAGTCGAACTCTTAGTGGCTATGTGAGTGTCGACTGATTTGGACAAAGTTGTGAACTTCTTGGATTTATTGACATGCCGAATGTTTGAGCGATGAAATATTGAAACAGTTGTGGGAAAGCTAAAGTAACGGGCACTATTCTGTTGCATAAAAATGCCTACTTGCTGAAGCAATTTTTTTTGTTTACTGATTTACAAAAACTCTTTTTTTATTTTTGTATCTTTAATTAAGTTTAACGAGATTATGAGTATAGAAGTAGGGAGACAGATGTGACAGAGCTAACTTAATAGAAATTCACAATAATAGCCTACCTATCTTTCCATTGCCATCTGCAGAAAAATTGCAGAGCTTTTATTTCTTACGCGTGTTCATGTACTCAGAAAAGGACGAACAAACCGAACTTAAAGCTTCACAAAGTAAGCAGGTAGCTTACTTGGTGAAGGTGTAGTATTTAATGTTCAACATTGTAGAATACTTTCATTGAAGTAAAAATTACCCCAAAATATTGACAGACCAAACACCGTTAATTTGGTACAAAAATAGCCGTTTACCTTTTGAACAAGTTCTTTTACAAGTCCATTATTATCATTACATTCCATATTGATATATGCGAGCCCTTCACCTCCTAACAAATGATTCTTTGCTTTTGTTTAATTTCTTTCATCCATGCTTTTTTCAACAACACCCATTTTGAATTCTGATCACGTTCATCAAAAGAAATACAACTCCAATGTATTAACTTAAGATTTAAATTCAAGATAACATTTTTAGGGACCATATTCATAATGTTTAAAACATTTTTTTGTTGAATAACAGGTAGTTCCAAGAAATCTTGGATGGTTTCTAAGAAATTTTTGGGGTTAACTTTTACGATATATTCGATTGGAGTATTCAAAATTATTATTATACAATGTTATATTAGGAAATGTTAGCTGATGTACGGAATAAAAACCTGTCATACGCATCACAAAAAAACATAAAAATATGGACCAGGCTAAAGATTCAATGAGTAATAGACAACCAAATATCTTCAAATAAAACACATGCAATAAGCAAATACAAAATGAAGCATAGTAACTCGTTTACGCTTCACGTGTGTGTTGCAAAGAGCGCCACAACGGATCACTCCCAACCCTCGAGACACGCATTCCTCCCATTCGCATCCATATTGGAAATTATATTATCTACTTAAACTAAAACAATTTTAAAAATATATTTATTTACATTTATTGTCTGTAAATTATTGCAAATTTTAATTTCGTTTAAAGTAATGAAGTAATATTTCAAATGACCATTGACGTTGACGTTGACGACGTTATTGACGTTGTCTGGGAACAAATGTTACTATGTCAATTGGATTGAGAAAAACTTTTAATTAACAGCTAATTGTAAAGCATTGCTAATCTGTTAAATCTGAAACCGAAACAATTGTAAATCGCAATCATTATATTCTAACATCTGTAATTAATTGCTTTAAGGTTGTTGTCCGCAAATATTCTATTTTTAATATTGTACTTATTGTTACTAGCTGGTTTTGGCCGTCGTCATCTAGTGACGTCATTTCCATTAATGATATTAAAACTAACCGTTTATTCAATACTAGCTGTCACACGCAACTCCGTACATGCGGAATTAAAAAAAAAACTTGACAAGTAGTCTATGTGTTCTTCCAGACTATGTTCTATATCCATGCCAAATTTCATCAAGATTCATTTAGCCGTTCCGGAGATACCTTCAAACAAACATCCATACCTCTAAACATTCGCATTTATAACATTAGTAAGATAGTATTCTTACGGTGAAGGAAAACATCGTGATGCAACCTGCACATATCTGAGAAGAAATTCAATGATATGTGTGAAGTCAACCAACCCGCACTTGGCCAGCGTGGTTGACTATGGCCTAGTCACCCCTAAATTAGGGTAGGCTCCGAGCCCCTCGGTGGGGACGTATAGTGAGCTGATGATGAAGATAGTATGAAAAGTCGAAAAAGAAAGTTGTCGCTACATAACTTTGATATCAAATGCTTGATTACTATTACAGCGTATAAATCAGTACACAGCATATTAAATCTCATAATCGCTAAACAAATTTCATAAGAGTAAAAATTTTTTTATCAAAATTTGGTCTCGAAATAACCACAAAACTGCATCCTCGATGCCCTTACTAAACCGGACCAAACAGCTGATGTTTTATCACAAACACTTCCTACTACAGGCGATTGTAACGCTTAACACGTTGACTTACAGGATAATTTTGTTTGCTCCAAAATGTTATACAATTAGTCGTAAAATTTAGTCAAAGTTTTTTTGCCCTACGTGTGTGAAGAAATTCGTTTTACTTGTGTGCGTGTACCCTCCGTATTTTTTCTCCTTTTCTTGTCGTTCGTCCCTCGAGAAAGGGTCATTTTACAAATAATAAAAATGATGCACGCTTCGGATAAGAGATATTGTTTTGATTCGTTCGCTCGTGTATCCCATTTCCTATCCATCTTCATTCTTTACGCTCGATGTCATCTATTCAATTATGATATGGCTTGGAATTTAGAGAATCTGATTTAGTAATAGCTTCGCTTGTACTTGTAATTTTTACTAGTCGTCTTTTAGAACATAATTACTTTACAACATTGCATCTTGTTATCATAATTTTTATTTTTAATTTTAGACCTATTATCTTTACTAAATTTTATATTTAATGGATTTTATATACTAATGTCTTCTTTCAAGATATTTTGTCTAGTATTTATAAGTATCCTTTTGTACTCTTGCAAGGCTCTAGTATAGATTCCACTTCATATTTATTTTTGTTATCGTTTTATTTTAAAAACGAAATCCATTTAACATTTATTTTATAAGTCGAAGTTCTGAGAAAATTTACTTACAAGTATAATAGCGTAATAGACTTAACATAGATAATCTCCTAATGTATTTGCTAGCGTATTAAAACATTACTAGTTACGGTGGAAAATGGATAAGTGAGAAGCCTCTACAAGCGAGTCATTTTTCGGTACGAACGCATCATCTCTATAAGCGAAAATCGGTTTAGAGAGAAACCTTTTTAAGCGAGAAGAACATCACGGTCCCTAGACTCTCACTTATTCAGTTTCGACTGCACTTGTTAGTAGCGTGAATTTAATTTTATTTTCCTAAAATTAATAATTACTTAAGTAAATAGAATGTGAAATGTAATTAGTAATTAAAATAAAGAAGTTATCTTACTTCTTTTTTTATATTATAAATGCGAAAGATGGATGGATGGATTGATGTATGTTTGTTTGAAGGTATCTCCAGAACGATTCAACGGATCTCGATGAAATTTGGCACAGATGTAGAACATAGTCTGGAAGAACACATAGGCTACTTATTAAGTTTTTTTAAGCCGCGCGGACGGAGTCGCGCGCGACAGCTAGTATTACGTAATTTTAGTGTCACCTTTCACTGACCTTTATTTCTCTCGAGTCTTGTATTTACGATGTTTTATATTTGTGTATCGGAATAAATTCCAACATGTTCAACACGTCATGTGATTGTGCTTTGATAAATTGCTCGTCCTCGGAAAATGATAAAGCGACTATAGAAATTAATATATTACATGTATACGACATCGTTAAAATGTAAATATAGTTACTTTACATTATGACTAGCAAATGATGAGCAATCAAAAAAATGTGAAGTGATCATATACCTTATTTCTCGATAGTTTATTTTCTAACGAAGGATTACCAATTGTTTTGTAGCGTTGGTTTTCAATCGTTGTGGTTATCGAAGAAAAGTTAAATTAATTGCATAGTTCAATTTGTAAATCAATCTCAGTTCACAGAAGGCGAAAATGTATAAGCTTAGTGAAATTAAAAAGTAGCGGTATTCACAATTACACGGTGACACATACATAAAGTGTCAAGTCATACTCGGCCGAGGGCGAAGGCGAGACATTTTTCTTATTACATTACAATTTGACTGATTGACAATTGAGCTTGAGTCCCCGCGGTGTGATTTATAGTGACCATTTAACTTGGACGTCTTTATTATTGTCAGCTGTGACATTTTTCAAGATTCAAGTCGCGTTACAATCAAATCAAACGTTTTTATAATGTCCACGTTTTGTTCTATTGCCTCCGCTGTGCTTGCCGTGTTGATATTTTTAATACCTAAAGGTGTATATACATTATAGCATTTTCTCAAGCATTTCGTTGAGTCGTAGAGCTTGTGAAAGGGTGATACACTAGAACATCATAGAGCGGCTCGTTGTTCTGTTACAAGTAAATGCTCTAGTCTATACCCATCTTGAGAACTCTAGAATGCATGAACGTATTAAACATATTTTATTTTGTACTTATAGATTATTGATTTATTTCTTTTAAATTCGTATCATTTGTGTATACGACTTTATTCTTGCTCCATAATAAATATGCAAAATATTAAGATAACATATCTACATAATAAAAACGTCGAACACCAACACAGATTATCGCTTTACAAAGATTTATTACTCTTAAAATAAACTTACTAAGCTCTCTAAAGCACGAAGCAAACTCCCAATAAAACCTTGACTCAGTAAAGGACACAGAAATAGAATTTATCCCTCGGCCCGACAATCGTGCGCAGGCGCAGACACCCACGAGCAGGACGCGTGTGTGTGTGAACTCTACTATGGGTGTGCTTGTGTGAGGGATATACTCACACATGTAAGCACGGTGTCAGGTAACATCAGCTGTTCTCCGACATCCCATATGACTTCAAGGACGACTTGTGGAGGCTTTTTTTTATATTCATCATTCTATGGTGGAGAATATTGACTTTTAAGAGATGTAAAATTATTATATATCACTTTATTAGTAAACTAAAGAGTCTTATAGTTTTTTTTATATAGACTTAATGCATGTTATTAATTTCAACAGTTGACATTAGTACAGATAATAAAGTTATGTTTGTATACACGTGGCGAAAGTAGCCAAAGGTCGGAACCCTCACAATATTTCCTAACGCCCTTCCCCCAAAAACAAGCATGGAACTCGCTTCTTGTAGAGTTGCCAAGTCATTCGTCAGGTGGCTCTCAAAGTATATTTGCTGTACTTTATAAATGACAAAGCTTATTTGCACGAATGTTCTTGTAAGATGCTCGTCATCTCAGTAGCGATATATAACACTTAGTCAAAACTAAGTTACTAGTATTATTTTTTAACTATCTTCTATCGTAGTGTTGGCAATGTCAAGAGTACAGTTAGATCTTTTAGAGCAGGCAATGTGCTCGCTCGTGCGTGACAATCTAACTAACTACTAGCTAATAATGCTACAAATTGCTCACTAAACGTTACACAAAAAGTAACAAATTAAAATGTCTCTTTTTTGTGTTGATTTTTTTTAAATGACGTAACGAATGTGCTCGTTACTTGGTAGCTTCCTTTTTATAAGTAAGCGGTCAAGCGACAAGCGAATAACTTGATGTCAAGTGCTCAACGAACATTCTCGACTGCGACAGCCGGGGTCTTGTTATAGTTCAAGGTTACAGTTTTAAGGAAGCAGTAGTACAAGGTAGTTTTTGAGTCGTCACTCGTTAATGGAAATTGATAATATGGTCACAGATATTGGTTACTACCTCCTTACTTAGGTTCAATGGATAGGTAAAGTTTTGTAATGTCTTAACACATCTTTCGTGATAACTTTACTTCCCTAAACATGTATTCAAAGTACAAAACATATGGGAAGATTGGAATCTTTTTATTACGCCTGTCATTTATTCGTAAAATTTAAAATGCACACAAATTCACATAAATGAAAAACATACCTGAACTGTGTGACAATAATTTGCAAAAGACATAGTCCTTCTTTTAGTAAAAAAAACAAACTAAATCTATTCCTTCCGTTGCCACAAGCGGCGACACACGCACACAGGCACTAGTACCAGCTGATCACGCACACAAACACAGCGCACACACACACGAAAACAGTAGGATGTTGACTATTCGTAACTTAATGAGAGGACGAAAAAAGTACAAGAGGTGTAGTGTAGTGTGACAGAGACAGACACACGTTTATCCTCGATTTACACAAGTGGAAAGGAATAAGATGTTGTTTTGTCAATTGTTATTAAACAGGTTTTGGAAAAAGCTCGCCGGGAGGCAAGGTGCACCATTTTAATAGTGACCTGGTGACGTATGAGTTTGGAATACAGACCAATGTAACCAACATCGCGTGACATTACCATCAATAATTTCACACTGAATGTTTATATCTTATTACAACAACACGTAATGTCCTTTCATAGCAAAATGTTCTGTGAAAAATTAGTCACTGTTCTTTTATTACTACTAGCTGTCGCCCGCGACTTCGTCCACGTGGAATTAAGAAATCATAATTAGTAGCTGATGTGTTCTTCCAGGCCGTGTTCTACATCTATGCATAATTTCAGATCCATGAAATCGTTCTGGAAATATCTTGCAACAAATATCCATCCATCTATCCATCCAAACATTCGCATTTATAATATCAGTAAGACTAGCAGTCAAATTGGTTCAGTATTTTTGGATCCTATTAAATGCAAACAAACAAATCTTTCCTCCCTATATAAGTCTCTCTATATATGTATAGATAATAGAATATGTCGCTGTTATAGTTAGAAAATCAGACACTGAATATAAATAACCCATCTACCTTTGAGACATAACCTCTAGACACATTCGAATCAACGATGAAGTGGACTCCACTATATAAAAGCAACAAGGGACTGCTTTCTCAACCTAGTAATCAACACCTTTCAGTTATGAATTTATTAAGAATTATTCTTAAAAACTAAGAATACAAAAATTGGGACTCAAGGGCAGTAACATAAATAAAAATAAATTGTATTAACTTTACTGAATGCTGGATTGTCTAAAAATATTTAGCAATGCAAATAAAAAGTGGCGCATAACGCCATCTAGCGCTAAAAGTTGTAACTAAAAGAAGTCAACTCTTCAACTTTACTTTTTTATCGTCAAACGCAAATATCCATTCTGAATACGTACTTCGCAATTTTAATTAATACCTGAGGACTCTTATCAAGTGTCTTAATTGATCTTAAATTTCCTAAAAAAAACTCAATAGAGTTAAATTAGCAAATAACAAAATATGAAACTCAACGACATAACACTAATATTCTGCTTACCCCAACAGTGGTTACAACAACAGTGATGGTTTGAGAGTTATTTAATCTTACTAATATTATAAATGCGAATGTTTACATGGATGGATATTTGTTTGAACTCCGGAATGTCCCAGCTTATGGGCTACTTATTATTTTTTTTTAATTCCTCGCGGCCGGAGTCGAGGGCGACAGCTAGTATTTAAATATAATTAATACGATAGTAGTGATGACCCGCTGCGCCGACAGCTCTGAGGCTTGTCTGTTAGTCGGTTAGTTTGCAAGTTTGTTTAATTGATTAGTTAAATGAAGATACCGGAAACTAACTCGACGCCCGACGCCGTCCATTATGACTGAGCGGCTTTAACCAAACTTCCTATTTACACTCCTCATTCATTTCCTTCTCCCATCCGGGGTGGACAGTGTTAGCTTTAAACTTCCGTTTCATTAAGCTTAAAAAACAATTTCAAATTTACAAAAGTTTTACACAACCACTACATTAAAGGAAATTCCTAATCAAATGAACATTGTTTAACGCTTATAATGTAAACTTTAAACCGAGCTACTTTTCGGGCTTAAAAGAACCGTCAGTGAATGTACGTTACTTAAATAATTACATTCAAGAAATAATACAATACAGACTTATTGCCACGTCAAAATCAAGTTAAAGTAGACCCTTGTAGTTAGTAATAATTTAAAACTTTCATGGAAATTTCTTTAAAAATTCCTAAATATTTAAAACAAAAGCTCGGCGGATGTGAAGCAAGTCGCAAGGCACAGGGGCCGTGCGGTCGCGGGTTCCCATCGCATTCGCCGGCGCAGGGCAGCGCCCGCGCACCGTACAGCTGTGCCATCAGCTGATCGCACGCACACACACGCATACACGTGTACGTATAGAGTCCGAGGCCGCGGGAGCAAAAAAGGGACTCGTCTGACAGGCCATGCTTTTGTACGCCATCCGTCGCTACGGGACATAGACTAGTTAAAAGACAGGTCGGATTTAAGTTTTATAATATTAAGTTATTACTGACAATTATAGCTATCAACAAAAATTAAGAAAATTGGACAGAGATGAAAGATAAGAAGCAATCAATAAAACATTATCAATTCCTTGTTATCATTTCAATGTGCTCTTAGTTGTACCTAACTAATAAGTACTTAATGAAGATATTTATCTATAAACGTTATCATTAAATAAGTAATATAACTTGACCATTCTATATTTCATTTATTCTTTGTCGCAACATTGTGATTTGATTTTCGTGCGTGTGTGAATTTCGACGTCATATCGGATGCGAGGCGGACCGCGGAGATTTCCTTTCAAGCCAACTTACCTGCCTCTATACCAGTAATGACTAGGCTTAAATGAACCACAAGCTTTTTTACTTCGCAATACATTATCTGTTACAGAACGTAACTCATTTACCTCTATCAGTATGCAAAATACGAGAAAAGGAACTAGAAATCGCGACGATATCTTGTATATGTAAGACCAAATGAGATTTCGATTCACCAACCGTTCTAGTATTTTAGAAAACAACAAAAAATCACGTATTTATTATTTCAAGGTTACAAAATAATATACACAATAGCTGAAGACGTAAAATAAGCTTTGGGTTGGATATCGTAAGATAAGATAACTTTTAGCGGCGCAGACAAAAAATGCAGTCAGTTATAATTATAAAATCATTTTAGAATATCTGTTGCTCATCCACATATAAAGATTAATTTAGTACATACAGGTAAGACAAGCGTTCTTGTGCTGATTGAAAGGCTTCAATGTACTATAAAATGTTTTAAATATTTCTCAGTAGCGCAGGCAGGTGCAAACATCGCAATGTCCTCTTCACCGACGCGACGTCATTACACTTTGAATTGAAATTAACTATTTAATTAGGATTCGAATTCTAGTTCGAAACATTATAACATTTTCGAGAACCACCGAGACATCAAGTTCAATTTCAGTCTCAAGGTTACTAACGTTATATAGCTAAAAACATTTTGAAATTTTCATATAATTATGCATAATTATTGCATATAAACATTAATCGTTTTAATATTGCAAGGATAAAGATTTAACTTGAGATTAAATTAAAAATAGTTATCCGTTAATTGGACGAACAGTTAAGAAGGTAAACTTAATTAAACTATTACATAAATCCTAAGTAAAGGCTTACTGAAGGAAGCGGCAATTAATGTTTTTTGAGTGTGTCGTTGACCATACTGTTGCCATAGACATTATTAATATACCTTTTAAAACTATAATTAACGCGGGCTTTTTGCACGCTAGCACTTCAAGTAATGACCAATTTACATAAACGTAATGACGGATTAATAGTCGAGCTTGGAGTAGCAACGCTCGCTGTGATCGTTGGTTCTTTATGTGCAAACATGTTCCGTTTTTCATTTATACTTTGAAATGGATATATCATGAAGCTAAAACATCCTCAAGTAAAAGCTTAGTTACTACAGATATGTTTAGATTTTAAAACATCCGTTCTAAGAGTAATAAAAACTCTAATAAATTACAATCAAAAATGTCCGATATATCGCACATTCTTAAACAAGCTTTTTCCATTGTAAATGAACTTTGATTTTCATCTATACTCATACTACAAATAGGAACATTTTGACTGTTTGTTTGTTTGCATTGAATAGATTCAGAAAATACTGAACCGATTTGAATAATTCTTTCACCGCTTGGAAGCTACACTATCCTTAAGTGACATCGGATTTATTTACGTTAGCTAGTTATACATAAGAAAACGGCTAAAACAGTTACGTACATTTGTCCGCTATCGGCACCGACTACGCGAAATAATACCAGTCCCACTCACCCTGATGAATTGCCTCCGATGGGCTCGAAACTAGTCGGTGCTGACACCGGACAAATGTACTTGCCGTTTTCTGTATTAGTTCCTGATAGAAAGGTAAATTGAATTAAATAAATACACATTTAGATGTAGGATTTGTACACATGATGTATTTGCTTTACTGATAAAGAAAAGCTAATTTTTAAAATTTCAGTCGATCTGTCTGTATGTCCGCAAGGTCGCATTTGTTCCGGATAATCTCAGGAACGGCAGGGCCGATTTTGAGCACGCGGTTATGTTATAGGCTACTTTTTAATTCCGCGCTGACGAAGTGGCGGGCGACAGCTACACATAAAAGTCATAAAGTACATAAAAGTCTACCGTACGTTGTTCTTGTAACTTAGCACTCTAAAATGAAGACATTTGTAATAATTTCTTTGGTATATAATTTGAGGCAATCGTAGTGATTTAAATTTCATAAAACATGTGTTCATGTTAAATATGTAAAGGCCTTCACAATCAGATGCTAGTTGGTATTTTGAGAACAGGTCGCGTAACACCTGAGGTCGCACTTCCACCTGTACGCAAATGGACTCCAAGAGGTTACAGCCCCGCTCATTTAAACACATATGTCTTACTGGTTTTGATATAAAATGTTAAATTATCTTCATTTATAAACAAACAAAAAGAAACATTAAAGCATTCTGGCAAATAATAGCCCAATAGGTAATATTTTTCATGGAACTTATATGTATGTGTTTTTTCACAGAGACTTTGTGGAGAAAAGCTTGACCGTATAGAAATCGTGAGTTGTCATTGTGTCCCTATTTCCACTCGGCTAGCCGTACGACTCCAAACTCGCAGCTGTCTTTTTGTATAGATGTCGCATCCGCACCAGTGGAAATAAGACGCAATACTCCAAAATATAACGACTGCTAAGACTTTAAATGTTTTGAACTAACTATTATTTATTGTAGACTTATCATTAAAAGATAGTACTGGACAGATCTGAAACTTTACAAACATGAATAAATATACTTTACACTTGCAAATGCTCATCGGGTAAAAACCAGAAACTTTACTGTTTGTACTTCATTAGTACGAGGGCCGGGTAGCGCTAAGTTTGCATAAGTATAACAGTCATTTCAACTGGAAATTGTTTATTTCATAATTTGTTAAGTCTTAGTTATATTCTAGAGATATCTTCCATACATATTTTTCTCATACCAAATGTTTGTTTGCCTTCAGAAGGCAATAGAGAGGCAAGAGACGAGAACAGCGTATATACTTTAAATGGAAGACTAGCCGCGAAAAGTAAACTGCAAAGAACTAAAGTCGCAGACAAATCTTACTAATATTATAAACTAGCTTTTATCCGCGACTCCGTCCGCGCGGAATAAAAAATAGTAAACGGGGTAAAAATTATCCTATGTCCGTTTCCTGGTTCTAAGCTACCTGCCCACCAATTTTCAGTCAAATCGATTCAGCCGTTCTTAAGTTATAAATAGTGTAACTAACACGACTTTCTTTTATATATATAGAAGATGAGAATGTTTAGATGGATGGATGGATGCTTGTTTGAAAGTATCTCCAGAACTGCTCTACGGATTTCCATGAAATTTGGCATAGATATAGATCATAGTCTGGAAGAAGCGCTAGGCTAATTTTTATGTTTTTATTTTTAATTCCGCGCGGACGGTGTCGCGGGAGACAGCTAGTGCTTAATAAAAGTAAAGTCAGCATGTCACTTGTAAAGTAGAGCAAATACTGAAAGTACACAAATCTCACACCTCAGTGTAATGATAATTACTGAACATAAATCATAGCCGCGTGTGAATTTTGTATGGGTGTGTATGATAACTAGCGCGGCCCGGCTCCATCCATCACGAGCCGTCACTCGTCAAACTAATAAACATACGTTTAAATAAAGCGCCCGGCTTTGCTCGCTCGTGCATTATTAATTACTCGCAACACGTAATACGTCGAGCGGCTTCGCACGTGAACAATATGTTTGAATGTATGTTGTATGTATGGAGTATACAAGTTTAAAATTACTCATATTTATAGGATGATTTTAAAAATATTTCTAGTACATACTTCTTTCCTGTTTGTATATTCAACATTTGAATAAATACTACAAAATTCGGCGACAGGAGCCGGGCAATAGGCGCCTGCCAACAAGGAAATCCGCCAAAACCCGTCACGGTTTGGCCAAAATGTACGGCTCTCCTAAATATTCAATTTCACATTTAGTGTTAGCATAAATACAATGAAATCCAGACGTTCTTGCTGGACTAGACATAAATTTTAGGCGTTTGTATTTAGTCATAATGAAAAGTCGAAATCTTAATTTCAGTTAGTTATAGTTTTCTGTTTCTGACTATGACTCAAATCTTTCTATATTTTTGTAAATATATTATTTATTTTTTAACATTTTAATACAAAAGCTTCTAAAAGAAAACTCAATAAGATAATTTCTGAGCCAGTGTATATACTATGTGATAATCTATTTGTTGATTTTAACATGATTTCATCATAATCCTTACTAATATTATAAATGCGAAAGTAACTCTGTCTGTCTGTCTCGCTTTCACGCAAAAACTACTGAACCGATTTAAATGAAATTTTGTACACAGATAGTCTAGAGCCTGGGGATGGACATAGGCTACATTTTAACGCGAAAAAGGGGTTGTAAGGGGTTGAAAGTGGGGGTGAAAGTTTGTATGGAATTATCGTCATTTTTACAGGTATAAGGTTGAAACTTATTTTCAACGCTAATTTGATAAAGATAAATATGAAATTAAATTTATGGAAAAATTTTACCCCCAAGGGTGCTAAATAACAATAGGGGATGAAATTTTGTTTGGCAATATATTCGGTTTTGGTGAATGTTTTGTTTAATATGTTTTGCTATTACCCTTACCAATATTTAGTCTAGAGCCTGAGGATGGACATAGGCTACATTTTAACGCGAAAAAGGGGTTGTAAGGGGTTGAAAGTGGGGGTGAAAGTTTGTATGGAATTATCGTCATTTTTACAGGTAGAAGGTTGTAACTTATTTTCAAGGCTGCTAATTTGATAAAGATAAATATGAAATTAAATTTTTGTAAAATTTTACCCCCAAGGGTGCTAAATAACAATAGGGGATGAAATTTTGTTTGGCAATATGTGAGGTTTTGTTGAATGTTTTCTTTAATATGTTTTGCTATTACCCTTACCAATATTTAGTCTAGAGCCTGAGGAAGGACATAGGGCACATTTTAACGTGAAAAAGGGTTTGCAAGGGGTTGAACGTGGGGGTGAAAGTTTGTATGGAATTATCGTCATTTTAACAGTTGGAAGCTTGAAACTTATTTTGAGGTTGATAATTCTATATAAATAAATATGAAATTAAATTTTTGTAAAAAATTTACCCCCAAGGGTGCTAAATAACAATAGGGGATGAAATTTTGATTGGCAATATGCTCGGTTTTGGTGAATGTTTTGTTTCATATGTTTTGCTGTTATCCTTGCCAATATTTAGTCTAGAGCCTGAGGAAAGACGTAGGCTACATTTTAACGCGAAAAGGGGATTGTAAGGGGTTGAAAGAGGGGGTGGAAAATTGTATGGAAGTATCGTCTTTTTTTACAGTTAGAAGCTTGAAACTTATTTTTGTGGCTGCTAATTTGATATAAAGAAATTAATATTCAATATTTGAAAAAAGTTTACTCTTAAGGGTGCTAAATAACAATTAGGGATGAAATTTTGTTTGGGAATATTTTAGATTTTGTTGACTGTTTTGTTCAATATGTTTTGCTGTTACCGTTACAAATATTTAGTTTAGAGCCCGAGGAAGGATAAAGACTACTTTACAACGCGAAAAAGGGTTTGTAAGGGGTTGAAAGTTAGGGTGGAAATTTGTATGAAAGTATCGTCATTTTTACAGTTAGAAGCTTGAAACTTATTTTTGAGGTTGCTAATTCTATATAAATAAATAGGAAATCAAATTTTTGTAAAAATTTTGCCCCCAAGAGGGCTAAATAACAATAGGGGATGAAATTTTGTTAGGCAATATGTAAGGTTTTGGTGAATGTTTTGTTTAATATGTTTTGATGTTACCCTTACCAATATTTAGTCTAGAGCCTGAGGAAGGACAAAGCCTACTTTTTAACGCGAAAAAAGTGTTATAAGAGGCTGAAAGTAAGGGTGGAAATTTGTATGGAAGTATCGTCATTTTTACAGTTAGAAGCTTTAAACTTATTTTTTAGGCTGCTGATTTGATATAAATAAATATGACATTTGAAATTTGTAAAAGTTTTACCTTCAAGGTTGCAATGTAACAAAACGGAATAGGGGATGAAATTTTGATTGGCAATATGCTCGGTTTTGGTGAATGTTTTGTTTCATATGTTTTGCTGTTATCCTTGCCAATATTTAGTCTAGAGCCTGAGGAAAGACGTAGGCTACATTTTAACGCGAAAAGGGGATTGTAAGGGGTTGAAAGAGGGGGTGGAAAATTGTATGGAAGTATCGTCTTTTTTTACAGTTAGAAGCTTGAAACTTATTTTTGTGGCTGCTAATTTGATATAAAGAAATTAATATTCAATATTTGAAAAAAGTTTACTCTTAAGGGTGCTAAATAACAATTAGGGATGAAATTTTGTTTGGGAATATTTTAGATTTTGTTGAATGTTTTGTTCAATATGTTTTGTTATTACCGTTACAAATATTTAGTTTAGAGCCCGAGGAAGGATAAAGACTACTTTACTACTACTACTACTACTACTTTAAAGTTGGTATGGGAAGATGTTTATGTGAATATTTTGTAAGTTTAATATTTTTTGGCATTTTTATAAGTTTAAGTAAAAACCACAACAACAACATAATTCACGACCCGTAACCCAGAGGGGTAGGCAGAGACCCAGGACCTACATTTGGCGCGGTCCGGGCACACCTCTTTCTATGTTCTTCTACATACATCAAAGCATAGCACGTTGGTTAAATAAAATAATTAGCCCAAAAAAAATGCTACCCAAAATAGTATTTCACGCGGACGAAGTCGCGGGCACAGCTAGTATAGAATAATTTATGAAATGACTAAATACCTAGACTTAACAAATTATAAATCAAATAAGATTGCTTTTTGCAAAAAAAATTGTAAATTTATATTATATGTGAAAAAAAATATACATTAAAATAATTCAAGCTCTTAAACCGTATCTAATTTTATGTTAATTTAAAACTAACGAAAATCTCCGTCGAAACAAACACGTAAATGTTACCGGCTGGACTAGACTTTTTTTATTAGCTTTAATTAATTAGAATACAAGCGAACCGTAAACTTTAACATAAACTGCATTAATTGTGCAATAAAGTGCTTTGAAAATATAATTAGATCCGTTTAGCGAAGGCTTAGTCGAAATAACAATACGATAAATAGTAAATTAGATACAGAATTATGCATTCGCAAAATGTATTCTTGAATTTGAACAATTTAATCTTTGTGTATTATCAGCGAGCCGAAACCGACAATAGCGTAAGTTCCCGCAACTAACAATTAAACGGACGCTGAACTATTAAGATGTTTTAATCGCATACCACTGGTCATCATACCTAGTCGTCGACCGGCGACTGCGGCGACGACCCCGCGGCAACGACCCGCAACAACACGGTTCTAATCCGCGCCCGAGCCGCGTCCTCCCGGCGCCTTGCCCGTGTCCTTCGCTCACAGTTCATACTTTTTGCTTCAATGAAACACGCTTTAAAGAAGCATTATTTTTAAATTGAGATCGTGCATTTAGATTAAATTATCAAAGCTTTTTTACGACGACGTGTCAATGACAGTTTAATTTTCCTGTATTTAATGACTCAGCCAGCTTATAATTTATCTTGTAATCAAAAAATAATTTCAGAGCTTAGGATATGTATTTCAGAAAAACACCAACATCTTTATTACTAAAGTAGACGAAGAGATAATTATGATGGTAAAGATGGTGCTGCGGTACGTATATCTCAAAGTATAATACAATTTCCTCTATAGAATAACTTGGCTCCAGAGCTCCATAGAGGAAATGTCAGATTTATCGTTGGTTTCTGAGACCTAAATGCCTGTATAAAACGTATCCCCCTCATTATCTTTGACAAAACAGAGATAACTATATGTTTTAAACGAGGTTTTTGGTGTCAGAAGCCTATGATTACTGAGACTTTGGCTTATTTGGCTGTCTCTATTCTAGACTGAAAAAATTAAACCTGAGTAAGATTCTAACGTAAGTAAGAAACTACGTTCAAACACATTTCCTAAACGAAACTAATTCTAAGTTGGTATCAATAAATGACGGACAGGAATTCAATTTGATGTTGTATAGAGCAGGGGCACATATCCACAGCAGTTGCAGGTATCTGTCCCGGACGAGCGCTCCCTGGGGCCTAGGACGGAATTCTCGATACTACCTGGCAATACAACAATAATGTCGATTTTAATTTTACTTATTAGTAATAGAGGTATAAGAATAACTCCAAAAATATTCGCACGCCTCTATTAGGTAATTTTTATTACTTTACAATCAATACTCATAAAAGAACAAATTTCGTGCTTGCTATACTTCCTCGTGTTTCGAAATGTGTCAAAACACGGTACGTCTAATGATGAGTTTCCGAGTTCCATATCTCAGAATCCTCACACGATCCGGAACCCGGATGCGAAACAAGTGGCTTTAAATTAATTTATCATTAAAGTATTCTGTATAAAATGTAGGTGAACGACCTTGAACAAGTATTAAAATTTCATAAAGCACTCTTTTCAGTTACTAAGCAAAATTGCGTGAGATTAGAGTGGGGAAAAAAACTTTGAATCCTAATACATATTTGAACAGTTTGTTTCTGTTGCCAGTAAATCTTAATTTAATGATCTCTAGTTGGGAAATAATGTTTTAAACATAGAAACAAAAAATACTTTCAAAAAAAAGAAAAAACTCATCCAATACACTAAAAGCCTGTGTAAGGTTTTAAATAAAATTAAAACGTGCTTTGTAAAGTCAAATTTACTCTCTTTTATTTTAATGATGCTTTTAATATTTCATCCCCTTGAATATAACTCGGGGGAAACATTTCCAAATAAGTTCCTGTTAAATTAACGACGACCATTTTGTGAAATTTAATGTCCTCTGTGAATATATTCATTGAGAAATAAACACATATAGAATCATAAAAAATGTCACCTAAATTTGTGAATAAAAAAAACAAGATTATAATTCCCATAGAATTTCTCAAGCAGTAGAAATATGTAACGTGATATGGTTACAATATAAAATTTCTATGGCTCCTAGTCTATCCGATCATACGTAAATTTCATAAAAAAAAATCATAATCGTAAAACAAACAACGTAATAAAAACAACCCTGTTATTTAAATGTGAATACAATAACTTTATTACTCTATTTAGTATACGAGAACTTAATTTACAAGTTTGGCAAGGCCACAAGCTAAAAAAAATCCTCGGTGTCCGGTTAAAGTTGACTTCCGAAGTAAGTGAGCACGCAGGCACGCAGGTTTCGATGGCTCTTGCACGCATAGTGACCAATGACGTCACGTCGCGTTTTAATGAACGGAAAAACAAGCAACGATCGGCCGCCAAGATAAAACACCGCCGAAAGAAAAGTAAATGCGGCGACAGAAATGAAAATGTTTTACCTGAAATAAATTAATTTGGGTACCCAAAGCATTGGAACGGAAATTACTCACTGAAGAATTCTGATCGAATTACGTAATCGTGTATTTAACACTCTTAGCAATATAATTCATTTTTGACAGTCGGGTGTCTGGTTCCGGAGTTTTTAGCGAGACTATTTTATACAACGCTTAATGAAAGATTAACCTATCATAATTTTTACACTTATCTTGACCATGATTATAGCTGTACTCAAAGTCCGCTTTCAAGTTCACGTTCTCGGATGCATTTTCTTAAATCGTGCATTAATGTACAAGTAACGCCATCTAGTTATCAGTTCACGTAATCATCATAAAACTTAAAATTTGTTTAATTAAAACATGACTCGATGTTATTTTTTGTGAACATTTAAAAATATATTTTTCGTGAATTATACAACTTAGCCACGATTTTGACAATTATGAGACAAAAATAAAATTTTACGACATAACAACGGGCTGTCATACAGATGCTGGGTGCTGTGCTGTTAGGTCGTTGACATTGGCCACGGAAGAAAGCTAAAGCGTTCCCGTGGCGCCCGCCATAATGCGTTAGAGGGCAGTCAGGTTTTAGTGGGTATTCCGGTCACCTTCTGTGACCGGCGAGTCCCACACTCCCTACGCCATTGCACAGCCCGGCGTAGGCGTGCGTAAACGCATTTCCTGACATTAAAAAAAAAAAAAAAAAAAAAGGTCGTTGACATTTGCTGCTGTCACACAGCAAGCAACTAAAATCACTGATTAATTTCAACAAATAACTGTGCATGTAAGTGTTTATTCAGCAATTTTTATATCTGGTATTCACTTTTAACCAAATAAAGAGGTTCCTTAAGAAATAGACATTTTAATAGTTTCTTCTATTTTCCCAAAGCATATACGTGAAATAAAAACAAATCACTGTACCTACAACTCGTACAAGTTACGATAATATGTCCCTACGGATATTAAAGGCGAATTGATTCGTGCAGACCGCCGCTATATTTGTTCGGTATACACAAACAAATTAACTAATAACAATATATCGGTGGCTCTGCTGATGTCGGTGGCGGGGTAACGCTATTATTAAGCATCGCTTTTTTCTTTTATATTCACACAGTAATCCGAGACATGTGTGCGATGGCGGTAACGTACGGCCCGAAAATAGGTCGGCCATGTTTATAGGGTAAAGGGATTCGTAGTTGAAGCATATATTTTATACACTTTTCATTTCTTATTAATTTCGATTTGTCACGATGTTTTGTTAGTAAACATTTTAAATACCATACTTCTGTATTTTACGATGAAATTTTTTAAAAATGATAGACATTTTTAAATTGAAAGTTTTTAATCTTTCAATGACATAATATAAAAAAGCGACAAAATAAAACAATCGGACGTTTATAAAAAAAATATGCATGGTGTAAAAAGACTTGACTTAATATTTTAATTATTCCTCCACTTACAACAGTAACTGTACTTAACACGTTATCAGAAAAAAACAAATAAAAATTCGAGGTTCGTGCAACTTACATATGAGTCGATTACATAATTGTTTATTGGCAAAAATCATGATTAATTGAACGAGCCGAATTCTCATCTGGAGGTTACCGGCGTCCACAACAGGTTCGTTTACCCTATACCCTTGTGATCAAAGGTCAACACCCTTAGCTGTTTTGTCGGAGTTAACCAGATTAGGTTGTTTTTTTTCTGTTTACACATTCGTGCGGAAACTGACGAAGTTTGTTTCTTATTAAAGGAACATATTTGATAAGTAATCGTTTTGCCACTATACTTAAACGTACGAAAGCGATACGCCACTGGTATTGAAGGAATGTTAACACATAGAAAATTGTAAGCGTTAATTAAACTAATAAATACAAACATAATATTTCTCTTCTTTTTTTGTTTTTAATGATGATGATCAAAGGTTAATCGTTCGTAACAATATTTCAACGCTTGTTATAAAACAATTAATTAAAATAAGTATTCCTTTACACTCATTACTCTTCATTAAAATACTTTAAATAGTGTTTTGACTATTATTGATAGAGTATAAAAACGTGCCACCTAAGAAACATTTACAAGCTTTTATCTCGCATTATTTATTATTAATTATCTATATATATAAAAGAAAGTCGTGTTAGTTACACTATTTATAACTCAAGAACGGCTGAATCGATTTGACTGAAAATTGGTGGACAGGTAGCTTAAAACCAGGAAACGGACATAGGATAATTTTTACCCCGTTTTCTATTTTTTATTACGCGCGGACGGAGTCGCGGGTAAAAGCTAGTTATTAATATTAACTGGCATTTCCGATAATTTCATTTTGTGTTCGTTTATTTCTGCACAATAAATCTTACTAATATTATAAATGGTAAAAGTAAAACTAGTTTGTAAGAAGGTATCTCTAGAACGGCTCATCGGATCTCAATGATATTTGCCATGTATGTAGAACATAGTCTGGAAGAACTCATACTATTTTTTTTAATTCCGCTCCGACGGAGTTTCGGGCGACATATAGGTCTTCGACATTTCATTTTCGTTCATATACTAAAAGTCTATCTTAATTGATAGTTGTGGGATCAAAGCTGAAATCTAGCCACTGCTGGAATAACTAGGTCGATCATTGAGAACATGTGCGTGGACTAAACATGTGCGAGCACTCGAGAGCCGCGAGCCGCAACTGCTCCATGTCAACCTACATTTTGCCCTCATCGTTGACAACAACGTCATTCTCAAATAACATTAAAGCGCATTGCATCACACGCATCACACGCAACATTGTTAATTGACATTATTTGGTTATTAGGATTCACATTCCTTTCAGTCTGTTCAAATAGAAATTGTTTCAAATAGAATAAAAACTACATCGCCTCTATGAGAACAGAAGCACTTAATCCGAGGGATTAACAAGCGCAGAGCTTTACAAAACTAATTAAATTTCAAGGGTAAATAGAAAACTTTTAAGGGCAGATTCGACCGAGCTTTTACATCAATAAATTACGCGTAAACTCATCTAAATTTTCTAATTGTTTCTGAGACGGCATTGTCTACGCAGGCCTACGCGGCCACGTGAACCGCTTTTGTGGCCCCTGAATTATAGGGCAATTATAAATGAGTAATTATACAGCAACACCATAAAATCTGAAAGCGATAAGGCTTCTTGCTGTTCTAAGGGTTTTTATTGTTGCTCTCCGATATTTATGTCTCGAATTTTATCAATGAAACATTCTGTTGTAAAGATTAGCGTCAACTAGGGTTTAATTAATACAACTATATCTATTTTTAGCATATTTGGTTTCAATTAATTTTATAAGTTTATTGCACAAGCATTATCACCATAAAATCGTTATGAGTTACAATGTACCGATAAAATCCCAGGTGTGAGACATAGTTTTCGAAATTCGATTAAAAAAGCTATTTCTAATTCGAAACATATAACTACCGACAATTTCCCCATCGGGCGCAAAGGGTACGCCAATCATAGATATAAGTTTGATGCCCGTGAGACCGACAGAACGAGAGAACGGGAGAACGAGAGAGCGGGTTCGTATCCATCGCCCGTTAACTTGCAAACTTGCCGCCGTTGGGACGAGGGATGAGACCGTGCAGAATCACTTACCGTTGTTAGCAGCGTTGACGATATAATAAAAATGTATCGTATAACTCGTCTCATTGCCTCAGGGAATTGACTGATTTCTGAAAACGACAGAATTTACGCAAGTTCAGTAAATATGAAAATTGTAAAAGTGGCCTATCTCATTGATTTGTTTGACTTACTGTTAGAAACTTAATAGACGACCCGTTAGAGGTAGACAAAAATAACTATTAATATAAAAAAATCTTAAATACAGAAATTTTAAAAACAAGGCCTTCAGATCTTCATCTTTAGTAAAATCTTTTTAAACTGTGCTCAAAAAACTGTGTTTAAAAGAAAAAGTTTGTTAAATTATTTTACTTAACAAAATAAATAGAACGTGTACTTAAAACAAATTGTAACAAGACAACTTGTACAAGAGTAAAATTAAGTTGAAATTAAGTACAAACTTGTACCCCATAAAGTTTTAAGTTATTACCTTGTAACGAAAAACGGAGAGATGTTAAACTAAGTTTTACAATTTTTTACATAAATTATGTCTACATTTTTTAATTCAGTAGTTAATGTCTGTTTGTGTAGAGTCGAGAATAATTTTAATTTGAAGACAAGAAATGTTACGATAAAAAACAAGGCATTAATTAGACTTTTTTACTCATGACAAGAATATTACAGGCAATTGAAATATGATACAGGCATTCAGATAAAACAATTTCTGCCCTTCACCAGCTATCAAAGAAAATTCACTGTTCAAGTGTAACAACGCGAAAGTAGTTAATGAAAAGTTTTTTTTCTAAAGACACTAGATGGCGCTGTACGATATAAATTCACGTAAGTGTTTGATTCCATTGTTTATACATCTTGCAGCTAACGCTAATTAAACGACTATTCCACCCGATCTTTTTTGTTTAACTTCGGGGCTTTTTTGGGTTCTTGTACAGTTAACATTAGAACTGACTAAATCTAAAAGTCTTTGAAAACTAAGATCAACACATAATATTACTTGTTAATTTAACTAAACGAGTTAACTTAATAAAGTATCAGATATATTATATACTACTAATTATTACTAGTTCGAGGACAGCTGTTAACGAGAAATATCGTTAGGGAAACGGCAGCTGCGGATGTCGTAAGCTCGTAAGCAACTAGATATTATGCAATAAGCTTACTAAAGCTCACCTTTGCTCTTACACACTTTATTATATACTTTATCTAAACACATAAGCAAACAATTAACTTATTTAAACAGCTTACTGTTGTTTAAGCTTCATGGTGGACCTTTGAAAGCTATCATAAAGATCTAGGCTAACTAATCATGGTAACAACTGAGTTAATTTTAACATTTTGTTAACACTGGGATTGCAGATGCTTTTTACATTAAATTCTGTTTTTATATGGTACAAACTTGATCAACGAACGTGTTCGGAAATAAACATGCATGCAAACAGTCCGACACTTCACGGTTTATTGGTAGCGGAAAAGCGGAAATCAGCGATGGCCGGCCCCCGGCAATATCCGCTTAATATAGCATGCGACCCCCCGCCCCCGCCCCGCGCACCCCGCGCATTCCGCACCCCGCACCCCGCACCCCGCACCACCGACTCCACGCACCCCACGTAATATAATTGGAGTTCAAGTTATTATCTATGAATTGTGCTTAATTAAAAACAAGGCGGGATTTATAAATTGTTCATTATAAATAACGTTTATATTTACAACATCTTAGTATTTCATTAGTATTAAATATTTATAGCATAAAAAATATCTAATATTTAGATAGTTTTATAATCAACTTGTATTTTAACTAGGTTTTTTTCATAAGCAACTGTCTCTCTTATTTATGATATCCTTCAAAAGACTGTAACCGTATGTGCTATATCTAGGTGTACAATGTCTTTAGAACTAGCGAAAATTATCGACATAATCGGAGCCTATACTTTAGGTGCTATTCGATATGTGTCAAAGCTTTCACCGGCCGCTCAGTTCGCACAATGTCGAGGCCGGAGCCGGGGCGTCACAAGAGCGATGTCTCCATCAATCACACGCCCTAGGGCCGCGGAGGATTTGTTGGGTGACTTTCTGTGAGCACCTACTTCCCTATTCAATACATTCAATTACTTGTCCATTTTTTACTCAAGCCTCGGGTACATTTGAACAGCGCAAGTCAACATCGATCACCTTGTATTTCAAATGTACACGTCCGTTGATAAATGGCTTATGTATTGTTAACATTAAAATATATTTTGTAGTAAATAAAATATTTTCTCCAAATATTAAATGTTACGAGAGAACTGAACAAGAAATATTACGATCTAAAGTAACCACTAAAGTGACTAACTAGAGTGGGGCATCGATTCAAAAGTCTTTCTTTTGAAATGAAAATAATGTAAAACAAGAAGTGACATATCTACAACTTGAAAATACATTGTTTTTCTTAAATTCTTCAGATGTGATAATTTATAAGAAAAGAAAAAGTTTACATATCATGGTTTATATTCCAAATAAAGTGTACGTTGTTCTTACCTAATACTCTAAATCGTCCCTACCGAGGGAGTCGGAGCCTACCCTAAGTTACGGGTGACTAGGCCATAGTCAACCACGTTGACCAAGTGCGGGTTGGATGACATATCATTTTATTTCTTCTCAGATATGTGCAGGTTGCATCACGATGTTTTCCTTCACCGTAAGAACATCGGATAAATGTACATATGTAAATCGAAAATCGAAAAACACATTGGTACATGGCGGGATTTGAACCCAAGACCTGATTACAAGTCAAGTACTTAACCCCTGAGCCACCGACGCTCTAAATAAACGTGGAAAAAGATTTTTTTTAGGTATATAGATGTTAGCGATATTTCTTTATCAAAGACCGACAAAGTATCTGCAGTTCCTCTGGTATTTCGGATGTCCATGAGCGTCGATGATCACCTCGGTATTCCCGCCGCTCGTTTGCACCCTTGTCTTATTATAATAAAACTAATTATAAAAAAGTGAAAAGATTAACGCTTCGCAAATAAAACAAAATATTGTGTCTCCTCTCCTTATTTATCATCGTATATGATACCATATAATTTAAGTCCACTAACTCTGCATCTGTTAAACGCATTCGATTCATTACATTGACACGTCGCGACACTTGCACAAGTATATACCTCATTAATTAAGTCTGACTCGAATTTCATTCCTTCGATAAGTACCAATTTCCACTTCGTTCAACAGAGAAGAGAAATTGCCCAGCTATTTTGCCAATTTACTTTTACACCTACAAAAACTCTGCTATCGTAACATAGCTCTTATCACATTGATGTTAAAAGTTCATTTTGTTTATAGTTGCAATTTTCTTAGCTTACTAAGAAATAAATTCGAAAAGCTTAAGAATTGAAGGCAGGTGGCAGCTTATCGTTGGATCTAGCTCAGTTTAGTAGCAATAAATTACCCGATGAGACATCGATAGACCTCGACAAATATACATACATACATACATACTAGAGACAACGTTATAGATAATAAGAATTATTCGCAAAGCTATTTGTTCGTTATTTACGAGCGTTCATAAATTATACACTATAATGTAACAATATTTTCTTTCATTGTGTAACAACAAATTTATCTGATGTCACAACAGGCTGAGTAAATGAATATTAACATCACACGACTTTTAGATCTATTGTTTTTTTTAATTTGTAATAAGCACGCTTCTTAAAGTACTTTAAACCTATTTGGTTAATATTTTAAAGGAAAAATAATTGCTAAATTTTAACCATCTCTTCTGTAAGTCTAGAGCAAAGCATACAAAAGCTTGTTAATAAAAATAAAAGTGTAGAAGGCTTTGAATTCTTGAGTTGGCAACAAACGTAGCGGGCGACATAAAGATACTATAAGATCCCAGCTTAACGTAATCCGAGCGCAGCGATTTGCATATTCGTATTGAATTCGGGCGGCGCCGGCATCTGGCAAGTCTGCCAACTCGACCCTTCTTGTAGCACGTATGTGGCAGAATGTTGCAGCGTGTGGCAGCATCGTACAGTGTGGCCACTGCCATCCGGTCTTGGTGCCGATTTTGCGTTGCCTTAAATTTACAAATGAAATCTATTTTGTAAATGCATCGTGTTGTGACTAGAATTTATAGACTCAAATATATATATATGTATATATATATATATATATATATATATATATATATATATATATATATATACAGAGAGAGAGAATATATATAGAGAGAGCAAAGGGCAATTGATTGAAAAATATAAGAGCGAAGGCTTTCCCAATCCTGTAACTTGAAATAAAAATGACAATTTCTTAAACTACGACATAGTTGTTAGTAAACACATTTTTATATTAATATTAATCAGAAATTTACGTTCCTAGGTTAGGAAAAGAGTTAAATACTTAATGTTTATCATATCAACCTAATGTTTCCTATGACATACAAATAAGTGGCCGACGATTCATTAAAAATATGAGCTTTTGAAAGATTGAAAGTGGTACAAATAATAACTTTAAATGTTTATTATACAAACTGGTTTGTTATTACATCAGTATCATAATACGGTAAAGAGTAGTAGTATGCCCATGCGCTACGCGTAGCGTTCGCCTAAATCCGTTTGAGTCACGCAACGGATGCGTCACCGCGCGGTCAGCCGCTCTGCCGCTCACAGATAGTAAATAAACATTGCACACAACAGGGCTGGCAAAATAAAAAAAAATTACTGATCATACAAGAGCATACGTCAGTACACATCTTTTATGCTAAAAGAGACTCAGTATATTGTACATATTGACTATTAAATAAAGTTTTTATTCACCATTATAAAATGAAGAAGATAATTGTTAAATTAGTGGATAAAAACTGTAAAATAATTCTATAAAGATTGAAACAAATTGTCTCAGTGCACTCATCGTATTCCTACAGCAACATTTTATTCCGCTTTGCTCTCTTTCGATAAACAAACGTGAATTCTACTCGCAGCGGCTTCTGTAAGTGCATGGAGCAATAACAGTTGCGCTGCAAAGAGACAGAGCAAAATAAAACGCAACAATACACGTTTTTAATTTAATCTACATTAGAATCCGAATCACGCTTTTAATCCAATCCCTGTCCCCGCCCCGCGCCGCATACCCGCTCCCCGGCGCCTGACGATGACGTCTGAATGGAGTCCAATTTGTATTTTTTTCGCTCCAAATGGAATCGAAGATTAAAATATTCTTTATAAAAGAATGGCCTACAAACGCTCCTAAACTTCAATGTCTTGTAAATTTTCTTTCGCCTATTACAAAAGAAATGGCGAAATTATAATTCTATGAGTTATTATCGTTAGTGAGAACGTCTTTCAATATTTAATGAGATTGTATTCGTATAATAATTTTCTCATCTTTATTATTTATTTTTCTTAAATTGAGACTGACGTTCGGTATAAACAAAGTTCAAACTAATTGAACATTTCGCAAAGTACTAACTTGAAGCATTTTTACTTTTTAATTGTAAGACGGAGATAAGAGGCTAAAATTAAGCTAACTGGTCGACGGTAGCTTGAAGGCAGACATTTAAAAAATATTTTTTTTTAAATTAACTGTATTAATAATTATTGAAGTGTCAACCCTAGTCTGCAGTCACGCACTATCACTCCACATCTACGTTCTTAAACGAATATTTTCAAAGCTCGTCACCTCTCCACAACACAGACAAAATAATAACAGTTCCCTGATACACTAATTTGGTTCTTAAACTCAATTGAGTAGCTGTTAAAACAGCTGCATTTTAAAAATTTGAGCGAACCTTTATTCCCTGAAACAAAGTTAACATCTATCATTCGTAGATTTAGAAATACTCTTTGCTACTCGGGAATAAAGATTATTAGGTGATCCGTTTAAATTAGTAGCGTAACAAATGATTACCATAAATATTTTAATGTGACGCATCAATCTGTACCGTATGAATAGGATATTTAAATTGAAAGGGTAATATAGTGAGTGGAACAACACGTGTGCGTGTTTATGCGCAGCGACAGCGGCGGCGTTGGTGACGCAATGTTCGCATTTGTACGAGTACGTCGCCGCACAACATGTTCGTTTTAACACAATTGCTGTTTAAAATTATGCAGGCGCTGGAGATTACGTCAGTTAATTATATAAGGAATTTATTTATCATTGAACATTGATGAAGGGTAATTTTTATAATATTATACATCTATGGAATATTGAAGACTTAATTGAATACTAACGGAAGACAGCTCTCAACACAGTAAGATTGTTAAGCTTTTTACGAATGAGCTAGTAAGTACTTACTTACTTTCTGACTTAAAATAAAAGGATTCTTATCTACGTTTAACTTCAAATTAACATAAAACACGCGGCAGTTACATGTTCTTATGTTAATACATCACTCAACAGCAGACTAAATAATAAAAAAAAGATCCGTGTTTCAACTATTTCGTAACTCTCTACACGCAATTAAACATTTCCAGTCCTGACCAAAAACAATCAGATCACATATCTCGATTTAAAGAAAAAAACAAACTTTATTATAACATTAACAAATTTATTAGCAGCTTTATGGGAATACAAATAAAGATAAAAATGAAACGGTCGCTTTTATGAAGTGGCATATAAAATAGATCGGACACGCGTCGAGTAGTACGAACACATTTAAGGGGCCAACGACCTCCGAAATCTTTGACCTCAGTACGGTCTATGGATATGGTTAATTACGCCAAGTCGGGCCGAGGCCGAGTTGTGTTTGAGTGAGATATTAGTTGCAGCGTAGGTTTGCGGCGGCGGCAGCGGCGGCGGCGGGGGCGGCGAGTGAAATGTAAACTTCGTCAAGTCATTGAATGGTTAAACTGTTTGCTTGTTTAAGCCGTTTTAGGTGTTTCCGCACATGAGAATTATAGCTCGCTACATATTACCAAGGTTGACTCTTAACCAACTTATTCAAATTGATTTTAAATTTATTGGGAATTAAACAGTGAGGAAAACAATAAAGCAGAGAGAATATAAGGTGAAGGAATACACAGAGGTACACAATCAATTTCTCTTTCATACATTAGTGAAATTGTGCTTCTTTTGCATTTCGTCCAAAGATTTAGTAGTCATGGAAATCTCCCTTCTCCTCTACATCCCTTTTGAATCTCCCCTCTAATAAGGCTGTTATCGATCCTTAAATAACACGATATTGAAGGTCGTAGCAACTGGTCGTAACAACTGCTCACCTGTTTGCCTTCGTCTAATCTTTTAAAAAAAAACTATATAGACCAATTACAAACTCGATCCCTAAGGAATACGATGGCTTATAAATTTTTTCCATAACATGTAAACGTTATTTAATTTCTCGATAGTCCGATAATTTTTTTTGCGAATTGATAACATTAATTATTTCACAAAAGGGGAGTAGTTTTAAATATTACTTCGCTTCTTAATGAACACTGGACATGTTGCTAAAAGCCGAGTTAAATAAGCTAATCGTCAATTAAGCTCGTTGCTGTAAAATATGAATGCATTTAAGGTAACCCATATACAGCAGAATGTCGTTAAGAAACCATCAACTAGATGAGACGAGATCTTAGATTTATAAATAGTGATTTGAGACTGATATGTAGATGTTTTTTTTACTAATAAATTATCTCTTTTACGTATAAAAGTGTTAATTTATATTTGGATTTTGTAAAGAGGTGCTTTATTTACACATTGTATTCAAACTATATACAATTTTTTTTTTAAGGGAGGTGGGAAAGTGATCTTCGACGAATGAAATCATAATAGACACATATTTTTAATTACGCATATCATATTTATTTCCTTCCGAATTTTATGACGGCTCGAAATTTCAATATCAACGGGCCGAAGAGGGATGCGGGGTCGGAACGCTCCGCTGCACCTAACCTTTGAAGACATACGCTTTTAGCTTAGTTCTTAGCTCATAGCCGCCATAAAGTTTGAATCTTGTAATACCTGTAGGATTTTAAGATAATTGGTGAATTTAGTTAGAAAGCAGCTCTGTAGAGTAAATGAAATGGTTCAAAACGTTACCCTGTAGCTATTATACTCTTTAGTCGTTTACATAACGGAAAGCTTACGCCGCGCTCCCGTCTCGCCCCCGGCTCACTCCCGGCTCGGCTCCGGCTAACAATGCAGGTTATTAGGTTAATAACTACATCGTAAGCTCAAGCTTTGCATGAGCGCTTTAAAACATCTCAAAGAAAGCTTTTAACGTTGCTGAAACATATACATATAATTTAGGCTACATTTCTAGTATAATCTGACTATAAAAAGACAAGAGCACATCGAGATTTTTTAGTATTCTTTTAACTATTAACTGCTTTTAAAAAATAAAAAGTTAAAAACATCATCTGAACCATATTTTAATTACAATAAACTTCGGAGCGACAAAAATTGATCGACACGGCTGCGCGTGCGCATAACTGTAACATATTAAGTACAATTGTGTAAAAATGTGCGTTCATTGACACAGATGGTACAAATGTTCCTGCTCCCGTTACCGCACCCCTCGTGGGTTCCATTCACAAAATACCAGCCGCTCAGTCAGCTGACGGACCGGTTTGGAACACGAGTGCCCAAACCACGATATCACCCGATCAGGCAAGCGTTTTCGTATACAGCGAAATTGGGGAGAATGGGCATTCTTTGTTGTTCAAGGAAAAGACAAAACAAGTAACTGATATCGATAGTTAAAAGTGGACAACAGTTGAATAAAATATTTATTATTCATTTATTACTTTACAGATGTACTTACAGTAATATAAACGATAACATCACTTTATAGACTATAAAATAAGCAAACTAAAATAATAAGTGGAATAGATAAACTTCGCAATACAATTTTATGACATACGGTTATTATAAGTTAGAGTTAAATATAACAAGGCTACTTGGAAAAAATCAATTAATAGATATGGTGATAATTTCTCCCCATCCTCCTCGCGCGTAGGCATTTGGCACTTGTCGCACAGCTGCGGCAGGTGGCGCATCAGCTGTTGTCGCGGCAACAGCGCCTCGCGGCCGCAGCAGGGCCTCAATCACATCCTGCTGCATGTACTGCGCAAGTCACTACGCGGTACTTTCTGTCCTCAGATGTACCGCAATAAACACCCTAACATACAATTACATATTTTAAATATGATCCCATGACTCCTTTTTATATTTAACGGTAATAAATGGGTTCTAAAGTAATTAATAGGGTACAATAGAAAAGACAAAAACATGTATATTGTTATTTAAGTCAAAAGAAAATCAACAAATTACATCATCAGCTCACTTTACGTCCCCACTGAGGGGGTCGAAGCCTACCTTAAGTTAGGGGTGACTAGGCCATAGTCAACCACGCTGACCAAGTGCGGGTTGACTTCACACATATCATTGAATTTCTTCTCAGATATGTGCAGGTTGCATCACGATGTTTTCCTTCACCGTAAGAACGTCGCGTCGGATAAATGTACATATGTAAATCGAAAATCGAAAAATATATTAGTACATGGCGGGATTCGAACCCTAGTCAGATTGCAAATCAAGTGCTTAACCCCTGAGCCACCGACACTTAAAAAATAACACTACGTCTTAAATTCAAATTTTGATTTGTATTACGAAAGATCGAGTAGTAATAATCATAAGGACAAATCGGCCATTCAACTATAGCAGCAGAGCGTCTCATTATACTAGCATTGCTTGAGTCTTCTATATTACATTCATTTATCATACAACAGTTAATCTAGATACCACGAATTACTGAAGCAATACTATTACACGACAAGTACCCATACCATGATTTTAGCATTATGTCTTTACTTCTAGAAGTAATTGTTTTGCAATGATTACATTTTCTACTCACTCAGAAACGTTTAATGTCTACTTAAACAGAGATTACACTTCACGAATCTCTGAACATTGTATTAAATAATCTTAAATTTGTTTAATTAACTCCTTAGTTTTATGTTCATTAATGAAATATACTTTTTGATTTTAATTGAATTATTTACTTTGATTTCAAAATGTTCCTAATGTGTACAACGTTGTAATGTTTATATCTGTTTTGTTAATTAATAGATGTTAAAACTTTATAGTAATTTTAATTATCTGCTCTGTTGTAACTACGAGTTGGTACTTTCATGACGCTCTTAAAACTATTTACTGCTGTACGTTTGGTTGGTTGAGCAAAAGCGAGTACAGTCGCAGCTTAGAACTTTGTACGAGTAAAAAAGATCTTATTCATTGGGAATAAGGGCTTGTGTATTGGTAATATAAATTTATTGCGTCGTTATATTTGAAAGGATTGGCATAATTATAATGTTATCAGGAGTAGTTAGCATCTGTCTGTTTGTGAACGGCAAGCATCTGCCCAATGGACGAATTCCTGCGATTGTACAAGGTTCTATTCTGGCGGACTTTACACATCGCTGCATGCATCTGCTCTAATTAAATATATTTCGTTTAACTAATAAAATTTATTATAACAATGAAACTGCTTTTTTTTTACATTATGCATCTTCTTTTTTAATAAAACGAAGAAATTCAATAAAAATAACTAAATATTCAGATTCTAGATCAAGGCAGGTAAACTAATTTTTTTTTTCAGATATGAATGAAAATGTTAATCAAAAATGCTTCTACTACCAAACAAATTGACATACAAGTAACATTGATCGTTTATCAGGCGCATAAGAAAAGAAGTAAATATGACCATCTCCATGACTTTAAGTGCCCCGTAGACCACAGTGGTGGTCAGATGCTATTGTGACGTGAGTTCTACTTTCTATTTATGATAAAACTAGCAGTTGCTCGCGTCTTCGTCCGCGCGGAATTAGAAAATGTAAGAATAACTATAACCTGAGTCACCCATGGATAGTGCTTCCCAACAGTGAAATAATTTTTCAAAGTGGTTCTTTAGTTTTGATAGCTATTCATAGCAAATACCACAAACAATCAAATCTTTCCTCTTTACAACTAGCTGTCGTCCGTGACTTCGTCCTGTTATGAACAATTGGCATAACTGCCACGTTTGCAGAAACCCCCAAAACGTCATTGACGTTATTAAATGTATAAATTGACCGACTAGCGGCAATAGAGCGCGCAGTCTATTCAGAACAGTCCATTTTCAGTAGTCCAATGTAATAGTGTTTCTAAATAAATTAGCAGTTAGTAAAGTGTATCATTTTTTTTAAAAGGACGCCATCCTTACAGTCCGCACGGAGTTAAGAAAAATGTTATAATTAGCCTATGAGTTCTTCCGGAATATGGTTGGCTATTCCGGACTGTGTCAAATTTCATCATAAGTTGAGTCGTTCCGGAGATCTTCAAACAAACATTCATCCATCTAAACTTTCGAAATAATAATATTAGTAAAATATAAATACATTAATAATATATTTAATGTCATCTTTATGTCGACATCCGCAATGTGCTTACATACCTACATGTTCCAATCAAACATCTGCCTCTCAAGGTTAAATTCGACATATTGTATTATTTATCATTAGATTTAAAACAACTCCAAGGCCCCAGATAAAATATATTGAACAAAGAGGCATTTAAATTGCTTCGCCCTAAATAAAAAGTATTTAAGGAAATCAATGAGGACTCTAGATAAATAAAAGTGGAGAAGTTGAGCCACGAAAAAAGCGATCAAAACGATTATTGGTAAAATATGTTTTTGGAAGCAAAACCATTTGACATTAATTATTATTTTATAATTTAATTAAACAATATCTATTAACAAGTAAATGTGTCATATACATATAAATTTACAAAGGTTAATGTTATATACTATTTCAGTTTGCGTGCCTAGAAACAAAGAGTAGGCATATTGTACTATTTGTTTATACTTTTTTTTTATTTCAACTGAGTTACGAAACCTTTTGTTATCATCGCCGTGATCTCTCCAAAACGCATAGTTATAACGAAAACAAAAATTAGGTATTATTTCTAAAATCTCCGTTTTCATGGCCATCCAAGAGATACTTATCCGTTAGGAAATTATGTTAGCAGAATTGCCACTTGTGCTTAAGAAGCCTTTTTTTTCCTTAGTCTCCTTCCTCTTTCTATCCATACCCCATCAGGCGGCGCGCAGCGTTACAGGCTGAGTTTACACGGCGGTCCAAACGACCCCACTCCACCCCTCTTATAATCTTTCCATTTATTAATTGTAAGCGCATTACTTTAATTCAACAGAACGATTCGGCATTTAGTGTGGGCTCAAATTTTTTTGTTATTTTTAAGATATAAAAGAAAACACTGTTATTACCTAACTTTTATTTTAACTCTCACGAAGTAGTTACAATCATCAAATCTTATCATTTTGGTATATGTTGGACTGGTTGTATGAAAATATGTCATTCACCATTTCGTAATTGCTGCCATCTTGGATGTATCATAATGTTTTATATTCTACTTGTCAAGCCCTTTCATTTAATACCCATGTTGGGGGGGGGGGAGATCTTGTGCTATTTCCCAACACACAAGGGAAAAATTATGTTCGAAAAGAGTAACGAAAAATTGTGATTAAGTTAGACTTAAGTACACTAACACGCTTCAGAAACGTGTCACATCTCTATAGTTATCTGTTGAAATTTCTCCAGTCCTATCCTCGCCGCACAAGCTTCTTGCCAATTATTTCAGAGTAGTTCTTAATAAAGTTGCTGGATGTAAGTTAATTCATTTCGCAGAGCCGGAGCCCGCGCGCTAACAAATTTTGAGGCGAAACAATGTCGTCGGCTCTTGTTATTTATTATTAAGACATTGTTATCATTTTATTTTTGTTAAATTTATATTCTTTTCTTCGAGCTTCTTTAATTCTCCGTTTGTATGTAGGATCAAGAATGTAAAGCTAGGTCTAAAAAAACACATTTTGCCTGATTCAGTCTTAATTTTGAAACATTAATGTCACCATCATCATATTTTGTAAATAAACCTGCATATAATTTTAATTTCATTCATTTTTTCATTTTAATTTTTTTTTTCCAATATGTGTTACCCGATGTTACACGAAATAAATAAATAAATAAATAAATAAAATTTAAGAATACCCTAATAATTAAGGCATTCAAATTAATAGAATTCAGATAATCAAAGTTCAACACAGTAACCGTACTCATTAACACAAAGCAAAGCTGAACGAGAAAAGATGAACTTAATAAATCCAAAGCATTTGAGTTCCGAAGCGAAATACAACAATGGATATATAAAGTGTACACTCGTGGAGAAAAGTGCAAAGAAGAGATGCAGTCGTTAGCGCATACCCTCAGGGTGCGTCTGACAATACACCCAAGTAAAATCTCGCAGCGCTATTTACAAACTTTTACATTTTCTCGTATTACATTGCGCGCTTTTTTCCATCACTGATACGATGTCTCTTTTACGATATAGCAATGGATGTGGTTTGCGTTTGACAGTTTGTTGTTGAGCGTTTATAGGAAATGGAGCATTTTTGTGAGTGCCTCCTGAGTGGACTGTTTTGTGTTCTATATCATGTTGTTTATCAACAGATGTTCGTTGCGAGGCGAGGCAAGGCGAGGCGAGGCGCGGCGCGAGCGTTGAGTTGTTTTGAATTTGTGCAGTTCGTATTTATCTATAGTAACAGTCGCGAGATTGTAAAGATGCGCGACGCGTTTATTTTTTGCTTGTGCTCAGCTCCCGGCGGCGGTGGCTTACAGCAGAAAGTACCTTCATTTGACAAACGATGTGAATTCCGTTTGTTGTTTGCATTGCATGCGCTGAGTGTTGCCTTTTGAGTTTAAGATATTTTTAATTTATATAGGAACGGCTAAAACACTCACGTATATATATCCGGTGTCGTTAAGGACTAAGCCTTTAACCGTTCCTATATAAGTTAATCATGAAAGTTTGGATAATTTAAGATATTTTTTTTGTTTATGTGATAAGAGTTTAGCCGCTGTTAATATTTTTTTAACCTGCGCACATGCATACGAACAAATAATTCAAAACTTTTTACCCTTAGAAAGTTGCAAGTCCAAAGCAAAATTTAGAAACTAACATTGAAAAAGGTATATGTTTACTTGCTCAGACTTCTTGACAAAATACAGTTGTTGTATTTTACAATTTTAAAATTACATAAACTACAATAATAATTGACCAGATTCCCGCAGATCCGATTTATATAAACTATAACGAGCTTTAGTTTCAACGGAAAGAAGATTAAAGTGAGAGCGATTAAAATATTTACGTTGAGAAGCGACTATTATAAGTTCATATTATTATTTCAGAACTAAAATACAAATTTTAAAGTGTATCGCGGGATCAAAGTCGAGTGAATCCGGTTCGTTAGAGAGGCTGTTAGCTGTTAGCTCGCAGCGCCGCCTGCCGGAGTGCCTCCGCAACATTGAATTTGCCTCACATTACTCTTATATCACGTAACAAAGGCTTTTAACATGTTAGCATAACAATTTACATATTCCGTACTTTTAAATGGCGCACGGAGCGTATTGTAACTCCGCTCCGCTCCTTAATATGTTGGCTTTCTGTGAATGAAAAATATGTCTTTCGAATTGTTAGAAATTAAATTATCTTTTGTAAGGCACTTGAAAGTAGTAAAAGCGTATCATAAATCTAACGAGCATTACAGAGCACTTACTAAAGGAGTAACGGTCGCGAGCTAATCTCTTCTATAGTACATGTCACTCTTGAGGAATTTTCAAATCATCATCATCAGCTCACTATATGGCCTCACTATGTGGTCGGAGTCTACCCTAAGTCATGAGTGACTAATGGTTGACTTCACACATATTAAGAACAAGATTAAGAACTTCGGGTAAATGTACGTATATAAATCGTAAACACATTGGCACATAGCGGGATTCGAACCAAGCACCTGCAGATTACAAGTCAGTGCTTAACCACTGAACCATCGATCTAATGTTCAAGTGATTCACATTAAAAACTTTTGTAAAAGAATGTTGTAATGTATGCTTATTCACAACTTGATAGTCACATTCGCAGCTCACAACTTGGTGACGTCACCAAGTTGCCGCGCATTGCGCTCGTCATTGCCAAGTTTAATTACAATATGACTGCGAATCCCCCCCCCCGCCGCTGCCGCCGCCGCTCAGGCCCACGAATAGATCCGCGTACGTGCCCCGACTGTGTTATTACTTCAACAATTTTCATATTAGCTTAAATATTATGTTGCCTTAAATTTTATATTTAAGTCATAAGCGATAAGAGGGTTGATGAGTAGGGGGCAACGTCTTTTATTCTTTAATTTTTTTGACACTATTATCTATTGTAATAATATAAAGACTTTGACAATGTACAAACAATCTGGATTTTTACAAATATCTTCACATATTCAACCTTTCATTTAATATTCAGGTAAATCAAATGTATCCTTAGTAATTGTTGTATAGTCGTTGACATCGATACATTTTATAGTATTTCAATTTCTGCCTGTATACCTAATTAAAAAAATGTCGCAAGTAAATACAATTCAAAACTAAAAAAAAAAAATCAGTTTTCAAAATTCGCTTCCGCTTATAACTTGTACCGCTTACAATCTGGAAGCGATTCCAAGTTAGTGCGGGCGCAAGTTGGGGCCGCGTGTGCTCTTTACTGTGTATTTCGGTGTTGCACCCCGGTCCCGGCCCCACCTGTATTATAATTAGTTTAACTACTTCCCCGACAATATAACCGATTTGCAGCGTTCCAACGCCGCCTGTTGACGCTCTGAGACATTAATTTCATTAGCCGCCGGTTATATTACCACCGCGTAAATTGAACACATCAAACCTACATCACGTCACTTACTAAACATTCAAACACCCTTTATATCCATTGTTACACAATAACTAAGTCTTCAACACAAGAAATAACTCATGATATGATCCAAATAAAAAACCGAAAGTTCTTTGATTCCCTTACAATCTAGAATATGCTATTTATACTCGTAGTTGATAACATTTGGTACGTTAAATTTCACAAATAGCAATCTTTTTTTTGAACAAAATTTAAATCTAATTTACTTTACTCTATGACAATGGATGCAAACATCGAACTTTGAATGTAACTTAGTAGGTAACAGGAAGTGTGTAGACAACATAACACGATGTTTATGTAATCACTACGTCTGAGCGTTACGTTCATATACGTTCAATTTGTATCAACGTTGCTTCTTATATACAGCTATTGTTTATTTAAAATACACGACACAAAAGTAGTAAAGAGTTATAAATGCAAATATACGACTGTAAATATGTATAATGTAATGCAGAAATCAGACACTAATGTTACAATCGTCCATAAAAAGATAGAAAAAGATAGCGAAAGGTAGAGTCAAAGTTGTTTATAAGACAATACGATCTTCAGCGAATCTCTCGGGCAGGTTTACGCGGCGAACATAGAATTGCTATGTTATCTGAATAAAGTGATTCACATTCAAATGCTCTCTGAAAATTGCGGAGTTTTTGTACTGGACATTTGATTCTGTTCTAAGACAGAGAGAGAGAGAGAGAGAGTAACACAATTTTTCAACCTTGTTGGAACGAAATTCCTTATCGCGCGTTGTGAAAGGGGACTAGACGGAAAAAATTCTTACGAAAAGTTGTCACGACACTTTTTGTTATAGTAAGTATGTTAACGACGAATGAGCGCTACTTCACCATGGCAACGACGTGACAATATATAACGAAAATTCATAGAAATAAAATGTACTTCTTGTGAAGACTTAAGTTTTTATTCATAGAATAAACATTGGTTCCTTCACTAATTAATTGAAAGGAACTTCGTTCCATCCGGGTGTCCCTTGACAGCTCTCAAGTTTTTTTTTATTTCATTTTTAACCGATAAACACTGAAATTCTGCAGAAATGCGATATAAAAAAATCCAAACACGTTGAAACTGCCTTCACGGTTCTTGTACAATGTGATGTGAGATTATTCAAATGAACAATAAAACGCTGTCGCTTATGTTTTATTCCTCAACATAGGTTATCGTGTGTGTTAACATACAAATGTATGTACAAGTATCGATAGCACAGTTAAGGCTCGCCCAATCGTACCGAGCCGTCAATAAATGAACTCCTTTGACAATATTATATTTTCCTAAATATTTTTTGCGACTTTGTTTATTTTTGTACTAATTATATTATAATATTAATTCAAAATTATCTCTTCGAATTGTAGTGACAATGTTTTAAAAACAACATAGTTAAATTATTGTAAGTTTTGAGAACAATTAAAACGAATTTAATTATATGAAAACAAGTTAAGTACTTTCAAAAACACGTTTTTATTCTTTGAAGTATGTTTGTTTGAAGGTATCTACAGAACGGCTCATCGCATCTTGATGAAGTTTTTTCAAAGATGTAGAACATAGTCTGGGAGAACACATCGGCTACTTATAAAGTTTTTTAAATCGGACGATGACGCGGGAATAAGCTAGTTAGTAAATAATAGCAAGAAAATGTGATTACACTGCGCCACTTATCATTAAACTCCACATTTCCTTTTCAAGGAATCGTCTCTTAGATACGCGTAATAATGTAACAGAGACACAATTCATGATTTGTGATCTTATTTCATTGGAATACCTTTGTTCGTAAGAATGGAACGTTTTTCTTATAAACGAAGGGTTGGATTGTGTTTGAATTGTATCCAAACGCGACCCATCTCTACTATCCATTCGATCTTTGTACGTATTCATTCGGAGAAAAAAAATCTTATCTAAGTATTTCGCGTCGCTTCTTTTTTTCGTCTGATTGTTATTAAATGTCATCCCCAATACGTCTTGTTTTGATCTTTTTGTAACTAACGTAGTATATAACAAAACTTTTATGTCACGTAAAATCTAAATATTTCACAAGCAGATTTTTTGTACAAATACATCCGATGTACAATAATTACACCACAAATATTACATTTATTGTATTGTACATTTATTGTACATTACAATAAATGTAATTTTTGTGGCTTTGTAAAATTTTATAAATTGCAAAATAATAACTTTTTATTTAATTAAAATAGTAAAAACAACACATGAATCATATTTATAATATCGTTAAGCTATATAGTATACAACACTAGTCAGAGAGCGCGGCGTGCCTCGTGATCGCGTGTCCTTTCGCGATACGACGCACTATCTGACAGTTCCAATCCACGGCCTCTAATTAACTTTAAAAGCCAAACTTGCTAAACACAGGCTATTTCAAAACGTAATTATACTTCCGGCTTTTACATTCTTTATAAACATTATTATACGACAACAAAAAATTTTTTTCAGGGATAGTTTTATGTACAAAGTACATCATGACTTGTGAGAACTTGCTGAAAGGCTCCTATAATAGTGTAATTAAATTTATACTGTTAAACTATAAAATAATATTATCAACAATAGTAAAATATTTACATCCTACATCCTTGTATAGATAACGGCCACGAGTTATTTCATTTACTTACATTTAACTTTTCTACCCTTTTGGTTTTTCCTTATTAACCATCCCTAAATCTACCGATATCTTAGCAACCCTAGCAACAAAAGAGACTTTGTTTTAAATAAAATAACGTTGCTATACTCGTAGTATACTACGTTACAATTCTACATGAATGAGAATGTCACGTGAACACCTAACAAAGTTTTAGTGCTCTTTGTCACACAACCAGAAACTTATGTAATTACGTTATTTCCTATTGACTCGGGGAAATTTGAAAACTTTTAATGGCAAATCTTATGGTGTGATACAGTTCATCGTAATAATTTGTCCAGTTTATTTTTTGCTTTACTCTACATTATTTGTAAACAGAAACATTTTTGTCATTAATATCAGAAAATATTAAATTAAAAAGTTACCACAAACCTACAAACCTACATATTATACAGCTACGACGTAGCGACATCGCTACACAGAATTATAGCTGCGTAGCGACAACATCTAATCTAATCTAATATTATAAATGCGAATGTTTAGATGGATAGTTGGATGGATGGATGTTTGTATGAAGGTATCTCCAGAACGGCTCGACGGATTTCTATGAAATTTGGCATAGATGTAGATCATAGTCTGGAAGAACACAAAGGCTACTTATTACGTTTTTTTATTCCGCGCGGACGTAGTCGCGGGCAACAACTAGTACGTAATATATATAAGTGTATTTAAAGCAATTTAATAGATTCTTGAAACACAAAAAGTCTTTTAATCGAGCGATTTAAGAAATGTATTGAAGATTTTAAAGCCAAATATTACTTCCGATTTTTTGATTTTTAATATAACTAAAATCAAAATACGATCGTTACCATCTCCAGACATCTAACGTTTGGGCTACTTAGATAAGCATTGAGTGTCGCGCCAGAGAATGTTCCAGTTAACTCGTCCATTGCGCGCTGCGCTCTCCGCGCTAACGACCTAGTAGATAAGTGAAGCGATGTACTCTATACCTTTGTTTAAAATCTCTTCGGACACGTTATGTTTTGAATGTTATCTATTTTAAAGAATCAAAATCACCGATGCAATGGTCATGTGGTTGATTTAGTTGCTTATGCTGCAATGTTACATTATATAATTTATTCAACATGTTTGCATGTTAACACATCCTAGACCATAAAAAATAGCTAATAAGATAACGGGAAATGTGTACAAATTATTTAAAACCAAGGTACATCGTCTAAATGAAAAATTTTGCATAAATAACACCATTCCTTGTAACCAATGAAAAGGGTGAGCCGAGAATCGAATCAGCGACCGGCCACAATTAATTTAGCTGCGAACATTGACAAACGGTGCTCGCCAGCATAAATCTACTTCAAATACAATTAAACCGGACCTTTGTTATTCACTTCGACATACTAGGGATCTGTAAGAAGAAATTAAATGCGTTAAAACATTTTTCTAATCACTTGCAGATAATTTATTCAATATAACTCGTACAACGAGGATACAGAAACATGTGTTATGTTTGAATTAATATTAAGTTCTAAATAAGTGCTTTAAAACACGAATTACAATTATAAAACGTTGTAATTACACGTGTCTTGTTGTATTTTATATTCAAGCAGTAGAACTGAATCTGAGACTTATTGAGCACAGGACATAAGGTTATCTGGGCACGAAACTGCATTGTGTAAACACGGATACAAACAACGAAAGGGTCAACGCGCCTTAATTAATTTGACCACACTACAACAAACGGACCGCTCTATTTAAATCTTAATATAGTAAAGTAGGACGTTCTCCAAGTTCTGTATGTTTAGTAATACACCCTTAATTAATAGAAAGGTACTCTCTTATTTTATAATTTACCTATAAAATGTTGACTAAAAAAATCACTAAATGAGTTCCGGACTATTTTTAACTCTCATAGAGTTCAATGTTAGTCTAAATATATTGTGGTGATAACATACAGAGTTGTAAAAATAATTGTTTTATGTAGTCTTCCTTTAAGACTTAACACAGTTGATTGCAAAGTCGCAAAGTTGCAGCTCTACAAAATCCATTTAAGTCCTGTTTGTGCTAATTATATTCGTTCACAAGGTGAGGGCCGCGTCGCCGCTGCGCCGTCGCCACGCCGTCTGGTGTAACCCTATACCTCAGGCTCACTCGCGCCCCCGCACAACAAACTGCATATCTATATCATGCACTGAATTTAGTACTCAAACCTAGTGTTTAAATTACCAAGAATACATTGGAAATCATGAAATGGATTCCTAATTAAAATTTAATTTAATTTTATAAGAATGTATTGAATTGCTTGATTTCGAGTGTGGTAAATGAAATCTTAGTATTACGGGCTCACTAAAAAAGCTCATATTTGGCGATTGCGACTTCGTAATCTTATTTATTTAAATTCTTATCAGATTTAATATCGCAGGCGTTGACTGGGATATTTTGATAAGTGATCAAACATAAATAATCCAGCGCCGGGAATTAGGTGTTTGCTAAAAACTGAAGGTGCATCACGAGCAAGCCACGTGAACAAGAGGCGAGCTCATTAAGTTGCGGCTTAAAACCTTAGACATGTTGCGAGCCTTTTAAATATGCATGAGTAGACTCCACCACCGCGCTACAGGGTGTTCTGGCCCCTTGAATATTTGATACCACTCGAATTAGCCGGGGATTTCTGTGGGAATTGATGAAGCAGTTTCTACTTTATTGTTACACTTCTTTTTTCTTAGGCGGAATTCTCCGGCGGCTAAATAATAGCATATTTCATTAATTATAAATAAGCGGCTCACATTTTATGCACAACTTTTATAAGTTGCGGGGGAAAAAACAAACTTTTTAATAGAATGCGCCATATAATCAAGCTTTTTACATTTTGCATACAGGAAACTTTTATGTATGAGAATGAGAATGTCATACAAGTTTGAATTAAAATTAAAAAGACCTCAGAATTAATTTACGTACATACATGATGTATTGTAACCCAACCGAGAAAGTTACCTTTTGTTCTTAGGATCGTAAAATCAGCCTGTATGTAGTCGGTAGCGACTTAAGTTAAAGGGCGATCGGGTGTCAGTCGTGGAGCTGGCGGGGCGCGCCGGGCGTCTAACTAGTGCTAACGGCGAGGTCATTGCCACGGTCGCCACCTCGCAAAGCTTTAAGCTTCTGCGAGCTTCCATGTGACCGATGCGTTAATACCGGATTACGTTACGTCATGTCTGATTTTCGATACCACTTTGTTACCACAGAGTTTTACTTTCAAATCTTAAATTTACTTAACTTACCTAAAGCTTTCTAAATAATAAAAAAACACTATAAATGATAACATGCATCTGCTGAAATATACGTATCTTGGGACTGTAAACATTATCTTAATGTCTCATAAATACAACACATCATAATATTAGATTTTTTAGTTTGGTTAAAAAGAAATCTCATGATTAGATATTATATATTTAAAGCTTTCGTAATATAATCTCACCAAAAGGTGAAATCTCGTTACTTTTGGAGGTATTTCGCTCGCGAGTAAATAGCTTATCATGAACTGACATCAAATTGCTTATTATTTTTTCCAGTTACTGGTTTATAACTTGGATTAAGTTAAAATATACCTTGTGCTGAAAATCTTGTAGGGCAAAGTACAAATTACATATCATGTCTGTTGAACAATCGACAAATATTATCCATACTCTGTTTGTCGGATTTTTGGGTACCTATATGATAGAGTAAATTCGTACATTATAAACAAAGACAGTTGAAGAACGAACATAATATGAGCAGCGAACATTTCCTTGAGCTGCGGTAGCGCAGTGGTTAAGTACTCTGCTTGTAATCCACAGGCTCTGGGTTCGATGAATTATATTTTTCGATTTTCTTATTTAACATGTACATTTATCCGACATTGTTACCGTGAAAACATCACTAGAAAACTGCATATACTAAAATAAATAAATGCTGTAAAGAAATTAAAAACATATATCCGACATAAAGTCTCTAATATAGGCAACAACCAAAAACAAATTGAATTCTTTTTCTGTTTTTAAACAGAATAAAGGGCGTTATTTTATAACGATTTTTTTGACTGAAAACCACGAAACAACTGTTCAAAACGATTTGTAGATTAAAAGTTCTATAATTTACAAGGCCTTTACTTATATTTTTCAATTTATAAAATGTACATTGGAGGTTGGATACCCGGGATGTATAAGGGTGATACACGGCTAAGGGGCTGCAATATTTCCACATAAAGTGTATAGAGAAATAATTCCTCTGTTGCTGTGGGACTTGCGACGTACGCACTAGATGTCTATTTACTCAAAGAGCGTTTTACTGTTATAACTTAACCTGAAAATAAAATTCTTAAACAACTATGTAACTTTTCTTAACCTTAAATCCTATTTTAATGACTGCTATTTCTTGGAAATTCGTGTCAAAAAAATTTTTCATAATAAATTACTAGACAGAGTCATGTATGTTGCCCGATAGAACTTCTAGATGACGACACTTTCCTTCGTAGACTATGCATATGCAAAATTACTTGTTGTATAAGATTTAAAGGTGCAATTTTTTTTGTGAAGAAAGAAAAATGCGTTTTAATTCAATAGTCAAAGTAGAAAACTATAGATAATAAGAAAAATAGAGTATATTTGTGTAGCCTGTATGTTTGTATAATAGCTTAATGGAGTATAGTCAATAGTCATCAACGTATTTCAACCCCTTGCCCCGGCAATGGAAGCGCCCGCCAGTTCTAAGCTCTAAACAATTTCTCTGCAATAACGAGCGAACGGAAGACATAGTGATGTAGCGTAAAAAACATCATGTCGATGTATTCTTATTACATTTTGGCAAACATAAATTGATAATATACCCTTCGATAGTGATAGCAGTTTAGTGTAGATGGAAATCTTTTTATTTAGATATTATCTGTGAGATATATTTTTTTTCATTTAAGAAATATATTTTGTATGTTATGGTTATATAGGTATACACAAGATACTTATCGCTAGAAATAAAAGCACAATTCAATATTATTAAAATGTCTTTTATTGTATCGACATAACGGTCGTCTCTAGGGCATTGCGGATGTGACGTCATAGGAGCCGCCATGCTAATGGCTGACGCGTGTCTCCGGAAGTCGTGGCCCGGAAACGAAGCGGCCATCTCGCGAAATTATCATTTAACGTTTTATTGCAGCGCCTGTGGGGACGCGCGTGTGCGGGATTGTCTTGTTTGTTAAGGGTGCGGGGATGATAGGAAATGTGTGGCATTATGTGTAACTGACTGCCGTCATTAATGGCGAGGCTGGAAATTATTTATAACGAAAAATAAATTATTATTATGAAAATACATTTTCACACAAACACAAAAACATTTGTCTAGAATTTTTCACTTACGAATTGAGAGCTTAGTTTTTTAACAAAATGTTTTTGTATCAACTTTTAATTTTTTTATTAAAAACAAAAGCCCAAAACAGTGTCCAGTCTTTTAAAGACAGTACCAAATATACTTTTTTTTTTTTCATTAGATAATTTTGTGTTTTCGCTAAAGATAAAAAAATGGATTCATATAACATGATTCTGCCGGCTCACATATTTCACTGGAGCCTATTTGTGACTCGATATCTCACCTCATCTTATAAACCTAACAAAAAGTCATTGACTTATTCATAGTTCGTGAAGAGGAAACTTTTTGCTTTAGAAAGGGGAAAGCTTTCCGATTCATAATAAAGAGAGGAAAAGAGAAGGAAACTTCCTTCGCCATATTTTTCGCTACAAAAAGGCGAGCTAAGTATAAAAATATCAGAATGGAATGTCTGCAAAAATTCCCTTCAAATCCTCTCACATTTCTAAGTCGGAACAAACCCTCAAGAATATCTTTGTGTACATATAAAATACGTCACAAATCATATGGCGGAATTCCGACGTCACTGCTCGCTGGGACGTCCCCGTACACAATATGAGTATAATTCAACTTGCTATACAACCTTCCAGTGGTTTGGTCGATTGTCCGTCGACCACTGGATTGTAACTTAGAAGAAGCAGCAATTTTAAGTATTTTAAAGTAAATGAACAGAACAACGCAAGATTACATCATGATTTCTAAATAATTCTTGTAAAATATCTCTGAAGCAGTATAAAAGTTTTCAATTTTATTATTTTTTATACACTTTTAATTATTTTTAGGATTACTTTTAAATTATTAAATTGAAAAATATTTTAACAGACAAAGTATGTAGCGAAGACTAGCGAAGTGATGTTTTTATCGCGCGCTGCGTCTGGTGGCGCGGACGCGGGAGTGCCTTTGCGAGGTCCTTTCAATGCAACCCTTTGTGCGAGGGTAGATTTGATTCCCCATTTCAGATGCTCCAGATGAAAGCGGGTGTATTGAAAATCTGTGCCTTACTTTTGACACATACATTCAATGTTTTTCTTAATAGAAACTTTGATATCACTATCTTATTTTAAGAGATAATTTACTATTTAAATATAAATAAGAAAGATTTGAATAAGGAAAAATTGTTGCCCCTAGTCCTTACACCTAGATTCACCTACGGTTACCATATATATTCCGTATTTCTAGACAACATTAACCAACTAAGATGATCTTTTGGTTTGTGTGTATGTTTATGTGTTTAACTTATTATATTAAATAGCTTTCACTGAGTATCGGCAAATTGATACAAATCGCTCCTCCCGACCGCCGTAAATCTCACCCCTACCACGCAACTAATGTATTTTTGAACGATAATTTCCTTCGGAGACGTGTTAGGAATTCGGGTGCGGGTCCCGGGGCGCTGTCAATACGACTTGACGTAGGTAAATTGTGTTGCTATCGATGTTGTATCGAGTCTCGTTCGGACGTGATCGGCGTGCGAGCGGTAATTGGTAGGGGACGTAACAAACCTCGGGTTCAATGAGATCCCGAGTTTATTGAGAGTACGCCCGTGACGCACTCACCTGTCAGTGCTCCTGTCTCTCTAACTTAATTGTATAAAGTACTTATGTATCTATGTATATACACAAATATATTTAATTTATACAACTATGAAGTTTTACAGGTGTAGAAATTCATTAGTAAACAAGACCATTATATAGGCATATTTTCATTTTAATTAATTAAGTGTATATAAAATGTGCAAAGAGTACTTTTTGCCAAATTACATTAATCGCTATTGCCGAGAGTTCAATTGTAACAACTTGGAGCACCGTTGTTGTGCTATGAGTCAAGACACAACTGTCGAAGGCAGCCGCACCGATTTCCTTGTGGTTGTGGTAGAACCTACTAACTTTTACTTCAAAGTACATCAAAAGTTGTTCTTTGCGCTATAGCAATCAATTCGAGCTGACTAAAGTTCTTCTATATACTTTACAAAGGACTCGTCTTAATAATATAATAAAATACTTAATAACTTTACTAATTCAATAAAGCTATCAAAGAATCAAATTAGTAAAGCGTACAATAGCCTGTCCTTTGAACCTATAAAGTAGGCAGTTCTTTGTGAACCGCAATAGATGTCTACTATAAATTGTCTACAAACTTGTGCGCTGAATAAGGAAATCTACATGAAATTTCGCCACCTTTATTTACATGGTGGGCTAAATTACCCTCATTGATGGCTTCGGGATAAAAATGGAGCGGAGCTGACACAAATATATTGCGTACCGCTCAGATAGTTTTTGCGCAGAGAGAATATTCGAAATTGTTAGATTCGAGCTCTATTCATATATAATATAAGTATCTTGTTACTCTCTTCGTATTTTTATCGATGACAAAAATATGTTTTGAGTAAAGGAGAAATATTTAAGTACCACGGAGCCTCGTAAGTGAGTAGTATAATAGGCGACCTGCGTATGAACTTTGCCGAGAGCGACAAGATATTGAACATCTTAAAAGCAATTTGGTAAATACATAGTGGAGGTTCATTGGTTTTTATGTTAATTCCTAACTCACACATAAAGTATGCAAAAGAATTATTTAGCATAGAATAATAACCAAAACGTGATTAAAACGAAACAAAAGAATACGTTAAACGCTAACTATTTCACATTTACGAAATTCAGGAAAGGAAAATGTGAAATTATGCAATTCTAATTACAACAAAAACGGCATCGGTCGCTAATGGCAGTTTTTGTTGAGCGCTGAATGTGTTGCCACGCATGCAGCAGTTCGGAATTAGGAGACAGGAGGCAGCAATCAAGAGGCATACACGACAAGGCATTTAGTTTGGCTGATAATTGTTTATTGCTACACAGCTTGCTGTAATTTGTCTGAAACATCTAAATCTAAACAAGGACTTGCTTATTTCAATTACACAAATTTTAACAGTTTTCCAATTCTCTTTTCACTACCTTTTTTATAACAAAGGGGCTAGACAAAGTATTATTCGATAAGTGAAGTCGCTAATCGAAAAGTCAAAAATATATAGCACGTGTTTTGCCTATACATTTTGACACATTTTGTAGTCTATATTCGATAGCAAAAATCGAATGTTACATTTTCTAGACCCGCAAAAAAGACTACGTTATGTTACAAAGCTCAATATTAAATTAATGTGACACCTTAAAACCAGGATTACTAAACATCAAACTATCACCAAGTTTAGTTTACCTTCACTTGTTCTATACACAAAGATGAAGTAAAAGATAACGTAACATACAACACTGCAGATTTAAAGCAAACATGAGACAAGTGATAAAAGGAAAGCGAGGAAGTGGAGGGGAGTGGGGGGGCAGAGTGCAGGATCATAAAACTGTTTATCCCGATACTGGGAATAAACACTGCTTGTTATCGTTCGTTAGTCTTACATTATCGGAGCGCACTCTGTAATTGGTACACACAAGTGTGGGATCAGTGAAGGCTCTTTTGCAACTTCCGACAAATAAGAAAAACTTGTTCAAAGCTAAAATATATCTGTTCTCATGATCATCATCTCTCATGATCACCATCAAAACTTATGAATCTTAACAACATTCTTTAACACAGTAAAATGCTTTATGGTTTAGAATAAGTTACCAATTAACACAATACGCAAGATTATCCGAAACAGTAATGTTTTAAGACTGAAGAAAATATGTTTAATATAATTAATCCGCGTCGTATCGTAGTCGTCACGTAAGAACTAAACGGTTGTTTTGTTGCGGCTCCCTCTTTTGCAGTAGCTCGTTAAGACACATTCATGTTTGCAGGTTGTGTATATTTTTATGTTCGCGCACCAACAGGTCACAGACGGACAGACAGACATGTGGGAACTTCGATCATTACATTGATGATTCTAGCCGACGCGGCGCAGCCTCTATGCTAGTATGAATAAAACGTAGTTTCAGTAAACAAAGAGCTTGATGTATACCGTGCTTACTGGTCTTTTTATAAATTTAAAATCTATTGTTCACACAAATTCATGTTTCGGTTAAAGTAAATTTTTGTCTATACTTAGCAAGCATTTGAAGTTTTCAGTAACATTAGTTGAAATTTTTTTGTTCGTAATTCAAGTAGGCATTTACTTATCATCTAATCTAATAACCTGTCAGCTTATCTTAGATAGCGTCTGATTCTAAGATGTTTAAATTATTGTTATACTTGAGTGTGATAAAAAACAATAACAATAAAGGGACGGGGTAATGTTTCTCAACAATTAACAAACACCAAACACCGCATTACGAAACTTAAATCGTACGACCATTTAAAATTGATCTGCGAAACGTCTACACGAGTGAGGGGAATGTGTTACTGGTTGCCGGGGGCGAGGGACGGGGAAGGCCAGGGAATCCTGGGGCGATCCGTTTAAGAGTCGAGTCACGTCGCCATGTTCCTGTGATCTCACGTGCTCGAGAAATTGGTGAAGTGAACGGAAGTGTTCTGTGTAAAGGCCTGCTCGGAACGCACGCCCTCCCCCCTCCCCCTCACCCCCTTACCCCGACACCGATATACGAATATCGAACAAATATCACCTGTATACATAACACTCGCAATTTCACCTTTATGTTGTCGTGTATTTTTTTGTTTCTTTAAGTTTATTAGTTTTGTTATTTTAACAAAAACTTCAGTAGTAGGACGTTCCATATATAATAAATATCAAGACTCGTCTATGAACTATAGAATAAATAAAATTTTATAAACCCTGTACATTATCAGATAAAATCTTACGAACCATAATTTACACGCTTGTTACCTTTACACATAATAAGGTAAAAACGAGATAAATAAATTAAAACATTGTTGGCTTTATTTTGAAAAAACATTAAAGTCCTGTCTAGACAGATTCTTAAGCGTAGCTTTGTTATTAAAGTGTGTTATTTAATGTTGTTGCATTCAATGTGAATTATTTTAAATTACAAAAGTACTTCCTGCCTCCGCCGCCAGCCGGCAGCACTGCAGCACAGCAATGCACCTCTCCACTCGAGGGTACTGGGTTCCAATAATTATAACACCCTCGCCTATTTTACACTTCGAGACAATTATACGAATTACAAATAAATTATCTCTGCTATTATAAAATTTTATTTACCACAATATAAACTGACAATTAACAGCCGCACTCTGAGTCAGTATTTAAGTGGTAATTAAAGGAGCTCATTAGTGTAATTTAGTATATTGAAAAGCTACAATAAGTTGGTAATGCTGAAGACTCTACTAAACTACTCTATTCTCATACCATTTTAGTCGTAAACATGACAGAAATTACAGTAATGAAGCCATCGCCGCAGGTCATTTTGGATGTCACAGTCACGGTTCGAACCCAGGGTTTAGTCTGGCTCCCGTCCACTGAGCTACGTAAACACCTGTAATGAACAATTTCATTAATAAGTGTTTACGTCAGCTAATATTAGCGATTTTATATTTAGTTTATCGAGTGTAATTAGAAACGCAATTACCTGCTAATTAGCAATGCAAATAATGTTCCCGCAATTAAGTTATTTATTAGCTAATATTACATAATCAAATATACAATAAGGTATGAATAATATATTTATAATAGGAGATGAAAGTAGACAGAAAAGATGAATATAATTGAAATGCAATATTGAGAAGTTAACTCGGATTAATAAATTATTATAGAATTGATTGGCAAAAAAGATAAGTAGAATTTAATTGCAACATTCTGAGTGGCATCTTATTTATTAACATGAGAAATTTGCATGTAAATTTCACCGAGCCCGCTCTGTCGGTTCACATTTAGAGATGTGACGAGGCGATGCGGCCTGCAAACTGTCGCCGAGGGTCCAATAATAGAGGGCGCTGTGATGTCATTTATCTGGGCTTCAGGGAGCGGAGCGCGGGACGCTGGGGCGGAGGCGTTTTCCTCCTCTCCGTGAATTACGACATCGCTCCAGCGTACACTGGCCACTGAATGGGTTCTGGTATTTTATCTGTATGTTTATGAATATTAGTAATATCAAACTAGTTCAATTACTTTTAGTAAAATATGTGCAAGTCTGTAAAGAAGTTTTAACAATGATAATGATTGAAAATAGAACCCGATACTTGAGTGATTTACATTAGTCATTCTTACAAAAGATTTCCAGGAGGGGTTGGGGTACTACTACATTAAGTGTAGACGAAATAACCTATTTAAAAAGTAAGTTGGCAACATTAAAGCAACATTGTATCGGCTTAGCACGTTACTGTTGCCCGATGCCACACTCGCGGCAGATTAATTGAATTACATCAACGCGTCTCTAATGCGATTAAAATCTGCTTAGCTGACTCGATGGGTGTTCGTACGCTTCCGCCGCCGCGCCGCGTTGTTGGTGTGGACGTGACTTTATTTCATACATTTCACGTTCAAATGACATATTCGTATTCGATACAATTTTGTACAAACAGCGAAAAGGTACGTTTCCACTGGAGCGAGGTGGAGCGGAACAGAGATACAGCGGTGTGACGTCTTTATTGCGTCACTCATCATTTGAACGCAATTTCTTGCAATTTTAGTTTGGGATGTTTTGACTGAAAAATTATTTATGTAATTTGCATTTGTTTTTTTTATTAACTATGACTAACAATGTGTACATCTATAGCCCGCCGTGATAGAAAAAAAATAGTAGCAATAAACAACTTCAGAAACAATTCTGTATAGGTAATGAAGGCTAATCAATCACGTTGATACGGCACCACACGGCAGGCGTCAGTGAATGAGAAATAAGTAGACATCGCACAGCCGCTAGCCGGCCGGCACGCGTCCCTCGCCGGCCGCTAGCCGCTGCAGTCGAAACCTTATTAATATTGATAAACATGAAAAACTCGACATAGAATCGATCGTTGATGTCAGAGCCACCTTCCGGTTGCCTACTGCCTATTACCCGTCACCCGCCGCCCACTGTGGCCGCTGCTCTATTATTAAACACTATGAATAAAAATATCGTGTGCCCTCACGCAAAATAACTAACGGGAACGCTATGGGGCTTGTAAGGTACGTGCTACACGTTAATGTTATATCTAATAGCGATTTTTTTTAGATCTTTAAAACTCTATGTCCTCTATAGAACAAACTATTTACAGCTTTTCAAGGAGATATTAATTAATGTTTAAGGCTCGCATTATGGTTAAGCTCAAGTTATGGTTTTGAAAACGTTCTATATTTAAATATACATAATAGCATCGCACGATGAAGATATAATTAAGTTTGGTAAACTTAACAACATTTTCCATTTGAAGCATTTAAGCCATCTTTTTCAGAAAAACCTCACTATTACATCATCACCGCCACATCCATATCATGTAGTGTGTGACAAGGTTTAAAATAATTAGAGATTGTTTCATGCGGAAGCGAGGGCGTAATGGTAATTGTTAGGGTGTGTCCATAGTAGCGATGTGCACCGGCCGGTGAGCGGGCCTTGCACTGAGGACTTACATTTGTACAGGATAACTTAGACATTGTCAATACTAGAAGATTGCTAGCTTCAAGATCTAGTTACAATACTGTCCTTTCTTCCACATCTCTATTATCGTTTGATGTCTTTTCTGAAGCTTATCCCTACTCACTTTTTCCATCAAATATACGTAACTGATATATAAAAAACGATAAATGTGATGATTAATAGTTTACTTGATAGATCATAGAGTAAAAGAGGATTCATTTGACTACATTCACCTAATCTATAGTTTATGGTAGTTTTACGAGCAATGGATGTCTGCTATATAATTATCATAATTTCATAATGCAGATTATGTCAATCTGTGTGGGCTGCACGCAAGAGGCGTGTCACCTCCCCCGTCTCTCGTCCCGCCCTAGGGCAAAGTGTTTGCCTTAGCTTTCTTATGCCTCCGATAAAAACAAATACATTAACTACGTCATTTCCCGCACCACCTCAACTTACCAATGTTTACCTGTACACCAAACAATTAATGTTACATTAATTTTAGAAAACATGAGACTAATCTATTGACAAATAAATATTCTAACGATGCCCTATAAAGTAAATGTAAAAAAATACAAAATAAAATATTGAATCAAAGAAGCCGCGGCTAACAACTCATTTAGTACACAACATCTTTCTAATCACCTTGTTCCATGTCAAAGAGGTACAACTCAATTATACAAAACAATGGTAACAATTCGTGAATTGTACTCCGTTCGCGATACAATTGAAAGATTAAGTATAATTAAGATGTGTCGAGTTAACGCGACTATAATTGTTGTCACTAATGAGTTTTAAATTATATTAATAACACAATTGGACGGTTACAAGAATCCGGTGTATTTTACAGCTCAAACCGCTTTATGTTATTTTGGAAAGCTGTTGCAATAGCTTCTTAGTACGTAGTTTTTAGTCTGCCTACAGTACAAACAATACATTTTTCAAATGACAGAATGTTAGCTGTGACTTATACAGCTTCGTATGAAATATTACTTTAATAAAATGTTCAGTGACAAAAATCGTATTAGTACAATAAAGCAACACAAGCGGGCCACGTAAATAATACGGCAAGTAAAAGCTGAAGCAACAAAAAGTGCCATAAAGTCGGTCGACGGTTTCATTTATTGCACGCGTTAAGACATTTTAGTGCGGAGGCTGCCGAGGTCGGAGAGCGCCATTCATTAGTTTACAGCACCAATATATTTCACTTGTTTGAATTCGGGGCTCAACGCTGTAGCGGCACCTCTACACGCAGATATCCTCACAATGTAGATGACAATTCGCATTTAGAAGACATTGTGATCGTCGACACAACATCAGCCGACGTCGACATTCGCCTTTAGTTCGAGCTCAGCGGCGCGGAAATCTTAGGGGCCGTTTGATATCATTACTGTTGCTGGGCTCTTTATGTCTTCCATTTAGTTTCGTGTTTTTGTTCACATTAAAATGTTATTTATATTACAATAGACGACACAGAATGATGTATTAAAACCAATTCATCATGTATTCACAGTTCTAGAACGGAAACTGGACATGGATAATGGACTCGAGCTGGTTTTGGACTTGACTCCAATAAGAGTGCGTCAACGTCGCCTTTTTCGATTGCAGTTCCTTTTCAGCTCTTGAAACGCTGATCAACTGAGATAGATTTTCTCTGTATTTGGCTGTATTTCCAAACACGACTCAGGGTCTATACCCATAAAGACTGGCAAAGCATTTGCTGTTCCTCTAGTATTGTGGATGTCGATGATCACCTCGGTGGTCCCGGCGCTTGTTTGCTCTAGGAACTAATTTAGCTTAAAGATTTCTAGCCAATTGTGTGCAAGATTTAGACAATTTGTTATGGCTAAAATGTTTATCTAGAATACATGCATTTTGGACTCAATTCCAAATGATAGCAACGTAAGGTGCTAAATCACAATGAAGTTAATATTTATTGCTTTAAAGTTTGTTTTCGAGGAGCAGTCGTCAATAACACTACGACTTTTGTTGCCCATCAGTAATACCAGATCCACGCATGCTCGTTAACCCTCTGCCCGCCGCCGCCGCATCGACCGACTTCCACTAAATCAATCGGTGCCGTGCCAACTAATGATTTGCAGTCCAACGACGCGCGTAAATCAATCGCCTCTCCTAATTATTAAGGCAAAGACGCGTTGTAGCGCAAACTTAGATAATTGCGTGACATAAGATACAGGCATTTGTTCAAAATATTTTGGGCAAAAATTTTAACAATCTCCATAGAACAAAATTATGGTTTTAATCATTAATTCCTTTTTTTGTCCTAGAAACAGCCGAAGTCACTATACATCTATTTACTAATACCTAAACTTGTAGCCAAGCAGTAACTATGGTTACAAGCCAGGCGAGTGATCGCAGTGCGATGGCTGACTGCGTCTATTGACCAAGCTGCTCTGTAAAAGATTTACGATAGCTTTATTTGATGCCTATTGACATGGAAATTTGCTTAAATATCCCGCATAAAGATCCGTCCCCAAAAAACATTAAAGAATGGGAACATTACTAAGTTTTTATTTCACAAAGTCAAATATTTAGGATCAAATCGCTTTATTAATACGAATACGACTGAAATATTGACTTCAAAGTGAAAATTAAATTGCATTCGACTTATGTTCAATCTTGCGTCTTCAGAATAATTTTATACGCGTTAACAGAGCGCCAACAACTAGTAGAACTAAACTACTTCCACAATAGAACTAAAACAAAACTGTCGACACACGAAATGACGAACTGGCAAGTGGCAACCAGCAAATGGCATCTAGCAACTGGCAACTGGCAAGGACGGACTCAACGAGCGTTACTAAGTTAGTAAAGCGTTCAAGTTAGCTTTTGTCAGGTAAAGTGGTTATTGTACCGCGGATAACGAACCACCCCGAGGGATGCGCCGCCGCTAAACTCGCGTAATAAGCGAAACTACCTGCAGCTCGCACCACCACGCCTCACTTTCTTCTAGGACATGTTTTGTACGCGAAAATTCGCCATTGTTTTCAACTCATATTTACATAATTTTATTATATTTAATTAATACATGCTGATGTTAACAATATTATAGTTACTACAATCGACCAACCTCCGAGTATTATAAAGTTTTTTGTGCCCAATAATTCCAAAAAACAGTCTAGTTCGTCTCGTCGTCTCTACCTGGGTCTTTATTGTTTTACTATGCAAGCATATAAACAGTTAAACAGTCACTATTCCATCCTCGGTATTTGCGACGTAACCTTGGCCGCAGTAGTGGAAGTTCACTTATTCCCTACTGTTGCGTCGGCAATTCCGTTAACTCTTTATCACAGACGTTTAGCTCGTAGCAGTCGCAGTTGACAGTCGCAGTCGCAAGCCCATATCTTAGTATTGTCATTAAAACTTTGTGTTCGCATCGCAGCGCTCAAAGCGCGGTCCGATGTTCTATTATGATCATATCTCTTTTATAACTGAAACGGTACGTGTTATGTATGTTTGATATTTGATGCCATACAGGCCATTCATCATCATCATCATCAGCCTGATTTCGTCCACCGCTGAACGTGGCCTACGTCCCCCATCGATTGCCACAATGCCTGGCCCGCATCCAGTGCACTTCCGCAACCTTGACCAGGTCATCGGTCCATTATACAGGCCATTGCCTCATAATAAAAAGAGAAAAACACTCTAATTCATCATAGATCAAATCAATGACGAAGAGAAGGTGTTTTATGAATGGTATAATAACCTATGATTAAATGAAAAAATCTGCTTGATTATATTATTTAAGTTGATACAAAATCTTCAACGTTAACTCCAGAACCATCAGTTAGTAAGAAGTATTTTATCTTATGAATAACAAAGTTTGTGAGCGACGCGAGTGCGACGTGGCCAAGATCCGAGCGTGATCGTAACACGATTCCAACTGAACTTCGAAACCAACGAAAATTTACACTAAACTTTAGTCATTACACAAAACTCTCGTCCTTTTCCGTGCTCATAGTCAGTACTCTTGAGTGCAGGTTAATTTGTAAAATAACTGCTCAACTTTATAATTGGGTTGCAAGTGGTAAGACGCTCACTGCGCCCGCAATTATTACCTTTCATACCTTTATGGACCTATTAAAACATAGTACTAAGTTCCTAACTGTTACAAATATTAAATATAGTAAAAAGAAATGTAAAGAAAAACAAGCAGATTAGTTGTGACATCTTTTTCAAAAGCAACGTACAATTTATTGTCCAACTAATTATTTTTCTTGTACAAACAAGTCGTAATTATTTAAGTTTCTAGTTTTGTAAGATAATAAAATATGGTTTGCTATTTTTCCTGCCTTAATAAAAAAAATTCAAGTTTAATTTTACATCTTCGGAGTTATATGTATTCGGAGTTATATGTATGTAAGTGTAAGGTCTCTAGTCGTTAACCTCTATAAATGGACAGGCTATAAGACGTGTTTTTGTGTGCCTATTTGATTTTTTGCAATTTTGGGACTGACATTAGCTATGTATAGCGGTGCGGTGGTGAGAATTAGAAATAATAACAGACACATTTAACTGTCAATAATGTCAACAGAAGTGCTTACGTCTAAAGGAAGCAAAAGCTGTCTCTTCGAAGCAATGACCAATCCATTAATAGAGATCAGTGTTTCTAGTAAAAAAAAAGCTCAAAGATCATCTTATAACGAGACATTCATCAGACAGATAACTAACTAGTTACGCAAATGTAGACATTTATTGCTGTAATAAAACGCTCTCATATTTTATATTAACACATGGCGATAATACGAAACATATAAACGCAGTAGTGATGTCTCAGTTTACAACAAAAACAATTAATAAATAAAATGAGCGTTACAATTAAATACTAGTAAATGTGGATAAACATTTTCATACACAAATTATCGATGTTGGTACAGACCTATATACGACACTTACGATATTTTTTTTTCAAATTTTGTAACCTAAACCTGTTCTCATTGGTCGATGAAACACAAGCTAAAGAATCTACATGTTAATTATGTACATATAACGTTCTTATCTAAATATGTGCTTAGTTCGCACACTCCGATTTGATGGCCTCGTTCCCCTGTTCCCCTCTCTCCGCTCACACGATTCCTGTGGCCGTTCATCACTGAATCGCTTTATTGCATACAGATCGAGAGCAAGCCGTGATTTGTGTTTATAGTTGGATGTGTGTCGTGGCTCGGCCACAACTGTCAAGAAAAGAAACAAACTGTATTATTGCTTAATTATTTTAGATCTGAATTTGAAATTATTCTTAACATTTTAATCATTTTTATTATCATTTTATAGGAAAAAAAATTGCGTAAGTATTTCCATCGATATAGTTTAATTTCAATTTATTAATTTGAACAAGTTGTAAAACACAGCCGAGATCCGACAAACTCACGTTTGTTAGATCTTTCGAAAAATAAATGTTTTTCGGGTAGGTATGTATGTAAGTCCGTAATCTCTGAGAAAACGTTTCAGTTAAGCAGTATACAGCTGCCGCGTAAACACAACGATAGTGCGAGGTAAAATACAGGTGGCGCCATCCATTAGTGGTTATTTGAAACTTGAGCAAATAATAAACGTTCAATAAAACATAAAAATGGTAATATTATTGTGAACTAGTTTTAATCGCATATAAAAATAACGTGATATACTAGAATAACGAAAGACACTATTTAACTAAAAGTTCATCATTTTAAAATAATGCTATAAAACTATTAAAACCCTAAAACCAATTCATTTCTCAAACTAATCCCCTTACTTAATGTTCTACTCTATCTCCAATAATACGATAAGTTATATCAGTTTTTAACATTGAACGACGACAGCGCCATCTATCACAACAGTGTACCAAATCGTTATCAGAGACCGGTACGTCGTACTTTTGAAGTGCAGTTTTGCAAGTTGAATCTATGTTATTTTACTTTATTTCAAAAGCTTTGTACCGTAAGTATTCCATACGGTGACATTGTAAGTAATTAATAAAACTTGAAATAATTTATCCACATGTAGAATAGATTGTGTGGAGTTTCAGTAAATAAAGTGCCTTGTTTTTTTAAAACCTCACCTAAATCCATTAAATGTATGTCTATGGGCACTGTTACAGCGACATCTGTTGGCCTCTTGATCTAAACATATATCTATCTATAAATTTTACTAATATTAATAAAATTGGAATGTTTGTACTTTCGTACACATGATGTATTTGCGCAGCTGAAAACGAAAACCCATTTTTAAAATTTTTGTCTGTCCGTACGTCTGTCTATAAGACCGCGTCTGTTTCGGGTAATCTCCGGAACGGTTGGACAGATTTCGACGGTACTTAGACGGGAAGGTAGCTGTTGTACGCAGGCATATTATAGGTTACTTTTTTATTCTTATTATTTAAAGAAATTACAGAAGATCCCCAAGTTAAAGGTAATACTACTACTACGCGTTGCGTAGTGATAAATACTACATAGACTTTAGATTTGGTTGATGGGCTGTTGGACCATTGAGTCGAGGTGCGGGAGTATGATAATGGGCCATTTCGTGTAATGACCGTTGTAGACATAGAGCGTACACCCGGAAGAAACATTGCACTCAGACATAGACAATCACATTATTTTTTTATTTTCCTGTTGAATAGACACATGTATATTATTTTACATTTTAATTGTACAGAATAAAAAAAATTGTTAAAAAGGAATTAAATATGTCTCTACCATTAGAAAACTTCGTTATGTAGAAGCGACAGTATACAGTCCATCAATAATCTATGTTGTGTTCTATAGCATTATAGCAAAGTCCAATACCACGTCCATCTGTACACGTACCTACCTACAATATGAGTACACTCACCAATGAGCCTTAGATCACCGAAACCACCGACGTGACATAATAATCCTCTGGTTAATAGAGCGTGTTGCGAGACCATTACAAACTAATGGCTGATTATTTTTAGTGTCGCATACGTCATGGCGTCCGAATGTTACGGGTTATTGAATAGGACGCTACTCTACCTTCCCTCGATGGGTTTCCTTTGTCGATCTAATTTTAACTTTAATGAAATGATTTTGTGGGCTAAAATTATATTTATGTATGATTAGAATCGTCTGTAACAGGATTCAAATTTCTTCTTACTAATATTATAAAAGCACCCCAATACCAGCTTCTTCCATTTGACCGCATACAACGGAGAGCGACTCGAATCGTCAACGACCGAGCTCTTACCGATCGGCTTGATACTCTGGCCTTGCGGAGGGACGTCAGTTCCCTCTGCATCTTTTATCGTTTGTACCACGGGGAGTGTTCCGAAGAACTGTTTGGAACGATTCCTGCCGCCGAGTTTCGTCATCGGACGACCCGACAGACCGCCAGGTACCATCCATACCATCTGGACGGCTGGCATTCCACAACAGTGCGGTTCTCGCGAAATTTCTTGCCGCGCACGGCCGCGTTGTGGAATGGTCTGTCCTCGGCGGTATTTCCAAACCACTACGATTTAGGGTCCTTCAAGAAGCGAGCGTATCACCATCTCAAAGGCCGGCAACGCATTTGCGATTCCTCTGGTATCGCAGATGTCCATGGGCGTCGATGAACACCTTGGTGTTCCCGCTGCTCGTTTGCCCCCTTCTCTTATAAAAAATAAATAAATAAATAAAAAATGCGAAAGTTTAGATGGATGGATGTTTGTTAGAAGGTATCTCCGGAACGGCTCAACGGATCTTGATGAAATTTGGCACAGATGTAGAACATAATTTGGAAGAATACATAGGCTTCTAACTTTGATTCTGCGCGGACGGAGTCGCAGGCGACAGCCAGTTATTTAGCTAGGTATTGCGTGTGTAATATTGCATTATAGGTATTGAAAGTATATAGGTTTTTCAATTTGGACTGCACAGTATAGCAGATCAATGTAACAGCGGTAAAGTCGGGCGCGCCGGCCCCGGGATGGCCATAAATCAGCCACGGAGGGCGCGAGGGGCGCGGGCGAGGGAAGCGGACAGAAACCAGCCCCTGCCTCCCGCCCCAACCCGCAAACATAACATACATACAGACCGTCTGTTATGCAAAAATGATCAGTACAAGTCTGTGACGTAGACAAGTCCGTACTATGTCCTTGGTTCGTGTATTACAATATTTCATTATATTTATTTTGTATTATGTCATAACTAACTCATTCATTTAAATGCTGAAAAATACATAATATGTTGCTATTTTCATTTAAATTCGTCAGCAAAACGATAGAACAAAATAAAGCGCGACGCCAAGTTTTATAACTCGCTATTTAAAACCTACTGTGGAGGTTCTACTTTGTAATCTAACAATAAAGACTTTATCAGATTCGCTAAGTCATATTTGAGGCAATAAAGAGCGCGCACACAAAAGGCGTCAAGAAAGGATGTCGGAAATTGGATGCCTCAGAGAGATGAAAGAGGCACCTAATAAACGTGGAATTACTGCCCGCGCCCCGCGCCCCGCACCTTGCGCACTCCGCGATGCCTGCGGAAAGCGAAGTCAAAACTTCCGGTACATTGCGAAATAAACTAACGCTATATACTTAACATACTATTTTTTTAAAAGGGATACTTTATTATATCAATAGCATCTATATATCATAGTAGAAATGTAAAAATGTGAAACATAACATGTCACACAGAACTTGTCACATGAAATAGTTTTAACGTTTTCCAGCCAACATTACAAGTGGTATGGTAAAATGTCTCTGTCAGCCATCAACTATAAAAACTAAACTATAAAATGAAAACAAAATATAAAATGAAGCTGAGCTCTGGGAGAATTTACTCTCACTCTGAACTCTGTTCTTTGGTCCTGTTACTATCTTTTATTCTTAATATTAACTATTAAAATCTGGTGTGGAAAAATAAATAATTTTAGATAATACTTACACAGTATCAAAAAAATTGTCCAAAATTTAAATAACGTTAATATATAAATTAAGCTAATAATTGTATAAAAATGTTTTGATGTGCCATTAGTTGGGGAGCAGACCGTTAAGCCTCCGCGCGGGATGTTTTTAAACGATCAAAACATCATATCCGGTACAGATCGCGGACGTCAACGATCCAACATGGCGACCGGAAATTGTCATTGCGATGTAATGAATGAATCGAAACGAAATGGAACAAACACCGGGGATGATATTTTTTCGCTTTACTTATTTTGTTTACTGCTAAGGGCTTCATCTTCGAAATAGTCTTGGAAAAGAGGAAAAGGTAATTTATCAGAAAAGTATTGTAACTCTGATCTTATTTAATATTTAATTCAATCGAATAAGATAAATTATTATTTTGAACATAATACGAGCAAAAATGGAATAACTTCTGGGTTGTATCATCAATTAAAGTTATGTTAAAATTCAAGTATTTTTTTATCCAAATAAATGTATTGTACAATGAGGTATCCCTCCCCCCTTACGGACCTCCGCACCGTACCCCTCGACTCGTACCGCACAACCCTACACTAAGCGCCCCGCACTCCACCACTTCCGTAATGAGAAATAACTTTGACATCTCAGTCAACGGCAAATGATAACGACAATCGCTGGCGATGTCTTAATTGAATATCATCTCAAGTACCGAGGCGACGCGACAGCAATACGATGGCTTGTTCTTGTTCTGAGAAATTTACTTTTATTTTAAACTAAACACTCCCTAGTAATATGAGAGTTTTCTAATATTTCTTGTTTTATTACCTCCATAGAATTTTACTTAATATTTTAGATCCATACCAAAGAAACTAAAACACAACGACGATAAAAAAAAAATGTGAAAGTTGATATTACGTTAGTGTACTTTCTTAGCCGAGCGATCTTGCTAAAATTCCAGCATGGGTAAAAACAAATTTGCTGCGAGCAAGCCAACGCACGTAGTTCATAACCAAAGTTATTTTTGTTATAAACTGGCCGGAGCTTTGAGCAACTTGAACTTTCCATCATGTATGTTCAGGAGTTTAAGCTCCGTCGATTTGAAATTTTCGTGCAAACTTCAAACAGCCGCTTACAAGTTCCGCCTCGGCCTCGTCTCAGCGCCCGCGTCGGCCGGGCGCTGTTGACCCATGTCGCGGGTTTAGTTAAAAAAAATTACTTGCTCTTTAATTTTCATCAAAGTTCTTTTATCAAAAATAAATTCTCGTTTTAATTTGTGATTAATAAATAATAGAAATAATAGATAATTTTTATTTTAAAACTAGCTGCCGCCCGCAACTCTGTCCGCGCTGCATTGATACAACAGTGGGTTCAGGGCCCTGTTGGGGTTGCCGCGCTTCTGTAGCGCATCTGGGATGTTTGCAGGTGTTGACGACTTTGCCGCAGTAATAAGAAAGAGAGCAGTACCCCTGATGCAACGGGTGCGGGGCAGCGCCAACAGAGTTACCTGCAACTCATTGTTGATAGAGTGGGCTTGGACTGCCCCGTATTAGCCATGTGGACACGTCTACATATTATGTTGAAATTTTATTTATTTTATTTTATTTCTAAGTTGATCTTGTATGGACCATGTGTCTGCAATAAAGTTTTATTATTATTTCCACATATTTATTTCTTTAATTTTATATATTTTTCTTAATAAAATCTTAAACAATATTAAAAAAATATAAAAAATCTGGATACGTCGGCAGCGGAGCCTTGGGCCCAAGCTACCGGCGGTTAGGCCTCCAGAGACAGAAACCTCCTCACAATGCGTGCCGTGCTCAGGAGTACCGCCTTCTGTGCCTGGCCCTTCACCCACTTACCGAGCGAGAGCCTCTCTAGGTGGTGATCGAGGCTCTTCGCGATTAATCCATTCACGGACAGCACTATCGGTACGATAATTGTTGACTCCATATGCCACATGGCTGTAATCTCGTGCGCGAGATCCAAATATTTTGACATCTTGTCTGTCTCTGCCTTCACGAGATTACAGTCATGGGGAATACTTACGTCAACAATTATCGTACGTCTCGCAGATCGATCTATTATCACGATATCAGGCTTATTGGCTACAATAGTCCTGTCTGTGATAATAGATCGATCCCAGTAGAGCGTGATATGACCATCATCGAGAACTGGCTCCGGTGTGTATTTGTAGTACGGCACCTCCGAAGCGATTAGACCATACTTAAGAGCAAGTTGTTGATGGATTATTCTGGCTACTAGGTTGTGTCTGTGCAAGTACTCGGAGTTAGCAAGTCGAGAACAACCGGAAGTGACATGTCTGAGGGACTCGCCAGGGCAGTGGCACAAACCACAGACATCTAGCATACCGTCCCTCATAATGTACTTCCGGTAGTTGTTCGTCTTGATAACTTCGTCCATAATTGCACAGACAAAGCCCTCGGTCTCCCCAAAGAGGTCACCGAAACGTAGCCAGTTCACAGAGGCAGGCAGGTCTACATCAGGCCCATGCAGAGCCCGATAAATCTTGCCGTGTAACTCCTTGCTCTTCCATATATCTAAACGCTCGGAGGTGCTCAACACTGGGTGTTTACGCCAGTTCTCGTTATTAAGAGAGAGCGGGGTGAGCCCCTTATCTACTGACACCACATCTCGATGTATCCCCTCATCGATTTTCAGGAAATACTCCCGTAGATTGTATACCTCACGGTTATGCATGTCCTTAGCATTGAAGAGGCCTCGGCCACCACATTTCCGTGGGATATACAATCTCATAACCGACGATCGTGGGTGATGCATCCGATGTGTGGTCAGCATGCAACGGACCCTTCGATCCAAGATATCCAGCTCTGTTTGAGTCCACCTTAGTATACCAAAGGAGTAAGTTAACGAGGGCATAACCCAGCTGTTAAAAGCGCGAAACTTGTTACCACCTGATAGAAGACTATTTAGGACTTATCTCAGGCGGCCAATGAATCGTGCTTTTATTATTATTATTATTATTAAAAAACTTTATAACTTGCTTCTGTGTTCTTCCAGACAATGTTCTACAACCGTGCCAAATTTATTTGATGTTAGTCGAATTCAATAGAAATACGATATTCTAACGAACCTCTTTTAAAAATTTTACCTTTATAAAGCTATCATCACAGATTAATTAAAAACAGACATGTTTGTATCATAAATTTAAGAATCAAGAAACTTTCCAAAATAAACAAATAAATACGTTGACTAAAAATGACATTGTCAGCCAGTCATTATTGATTCTCATGTCCATTGAATTAGGACTAGAATAGAACATTAAAATATTTTCAATAGAAACTCGCTCAAAATCTTACAGCAAATAGAATTAACTTGTCTCACCTCATATAACTATTAATTCAAAGAGTAGCGAAAGCACCATTTCCTATAATCTATGTCCTATTCGTAAAGTTTAACCGAGTCTAAAGCGACATCAACGCATACCAAACAAACAATATCTCTTTTGTGTCCAAAGAATTCAATAACTCACGAACCTTGTCACTTCACCGAACAAATTTATTGACTGATCAAAGAAAATTTCCTGACAAACGATTTACATTTGACTATTCTAGTTTCGGTGCGATTATGAGCCTTATCATGTTGATTATAAGAGTGGTAATTTTTATGTAAAATAGTATATAACATTAGCAATGATGGAATATATGAAGTACATCAATTTGGTTGTCGGCACAAATGAAACGCTATCGTTAGGTGAGTCAGTGAGTTGGAATCGGGTCGCGTTGAATGTCGCCTTTGTATTTCAAAAGTAAAACAAACGTGATGACTCATGAACATATTAAATTAACAGGTTTTTACATATATTATGTCGCATGTGACGTTGTTAGGATAGTCGGTCAAATTTAAATATACTCTGTTCTGTCTAATGGTGAGTATACACTACCGAAACACCTGTATAAAACATATAATTCAGACAAGATTTCAGAAACTTAAGACTCGCGTCAGGAAGATTATGATCTCTTTCTCACTTTCTCTTTCTCTGTCCTGTTTTATTTACAAATAAACGCAAATTAGCTATTCAAAGGGGGATCGCTGCTATCTTCGGAACCTTGCCTAAAGGGACCCCTTTTAATGATATATTTTAGTTTTTTATTATGTTTTTTAAGGTTTTAAGTTATAGGTTCTAGTGTAATTTATATTTGTGATTTCCAGATAATACTCTAATAATAACTTTAATTGAAATATTATATACATATTAAACATATTAAATCGGAAACATTATACTACACATGTGAAAATAGACAAAATTACTTTGTAAAGAAAACAAATGCACATTTCATTAGTTCCTTGTATACCATTGAGCAAATAGAAGCAATTTTTTTAATATTCTTAGTTCTAGTTTATTTTTGTCTACAAATTTGTAAACGGAAATCAAACATATTATGTCTTACCTGTAGAAAATTCAAATAACTTTAGTGTTCTACTGGTACCAAATACCATGCCATCAGTTGCACCATCCATCTCACAAGTCGTAAAACTCCGTCACTAAGAAGCTGTAAGAAATCCTAATATAAGTCGCTGACGCCATTCGTTCAATTATAAATAGAATTCAAAAAAGTCATTATGTCAGTTCGCGGTCCGCATTCATTATAACCAAAACAACTATTACCATACTTAATTCTTGTCACTCGGAACTTTAAAACCATTGCTGTGTCATATCCATACATCAAAATGACAATCTTTAAAATTACATCGCTGAACTGAAACCTATTTTATTGCTTAGGGAATTAGGTTGGTATTTCATTTAGGTAATAGATCGACAACTGTGTAACTTCAGCTAGGAATTAGTAACGCGTTGCAATGTAACATATTGTGTGCAGTCACGCCTTGCTCTATTTGTACTAAAATAAAATCTATGTGATAAATGGAACATCTAAGTGGAAAGTCTGTGACGTCATACACAATAATCACCTGGAAATAATTTCGCACTCAGAGTTAATCAAACGTTAAAAAAGTTCTAAATGTAAATTTCTCTTTTCTAAGGCCGACAGAGTGCTGTAGTGGTTACGTTGTAGCATTGTTTAAATGGTAACGCGCAGATGCGCTATACAGGCTTTAGTATTCCTGGCACTACAATGTTGAGACCTAGGTGCACTAAGTAGGTCATTAAATGCTTCAAGTCTGAATGCACCAAGAACTTAATCATTTATTGCTAATGTTTTCTATCAATTTTATAAGCGTTCCAAACTTGTTCCAATACCATTAAAACGTTAATGTAAAATTCCGTCGCACTCGCGACGTATCTAATCACGAAACAAAAAAGTTATTAAGATTTTTAATATGCCATAAAATTTGTCAAAAAGGTAATTTCTTTCCTAATACAGAAGAGTGAATATATACAGAGCTTTACAAAATTTGTTATACCTTTTATTATCATGTATATCACATCATTATTTTGTTAAATTCGTAGAAATATCTTAAATGATCTAATTAAAAATATACCAGACAATTTCCTTTTATACTCGAAGTATACAAAGACATGCCATTTGGTGTAAATAATATTGAGGCTCCGTGGATACGATGCGAAGAAATCCCGGCATCGGGCAGACGTGTCTCGTATTATAATTGACAATTTTCTTGCTTTAAAATAAATCTTCAAAGCCTTTAAAAGTAACGGCTTTTTCTTTAAATTAATTCAAATTTGTAAACGCAATGTTTCTATCTAATCATAACACCATAAATATCAAATCACCAAAAACAAAATTAATTTACTTTTGAAAAAAAAAAGAGTTAGATTTTCTACAATTTTTCCCCGTGTAGTTATTGTCCTGGCCATACATCGGTACTTGCTTATCGTTGAATTTTAGGACACGTTGTATATTTAATGTTTATTAAATTATACAACGAGAATAATGAATGACAGCAGATGTAATAAAATGTCCAAACAAACAATACAACGTGCTACAGAGATGATGTCCCCGAGAATAAAACAAAGTAAAAATGATGGAAATACAAACGCACACCTAAACACGTAACACCGGTATAATTAATGACTGACAGACATACAATCTTTTGTCCCGCCTAAGTCCCGGCGGCGGCGGCGGCGGCGGCGGCGGCATGATGGATGGGTGACCGCGTGCATCTCCCGCTTACTATGCTCCCGAAGTACAATGTGTTAAATGCCATAACATTTTTTAATACTCTATTTAAACGTATACTTTTATGGAGCTGTTACATACTTCAGATTTGTAAAATAAAATAAACCTACTTACTCCAAAATAACTGTTAGACACTGTTTAATTATGTTTTAACCCTTTGACTGCCGCTGAATGACAATATTGACGTCAACGTGGTGGTATATTTCACCATAAATATGTATCAACACAATGCTTTCGATATAAGTACTTCATTATTTATTAGTAAACATTTCGCAAGTATACTCATAATAATGTTTCAATAACCTTGATTTGTCAAAAATTCATGTCAAAGGCGCTAGAGTCACGGTATAAAAAAGTTGACGTAAAATTTATTTGAAACATTGTCTAAGTTTCTTTTTATGGTAAGGCGCTAAGTATTTACGAACATAATAATAATAGTTACATTTGATCATTAGTTAAGATCTCATTTTCAAATGGAGTATTTGTTTAAAGATTGTGCCATACTGAAAGGCAAGCTGTCTAAACCAATGATTAAAAATGACTATGGTAGACATACTAAAAAATATTTAGCTCCTAAATGTATTAACAAATTCTTACGTATTTTAAATAACGCAACGACGCACAGTGGGATCTCCCTGAAGAGTAAACTAAAGAATATATTGTTACAAGAATAAGTAATTCTTCACATCTTTGTTATTATTTAAGTTTTATACAATTTTAGATTTAAGTTACGTATGTGTTTTCTTTTTTTGGTTGTCTTAATATTTTTTTAATTTTAGTTTGTATGTAACAAATAAATTAAAAATTGAAAATGAAAATGAAAAATGAATATTAATTTAAAAATAATTTATTTAAAAAAAGGAATAAATGAAACGTGTCTTAAAAAAAGATCCATTTTGTAAAAAGGTGTCATCTCTAGATATATCAGCGTCATGACACATTTGTGTAATCGTATCCAGTCCGGAGTGTCAACATCTGGTGCTCCAATTACAAACTTTTTACTATTAACATTTAATTACAGCCGCCTCTTGTGTCCCCTCCATTGCACGCCTCCTTCACTACTTGATGCTCAAATTAAATACATGAGAGCAATGAACGCCATAGATTACTATAGCTTCTTTAGGTAGGGGAATAAAAATAATAATTAATTCAGTTCACATAAATGTATGCTTCAATTTAATTTTCGTGTTATTAACAAAAGTTCATCTCCAATAACCCATATCTTACTATTGTTATATGTACATTTTGGTTAAAAGACGTGAGATCTGATGGTTCTCGTAAGCGAGCAGTTTTGACGCTTTACTTTAACTTAAATAAAACAATAAAACTTTAACGTGGAGCGAGCATTATAAATAAGGCACCAGTTAAATGTTTAACGGCGCGTAGTTAAGAGTTAACGACGTCCGATAAACGAAGCTATAGTTGACAGACGTTTTTTATTGTTTTGACTAGTATACTCAAACAAGGATATCTAGCCCATAGAGAATGGCGCTGCTATCGTAGTTAGTGTTGCCAGAAAATATATTAAACCTACATGAGCATAGAAAATGGCATAATAGAAAAAAAATGTTCATTGGCAGGAGGGCGCTAGTGAGGTATCATAATTTAGTTTAACCAGTTTAACCAGTTTTCCACCGGGTCAGATATTCTTGTCGGTCAAATTCTTCGTTCGTTTGATTTAAAATATCGAATCTGGGTCATTTAGGACAATGAATGATTTTTTTACGACCGGACCACGGATACGTAATACGAATACTAATGACGTAAGTACACAACAGGCTGTCCACAACACAAACACGGAAACAAAAAGTTGAACAATAAATCATTCGCTAGATTACTTGTCACCAGCACGGCGGTATGGCGTACCTAACCTACTCCCTGTGCCAATTATCTTTCTTTGTTCAACAAACTTCGTCGTGAAAAAGTTTCCCATTATTTTAGCAAACGGCCAATCGGACCGCCGATATTTTACCTTACCGCCCACAGAACAAGAACCAAATTGCACCGTAATAACAATAACATAAGACAAATCTGTTTGTCATAGTTAGATGAAGGTTTTCACTAAGAAATAATTACCAAATAAAGATTTCTGATACGAAATACTTACAAGGAAATGCTATTATCTGATAGTGTGTGTGGGGGATGGTGGGTAGAGGGGAGAGGGTTGTCGATGCCAGCAAAGTTTTGACGAAGGACCACATTGGTACGCGGCATGGATTTTCCTCTTCCCTCCGAAGTGGCTTGATGACGACTTGCGACTCGCCCGGCGCGCGCCATCTCAACTCGCTACCTATCGACATGTTCTACTAATACTTATTATTTTCGGGGGAAATATTGCTTCGTATTATGTTGTAGGGAATCTCCGGTAAATTGAGGTCATATTTTTATTCTGTAAACGATTGGCAATTAGCAACCTCGAGGTTTAGTGGAACAGTCGTCGCCGGGGATTTCTGCAGCTCATGTGATGTCAATTCATATCTTTCATTAAGACAAGGGGGGCTTTTATTGCTCTTAAAGTATTACTGAACATTAAATTATCTAAATATGGACAACCTAAAAGCTGGAGAAAGTTGTTATAACAGACTAATAAAAAATAATTAAAACTACGGGACTACGGCAAAGAAGATGCTTAGAGGACTAAAAAGTAATAGATAAAGGATAGTCACAACAAGCTCATATGCGAGGAATTATGATCAAGGGAACAGTGTGAGATTTAAGTGTTGTGGAGAAGGGCCTTTGTAAGCGTTATGCTAAACATAAAGGGTACCGCAGGGCGGGACCGCCCCTTCCTGAACTCCTTAACGAGGTTTTAAAACATTATCAAATAATTATTAAACCGCCCTTCATTATTCATTGTTATTTATAGACTGTTTCGGCAATAGACTAAGATTGATTTCTTTTGATCGAATAAATTTAAATATAATTAATATTCATTTATATTTAAAATAGAAATAATTTTATGCGTTGTGTAATTAAAAGTTATGTTGTATATAAAATAAATTTTCAGTTGAGTGAACACAATATTGATGTTATAATTTACGAATTTAGGAAAGTAATGTTTACGATAGTTTATTGAATATTTTAACTGTTAACAGTTAAAGACATGTAGTTCATCAGTCGAAAGTTTAAAACAGTGTCTCAGGATAGATCTGTAAATCATTCCTTTACAAATCGAAACGAAATAATTATTTTTCTTCAATACAATAATATAAGATTTTTTTTCCGAGTATGTGCAAATCAGGTAGATATTTTTGATATGTTTGCGCGATGCGTGACGCAACATCTAGCAGGTGGGAACCTCTTCGGTGGCTCCGAATTACCGGCCTTTGATCTCGCCGCTTTCATCTTTACTGATTGAGGTTTTCCTTCAATCACCTACACTGTACGCCTTATCTTACCTCTTATAATGTAAGCAATATTTAACTCTATGACGATAAGAAAAAGGTCGTTTATTGACTGATTAAGTATTAGCAAGTTAACTGCAAGAGACATTTGTATATTTTTTTAACGCAATTTGGTTTCGTAATGAGCAGTGGGATTTATGTTATTTCTATGAAACATCTTTTGCCGAAGGTGAACTCGAGGCTGCGTCGCGAGGGAGTTATTCGTTCAGTTGTAAGATATTGATGAATACGTCTTGAAAAAAAAACTATGAAAGAAGTTTCAGATAACGGCTTGGAACAACGCGGAAAACGTTTCTGTTCAACAGACGTTTTTCAACAGACAAAAAGGTACATTAAACAAAAAGTAACCCCTAATCCGACGAGTATGAATTTAAATAACGCGAATTAAATTAGAAAACAAAATCATTTAGTTTATAAATCTTTAGACTTACTCGTAAAAGTGATTCAATAGGTTAATAACAATTACAATAAGCAATGAGAAGTGCCGCCAATAGAACGTTGATTACGTACCAGAACACCGTTAAGCGGTCTCCGCGTGCGCGGGGCAGAGCGGGAGGGGGGGAGGTGAGAGCTTAGCGCTACCCTTTTTAACATAATGCTTACAAAGGGTTCGCGATATAAACACCCTCGGCCAACGTTTCCTTGTGTCATGATTACACTCATTTACCAATTATCCGTCACCGATCACATTAGGTAAGGCTTTTTTTATAACACAGTTTAGCTAGTTTTGTGAAAAAATACTGAGATGTAAAAAATACTAATTAGAACTTTAGCGGTCCCCAATTGGTTGAGATTCGACTGTAATGAAATATTTTAGATCAAAGCATAGGAAGGGGAAATTTCCTATTTCAGTGCAACGCTCTGTAGGCAACGCATCTGCAATTGTAGATGTCCATGGACAGCGGTCACTTCGCTATTTTGGCGAACTCATTCGGCCGGTTGCTCATTTTCCAACTTTAAATATAAAAAAAAGTTATGCACTTCTTATTCACATTAACTTGACCTGTGTCAAATTTCACGTTATGCAACAGTTTGTACAATGTTTTCAAAGAAAGGTACGAAGTTTACGCTTCACGTATTCAGATAAATAGTGGTCAAAATATTTTCTTCTCGACAAAATTGCCAAACAAATTAATTTGAAGCTATCTTACTTATCAAATAAACTTTTATCTTAACTTAGGTTTTAAAATGGCAAGCGTTGAAGTTAAGTGAATTAGCATTCATCCAGCTCGTCAGAGAGCGTAGCGCAGCTTAGAAAATAATAAGCACCAGCTCAGCCAGCTTAGCCGGTGGACATTTTTAAATTAATTATGAGAGCGGAGCTGCAAAGAAATCTTTGCTACGTGAGCTAAGACCCAAGAAGAGCTTGCCTCACATTTCTTGTTATTTTCTTCGTCGAATTCGAACTTGTGTTAAGTGAAAAAGTCAAGCGAAGTAGGAAACTTACTTAACTTTTACACTCATTCGAGTTATACATGTGTTCAGTAGCTTTTCTCACCAGACTTAGTGTTATTCGTGAAGCTTTCTTACTAATATTTCTCTTCGTGCGGTTCAGATTTTATAAAGAGTATTTATTACTTTATATTCGTCATAAATGGCTGTAGAACAAAAGGTCTATCAAGAATATTTCTTTGACTGTTGCGAGGATGTATTCTTAAATTTATTGGTGTACTTTACGCCTGGATACATTACAAATACAATTTTTTGTCGATACGTTACGTAAGTTTTCTCAAGAATATTCGTAATAGGCCCTCAGGTTCAGGGAATCTGACTATCGTATAATGGAGGTTATCTTGTTAACTGTATTTTAAAATGAATGTTTATAATTTTGTATCACAACTTAACAAGTTTTCATCGTTGATAATTAAAAGCGGTTTGAAGCGAGAGCTTGTTTACTCTGAGTGCAAATTAGGATAAAAGGAATCAGTATAATCCTCATTCATTAAAATTTTCAGCGCCGCTAATTTCCTTCAGCAACTTGAACAATTAACTTGGAACAAAGAATTCTTTGCAAAAAGGTAAGAAAAAAAACCACTAACTTTTAACAAGTTTTCTCGCTAAAAGTTTTAACTTAATTAAACTTAGATAAGTTATAATCAATCAAATTTTAAAAGCTATCATCACCATCATAAATAGAACAGTTCTCGGCCGCAACCTTGATTAACGAACTGAAAAAAATATTTAAAAAAATGTAGAAAAATTCATCAATAAAAAACCAATAAACCCAGGACTTTAATATCGCTGAGTTAGGAAAACTATCAAACTTGTATTCGATGGTTAAATAACCCGTACCTTTCAGCCGCCACAAACTGGCCAGCGCGGCGGCGCGTTTGGTCACGTCACGGCCACGAGATATATCGCCGCACGGGGGCACCCGCCACCCGCCGTCTGCCGCCGATCACCCGCTGACCACCGCCCGCCGCCCTCTGCTCACGACACAATTTTATACACGAGGGTAGCACAGTGACACAGAACAGTAGGATAAATAGTGTGTTGTTTTGACGCTTACACACTCAGAAACAGAACAATGCTTACCTACTGTAGTTTCAATAATCTGCTATACCTGTGATGAATTAGCATCAACAACTCGGAGACTACTTCAGGTATCTACTGATATATACTCAAGAAAGTAACTTTTAAAACTAAATAATGAGTTATTTAGATTAACTGCCAAATATCTTACTAATATTATAAATGCGAATGTTTGGATGGATATTTCTTTAAAGGTATATCCGGAACGGATCAACGGATTTTGATGAAATTTGGCATGTAGAACAGTCTGGAAGAACAAATAGGCTACTTATTACGTTTTTTTTAAACTCCGCGTGATCGGAGTCGCGGGCGACAGGTATATTGCCTATCCCGTACAGTATGCGGTGTAACAAACACATACGAACAGCTTTCACGTTGTCTAAGGCGAAACATAACTACGTAATAAAATGCGCTACTTCAGTATTTCTTCCGCTGTTATGATATTGGGTTTTGGCAGTTTTTATTATAATCCCGCGACATTATGCAGCGGCACGCGGAGAGAGACGTGGGGTGCGGGGCTGTGGGGTGCGGGGCTGTGGGGTGCGGGCAGTGAATGATTACAATAATGTAAGATCAGTATACAAGTGATAATTTATTCCTCATCAAACCTGAACGATGTTCCCGCAAGACAAACTTCAAGTAACCACAAAGTTATAAATAAGATGGAAACGCCCTCACTGAATTCAATATTTTAGTGTGGTATCTACAGTTTAAATATGAAAAGCAATTGGGGCGCTAAGCAATTTTCAGCTACGGAAACATACCCATCCTCCACAAACTAGTGGACGCACACATGCCCGAGCATCGACCTAGGGCTGTGTGTCGTGTCGCCCCGCTCCTGCCGCTGTTATATTGTGCCTATTGACAGTTGACATGCATTACTCCTCCTGAGTAAAGTTAAAGTAAGATAAGTACTATAACTTCAAATTATGTATTATGATATTGTAGTAGTGATGTTGACAAATCTCCTTTTAGCAGCAAATTGTCATTGTAACGTTTGAAAAAGTTCACTAGAAGTTCTGATTGATAACAGCTAACAATACTTCTCGTAGTTCACTCTTTGTAATTTAACTTTTTTTTAATAACTTTTACAAATCGATTGTGTTCCTTTACTAAACTCTTTGAAAAATTTGTAACCTATTCGTTAAATTTTCAACATCATTACACTGTGTCAACTAACTTCGGCAATTAAACTAAGTTAGAACAAAGAAGTCTTGCTGAAAAGAGAAAAAATAACGAGCCAACGTAATGACCGTCGCTCAGAGCCGTAGTCGCCGCAACTTGCTCCTGTTGCTCCGAACTTAAACTGCTACGTCGCTACGTCGCTACATTGCGCTACGCCGGAGGATATTCACATTCATAATACTTTCCTTTTACTTTCGATTAAGAATTACTTATTATGACTTAATGAACGTGACTTCGTGTTATTAATTCTTAGAAAATCTGTTCTCTACTTTTAGTTAGCCCTCTAACTATGTGAAGTCAGAAGAAATGTATCCTGTAAGTATGTGTGCCTTGTTCGTCACGTCAGCCCTAGGATCATCTTCGGTACCGAGTTTAGAGGTGAATTTATAAATTGCTATAACTTTGCTAAAACGCGGAGAAAAAAAAGAAACCTTAATACGAAAGTCAAAAGTTTTGTCATTTGATTACACAACATTGAGATATTTAAGTAACGCACGTGAAAAGTTTTTTATCATCCTCGAGTTCAGATATCTACAGCTGTAACAAACATATAAAACTGTAAAATAATTGTGTTACGAAAAAAGTTGTAAAAAGAAAAGTTTGCAAATTTTCCTCCGTCTCCGATACAAGCGAAGGCCACCTCGACGCTTTGCAATTTTCCATCGCGATATGTCCCGAGCTCCCGACTTACGGAAATTGATAAAGTTTCCCTCCCGATCTAAGGAATTATTGAAACTTTTCTCTGGCACAACAAAATTCAATAAGTGACTGTCACTGATTGGGAACAGAAGGAAGAGGACTGTATTCTAACTTTTTTTTATAACAAGTCATAAGCGACGAGCGTGGCGATGAAAAACAATAATGCGGAGTAACATCATGTCCTTGTTAATATCAATTAAATTGTTTTTCTTTTTAGCTGCAAACAAATAATAAAACTAAAATAATTTATAATAAAATGGTATAACTTTAAACTGGGTTTTCCGCCAACTTCCCTTACTTTATTTCAACAAGATTATCGCAATTTTATCAGGTGCTATAAAAAGTAGGAGTATTTACTGTTAAAAAAATCTAAACTTACCTTCTGTTAAATTTCATAGCGTAGCACCAAAGTGTCTGGACAAACCCACGACGGGTTTATAGACACTTTTATTGTAACTTTGTATTTTGTACCTTGTTTAATATAAATAAATAAAAAAATGATTTCGAAATAGAACAAATTAAACTTCCCAATACCTGAATGACAAGTGAAAATATAAAACTACAAGTAAAATGATATTACTGAATGTATGTAGTCTGTGGGCTTTCTGTAGCAGCTGTGTCTATTGCATAGTTCTGCCACTGTTTGTGTATTAATAGTTTGAAATCGAAAGTGGTAAAAACGTTGGTGCCTGTGATTTGTACCACCCGTCATACTTGACTTGTAACGTTTACGGTACTCTCTTACAACTAGAAACTAGAGTGTTTATGTTATGTGTCGGACGAGTTTTTTACTTTATTATAGAGTTTATAGCCGTTTTGTATCTTGTTATCGTTAAACTGGGGGTGTGAGGAAGTAGGAGGTGGAAGGGACACACGACGTTTTACTTGTGATTGCGTATGTTTTTCAATGAATAAGATATTTACGAGTTATTCTTTTGATATCGATAATAAGATGATTCAAACTTTCCTATTCTTATTTATAGTTTTTTTAGATATAAGTTTAACAGTTTTGAAGTAACAGTTTAGGTCACTTTAAATAACTTGTTTCATAAATATACATAATAATAATTCAAATTAAAGTATAAATAGGAAAGTAAACAATATAATGTATGCATGGTTCCAATTTAAGTGTAATAAAGTAATAAAATTAAAAATAATATAGGCCGGGAATTTGAAACAAACAACGTCGCAATTAAGGATGGTCGAAGGCTCCGTGAAAGTGAGCGTAAGTCATTAGCACAAGGAAAACAACCATTAAATTGTTGGAGAGAATTGATTAATCGGCGGAGGACAGAGGCGAGTGCGGAGCCCATAAATAAATATAAAATACGGCCTACGGCGTAACGGCCGTGGGGCGGCGTAGCGAGAAATGCGTAGCCCTCGCCGAGGAATCGATAAGGGTTCACGTGTAATCGCGCGATGTTCATACTAGATATTAATGAGTTGCACGAACAAAAACAAGCTTATAAAACAACCGTATAACTATAGAAAACACTTCAATAATCTACGCTCCTGTACTCTTAATTTTAAGTATACGTAGCAAATGTAATTACTTTATTAGATTAAATACATTGTGTGCTCGAAGATTTTCAATATGACTTCATTAGTTACACTAACGCTCGTAATTACACAAAGTTAGACGGAGGTAAAGACAGCAAATAAAACTTAATGCTTAGAGTTGTCTGCGAGCGCTGGCTGGCTCTGAGCGCTCCGCGGGTGCTTCGCGGCTCCTTCAATTTACGACTCTAAAACGTTAATGACTTTGTCAACATAGCACTCATTAACTTGATATTTATACCTAATATGTATTTATTTTTTATAGCAAAAAGTAGCAAACTTACAAATGGCCACTTAAATTCGCCAAGATAGCGAAACTACCTTTGCCCATAGACATTTTTACATTTGCAGACCCGTTGGACTTTAATCGAAACAGAAGGGATGCACAGATGGAGAATAAGTTCCCTTTCTAAGCATTCGCTCCACTGCCAAATCACCTCCACTTTCCATCCCTTCCTTATAAACTGGTGTTCCATTTAAATACTTCTCGATTTAGGGATGTCGTCACAAAAATGCGCAAAGTAAAACTTGTTATTTATAAAATATTTTGAACGGAATACTTGTTGGTGGATAAATTTGGAGTAATTCAAAAATGTACCAACTAATATTATATTCACAAATTATTAGAAAAAGGAAAACGGACATTAAAACGTGAATCAGAATTGATTAATTGGCGAGGGCCAGAGCCGGGCGCGGAAACCGTTAATAAATATAAAATACGGGGACATCGCGGTCTGCCCGCGCCCCGGGGCGGGGGCGGGGGCGGAGTGTTGAGGGCGGGGGCAGTTAGTGCGTAATTGTCACCAAGTGAGTTGAGAGAGCCGCGTACATGTACGACGTGTAAAATAAAGAAACTGTTTCATTTCAATTTATAAAATGATTGCTCGTGAACTGGAAATTGTGAGCATGTATCTGAAAAACTCCAAATTTATTCCTCTTATTGTAAAGACAAATGCAATTAAATGTTTCAATAATTTCTTTTGTTCATACACTTCTCACTCGCAGAAAAGGAAAGGTTCATTTAAATATACACAGTCCAAAAAAAGTTGACTCTCGATTTATATAGGAGCTTCATGCATAAAGTAAGGTGAGTTTACTTAGGACCTCGAAGTGAATACATCACTTACTGAATGATAGCTCAGATATGTAGTTGAATAACTAATTGCGAGAAAATAACAATTTTGTATTCAATTTTGCCTGCATTTGTTCTTTCTTTCGCAAAACATATTCTCATGTAAAATACTTATAATAATCTCATTTTTTCACATGTGAAGAAAAATCTACAAATCTGCTGAGTAAAATAAAAATATACTACAATGAAAATAAACCTTTATTCCAAAGTATGTATATTTAGAAATAAGATATCCGCGTTACGACACGTGAAGGAAAATTTTCTGCTAAAGCTCTAAGTAGAGGCAAAGTTTCACTCACAGTTGACGGCTCCCCGAGGTGGCGCTAGCATCACGCAGATATACCGCGTCCCACTACCATTGAAACTTCACTCATTCCATATTAAGTGTAAACATCAAATAAAAAATTATGCCCGTATTTAGACAACAATCGTTTTAAGTAAAACATAATTATTATTAATTAATTAACTTCATATTTACAAAAATAAACACGCCGCGAGACAAAAGTAGACGTAAAGTCATTGATAAATTAAAAGAAATTATTGTTTCTTAAAAAGAAAAGTTTAATTTAAAATGACCCATAAAATATAAACAATATCTTACGAACCCAACCCAAAGTTATAAGTGACATGAAATTGCGTTAGAACAAATTTCAAATGTACGCGAAGGCGACTTCTCCATTATATTTTTCTTCGGGGAACGATTAGAATTTCAAGAAGTTTGTTACCTTACATACTTCTCAAGAAAATGTTGAGTCAATTACGCCCCTGGGTCCAGAGAATTTTAATAAATAAAATTAAGTTTCACACATATTTTTAGATGGTATACTGTAATAAAGTATTTTTAATTTCCAAATGTGAACATTTTTAATGAACTTTTGCATTTACAGCTAATTATATTTCACACGTCCTTAAGTTTGCACTGTACAGGACACAAAACTAGATGCAACAAACTATAAAAAAGATAACTTGTATTAAAAATAAATTGAATGGTGTGGTGTATACACCATAGAACAGTGTATCGCCCAAAAAGGCCTCTAAATTTTGAATGTTTCGTGTAACATTGAGAAGATAGGCTTCGTTCAGAACAGCAATTTATTCGAGTCCTAATAATCGAGTGGGAACATCTCGTTACAGGTAACGGCGTCGTGGCGTGACACACGCGCATAACGCGCCGCGAGCGCCCGCTGCCGGCGACCGGAGACAACTTATGAAGCTATTAGCGGCCCGTGTTCCACAGCTTTATGGGCTCTCAACCAATAGATTGAGTTTTGTTATTGCCGTTGTAACTATCCTTTTTAAAATATATGCAAACTCTCAGATTATACAAAATTTTGCAGTAGACTAAGGACACAAAATTTGTATATCTTTCCAAAGATTGAGTTTGTTATTTGTGCCAGGGATGTTTTATATATGTGATCGTCTAATTTAGGATTTTGTTCTACGTTGTGTTTTTATAGTAACTGATTCTTTTAGGTTATATCTGGAGTAATGACTATTCACTTCCATTCTCGAATCCGAGTTTAGTATCTCTTAATAATTAATTAAAATTAAAGGAAATTAAAATTATCTTTATTATACTTGTAAAAGGCTTACAAGCTATATTTACAATTCCCATTACAAGTATTAGTCGCTCCCCTCATTTCTTAAAAAAAAAATGTGGGGAGGCACACAGCTCCAAAAACATCTCCCGCTGTGTGCGGTGAGTGCCGACCCACTATTGCACTCCCCCCGAAGTAGGGACAATAGTTGGCCTTTGGATTCCAATAAATACTGGCGAACCAGCAAGTGAGTATCAACTCATTGTCAGTGCGTAAGCACAAATTCAATCGATATCGCATATCAATGCGTGTTGTACACCGACAGGTGTAAATAAAATAAGGCAAGACTCTCAGGTCATAGTCAGCACAGGTCTCAGCCTGTAGAGCGCATTGTGAGTCTACTGCTCGCCTCAAGGGGTGGGGTCCAACGTTGAGCGAATGCTTTCGCAGCCTTGAGAACTTTGTTCCCTCCAGCTACCACCACGCATGAGACAAATGCATATGCTCCACCAACTATGATCAAGAAAGCTATTTGCCAAAATTCATTTATCAGTATATTCAATTATTCAGTTGGTGAGATTTTGTGTCTTATTGCAAAGCATAGACATCGATCAAATTTGCGTCACTCAATGACAATTCGTCATTAAAATTTCAAAATGTGGACAATTACTGGCCATATTAATTCTGTTAAACATGGGAGGTCAGACAGTCTGCAATCTCGAAGCAAGAGATCCGACTTGGGCAAATCTAATTAAGATAAGCGTCATACTACAATATCAGGCGCTATCACTGAATTTGCACAAGGTCATCATAAGATCTCCAATGTACATCATTCAAGACGCATACCAGATATCGCAGCAAACAACAATATCTTAGCAAATACCTCCATCAACTCAGACCAATATAATGTATTCATACTACTATGAAGTACTCAGTAATCCACTCCATGGAAAATAATCAATCCGGTGATAGTCGCATCAGAGATGTACCATCGGTAGACAATAAACAACAAGTTCCGGTTTAGAGTGCTATCACCAACTCATGGAAAACCAATTCCAATATGTCTTAGACAACATCTCTCATAACCTTCACAAGTCGTCATATCGTCTCGCAATAAGCATCAATGTACAGCACTAAAATTGTATACAATCTCAGCACTTATACACAACGCATTACTGCTGCAAGTATGTATTCACATATTTGCTAGATCGATATAATCCACTTCCAGACACCAAGCTTCATAGCCTCTTAGTCCATATATTTAGTCTAAGTCAACTTCGGAAAGTTTTGTAATTCAATGTATCATAGAAGCAAGCCTCTAAGACATTGAATTCCCTTATCTTAAAGCCGTAGCTCTAAAATATGGTTCTGAGTATATTCCAACACCGAAGCGCTAGCACATACTCCTCCCATACTGATATATATAGCGAATGATTAGATCACCACTATATTCAGTTGGTATCAGATATATATATAAATATGAAAAAAAAAATACGAGACCTTCAACTTATGTGAAATCATTATTATTCATGTAATTATGTATACGTCTCTATCAGAGCACTTTCTTTGAGACCTTTCACTCATATAATTATTTTAATATTGATGCGTCTAGTGTTATAATAATAATAATTTATTATTATTATTATGTAAATATTTCTTTATTAACTCTGTATACCCCCTCTTAAAATATACAAAGTTATATCAATTTATATCTATTATTGATATATTAACATATTTACATTCAATTTTGACCTTTTTGGAATTTCTCATTTTTCCACTTTGGTCACACCACACACCCACCATATGTATAGCTATGCACTCAAAATGTATAACACGAGCCATTTACCCTCTAGGGCATTCATGCATTAAAATCCACTTTTATCCCCTAAATTTTTAATTATTAATTCATATTCCCCTTTCAATTCCAAGTCCAAACATGTACTTTTTATCAATGGAAAAAAATAAAAGTTCAATACGTGAACACTCAATAATTTTTCAACTTAGAAAAATTTTGAAAATTTTCATTACGCGAACTCTCCATGGGACTTTAACTCTTTTTTCCAACTTTCATTACATGAACTCCCCATTATATTTTTATATTTTCTTTTAATATATTTCATCCATTAATTAAGTATCTAAATATTGAATAATATATTATATTAATATATTATAAAAGACTTTTAAATCCATTAAAAATTAAACTTTTAATTAAGTACTTTTATTATTAATTAATTCTTTAATTAATTAATAATGTTAGTTACAATCCACCCCCAAATTTTATGTTAATGTCTGACAATGTCTAGTCATTGACGTAAAATTTGTTTAAATTTTCTTATAAAAATGATAATAATGTAATTTTGTTTTAATTAAATTCAAACACTTCATATTTAACCACCCCTAGGGAATGACCGCCACCATCACCCCTCCAATCACATCTATCAATATGCAATCAACCTTGTCTTTGGTTAAAGTAACTGTATAAGTTTATAATTTATTTAATAATGTTATTAATACTTCCTTGGATGGATACAACATATATATATTTACATATGTTCCCATATACATATATATACATCTCTTTTTAAATATATTATTAAAACGTCCTTGGATGGTTATGTCATATATATGTCTCTATATACATGTCCATTTAATGTATGTTATTAATACGTCCTTGGATGGTTATAACACATTATTATGTTATATCATATTTTGACTTCTCTATTTGTAGCCATTAATAAATGTGATTGGGTCATTCACCCATTCCCATATTCCCATTTATTTATTCATAAAAGTATTTACAATATTTACATCAAACAAAAATAAAATAAACATTCTTATAACAACTTATAACAACTCTTCTAATTGATTTAAAATAAAAACAAATATGTTATTTGTAATATTTCAATAAATGAATAGCATTAAAATTTCCTCTTATAACATTTGTTTGTGGATTAGATAATGTATATACATTATCAAAAGGAATTGAAGCAATTACATAAGGCCCCTCATAAGCCAAATCAAATTTACTTGTCTGTTTATTGTCAGCATTAGATCTAGTGGAAGTTCTGACCTTTACTAAATCTCCAATATTATATTTTATTAATCTATTTCTTTTATCAAACTTTGTTTGACGTATTTCACTAAAATGTTTTAAATTTTTACGAACTTGTTCTCTAACTTGCCCTACTACAAGTTTACTTCTTTTAACTTTAATAACACTATCAAATGTCATCTCATTACTTTCTCCATATAATATTTCACATGGCGTATAGCCTGTACTATCATGTAATGAATTATTATATAAAACTTCTATTTTTGGCAACTCATAAACCCAATCTTTATGTCTATTATGACATAGGGTTCTAAACAATCTACCCAACTCCTTATTTACTCGCTCCGTGGTATTAGGCCTTGGATTTCTAACAGTTGTATATATTGGTTTAATGTTTAATTGTCTTAATGAATTTTTCCAATGGTTACTTATAAACTGTTTTCCATTATCAGTTAATACTGCTTTGGGTTTTATTAATTCGGAATAATGTTTCAATTTGGTCACAATAGTTTTTGCTGTTGCCTGCTTTAAAGGATATAACTTTACAAATTTACTAAATGAATCTTGTATAACAAATATAAAAGTATATCCAAAATTACCACATGGTAATGGTCCATATAAGTCAGCCATTATCATATCACCAATGTTTTCTGTGACAATTGATTTACAAGGACCTACATAACTAATGTTATCTTTCCTTGCCAATTGACATATATGACATGTTTTTATCTGCCTTTTAATACTTTTAGTTAAACCTTTCCAAAAGAATCTATCTCTTATATACTTTATAATTTTATAAGCTCCTTGATGACCCATTTCATTATGTACTTGACTAATAACTTCGCTTTGTAAACTTTTAGGTAAACATAAAACTTCTTTTAAATCTGTTTTATAATATAATAAATGATTCTTTAAAATATAACGTTTCAATCTAGGGTCAATTGTTTGTGCCATGTTTCCTAATGAATTTAATTTATTAATAATATTTAAAAGATCAGAGTCTCGTTTCTGATAAATAGATAAATTTTTCAATTTATCTATTAAAGCATTATTGCGCCCAACTTCTGTATAAGCTATATCTAAACTTGCATTCTTATTCTCTTGTATTAAATTGCCATCAGGAGGATATCTAGAAAGTACATCTGCTACAATATTATTTTTGCCTGATATATGTTGTACTTCATAATGAAACTGCTCAAGATATAATATCCATCTTGTAATTCTGCCATTAAATAATTTCATATTGTTAATAAATAAAAGTGCCTTGTGATCAGTTAAAATAAAGACCTTACTTCCTCTTAAATAAGTTTCAAACTTTTTAAGACAACTTATAATAGCATAAAACTCCTGCTCTGTAACTGACCAATTTAACTCTGAACCCTTTAGAGTTTTACTATGATAACCTAATATCTGCATTTCTCCTTTATCATTTAATTGATACAAAACTCCAGCGAGACCAACACCAGAGCAATCTGTTTGTAAATAATATGGTTTATTAAAATCAGGATGATGAAGCTTTATTGTATTAAGGAACTGTTCTTTAACTTTATTAAATGCTTTTTGTTCTCTTTCACCCCATGTGAACTTATGTCCTTTCTTTAATAATTCACATAATGGTATAATATTTTCACTATAATTTGGAATAAATCTCCTATAAAAATTACAAAGACCTAAAAAGGCCCTTAACTGCTTTATTTTTCGGGGTATTGGAAATTCTTGTATTGCTTTAACTTTATCAGGATCTGTTTTAATGCCTTCTGTTGAAATAATAAATCCCAACATTTTAATTTGTTTACAAATAAATTCACATTTCTTTAAATTACATGTTAATCCAGCCTTATTCAATTTACCCAATACTATATCTATATGTTCCAAATGCTTTTCCAAATTTCCAGTTGTTATAATAGCCAAATCATCTAAATAATTAACACAGAAGTCTTGAACCTCTGGTCCTAATATTAAATTCATTGCTCTACTAAAACTTCCAACAGAAGTCTTTAGTCCTTGAGGTAATACATTATACACATAAGATTTGCCATTAAAATTGAACCCTGTATACTTTTTTCCATCATCATTTATAGGTATTTGAAAATATGCATTATTTAAATCTATTGTAGTTATAAATTTTGCACCATGAAATGAATTTAATACATCTAATTGTATAGGCGGTTTCTCAGTCTCTGCAACCATTTTCTTATTTATATTTCTAGCATCTAACAGTACTCTTATTGATCCATCTTTTTTCAATGTAAAAGTTAATGGACTGCTATAAGGCGTTGAAGCCCTTGTAATTATACCTAATTGCTCCATTTCATTTAATTTCTCTTCCATCTTTGTTCGATATGCATAAGGTATTGGATATGATCGTGTAACAATGGGTATGTCATCTATCATTTCTATTTTATGTTCATAAACTTTTGTCCTACCTAATCGATCAGTAAACATATCTTTATATTTATCTATTATGCTTTTAATTTTACATCTTTCTATTTCAGTTAATACTGTTCCAAACTTAATATTTTCTAAAATATTTTCTGTTTCCAAATTATTATTACATAGATATGTTTCAGAACAACTTTTAAATGGTATAAAATAATTTTTATTATCTGCTTTAAATTCTATTCCAGCCATTTTATCTTTTAAATTTATAGCAATCTTATTAATTTTCATCCAATCAAACCCTATTATTAACGGTCTTATTAAATTATTAATAATTAAAGCCTGTGTCTCGAAAATAACTTCACCAATCTTTATAGGTAATATAATCATCTGTTGTATCTTTGTACTTCGCTGTCCCACAGCACCTCTAATTTGTAATGCTTTAACAGGTAAAACTGCTAAGTTATTATTATTATTCTTTAACTGTAAGAATAGGCTTTCTGAAATACAAGTAACATCACTCCCCGTATCAAGAAGTGCTGTAACTTGTTCATTACATATTTTAATATCTATTTCAGATCTCATACTCCCTATTAATTCCTTTTGATAATCCACCACATCATCATTTTCAAACACTGTTTGAATATATAATTTTGACTTGGGTAATTCTGATTTAAATTTTAACATTTTAACTAGATCATTTCCAACGTCTTTATAACCCAAACCAAATCTATTAGTTTGACCTTTTACAACTATAGGTTTTAATAAACCTTTGTTTCTTTTTCCCAGTGCTTGACCAGAACGCCACCCCATTTTCATTAATATAAGTAAAGCTTTGTTCCCTTTGAAGACACCAGCCATTGAAGCGGGAACTACTTCAACTCTGGATTCACTAAATTTGGGTTTCCAATTTTATCTTGTACTATTTGAGTTTCATTAACATGTCCAACATTTTTATTTATTTCATCTGGTTTACGCCAATTTTTGAAATGTTGTTGATTCTTTCCAAAGGTATTATCCAATTTCTTTCGCTTCTCATTAGAGTAGTCATATTCTTTATGTTCATCTTGTTTGTCTATATCATCTAAATTCCTCAAGAATTCTGTTGTGTCTATTATTGTATCAATTTTAGCTATTCTCCATAACTGTTGTATATTCTTAGGATAATGTCTTAAGACATCAGCAAGTATTTGTTTTTCAGGTATTGGATATGACAACTTTTGTACTTTCTCTATGACAAACAAGAAATAGCCTACCATTGTAGGATGTGTTCGTCTATTCCATTTATTTTGTACTATGAATCTCCTTACTTTATTTTGTTCCTCTTCGCCCCAAAAGACTCTAAGGAAATCTATTTTAAAATCTTCAAAGGTTGACCATTTAATACTATTTATTCGAGCCCAATGCTTTGCCTCATCTCTCAGACATTCTCGAGCTATATCAATTTCTATTCCTTTTGAAGGAACTCTTTTAAAATAGTTTATTAGATCCTCTATAAATGTAACTGGATGTACTTGTTCATTACCTCCAAATTTAGGTTTATCAATAGCAATATTGCTTATATTATAAACAATATGCTGCTTTGGATCATAATTATCATTACTTTTGGCTGCAACTTCCTCCACACTGCCATTTCTACTGGAATTATCTTCCTTTATAATGCTTTCCAATTTATTGAATCTCTGCTCAAAAGATTTGACTGTCTCTTTTAAAAGTTTTTGTAAAACTTTTATATCTTTATTTTTCTTAACTCCCTTCTTTTTGCCTTTATTAATTCCACTCATTTTTAAAAAAAATTTAAATTGTTTACTATCACTTTAAATTTGTCCACTTTTATATATCTCCTTCACACTTATAAATTTTTAAACTTTGAAATCCAGACCACTATTACTCACTTTAAATATTTATATCCTTCAATCAAATTAATTCTAATAATTGTACCACCCCCAGATTCTAAAACTTCAAGCCAACAACCATACTCCAATAACCTTTCCATTTCATCAGCAACAAATTGTAGACTCTAGGTCTACTTATTGTATTGATTTTCATAAATATCCTGGTCACGGCACCAAATTGTAACTATCCTTTTTAAAATATATGCAAACTCTCAGATTATACAAAATTTTGCAGTAGACTAAGGACACAAAATTTGTATATCTTTCCAAAGATTGAGTTTGTTATTTGTGCCAGGGATGTTTTATATATGTGATCGTCTAATTTAGGATTTTGTTCTACGTTGTGTTTTTATAGTAACTGATTCTTTTAGGTTATATCTGGAGTAATGACTATTCACTTCCATTCTCGAATCCGAGTTTAGTATCTCTTAATAATTAATTAAAATTAAAGGAAATTAAAATTATCTTTATTATACTTGTAAAAGGCTTACAAGCTATATTTACAATTCCCATTACAAGTATTAGTCGCTCCCCTCATTTCTTAAAAAAAAAATGTGGGGAGGCACACAGCTCCAAAAACATCTCCCGCTGTGTGCGGTGAGTGCCGACCCACTATTGCACTCCCCCCGAAGTAGGGACAATAGTTGGCCTTTGGATTCCAATAAATACTGGCGAACCAGCAAGTGAGTATCAACTCATTGTCAGTGCGTAAGCACAAATTCAATCGATATCGCATATCAATGCGTGTTGTACACCGACAGGTGTAAATAAAATAAGGCAAGACTCTCAGGTCATAGTCAGCACAGGTCTCAGCCTGTAGAGCGCATTGTGAGTCTACTGCTCGCCTCAAGGGGTGGGGTCCAACGTTGAGCGAATGCTTTCGCAGCCTTGAGAACTTTGTTCCCTCCAGCTACCACCACGCATGAGACAAATGCATATGCTCCACCAACTATGATCAAGAAAGCTATTTGCCAAAATTCATTTATCAGTATATTCAATTATTCAGTTGGTGAGATTTTGTGTCTTATTGCAAAGCATAGACATCGATCAAATTTGCGTCACTCAATGACAATTCGTCATTAAAATTTCAAAATGTGGACAATTACTGGCCATATTAATTCTGTTAAACATGGGAGGTCAGACAGTCTGCAATCTCGAAGCAAGAGATCCGACTTGGGCAAATCTAATTAAGATAAGCGTCATACTACAATATCAGGCGCTATCACTGAATTTGCACAAGGTCATCATAAGATCTCCAATGTACATCATTCAAGACGCATACCAGATATCGCAGCAAACAACAATATCTTAGCAAATACCTCCATCAACTCAGACCAATATAATGTATTCATACTACTATGAAGTACTCAGTAATCCACTCCATGGAAAATAATCAATCCGGTGATAGTCGCATCAGAGATGTACCATCGGTAGACAATAAACAACAAGTTCCGGTTTAGAGTGCTATCACCAACTCATGGAAAACCAATTCCAATATGTCTTAGACAACATCTCTCATAACCTTCACAAGTCGTCATATCGTCTCGCAATAAGCATCAATGTACAGCACTAAAATTGTATACAATCTCAGCACTTATACACAACGCATTACTGCTGCAAGTATGTATTCACATATTTGCTAGATCGATATAATCCACTTCCAGACACCAAGCTTCATAGCCTCTTAGTCCATATATTTAGTCTAAGTCAACTTCGGAAAGTTTTGTAATTCAATGTATCATAGAAGCAAGCCTCTAAGACATTGAATTCCCTTATCTTAAAGCCGTAGCTCTAAAATATGGTTCTGAGTATATTCCAACACCGAAGCGCTAGCACATACTCCTCCCATACTGATATATATAGCGAATGATTAGATCACCACTATATTCAGTTGGTATCAGATATATATATAAATATGAAAAAAAAAATACGAGACCTTCAACTTATGTGAAATCATTATTATTCATGTAATTATGTATACGTCTCTATCAGAGCACTTTCTTTGAGACCTTTCACTCATATAATTATTTTAATATTGATGCGTCTAGTGTTATAATAATAATAATTTATTATTATTATTATGTAAATATTTCTTTATTAACTCTGTATACCCCCTCTTAAAATATACAAAGTTATATCAATTTATATCTATTATTGATATATTAACATATTTACATTCAATTTTGACCTTTTTGGAATTTCTCATTTTTCCACTTTGGTCACACCACACACCCACCATATGTATAGCTATGCACTCAAAATGTATAACACGAGCCATTTACCCTCTAGGGCATTCATGCATTAAAATCCACTTTTATCCCCTAAATTTTTAATTATTAATTCATATTCCCCTTTCAATTCCAAGTCCAAACATGTACTTTTTATCAATGGAAAAAAATAAAAGTTCAATACGTGAACACTCAATAATTTTTCAACTTAGAAAAATTTTGAAAATTTTCATTACGCGAACTCTCCATGGGACTTTAACTCTTTTTTCCAACTTTCATTACATGAACTCCCCATTATATTTTTATATTTTCTTTTAATATATTTCATCCATTAATTAAGTATCTAAATATTGAATAATATATTATATTAATATATTATAAAAGACTTTTAAATCCATTAAAAATTAAACTTTTAATTAAGTACTTTTATTATTAATTAATTCTTTAATTAATTAATAATGTTAGTTACACCGTGTAACGTTAGCAAAAAAATCTAACTCACACAATATCTTCTTATTCTATTGATATTACTTTTCCCTTTCTAGGTCATTTTTGTGTAATTTATTCTTGGGTCCTTTGTGAGAACATTTGTTGTATCAAATATAATACGAGTACTTAGTAAATTACATTAATAATTTTACGTGTAAAACATTTTATTCCGCAAAAAATTAAACGTCAACTTTATAAAGTAATTTTAAACCTAGTTCATTAAAACTGAATACAATGATAAATTATTTTTTCCATCGATATATGGTTGAAAAAATGATTTTGTGTACATTCGTGTAAAGGTAGTATCGGGCGCGGCGACACGCGATCCCCCGCACAACGTGCTACCTGCTTCGACCACTCTACGACTTCGCACCGGACACGTCACGTGGTAAATGGTATGGAGGCGAAACAGCTCACGCAGATCAGCATTTCTGTATGACTGAGACATTTTGTGAAATCATGGCATCTTTCGACTTGAGTACTCATATTCTTTTAATGTTTCTATCACTATCAACTTTTTTTTGTCATGTCAATATGTCATTCCTAATTATATAAATATGTAAAATTTAATATATCTATTAATCTAATAATACTAAATCCACCCATCCACATTTCTGGTAACGGGCACATTAATAAAATCAAAAAAACATTTTAAAAATGTGCACAGATTTGAAACATTAAAGTAATCGTGGTTTAACGAGCGCGACATAGCTCGCCAGGGCAGCAGCGTAGCGGGCCGCGCGCAAATCTCTCGCAACATCAGCAACGGCAGGGGCGCGCACATGTGGGCCCGCTCAAGGCATTATTAATAATTAAAAGCGGCGGATTTATAGCGTCGTAAGTCACGTGACGCTCGTAAAAACCACCGCTGGAGAAAAAACACACAGCAGCGACACATGTGAGCGGCGACACATGTAAATAGAGTAGTGCACAGATAAGCTACACCCATACATGTATCCTGATTATTTTAACAAAGAATATCACTATTACATTGTCCCTATTGTATTATTAGATTAGATTAATTAGAAAGAATTCCTATAATTTTACAGCTACTGTACTTAATCGTAATGATTAAAATTATAGTTTTAATTATGTTCCACACAATTTTGAATAATTCAGGACAATGTTTTTTAATATTAATTTCCACTTTATAAATATATTTGTATATGAAAGAGTAAGAAACTTCTCATACATCTTTATAGTCCTACATGAAAACCACGTCTTCTCTGACCGTTCAATAGTCTGTGATATCCATCGGTTATAAGTAAGTTATTATAGTAACAATAAAAGTAGGCACGAAGTCGTACGAAGACGTCAATGTAATCAGATACCGATATGTTTGGGCGATGTGTTTTGCACAACGAACACAAGTGGATTTACTTTTCAAACATAGAGATTATCTTGTATACCTTTCAAGTGCATATGTAATGTCGTAGTTTTTTTATTTAAAATATATCATCGCTCATTGAAATTTCTCCTAAGTATTTATATGATAAAAACACTTTACCTATATTATTCAACTTACGTCTCTAAACGGCCATTACACGCACTTTACAAATGTGTGAGAAAAAAAAAGCCATAAAAGAAAAAAATACATAACAATTACCGTAGATCAAGGATCTTGTGACATAGAAAAGATGGCGCTAGTGTGCTTTCTTAATTTAATTTGACTTATATCCACCGGATCAGTTAACGTTGCTGTATATATCAGTTATACTAATTCAATAGCATAATGAAGCCGAAGCATACACATTACGAAATATTTTGAAGCCCGTTAAATTGGTTGCGATTAAGACGTACCAAGTAAGACCCTACGCTCACGCAATCAAAGGAAACAATTAATGCCGGATAATTGGAGCGTCTTTGTCGCGAGTGTGCGGGCCGCGGCGAGAAAACACCTGAATATTCGTTGCGCAGTTAATTTGCCAAATAATGATGATAATGATACAATCAAAAACAAGCGAGAGTTATTAATATTATAAATGTATCGCTAACAAACATGACATTCAGACACGTTGCTAAAAAATAGTATTTTCGTAATCTGCTTTTCAATCAATCTACTAAAAATTTTAACTCAGAATTCAACCTGAAATAGAAAGCAAGTACTCCAACTACTGAACCTAGAAGGGACGAGCGCGGCACAACAATAATTATGCAATTAATAGCCACGAAGGTTTGCCGCGGGTAATTACAGACCTCTGCAGCGGTGTGCCGTGCAATTCGCTCCATCTAATTTACCTACAAACTTGTAATTGCTATTCAATACATAAGCCGATGTGCAGAATGTCGCTGGAAGAGAGGACGAAGAAGTAAGTTTTTCGACAGTGGAAACCCACATTGTAAAATGGGGTAAACCCCAATCATGATAAAACTTGTATGAGCTTTGTAATGTAAAATTTTGTTTGTATTTTCAATTATAAATAATTACAAAATTAAGTTGTAAACTTTTATCATCTGTAAGTGAAAATTGTATAACTTTGTAACGACTGAGGCACAAAACTGTACTTGAACAAGTAATAACAGGCTGTCTGTTAATTTGACATTGCAACGAATAACATTCAACTTGCAAAAACTAATATTTAAATTAAAAAACTAATCCGCTGTAACCGCGAGACACTTTTACTTAAATATCTTTCAAGTACTAATTGGTTAAATACTTAATTATTGTGAAGTTTTATCTTTGAAATGATAAATGAAATGGTGTATTTTATATTGGTTTCTTTGATGTTTGTTTCAAGGTAAACTTTTTGGTAGTCTTCTACGTATTAGGCTCCTTTTAACCTTGTGATTATTCTTTGAATCATAGTTTGATGTAATAGAAAGCTATTCTTCGATAAAAATAACAGCTATTCGCTTTGCGTAGGTATAACGGAAAGCCGTTATTAATAAAGTTGTTGAATCGCAGTGCGAGCAGCGGCGGCGGCAGCGGCGGAGAGCGCTATCTGCCGGCCTCGCAGCAAATCCCGGCGCGGATGAGGGTTATATTTTATTGCTTTGATTTATCGTTTTCTTAATAAATATGTCAAGTGTTGCCCGATTGGACTTCAAGCTCCATTATTAATTGTTACAGCGGGAATTAATTACGGCGCTTGGTGTAGTGCCGTCTCGCTCCGACCAGGGATTGATCCGACCGACTGCCTTGTTAACTTAACACTTGATTTATTAGCCGCTAATGTTACCAACGTAAAAACACACCAACTAAATCATTTGCTTTTCAACGTATTATATTACTATTGAAAATCATTTCTACAATGCTTGTTTTATTACTGTAATCGGAATGAACAAAATCTATATTTTTTGTATGTAAAAGTTCACAAATGCTGTTTATATCAAAAAAATATATAACTATATAAGAAGTGTTGAAAATAACGTATCTTCTTCTTTACTACGAGATAATCTTTTCTAGAAATCTAGAAAGAACATTCTAAATTAGTGTTCAAAGTTCTAAATGACACTATGACATTCTACATTTAGGAAAAATAAACGTAACAAAATGTTTTTCCGTATTAACTATTTTTTGCTGGAGTCCATAAAAGATGTTCTCAATAAAGTTTATGAAGGCGTTTAGTTAGAAACTAGTGATGTGAAGATGCTCTTAGAGGAAAAAAGTATTTTTTTTTTCTTTTAGTAACATTAAACCAATTAACGTTTAAAATGTATTACGCAACTACAACGCAGTAATTTAAGAAGGTAGCCATTTTAATTTACGACGGTTGTTTATTGTAAAAACCGGGTGCTGGACAGCTAAGTACCTGATAGAAAGTAAGAAAGAAATAAACACATTTATTATACTAACATTTAGTTATTACAGACTAAGATAATATAAAGCAATGTATGCGTTACATCACTAGTCCGGTAATTTCTTACGAGGCCGCCGCCGGGACATTCATGTTGTCAGTGAACATTTCCGGACAATTAATGTTAATGTCCCATCACTGCTGCTATTGCTGTTGCTACTGACGTTATATGTATTTAGTAACTTATATATACGTCAATATTATAAATACATAGTCAAACAAGGATATCAGTCCTGGTGAACCAGACGGTGCCATCGCTGTTCGTTCTGTTAAAAAAAAAATATGTAAAACCTTCCAAGGTTATAGAAAATGACATAATAGAAAAAAACATGACATGGCTATAGCTACAGCTACAGTACGAAAAGGACACACTGACAGGAGGGCGCTAGTGAGCTTTCATAATTTAGTTTAACTGATGTCCACCGGGTCAGATTACTTTGCCGGTCTATAACTATTATCGTTGTTCGTCTGCTTGTTTTGTAAATAATGTGAATGCAGCAGAAGGAAATCGAGGATTGCCGGTGTTCGTTTTCTAGTGAAAAACTTTTTCGTTGTTCACAATGTGAAAGCATCGCATATATGTAACTGGTTAATATTAGTTAATTATAAGGAGGCGGTAGCGGTAGCTGTTATCGCGTAACTGTATCCGCGGCCAGCTCCTTGTGATTGTGAATTAACATTTGATGATTTTTATAAATACTGTACGTTCTTACGAGTGTGGGGCGAGCGGTGCGGGGCGCGGGGTACGGGGCGCACAACCAATCAAATTACTTCACTAGTTAGTTGATTGCACGCCGACATTGCACTACAAAACAGGATGGACGCGGTATCAAATCAAAGACAAAAAGACAATCAGTAAAACTACAATAACTGCCATAAATATATAAATTGCATACACTGCTATATAATTCACCACTCTTATAATATTTAATCTAGCTCATTACGTTATAAATTATTTTTATTCCATGAATTCTGACTTGAGAGGCTTAGGCCCCTTAAGTAAATACAATTAGATGCCGTAAAAAATGTCCTCCCGAGCTCTTACATTATCTGGAAGTTTTAATGAGCTCCTCAGCCTCTTCGCAGCGATACTAATGCAGATTTATTAAAAGTATAAATAATGGGGGCGCGGGCGCCGCCTCGCGCGCATTAACTTCCTATTTCCACTTAGCAGCTAGCCGCGCGACTGTGAGCGGCTTTCATTTAGTTTGTGAGTCGTCAGTCACAGTCGCGCCAGTGGAAATGAAACACCCGTCTCCATACTAATGACCCAATAACTCACATCTGCTTTGACCAATGCTACTCCTATATTTTTCAAAATTCAAAATTTTTCAAGTCAACTCAGAACCAGATGAAGACATTCGAATGTAGCTGGTACAACCAGACTACCAGACTACCATATCCGAACTAATCAACAAATCCCTTCCCACATCCCGACTCCCTTCGACGTTCATGTTGGGACTTAATTAATTTAAACTCGTTCTTGTTCGGATATAAAATAGTTTGTCTATTAAAAATCGTGTTAACTCTTGTGTTTGTTCGTAGTTTGCAATCATTGGGCGCTGCGTTTGCTTCCTTGTAGAAACAAGTTGCCGAGGGAGACCGCGCCGCGTACAGAACAAATTAAATACGCTGTTCAATACGTGCTTCTAAACGCTGACACAAAACTAAACGCTCTATATAGCTTATAGTTCTGATTTTTGTTCTGTACAAATTTATTACTAACCGAGGTAAAAATATTTTTATGTCACTATAATCTCTTCAAAATTATAAACAACTACGAGTAGCTGTTGCCCGCGACTCTGTCCGCGCGGCATTAAAAAAAACATAATAAGTAGCCTATGTGTTCTTCCAGACTATGTTCTACATCTGTGCCAAATTTCATCAAGATCCGTTGAGCCGTTCCGGAGATATCTTCAAACAAACATCCATCCATCCATCCATCCATCTAAACATTCGCATTTATAATATTAGTAAGATTAAATACATAATCTATGTAAGTGATGGTGATGTTTCAGATACCACAAAATGTGTACTAACTATTTCTCAGATCTATGAAGTGGTACTTTAGGTATGCTTCTTTTGTCGAATTAGACTAATCGTGCACTTCGACAACAATCCGATAATGTGCGAGCGCAATGACTTATAAAACAGCATTTGTTATCAAGAAGGTCAACGGACTGAGTCACTACCAGCATGTACTGAAAATAATCTAATACCTACTTACAAAACTAACAATATAATGCAAGTAACAATCTAATCTTCTGTATTCCAATTGAATAAACTTGACTCGTCATCAATGAATGAAGATCTTAGCATTATTTACTATCACCGGAAGTCTGTTACTAAAACAAGAGAGTACTCAAGATATTAATCTATCAATACACGTTACTGAAAGCCTCCTAACATACTCCACCCCCTTGCCAACCTCCCCAACTCTCCTCCGAGTTTGATTTCTGATACGTTTCACGAACTGATTCCCAATCCCTCGACGCTCTGACACTCTGAGAGCGAAACGATACGTTCAACATATCAGCGAAGTCATTAATATTACGTACACATAATATTGCTTACTGTAACTTGTTCAACTGAACTCACTTCCATCCAACACCTTAACGTATTACTTATTACTAATTTGTGTTTTTACAACTCAAACAATACTTAGTTGTAGCTAGTTATCAAATGAGTCCCAACGTAAGCAGGGTGACAATGGCATGTGATCGGTACCCAACCGATTTCGGACGGTCGAGAAGATCGTGACACACTAACACACTAACTTTTAACTGTTTATTACTAAAAACAGTCAATTCCATCAGCATATTAATCACACATTATTTAGGACTATAAAACCTGTTTCAAGGAACCAGAAACGTCTAGAAAGTTTTACGAATAACACAAAACAACGAAGTCTGAACAATTCTTAGAATGTCGACGCCGTTTTCGATTTCTCAGCATTGGCGAAGCCGGTGACCTGAGGACTCTAATGCGCCAGCACCATACCAATAATAATAATAATAACAATATATTTTTTTTATTCAAAATCAATGACTGGCTGTTCTAACATATACCTTTTTTATCCAGTTAAAATAAAATGTTTTATTTTGTTTTATATGTATATTTATTTGTGAGCGCACTCACAAAACACAAAAACGAACTATTCTAGTTATTGTTGTCACCGGACAGTGGGCAGTGGGCATTGGGTAGCGGGCAATGGGCAGTGGGAAGGGAGCAGTGGGCACGTGTCAGACACGCAAATTGTGAAGTCACATATGTATAATGGATGTTACATATGTAAACTAATAAAACGTCAAAATCATAGGGGAAATCCAAATTATCTATTTTCGCTGTCGCCTTCTAACAAACATCCATCATTCGCATTTATAATAGTAAAACCAGTAAGATTTTTGTTAAGAACAGAAAGCTTGCATTTCTTTTATACATTTTAAAGACGTCAACGGATTCCAACAAAAGCAAAATACCTATGTAAAAAAAATAACTAAATATCTAGTTTAATAGAGCAAAAGTTTATTAAAAACATCATAATTTCTTCGAATAAATTATAGAATACGAAATATTCAGACTACACTTTTGAATTCCATTTAAATAAAGGTATTTATAAATCTTCCTTTATCGACATTCTAATCGAAAGGTTCACGAATACCTAATGGGCGAGCGGTCACAATGTTGTTTGCGCTTTCATAATATACTCCCGGGAATTCAAATTCCTCGGAGAGTTTTGTGAAACAGTCAGGTCATTGCCTTCTCCGTCTGGGGCGTGGATTTCCTAGAGGTCACCTAATTATGTATTTAACCTTAATTGAGTGACCTGGCCTCCACATACGGAAGTTGCCTCTTACAAAGATATCGATGTCTCAATATTTGAATTGATAAACAAAGACGATGTATATGCATGTAAAATGACCGACATCTTAACGCCTCGCTATCTATCTTTTCCCGCTGTTTTTACTAAATCTATACATGTATAATTTTATCGTTCAATTCATTCTTTTAAACCAATTAACAAAGTGCAATTGCGTAAGACGTACATTAATCTGGAATAGTATTCCAGTTTATTTGTGCGTTACATAAGAGGTTAATAATAACGCCGTGCTGTATCTACTACCGAGTAGTACCTACCACCTTAGCTCATTGAATGCCTGCAACCGAGCTAGCTGTCTACTATAAAGTGGCTGTTCGCCCTAAAACAACTAAACATTTTGTTAGAGTAACAAACTTTAATTGAAGGATAGCCGTTAGGGTCATTAACTCAAAGAGAATTCTAATTCAAGAGTACGCAAAGCATATCAATTTAATTACAAAAAATCCGACGAAATTTTAGTAACAGCAATTTTTTTAGTTTATACAGTGCTATTATTTTGACCAGGCGCTATCATTATTTCCAGCGAAGAATCATTTTATCAAATTCGACAATTCTTACGCCCTTAATATTTGGGAGAACATAACCGGTGGGTGCGCAGATAGCCAGCGCTGCGACCCCGCATTACTCTCAGCATATCGGCAGAGTCGCAACTTACCACCGACTATCATATTGTAATATTTATTGGCCGGCGGCGCATTACCCGCAGGTAGATAAGGTGACTAATGCGGGTTGAACGAGGGATATTTCTGCACGTGCCCTTCTACCATTGGGCCTTGGTACAAGTGTAACGATGACGATTGCTAATTATGATAACTACAAACTTACATCCTGATGTTATCTATACAGTAATCGACGCATGTAGCCGTTATCAGTTAACAACTCATAGTTATTATAACTTTATTGTATTCTCTGTTATTAAATTTCCAAATAATTATATTCTTTAATGGATCGGAATGTAACGTATGTGTGCTATGTGTTAACGCAGATTTTAAATATGTTACCTTTAAGTAGACGACTTTTATCTAGATATACTGAGTTTACGCTCTTGCGTATGACGTGCGCGCCGGCGTGCGGTCAGGCGGCGGTCAGGCGGCGGTCAATGCGACCCTTTGGTCAGATTTGTTGGCGGTCGCTTAGGTTTATTGTCTGTTGATAAAACCCGAGGCCAGTTTTTAGTTTATCGTCGGGGGCGGGTCGAGTCTCGGCCCAACCATTCGTCTCGGCTTTAAACTATTAATGGTCAGCTGCGGTCCGCCGCCACATTAGCGAGGCAACGGGATAATGGCCGATGGCTCCCGCAGTTAAGCAAATCTATGCTGATGTCTTTACCCTGACCGCCATGTCATCAGAGTCATCATTTAAAAGAAAATGCGACAGTTATGAGGGTTGCCAGAATATTTCAAACCGTAAAATCGTGTAAATGCGCGTAGGCTCTGGGTAACGCGCGTAGAGTTGGGCCACAGCGGTGGCGGCGGCGGGTGCTGTGTGGGCGGCCGATAACACCGGCTTATGGTAAACAGAGTGAGGCGCAGCTTACGGGATATTCCGCGCTTCGATTTACGGCGTTTTAAGGATTTTTCGTCGCATTTCGACGGCTTTTATGCGACTATGCTGTTAATCTTTATTGAAAGTGCAGATCATTTTAATTTTTTACACTTGGATATAGCGCCGGTCGACGGTCAACTGTTTTCATATATTTTTTTGTCGCCTTTACGGATATTGAAAGTGTGGATTTAAAAGAAAACTCATTCAAGCCAGAGTTCCAAGGATAACTTTGCAAAAAGAAAGGCTTATAGAGTCGTCGTAACGTTTCAATAGCATTTTTTTAATTATTTAAAAGTGGACTCTACAGGGACATTTTTACTTTTAATTCTTTTCCTGCAAATACCTTAGTAACTTTGTTTAAGCGCCATCTATTCGTGTTTCGGGAAACTAATACAGGTCACAACTGTGTTATTATATATCTTATCGAACAATAGAATAACAAACATATTTTTCAATTATTAACTCACAATAAATACGACACTCGTATAATTATTTTCAAAGAAATATTAATTATCTTGTACATAGTTAACTACCAGTTATAAAAAATAGTAAGTAAGGATGTGTTTACATTTCAAATAAAAAGCGACTACTGCTAGTGTCTCATTTAAAATAATCTCAGATAAGGAAAATAAGTATCTACAAACGTTAGAAGTTAGAAATATTAATTTCATGTAAATACAAAGTTATAGAACGTACTCTCCTCACGCGTATAGATGTTTTAACAGTCAGATAGTTCTTTCAAGATTATGTATGGATAAAAATGAAAACAATGTCCTGATAGTAATAACTTAACCACAAAACAATCACTATTTACCGGACAGCTTAGCCCAGAAAGCGATCGTCCGGTGTGGTGAGGCGCGGAGAGTGGCGGGGAGTGCGAGATTAGCGGCCATTCATTCGGCCGCTTTCGTTCACTCGGTCGCCGCTCCCATTCACTCGGAGACTTAATAAGGAAAGGTCGGTAAGCGGCTTAGTTTCGGCAAATACCGGAAATTTGGTTCCCGAATGAATAGAACGGTTTTAGAGGAACGGTTTAAGGCCAATATCGGCTTTCTTGGAACGATTTAATCCCTCGCAGAAAAACACACTTTGTATTTGGGCCGTAGCCCGTAGCTTACGTTCTGAAAAACTTTTTTTGTCAAGATATGTTGTAATTTTCACACCTAAGAGTGTTCGTGCATTATGTTTATTGAGGACATTTCGTTCAGGCATAATTTAGGCACGATATTACTTGAGTAATGAAATAAGTTGAGTACAATGTCAAATCTGTCCAGGAATTATATTATGACATCCCAAGAAAAAAAAAACTTTTTTTTCTTGGTGTCGGTGGGAAAATCTTCTAAGGATTCCCTGCCTTTAGGAGGAAAGACAAAGTTATGTGGGATTTGACCCACTAAAATCCCCTCGGTGGCCAAACTCAAGTGCAAAAGAAGTGGGGTTCCGGGATCTCCAAGGAACGCACCGGAACCCTCAGCACTTATCTCCCCAGGAGAGAATTCTCCCTGTGGCTCCACACTATAACGGTAACGTAGGACCACTCTATGTTACCGTCTTCCCGGGATCGTTTAAATTGGCAATCAGGGCCCAAGATCTCACAGAAAGCCTGCGTGAGGAAAAGGACGAGATTTTGTTTAAAATTTGCTTGGAAAAATAATGAAATTTCCGATCGATGATAAATGTAAAATGTCATATGTCTTATTTAATTATCGTATAAGTAATGCCTTTGGTATTTGAAAAAATACCTCAAATGAAACAACAATCAATTTTCTGTTTCTTTTATTTTTTCGAGGCATCTGGCAATGATGACTCGGCTCAAAGTTCATATCGGAAATGATGAAATGTTATTTTCCAAATAAATGTTTGAATAAATGTAAAAGAAAATGTGCCAACTCTCCAGCCAGCAGTTTGATTAGGTTAGGTCTGTGGTTTTCCTAAACAACAATATGATACGTAACTAAACTACTATTCAAAACATAATACGAGTATGAAAACAAATTAATCTGCAAAAGCACAGCTAACAAAAACTTTGTAAATAATCTTACCAAACTTATTAATACTAAAATGATTTACGTTTAGTATTACATAGTACGTAACGTTTTATAGTAATAGTTTAATACGCAGCACCAGCGCCAAATCACAGAAACAATTTAATACACTAATTAGTCATGTCGATTAAACATCAACAACAAAAACGGACATTTATCTTACATAGCAGCTGCAGCTATCGTCTGCTAGCTTTAATTACTACAATTAAAAAGAATTTCACGGAATATTTCATGGTTTTTTTCTTCTATATTTCCTATATACGGTTTTCCAGAATTTAAGTGTCTCTGTGTAGCGCAGCGGCGTCATGCGGAGTTCCTCAGAAATGAACAGCGCCCGGGGATCTGCGTCGCCGGCCGCCGCCCAGCGCAGCGCCGGCACGCCGTCCGCGCCCTCCGGCAGCGACGTCGGAGTCGGGTCTCTGCAACACAACACTTATCAATAAAAAGACTTGGATCAGTAAAAACAATTCGTCAAATTATTTCCTCACCCAAATTTAGCGAAGTTCGTCCACAAGGTCGTCATAGTATCAATCATTTTGTTCTCAAACAGCGAGGGCAGCACGCCCTGACTAAACAAATAGAACAGGTCGTCGGCGTGCGACGCATCCGGCGCGCTCCGGTACGGCTCCCCAGAAAAGAACTTCGCCAAATTCCGGTTCCCGCCGTACCCGAATATGTAACTGTAAACCGGTTTGTCGTTCGTTTCCAATAAATACTCAATTTCCTCAATAACCGCGTTAACGAAGTAAGCCTCGCCCTGGTACTTTGCAAGTTGTAGCAAAGTCTCCTGAGATATTTCTTTGTCTCCGAAGTACAATCTTTGTAACTGTGCCGCCACCCTTCTCCTCTCCTCCTCCGTGGGGAACGTGAGGTCTTTGGGTAATGACTTCTCGATTTTTATCTTCGGTATCGTCGTATCGTTTTCCATACTTGAAAATAAGTAACCCTCCTCGGAGTTAAAGCCGATCATCATCGGCACTTTGTTGTAATAGCCCTTCCTGTATATGTCATACGGGTACTCCGTCAGGAAGGGCTCAACGCCCTCTATCCTGTCCTCGACGCAAGGGACGTACAGACATTCAGAGAGAATTACGTTTCCTTCCAGGCGTGGTACTCTGGTGACTATGAGTTCGGCGTCAGATTTCTTTTGAAATATGTCATAAATTTCTCGAGCATTCTCTGTCTCGTAGCCCATCACCTTGGCCATAAGGCTGGCCATGTAGACGGGGCGGTACTGCATGGCCCACGGTGCCAGCGAGGAGCCGCTCTGCAGGATGGCCTTGTGGAAGAGGCCCTGGGACATGTGCGACACCACATGGTAGGACACCGACGCCGCGCCTGCGCTTTCTCCGAATATCGTCACGTTCTCCGCGTCACCTCCGAACGCTGCAATATTTCTTCGTATCCACTTCAAAGCCGCCACTTGATCCTTCAATCCCGCATTGCCCGGTGCCTCCTTAATCCTTAGGCACGCGAAGCCCTGCAGGTTCAATCTGTAGTTGACAGTGACAAGTATAACCCCCTTGGTGACGAGATACTGCGGGCCGTACACGTGCCTGGAGCTGGAACCGTCGTAGAAGCCGCCGCCGTGGATGAACACCATTACAGGTAGCAACTCCCCTCCTGCCTGCCCCGCCTCCAGTGGAGTGAACACGTTAAGCGTAAGACAGTTTTCTCGCCCGGTCACGAACGACTTGCCTTTTCGCTGGGGACATCGCACGTTCTCGTTTACCGCATCGAAAACTCCATTCCACTTCGGCTCGGGGTCAGCGGCCTGCAAGGGAGCGAGTTATACTGTATACTGTAGTGAAATCTTCTTATGTAATTTTAAAGTTGTGTTTTCATGAATACACATTGCATTTGTTAGTCACCTGAAATCTATTATGCGGGCCGACGGTAGCGTAGGGTATGGCGAGGTACTGTCGGTGGGAGCCGTCCGGCGCCACGGCGCCTCGCAGCGCGCCGCCGCTCACCTGCACCTCGGGTGTGCGCTGAGGCACCAGCCGCGCCGCCCACAACGTCCAAAGCACCACCCAATGTCGCTTCATCGCCCGCCACCTGCCTACCGCTCGCCGCTACCACCGGACGCTGAACACCGCACACCGAACGCACTACTCACGATAAACGCCTTGTCACGATATAAGCACACGAAACATTTTCACACAATTTTATTACACAACGCACTAATCATAATATTCAAATTAAAAGAAGCGGAAAAGAAACTTGTAAGTTTTATAAATCACGTGGCTATTACGTGAAGCGTTTATTTAAATGTATGGTATTCAATTTGCTGAGCTCACACGATATGTGCTTGTCCGCGTCGTCGCTCGGTGCGAAGTCGTATCGGGCACAAGTGCGCGACGGCCACGCGGGTCCGCTGATAACACGCTCGATGACAAATCACTTTTTGATTTGGATACCGATTATAAATTCATTTGGACTTAGAACTACTTTACGTCTGTACTTCGCCCCGCCATTATATATAAAATTTAATGACCGCTACATATGTTGCAATAACTATACTCAACTTTGACACATCCTTGATCTTGTAAAATATTAAGGGACTGCCGATATAGCAGCAGGGGAAAGTGTAACCACGCTCGAGGAAACAAACTAGAGTCTTACAACTACAAACTTATTTCCTTGATCAACAAACCTGGTCAATCATATGTTGTAACTAACTAATGTGAGTACGTAATATAATATACAATCTTGTGCTTGGTTTATACACAAAGTTTTCAATGCGGACTGAGGTCGCCGAGCAATAACAAAAAATGTTAGTTCCGTATAAAAAGCAGATGACTTATACCATTAATAAAACAAAAAAATACAAGATACCTATTTAATATTTTTTAAACAATTTATGCTGAACATACAAATGGTCACATAATAAATTTATCACATGTTTTGGAAAATAAAATACCTAATTCATTTAAGTTTCAAGGATTGCTTGACTTTACAACTTTAAAAGTAATTTTAGAGGATAAATGACATAATACGTATAGTGTGTTTATTTATTTACGGATAATTAGTTTGACAACTGACGCCTATTAAGTGTCGAATTAATTTTGCGAAGGAAACATTCATAGATGTAACTAGATGAAATTATCCTATTTTTTCCTAAGTAAGATACGACATTTCAGTTCCTTACTTTACAAGTTTATTTTAGTTTAAGTGACTAACTTATGTTATTTGGTTACAAGAACTGTTACGAAATTATCACCTTTTGTGGCCTAACTCTTGTTTTAAAATATTCGTTGCATGTAGGACGAGGTCGTGGCCTAGTGGTCACTATTTGTATCTTTCACCGATCGTCGCAGATTTCACAGAAAGATAAAAAATGTGTGAAACGCAAATGCCTGTCGCTCTGTCCTCGGGTACTGTACACAATGTTTAGGGCTTAAGTATTTACATATACTTACTAGCAAAGATATAATTCACCTACAAGAATTTTCACTTTAAGTAAATCCTATACAAAAAAAACTTTCTTTTACACCTATTATTACTACCTTACAACTGAAATTACACTTTATTTCGACTAGAAAAGATTGCTTTTTGCAGTGATAACAGCCAAGAGGCACTCGATTATACATAGACTACGTATTACCAGTAATCGCAGTGACTGACATACATTTATACAAACTTAATTAAACACTTGTTGGGATTAAGTAGTCGTAAAAATATACGTTATTTCCAAAGCAACAAGGTCTAAGTGAGTATGGAAACAAGTTTTAAAATGTAAATAAGTTAAATTGTAAGAGAGCGTCCGCGTTGTTGTGCCGGCAGCGCACGCACACACTTCAGACGTCTTTATTTCCTTGTTACAGATTGTTTTCATTTTATAAAGTTAATTTAAGTTTTAAATAAATATTATTTTGTGTTTATTTCTAGTGATTGATCTCACTTTGTAATTCAACTTTTTTTTACTTTTTCCTTTCTTTTATACAATGTGAAATCATTTTAAAGTGAATAAGTTATGAGAAAGTTCAAGATGATATAAGTAATTAAGCGTTTCATTTATTTATGAGATGTGTTAGATGTGTTAGTTTAAATGAAGTGCAGTGAGTGAAATCATGATTTAATGTAAGTTATTATTTTTATAAGTACTTACTTGAAGATAATTGATCTAATACCAGGGGTCATGTTAGCAAAGACCGGCACATAGAAAGTACTAAGATCTTAAACGCATCTGTCAATTTCTTATCTCAAAAATTATCATAATTTATTACTTTTTAGACAAGATTTCGATCATAAAATTTCTTGATACATAGACACTTTAAAATAGTTAAGCTACATCAAATGGAAATCGGAAAAAATCTAGGTAAAAACAATTTAAACAGTGAAATTGTACCTTAACCATGTATTTAATATACATTTCTTCATGTTGTACTCAGTTAACATAAAAAAACTACCAACATAAGTGACACGGTGCCAAAAAAGAAATCTTGAAGATTTCTGTCTCTGACTTTTACGAATCCCCTGGTTACCTGTCGACATGTCAATATATCGAAGAATATTTCTACAGCAATATTCGCAGCTAGCTTATATATATGTAGTAACAATGCAAAACGATACTGGGAATCCTCTTACTTAAGCACACTTAGGAACTCAGCCAATTTAAGTTAGAACTAAGTAATATTTGAAACTCAAACCAATTTAAGTTAGTCTAGATATCTATTTATCTACCTAACATTTTGATTAAATCATACACATCAAGGTGTATTATATAACCAAATTTATTTAATAATAAAACATAGATCATAATCCCTTGAGATAATAATTAATCTGGTGCAAAGAACCTCGGAAAATTAACGCATGCAATAAACAAAAACGTTTGAATGGTGGGAACATAGGGAAACCAGCTTACTGGACTTTAAATTCACCAAAAAATTGCTTTTGAAAAGTAAGTTTTTATAATTTCTATTTCATCAATTTCCAGTCGGTTGAGCGAGCAGTCAGTAGGCAGCAGTAGCAAGCAGCAACGGTGTGGACCGCACAAGATGCGCGCCCAGCAGTGGGTGGCGCTATGGTCGCTGTGGGCAGCGCGCCTGGTGCCACAGCGCACGCCGACCGTGCGGGTGAGCGGCGGCCTTTTACGCGGTTACCTCGCCCCCGATGGTTCCCACGCAGCATACCTCGGCATCCCCTACGCTACTGCCGGTAGATTTCAGGTGCGAATGCAATGCATGAATGTGTTTTGTTAAATTTCTCTAATTTTACATCTATATATATAAAAGAAAGTCGTGTTAGTTACACTATTTATAACTCAAGAACGGCTGAATCGATTTGACTGAAAATTGGTGGGCAGATAGCTTAGAACCAGGAAACGGACATAGGATAATTTTACCCCGTTTTTTATTTTTTATTCCGCGCGGACGGAGTCGCGGGTAAAAGCTTGTTTAATATAAAGCATCCAAGTTAGATGTAACAACCTTTACCGTAGAATCTGATGAAGTAAATAAGTTTATATATTTTAATGTTTTCAGGTGCCGAAACCGGCGCCCGGCTGGAGCGGCGTGCTCGAGGCGCAGGACGAGCACATCAGGTGCATCCAAAGGTTCACGGCCACCACTATTCTCGGAACGGAGGATAATTGTCTCACTCTAAACGTCTATACGCCAATAAACAGAAGTCCTAAGCTACCCGTGATGGTATACATCCACGGCGGCGGCTTCCGGGACGGCTCCGGCTCCCCGTACATATACGGACCAGAGTACCTAGTTAGACAAGAAGTTATCCTAGTCACTTTAAATTATAGACTAGAAGTAATGGGATTTTTGTGTCTAGGGATCAAGGAAGCTCCGGGCAACGCCGGCTTGAAAGACCAGCTGGAAGCTTTGAGGTGGGTAAAGACAAATATCGAAGCGTTTGGTGGAGATCCGAATTCGATAACGTTGTTCGGTGAGAGCGCCGGCTCAGCCTCTGTCATGTACCATCTCCTTTCCCCGATGTCCGCGGGATTATTCGACAGAGCCATAATGCAGAGCGGCTCCGCAATGTCGCCGTGGAGCTTCCAGTTCGAACCCGTGAGCACCGCAAGCGCGCTCGCAGCACAACTTGGTTACAACACCAGCGATCCCTACGAACTTTACAATATTTTCATCAATACACCTGCAGAAAAATTGCTCAGCACTCGCGTGCCGAGAGCTCGCGGCGACGTCGTGCTATCTGAGAACATCTTCGTGCCGTGCGCTGAGAAGAAAATTGAAGGAAGTGATCAATTTCTTAGTGACACACCATACAACTTACTCATACTAGGAAAGTACACCAAGTTACCTATTATAGTCGGATTTAATAGCGCCGAGGGGTACATGTTCGTCGGTAAAGAAAACGATACAACAATTTCAAATATGAATTTTATTGATTCTCTGCCGAGAGACCTTAGTTTCCCCACGATGGAAGAAAAGAAAAGCGTCGCCGACACTTTCAATGAACTTTATATGAATCACGAGAAAATTTCTAAGAATAATTTAGTAAAGTTTTCTCGATACCCGGGAGAGTCCGGGATTACGTACCCAGTGGCGGCGACGGTGGATCTGATGCTGCAGAGCTCCGAGCGACCGCTGTACGCATATCAGTTCAGCTACTCCGGCTGGATGAACGTCGTCAAGCAACTGTACGGGTTCGCGGGCGCGCCAGGCGCCACTCACGCCGACGAACTCTTCTACTTGTTCAAACTCAAAGCCAAATTATTTCAGTCCTTCCTCGAACTGGACATGGTTGACAAGATGACTACAATGTGGACTAATTTTGCAAAATACGGGCAAGTATCAATTCTTTTTAATATATATATATGAAAAGAGTTAACTTTCTCTCATAAATTAATTAAACAAATGTTCATCTCATCCAATAACACAAATATATTTTGCACATAATAAACACAATAGTTCGAATACCGTATTAAATAAGTTAGCACACATTTTCTCTTACACTTTTATTTGTTATTATCCAGACTACTCGTGCGCTGTCATGTTTCTAATTAACTTAATACATCTACGTTTCAGGGATCCTACGCCGGCCGTTACCCAATTACTGCCAGTGAGATGGCCGCCGACGCAAAAGAATACTCCTCGCATTTTAGTTATAGACAAAGAGTTCACCACAGCGGCCCTGTGGAGCGGACAAACTTTATTGTTTTGGAATGAAACGTATTCTAAATATAGAAGAAAAAGTTAATACCTTTACCTAATTGTTTAGTGTATAAATGGGATTAAGGATTATTTACGCTTTACACGTATGCTGCATCGTTCTCGATGTAAAATTGCACAAAATAAGTGCGATATTTGGCGGCGTGGCGGACGGTGACGGGTGCGATGTTGTTTGCCTGTAACCTGAGGGACTGGGGGAGACTGTCGACACACATTTACTTTTTTGGATTAACTTGCCTTATTTGTTAATAGACACCTTTGGTTGAAGTTTGATCATTTGTTTATGTACTGTTTATGTTGCTCAGCTTCCTTCACAGGCGCTGTATACTTAGCTCAAATTTTAGTAAAAATTTTTTTGTAACTACTAATTTTATTTAATCATTTAAATTCAGTTAATAAAAGAATAAATTACTAAGATTTTAGAAAATTAATAATAGAAGAATATCACTGCCTGCAATCACATTCAGTATCAGATGGTGTTACATTGAAATGTCCTTTAAATACAATTATTACCAACCCAAATACACACATACAAAACTGCTGTGAAACAATATGAAATACCTAAATCGTTTTTAAATACTTTTTTTATATTATAAAGTGGCAAACGAGCAAACGGCCACCTGAATTCGCCGCAATAGCGAGGCGACCGTTGCCCATAGACATCCGTAAATGCAGATGCGTTGCCTACCTTTAATTAACGGAGAAGGGGACGCACAGAAAGAGTATATTTCTCATTCCTATGCGTCCCCTCCTCCGCCAAATCCACTTCCCCTGCCCATCCTTTCCCCATCCTCTCCTATAAAGAAAAGGATGGGAAGGGAAAGACGACAAAAATTAGGCCTCCGGTACCACACTCATCAGACAAAACGCGGAATTGCTTCCACTTCACGCCTGTCTTCTGTGTGGTCGTGGTATTGCACCGGGCGAGCCGGCCAATTCGTGCACCCAACAAATATTGTTGTTGCGGGATCTACCACTGTTAAATTTATTAAATACTAAGATTAAGTGAAATGCGTATGAAATGTTCCTATCAAACATTCAGCAGGGTAGAAGGAAAGTACAATCGGACGTAACAAGGTCGTGGTGCGGCTGCGGCGGACGCGCTGCCGTCCGCTCTTACCTAATAATGCTATTGCTGTTACTTAGTCTACGTTTTTATAATTCACTCAAACAACAAAAATGTTATAATTATAATAGTTTAGAATAGAACATAATACGTTGATAACAAGTAGTAAGTGGCTATTTCCACTAAACTAACACCGCAACTACGTCCGGATTCCCGGAAACCCTTTTATACTAAAGCTTGTTGACGGAATATCACCAAGGACAGTTTAAAGATGAAAAGCGTACCCAAAACATTTTATGCTGTCATCATCATCAGCTCACTATACGTCCCCAACGAGGGGTTTGGAGCCTCCCTAAGTTAGGGCTTGACTAGGCCATAGTCAAACACGCTGGCCCAGTGCGGGTTGATTGACTCCGCACATATCTTTGATTTCTCTCAGATATGTGCAGGTTGCATCACGATGTTTCATCGTAAGAACGTTGGATAAATGTACATATGTAAATCGAAAAATACATTGGTACATGGCGGGATTCGAACCCAGGTCCTGCAGATTGCAAGTCAAGTGCTTAACCCCTGAGCCACCGACGCTCTATGTTTATATTTTATTGGTTTAATATACATGAAATTAGTGCAATGTGATGTACTTACCTACCTTGGAATAAATAAAAATAATCTTCACTTGAATTTAGTATTAGAACTATTGTACAATAACATGTAGTTTTGAGAGGCTCAAGGTGGGCTCGAATGTGCCAAGGTCAGAGCTGCCGCTGCGGCCGGCCGTTGGGCAACAGCAGCTGAAGGTCAATAGTACTACAGGGCCACCGGACCGCACCTAATACATCAATTTGATTTTCTCTAAATGTTTATAAAATGGTCAACTTCTTGGCCACTGTAAGACATTTGGATCACTTCAGAATGTTGTCTTAGGCAGGCAGATTGCATGACTGAAGTGAAGTGGGAGTGAATTAATTCTCTCGATATAAATCTTTCGTGACGTATCTGACCTTTTTACCTTATAATCTTAATTTTATTATAATATTCATCTTTAATAATGTGGGAAATAAAAATATATAGGTGTATTAACCTTCAGCACATTAACAATAAAAGATATCGAGAATACGAGTATATGTAGACGCAATTGCCTTTGAGTTTTGACATTACTGTTAATTAGAAACTCATATATTTTGAACAAAATGAAATTATACCATAATGTATAGAATTAATAAAAATGAAGTGTATTTATTTTGTAAAATAGAAAAACAAATGTTATTTCGCAAACATGATATTTGCGTTGTTTAAAATGAAAATTAATTTTTTTGCAATTTTTATCCGCAAATCCGCGTTTGATTCGGGTAACGTACGATATGGCGGGACCGATTTTGAGAGCACTTTTACTGGAAGTTAGATAACATTATCTACTTTCAAGTCGCAGGCGACCGCTAGTATGGGATAAGTTCGTAAGAATACTTATAATTTGCTAGCATACCTTAGCGCAGGCGCAGGCGATGTCTTTACACACACACACACACACAGTCAGGTGAAGTATTACAGGAAGCAGAGCCCCATAACATTTGTTAAAAGTAAACATTTTATTTTTATACAAAAAATATATGTATCCGTATAATAACATTAGGAATTACTCGTAAAAGCGGAAGGAAAAACAATAAGATAAAACATAAACAAATGATAAAAGTATTCATAAAGAAGTTTCAAATCAATCTTTCGTGCGTGTTTTGTATAATGATCAGAACACATTAGCAAATCATTTGCATATTGAACGAGTTTGTCAGTAGAACGGAGCTAGGCGCGATCTTGACTTTGACGGCGTGACGCAACCCCGGACTGCGCCTGAGCCTTCGCAACGTTTGCAACATCAACACTCACGAACTAAACACTGCCAACTGCCAAAACAACCGATGCATCTGGAACAATTAAAATTGAGAAGGAAACACGTTGCATTGAAACCCTTTTAGTTCGTAAAGCAATGAATTACAAAGCTGTTCCACCGGCCAATAAGTAGAAAATGCGCCTAAGTAGAAAAAGTCTCCATGACAATAGCAGTCTCATCCCATATCTCATTTCCACTGGCGCGGCCGCGACTGCTATGTAAAATGTAGTGGAGCTTGCAAATGTAAACAAAATATTTTGATGAAGGAATGAAATTGTGCAAGAAGAATGCATGCTGCATGCGCCCTTAACACAGATAACCTCATGTAGACTGACCCCACGAGCAACGGTGGGCACCGCGTGAGGCGAGCGGCGCGGCGTGCGGCGTACGGCGTGCGCACCGCACTCGCCGCGCCGCGCCCCGCGCGCACGAACGCCTGCCGCGACCCGCGCCTGCGCCCGCGTCCGCGACATAAACACTATAATAATAGGACACGCGCAGTAAACTAAACGTACACATTTCAAAGTTAACATTGTTAGCAGTTCATTCAAATATACGAAACCGACAGTGATTTCGATTATTCCAAAGCAAAGTGTACTTTTAAGGCTTGGAAATTATTTCAATAAATTTTAAATTATTTAAAATACAGTAAATCATGTATAACATGAATGTATTAACGTAGTTAAATCTGTAAAATAACGTCTTTTAATTTATAATTCGATGACTTCGCATTATTGTATAAAATTTAAGTAGGTACTATCCAGAGATAAATAATAAAGCTATGAAAATATGGCGTTAAGTTTAATGAGTAAAATAATCGTTGTTTGTGATTTAGCAATGAAGTGGTTGGTGTTGGTGTCGCTGATCGTGGCCAATGTGTTGAGGGTGCCTACGCCCGTGGTGAAAACTAGCGGCGGTTTGGTGCGCGGCCGCCTCAGCGACAACGGCCTCTTCTACACCTACCTCGGCATCCCTTACGGTTACGTCGGCGATGAGAACAGGTTCAAGGCGAGTAATCCTCACTAATATCATCTACTAGTTGTAGCTCACGACTCAGTCCGCGCGGAATTAAATCATAATTGTGCCTATGTGTTCTTCCAGACTATGTTGTACATACATACGTGCCAAATTCCAACGAGATCCATGCAGCTGTTCTGGAGATACCTTCTAACAAACATCCATCCATCCATATATACAAACATTTGAATTTATAATATTAGTAAGATGGCTGTAAGAGAAATTCCATTGTAAATGTTGCAGTGGAATAGTCTTATAAAGTGCAAAAACATAAGCAGTGCACAGAAAAATAATCCATTATAACATACCTACGTACTTATCTATGTTTCAATCTTATGTTTTAAAACTAAAGGTTATTTTTATTAAATCACGCGGGCGTCTGGTAATTCTGACAGCATTCCTATGAATGTGTAATCCGGCGCGCTGGATATCCGTCACTCGCGGCGACAACGACTACTTCGGCGGCAGTTACACTTGTGCAAAATGTACACATTATTATTTTAAGACTTTTACTATTTAACTTAGTTCATTACCCATACTAATTAACTGTAGTGTATTGCTCAAAAGTACTCGCTCCTGGTAATAAATCTTTAATAAATCTGGACGTAACTGAGGTCTGAAATACCTTTAAAATCTACTTTCGTTGTAAGAAAAGCCCGCACGAGTCGTATGTCAGTGCAGCCGCAGTAGTAGCTGGCCTTTGTAGCAACTACAACGATGAACGTTAGCTAACATAATAGCTATCAACCAATGTTTTCTTTTTTTATTAAAATATTAGCATATTTATTTAATTTACGAATACGTGTAATCATTCCAACTAAGATCGAGACTAGTTTACGACAATAGTCGAATGACTGAATTCGAATCTTCGACCACGTGATTTGATGTTCGTCCCCTTTACTATTAGGCTATTGGCGTTTCAATGTACATTGTGTTGCAATTACAAAATGTATGCAATAACTTCCACTAACCATGAATCTAGGGCGTAACCAGCGGCGTGCCAGCGACAAGAAGAGAAAATTGAAATTGTAACAAACTTATCTAAACAGTTTTACCTTTCAAAGACCCTCATCACAGACTTATTAACGGCCATACTTGTATAATCATTTTGAACAATAAAACTTTCCCAAATAAATCCATAAACAACAAATTACATTGTTAGCTAGTGAAATGTGTAAATATAATTTTTCATTTCCATTAAATTCGACTTCATTATTTCATTTAAATTTATCAAGTATACACAATGTAATACATTGTCAGTTGCTGCACACAGACAGTAGATGTCGCTGCGGTGCACAAGCTGCCGCTTTATTATGTTTTTTCAAGACTTTAGATAAAAATGACAAATCATACTCGTTATTTATTCTTATTATTATTTATTATACCATTAATTATTATAAGAACTGATTACATTCAACGATTTTATTGTGAACATAAAAACAGCTTATATTATAAATATTCATGTTTTATTGACGTAAAACAAAGCTGTCGAGCGAACTTCAATTGTCTTAATTAATTGTTGACCATTGCAAATAAATAAGAGAGAATAAAAGAGTCCGACGCCCGTGTCACTATATGACAATTGACAATGGCTAAAAATACTAAACTCTATTTGCGAAGCGTAGTGATAAACCAAAACTAATATAAACTGAAATTTATTAAACGTTAGACAGTGAAGGCTGCAACATCAATTAAAAGAATGGCCGGCCGCCATACCGTTGCAAATCGTGAGTGGGGCGATGCGAGTGTCGCCGCCCGACAAGCAATTCACGACTCTTGCATACGCTGAGTGCACTCCGGTTTTTCCTAGCTAGCTGCAGACATTCAAGGCCGCGCTATCTCCATATCTGGTGTTCACAGTAAACGGAAGGGGGGTAAACTAGATATGCTTGCGCATATAAATATTCTTAGTAATAACCTTGGATAACGAGAAATATGAAGTTGTGTTAAAACACTATTACCTAATGCAGTTGCAATTTATTTTAACACGTGTAACTTTCCCCGCACGCTGCGATGTTATTTGCACCACAATTAACTACTCGAAGACAGCGTTTTAATAAAACAAATTAGTATAAAAGATTATTTATTTACATATTTTACATCATAATTTCATTGTTCTTATCTCACTCTCGTAGGGTCATCGCAACAGGTTTTCGTCCTTCAGATCGATTCAGCTTCCGTCATTTCCGTTTTCAGTATGTTCTTTATTTCATATATTTATTTATTCATATTATTGAATAATCATGCACACAAATAATTAATTAATGAAAAGAGCGTCTCGGCTTTTTGCTGTCCGTCAGATTATATGATAGAAATAGGTACCTAATTACACCAGCGCTATTACTAAATCCGTGTTTTAAATGTTGATTTCATTGTTAAATAAAGTTGTCGCCCAGGTCAGGAACATACGAGTAGCTTCATATCTTAAGCTACCTATCTATATATACTTATTAATAATATTAGAGTGCCTGTATTTAATATAAAAAAAAAAATCATAATTTATACACCTATCGTATTTGCTAATAACGAAAAACCAATTTAATTTTTTTTTTGTCTGTCCGAGAACAACAATTATAAATAAGAATGTAATTTTGTTGCGCAGGCGCCGTTGCCGCCGCTCAAATGGAAAGGCATCTTCGAGGCGATCGAGGAACACGTGCGCTGCCCGCAGAAGATGCTCGGCTCCGTAGTAGTGGGTGACGCGGACTGCCTGCGCCTCAACGTGTATACACCCGCCGCACCGCTCTCCGCACCGCTCCCCGTCATGGTCTACATCCACGGCGGCTGCTTTTTCGAGGGCGCCGGCACCGCCTTCCTCTACGGCGGCGACTACTTCGTGGAGCACGGCGTCGTGTTCGTCGGCATTAACTACAGGCTTAACGTGGAAGGTTTCCTCTGTCTTGGCATAGAGGAGGCGCCGGGCAACGCCGGTCTCAAGGATCAGGTGGCGGCGCTCCGTTGGGTCAGAGACAATATCCGGGCGTTCGGCGGAGACCCCAGCAACGTCGCGCTGTTCGGGGAGAGCGCCGGTGCCGTGTCCAGCTCCTACCTCATCTCCTCGCCGGCCGCCCGAGGCCTCTTCCACAAAGTCATACTTCAGAGCGGGTCGTCCCTGGCTGCGTGGGGAATGCAACAGGATCCGATCAAAACCGCCAGCAACATCGCTAAAGAATTCGGTTATTCGACCGTAGACCCCCGCGAGCTGTACGATATCCTCTCGAGGAGGACTCCCGAGGAGTTGATCCTGGCCGTGCGAAACCCGCAGCATAAAAATTATATAACGGCAGAGACTCTTCTGGCGCCGTGCATAGAGAAGCAGATCCCCGGCGTGGAACCCATAGTGACGGGGCACCCGGTCGACATCATCGCCTCGGGAAACTACACTAAAGTGCCCATGATAATCGGGTACAATGACAACGAGGGCATCTACTTCGTAGCAAAAGATTACGGCACCAGAGTGGAGGAGGTGAACCCCTTTGAGCTCCTCTCCCCCGATTTGGAGTTCCCCGGCGACGAGTCACGCAACTCCACAGCCAAGATGTTGCAAAACCATTACTTCTCTTCTAAAAAGGAAGATATGATAATGAACGTAGTGGAGCTGTACTCGGATTTGTACTTCAAGTTCCCCGCCGTGATCGAATCCGAAATGTACCTGCGTACGTCACCGCGGCCCATATACCTGTACGTGTTCCAGTACAGCGGCTACATCAACCTGCCGAAACAGGTATCGCGCTTCGGCGGCCGGCACGGCGCCTCGCACGCCGACGAACTCTTCTACTTGTTCAAGCCGGCCTCCTTTCCCCTGCCGCAGCGCTACCTTGAGACTCACATGATCCGGCGCATGGTCACGCTCTGGACCAACTTCGCCAAGTACGGGTGCGTATATCTCATCAGCTATAGATTGTTCTTATTTTTCACATGTAGTAACAAATTACGTGAGATAAAAATAAGAAATATGGCTTTATAGGAACTTGGCATTGTCGTATTCTAATTATTTCACTACGACAAATCTAACAAATAAAACTATTTTAAATACTGCAGCAAGTATTGACTCCGCGTATCTTCTATAGTAGAGATTCTATACAGACTATGAACCGCAGATAAAGTAATTGTCAAATGGCCTCATAATTAGGCCAACGCTAAACAAGGCCAGATAACGCCGCCTGCGCCGCGACGCTTGCCTATAGGCATATACGCTAGAATATATATATATATACGATACAAGTCCTAGAACCACACAGAAAAATACGTAGTTAAAATTTTAATATAATGACTTTTGCGTTCATTCCACCTATTAAAAGTCGTTGACTAGTTCCAACAGACTTTTCTCTAGAACATCAGTAATAAATATGTATGTCATTTGCTTTCAGTGACCCAACCCCGCGGAAGTCGCGGCTGCTGCCGGTGAGGTGGCGTGCGGGGCGTGCGGCGCAAGCGGCCAGCCCCAACGCGCTGGTGATCGACCGCGCGCTTAGCACTGCACCTATGTGGTGGGACGAACGCGCCGTGAGCCTCTGGAACCAGACGTACGCCAAGTACCGACGCAGGAGCTTCGGTCACTACGGCCTCGTGCGCGACGTGAGCGTCTTCTCCGGCCGGTAGCGCTGTCGGCGGCACCTCGTATTGCACACATGGCTTCCACTTAGCAATGCCACACGATCGCACACAACAGGGACAGACGCATATGTCAATGTGTGTGCGTAGTATTTAGATGGCGAGAAAAAATGTTATAGTATACGAAATCTACTCATGTTTTAATTCAATATTTTTGGGATTGGTTTTCTTAATAAGCCACTTTCTCTCTCTGCGCATCGTTTCCTCATTCCTGAGTGTCGCGACCTCTCCTCTTGACGATCGTTCATAGGTGTACATGTCACAAACAAAAAGCAAATGAGAGTGGACCATGGATTGACTTTTCATATGTAATAAATTCCTTTTTAAATACGGTCACAAGAGTAAGTTTTGCCTGACATCTAAGTACGTAATTCTTGCCAAATAGTACCTACATTGTTAGTTGGTTGAATAAACGCAACTATAGTTTTTAGTGAGTGACAATTTTGTGATTGTTGTAGGAGGTCGTGCCATGTGTTAAATATATTTTTGTTCCGTTTAAGATACTGAAGCAAAGCCCAAAGCGCGTACGCGTTAGTACAACATAGATTAATGTTCGCAATGGTGATAGTTTCTAGTCTTTCGTGCAATATGTTTATTTAAAGGTTTAGGAAGTAATTGTATACTGTGTATTTATATACTGTGGTTATTAATGTCAACGTGGTGTTATTAAATACAAATTTCAATATATTACGCTGTTTAAATTTTTTGTTTTCTTAAAACAGTCATGTTTTCCTCATAAATAATGATCTATTGATCGTGAGTTCGTAAATGAACTGAGATAAGGCAGTTGTTTTATGATGTCACCCGTCCTCGCTGGTCGCTAATCAAAAAATTAACTAAATTAGCAATACTCAAATCATAAAGAAAATTAGATCTAAGAGCTTTTCAGGGACACCCCAACTGTACGCTGAGGCGTCGGCGTTGTGCCGCGCTCACATCACCCTTGTTACAACAGAAGTTATAAGAAGCATCAGTTTCAGTGCTGCGACGGAGTAACTGCACTCTTATAGGCACAGTTTCATTTGTTGATAACTTGGTCGTTAAACAACATGCGTGTCGTGAGAGATTTCTTGTTCACACATGCCATAGCGCTCGCATGCGAGAACCGTTTTCATTGTTAGAGGCCGCACGCATTGTGCGATAGTCCTTACTTTTTGGTAGGTTTCGCGCATTGTACTCATCAACTGAGCCGACCGATCGTTTCCATTAGTCGGGAGCCCGTATGCGGAGATTCATCGCATGCAGTATAACGACAAAGTTATCGACTAATGAAACTGCGCAGTTATTAATGACACAATACTATGATTACTGACTTAATAAACTTAGGTTTTTGCGTAGTCTGTCAACGTTCGATCAATAATACATTGTACAAAACTGTATAAAAAGTTGTGCATTGCCGTGAGTTTCCTCTGGCCTGGACACGATCACGACAGATAAGCATTTTCATATAAGTATTATAACTTTGCAAGGAGTTTTTACATGTTTTTAGGTTTTAAGCAATGGTCCAATAAATAATTAAAAGAAAAAAATTAAAAACATGTTTATTATGTTCTTGTCAATAAAAAGAAATAAAGATTTTTAAAAAAAAAGATGTCCAAGACGATTCAAATGAGCACACTCTTGATGTGGTTATGTCGTTTTATTGCGAAGTTCCTTTCCCTACCTTCCAGGTCCATCATCGAATCAGCACCATGTCATCATAATGTAAAATATAATGTAAAAAAATACACGTGCAGCTTTTTCGTAAACACAAAATGCTTAATTGATTTTCGAAATATTGGCGCTGACTGTAGCGATTTTTAGCGGTAGTGAGGATTTAAACAAATAATTAGAAATAACTATTAGTTATCAATAGACGCGTTTAATTTGGAACAAAGCACAAACTTTCGTTGGTAAGCAAATCATCTATCCATTTATAGAGATCAGAAGTTAGCACTGTCGATCATCGAGTGAACATGAACAGTGAGCAAACAGTGCCTTGTGTGTGTTTTACATTTTATTATTTGTATGGCAATAAATGTTTTTTCTTTCTTTTCTTACAAAAGGCAGTTTTTTCCTTTTTATTTCTTTTATATTGATATTTTATTACAGTAATATAACGTATTTTCTAAGTGACTTTTCGGACGTAACTTAAATTAACCTATAACTTTAAAATAAATGATAAGTATTCTAATTTATGTATTTTAATTATTTTTTTTATCTAAAGTAAACTGTAAACAGTTAAAAAAAATTAATTAGAATCAGATCGTTCGTTTCACAGTACACTAACTGAGAAAAGTGACAATTTATGAAAATGTTTAGTTTTCATACTGTCCATTTATGAAAATGTTATTTTTTCATATTCTCCGGATCGAACCCGAGGCGTTGCGCTGCGGCGCGGCGCGGCGGGCCGGCGCGGATGAATCTAAGTATTCAATATTTATTCTGAGTGCACCCCCCGCACCCCCGCACCCCCCACACGGCCGGCGTGGGCAAGGCCGAGCCACAACAGGCTTTTAGATCGCACATGATTAAACCAAAATACAGAGTATTTACTCAGTAAATTTATATGAATATCTATATATATTAAAGAAAGTCGTGTTAGTTACACTATTTATAACTCAAGAACGGCTGAATCGATTTGACTGAAAATTGGTGGGCAGGTAGCTTAGAACCAGGAAATGGACATAGGATAATTTTTACCCCGTTTTCTATTTTTTATTCCGCGCGGACGGAGTCGCGGGTAAAAGCTAGTTACTCATAGATATATGAGCGCAAAACTCGCGAGTCATTGTTTACTCTGAGTATAAGCGATTTTGTTGTGAGTATAAACTAGAGTCATTGTCGACCACCTCTATAAGTGAGAAATTCGGGTAAGAAACCTCGCATAAGCGCTATACATTTCGCGGTCACTTGAACTCTCTACTCTCAGCAGAACATAGCCTTTTCTACAAGTGAGGCTTAATATACAATATGGCTCTATCATTGGTCATTCAGGAAGCTCTTTGGTTGAAACAGCTGGCAGAAGAAAAATTAAAGGTACCTATGAATACCAAAATTCGGTTCCGGATTCTATCCCTCATATAAATCCACTCATATCAGGGATGTTTAAACTTGAACTTATATTATTATTTTTGTTTATCTAGTGTCGAGTCTGTCGGGGGACAGGAATAGTCCTGGTAAATATTTACCACTAGATGTTACTAGTTGGTACATATATCGCTGGAGAGTACTTTCGTCCTCGGTTAATTATACAGCTACGGTGTGCCGACAGCCGAACCCAAGTTGACGCGTGTGAAGGTGGAGTTTGTAGCACAGATCGCGGCGCTGTCGCAGGGCACGTGACCGCGCCGCCCGTGCATGCACAGCGCTCGCAAGAACGGCCCGCTGGCCGTGCCCGCACGGCTCCGCACGGGCTGTGGCGAACCTGACAGCCGCAGGGCCACGGATGCATTCCACCGCGGCCATCGAAACGACAGCAGTGCCGAGCTACGAGACGCCGGGGTGGGGTCCCTGCCAAATACAAAAATACACCTTGTTTAAACTGGTAGGTACAAAAGTTGCATCGAAAACTGTAACGAAAATTCTTCCTCCAACCCACCAACTCACACACAATAAAAAAAAAGTAATATAAACTTACCCAAATCTCATAAAGTTTGTGATAAGGAGAGTTAGTCTGTCGATGAAGGTCCTGTCGCTCGGCGTGACGGGTAGCGGCAACCCGCCCGGCTTGAATATGTAGAAGATGTCGTCCGAGTGCGTCGCGCTCGCACCTGAGCCCGCACCCCCGCGCAATGTGGCTAACATCGTCGCGAAATTTCTGCTGCCCCGATACGAGAATATATAGTTGTAGATGGGCTCGTCGGAAACGGAGGCCAGCAGGCGCAGGAAGGCGTCGTGCGTGCCGCGCACGATCCAGTCCGAATAAAAGTCGACGAGGCCGCGGCCAGCAGCCTCGCTAACGCTCCCCGCGCCAAAGTAGTGCGAGCGTAGCGCTCCCGCGATCGCCCTCCTGTTCGACGGACACCAGGAGAACACGGAAGGAAGTCTCTCCTCGAACTCCTCGTCCAGTTTCTTCAAAATTTCTCGCTCCCTCAACCCAAAGAACAGGACGCCCTCGTCCTCAGCGTGCCCTATCATCATGGGTACCTTTGTGAATTCTCCTTTTTTGAGCATATCGTACGGCTCGCCGAGGAAAAATGGATCCGTCGCGTTCGAATCCATGCACGGCGAATATTTAAAGTACCTCGGATCCACGGAGGTGTCTGCGGTCGCGCGAATCAGATCGTCGATCGGAGAATTCAAGAACACTTCGTAGATATCTCGCTCGGTGTCGGCGGGTGCCAGTTTCCGCGCATCGTTGAGGGCAGGGGCGAGAGGCTCCAAGTTGAACGCCCAGGGCGCGAGCAGCGAACCGCTCATCGCGATGACCTTGTGAAACAAGCCGCGGCTGGCGCGCGACACCAGGTGCATGGTAGCGGCGGCGGCGCCCGCGCTCTGCCCGCACAACGTTACGTCTCCGGGCGCGCCGCCGAAGGCCGCGATGTTCTGCCGCACCCAGCGCAGCGCCTCCACCTGGTCCCGTAACCCGAGATTGGAGACTCCATTCACGCAGAGAAAACCGAGCACATTCAGCCTGTAGTTTATCACGACGACGACCACGTCCTTAGCTACCAAGTATTCTGGGTCGTAGTGCGCCCGAGTACCATAGTAGTAGGCACCGCCGTGGATGAATACCATGACGGGAAGGCCGCGTGCCGATCGCACCCGCGCCGGCGCATGCACATCCAGAACCAGGCATTCTTCCGAGCCCACCACCGCGGAAAAGAGCATCTGTGGACAGCTGCGGAAGCGGTCTACCGCCTCCAGCACGCCGCTCCATGGCGGCGCCTCCCTCGGAGCCTGTTAAACAAGATAAGAGTCAATAATTGCATTTCAATCGGACGATGACGATAAATATCTATATATAAAAAAGAAAGTCGTGTTAGTTACACTATTTATAACTCAAGAACGGCTGAATCGATTTGACTGAAAATTGGTGGGCAGGTAGCTTAGAACCAGGAAACGGACATAGGATAATTTTTACCCCGTTTTCTATTTTTTTATTCCGCGCGGACGGAGTCGCGGGTAAAAACTAGTAATTATATAAATAGAAGTGTCACATGTTAATTCTACCTGAAATCTGCCGGCCGTGGCATAGGGTATGCCGTAGTAGCGTCGCTGGCCGGCGGGCCCGAGCACGCCGCGCAGCCGGCCCTGCGGCGTGGCCAGCACCGGCGTGCGCGCCGCCCCGCCCAGCGCCAGGCACGTCCACAGCCACACCGAGCACAGTATCAACTTGCAGATGCGCATCTTCATGTCAACAACTTACGTAGAATTTTTAGAAAAGATGAGGAATTACTAGAGCCTATGCGACAGCCAAGAGTACTGGAGAAATGTATTTCCGCAAGACGTTGGTCGCAGTTCTGCGTGAGTACTGACCCCGTAGGCCGTAGGCATCGCCTCGCCTCTCCGCCTCTTGCACAACCGTCTTACTCAACGGCCACCACTCCGCCATTCACACAAACAAACACTGTGACAAATATCATGTACCTAATGCAGTTAGGATAATATACCTTTGTAACATTACTTACTCGTGTTCGTAATTGACCTATATAATAAAAGGAAAAGCACCATTATAGTAGTGCTAACTGTCACAAACGCGGTCTCCATTTACATAGATACAGTATTTGTATTTTACATAAACGCATAATGCTTAAATATCACGTGTTTTTTTCTCATTAGTGATTTAATTTTAGTTTAAAAACTGTCATTTGAAAATTTTATCATTACTTTGTACGAAATAAGTGCACTTTATTTTTGGTGTAATAGCTGTTACAAAAATGATCACGTGATTAACGGACGACCTCTTGTTCAAAACGGAAGGATCATTGTGAGTAAGCAAGATCGTTTAGTTTCGTTGTTAGTCTGAACTCACGCTAGACTAGAATATGGCCTAGAGAGGACAATATGTATCACTGCAGTGGAACGTGTTATTATTATTTTTAATTTGTAAAAACTGTTCGGTGTCTTAAATCTATCTGGTGTTTCTAGACCATTGTAATTTATTCCGAGACAACTTATAATTTCGATGGATAGGTCAAACTGAACGTCTATTTTCAGAGTGACAAGTGAGGGTGGCCGCGCATCGTGTCTCCCTCCTCGCCGAGCTGCAGCTGCTGAACTCCGCACCTTCAGTAGACACACGTTTAAATCATTTATCCCTCTTTTTCTGTTCTGTTCTTATTCTGTTACGGGAGCGAACAGGATAGAAATCAAACACAAGATGGTTGTTTAAACACAATATAATATTATTAAAAAAGAAAACAATACAATATACGAACAATATTGTAGACACAAGTTTACAGAACTCGGCGCGAGGCAGTCGCCTGTCGCCTGTCGCATGTCGCCTACCGCCCGGCGCCTGTCGCCTACCGCCCGGCGCCTGTCGCCTATCGCCAGGACGACCGTGCACACACTCATACACACGCAAGCAGACGCTCGCACAGCAGCAATCATTTAAGCGAACTTTGTCAGAACATTGACAGAAAATTCTTTTACTTTTTTAATCTTATATTGATCATAATTTTTGGAGCGGTCCTCGTCGGCAGGAAATTAAAATAAATTGATTCGAGTGTGTGCAGAGACGTCCCGCGCCGGCCGCAGCCCGGCGCCTGACGCCCGACACCAGGCGCCCGACACCAGGCGCCCGACACCAGGCGCCCGACACCAGGCGCCCGACACCAGGCGCCCGACACCAGGCGCCCTACGCTGCGTCCCCCGGGCGGCACGACGACAAAGTACATAGCCACAGATAACACAAGGCGGCGGCCACATTTATAACTCTTAGCATTTCTACACGCAAACGTTTTCACATTGTTAATAAGTAAATGTATCGCAGGTCCGGCGCGGGGACGATACTCGTACATTTATTTAGTTGATTGTATTTAATGTATTAAACGTTGAATGATTAGATTTGATGGATTCTTAGTCATGTCGTGTGTCAGTGCTGCAGTGTGACCTACCTGCTACCTCCTCCCCGCGCCCACTTCTACTAGGTGTTACTACCCATTATTTTTATTTATTTTTTTTAATATTTTAAAATCGATATATCTATAATATACGTTGAAAGACAATATACACAACGCATAGTTCGTCCGTTACACAAGTGCTACAATTGATTTCAGCTTTATATCATATAATATCACAACGTCCATTTTCGTTGAGGATGTAACGAAGCACACGGTATTTAAATACACACGATGCAACGTCTGCACATTTTATATTGATACATATTATATATCGCAAGCTTCATACGACACGCCCTCCTGCGCGCCGCCCACGCGACAACATACGTCTCCCACCCGTAGCCCACGTGCCGCCCACCCGTAGCCCACGCGTCGCCCAGTCGTAGCCCACATGAATAAAATATCGAAGGGTTTTTATATGTTGCTTAAATAAAGTAAGGATGGTGTGGTGATGGTTTATACTTCTCGCAAATGTAAGTAGAACTTAGAATCACCTTGTCAACAAACACAGCAGGGACGAGGGAAAAACTGTACTGAGCTTCACTTATACATATTAAGTGGAGCTCTGCATTAAGTCACACAATACAGGAAAATTTCAAATCTAATATTATTTACAAGCAGCGGAAAACGCGACACCCATACGACTAATCTTTTGGTACAAAGATAAACATTAATTTCATTTCATTGAAACAAATGATTTGAAACATCTTTTTAACCTAGAGCTCCGTCCCACAGATGATTAACTCGCTATCACATCAGGTCAGAATAAAGTGTGGCATCCAGGTGAAGTTGTAACCGAGCTGAGATTCTCCGACGCGGTCCGGGGCTCGCTCTGCAGTGTGCTGGCGGAGCGCCGCTCACATTCAATGACTAAGCTATATTAGCCACCGGTACATTTATAAATTGATCAGTTAAAGCTAGGCGCAGGCCACGGAGCAGTCAGCGCGGTGGGCGGGGCGGTGGGCGTGGCGTGGGCGCGGGCGTGGGCGTGGGCGTGTGCGTGGGCGGGGCCGGCGAGACGTGAGCGTGCGCGGTCAGTGGCGCAGCAGCGCGGGCAGGTCGGCGAAGGCGCATGCGCCGAGGGAGGCGCGCGCCATGCGACGCAGCAGCTCGCGCGCATGCGTGATGCACGCCTCCACCGACGACATCCACCGCCGCCCGTGGAGCTCTGCTCGCAACAAACGATATTCCTAATACTATACTTTGTCTTAAAGATAATTGCTAGTAAAATACATCACACAAATAAATAGTGAATGGTTTATAGAGGCCCGTCGGTGCGGGAACAACGTACCCAGTATGGCGGCGTTGAGGGCGCTGCAGACGGGCTCGCGACGGATGGGCTCCAGCTGCCAGCCCACGGGGCTGTCCCACGGGTTGCTGTACGCCAGCAGACTGAACGCCTCCTGCACACATACACACATACACACAGGTCAGTGTCAGACAGTGTGGCGATGTCGGCGATGTCTGCGGGGGCGGACTCACCTCGAGCATGGCGCGCTGGCAGGGGTCGTGCGTGTGACGCTGGCTCATGGCGTACAGCTCGCGCCCGAAGGCCAGCATGCGCTCCACGGAGGCGCGCGTGCAGCCGCCGCCCGCGCCCGCACCCGCGCCCGCTGCACGACACACACTATCACATTATATCTCACAGCGACCATTTGCGACTTCGTAGTGCAAACAGTGATGCGATGTGAATGACGCGGGCGGCTTTGAACAGAAGCGACGCGGTGCAACTTCGCATCGGAACAACGGGGAATGTCTGTTGTCCGCGTGGCGCTCACCGCATCGCGTTCGCTCTCGGCCGCCCACCTCGCACGAGCTGCTGATGGGCTTTTACATTTTTTCTCTATTTTTTTTTATATCGATGGAAGCAATTTGATAATCGTTACAATGTCAAAATGTTTTCACACAAGAGGTATGAGAGCAAACGGGGACAGACAATAATCACTTGATTAGTAAAATTGTGTCAACAAATGTCAATATATCAAAACGGTGACTGTTACAGTTTGAACAAATAATAATAATTGTGAATCTTAAGTGTGCCAAATAATTAAAATAAACAATAATCTTATACATATATACACTTATATACGGACAAATCAATATAATAGACTTAATATTCGCACATAAATATAGCCAATATATATATGATGCAAATAAACTAATAATAGAAGCGAGTGTGCATCAGTTACACGACAAGCGTTGGGCTACATGCTGTACACGAGGTGGCAAAAATACCCTTCTCCAAAATAAAAACATCTTTTTGTAAATAAATTTGGTTCGTTGGACGATGCTATTTTCTTATTAATGACTTACTCTTAAGTACTGAATAATTATTTATAATTTATTGTATAAAATCCATCGATCAAATCTATGATTTTTCTTTTTCAAGATGTCTTAAAAGTAAAAAATGCAGGTAACGTATTGCAAACGAACATCTATCTGGCTCGAAGGACCAAGAAATTACACAAGCAGTGAAGTCGCACAACTTGCGAATAATCTGTTGTGCCAGAAGTCCCGCGGTGGCGACTACAGCCACCTCGGACACAAGGGAAAAACTTTTTACAAAGCAATCTCTTCTATACAAACACATATTGTACAGAAAAACAACATTTAGCTTCGCTGACATTGTATTCAGTACTAAAAATTATTATCAGTTAAAGTATTTCCGGAGACATTACAGATGCAGCAACATAACAATGTGAGATAAGGTGGTAACAAAAACTGCAACATTAGTGGGCAAGCCGCTACACTCTCTTAGCTTCTTGGAGAGCTATAAAAAAACTTGCACAGGCAAATACGAGACAATAATACTACAATACTACGTTAAAATCAAGGCGTAACGATATAAATAGTACTTACGAAGTGTGTCTATATGCCGAGCTGTCCATTGCCTCACAAACTAACTAATGTTGCAAACGATAAAGGTGCGAATGTGCTCTGAAGGTGCTGTTATGTACGAATAATGAACGAATTTTTGTTTGCGCTGGTTATAGCAAGATAGATTTTAACTAAATATTCAAGATAAATCATTAAACAAACGTGTTTTCATAGAATTGAAAAGTTCCTTCTTCCCTCCTCAGCTTCCCTCAGCGGCGATTACCGAATGTTTGTTCGATGTTATCAAACTAGACATTCATGTTGTTCAAGTGTTTTTTTCACTAGTATACATTTTCACAGGATGTCAGAGTAAAATGATTATCAATTAATAAGGATACGAGTAAGTAATGATACATTCAACAGACAACAGACATGAGCGGAGAGTATTGTTATTCTGCAAAGATGCTAAAACCATAAAAACGACCAAACGAAGTAGTGAAATCTGATGAAGTGAAGGTGGGCGTCACACACACAGCTAGGCTAGACTGAGGGGGGCGCAGGCCGGGACCTGCCGGCGGCTGCCGCGTCCTATCCGCGCCCTATCTGCGTCCTATCCCCGACGCTCGTTGAGACTTCTATTAGTTAACAACTTTTTGACGTGTGCAAAGGTCGAGCGGTAAGATCGCTACGCGGACTGGGCGCGGACTGAGCGCGGACTGAGCGCGGGCGGGGCGCAGTGGGCGGGCGTGGGGCGGGGCTGAGCGTGCGGCGCGTGTGCGGCGCGTGTGCGGCGAGCGGACGGTAGGCGTGCGGCGGGCGTGCGGCGAGCGAGCAGTACGCACCGAGACGCGGCAGCAGCGCGGCCACGCTGGAGGTGACGCCGGGCATGCCCTTCAAGAGCGGCGCGGTGGGCAGACCTCCACCTACGCAACACAACCACCGCGCACCTCGTCAACCTCCGCCGAGCCGAGCCGAGCGGAGCCGAGTCGCACTTTATATCGTGACGTGCTATCCGGTCCAACTGAATACTATCTCTAATACTCCTTCTACGGGGAGAAGTGATCACTAGACATCCCGCTGGACCTGATACACTTCAGTCTATCACCGGCACGTCAAACATTTCCCGATTGTAAACATTGACATCGGTACCATTCTGTACATAGCTATCTGACATGAATATTTCTTTAGTATTTATGCTTCAAGGCATTAATCATAATATAGTGAATCATTAACAATGCGACGAGAGCGGGGCGGGGCGATGTGGCGCGGCCCTCACCCACACGTCGCGTGCTCAGGCGGTGAAGATGACCCAAATTTAAAAATAAGCGGAAGATGCCATCGAAATGTGAGCGAATGAACTGACCGTATGAACAATGAAACACGAGTGAATGACCAAATACTAGGCGAGGCATGCGGCTGCACGCGCTGGGAGCGAGCACAGTCAGAGCTAACAGAGCTGCAACTCTTAGCATTCACCTCTACTATTTGCTACTTCAAACACGAGCTACATCAACACAAAACAGCTACTGTTTGTCATTGTTGTTGACATTGTATATGATATATTAAAAAAGTATATATTACTATAACATATAAAAGTAGATAAAGTAGTACTAAATATACTGATAAATACTATATTTTTATGTTGAACTAAAAAGCGACGAGCAAATAAAATGAATGTAAGACGATGAGGTCGCCAATAGTGATAATGTTTTTATTAAATGAAACAAATGTATGAGAATGGTGCGCAAATTATAAATAATTGGAAACAATAAATTTTATTATTTACATATAAAAAATTAAATCTGCTGTGGAAATAAATAAATTCATAATATTAATAGTTTATATTGATATTTTGATCGCGTATCGTCCGACAAAGTCATCTCTCTCTGCTCACTAGCGCTCCTGTCGATATCAAAAAGGACCACAAAAACCTTGTCATATTGTCTTGTAACATCTTGGTTTTTGTGTCATTTTTATAAAATATATTATATTTATCCATATTAAATGACAGAAAAGTGTGATAACCGTGATAAAACCCCATCTCACCAGACATATAACAATGTCAGATTGTGATCCTATTCTCGGCAACGTCACAATCGACATTTGCCAACTTTACTCAAATTACATCATGACATTATTGAATAATAATTCATTATAACAAAAACGACAAAGTGTCCTTAAATGAAATTTTGAATACTGGTCTCTATATTCTTTCTCTCTTCATTACTTCTTTAAATCTATATTAAAATCTCACGAATAATAATTTCAAAGATATGTGTGAAGCGAAACAACCCGCGTTGTGTCGGCGTTGTTCACTATCACCTCCTCACATCTAACTTTGGTGGGCTCCGACACAAAAATGTTTGTTGACTTTTCACAGAGCGACTTTTATTGAAGCCCCTACATAGACAAAACTCAGGATTTAAATGCAAAGATATTATAAGTTCAGGATCTTATTACGAGATGGCGGCGACATGGCGGGCGTACGTACCTTGGTGCGTGTCGTGTGCGGCGTGGTGCGCGCCGTTGGCGGGTGACGTCATGTCGACGTCGGCGTCAACATCGCTCGCCTCGTCCGGCGCCTGCACCACTCCTGCAAACGTAACACCGCGTTACATCTGTCCTGGCCAGTGATGGTGTTAAGGTGTTGCGATGTTGGTGCAATGTGTTACCGTTGGCGTGCGGCGCGGGCTGTCCGTTGGGGCGGGCGGTGTGGGCGGTGTGGGGGGTGGTATGGGGGGTGGTGTGGGGGGTGTGGGCGGTGTGGGCGATGACGGATGTGGCGACGCCGTTGGCCCCGCCCTCAGTCGCGCACTCGTCCGCGCCCTCGCCGGTCACCTGCACACGGGAACACATTATAATTAAACAAATATTAAGTAGTACGTTCACAAAACGCTCCCTCATATACTAAGGTGAAATGATTTATTTCTTTCATGATATTCATAATACCAATCCTCCCGACGATAATTATCATCTTTCACTTATTGCACATTTGGCGTTAACGATTTTTCGTAAGAAAATATGCAGATATATGAATGAATTAATGGTTTTTAAGTTTTGGTTAGAAAAAGGAAATAACGACTTAAACATAAACAAGTGGTATACAGTGTCGCGGTACCTCAGAGTCGGTGCCGTTGACCATTTCAATGAACTGACGTATCTTGAGCAGGAAGAGCAGGTCCGGGTCTCGCTCCAGCAGGTCGGGGTAGGCGCGCCGCGTCACCTCTATCGCCTCGCCGATGCGCCCCGACAGCACCAGCTTTGATATCCCTGCCCACCGACAACAGTATAACAAGCTACTCATCTCCGCGACCGTTCGACGTTTTAGTATTATTTACATCATCAACAATAAATATAAGAAGGGAGGGAATAAATGTAAGAGCGCTCACTCTGTCTATTCTTGATGGAGGCGATGTCCTCGTCGATGGGCTGTCCGGTGGCGCGCGAGAAGGCCAGCGCCGTGCTGCAGTAGCCCTGGTGCACCAGATACGACGACACCATCCTGCAAGCAGAGCGCACATCTCACTACCACTGCACCGACCCCCCCCCCCCCCCCGCCTCACCTAGAGAGGAGAGACTCCCCCGTGTGGCGCCGAGCCGCACCTGTGCAACACCTGCTGCCACTGGCCCTGCGCGTCGGGCAGCGGGAACTCGTCGATGGCGAGGCGGGTGCGCGCGCGCAGCTCCCGCAGCATGTCCTCCACGTCGAACACGAACGGCGCCTGACCAAAGTTGGCGTCCACCACCTCACCCGGCGTCTGCAGCCCCACCGTCGGGTACAGGTTCGGCTGCCGACACGCACCACGAGAACTTCATCATCTTACTATACTTGTAATACGAGGCACACGTCGGTTATGTTGCTATCCTCACAAAATTGTTTAACATTTAAAATGTGGGCAAGAGCTGGCGACTCACGGGTAATCCTCTGAAGGCGATGCCGAGGTGGTGGCCGTTCTTGGTATAGAAGCAGGTATTGTCGACGAGGTTAACACCGCAGCCGATGACGTCGCCCGTGGTGAAGGTGGGCCCGTACGGCTGCCCCGTGCCCGACGAGCAGAACGAGTGCCCGTCGTCGCCGTGGTATCCGTACGAGTGCTTGTCCCAACCTGAAGCACCACACACAAACATCGCGTAGTTACATTCCTGCACACTACATCCATACCACGCTTCACTGACATGCATTAGAGAGATAGAAAGGAGAAACAGGGGGTACGTGAAGGTGTTCTCCCACACGGGGGGGACTCACCGGGCAAGCGGTTCATGTTGACGCCGTGCGCGGAGAGGCCGATGCCCATGTAGCCATCGCGGCCTTTGGACACGATTCGCACCTCGAAGTAGTAAAGGCCGCACGCCGCGGGGATGGGGTGTGTGGCGCGCACGCTCGCCGCGTCCTTGTGCGTCTTGCCATGACCTGCAGCACAACGCCTATTACACAATACTCATTTAACTTAGTTGTACTAAACTAGTTGTTAGAAACACGTTTGTCTATCCGGTCATTGTTATTTATCGTTCAGTCTCGAAGACTAGCGTCATGTAGATGTGTGTAGTGCTTCTGCGTTTTTTTCAATACGGCCAATAGAGAAGGTTGGCGGTTACTTAGTTGCCTCTTCGCACTCCTTTATATTTAAATCGCATTATTACCATACATATAAGAAACATAACTATATAAAACTTTTCCCCTAATGAATTAGAGGTGGCAAACAGTAAGTGAAGTTTTCAAACTTAGGACATCGGAATAAATACATTAAAGAATTTGACATCAAAATCTATTAAAAGAACATAAATTACATTGATGGATATGATAGATAACTTAGATACTAACAAATCGGCAAGAGATCTAATATAAGCCTATACGAAGAAAGCTCTATCATAATTTATGTATGTACACTACAGACGTGTTAGTAGAGCATCAGGCCTCTCAAACGCCTTGATGTCCAAACGCAAACACCACAACAGTTAGAAGAAACAATTGAAATCCAGCCCCCATACATACACGTCCAATTATTAAAACAACACCCTAACGAAAGGTATCGCGGTTGCTTTTCAAGTGGCAGTCCTCTGTTTGCCGTAATGACTCTCGCGCATTGTAATCACAGGCTGTGTCAAGGCCGCGGCCGCCTTACTTATAAATTAGACGATGCCACCTAAGTAGCGTAAAATAGTTTTTATTACTCGCATGGTAACTAAGAGAGAAAGATTGTGGCACATTTTTTTAGAAGTAAGTTATTCTATCTTAATTTCTCCAACAAATTATGTATACAACTTCAAAGCATTGGTTAAATTTAAACAAAACACTGTAAGTACGTACGTAAATTCTCCTATAAAAGGCTGATGGGTTTATTTAATGAAATGCAACGGAAATCAGTGTAAAACTACCACAATTAATTGTTATATGACACTAACAATAATGTCCTGTCTTAGATAATAATATGAGAAATTATCATATTTATTTATAAACAGCGAAGAATACATGAAGGTTGTTAAACTTCACCATCCACCGCGAATCTCATAAAAATTGCGCACAGCTACTTCAAAGTTATGTAATTCTTCTTATGTTGCACAACGATGTTCCTCCACTACGTGGGCGGTGTTTTTTCACCATCATATATCAGAAGAACAGAAGAGGTCGCAATCGAGCATGAGCGCGGGTCCCGTTATGCGATGGTAGATGCGAGTGGGAAGCGCACACGAGGCGGACGGAATTAGCGGCGAGTGCGTTGCCCGCGTCACCTGCCGGCGCGCCACTACCATCACCAAATCATTACTTTTATGAGAAATCACATACAAAAATCATTATCATCACGCTCATTGTAAAAGATGCTCTATGTAAAGAAATATACTGAGGTCAAGAAACTTTCACTTGATTTGGTATACATATATGGATTTCTCAAAGGCATTTGATAAAATAAATAAACAAGTAGTTTGAACAGAGATGTTTTATCTCAAGATTTCTGGAGATTCTGTCTTGTATCTGTAAAAATGCATCTTGGGATGTTGGCCATAAATTACAACGAACTTTCTAACACTACCCCGCGACTACCCTAACCTTAGAGTATATCGTATCAGTTACTATTATTATTTTAGAACAGGAGGCTAACAATCACCACTCAATGGCAGACGGCAGGCGATATTTTTGTTTGTTATTGATACAAATGTAACATCGACAAAGAAAGTTTCATAACCGTGCACGAGCACAGATCACTTCCCAGCTTCAGACACATTCAGTGTGAGCCGTGCGCCTGCGCAAACTGCTAACAGTACAGATGAAATGTTAATCTTACTACCATTAAGTATTCTTAACGTTTTTTACAAATGTAGCTGTTGATAAATAGAACGCACGATTCTTGTATCTGCCATATTTCTATGATTGTATGAAATAAAGCTCGGGTCATGATAATCGTTACCTCTTACTTCATTGCTAGTTGTGTACCTACATTAGACAATTGCTTTACACAATAACAATTATTAAAATTCAAATACTATATAGTACTAACTGTCGACCGCGACTCTGTCCGCGCGGAATCCAGACTATGTTTTACATCCATGCCAAATTTCATCAAGATCCGTTCAGCCGTTTTGAATATACCTTCAAAAAAAACATCCATCCATCTATCCATCCAACCATCCATCTGAACATTCACATATATAAAATAAGTAAGAAGTAAAACTAGTAAGATAGTAAGAAGTAAAATAAGATTTAAAATGGCAAACTGATTGCTTCAGATTAAGGACAGAAGGACGATAAGCGTGACGCATTATTAAACGAAATATTCCCTATAGCAAAATAGCAATAATACAAACATGGGGTCGTTGAGAGCAGACGTTGACACGCAAGATAAACAGGAAAGCGAAAAGAAATAGCCTGTTAGATAAACATTGTACAGAACAAAACAAATTTATATATTATAACTTGTTTTAAAATACTTCGCATAGCTCCAACATTTGATTAAAAACAAGAAATTCAAAGTAGGGAGGGTATTGTCGCTAAGTTGATGTTATGTTAATGTCTCAGTGTTATGTTACAAAATATTTTCTTTATTAATATTTCTTATTGCTCACCAATGATAACACTACTTCTATACACAATTATTGACTGTTGAAGGTCACGCACTTTATCTACTGACAAAACTATGTAAAAACATTAAAGTGATTGATTGATTGCATTACATTTTACATAACGCTAACAACTGAAACAGGGGACATCGTGCGTTCTGCGACATGACATAACTCAGTAACTCAGTGACAATTCAGTAAGAACTTAATTGAGGATTTAACTATCGATTATTTGTGATCATGAAATCATGAATATCTTCACAACTACTAGAGGAACGTCAAGGTCCAACCCACACCGGCGCAAAGGCGAGGCGGAGCGTCGCGCTGCGTCGCCTCATATTGATGTATATTTTAGCATTTTAAGGTATATGCAAAAATGATGTATAATATAAATCTGCTTGCGCACGAGGAAGCATTAGACTGCAATACACCAGGAGACAGGACGTAGCCCGCGTCACCACGAGCCGCGACGTTTCGCCTTTGCATTTGGGCTTGTGCGAGAGGTTCACCTCGACTTTTGTAAGTGACACAATGTATCTTTAACGTAAGGGCGCGAACGCAATCCACATGCAATATGCAGTCTCAGCACGGTTAAACCACCAGCAATCGGACGACGGCGTTATGCTGATTTGCTTTGCGACCTTACTGCATGACGTTGCAAGGAAAGGTTAACACACAACAGAAGTAATATTATAAAAGATAATTAGCATTAGCACAAGTAAAGAAAAAAACAGTTACTACACTCAAGATCATTCTTGAACATTGCTTTCAAAACATAGAAATAAAAGTAAAGACTAACTCGCCAACAAACAGAGCTTTTTTGATCAAGAATAATACGAGATGATTTCAAAATTTATCATCGTTGTATCTAAGGCTCGTCTCGTCTTCAGTACACCGCATAGGAATGGAAGGAACTTCATTACAATCAGAAATAATGCGCAATATTTAGTAATAATAATATGTTGGCATGAATGCTTTTAAAACTAGACGATCATTGTAGTAGACCTATCTGCAGAAGAAGGCAAAGATTGATGATAATGATGATGATCGTCTGCAGTCTATCAAAACGAAAAATGTGTATATTGCGGAGGAGAGTACGGTGTCGTGGTGGAGCCCTGTTTGTCGGCTGCGGCGCAGTGCTGCTCGCTGCTGCAGACTAGCAAGTAATAAGTAGCAAGGTGCACACGTACGATACATCCAGAGGCGCAAGTGGAGGTAGGGCAGGTGGGGACGGCGGCCCGGGCCCGGCGAGCCACCTTACAACAAATAGAGAAACAGCCATGTCCATTAAACGGTTGCACTGCGAGCCCCATGCGCCCCCCACCCCGGCGCCGGATCGTCACCATTGTGGTGCTATGAAGACGAAATATTAAGCTAAATCTTATATTACACACATTTACATCTACTATTTGGGATACATTTCAAGCTCATTCATTTCTTATTCCAATTTTCCAGTGGATAATTATACATTTCCATCTCCTCGCACAAAATAATGATTACAATCTTATTTTTACTCCAAAGTAGAGGTGAAAATTAGGTAACTAGACTGTTTAGGTGTACGAAATTAAGAAATGAATTGTACAATTAAAACGAAGAAGATAAAAAATGTTGTATGCTAATGTAATGTTGTATCTGAGGACCGATCACGGCACGATCTTCTTTAAAGTTTTCTGAGTGAACAACTTTAATACTTTGTATAGATTGTTAAGACCCTCTTAGTAGACTTCACTACATACCTACTTAAATATGAATGTAAATAGTCAAGTACTTAGTTGCTGAATGGGTTCAAGGAAACCTTCAAAAGCCTTTTATTTTTAAATCCGTAACTGATGTTGCGAAAGACTTGATAAATCTAAATATAATACAATGACATATTTTGACAAAAATAACTAAATCTTTTCCTGAGAAAAGCCTAACAAAAAAAACTGTGAGCCATGCGTCCCACAGTCAGGCTCTCGCTAGAAACAAAGGATAACCGTGACTTAAGAACGATTCATACAAAATGTAAATTTAAAATAGCGGCGTAATGTATCTACATACGTAGCTGGTGACGGCGGCGGCGACGGCGGTAGCGCTGCGGACGACTACAGCTGCCATTGTTCCGTCGCAGCTGAGCAAAGTGGCGACTTGCAGCCCTCAGTGCTCCGCGTAGAGCACAAATTAACATCAAAAGTGTTTAGGGCTCTGACAAGGCCGACGCTACATGCCTCGGTGTTGTAAAACAGCACTTTATAAAATTGTAATAAAGGATGTATTGGCTTGAACAGTCGTCAGTAAGAAGGCCAAAGGCTAACGAGCTTGACCCAGATCTGGGATGCACCACTCCGGTCCCGTTCAAAAAGCGAGGCCCTTTAACGCCGAACCTTAAGTTAGACAAGACCTCTTAGGGCGGTCACGAACATGACGTTGAAATGTCCTCTTTAATTGATAATGATAGCGTCGGTTTATCCCTATTTATCGTTTATGGCAAAATGTAGCGTGCATTATACAATTACCATAAAGAGAAATGTCGAAAACATCAAAACAGTTGCCATTATTCGGAGTTGAATAAAAAACGAATTAACATATTTATGATTCTTACGTATTAAAATGTATTTAAGTCGGTGACAGTGAACGTATTACCGTAACGGAAAAACTCTAGCCCTAATAACTGACAAACACCGGCCGCACACCGGAGACTTCGCTTTAATAACAATAATCATTTTTAATACAATTAAGACAATTATCAAAAACACACAAATTAGATTTTTCTACTGATAACTATTGCTGTTGAATTAGTAAACATTTTAATTATTTCATTTCCATAATGTACATTTCATATTGTAGACTAAGCAGAGATTTAATTATTACAAACTCCATCACCTCCCTGGCCTTATACCACTCACGTGGGGTCGGCACGCAAGGTTTTATTAACCTTTTTATAAACTCCATATACGATATTTAATGAACCCATTTTCTATAGATAACATTAAATAACGAATTTCATCCATTAAATATCAACACAAACGACAAAAGAATAGCTACAATCAATTAATGGAATTGCAATAATAAGCGAGGACGAGACTAGACAGGGAATTAGAGGGTGAGTGGTGTCGTGTGCAGCCAGTCTGGCCGGGAGCTGGCCGGGGGCTGGCCGGGGCAACGGCGCGGTCAACAACCGGCGCGCCGCTCAATACCGCCCGCCGCCCCGCCGACAACTGTGTGCTCACAGTCTGCAGCATTCACTCTTGCCCAATTACACGACCCGCGCATAGCACATTATATATATTTTTTTTATAAGAGAAGGGGGCAAACGATCAGCGGGAGAACCAAGGTGTTTCAAAATTACGTCTAAAATTTAGATTTTTGACGGTCGAGTTGGCGATTGCAACTTTATGGCAACACAAATCCCTGTGAACTTCATGTAAACTTTTCACAGGTATCTCTAAGGAATGTACACGACAGTGAAAATGGACCATAACATACTATGTATTGCTAAAGCGATATATCTGACGAAATGACAAATACCATTGTCATAATATATATTTTTTTAATATATTATAAGGTGGCTAACGAATTGGTGACTTGAAAACGCCGAAAACGTTTACCACTGTAATTCACAACACTTTGTAAAAAAAACTTTTTAAACAAAAACATTACTCTATTAGATTCTACCAGCTATGTTAAAATATATATACAAAGTTATATTAGTAGCTTTCCATGTTTAGACATATTCATCTGCTAGAGGTCACTGTTATGTAAAAAACGTTGCTCTATTTAAATTGCTGTAATGAATAAAGTGTGTACACATCTTTAGTGTAGACACTTCAAGACTCTGTGCACCCTCATCCAATAAAGAAGTACAGCAGATCAAGCTCTATATTATGTTTGTTTGTGACATTGCATTAAAGTTAAAGAATGTTGCCATATTGTAATTTCTGCACTTATGGTAGAAACAATAATAAAACAAAACTTTAAGTCATTTAGGACTGGTACACAAGAACTCTCTATGTAAATGTGTCAAATAATTTATGTACATCTCACAAAGGGGAGTGGAAACTTTTTTAAACTTTACTTTATCAGTACATATATAAGTACCAACTGAGAGGCTCAGAGTTAGCCCAACTTTGGATTGCCTCGGCCATAGTCAACCACGCTGGCCCAGTGCTAGTTGACTGTGCCACAAAGACTTAATACATGTGTTTTAAAACTTTAGAATTATGTCAAATTATTTGTTAGTATGCAATTTTCATGTTTGTATACAAATGTTCTCTCCTTACTCGGGTGCAGATAAAATGCCCCAAAACAGATTAATTATGTACTACTATGTAATTACATCTATATCATTTCTATTTTTTATATATAAGGTGGCAAACAAATGAGTGGACACCTGAATCGCCGAGATAGTGAAGCGACCTCTACCCATAGACATCCACAATTGCAGATGTGTTGCCTACCTTTAATGGAAGGGGAAGGGAACACACTGAAAGACAATATCTCCCTTAGTTGTGCATCCCATTCTCCAAATCCAAAGAGCACAAAAATTATTATATTCTATTTTTTATAGGTTACTTCTAGAACACACATTAACTCAACAAGTTTTATAACAGAAATACATATGTATTCAGAACTCTTGATACAGTATTAATAATAAATAATCACAATTTGCACCAGTGCATTGTTCTTTTTATTATTCAGGGGTTAAGAACAATACATGTCATTGCAACAACATTTAATGCACTTTATCTTAAGCATTCACCCATGACTATGACAACAATCTGAGTGATATTCTCACACACAGGAATATCACAATCACACACAAGCAGAGAAGGATCTTTCTCAGCTTATATTTTTTAACTAAAACATGGGAGATACATTAAAATAATTTAGCAAAGAATTTATAACTTCTCAAAATTGTTACATCAATCAGTCTAATAATCTTAAACTTGTATGGTTATCACACAATAACTAACTTGTTATTAATTTGAATTATTAAGCAGCCACATGTCAGCTTGCAGCATTGAAAACCGGTAATCCGGTGTCTGTCACAGCTGATGCTGAATAAACACTTTTTCGTTGAATGTAAACGTACCACAACCCTATTCACCTACAAACAAATTATACTAAAAGTTATCCTTAAAATATGTCAGTATTTTTGTTTGTTATCAAAAACGAGGATGAGGATTTATGAGTTCTAAGTTCTTAAATTGCTTAAGTAAATAAAAGTATTTCAAAAACAATCAGTTCTTTTTGAATGAATTCTTTCCAGCTCTGAATACTATAGTTAGTATTGGAAAAGGCAATACCATTTATAATTCATCATACTGAAGGCGTCTTTCGTTTACTGTTTCGACAGGAGAAAGACTTCGCTCAATTGTTATTAAATTAAACTAAATACTTAGGATAATAATATTACGCTACGTTAATAATAATCATTTGAAATCATTCTGCGTGGTCATCGTGCATTTTCCGTGTGTTGTTACAAAATAAACGATCAGCTGATTTCTTTGTTTGACGAATGCCACTGGTTCGCCCGACTCTACGACTAAATATTGACACGTCAATATTTCTAAAATAAGTAAATAGTCGTCTCATCTCTTCCTAAATACAATGATGACACTTTACACTACGTTATAATAAACAGTTTGGCCAATAAATCTCATAAACACATCATGAGAGTTCTTACCTTTGTAATGCACTCGAAGATTATTTTGCGACAGCCCGATGTAGCTGAATTTATCTTTTGTGCTCCAAGATCTAGGTAAAGGTGTCTCATCTTCGTTCACGTTCGGATAAAGCAATTTTAAACGATCTTCTGTATCACTTTGCACTTGATTTTGGGAATCCATCGTCCCCCGTCCACTACCTATCGCAGCCATTTCTAATTTCCGTAATTCATGTCTGTCAGTGACGTCACATCAAGGACAATGTAGATTTAACAGAACTGAGCAATGTGAAAAAGCGAAATAGTGAAATACACCTTGTTGGCCGTACTTAAGATTTAATTTAAGATGCTCCCACGCGTTCAGAAAAATGAAACCAAGGGAGATAGCAATATAAAGGTCGCCGTCCCTTTCTAATGTTGCCAGGCGATATAAAATACGATTTTGGTCTGTTGGATGTCTAGGTTTTTCTTAATGGTCTAAATTCGCGAAAAAATCAATAATTGTCCTAAACCGATATAATAACTGAAATAAATATCTAACCCTTAACTAACATATCCAGAATCTTCTAATTAGTGCCAACAAAGGCTATTTTTGACTTACATTAATGATATTATTCTATGATTCACATTGTTCTACTATCTAATTAGAATTTAGATAATCACTACAGTAACTGTTTAAATTACCTTTATCTTGTTCACATAAAATGAAAATGCATAAAAACTGCACTAACAAGTTTCTTGAAAAACTTGAAAAAACAATAGAGGAAAAAATAAAACTAGTTAAAGAACCGAATGAACTATTAGAATCAAAGCAGGATTACAACGATAAAATTCTTCAGGTTTGCAAAGTTCTATTAATTTCATAAATTAAATATTAAACTAATTGAACTACTATTTACGTTTAGCTTGTTTCTACAGATTTATCAAGAGGCTTTTAAAAACATAATTGATTATACAATAACTTTTTCCGCGGTCTTAGGAAAAATAAAAGATGCATATGAAAATTCGTTAAAAATAAGGGACGAAAGAATTGTACAATTCATTTTACAAGATGTAAGTATAAACTTCTTTCTCATACTTATTCTCGGCAATAAGCACCGGGTTAGCTTCGTGTTGCAACTGCAACTACAAGTAAGGGAAGGATATATTAATCAGGGCCGTGTGCTGAAGTTTCCAGTTATTTTGTCATTACCTAATGATTCATTTCGGTTAACTATAAGTTGAACTATTGTTGGTGTTCTGTGCACCAAACGAACCATTCAAAATTGTGAAGCCGATAAGAAGTTTCCCTTCCGCCGCTAGATGGCTCTTTATATCAGCACACCAGCACAACTATAAACCATCTTTACAAAAAACGTGTTTATATCCCTTCAAAAATATCCCTTACCTATCTAAGACAGTAATTATTTTTAAGCAATAAATCAATGTAAGCTTATTAATTAAACAAAATGAATAATCTCTTTTAATATTTAAGTTTTTTTATTGTGAAAAAAATAATTCACAATAAATAATCCAATTATTAAATTGCCGTATCTTTTTTTAAATCATCGTACAAAATACAGATGCAGAATTTTAAACAAATAACAATTGCTGATTTTAGCAGAATTCAGACGAGTAATTGGCAGAATGTTCGATTTAAATCTGGTCACACTGTGTATAAATGTGTGGTTTCTTTACTATACTGCTTTATATACTTTCGTTATCGCACAAAATGTTTTGATGTTGATAAACAAATACAAATACGTTGTGAAAACGTGCTCGCTACATTCTTATATAATATAGTATACTTATCAGCACCTACGCAAAGTTTCTAGGGTTTAAATAGAAGTGCGTAAAGCAATAAACTTTAGTAAACTCTAGAATATGGAATTGAATGAAAACAAAGTGTTCGTACTCGATGGTGGTTTCTCGTCGCAGATTTCATGTCATGTCGGCACCAATGCAGATGGCGATCCACTGTGGAGTGCGAGATTTTTGAAAACCAACCCTGAAGACGTGTACCGTACACACTTGGATTATCTTCGCGCTGGAGCTGACGTTATATCCACCAACACTTACCAAGCTTCTGTCGGAGGTTTTGTTGAACACCTTGGCGTAGCTACAGAGGAGGCGACGGAACTGATCAGATTAGCTGTAGAATTAGCGAGGCGCGCTTGTGACACCTACTTGGAGCAGAATAGTCAACCATTGTTAAACCCAACTCCACTCGTAGCCGGTTCAGTAGGGCCCTATGGTGCTCATTTAAATGACGGGTCTGAATATCGTGGCAATTATGCAGATAAAGTATCTAGTGAGACAATGCGAGAATGGCATATCCCTCGCATAAATACTTTGTTAGAAGCAGGGGTGGATTTACTAGCTTTAGAGACAATACCATGTCTTAAAGAGGCCCAAGTTCTTGTTGAGCTATTGAAAGAATATCCCAAAGCCAAAGCCTGGCTTTCTTTTAGTTGTAAAGATGATAAGAAACTTGCTCACGGGGAGGACTTTCAAACAGCTGCTGTGCAATGCTGGCAGGCAAACCCAACTCAACTAATAGCTGTAGGAGTTAACTGCTGCCCCCCTAATATTGTCTCTAACCTTGTGAAGGGCATCAATGAAGGCAGAAAACAACCCATTCCCTTTGTGACATATCCTAATTCGGGAGAGAGATATATCCCAGATATGGGATGGACAGACAAAGATAAAAGTGAATCCATTGATAAATTTGTACATGAATGGCTAAAGCTTGGTGTTAGATACATCGGGGGATGTTGTAGAACATACCAAAATGATATTTCTCAGATAAGAAAATTAGTGGATAGTTGGCATTTGTAACAAATACAGTACCATTTTATATTTTATTACAACATTGCTATTGAATTAGTTTATTTCTATTAAATAAATATAAATATGTAGAAAGTTAACACATGTAATAAACAAGATTTTTTTATAAAAATTTTTATGTATTTAATATTTATATACAATTATTTTGTATATAAGTACAAATGAAACATTAACAACTTGTTATAAATTATATCTGTTATATTTTGCAGAAAATATTTGGAATATCATTGAGAAAGAAAGAAAAAGCTGATGAAGTTAAAATGCTTACAAATGAAAATGCACAATTAAAAAATATTAATCTTGAATTAACTTCAGAAACGATGAGAATGAAAAAGAGGATTTGTGAGGTGATTATTTAATATACAATTATATCATGAAATAGTTGGAAAAATCAATGTTTCTTAAGAGATTGACATCACACATGAGTTCTCATAACCATTTCAGTCAGCAAACTTAGAGGTGAAACTTATTCATGCAGCTGATATCTGTTGTTTATGTTTGATGTTTGATTGCTTATATAATAGCGGGTTTCCACTGCAGAAACATTCATATGAGCACATCTCATTTTCCTCTCTCTCTCTCTCTCTCTCTTCAAAAAAACTGAGACAACTATATGTTTCAGTATGAATGTTTCAGCAATAGAAGACCTCTGTTAACTTCATGGTTTGTTGATTTATTTTATATACACAGTGACGTTTTATGACATTTATCTGTACTTGTTATTAGCTTTATAATGTTTTATACAAAGATTTTTATCAAAATAAAATCACATTATAAAAAGTGAGTTATTGTATGCAATATTCCAAACTGTAATCTATCTCTGTTTCAAATTTCATCCAGATCCATACAGATGTACAGGAGTTTTGTGTTAACAAACATCTATACATTCATCCATCCAATCCTTATCAAAAAAAATATCCTCTTTCTGTGGAGGACTGGTCCTACTTCGTTTAAAGGTAGGCAGCGCATCTGCAATTGCGCATATCTATGGGCAACGGTCATTTCGCTATTTCGGTGAATAAAGTCGGTCAATTTATTTATTTATATTAGTAAAAAAATATATTTATAATATTAGTAAAAAGTAAGATTGTTACATCTATCAGAAAATGTCAAAATACAAATGTTCGAATGCCAACGAAGACTTTCGCCATTGGCTGAGAATTACCGTTACCATGGCAACCACCTTTGCCGCTATTGGCAATTTTTGTCCCTTGCATAACATTTTTTTTCAATTTACTCATCCTCTAAGGACTTGTAAATGCTAAGACGTGTCGTAAGTATAGGGCTTTTTATTAGAAAAGAAATATTCAAAAATATGCCGTAATTGGTACCATCCTGCGTTATAAAGAAATGTGTGTTCAAGCTTTATAATTATAAGTATGGTTTAATAAGTTATATAGTTAAATAACAGTACATAAATAACACAATTATCTCAGTTGCAACAAGAAAAATTCTCCGACTACTTGACGTTAATGAGAGAGCGAGACGGTCGCTACACCCTGTACCATCAGAAGCTGCAGCTGGAAGAGCGGGTGAAGCAGTTGACGCGCAACGTCGCCGGGGCGCGCCACGAGGACCCCCTGGTGCTGCGGGTCGCGCTCGACCGCTGCAGGTCCGTCGCACGTCACACGCGCTATACCACTACACTGCACTGCTTTGCCCACTTTGAACCCTCAGCCTCAGCCCTCAGGTTGCTCTCTGGCAATCAAGAGATATGATGATTTTTTGCAATAATAACGTCATTTACACTTGTACTTTTCACTTTGATCAAGTTTGCCGACACAACAAACAATATAATGAAATAGTTATGAATAATTAATAAATAAACATAATTTTAATAAGCATAAACAATAACTGTACCATCCGGTAATGCCCCGCTACACCTAAACTTGTGTTCTGCGCAGTGACTCGCGTGAAGTTGAGAGCCGCCAAGATATCTGAAAACATTTATACCATATCACTGAAAAATATAAGTGTAACTCTTTGATTGCTGACGTTCATTTCAGAGGGTCGCAAAAGACATACTCAATACAACATTTTCATACTTATAAAATTGAAAATGATACGGGGCAGTTGTGACGTAGTGTTGACGACAAGCAGGGAACAGCTGACGACGGCGCAGCGCGAGCTGGCGCGGCTGGCGGACGAGTGCGCTGACACCGTGCCGCGCCGCGACTACGATACGCTTGAGGCCCGCGAGCGAGACCTTCGCAGGGACTTTCAACAGAAGGCAAAGGAGTACCGCGCCCTCGAGAACTGCTACAATCGCTCACAAGGTACGCACATACAAACTCACGCAGAAATAGAACCCTATTGTTGATGTCTGAATGAGGTGGTAAAATCGGGGAGGCCGTGGCAAAGTGTTCGTGGAGATTTGTTTCGTAGCTGGAATTCAACACAACCGTTGTTGTACGGAGGCGAGCAGTTGCATAGAACTTGATTATACAAAGTTTAAGCACATTTTATTTATTTAACATTCAGCTCAAAAGAGCAGTCTGCAGGAAGAGCTGGAAGAAGTCAAAGAGCGTTGTCGCGAGCTGGAGCGGGCGGGCACGCCTCGGCCCCAGTGGGAACTGTGCGCAGATTTCATTGGCGGCGGTCGGGAGAGGTTGGATACATTCGATAAAATAAACAACGTTCATCTTTAACTATTTTAAAGGAAGCCACACGACGCGACGCAGGTTTGGACATGTTATGCGGAGGGATGATGATCATATAAACAAAAAAGTAATGAGATTGAATGTGGATGGCTATAAAGGTAGAGGAAGACCAAAGAAAGTATGGATGGATTGTGTGAAAGAGGATATGCGTAAGAAGGGGGTAAATTCAGATTTGACAGCTCATAGAGATGTATGGAGGAGTAGTACAAACTGTGCCGACCCTCCATAGGGATAAGGGCAGGTTGATGATGATCGGGGTTTTTACCATTTTACATGACAACAGCTGAATGCTTTACTATTTTCATCAAACCGTGAAACTTTGTGACGGCGAATGGATGAACATGGGCAGGTGGCGGCAGCTGACGCGGGGCCTCTCCTCGCGAGACGTCCTCGTGGTGCTGCTGCGCGAGTTGGGGCCCGCTACGGACACCGACCACTTGGAGTATTTCGATGGACTGGTAACGTTTCGAACTTTAAAGTTACAAAACGGCTTCTGTAAGTAATAAACGTTAAGCCTAGTCATAGCCTAGAACGGATCCGTCATCGGTGTTGTCGTGGTAAAAAATCGATGGACGGTCGTATTGGTCGATGGTTATTCACAATTGGGTGACGGGGGCAGGGCACGGACCCGGCGGTGCCGCCCTACTTGCGGTACTCGGGGCGCGTGCGCAACCTGCGGCTGTCGCGGCGCGAGCTGAGCGTCGTCATCAGCGACGTGTGGCGCAGCAAGGCGCAGCGGGCTCGCCACACGCCCCTGCAGGACTACCTCGCGCACTACTTCGAGGAGAGGTCGAGTACGTTCCACAAGTTGAATATTTAAGAGAGACGTGGTAGTGAAGGTGGACCGGCGCCGGCGCGCAGGTACCAGCAGGCGGCGGTGCGCGCCGAGTGGGCGTACAACGTGTGCGCGGCGGCGGAGCAGGCGCTGGACGAGCCGCAGGTGCGCGTCTTCTGGGGCGTGCTGCGCGGCCGCCTCTCCGAGGACCTCTACTGGGCGCACCGCGACCAGTGTCAGACTCTCAAAGACGCCCTGTACCGTCGCTCCGGCGACGGCGAGGTCGTATTCTCTCATATTTTTCTTAAATATTTATCATAATATGTATTTTAAAGAAAAGTGTTTTTACTGCTCGATTTATTAGACAATTACATTAGAAGAGTTCGAGAAGGTGGCGAAAGTGACGTTCCCTCTGAAGAGCGAAGTCGACATAAAGAATTTGTCGGACGTCGTGCGAAAGCAGCTCAAGATGAAGATCAATCAGAACATTATTAATTTGGATAAATTATTTTTCGAGGTTTGTAACCTCTAATCTAATTAATAACATATCCTAACATGTCATATCTCTATTGACATTAAATAGTCATTTCATCGAAGTAGAACGAGGAAGGCTTCGATCGGTTGGAGTTCGCCCGCGAGCTGTTCCGGCAGCGGCAGCAGGCGCAGGAGAAGTACGTGCGCGAGCTGGCGGGGGAGCTGGTGGGGGAGGTGGGGGCGCGGGCGGGCCGGCGCTCCGCCGACCACATGGTCAGCGTCGACAGCCTCAAGCGCGCCTTCGCCCTCCTCGACCCCGCCATAGGTTGGTTCCTTCCATTGGCTCAAGCTTCTTCATCAGAGCACACGAAAAAAAGGGGTGTCATCTCAAAACGTCAACATGATATCTCAACAATAAAGAAACTATGCAGTCGGTACAAAATTGATTAACCAAGATGTTATTCGATGTCCTACGGCAAGGTACTAGCGGCCAATGGGCTTTAAGTGATTCTGTGCTTAATGTTATCCAAAACCTTTAAACTAAATGTTAGTCGTTATTTAATTTCAAAGTTCGAGAGCTGAGATGAACTCACGACTAAATCCAGACTACGACAGAGAAGTATTTTGAATGTTGTTTGAGGTAAACGTATGCAACAGATCACGTCCGCATGGAGCGCAACATTCGCTGGGCGTTCTCGGACCAGACGTCGGCGTTGGACAGTGTGGCGCCGCGGCCGCTGCGCGCACTGCTCGCGCGGCTCGCCACAGGACACATAGAGCGCGTCGGACCTCGCACTCGTCCTCGACACAAGGCCGCGCCCGCACTGCGAAGGACCTTTTATAAATAGACTAACGATGTACGCCTTACGTTCACGTAGCACCAAATTATTTGTTTCGGAAAAGATTTGTCAACTAATGTATAACATTTTAAATAAAGTGCAGTTTAGTTATTGATTTTAACATTACAACTCCTGTTTCTTTATTTTTCTTGAAATGATTTCAGAAAGTGCGAGTGACAGATAAATCTTTTTTTTCGTGTTATGGAAGTATCTATAAGATTAGAAATAGTGCTATTAGGAAGGAGTGTATAAAAAGAAAATTGTAAATAGAGTTGAAAAAGGTATGCTTATATGGTTTGGACGCGTTGAAAAAATGAATGAAAGGAGATCAACGAAGAAAATTTATGGCGCGAAAGTGAGCGGCAGCGTCGGTCGGGGCCATCCCAGACGGACTTTTACGATTCGGATCTATGAAATATTCAAGAAGGGCGGAATTAAGAGCACGCGAAACCGACGTGCATGTATGTGTAGTGTAGATGTATGAATGTAGAAGCGAGAGAGGTGTCAGGAATGCGCCAAATCGAGGTCCGTGGTATCTGCCTATCCCTATGGGCTATGGGCGTGTATTATAATATTAGTAATGTTTAGTTAATTGAGATTACAAAGATGTTACAGACAGACCGACCAACGAGTACAATAATATATGTAGGAAAAGAGAGCCCTCTCAACTATTATACTTATTTGTAATACAATGTGTTAGCCTTGGGATTAGAACAAAGTCCCATAAAATTAAATAAAATAAATTGGCTGCAGGATCAAAAAAGAATAAGTAATTTAAAGTAAAGTAATTTAATTAGTATATCAATGTGGACGGTCTCTTATCGGGATATACCTATGTTGTACTATCTGAACCGATATGCATAAAGCCGCGTTCACATTTGCCTGACGTGTTGTGTCGTGATGCGTCAGAAAGGTATCGGTCTCATACAATTAATATGGTTGCGTGCACACTTCTCTGACGCAGTGTGTCGTGATGGCTTGTGTCGTGTCGCGTCAGTAGCGATCCCGGTCCGCGTCAGTTGGGTGAGGTGCGGGGGACGGCGCAGCGACACGACACAGCGGGTCGGACTAGTGTGCACGCGCACGTGTCGTGTTGTGACGCGTCAGAAGGTATGGACGACGAGCTGATCGAGTACGTACGACAATATAAAGCGATTTATGATACAAAATGTAAACAATATAAGGATCAATCTATTAAAACTAAACTATCTTTTTGTATTTACTGGATGTATACAATATCTTCTTCTCTTTTTTTGTTTTATTAGAAGTGGTGCCAGTGCCAATAACTGCATATCTTCTTCATAATCTGAATCCGAATCGGATGATTCATGAAAAAACATTGCGAATGTATAAACTCTCCGAGAGCTATAACGGAACTGATTAAAAATGCGTCATAACGCGTCACATAGATGTGAACAGTAGCCATCACGACAGAAAGCATCACGACACGACACGTCAGGCAAATGTGAATGCGGCTTAAGTCTAACTCTAACTAAATAAAGACGGCTCACTAGCGCCTCTTCTTAACTTCAAAAAATGTCACAAAAAAGTAAATAGGTTTTACAAATATTTGGAACCAGCTACGATAGCAGTGCCTTTCTCACCGGTTCAGGGTTTAGATATCTTTGATGTACTCTTTATACCTCCCTTTAACTTTGTTTGACTATAGCTCAGATGAAGAATTATATAAGGACTATAGCTTTGCAGTTGACAACCTCCGTGAAGTTGGCCCCCTCACTTTAATTTTTTTAACTTTTTTTTACGCAAATCGTTTGAGAATCGTTTGAGAGGGTTTGAGAGAAAAGAAATATCGTTTGAGAGTTCCTACTTTCTCCGTAAAAACAATTTCAAATTCTAGTGTTAAGTTGGCCCCCTCACTTTACTTTTTTTTATTTTTTTCAATGCGAATCGTTAGAGAGTCGTTTGAGAGACATTAAGAGAAAAGAAATATCGTTTGAGAGTTTTTACTTTTTCTGTAATAAATATTTTAATTCTGGGCATCGAAAGTTCCAAATCGATTTTCATTTTTTTCCGAATTAAATATGGCAATCATGCACTTGGACGTTTCAAATTTATTGTGTAGGTAGAGAATGGTAAGAGAGTGATTGAGAGAAAAGAGAAATCGTTTGAGAGTTAATACTTTTTCTGAAATATATATTTCAATGTCGGAATCGAAAGTAACAAATCGATTTTCCTTTTTTCCGAATTAAATATGGCAATCATGCACTTAGACGATTCAAATTTATTGTGTAGGTAGAGAATGGTAAGAGAGTGATTGAGAGAAAAGAGAAATCGTTTGAGAGTTAATACTTTTTTTGAAATAAATATTTCATTATCGGAATCGAAAGTTAAAATCGATTTTCCTTTTATTTCGAATTAAATAGGGCAATCATGCACTAAAACGTTTCAAATTTATTGTGTAGGTAGCAAATGCTTAGAGAGTGATTGAGAGAAAAGAGAAATCGTTTGAGAGTTAATACTTTTTCTTAAATAAATATTTCAATTTCGGAATCGAAAGTTACAGATCGGTTTTCCTTTACTCCGAATAAAATATGGCAATCATGCACTTAGACGATTCAAATTTATGGTGTAGGCAGAGAATGGTAATAGAGTGATTGAGAGAAAACAGAAATCGTTTGAGAGTTAATACTTTTTTTGAAATAAATATTTCATTATCGGAATCGAAAGTTAAAATCGATTTTCCTTTTATTTCGAATTAAATATGGCAATCATGCACTAAAACGTTTCAAATTTATTGTGTAGGTAGAGAATGGTAAGAGAGTGATTGAGAGAAAAGAGAAATCGTTTGAGAGTTAATATTTTTTCTGAAATATATATTTCAATGTCGGAATCGAAAGTAACAAATCGATTTTCCTTTTTTCCGAATTAAATATAGCAATCATGCACTGAGACGATTCAAATTCATGGTGTAGGTAGGGAATGGTAATAGAGTGATTGAGAGAAAAGAGAAATCGTTTGAGAGTTAATACTTTTCCTGAAATAAATATTTCAATTTCTGAATCGAAAGTAACAAATCGATTTTCCTTTTCTCCGAATTAAATATGGCAATCATGCACTTAGACGATTCAAATTTATGGTGTAGGTAGAGAATGGTAATAGAATGATTGAGAGAAAACAGAAATCGTTTGAGAGTTAATACTTTTTCTTAAATAAATATTTCAATGTCGGAATCGAAAGTAACAAATCGATTTTCCTTTTTTCCGAATTAAATATAGCAATCATGCACTTAGACGATTCAAATTTATGGTGTAGGTAGGGAATGGTAATAGAGTGATTGAGAGAAAAGAGAAATCGTTTGAGAGTTAATACTTTTTCTGAAATATATATTTCAATGTCGGAATCGAAAGTAACAAATCGATTTTCCTTTTTTCCGAATTAAATATGGCAATCATGCACTTAGACGATTCAAATTTATGGTGTAGGCAGAGAATGGTAATAGAGTGATTGAGAGAAAACAGAAATCGTTTGAGAGTTAGTACTTTTTTTGAAATAAATATTTCAATGTCGGAATCGAAAGTTACTAATCGATTTTCCTTTTTATTTCGAATTAAATATGGCAATCATGCACTAAGACGTTTCAAATTTATTGTGTAGGTAGAGAATGCTTAGAGGGTGATTGAGAGAAAAGAGAAATCGTTTGAGAGTTAATACTTTTTCTTAAATAAATATTTCAATTTCGGAATCGAAAGTTACAGATCGGTTTTCCTTTACTCCGAATTAAATATGGCAATCATGCACTAAGACGTTTCAAATTTATTGTGTAGGTAGAGAATGCTTAGAGAGTGATTGAGAGAAAACAGAAATCGTTTGAGAGTTAATACTTTTTTTGAAATAAATATTTCAATGTCGGAATCGAAAGTTATAAATCGATTTTCCTTTTATTTCTAATTAAATATGGCAATCATGCACTAAGACGTTTCAAATTTATTGTGTAGGTAGAGAATGGTAAGAGAGTGATTGAGAGAAAAGAGAAATCGTTTGAGAGTTAATACTTTTTCTGAAATATATATTTCAATGTCGGAATCGAAAGTAACAAATCGATTTTCCTTTTTTCCGAATTAAATATGGCAATCATGCACTTAGACGATTCAAAATTATGGTGTAGGCAGAGAATGGTAATAGAGTGATTGAGAGAAAACAGAAATCGTTTGAGAGTTAATACTTTTTTTGAAATAAATATTTCATTATCGGAATCGAAAGTTAAAATCGATTTTCCTTTCATTTCGAATTAAATATGGCAATCATGCACTAAGACGTTTCAAATTTATTGTGTAGGTAGAGAATGGTAAGAGAGTGATTGAGAGGAAAGAGAAATCGTTTGAGAGTTAATATTTTTTCTGAAATATATATTTCAATGTCGGAATCGAAAGTAACAAATCGATTTTCCTTTTTTCCGAATTAAATATAGCAATCATGCACTTAGACGATTCAAATTTATGGTGTAGGTAGGGAATGGTAATAGAGTGATTGAGAGAAAAGAGAAATCGTTTGAGAGTTAATACTTTTTCTGAAATATATATTTCAATGTCGGAATCGAAAGTAACAAATCGATTTTCCTTTTTTCCGAATTAAATATGGCAATCATGCACTAAGACGTTTCAAATTTATTGTGTAGGTAGAGAATGCTTAGAGAGTGATTGAGAGAAAACAGAAATCGTTTGAGAGTTAATACTTTTTTTGAAATAAATATTTCAATGTTGGAATCGAAAGTTATAAATCGATTTTCCTTTTATTTCTAATTAAATATGGCAATCATGCACTAAGACGTTTCAAATTTATTGTGTAGGTAGAGAATGCTTAGAGAGTGATTGAGAGAAAAGATAAATTGTTTGAGAGTTAATACTTTTTCTGAAATATATATTTCAATGTCGGAATCGAAAATTACTAATCGATTTTCCTTTTTTTCCGAAATAATTATGGCAATCATGCACTTAGACGTTTCAAATTTTTTGTATAGGTAAAGAATGATTAGGCAGTGATTGAGAGAAAAGAGAAATCGTTTGAGAGTAGATACTTTTCCTGAAATAAATATTTCAATTTCGGAATCGTAAGTAACAAATCGATTTTCAAAAACTTACAAATCTCAAAAATTGAAATATTTATTTCAGAAAAAGTATTAACTCTCAAACGATTTCTCTTTTGTTTAAATCAATCTATAACCATTCTCTACCTACACAGTAAATTTGAATCGTTTATCCTCATGATTCCCATATTTAATTCGAAATAAAAGGAAAATCGATTTGTAACTTTCGATTCCGACAGTGAAATATTTATTTCAGGAAAAGTATCAACTCTCAAACGATTTCTCTTTTCACTTAATCACTCTCTTACCATTCTCTACCTACACAGTAAATTTGAAACGTCTAATTGCATGATTGCCATATTTATTTCGGAGTAAAGGAAAACCGATCGGTAACTTTCGATTCCGACATTAAAATATTTATTTCAAAAAAAGTATTAACTCTCAAACGATTTCTCTTTTCTCTCAATCACTCTATTTCCATTCTCTACCTACACCATAAATTTGAATCGTCTAAGTGCATGATTGCCATATTTAATTCGGAAAAAAGGAAAATCGATTAGTAACTTTCGATTCCGACATTGAAAAATGTATTTCAGAAAAAGTATTAACTCTCAAACGATTTATCTTTTCTTTTAATCACTCTCTAAGTATTCTCTACCTACACAATAAATTTGAAAAGTCTTGGTGCATGATTGTCATATTTAATTCGAAATAAAAGGAAAATCGATTTTAACTTTCGATTCCGATAATGAAATATTTATTTCAAAAAAAGTATTAACTCTCAAACGATTTCTGTTTTCTCTCAATCATTCTATTACCATTCTCTACCTACACCATAAATTTGAATCGTCTAAGTGCATGATTGCCATATTTATTTCGGAGTAAAGGAAAACCGATCGGTAACTTTCGATTCCGACATTAAAATATTTATTTCAAAAAAAGTATTAACTCTCAAACGATTTCTCTTTTCTCTCAATCACTCTATTTCCATTCTCTACCTACACCATAAATTTGAATCGTCTAAGTGCATGATTGCCATATTTAATTCGGAAAAAAGGAAAATCGATTAGTAACTTTCGATTCCGACATTGAAAAATGTATTTCAGAAAAAGTATTAACTCTCAAACGATTTATCTTTTCTTTTAATCACTCTCTAAGTATTCTCTACCTACACAATAAATTTGAAAAGTCTTAGTGCATGATTGTCATATTTAATTCGAAATAAAAGGAAAATCGATTTTAACTTTCGATTCCGATAATGAAATATTTATTTCAAAAAAAGTATTAACTCTCAAACGATTTCTGTTTTCTCTCAATCATTCTATTACCATTCTCTACCTACACCATAAATTTGAATCGTCTAAGTGCATGATTGCCATATTTAATTCGGAAAAAAGGAAAATCGATTTGTTACTTTCGATTCCGACATTGAAATATATATTTCAGAAAAAGTATTAACTCTCAAACGATTTCTCTTTTCTCTCAATCACTCTCTTACCATTCTCTACCTACACAATAAATTTGAAACGTCCAAGTGCATGATTGCCATATTTAATTCGGAGTAAAGGAAAACCGATCTGTAACTTTCGATTCCGAAATTGAAATATTTATTTAAGAAAAAGTATTAACTCTCAAACGATTTCTGTTTTCTCTCAATCATTCTATTACCATTCTCTACCTACACCATAAATTTGAATCGTCTAAGTGCATGATTGCCATATTTAATTCGGAAAAAAGGAAAATCGATTAGTAACTTTCGATTCCGACATTGAAAAATGTATTTCAGAAAAAGTATTAACTCTCAAACGATTTCTCTTTTCTCTCAATCACTCTCTTACCATTCTCTACCTACACAATAAATTTGAAACGTCCAAGTGCATGATTGCCATATTTAATTCGGAGTAAAGGGAAACCGATCTGTAACTTTCGATTCCGAAATTGAAATATTTATTTAAGAAAAAGTATTAACTCTCGAACGATTTCTGTTTTCTCTCAATCATTCTATTACCATTCTCTACCTACACCATAAATTTGAATCGTCTAAGTGCATGATTGCCATATTTAATTCGGAAAAAAGGAAAATCGGTTTGTTACTTTCGATTCAGAAATTGAAATATTTATTTCAGGAAAAGTATTAACTCTCAAACGATTTCTCTTTTCTCTCAATCACTCTATTACCATTCCCTACCTACACCATAAATTTGAATCGTCTAAGTGCATGATTGCTATATTTAATTCGGAAAAAAGGAAAATCGATTTGTTACTTTCGATTCCGACATTGAAATATATATTTCAGAAAAAGTATTAACTCTCAAACGATTTCTCTTTTCTCTCAATCACTCTCTTACCATTCTCTACCTACACAATAAATTTGAAACGTCTTAGTGCATGATTGCCATATTTAATTCGAAATAAAAGGAAAATCGATTTGTAACTTTCGATTCCGACATTGAAATATTTATTTCAAAAAAAGTATTAACTCTCAAACGATTTCTGTTTTCTCTCAATCACTCTCTAAGCATTCTCTACCTACACAATAAATTTGAAACGTCTTAGTGCATGATTGCCATATTTAATTCGGAAAAAAGGAAAATCGATTTGTTACTTTCGATTCCGACATTGAAATATATATTTCAGAAAAAGTATTAACTCTCAAACGATTTCTCTTTTCTCTAAATCACTCTCTTACCATTCTCTACCTACACAATAAATTTGAAACGTCCAAGTGCATGATTGCCATATTTAATTCGGAGTAAAGGAAAACCGATCTGTAACTTTCGATTCCGAAATTGAAATATTTATTTAAGAAAAAGTATTAACTCTCAAACGATTTCTGTTTTCTCTCAATCATTCTATTACCATTCTCTACCTACACCATAAATTTGAATCGTCTAAGTGCATGATTGCCATATTTAATTCGGAAAAAAGGAAAATCGATTAGTAACTTTCGATTCCGACATTGAAAAATGTATTTCAGAAAAAGTATTAACTCTCAAACGATTTCTCTTTTCTCTCAATCACTCTCTTACCATTCTCTACCTACACAATAAATTTGAAACGTCCAAGTGCATGATTGCCATATTTAATTCGGAGTAAAGGGAAACCGATCTGTAACTTTCGATTCCGAAATTGAAATATTTATTTAAGAAAAAGTATTAACTCTCAAACGATTTCTGTTTTCTCTCAATCATTCTATTACCATTCTCTACCTACACCATAAATTTGAATCGTCTAAGTGCATGATTGCCATATTTAATTCGGAAAAAAGGAAAATCGGTTTGTTACTTTCGATTCCGACCTTGAAATATATATTTCAGAAAAAGTATTAACTCTCAAACGATTTCTCTTTTCTCTCAATCACTCTCTTACCATTCTCTACCTACACAATAAATTTGAAACGTCCAAGTGCATGATTGCCATATTTAATTCGGAAAAAAATGAAAATCGATTTGTAACTTTCGATGCCCAGAATTAAAATATTTATTACAGAAAAAGTAAAAACTCTCAAACGATATTTCTTTTCTCTTAATGTCTCTCAAACGACTCTCTAACGATTCGCATTGAAAAAAATAAAAAAAAGTAAAGTGAGGGGGCCAACTTAACACTAGAATTTGAAATTGTTTTTACGGAGAAAGTAGGAACTCTCAAACGATATTTCTTTTCTCTCAAACCCTCTCAAACGATTCTCAAACGATTTGCGTAAAAAAAGTTAAAAAAATTAAAGTGAGGGGGCCAACTTCACGGAGGTCAGTTGACAGTGACAGCTTACATTTGACATTTGGTGATAAAATACTCTTTGATTCTGTGCAAAATTGATTGATGATGAATATTGATCAAAGAATATAATACTCTCTATAGAGAGAAGAATGACATGTTACATACTATAGTATTATAACTTTGGTCTATACGCTTATACTACTAGCGCCATAATGGTCGCCCATATGAAAAAATAAAACGCGGGAATTTTGAATATACGTTTAGTATTTTAATTTATTTATAGTTAAAAATTTATATTGGAAATTATGATTATTTTGATAATTTGGCAAATGTAAGATTTTTTTAAAGAAAGAATAATTTTAAAATGAAATAATCATTATTTCCAATATATTGTGTTAGTAAAAGTTATTAACTTAAATTAGTTAAAGGAATAATGAAATGAAACAGAGTAATTTAACATCATTTATTTAATTAAATTTAGTTCCCGATTTTTTTTAATTAAGAATCGCTTTAAAGATATAAAAATTATTGATTTTATTATGAAATCACAATTTTCATTATAATTAGTTATCAAACTAATACAAACTATATTCACACAAGCGAGGCCGCGGTCACTGGTAGTAATAGTATTGGTCTATAATTGCATATAACTAATTAAGTTTTTTAATATTTTTCAGATGAACTTCCTGCTGAGTGTGTTGCTACAGCAAATTTATTAAATAAAATGGATATGCTGTTTGATTCTCTAAATGCAGACTCAAAGGATTTGAGGCGAGGAAAAAAGTTATCGACAAATATGAGCAATAATAGTCAACATTTAAATTATTTTAAAGAAATGAAAATTTTCATTGATAGCCTGTCATTTGTAGGATCACTCCACACTTGACACATTTTCTGTACTGATCAGACATGTTAAAACTTAAAATAATAATGAGGTCAATATTTCACTTATCAGAGTCAATATCTCAAAACTTAAACACTCGCGTTATTAGTTCAAAAATACAATGCAATATCAAAGATTTCGGAACCATACGAGAACACGTTTTGAAACAAATTTGAAAACTTATTTTTTTAACGGTTATGATTTAAAATTGCCATTACTACATTTTTTTGCGATGTAGATATAAGATAACAAGTGATCGTATATCTTGATTTATAAATACAAATGTAAGAAATAAGACAATTAATAATAGGATTTTTTTTAAATCATGTTTTCTTATTTTTAATTATAAATACTTTATTATAATAATAAAAGGATGAAATATTTTTTTTATATGGCAAGTATAGCTTGGACTATCGCGAGCGAAAACGGCATAGATATATGCTCTATCTCGTTCACATTATGGAACCCAGTTAACACAACAACAAAATTGTCTCTGTGTGAAGTTTCTTGTTTTTCGTTCGAAGTTGGCGGACCCTGATATTGATACAAAGTCGAAGAACCATGTTCCGTTGATCGCCGGCCTGATATTTATTTTTATTAGTTTTTAACGATTTTATGAGGGACTTGTTTATTCCTTTTTTTTTAAATATTAATAAGATTTTTTTGTATTTTTTGTAAATAATAATAAGATACAAATATGGACATAATCGAAAATGAAGAGACAGATAAAGATACAGTGGAGGAAAATGTGTTGGAAGAACTGTTTCCAAAAAAATATGATTTAATGACCGAAACAGAAGTATCACTTAAGAAAACTTATATCAACAAACTAAGCGGCACGAAGTAAGTTATTTTAACTAATTAAAATTTTGTATATCAAGCGAATGTTAACCCTTGCGCGCCTCCAATCGCCACAAATCTCTCGAACATAAATTCTATTTAATGTTGATATTTAAACCTTACCGAAGTTTTGTAGTTACTATACAACTAAATAAAATATCTTTGTGTTTCTTCCTATTTTATTTCTCCTATATGTATCATTGGAAATATTTTATTTAATGTTAAATGCGCAGAGATCTATCAAATCTATACATACTCTCAATAGTCTCTTTAGAGCTAAGGTATATTTTGTCAAAAAACTTTTAAATGATAAAACAATTTTGGACATTAAATTATTTGTTAGTGATATAGAGAGGTAGCACAGGATAGGATGTTGTCAGTGAGAGCCAACAACATGATGCACTGCTGGCTGGCTTGCTGCTGAGAGGCAAATGCATTCAGTGTTCAATGTGTTGCACATGTTTGTGAGCAATAAGACTGTAGGCAAACAAAGCTAAAGTACTATGATTCCCTTTCTAAGTGACTCCCTGTAATGTTTATTGAATATTTATTGAAATACTTCAATACTACAGCGGTGTGAAATATAAAAATATAATATTTTCAGAACATTAAAGTATTCAATAATTCTACCGGACAACACCATAGAGGTATACGAGCTCAATAATAGCTCCCTGTCACGTGTGTGTGTCATGAGTGGCCACGAGAAGACAGTGACTGAGACCGTTTTCAACCCAAATGATGACAACCTCCTTTTTTCAACGTCTGAAGATGGACTTGTCAAGATGTGGGATACAAGGGCCGGTGGCTCCTGTGTACTAGACTATAAAGGTAGTATTTATTAAACAAAACAAATAAGCCAATGCATTGTTTGTCTCTGGCAAAGAAATATATTTCTGAAATGTAATAGTAATTTTTGATACAAGAAATTATACATAGCTCCATATTAATGGTGCAAATTCATTACACATAAATTTAGTTGCAATAACTTAGTAAAGTGAAAATGTTGTAATATGTGGGTGACAGATGAGGAGGAAAAGATAATTCGTCCGTACGAGTGCATGGACGTGTCGTACAACGGGCGTGTTCTGTGCACCGGCAGCCAGCTGGTGGAGGACGACGCGTACCTCGTGTTCTGGGACCAGCGCGTGCCCAAGCCGCTCGGTGGCTACTGGAACTCTCACACCGACGACGTCACGCAGGTCGCCCCCGCCGCCGCTCTGTCATCTCTCCTCAACATAATCCCAGTCATCGCTGCTATGTTCATATTTACTGTTGCAGGTGAAATTTCACAAGGAGAAGGTGGAAATACTGGCGACGGGCTCGGTGGACGGGCTGGTGAACGTGTTCAATATAATGGAGCAGACGGAGGAGGAGGCGCTGACGCACACGCTGAACGCGGAGTGCGCGGTCGACAAGTTGGCGTGGCTGGGCGACGCCGCGGTGGCGTGTCTCACGCAGGCGCACCAGCTGCAGCTGTGGAGCACCGCCAGCGCCCGGCGCGCCCTGCACTGCGACAGAGAGCACATCGCCAGGAGTATAAAGGTACAACTTCTAGCATCACACGCTACGTGCGATGATGAGAGGCGGCAGTGAGTGAAGGTGTGGTTGTACGTCGTGCAGCGGAGCCGCGCGGACGATTGCTACCTGGTGGACTCGTTCACTTCGGTGGGCGGGCGGCCCGTGCTGCTGGCCGGCTCCTACGGCGGCGACGGGAGCACTCTGCGGGCGCTGGCGGTGGCCGGCGACCGCCTGCTGCCCTACGCCGACTTCCCCCGCAACCGGCAGCTCGTGCGCTGCTGCTACCACGACCGGGCGGTGAGTATTAGAGTGAGTTAGTGAGGATTAGATGTAAAGCCAAAAAAATGCATTCTGGTTCAAAATAAAACGTTGAAATTGAACTTTTGTGCGACAGAGAGACCTGCTGGTGACGGCGGGGGAGTCGGGCATCGTGAGCGTGTGGCGCGGCGTGCCCGACCACAGCGGCGTAGACGAAGCGGACGACGCCGACCTCCGCGACCACGTCGACGTCGATGCTTCCGGCGATTCCGACGACTCGGGCGACGGCGACGGCTCCGAGGACGAAGGCGGCTCCGAGGACGGCGACGACTCCGAGGACGGCGATGGGTCCGATGACGGCGACGGGTCCGACGATGGCGATAAATCCGACGACGGCGACAAGTCCGACGATACAGACAAATCGGATAATTCAGATAAATCGGATGATTCGGATAAATCTAAGGTTTCGGACAAACCGGCAGACTCGGTCACACACGAAGAGTCGAGCGAGCGACACGACTTAGATAAGGCGGACTCGAATAAACAGGAAGCTTTGGGTAAAGCCGAGGTCTCAAATAAAGCAGAGGATTCGGATAAAATGGATTCATCGGATGAGTCGTTCGAGTCGAGCGAGACGGAGGGGGGCGAGGTGCAGGACGAGGTGTCGGGCAAGTTGACGGGCGCACTTGCCCGACTGCAGGCGCGCAGACATCGCCCGTACTGAGTGCACGATCTTATACCTCTATATCAATTCCTACAATTAGCTTATCGACTTTGTTTATGTTATATATATAAAATATATAGAAACAATTATAGAAAAAGCAAACAAGACAAATATAGAAAACTATGTCATCCGCCATTTTGGATTTTCCATAGTGCACTGTACTCTGCTAGTCAGAAGCTCGGAAAAACCGCCATTTTGTAACGACGGTCTGGATATTTTATGATGCACTGTATTATTGTACAATGTGATAAAATACAATTCGTAATATTTACTAAAAACTTAGAAACCAACTGCTAAAAGTAGGAATTGACTTAAAAATATTTTTTAATATTATTTTACTCACGTATGTAGTAAAAAATATTTAAATAAGATAATTATAGTTTTAAATCCGGATCTGTGAATCAGGGTTGGAACCTCTCAGATTGTGAAGCTGTCACCGAGTGGCCTGACACCGTTCTGTCTCTTGTAAAACTTCATCAATCTCACATCCAAAGTGTAGGTACATCAATGTGGGGTAAAAGGTAGGTCGCAGGGGGAGCTGCTCCCCGCCGGACTCTCCTCCTAGTGAATAGGTGACATGTTGTAAGGTAGAGGTAGTGATCACCATCAACTGATTACATTGTGAGTGTGACTGTCAGAGTGAACACTTGTACATATATAATTGTTTATAACGTCACTAAGTTTCAGACGAAATGACTGTGTGTAGTATATAAGTGTGAAATGTATAAATAAAAGACATGACGTAGTAATGACCTCAATTTATTTATTACAATTCAAATTCTATTCTAATAATATAAGTTTAACTAAGAAATAATCAGAACACATAATCGCATAAAATATAACCGCGAGTTAACTCTGCCACACTGCGTGCTAACTCAGCTGAACTAGTATGTGACACTCGGCTTTAAATTTGCTACACAAACCTCATAACTACAAGTACTCATCCATCCTCCGTTTCTAGTAAATGGTACAAAAAAAAACATTTGACATAGAATTATATTTAATTACATGTAAAACCAGGGCCACTTTGAACAAACACATCGTACATCAAAGGTTATTTAAATGGTGACATTTGAGTGCGCGGAATATTGTTTGATTGCTGAGGCGAGAGTGGCGAGGGTGGCGAGGTGGGATCACTTCGCCGACAGGAACATGATGAGTCTGCGAACATAAAATGCAACGTTTTATATATCACAAGTCACATGATCGTCTCAAAGGTGAGACATGTCACCTGCAGTGCAGCGGCCGCGCGGCCAGCAGCCGGTTGGCGTCGCGCGGCTCGGCCAGCGGCAGCGGCAGCGGCGGAGAGTCCGGCGTCTCCTCGCGGAATGTGTGCGTCGCCACGTGCGCAGACATGCGCGCCTCGCCCCACGGCCCGCGCGCGCACATCCACTGCACGCCCAGCGCGCTCCCCGCCTTGCTCTTCAGGAGCAGCTGCCGACGGGGACACGCGTTATACCTCACTGTACTGTGCTGCACCGTGCTGTACTGTACTGTGCTGCACTGTGCTGCACTGTACTGTACTGTGCTGTACGGCGGCGGCACCTGGTACGTGATGTCTCGCTGCGCGCTCTGCGTGGGGTCGCCCCGGTCGCGGTTCACGAACGCCTTCACCACCCACTGCTGGCCGAAGGCGGAGAAGCGCGCCGACTCGTAGTACAGCTTGTGCACCAACTCCTCCGTGTGGTACGGCTTCAGCTGCAAGTCTGCGCAGTCGGTATTATTAATTTGTTACGAATCGCATCCGCTTTCGGTAGCTAAAATGAACGAATCGAATGGTTTAATCGATCGATCGATTGGCTCACCGTTAATGGTGATCTTTTCGTAGGAGAGGAGATCGAGGATCTGTTCGTGGACGGCGGCGGCGTCCTGCGCGCGGCGCTCGCGCTCCGCCAGCAGCGACACCAGGTCGGCGGCGGAGCGCGCGGGGTGCTCGCAGCCCGCCTCGTGGCCGCGCGCCTCGTGCGCCGGCCCGCGCCACGTGCACCCGATGCATGCGTACTTGCAGCCCGTCACTCTGCGCACACGCACACGCACACGACCCGCTGCTGAACCGAACACTTACGATATTTATTACGTTTTCCTATGTTAAAAGATTACCTTTCGTTACACAGATTTTCCTCGTGGTTGCGTAGCGCGTGACGCGGGTAGAGGCGCGCGCAGTACCGGCATTCTGAGGGCAGTTCGGAGACGGTCTTCTCAACGGCCAGGTTGCGCGAGGCCGAGCTGGCCGAGATGGCCACTCGGCAGTTGGGGCAGGTGGCGGCCTCGTCGCGCAGCCGCGCATCCGCCAGCAAATGAGTAAAACAAGGCGCGCACATAAGATGCCCATTTGTACACTGCAAGGGAAGGGAACCACTTCAGCATTTCATGATAATGGTTGTAACAGTCACCAAATGCCCATACTTGTACTGAGAAATCTATCAAGTGTAATGCTACAAATGTTATGAACTAACAATAATTTTCTTATTTAAAAAATGATAAAACGGTATGTAATTGAAAAGTGTGAATGAGGGTCAAGAGCTTGCGGCTGGTACTTAACCAGAAGAGAAGTTGAAGTATTCAATGCATGTGCATGGTCTCTTACCGTCAGGACACACAACAAGGTCCATTTATATTTTGTGTACTGTAAAAGCCCAAACAATGGTTAATTATAATGTTTACTAACTATTAGTAACTAGTTAGTAAATTTTAGGATTCCAATTTTGCAGTAACATTATCAATGTACACAATAGTGTTTGTTGAATTTGTGTGTGTTTTTTTTTTTGTTTCATGTATGTCAGTATTGTTAACTCTTCAATTGTCACAATTGTTGCTGTTTCTGATCAATGTCAAAACTTTAACAAGTTGTCATTGTTGGTCCCTAACATATTAAAATGAGGGCCTCAAAACTTTAAACCGAGAGTTTATTGAAGTGCAGAATTTAATGTAAGGAATGGCATTTTAAAGTCAAATGGTAATAATTAAAAATAATTAATGATGTCAGCAGACTGGCCGCTAAGGTTTATATATAATATGAGCTGTATTCACAATTTTGTGTAAATAATATTTTTACTCCAATGAGTTTATTATTATTACAACAATGTGTTACCTACCCCCGCCCCCCGCCCCCACATTATCTACAGGCCAATTTTGAATCATTATCAATAGTTGTAAAAATTTGCTTGTTAACCCAAAAAGCAAAGTATCTAGAAAATTAACATTTTTTACAGTAAGTTTTCTATACAGTTTGATATACCAATGTATGCGTGTATTTGAACTTCTACCATTACTCTATCATTTTTTTTTAATTCAACATTATTTCACCCAAATATGTTACTTGTGTGTAAAAATTGCTGTTACAAAAACGAACAAAATATAACAAAACATATGTATAATTTTGGAATGAAAAGGTAGAAGGGGAGGAGTTTAATAAAGAAAGAACTACATTTCATGAATATTTATTTATTGTAGTGTTTACTAAATATTCCAATACAAAATATGATTACCTTCTCTATGTATACACACACGCCCAAAATAAACATTATCATATACAAATTCACATAACTCATCTTAAACGTAACAACAACACAATTAGCCTAGGTTTACACAGTTTAAACACAGTAAAAAGTCCCAGTATCATTTATTTTTATAATCCTGACCAAATACCAACAAAATAAACATTTTTGAAACATCATGATAGTAAATTTTTACAATTATAATCACAGTTTTTGAAATAATTTAAACATAACGCTAATAGCAACGTTATAATTATGTAAATGAATAAAGATAAATGGCTGATGAATAATTAGTTAATAGCTGTTTGGAATACCTGATACACAGCGGCCGGAGGTAGTTCCAGACAAACTGCGCAGCATAAAATACCACACAATCTGTGCTCCAGTTTCTCACATTGCTCATTCTCTGGCACCATTTTACGCTTTTTAGCTAAAGGGGCGTCGTCTTTCATATCAGAATCTTTGTTTTCGCTAGATGATGACATTGGATCATTGTCGGTAATATCTGTCATTTTTATAAAAATTTACACAAACTTTGATTACTAAACAAAATAACACTACGATATAAGAAATCAAAATCAGATCAAGAAACGTCAAATTCACCCAATAAAATAAACAGAATAGGGATGGTCTTTGAGTCAAAGAATCAACGAAGTAGTTAAATCAACCGTTTATCACACTGCAACTATTCAACCGTTGACCGTTTTTTTATTCAACTTGTTGAAATCAACCTAAATTTACATAGAAGTCTCTGGTCGTCCGTTTTCGTTGCCGCCGGTGTTCGGGTCTTTCTTTTTAGTTCGTTAATTCATTAGTTGAAAAATCAAATTAACATTTCGTTGATGCTAAAACCAGAGTGTAAATAAGCCGTAAACGACGATACTTAACACAACTAACAACAGCATCAGCAGCAGCACCAGACATACCACCACATAGACACAGAACAAGGCATAGACCATAGACTTGCTAGAATCTTCATGAGGTTACGACAAAATTTGTGTAAGGATTTGTTTAGCGCCCCTACTTGGCGTAAAGTATAAACCAACAAATCTCATACAAATATTTGTCGATTTCACTAAAACTTTCCCACGAAAATACGTAAGTCGAAGATCTAACACGAAAATTTAGTAATTATTTGTAAGGTCATATAAAAATTGTATTAGATTTGTAAATTGTTGTAGAATACGTCCCTGTTTACAAAAACAATACATAAAATATAAAAGTTGTCTATGATTTCACTTTACATATCTACATTATAGTAGAAGTATAAGTGTTAAATAATACTTTTTAAAGAAAAAAAAAAAATACAAACTATTTAGCTTGTTATTAATTTAATATATAAATGAAATTAAATTTATATATAAAAATGTGTCTTTCACTTCAGGCTTATCCAGACTTTGTGTCATAGCTTTTGTTTTTTTGGTAAAGAGCCAAATGCAGATATGACAGTTCCTTTAGTGCCAGTCACATTGCTGGTGAGTGGCTGTTGCACCAGCCCAGGCTGCTTGATGGCGGGCTTTGCTGCCACGTTAGGAGCAGCTTGGTCCCATTTGGATTTCCGCTTTTTCTCTTCATCACTCTCAGGTTTTTTTGCTACACCTGAAATAAAATCTATTTTGGCTAATTTCTCTTTCTTCTCCTTCTCTCGCCTGTCCATTTCTACTTTTTGCACACGTGCCAACTCATCATAGTACGACTCCTTTCCCCATTTCAAAGGATCATATATTTCAGGGGGATAGTTAGTGTCTAACTCGTTTATGTCACAGAACTGTATGAGCTTTTCATATATGCTTGGGTTCCTAAAATTCTTTTTATCTTGTATTATTTTGTTCATATCCAAACCTTCATTTAGCATTCTACTATAGAATTTGGCAATTGTTTCCTGTAGTTCCTTAGGGCATTTGCCAGGAGGCTCTGGAGGTATAGTAACACCATCTTCTGAGTCGTCGGGGTCAGACCGTTGTATTGCTTCATCTGTATCAGTTTCCATAGACAATCTTCTCATGTCGTCTCTATTCTCGGCACTAGGGGAAGACTGATCTTCATCAGACACTACAGTATCGTCGTTGTAAGAAACTAATCTTCTTTTAGGTGATACGGGTGCTGATGAGGACTTGACGGAATCTTCTATTTGGTGGGGACTGTTGGGTGCCGATTGGGATGTTTTGCTTTCTTCTTTTTCCGGTGTTTGTTGTCCATCCTCCATGTCTTCCTCGCCTTCCGAGTCAGTGTAAGTGGCGGTCAGTGAAGCTAAAGCTTGCGAAGTCATACTGTTGCTGTTTTTGTCGTATATCCAAAAATTATTATCGTATTCGTCGGGTGAAATGATGAATGAACCTGTTTTAGTTGTTAAATTTTTATTTCAATTCCTTACAAAGAAAGATTGTTGTCTTCGTTCTTTCCAATAAAATCCTGGCGGAACATATCATGGAATTTATAAAATTAATAAATAAAACAAGGTTCTGAAAAAGATTTATATGTCACTGTCACAATGGCGTGACAAGTGATGTCAATTTCATTAAAATGTCAAAACGATAATATGCACAGAGCAATAAAACTTGGTTTTAATTTAATTTTATAGCCTACCCTAAAATATATCGACCCTTTCATAAGGGCGCCACAATCTTCATTTTTGTTGCAATACTTTTTACTCACGTGAATACAAAAAACTGTATAAAACATCAAATTAATTTGACCCGTATGCGGCAGGTATAAGTAAAACTAAATTAAGATACTCCGCACTAGAGCAGTCCTTTCAACATCGAAAATGTTTCACAAGATCCTTGTCGTACTGTAGCTGTTTTGTCATTTTCTGTCTATTTCCGATTACATATTTTCTAAAAGAACTAACAGCGAACGAATTAGCAGCGCCTCTCTTACCTTCCTAGATAAATTTATCGCAGTGTAATGTCATTTCAAAATTAAATCCAGTACAGTCAACCTATAAAATATGTAAAACCTACATGAGCATGGAGGTCAACCTACAATGGCATGAAAGAAAAAACATGACTTGCCAGCTATAGTAAGAAAAGGATCTTATGACACTTTATTGACCTTAAAGGGAGGCACTAGTGTACTATCATTTTGGTGTTACTTTGCAAAGGCGAATCATGTTGAATCTTCATGAAATCGATCATAAACGATAGGGAATGATCTTATTTACGTTGTTTCGAGGTTTGTTTTGGAGGTCGTAACTTATGTTGCAGAAAAAAACCGTAAAAAAAGTATTTTTTCTTCGAAATAAATTACGACCCTTATTTATTTCAAAACAGTGTTAAAGAGATCATTTCCTATAGTTTAAAATTAATTTTGTGAAAATTCGTCATGATGGAAGTGTACATTTTTACCATAAAATTAAGTTGACAAAGACCTTTACTCTTTGTCATGAACAACATTAACAATGACAATTTGATGACAATCGTTGACTTGATTGACAATGCCAATTAATTATTCACCAAAAGTAAAGATCTGTGATGGGGTGGTAAAATTAGGAATTTAGTTTGTGTGTTTGCTTGTTTTCCTAAGTAATAAGTGATAAATTTCCATGCTTTTTAAAACGTACACTTCTTAGTTTTCCGCATGGAAATGGCGACACAGCCAAGCGACAGTACTGAATTTCCACCAGAGATAATACTTAAGCCCTTAGCACTTATTGGTCTTTCTGGGCTGGACACCATAAATAATGCTGTGCATAAAGCTATATGGGATGCGTTTTCTAATAACAGAAGAGCAGATCGCGCATCTGTACGGTTTAAATTACTTAACAACACATTTGAATTTCCTGTTGTTAAGCCAAAAAGAAACTCCTACGAGTGGTATATACCCAAAGGAATTTTAAAAAAGAATTGGATTCATAAAAGGGTCAATTTAATTCCTGCTGTAGTAGTCATATTTTATGACATGGAGTGGAATGATCCTCAATGGAATGAAAAAATAATTGAGTGCGCATCTAGAGTCCAGTCCATCCGAGCCGCCGTCGAAGGGCACGCCACCCGGGTGGCAGTGGTTGTGGTGCAGAGTGGGCTGTCTCCGCCCCCATCAGAGTACATGTTGGGTGCAGAACGGGCCCAGGCGCTTTGTGCAGCTTGCGAAATCCAATCTAAGTCATTATTTGTTCTTCCCCATAGTGACCACCTCATGGGTTACATAATACGGCTAGAAAGTGCATTTTATGATATTGCTCAAAATTACTACCACCATGAGACTAAAAATATTAAGCAGCACAGAGATCATCTTAATAAAACTACCCATCAGTATTTGTTTGTTCGTCATCAATTCAAGTTGGGATATTTGAATGAACTAAAGCAAGACCTGAGCACAGCTCACAAACATTACATGCATGCATACAATAACTTATTGGAGACACGTACAGTTGACACCAACATGCATGAAGTCAGAACTGTAGCTGGGTACATCAATTACAAGCTGTGTAAACTGTTGTTTGCATTAAATCTACCCAGAGATGCCATTGCACAGTTGAAATCTCATATTGAGCGGTACAAGAGTAGAGTTGGGCCAACAGAGCTTCTTTTTGAACATTATGCATGGATTGCTCGACAATACAGCGCCTTTGGAGAGCTCTTTGATGAGGCTATTCGTGCTGGACTACCTGGTATACAGTCACAACATCCAGGCTTCTATTACCAGCAGGCTGCTCAATATACTACCATGAGAAGACAAGCAATGCGGTCGGTTTGCTGTGACGCCGTGCAATATCCTCCACCTCCTGATCCACTAGAAGGAACAGTGGAGTTCTATGGTCAAAGACCTTGGAGGCCAGGTAGACTAAGTGCCGATCCTCATGATCCACAGAAAGAACAGGCCGCCATCTTAGCCTTACAGTACAACGAGCGTATGTTTAATCACTCAGGAATGATTGTGAGCTTCTTGGGTAGTGCTATTACTCAATTTAAAACATTCCACTCTCCACGCATGAGGAAACAATTAGTGGTAGAAATGGCTAATGAATACTATTACTGTAATGATTTTGGCAAGGCTTTAACTTTATTGAGCCATATGCTGTGGGACTACAGAAGAGAGAAGTGGTGGTTTTTGGCATCTCATGTTTTAAACCGTGCTTTGCAATGTGCCTACCTTGCAGCTAAAATACAGGATTACATCCAACTCTCTGTTGAAGCATTATCTAAACATATACAAGTGCCAAACAATGACAAAGAAAGAATATTTAGGAATATCATGTCGGTTCTAAATCTCACTATTCCTTCTCCCGAACCTGAATTGCCTGCTTCATCCCAAAGTAAGGCTTTAGAATTATGGCAGCTGGCAGTGGAAAAAGAACCTTTTGTTATTGCTATTGATATGGCTAATATTTCCAGTTTCTTAGAAGTGAAAAGCAAATTCAAACAACAAAGATACAAGATGGATGAAGTTGTGGAGGTAGAGGTGTATGTGCGCTTATCTTATGTCACATCACTTGAAGTTAAAAAATTGTCTTTAACTATATCCAGTAAAACTGAGACAATTGAAATTCCTATATCTGACAACGGAAATACACTCATCTCTTTGGTTGGTGGAAAAGTTAGGAAATTTATTTGTCATTTTAAAACAAACCCTAATGATAGCGGTACTGACCTATACATAAAAAATGTTTCTTTTGTACTTGATTCAGATAGGAAAAGAAAAATTGTGATGAACTTTAAAGTTGAGGACACTAAGATTGTAGAAACTGCTGTGCATCCAGAGTTATTGCATTTCATTTTGAGTCCAAAAGCTGACTATGAATTTGATTGCATTGTGCCCTGCACAACCGCTTCCATCACGGCCAGGGAGTGCAGGCTTTCACTAGATGTAACAAATGCGTGTCCGGCTCTGCAGGGTGAATGGTTTCCCACAGCCTTCACTGTGGTAAACAATGAACAGTCTCAAGTTAATGACATGCAAATTTCAGTATCCCTTGTAAGCACTCCTGATAACCAAAATCCAGATTCAGTGACAGACTTAAGTTGGAAAGCTGGACAGTCACAGGGGCAGCCTTTAAAAATTTCAGCAGGTACTGTAAATAAAAATTCAGCTTATTCAAACAAATTTTATTTAAAATCTAACAGGACAACAAATATCACAGTCGAAATAAAAGTAGTTTATATTATAGATCTACCTGAAATGCCAAAGCTGGAATGTGTTAAAGAGTTTACAACAAAAGTGACAGTGATAAAACCTTTTGAGGTGACAACTCAATTTGTTGGTATGAATTTCAAACCAATAAGCAAATGTTTTGTAAATGATGCATTTGTTGTGATGCCACAAATCAAAATACTAAGTCCATGGGACTTGCTCATTGTTGACACAGAGTTGGAAGTATCTGCTTGTTTTGACTATGGAGATGACAGTAAGCCTTCATCTTGTGTAAGTAATTTGGAGGTTGCAGAAAAAAATGTAGCATCAGATGCTATTTGTGTGCGAGCAAAGTACAAACCTAAAGACCCACCAAGTCGAGTAGGCCTCTACAATATAACCTGGAGGAGAAGTGACAACCAGAGTCATTGTGTGAGAAGTACTACTGCTCTATCAGGCATCCCAGTTGATGAATGTCCTATATCATTACAAGTTAATTATCCAGAAATTGTTGAGTTACAAACTTCTATTCCACTAAAATGTACTTTATTTGGTAACACAAATACACCAATAAGGCTCTGTCTAACTGTAGAGGGAACAGATGCCTATATGTTCTCAGGATACAAACGGCTGATGGTGACAGTGCCTCCCCGAGATAAAGTTGAACTTTGTTACAACATACAACCTCTTGTCACTGGCAATACCACTCCGCCCAGATTAAAAGCCACCATTGTGGGTGAAGCGGGTAATCAGGAAGTTGTCAAAGAGATGTTTGAAAAGAAATTTCCACAGAATATATTTGTTATGCCTAAGTACAATAAATAAATTGTATTTAACTGTTGATCCTTCAATTTTAATAGAATTGTAAATAGCTATGAACTAAACATGTTATTATAAAATAGTTATCTAGTAATAATTTTACCAATAAATTCATTTATTTGTTGCATTTTTTTTACTTTTTAACAAATTAGATTTTCAAATAGATAATTTTTTCAATTACAAATCAGCAATACAGTATCCATCAAGAGATACTGATTGCCTACATTCACCCAAATATGATGCATTGAATATTTATTTCCTAATCATTTTGGTGAAATAATAATAATTTGGTGCTGACAATGCAGTTAAGTGGAAAACTTGACATAGCCACAAACACTTATGTGCTGAATGCCAGTTATCATGACAGTTTGCTGTAGATCTTTAGTTGGAAGCTTTAACACAATATTATGGATGGATGGATGTTTGAAGGCTCAACAGATCTTGATGAAATTTAGCATAGATGTAGATCATATTCTGGACCACATAGGCTTCTTATTACGTTTTTTAATCCCGCGCAAACGGAGACGTGTAACAGCTAGTATATAAAATATATGAAAACAAATAGAAAATTAATATGCATCATCTTAAGATTAAACCCTGAAAAAATTAATAAATGACCACTTTCTAATTGCAGTTAGGTTTAGAATTGAACTGAAATAAAAACACAAACATTCATACAAGTTTTAATAAGATACATTTTATTATTAATCTTTTCGTAATTCAAATTTCTCCTCCTGAATTCCATTTGCTGTTATGATTATAATGTAAATACAATCGCCAGTGTAAATATCTCGTTCCGCTGCACTGATGAATACATCTTTCAGAAGTGCAAGGGCCTTCTCTTTGGGGACGGGAGCTTCTGTCACATTTTGCATATTCTTTAGCCCTATTTGATTGTCGAGAAGCGGCTGCAGCTGAGCGCCGGCGGAGCCCCCAGCGCGGTATGTTGAGCGTTCGCAATGGCCGATTGGATCATAGCTGTAGATACAACCTTTGCCATCTGCATCTAAACCGGCCAGAATATTTGATACATAATATGGGAAAAATCGCTTGTAGTACAACATTGTGGAGAGCATTTGCGCCACTGCAGGTGTCGTCATGGCTTTGTTGTGTTCATGTTCGTACATCTGCATCCGCGCTTGCAACAGCCGCGTCAGTGTGAGCGTGTCGCACCAGCATCCCGTAGCGCCGAGCACTGTGCGCTCGGAGAGTTTAAACAGCTTCTTCTGTTCCCTGGTATAAATGGAGAAGCCGGTGCTCAGGCGTGTATCCGCACCAATAACAGCGTAATCCTCACCGGCGATGGCTACGACGCTGCCACCGTTATCTGCGTACGGCTCGAACCTCACCTGTTTAGCTCCAGGGACTGCATATTCAGGGAAGTTACTGTTAACACTCAACATTTTAAATAAAGAAAAGCAAGACTAATAGCTGTAAACAAAATTATACAGGTATCTTATATCGTAATAAAAGGCGTCTGACGAATGACATGCAGAATTCTCAAGTTTTGATTTTGACAGTTTGATAGTTTTTGTGACATTTATGAATGTTGTTAGATTAACTTTCAGCAACGTAGTTCCATTTGTGAGACCTGAAATTAGATAAATGTTTTAGGATTTGATTGATGTAATTATAACAAGTCAAATTAATACTGTGTCTGAAATTATAAACTATTTTATTTAGATAAAACTGTATCTTATAATTTTGTGTTCTTTTTTTGTTTTTTAATTTGTTTTCCTTTTAATGATCAATCTATGCTATTTTTAGTCTACACCAAAAATTAACACGTAATCAATTAGTTGACTTTGACATATTACTATCACTCTTGCTCTGCTTTGTTTTGTAAAAGCCGGTGAACATAAATTTTAAGAAAAATGTCTTCTCTTACATCTGTAATACCTAAACTCTATCAGGAGTATACAACTAAGACATCCAAGAAATTAAAGATTATTGATGCCTACTTACTTTACATATTTTTAACAGCTGTAATACAATTCGTGTATTGCTGCCTCGTCGGAACTTTTCCTTTCAATTCTTTCTTAAGTGGATTTATTTCTACAGTTAGCTCATTCGTTCTTGGCGGTAAGTATACTTTTTTGTTATAAATAGTCCTTTTATTCGATTTATCGAATGTGACGCAAATTTTGGTTTCAGTTTGCCTACGGCTGCAAGTGAATCCGGAGAACAAGAATGAATTTCAGGGTTTGAGTGCGGAACGCGGATTTGCCGATTTTATCTTCGCGCATCTTGTACTGCACATAGTGGTTATAAACTTTATTGGTTAAAACATAATAACAATGAATAAAAAATACATAAAATATACATTTAAAAAATATATATTTTTTTATTTATTAGGATGAAATGTAGGATAATCTTATCTTTAGGTCTGAATCTTGAATCTTCAGATGTTTTGATAATTTATCCTCTTGTCACTAATGAGTGTTTCCCATTGGGATGATTGGTCCAATGGGAAAAGTATAATCATTGAGCCCATTAAATCTGAGGATTCAATTGGTTCAATGGGAAATACCCTCACTAATATGTTGCTCCCAACACCACTTTCATACCGATCCCGATCCTTTCATTATAAGAAAAGGGTGGAAAGAGGACTAAAATTAGGCGGCACCAAAACTCAGGCGAAACGCAGAATTGTTTTCATATCACGCTTGTTTTCTGTGTGGTTGTGGTATTTCACTGGCCGACCTGACCCATTCGTGCAGTAGTGGTTATTGATGGTGTTTACCATGTTCAATTAGGTTGGTCTCCTGACGTAGACGTAAGTCAATACTACCTTAAAAGTTCAGCAATTGAGTCGTTGAATGAAAACAGCTGTAATTTTAAATTGTTTATTTTGACTAGTCTTGAATAAATTTACTTATTTAGTTTTTACAATTATGTTGCTAAATTTAAAATAGGCAAGCAGTCAAAAACGTGCAGAGATGAAGTAATGAAATTAACCTAAACTTACAAAAGTATAAGTACGAGTGTGTAGAGTTACATTAAACGTGTTGCGTCACATTCAATGTAAACTCAAGGTAACAATGGGATATAGATGCGGAGGTTTTACATAATATTAATAGTATGTGAGAACTTCTGTCTCATTTTCAGTACAAGCGTGCTTTCATTATATTAGAAATGTCACCCGGACATGCGGCTTTTTTTGTCAACATCTAAAACTAACAGATGCAAATGTGGACGACATTTACACGTTTGTATTTTTTTATTAATTTGTGGAAAAATACACATCATATAAAAATATATAAGACATTGGAGCGCGCGCCATTGCCGGGGCCGCGCCGTATCTCTTGTCTACGTTCACGATTTCATTATTATATCACTGGACAATACTTATTTACAATTTAACAAACAACTTGAAGCAAAAGAGAAATAATATGGTCTTATAGCTATACGTACGCGAGGAGTACGCGATATAAAATACATTTCACACATATCTATCACATATCTGAAATAAATTATTACATATAATATGTTTTGTATTTCAAATACGAAAGTACATTTTATATAATTTAAAAGAAAATGTGATGAACGTATTGTATCCGAAGTGTTACATTTCAAGCTCGCAAAACATCATTTTATTAAAGAAACTTAAAAACTAAAATTTTACATGAATTTACAATTTTTATTAAATATAATTTTAAAATGGGTTTGTAATTTTATAATTGAAAGTACAAGAAAAGTAAACATTTATAGTTTTGAAAAATCGGTCAAATAGTTTTTGAGTTTATTCGTTACAAAAATAAAAATGTTTCCGGTTTATAATATTTGTATAGATTAATAAATGAGCTCGCTGCGACCGCATTGTGGAGGGCGGGGGGCGCGGGGGGCGCGGCGGAACACTCAGCTGGGGGGCAGGGGGTGCGCGGGGGGTGCAGGGGGCGCGGCGGGCTGGCGGAGGTCGCGCAGCAGGTAGCGGCGTCGCGCGGCGGCCAGCAGCTGCTCCTTGCGGCGCTGCAACGTGCGCTGGCGCTCCGCCGGCATCGCACTGAACCGCGCCTCGCACTCGGCCCGCAGCCCGCCCTGGGGCTGGGGCTGGGGCGGGGGCGGGGGCGGAGCGCACCTCTCGCGCCTGCGCACGACCTCGCATCATATTTTGCTTCAAATTGACCAACGTCTATCTCAAGAGATCACATCACATCGGCCGTGACGACAATCACTCTACGTGGGAAATTTATATAAGAGGCATCTTACACTCGGTCGTGGCCTTCGAAGCGATCGACGGAGTCGGGGGCGGAACCGGGGGCGTGGTCGGCGGGGTCGGGGGCGGAGTCGGGCGCGGGGGGCTCCGGTGTGGACACCGTCGCCGACGACTCCTGCGGCAGACGGGGCAGGAGGCGGCCGGCCAGGATGTTGTCTATGGTGCGGTCTGGCGAGCGCGTTTGCGCCAAGTCCTCGCTCAGCGCGCCCAGCGAGAACTGCGGGAACACCTGCTGCACCTGCACACCCGCACGCATCGCATCTTACAATTACTGCTGCCTTTACATTCTCTCCCCGTTAGTAATAAGAGAGTGTATAGAGCGGGTGCAGGACGAGCGACGTCACCTGGCGGGCCATGGCCTCGAGCTGTGAGGCTGCGGGCGGGTCCGGCGGCGTGTCGGCGCGCACTCGCCGCACCTCCACCGAGAAGCTCGGCAACCAAGACACGTAGCGCGATCCTGCACACGCAACGAGTAGGGTATCACGAGTGCTTTAAGCACGGCCATTTCTGATGACGCGCCGTACGCGTGAATTACTGCAAAACAACGCTTCTAGCGAGTACGATTATAATACGAGACTTAAGACGACCGCACGATGCACCTGCCGCGTGCAAGCGCAGAAGCAGCAGTAGCAGCAGCAGCAGCAGCAGCAGCAGCAGCAGCACCAGCAGCAGAGCCGACAGCGCGGCCGGTGCTGTCAGCGCGCGGCGCCGCATGCCCGCACGCGCTCGCCACACACACAACACATCCACGTCACGCGGCGACAGACGTCGACATCTCTCACTTGCACTCGATTCCCTCACGTTTATTTTGTTTTTGCGGTAATTTCATGACATTACGACATATTGTGTCAATATGTGAGGACCCGGTGACCATAAGTCAATCTAAATTATCATATATAGTCCACTAGCGCCGTCATCTCAATGTCAAATAAGTGTCACCACGACTTTTTCGTACCGTAGCTGTCATGTTTTTTCTTTTATAACATTTTCTATGTCCATATAGGTTTTACATACAGAACTGACCTCGATAGCACCTCTCATGTCGGCGAGATATCCTTGTTTGTGTACATTTCCATTTCCACGAAGATGTTATGGCACTCGGATAATATGTGAACTAGCAATGTCAGCTTGACAGCGTCATTATTTAAACAATAAGGAAGCAGCAACTGCACGGGATAATGTTGCCATTTTTATATTTTCGAAATTCCAGGAAAATATTGCATGTGACCATTTAACTTAAAGTTTATTTTCTAGCATTAGGCCACGGATCCATTGACCACTTCTCACCACTTGTTGTTCTCAATGTTGAATATATTTATTTATTTAATCGCGCCAACAGCATACATATTAAAAGTTCACTGATACATTTTGGTTTTGGATAATATGCATACCGATAAAAGGCATTACAAATTACATCGAACACATGTGTAATTCTTACTAACTTTATTATATTATTACAAATTTGTATAATTTGTTTTTAAATGACGTCAAACTATCATTGAATATATCGATATCGGAGTTGTTTATGACGTTATACTCGTTACACATTCGGACCAGAAGACTATTGCGACTGAGGTTGGTTCTGGCAAATTTAATGTGGAAGATATTTTTGATGTAGTTTCTAGGACTTACTCTGGGGACAGATATGGAAATTTGATGAGTGATGTCGCTGCATCTAATAATATTGTGGAGCACCTTAAATAATAGTACGAGATTAATTATCTTGCGTCGGCTTCGCAGAGAGGTCATCCTAAAAAAAGTAATCTCGCATCGTAAGAAGAGCGATGTGAATGTTCTTTGAATACCTTCGATGCGTTGAGAGTGAATAGATTATAATTATATTAGATAAATATAAAATTTGCCTTTTGTTTGTGTTATTTCTAATGCTGAATCAATTTCTAAATATAGTTGACTTATTCTCAGCAAGTCAGATAACTTTGTCGATCTGCATCCAAATAAATAATGAATATGTCCTATGACTAAGTCATACATCTCTATATAGCCGTCACATCTGAGGGGGCCCTAGCACGAAAATTTGCGATAATGTCCGAATTTTCATCGATAAAATTTGCGTGAGATTTATCTCTAATCTCTACCTCTCTCTCTCTCTCTCTCTCTATCTAATCTCATAGTTAGGATGGCAAGAGAAAGTGGATTCGATGGAGGAGGGGACGCATATACATTCTCTGAGCTTCCTCTTCTCCATTAATTAAAAGTAAAATGTAAGTGTCACGATACTCGAAATCCACTGTCACTCGTAACTATTATATTTTTTTCCCTACTCTTTCCAGAGGTGACTATAAATGTAAATATAATCGGGCGTCGTCGCACTCGCCACCGCACAGCGCCGTACAGCGTCGCACAGCGCCGTACAGCGTCGCACAGCGCCGTACAGCGTCGCACAGTGCCGTACAGCGTCGCACAGCGCGAGCGAGGACCGCTAGCTGGTACTACATTTTTACTTCAGATGAAGAAGGAGGAACCTGATCATACCGGTCATAGTCAGTCACAAAACGCTCACCGTCAAAGTGGAACAAGTGGTTCGCTCTGTTGCCGTCCGCGGCGAGCGGCGCGCCCAGCGGGGCGAGCGGCGGCAGCGGCGGCGGCGGCGGCGGCGGCGAGGCGCGCGTCGCCTCCGCGGCCGCCGACAGCGCGCGACGGCATGTCGGGCACGACGCGTCCTGCTGCACCCAGCGGCACAGGCACGAGCTGCAACACGCCGACATGTTGCACTACCGCACTACCGCACTACCGCACTACCTCACTACCTCACTACCGCACGCACTACGTCACACTCGCTCCGTACAGAATACATCGATGTCGCCACAAACGATCGACGTAATGTTGTAAATTCAAACAATAGTATGTGAACTTAACAAATAAAAATTGCACAAGAAACGTAATGCACGATAAATACTTATGGAAGAGATGAGAACAGGGCAGCTTGCGCGCCTCCTTCATGGGCTCCCAGCAGATGGCGCAGTTGTCCTCGTTCTCCTCCACCTCCTCGCGGCTCGCCATCGGGTAGCTGCGGCAAACGACACGGCAACGGTACATACAGATGTCTCATTGGGCCGGGGGGGAGGGGGGACGGCACTGGGGGGGGGGCGCACTCACTTGCGGCTCATGTGGTGCGCGAGCGCGGTGTAGAGGCGATGCCGGCGCAGGCGAGCCAGCAGCGCGTGCAGCAGGTGCCGCAGCTGCATCAGCAGCACCAGCGAGGCCATCGACACCAGCGCGTTGCTGTGCACCACCATGTGCGCCACGTGCGCCAGCTCCGTCACCAGCGACACCGACTGCGTCCGCGTCCCGGCACATCATACACGTAATGAACACATAACGAGGATACGAAAATAAGGGCGACGTTTATAAGAGCGATACCCACGTCGAATACGAGATGCGTATAGTATGCGGCGGGGCCGGCGGCGTCGGCGTCGCGCGCGCGCAGCACGAAGCGCGCCACCACGTGCAGCGCCGCCACGCTCACCAGCACGCACTGCAATACGAGCGCACCGCGTCAGAGCGCAACAAGGGGCGGGTGCACCGCATCGTTCGGCCTCGCGCCCCCATACCTACCTCGGCGGCCATAAACGCGAACGTGTCCCGCCCGGCGGGCAGGCCCCAGCGCGCGGCCGCCACCAGCAGCGCGCCCGCGGCACACAGCACAGCCGCCAGCAGCGCCAGCAGTCGCGCGTGCGCCCACCGCGCCGGCTGCGGTGACGACGACAGCTGAAACACGATAACACATGCTGCGTTCTATACTCATACAAACATCCTTAGGGTTCAATAGTTTATCTGTAACGGTCGCATTTTTTACATCCTGAACTATACAAACTGCACTCTGGCAATCTTACTAATATCGTAAATGCGAATATCTAGATGTTTGTTAGAAGATATATCTAGAACCGCTCAGTGGATCTGGATAAAACTTGGCATGGTTATACAACATAATTTGGCAGAACACATATATACAAGATTTTATATATATAGATAGATAAATACATATTACATTCCAATTTCATTTTTCTGTATAAATGTAAAGTAATTTGGTGTATAAATCCAAGATAATGTAAGATCGCGCGGGGCGACCGCAGTGTGTTGTGAGGTTGTGACGCGACAACAGCAGGCGAGAGGCCGAGGACAGCCACTCGGGCAGTCGGCCGAGCACGGCGGGTAGCGGCGGGTAGCGGCGCCGACCTCAACGGTTCCACATACAGGTTATGTATACACTAGAATATCTTCGGCCTGACCGCTAAATTACGTTCAATTATCATATAAAAACAAAATGAAATTGCAATGTCTTTATGTAATGACAAAATACATTTTTCATATTTCGTGCACATATGTATTTAGAAAAAATCTAATTTAAAAATGTTTCTCTTTTTTATAATAAACTTTATTTTATAGGAGAAGGTGGCGGCGGCGGCGGCGGGAACACCGAGGTGATCATAAAAGCTCATGCTCATCCGCAACACTAGCGGAACTACAGACAGAGTTACCGGCCTTAAACTGATATCATGTTTAATGAGAGGTGTGTTCAGTTTGCACGTACTCGTTTATGTCAACTAATGTTAATTCAGAGATACAGTAGAAGTCGTGGCTTAACTTAACGACTTGCACACAGGGTCCTTTTTTTTAATAAGAGTATAGTTTTGTTGTGGTCGACTCCGCCGCACTCTGCGCGCGCAGCTTCAGGATTGCCGCTCGCCTCTCGCCTAACTGTCGTGAATAACGGTGCTTGCGCTCACAAACTTGCAAGGACTTTACCGTATATATTATTAATTCTAAGAACAACTTTATCTGCTTGCTAATTCACAAAATCTATTATTCAAACACAAAGCGACTGACCTCATTTTAAAAAAAAAACTCAGGTCAATGTTTCGTTTCGATTCAGATTAATTTTACTACCCAATGTTAAAAAGGTCAATGGTTACATATTTGTACCAAGTAACTTTCACATAACAAGAAAAATCAAAACTCGAAAAACACATTGGTACATGGCGGGATTCGACCCTGGATCTACAGATTGCAAGTCAAGTGCTTAACCCCTGAGCCACCGACGCTCAGCGAGTGCTATTGCGTTATTGTCGCACCAAAGGGCTCAAACGTGGGTACTGTAAAACTAGTGGTAAATAGTTTTATCGGACTCTGTATCTAGTGTATACTGTATAGGATGTAGAGCGGTAACTGGTTTGTATTAAAGAGAACATTGGATACAAGTTTGCTTAACTTTACTTGGCAAGCTAAGCAAACTAGCTTTATTGCTTCCTGGTTGTCACCGATTTCACTGTCTCTCTTACAATAATATTTGAAGTTAATTAAAATTTGAATAAAAAATATACGTATGCGCATATCATGTACGCAGTATTGTTTCCCAAATAACTTGTAAAAAATATTACGATAACCTATCGAATCTTCCACATATTTTGCATGTAAGTGCGTCAATGCGTCGCGCCGCCCGCTTCGCCGCCGCAGCCGCCGCCGTGAATCACACAAAATTAAAAACAAATGAAAATGATATAAAAAGTAAATCAGTGAATCATGTTTATGTCACCTTGTCCACTATAAGTTAATTACTTTGACAATTTACATCTATGAAATATCGATTTTTTATATTAATATCCTATTTGATTAACGAGCGTCGTACGGAAGTAACTTACGCTCACAACAAAGTAATTCAAGATGTACCTGATTGAACAAGACAGAACATTATGATCAAAATCGTTTGGTCAAACAGATAATTGTTTAGAATATTTGTTGGGTGCACGAATGGGTCAAGTCGACCGGTGGAATAATACGACCACACAAGACAGTAATTCCGCGTTTCACCTAATGAGTGTGCGTGCAGGAGGCCTAATTTTAGTACACGTTTCCTTCCCACCGTTTTCTTGCAAGGAAATGATGGGAAGGGGAAGCGGACTCGGCGGAGGAGAGGACGCATAGGAAGGGATAATATCCTCTTTCTGTGTATCCACTCCTCCGTTTATTGGGGGTAAGTAACGAATCAGCAATTGTAGATGTTGATGGGTCAGCGGTCACTTTGCTATTTCGCTTGCTCGCTTAAAACCTTATATAATATAAAAATATATATTAACAACTATCAGGTTCGACACTTGCCTAAATTGTATTTTCAAAATAACGGAAAAATCGCATGAAGGAATGCTTATCGATGTCTTTAAAATAAGTTATATTCTATCTATCGAAATTTTGGATTCCAAGTTCTATGAGAACAACCGTCGGAAAACGAAAAGAATCTTAAGCGATTTTATCCAAGCTTGTAGAAAGTGTTACGACAATATAAATATGAACAAGAGTGAGTCATTGAGACCGCAGAGTGTTAGGTTAAAATTAATGTATCCAGAATCTAATGCAGAGTGCTGTCAGTAGAAGCGGAGCAATGCTTTCTACTTATCATTCAGATTAATTACAAGACTAGCTGTGCGCCGCGGTTACCACCTCGCTCACACCACTCTGCATTAGATGCGGCATTCGGATCCAGACACAATTGCAGATGCGTTGCCTACCTTTTATCGACGGAGAAGGGGACGCACAGATAGTGGATATTTCCCCTTCTTATGCGTCCCCTCTTCCGCCAAATCCACCTCCCCTTCCCATCCTTACCTAATAAGAAAAGGGTGAGCAGGGAAAGAAGATTAAAATTAAGCCTCCGGAACCACACTCATCAGACGAAACGCGGAATTGCTTCCACTTCACGCCTGTCTTCTACGTCATAGCAGTTGTGGTTGCGTGCGGCCGGCGGCTATGTGCTCCCCGGCCGCTCTCGATATGCTAATATGTCCACGAAGGTAAAGTAAGTCGGTCTAATGAATTGGCTAATAAATCGGACAGTTGTTTTAATGTGCTACTCGAAGTTTCATTGTCGTGCAATACTGTATCGGCAGTGCGTCGACCCCGGTCTCCGGTCACGTCTTCTGCGTTTGTTTTTATCATTTTATGCAGTTATTTTCTCGCCGCAAGTATCTTTCTTTTGTAAAAACCGGTAATGGTTTAATATATGTCACAGGCAAATCGCGTACGGCAAATCGTAAAAACTCGGCAGACTTCATAACAATAAACTATTCACAAATTACTGTGTTTAAACTTATTTAAAGCAGGTAACAAGACACTCACATATTCGAAACGGTCCTTGCAGAGCTGAGCGAGCAAGTGCAGGCAACCGAGTAGCGTGAACCAGGAGCACCAGAGCAGCACCTCGTCCATGTACTGCACGTTCACCACCCCAAACACGAAGATGAACTTGTAGAAAACGTAGTTCCAGAATTTGTCCTTGACACGCTGCGCCTCCGCGACGCGCAGCCGGCCGAAAACAAGCCGGCGCAGCGCACAACCCGCCACGCCCAGCGCGCAGTACGCCGCGTTCACCAGCGTCTGCAACCAACCGCCCCCACAACCGCCATTACATAAGTTACTAAAACTATACACATATGTCGCAATCAGAAGAAGAAATCAACTTTAATAAATCGAAATTAGAACACGAGCTACGTTCGAAGAGACTTCTTGTGCGATGCGCGTCTGACATTGGTCATTCGGGAAATAGGGATCGTAGCTAATGCTTTGTTTGTTGTACATGAGTCTGTGAATCAATTATAACCAGTTGAGAAGTAATAACTAGTGTATTCCTTGAATCCGATATTACCCACTACCGCCCACAAGTGATCTCAATCAATAATAATTCTGAGTGATTCTGCGAGTCACCCCGGCCTTTAAATATGTATATAACATATACAAATCTATAAACAGTAACATGTCTGACGGTAAATAATAATGTATCCAATATAACTATTCCTAGTAATTTAACAAAAAGTTACGTTTGTCAAACGAATTGATAATATTGACATAGCGGTCGCTTCTTGTTTGCTTGTAACTATTATATCTGATGCTCTGATAATTAAATTCGTACTATGACCATACTTTATTATCTACGCAACGTAAACTACGCGAATGTAAACAACGGTATCAATGACACGATCACGTCGTGTTGTTGTTTTCGTCGTCGTCTTCGCACGATAACAAACTATACGTGAATATAATTAAAACAAGCGGCTACGTCGCATCTGTCGACCGATACCGGCCGCGGAGCTGACAACAGATCTCGTCACCACTCCACCTCCCCAAAAAAAAACACATCATTTCTGTTTTTAGAGAAAATGAGAGGAGTATGCTAATGTAATTTGAACAGATGTTTCTTTGGTGGAAACCCACCATTCGAACATGCTAACAGCTGTAAGTGCCACGCTGCGCCGTCGCATCAACTATTTCCACTTTGCTAATGGAGAGAGGCAAAAGCTTGCGCAGCTAACACCTTCACAGAGCTATCGCATTAGTGTTATATAGTCTGATACCTTATCAACATTTACTCACAGATAAATACGTTACAAAGTATAAAGGTTATATAAATTAATACATATACAATACAGAGAAAGTGGTAAAGATGATTTATTATAAAACATCACAAGATAATGTGTATTGTTGTATGATATTATTGTATTGTATCTATAAGACACGTCAAAAGCATTGGCAAAAAGCAAATCATTTTTCATTGTTTTTTTACTTAGAAATAAAAAAGGAAGATAAAACTATCTTTATTCTTTGTCCGTTATATCTTGTGTAAGGCTTTCCTCTTGTTGTTTCAAATAATCTCCATAAGTTCTTTAACATTATCCAAATGAGAATGTAACACATGCATATTTAGAGACAATCTGCACTCAAAGATGAAAAATTAGTAACAATGACAGTGATCAGCTAGTCATAATATCAGATCTGCGGTTTGCAACAAAACCGTGCTTCAAAACAGTGAAATCGAGCTTTATTTTCTCCCACTTAAATAAAGTTATCCAATAAAAAGAAACACATAATTTTTCTGTAATATGCCAGCACATAGCGTCGTACACAACAAACAACACAACCCCCGAGCCTTCTTATCTTCCTTACGACACCGATAGTGGTAGTGCGCAAACACCAACATTAATTAATATTAGCAGTCATCTCAACTTCATCATTTTTTTTATTCGCTGATTTTTTTAATATAATTAGCCTGTAATATTCCCGCGTACATGAGCTACATTCCCGTTAAAATCAATCCACCCGGTCCGGAGATTACCCGGAATTAATGCAGCCTGACCGACAGACACCGAGATAGGCAAACAGACAGACAGAAAAAAGTATGTTATATTATTTTGGTTCAGCTTCCACTTCTATCTGATTGGAATATGTTGTTTCAACTTTAAATCGATGAAAACTTCAGCTGTATATTAAATGCAGTAGGTACTTTTGATAAATGTCTTTAACAAGTCTGGTCACACTCACCACACACTGAATTTGCCCCCTTTATTATTGTTAATCAGTTAATATACCTAAGTTAAGTAACATTTGAGTGCATGATCATTAAAAACAAATAATTGAAGCTGTTGATGGTTTCATTATCAATCCGAATTAATTTAATAAAAATTGCTACCAATTTCTACAATTGTATCAACTACAATTGAAAACAACACAATAACAATAGTAAATAACATCTATTTCCTTGTAACAAGTAAACTGTTAAGCTAAACTTAAAATAAGTGTTTTCTTAAATATTTTTTCCTCAGTCTATACTAATACTATAAAGATGAAATATTTGATTGTTTGTTTGTATTGAATACACTCTAAAACTATTGACTGATTTTAAAAATTCTTTCACTGTTTATTTCTGTTTTTTTTATTCCACACAAACTAAGTTGCAGGCAACTGCTTGTTTTTGTTATAGTTCAATTTATTATTAGTCATTGCCTACATCAAATTAACAAGTTTATACATAAGAAACTGATATTAATAATTTTATAACAATTTGGGAAAATGTTTAATTACATTTCGATGATGCACACTTATAACAATACGAAAGTAGACTCTTGATTAAAAGTTAAACTTGTATGTAGCGCTCCATCTATGGGGTATAAGCTATGGTTAAACTATTTAAATAAAAGTATACTATTGCCTAAATAAACTAAATAAAGTTATTAACACAAACAATCCCAAATGCCATACTAATGCCCTAATTTGTGAGCAACTTAATTTGAGGTTTTATGAGTTATTTGCAATGTAATATCAACAACTTGTTACATATATAAAGTTACATAAATTTGATATCTTGCAAAGGGAAAAATTTTGAGCCAATTGTCAGTAAAAAAAATTAAACAAAGCTGGCTCAAAAACATTTCATTAAAATAATTTTATAAAATCCAAACATCATATTCCATAGTTATGCTGTTACACTGTTGAAAAATGGGACATTTGTTATTTGAAAAGATTAACAAAAAATGATCTTCATCTATTTTGATCACAAGACTCTTTACAACAATTGTGAAAATAGCTCCTATACTCACCCACATACAAAGTGGCTCCTGCATCATAAAAGACATTACTTCAACCATCTGTTCGGTCACATTCCTGGTGTCGTTGGCGAGGTGTAGCGGCGCCCGCAGCGGCGGTGGGGGCAGGGCAGTCTCGACCGTGGGTCCCTCCGCCGCGCCATCCAGTGGCTGCGCCGTCGTATTGGTACGCCAGTTCGGATCGTTTGTTACACTTACAGCGTAATACACTGCAACCGAAAGTAGCAACACACTGCCCGCTGTGTAAACCTTGAGATTTGGCAAGGGCAACCTGTCTACCAAAGTCACAGGCATATCGAAAGTTATTTAAAGTCTAACACAAACACAATAAGTAAAGCTTACACCGCGAGTTTCAACCTAATGACATTGGAAAGTTTATGTAGACGGTATTTAAAAACACAGGTTGTGTACAACAAAAACACATTCACATCACAGTCCATAGATAGTGTATTTGTAAAACTGACAAACGACAAGCGGTGACGGGGACTGTCAGGCTGTTTGGCTTTAGGCTTTAGGCTGTCAGGCTCAGGCTGGTGGGCAAAGAGTTTATCGCAACAGTGCTGCCAGTTGCAAAAACTTGGAAGTATTAACACATATTGTCATTCCTTATATCTTCTCCTACCAATGTTATGTTTGGACGGATGAATGGATGGATGTTTGTTTATAATGATGTAGATACTTTATCTACGGAATGGCTCAACGGATATTGATGAAATTTGGCACAGATGTAGAACATAGTCTGAAAAAACACATAGGCTACCTATTATTTTCTTTTAATTCCGCGCGGACGGAGTCGCGGGCGACACCTAGTTCTCTGTAAAATACAGAGACAACAATTGTATCAATAATACAGGATCACAGTCGTTATAGTCAAAACTCAAACCCAGTGACATGACAGCTAACCCTGATCCCTGACCAATGCTATCATCGGCACTTGACAGGAATGAAATGAATGGTTTATTTATTTATTTTGGTTTTTGGGGCATTGCATTGGTGTCGATGGTTATGTTTTAATAATTTTCTCGCATTAATGATATTTTTGTAAGTGTAAATATGACTGAAAAGGATTATGCACCTCTAAGCTCGGCATGTGTCCGTGGTTTATGTGATAAACTATACGAAAAACGAAAATTTGCAGGCGTCGAAATAGAAAAGTAAGAATTGTATTCCTTGTAAACATTAATTTAATAATGTTCATATTTCTGCTGAACGATTGGCCCGCTAAACCGTTATCTATACCAGGACCACATAGAAGACAGATGTAAAGTGGAAGTAATTTAGTTCTCCGGGTGGATGTTTATGTGCCGAAGTCTGAGTTCTAGTTTAATTTTCTTTATTTTTATCCTTTCCTTTTAAGAGAATGATGGGAAGGGGAAATTGGATCATTGGAGATGTCTATTTGGAGTGGTCATTTAGCTATTTTAGCTAAATCAGTTGGCCACTTGCTATTTACATAAAAAAAAGAATTGTACTTATGTTTCACAATACTTAGATAGTATATAAACATACAGTATGTAATAAGCCCTCCCAATGACATGATGTACTCTACTTCACTTGCCTAATACTGTATATATAATCTTTAACACTTAATGTCCGACTTTGTAAACCTTTTAATAAATTTATTGATTACATTATTATAAAATTCTTATTACTGAACTAGTCACATGGCAATTTTTTTGGTAAAATTCATAGCATAGTGTTTTTATTTTTATACTTCATCTAACATTATAATTAAGAATAATTGTTGGAGCTAAGCTGAGCCTGAACAGATTAATAAATAAATAGAAATTAAATCTCTATATAGAATACTCTCTATTAAAATTATATAATATGCAATACAAAATATATTTTAATATTGGATCTTTCAGAATGGTAAAAGATTTTAATGATGCCAACAACTCGAGTCAGATAAAGAAGCTAATCAGAGTGTTGGGTCAAGACCTGATGTCATCCACTAACCCTAATGTGAAGAATGGAGCTTTGATGGGCTTGTCCTCAGTTGCCGTAGGGTTAGGGAAGGTTAGTATCAAATTTGTTACTATAATTTATTTATAAAGACTAGCTATTGCCTGCAATTTCGTCGGTGCTGAATAAAAATAAAAAGGATCAATATTCGTACTATGTGTTAATTGAAACCATGTTATATACCTGTGACAAATTTAATTAAGAGATTTTTTTATCAGGTGTATCCCGTAGGAACTATATATATTTCCAGGATCAAAAGTATCCTATATGTTCTTCCAGACTGTGTTCTACATCTCATATACCAAATTTCATTAAGATCCATTTGGTTATTCTTGAAATACCAAGTAACACCCCTCAAAACATCCAAACATTTGCATTTATAATGTTAGTAGGATATAGTAATATTAGGGAGGCTGTATGTACATAATAATGTGTATGAGTGTTCAGTATCATGTAGTGCGGTGTTGTGGGCAGGGATGTGTGGCACACTTGAGCGAGCTGCTGCACCCGATGGCGGCGTGTGTGCGCGAGGGCGAGTCGCGGGTGCGCTACTTGGCGGCGGAGGCGCTCTTCAACGTGCTGAAGATAGCGCGCGGCGCCGCTCTGCCGCACTTCCCGCTCGTGTTCGACGCCCTGGCGCGCCTCGCCGCCGACCCCGAGCCCCAGGTGCGCCAGGGCGCCGAGCTGCTCGATAGACTTGTTAAGGTCTGATCAATTTTTCTAAAGTTCTCTTACAGTTTCTACCGTATTTGAATGTAAAAGTGTGTACTGTTAGTAAGATATACTAAAATCTTACTAACAGTAATATTGCCGCCTCGCAGCAGGAAAGTGGCGCCGTAGTTCTGTAGGAAGTAGATGATCAATTCAAGTGGAAGATTTTCATAGTGCATAAATTAACATTTTTTTTTCAAAATAGGATAAAATTTGATATCAAGTAAAAAATTGATGTAAAGAGCCATTCAGTGACACTCCGTGTGAGGGTGTGGTGGTGTGTGCAGGACATAGTGACGGAGAGCGGGGAGTTGGAGGTGAGCGCGCTGGTGCCGCTGCTGCGCGAGCGGCTGTACGCGCGCGGGGCGTGCGCCCGCCAGTTCGCGGCCGGCTGGGTGGCGGCGCTGGACGCGCTCCCCGCACTGCCGCTGTTGCCGCACCTGCGCGACCTCCTCGACCCGCTGCTGCACATGCTGGACGAGCCGCACCCCGAGATCCGCCGCATGTACGCCCCGCCCAGCCCCGCCCCGCCCCGCCCAGCCCCGCCCCGCCCCGCCCCGCCCAGCCCCGCCCAGCCCCGCCCCGCCCAGCCCCGCCCAGCAAGCCCACGTTCTTCCTCACATAATAGTTCGCTTTGTAACTGTCAGGTGCGAGGTGCAGCTGAACGAGTTTCTGAGAAGTATCAAGAAGGACCCCTCGCAGGTGGACTTCCAGGCTATGATCAATATATTGATCACGCATGCGCAGTCTCCCGAAGAGCTGGTGCAGGTAATTACATCATCTGCAGTTAGGACCCGCCCCGACTCAGCCCCGACTTTGCCTGCTTCCATTTCTGTCATACGCGATGTCTTATACCGAGATATTTCACTGAATTTGAAGCAAATGTACATTTTGTAAACTTTAGCCTGAAACCCTCCTTTTTTATTGCTTCTAACAATTGCGTTAAATGGTCAATGTGTTCGGTAAAGGTTTTAGAATATACTAGAATGTCATCTATGTAGTTTACAGCAAATTCAGTAAGTTTATATTTTCGTAAGATGTTACTCAATGATGTTTCGTATATGTTCCTCATAAAGAACAATAGATATACAATACTCTTATTTTTATGTAACTCGTAATAGTTCAGTCTTCGTAAGCGTATAAAAAGACAATTATGCGAGGTTAAAAAATACGGTGTTTATTTATGTGCACTAAGTATTCATTTTAATAAAATATATCATCTATGAGATGATAAAAAGAGTTATGAATCCCTCGCGGAGCAATGCGCTCGGAGATGACGGCGAGGATCAGAGTGTGATGGTGTGTGCTGCTGCAGCTGACCGCCATCAGCTGGATCAAGGAGTTCGTGGAGCTGGCGGGGCGCGGCATGCTGCCCTACGCCTCGGGCGTGCTCTGCGCCGCGCTGCCCTGTCTCGCCTACGCCGACGACGCCAGGAGGAGTATCCTTTGCAACGCTCACCCCGCCTCGCACCACATCATCGATCATTTTAAAGCAACTTTCACTTTCGACGCTTCTGGTTGTGAACGACCTTAACGCAGAAGTGTAGACATACGGGAAACCGCGGCGACGGTTAACTTCTTGCTGACGAAGCTGGTGGCGGATCCGGGGGAGAGCGAGGGGGAGGGGGAGGGGGAGGAGCGGCTGCAGCTGGAGGCGCTGGTGCGCGTGCTGACGCAGCTGCTGCGCCACAGCTCCGTGCACACCAAGGTGGCCGCCCTCGACTGGATCCTGCATCTCTACAACACCTTGCCCGCTCAGGTCTCACTCTTGTTACTATAATTAATCGTTTTTGTTGTGAAAAGTATAAGTACATTATTTGAAAATTCACTAACATTTCTCGTAACCATTCCGAATGGCGGAACTCAAACTATAAAAGTGCTCGAAACCGTAATTTTTTCCGCAATGAAATAATTAATTTGTCAGATGCCGAGCCATACGGAGGCGGTGTTCGGCGCCGTCGTGGCCAGCCTCACCGACCCCGCTGACGACGTCGTGCGCCGCGCCCTGGCCGTGCTCGCCGAGATCTGCTCCTGCCCCGCACGCCCCGCCCGCACCGGTCCGTGCCCCGCCCCCTGCCCCGCCCGCACCGGTCCGTGCCCCGCCCCCTGCCCCGCCCGCGCCGGTCCGTGCCCCGCCCCCTGCCCCGCCCGCACCGGTCCGTGCCCCGCCCCCTGCCCCGCCCGCACCGGTCCGTGCCCCGCCCCCTGCCCCGCCTGCACCGGTCCGTGCCCCGCCCCCTGCCCCGCCCGCACCGGTCCGTGCCCCGCCCCCTGCCCCGCCCGCACCGGTCCGTGCCCCGCCCCCTGCCCCGCGCCCGCCTGTCCGTGCCCCGCCCCCTGCCCCACCCCATGCCCCTACCTAGTCTGTTTTTTCATAATCAAATCTTTTTACACGGAGGTTTTGTCCACGTGTCCACACACAGGCGCTGACTGTCTCCCTGAACCCTATAGCATAGCAACCTGACAGAAGTCATTGCCATCTTAATAATATAACATATATATTTAAATAGCGCATGTGTTACAGCAGCATGCGTTAACAGTCATATAAGTCTCACAAAACATTAAAATAGTAAACTTTAAAAGATATGTAAACAGGCGACTTGGAGTCCAGCCCCTACTACTACAAGTTCCTGCGCGCGCTGCTGCGACTGCTGGCCGCCGACGACGGTCTGCTGGAGGACCGCGGAGCCTTCATCATCAGGCAAGTCGGGGCTAGGTGATGGTTTGTTGTACGACACAACAACCGGTGCTAGTGGCACACGTATGTAACCCTGTCAGTGTACAGGCAGCTGTGCGTGCTGCTGAACGCGGAGGACATATACAAGGCGCTGGCCAGCATCCTGGTGGAGGAGACCAATCTGCGGTTCGCCGCCACCATGGTGGACGTGCTGAGCACCATGCTGCTCACCGCCGCCGAGCTGCACCACCTGCGCCTGCAGCTGCGCCGCATGGACCAGCCGGTGAGTGCGCCCTGCCTCTCCCCCTCCCCCCCTCCCCCCTCCCCACCCCTCGCCCGCGCTACAGTGCCTGTCGTGGTGTCCAGGGCTCGGCGGAGCTGCTGCGATGTCTGTACCGGTGCTGGTGCCACAGCCCCGTGGCGCTGCTGGCGCTGTGTCTGCTCACCCACCACTACGCGCACTGCAACGCGCTCATCGCCACATTGTATCCTTTTCATCGAGTCCAGTACTGCATCTCCTCACGCCGCCCCGACTTCTGGACTCCGGACCAAATTTCAGTCTTGGTCCGTCTCCCATTATTCCCTGATAAAGGAAGTATAGAAGAGAAAGCGGATAAACAAAACAAATATTTTTATATGTTTCCTTGACTGAATCCAGTTTGTTAACGTATCTGCAACATTTGTTATTTTTGCAGATGTTTATTTGTATCTTCGTATTCTTTGATAAATATAACTTATATGTCAACGGAGATGTTGTGACAATCAGTAAATACTTATTATACTATCTAGATTGTGCATTTTAGTAATAAGTCGGCGACGAATGATTTGCCTAACTCCAGATTTGCCAGCGGGGACCTGGACATCACGGTGGACTTCCTCACGGAGGTGGACAAGCTGGTGCAGCTCATCGAGTCTCCGATATTCGCCTGCGAGTATCCTCCCCGCTATCTCATACACTTAATATAAAATATATTTTGATATCTGCCAACGTCGACGGTTCCATGAGCCAGATCTTAAATGATAATTGTGATCTTGAGGACAAACTTAATAGCTCGCAAATGTCGCATCTAAGTTTGTACTCGACAAAAGTGTAGTGTGAGATGAGAGCGGCGTGTGTGTGTGTGTGTGCAGATCTGCGCCTGGAGCTGCTGGGCGGGCCGCAGAGCTCTGCGCTGCGCGGCGCACTCTTCGGTCTCCTGATGCTGCTGCCCCAGAGCGACGCCTTCCACGCGCTGCGACACCGCCTGCACTGCGCGCCGCTGCAGCCCTGCCTCGTGCGGTACGCCCCGCCCCCACACCCCCCGCCCCACACACACGCCCCGCCCCCACGCGCTGCGACACCGCCTGCACTGCGCGCCGCTGCAGCCCTGCCTCGTGCGGTACGCCCCGCCCCCCCACCCCCCGCCCCACACACACGCCCCGCCCCCACGCGCTGCGACACCGCCTGCACTGCGCGCCGCTGCAGCCCTGCCTCGTGCGGTACGCCCCGCCCCCACACCCCCCGCCCCACACACACGCCCCGCCCCCACGCGCTGCGACACCGCCTGCACTGCGCGCCGCTGCAGCCCTGCCTCGTGCGGTGCGCCCCGCCCCCACACCCCCCGCCCCACACACACGCCCCGCCCCCACGCGCTGCGACACCGCCTGCACTGCGCGCCGCTGCAGCCCTGCCTCGTGCGGTACGCCCCGCCCCCCCACCCCCCGCCCCACACACACGCCCCGCCCCCACGCGCTGCGACACCGCCTGCACTGCGCGCCGCTGCAGCCCTGCCTCGTGCGGTACGCCCCGCCCCCACACCCCCCGCCCCACACACACGCCCCGCCCCCACGCGCTGCGACACCGCCTGCACTGCGCGCCGCTGCAGCCCTGCCTCGTGCGGTACGCCCCGCCCCCACACACACGCCCCCCACCCCACACACACGCCCCGCCCCCACGCGCTGCGACACCGCCTGCACTGCGCGCCGCTGCAGCCCTGCCTCGTGCGGTACGCCCCGCCCCACACACACGCCCCGCCCCAACGCTCACACGCCCCCGTCTGCTGCAGCACGGAGAGCGCCACCAGCACCAGCAACGAGATCGACTTGGAGCCGCTGCTGGCGGAGTTCCAGCGCGTGCAGGAGGCGCATCGCCGGTACCGCCTGCTGGAGCGCGCTCGCCCCGCCCCCGCCCCCGCCCCCGCCCCCACACTGCGCTAGCGCACGACGGTATGTAACATATGCCCCAGGTTTTTGTTGAATATATCAAGTATTTTATATTGTTACATAGAAAAATGATATAAGAAATAGTACAAAAAATGGTTTTTGACTGATGTTTGAATGTAAGAATGATCTGCCACCTTGAAATTAAATATTGACAAATTGTAATTCAGCGACACTTAAACGTCCGCGGCCGCCCTCCATACACCACTACAAAAACATATTGTGTTCCTGTTAAACGTACCTTGCTCCCAGTGTCCTCGAAAATGGACATCTGTATGTATAAGTACGTGTGCTTCGGCAGTGGAATCTCACTGTTACTATAAATGTAGAGCGACACAAGTGAAAGTTGGCTGCAAGTGAAGTGTGCGGCTCCAGCACCTCGCCGCTAGCGTCAGCGCGCCGGCAACATGGCGCCCGCTCCAGCACCTCGCCGCTAGCGTCAGCGCGCCGGCAACATGGCGCCCGCTCCGACCTCGACACATGTTCGCTACATATTGTAAAAAATTTATACATTTGTAAATTAAAATTATTATTGTATAGATAAGGAAATAAACTAATACCACATTCCAATTGCAATTTTTATTTCTTTTTTAATTTTTTTATCATAAGTTGGCAAACGAACAAGCGTTCACCTGATTTGTTGAAATATCGAAGCGACCGCTACCCATAGACCATAGACATCCGCAATTGCAGATGCGTTGCCTATCTTGAATCAACCTAGAAGGGTACGCACAAACAGAGAATATTTCCCCTTACTAGGCGTCCCCCCTCCGACAAATCCCCATTCCATTATCATCCTTTCCTTTTAAAAAGGGTGGGAAGAGGAAGAGAACTAAAATTAGGACTCCGGCACCACACTCATCAGACTGCACGCGGAATTTGCTTCCACTTGATGCCTGTCTTCTGTGTGGTCGTGGTATTTCATCGATTGAGCCGGTCAATTCGTGCAACAGATGTTGCTGGCGTCTACCATTGTATATGTTAAATATTTCTATGTTAACTTTGCAGAGCTGGGCATTAACTCGTTAATCCGTTAATCGTTAATTAACGAAGTTAACATTTTGCTTAACGGATTAACTTTTAAGTTAACTTCAAAAAGTGTTAACGCTTTTGTTAACTTCCGTTAAACTCAACTTCCGTTAATAAAAGTCCGTTAATCGTTAAATTAGAAACTTTGAGACGTGCTGTCATTTTGTTTAAATTACGTGCCACGCCACGCTCGTAAGTTCAGCTATGTTGGGCGAATGTCGGCGACTCGAATGATGAACGAACGAGTTGATAATTGATGTAATATGTGAAGTTCGCGTGCAAGTGTGATGCATCAGAGCATCCGGGAAAGACGTGACCAACAGGACAAAATCAAAAGAAGGTTCGAAATAGTATATGTATTTCATTACAAGTATATAAAAGCATGAGTATGTAATTCCGTAAGCCCACATTCCGAACGCTCTTCGTTCCTGCAATACGCCACTTTTTGAGCAACTGTATTGAAACACTTTTTTACTCGTGCTTTTTCTTTAGCTTTCTAAACTTGTCTTTCCCAACTGTCAAAATAATGTCTGTTAAAAAGAATAACCAACCACGAAGTTTTTACAAAAAAAAATCGTTGAAATCATGCAAATATTTCTAAAAAGAAACTTCTAATTTGTTACAATATCAGATTTAATGATTTGATTCAATGAATTAGGTTAGTTTTCATTTTATTTCATCTCATTAAATTTCATTTTCATTTCATATCAATAAAAATAATATACTGAAGACTTGGTTGTTTGGGCATAGTTCCCTTTGCCTACCCAGAATGGGTGAAGAAAACAAAAAAAATCTCTGTTTGTATTCTTTTACGGTTGGCGCTATTTTCCAAACATTTTAGTTAGTTGAGTTTATTGTGTTTTTATTATTCTATTAAATTGCTTCATTTTTTCGCAACTGTATCAAAAATAGTTGTTTAGTACACGTGCGAAACTGTCATTACAACTTGTTCCAGCTGTCAGGCTTTCCGCACTCGTAATGAAATATACTATAATGCATTCATATTTGTCTCTAATACTAATGTGTACATTCTATAAATGTATAGTCAAATTACTATTTTAAACAAGTTTCGCCACAATAAGTGTGAAATTAGTATGTATAATTTTGGTATGGTTAACTGTTAACGATTAACTTTAACTTGCGTTAAATTTTCGAGAATTTAACGCTTTAACGATTAACGAAGTTAATTTTTTAATTAACGAATTAACGATTAACGAAGTTAACTTTTCGATTAACTGTGCCCACCTGTGTAACTTTGCAATTCATTCATGTAAATGTCTGTAAGCGCGACTTTATCTCAACTAGAATAACTAACGCATGAGCGTTTGCATAATGATTTGATAATATTACTCATATTGTAAATGTGCATGTTTGGATGGATGGATGGATATTTAAGGGATATCCGGAACGGGTCAACGGATCTTGATGAAATTTGGCACAGATGTAGAACATAGTCCGGAATAACACATAGGCTACTAATTTTTTTATTTTCGCGCGAACGGAGTCGCGGTCGACAGCTAGTCATAAATAGACTGTAATTCAAGCATTCAAACTACATTAAAACCATGTTATTTATAATAATACTTATTTTTTATTAAAAGATAAATATGTTACAATACCTTGATCTCAATTAATGTCTTTTCGCACAATTGTATTCGTTATCTTACAGCCTACGTATTACACAATTGTTTGTACAAAAAACACAATGTTGCGAGTATAGACACGAACTGGTTAAAACAGAGACGCGGCGGAATGTATCACTGCATGGACTCAATTAGTCGTGTATCAGCTAAGAGGAGGAGCGGCCGCTGGCGGCGCCGCGTGGACACTGTCACACATACATATGAATATCAAAGGTCGAGGTCGAACGCCACAAATACATCGTATTTATGTTACACTACAGGACGAATTCGTCGTCGCTTTCATTGTCACGTTGTTAGTGCGGCGACGTGCGGGGCCGGGGGTGGGGCTGGGGGTGTGGCTGGGGGCGGGGCTGGGGGTGTGGCTGGGGGCGGGGCTGGGGGTGTGGCTGGGGGTGTGGCTGGGGGTGTGGCTGGGGGCGGGGCTGGGGGTGTGGCTGGGGGCGGAGCTGGAGATGGAATCCGCGGCCTCGCTGTCGTCTTGTTTAGCGTTGATCGACTCTCCGGTCACGATTTTACATTCGCAACCCACGTTCTTGGTGTTTTTTTGTGTCGGCTTGTGAGACTCTTCGAGATCATCGCATTTGCTAAAATTATCTATATACAAGACACAGTTATCATTGTTATTACGATTAAAGAATTCCTCGTATTCACAGTTAATATTTCTAAGTATCGATGTGTCGTGTACATCCGCTCCAATGGCAATATAATTTTTTACATGAAGATCAGCAGTGGGCGGAGTGAGCGAGGAGAGCGGCCGGAGATCCTCGTCTACTTGCACATGCACTATATTTACATTATTCCACTTTGAATGATTCGAGTTTTTTAAATGTCCGTCCCTATCATAGTCTTTGAGACGCGAATGTGTAACGATTGCAGTTCCATCAGCGTCGTCACCCAGAGGAAGTACGACGCTATTTACATCGACGTCGGAATCGTCAGGGAGGCAGTGTTGTGGGGGGTGTGGGGGGTGCGGCGGGTGGGGGGCTATGGGCTAGGGGCGCAGCGCGTGCGCGGCGTGCACGAGGCGCGCGAGCAGCGCCCGGTTGGAGGCGAGGCCGGCGGCGATGTCGTCCTGCGCGTGCAGCAGCGCGCGCACGCCCGCGCCGCCCGCAGACACGCCCTCGCGCTTCTCTTGCCGCTTCTGGCATTCCTCTTTTACATTTTTCTTCTCTTTCTCTTTCTCCTTGTCCGTCGTTTCGTTTTTGGAACTCTAATAAAATACAATAAAGTGTTAAGTGATAAAAAATTACAAGTAATAAATAATTAGATACGATTAGATAACGTTTAGTTCGACATGTGTCGCGACCTTCGAGCGCTAGATGCTCCAGAGGTCGTCGACGTGTCGATAAAACTCGTTTATGCATATTTATTCGTGTGACAGCAGTTACCGCGAGGTGCGCGCCCCCGAGTGCGGCCTGCGCCTCGCGCTCCGCGTCCTGCAGCCGCGCGCTCAGCGCCGCCAGCCGCAGCTCGGCGCCCGACACGTCCTTGTCCAGGATCTGCGTCTGCAGGAACACCGTCTGCGCCACCTTGTACCTGCGGACACGGCGGACCGTCAGCCGGGGGCGGGTGGGGGTGCCGGGGGGCGCCGGGCGGGGCTCACCAGTCGGCGATGGCGTCGGCGCGCGCGCTGGCGAGCGGGGCGGCGCGCTGCAGCAGGGCGCGCACGCGGCGCCCCGTCTCCGCCACCGTGATGCGCTCCAGCACGTGGAACTGCTCGTCGTTGTAGGTGAGCGAGCGCGTGGCGCGGTCCCGCACCAGGTGCTGCCAGGAGTCGCGCAGTCTTTCGACTAGAGTTTTAGCCTTGAGGTGCAGGCGGAGTTCCGAGGGGCAGGGCTCGTGCGCCGCGGCCGCGTCCCACTCGGCCCGCAGCGCGTCGGGCGAGTGTCGCGTGCGCAGCGCCGCGGCGGAGGCGTGCAGCGCGTCGCACTCCGCGGCGAGCAGCGCGCCGGTGGCGGCGACGGGCGAGCAGGTCGCGGGCGCGGCGAGGGCGAGCGCGCGCGCCGCCTGCGCGAGGCAGTGCGCGCGCGCGGCCAGCGCCGAGGCGCGCGCGTCCACGCGCTGCAGTCGCGAGTCCAGCAGCGCGCCCCAGCGCGACACGCAGCGCGCGCACAGCACGGCACTGGCACACAGCGCCTCCACGCGGCGTCGCACCACGTGCCCCACGCTGCACGCCGTCTGCACGGAAACGGCGGACACGGCGTGGTGAAGGTCGTGCGGTGGGGGTAGAGATCGTACAGGGGAAGTGGAGAGCGGGCAGGGGACGGTACCTTGGCCTGGCTGGCGTCGTTCTCGACGGAGACGATGTTGGGGAAGACGGGGAACTTGGGCACGTCGGGTTCGGGCGCCATGCTCACGTTGTTGTTGTTCTTGTTGAACAGCAGCAGCGGCTCCTCCGCCGTCGTGTCCGGGTACTTCTTCCCTGCGCGTGATTGAACAACAATAATATTAAAAAATCCTACAAAATCACAAACTGAATATTCCTAAATAGTTTGAAGTAGTGACACATAGATGTCGTGACATACCATGGGGTATATATTTAAAAATAAGACGAGTCTATTACAATATATGTTAGGAATTAAGTTTTTTGCAAGGAATCATGGTGTAAGCGTGTGATGTAAACGTGCACACACCGGGCGTGGCGGCGGCGACCTCGGCCAGCAGCAGCCGCTCCTGGTACAGCAGGATCTGGGCCTCGGGCACGACGCTCGTCTGCTCGCACACGTACGTCTGCAGATGCTCGTATTTCTCCTCCGGCTTCAGGAACACCTACGACACCCCCATATTGCCACTTATTACTAAACCAAATGGCACTTAATCTCATCTTGCAAGGAAACAATTAGAGTGCTATCAGTTTTAAAATTAAATTAGAAACAATTTACATAATGTGTAGCTCTGAATATGGCACAGTTTAAAATACAATACTGTATAAACATTTCCCAAACTTTATCGTTTCAAGCCTTACAGGCTAAAATAAATTGTCGCTTTTTTTTTAAAATGGAATACCGAGATGACGGCGATTGTTAACTTAGACATCTATTTTTATTCTAGTAATAAGATTACTTCTTAAAAAAAATAATATAATTTTAGTAATCATAACAAATTTCAAATTGTCAAAGTGTCAATTGAGAAAAAAGAAAAAAAAGAAATGCAAGTTATTATCACTGTTAAGGATATTATTGTACATAAAAGGTGTTTGGTTATAGAAGGCAATTCTGGTCATGCAACATTCAAGAGTGTACAGGAATTGTGAATGCCGCCCAGCTGTTTCCTCTCGCAAGAGATACAATTAAATTTGACAAACTGCCTGCCAACTTTGGCCAGTCGGAGAGGTGCCTCAAGAAAGAGAGATTTACAAATAACACTGGTTGGCAACAAAGTTCTTCCTCTAACAACTTTCTTTATAAATATATAGATAGATTTTATTAAACAGAATTTCTTTCTGTTACAAGATTTTTGTATCATGTCAAAAAAAAATTATGACTTTTGAAAATTCTTTACATTACTTTTTAAAATTTATGAATTTAATTTTTATTTTCAGATATTACAAAGTAGTAAGTACATGTAAAAAAATGGTTTTAGAGCATAATAGGAGAAAAAAACAGTGGCAAGTATTTCAAAACTATGGTGTTCATCCTATCAAAAAAATGTTGCCATTCTTTGATCAATCACCCTTAAATCTTACCTTAATGCTGGCAGCCTTATTTACATGGAATATATGAATTGGCTTTGTACTGGTAACAGTTTGCACTTCTGAGAAAAACCTTTCAAAATTCCATATCCTGTGAGGATCTACTTCAAGCAAGCCGGCAAGGAGCGGAGTCACCAGTTTCCTGAGGCCCACGCTCAACTGGCAGTGTGAGGGCAGTTCACGAGACCAGTCTATTGGACCATTATCTGTTGTTTGTGTACCCTTAAATATTTCAATTACACAAATTATTTTACTCATCTTTTCATGATTTTTATTATTTGGTATTATATAAATTTGAATATATTCATATGAAATAACTATTCAAAATCAGCTAAACTTTGACAGATACAATTCTTTTTTAAAGATATACAGCACACACTACCAATGTTTTATTGCTTAAATGAAAATTGATGAAATTGACTGTTTTGTGTTTGTTAATTCAATGTTTTAACTATGTTTATAATTGATTACACATACGTGGGGCTTAATTAAAATGTTTCAAAATGATACTCAATATGCAATGTAGTAGTTGGGTGAAATGCTGCATTACACTGGGGTCAGTTTGAGATCTAATATTGGCAATAACAAGTTTACTTACAGAAATAACACCTGAAGCTTTCTTTGTAGTTATAAAGAACATTGTCTCTTTATTTCTTCTTCCCCCGTAGGGTCTGAATGGTAGTTGTCCAGTAGCCACATGGTACAATGTGACTCCTATCGACCACAGATCTACAGTCGCTCCAAAACTCTTTCCTACTGGTTTCCTTAACACTGCCCTCTCATACATATCTGGGTGCAAATACTCTTCAGTCCCATACAAGGAAATAAATTGCTCTTCTTCTTGCAGTTCCCTGGCAGCACCGAAGTCTGTCAGTTTATATGTTGTTGTGCCGTCTTCATTAATAAATTTCATGATATTGCCGGGTTTTAGGTCTCTATGTACAAGATTATTGTCACGCAAATGCTTCATACCAGCGGTTAAATGTTCCAACACCAATAAAAATTCATTTTCTTGCAGGCCATATGTATTTTCGGGATCGTCCAGGATGTTAAAGAGACTGCCGCCAGTGCAGAGTTCCATCACGATGACCTTACCGCGCCCCTCCTGCTCCTCCTCGATAGCCAGCAGCTTTACGATGTTCTCGTGCTTCACCTTCTTCAACACTTCAAATTCACGCATTTGCACATCGTGCGGTCTCATGTGGCTCAGTTGGTTGAACGTTTTTACAGCCACGGGCTCCCCATTATTTTTGTTGACTCCTTGAAATACCGCGCCCGTTGCCCCTTTACCCAGAACACTAGTCGTACACCACACATAATTCTCTGACCCACGGAGAAATGACATTTTGAATTATGAAAATAATATATAGTAATTTTTAAAATTGGACCAGCCAAGCTTTAATTTCAAGTCTCATTAATTAAAGGATTAACATATAGTTCTCTTCGTCGTACTCGTAATCATGAATATGAATAGTTAATTTGTCCAGTTAATTTAAGTATCTAACTCGCTAACTGATACGTAACATTTATTACTAAAAAAATTACAACACAACGAAACAGCAAATTAATAATTGCAAATAATATAGCAAGTTAAGTGAAAGAGAGGATCCATTTGACAATAGCTGAAAAGTGACTGAGACACTTCAACTTCAATTTGGACATTGACAGCCAACTGACAGCTGGCACCAGGCACCAACTTTTATCTTACTAATGTTATAAATGTGCTAAATGTGAATGTTTGGAAGGATGGATGGATGTTTGTTTGAAGGTATCTCCAGAACGGCTGCATGGATCTCTCTTGAAATTTGGCATAGATATAAAACATAGATTGGAAGAACACAAAGGGTACTAATTATTTTTTTTAATTACACGCGGACGGCATCGCGAGCAATAGCTAGCATATTTATAAATAAAGGTTGGATTTGACAGAGGCCGCCCACACTATGGCTTTGAACTGTATTTAGAGGAGTTAATTTCATGGACCCTTTATTTTAATATTGGGCTCAATGAACAAAAATCTCAGTAATCATTTTGATGTTATTTTTTAAAATTTAAAATAAATATGCTTTCTCTTATTGCAATGTTTAGCAAACATACTAAAAATATTTTTTTGCATCAATCTGTAAAATGGACTGTATATGTCTGGGATCAATGTCAGTGATTTTAGATTTTGCGCGTGTACGTCAAATGTCATATGTCAAGTTTTCCCATTTCTCCATGCTTCAGAGTCTTCAGAGTGTTTTGTTTAAGCATTTTATAGGTATACTCTTTGGGCATTAGCATTAGGTAGTTTGCTTTTGTAGCTGCTGTGTGCCCAGTGAGTAAATCGTTTAAAGTTATTTGGGAGCCTAAATAGCTTACATTTACAACTTTAAGTGTTACTTTTACGTTACTATTGTCTAAAGTGCATCACAATAAAATGTAAGTTTACACTTTAGATAGTGAATATTTAAATTTAATGAAAGGTAAAGTATGAAGATAAATAATCTCGTCCGATGAAAAGAGTTACATCTCTAATGGAATTAATGGCATTTGAATGATAAGACGATTTAAATAGAGATGGAATGTGAAAAGTATGGATGGATATATTTATACCAAACAAATTGCTATTATACGAAATAAGAGTGGTATTGGGAGCATTTATATTAGACTAGTAAGCAGGTTTGGATGTGATGTGATGAATATGGATGAGGCAAGAATTGTGAAGTCAAAGGTCGAAAAGTGGCAAGATCGTACAAAATAGAAATCCGAAAACTCTGCCCAGATGAAAGCCAGAGCACAATATTTAGTGTAGTAACCTCTCTAGGTTACTTCACTAAATATTATAGTCACTGTACTACAATATAATAGTAATAATTCTTGTAATTGTAACTAAATCACTTCAAATTCACACAGAATTCGTAAATAAAGTTAATTATCATTTTTCAATTATTAAATTTTCCTTTGATTTACTAATGTAATGTAATGTCAGGTCATCAAAATATGAAGTAAGGAAGCCAACAGATAGGGGACGAAGTTGTTCTCCAGCTCATAAAAAAGAGCATCATTTTCCTTCACATAAAACTTCAACAACAAATTGTCCTGAAACAAGTAGCTACAAGGGTTCTAGTAGGGATGACAAGAAAAAAGGAGAGTTGTCTTCAAAAAGTAAAAAGAGCAAAAAGAGGAAGAAGAAACAAGCTAGGTCTAGCAGCAGCAGCAGCAGCAGCAGTGACAGCGACCAGGAGGAAGAAGAGCTAAAGCTGTTGCAGAGACTAGAAGCAGAACGGCAAAGGTTGAAGGAAGAAAAACGGAAACAAAAAGAGTTGATGAAGGCAAAAGAGACACCAGAGGAAAAGAGGTATTCTGAGTTAATAACTTGAAAATTAAATTTATTTCAGTTTTTTACTTCTTATGACACAGAAGCTTACTTCTGAAATATGCAGACATTAAAAAATTATTGATGAAAACATTTTACAGTGGAAGTGTTACAAAGCATTTTCTACAAAATACAGAATCTCCTGTTTTTGTTTGTCCGTTGGCGTGAAGTGGAAGCAATTCCGCGTTTCGACTGATGAGCGTGGTAACGTAGGTCTTATTTTAGTCCTCTTTCCTATCCCACCCTTTTCGATTAGAGGTAGGCAACACATCTGAAATTGCGGAAGTTTATGGGCAGTTTATGGAAGTAATACTTTGTTATTACAGCAGTTGGCCGCCCACTTGTTTGCCTCCTTATGATATAAAAAAACTGGCTTTAGTGTAACAGAGTGTTCTCCTCGTGGCAGAGTGCAGCACAGTGCACATTTAAATTAAAATAACAAGTTGTTATATATCTGTAAGTGAAAGATTCAATGCTCTCCGCACTCAAGTGTGCAACTGTACGTTATATTCCTGCGATACACAATGATAACACTGTACAAAATGTCACATAGCCAAATATTTTGCTTTTGTGTTAAAACAAACTATAGTTAGATGTTTAACTGTTTGCAGAGCTCGGCGTCTTAGAGAGAAACAGGAAAAGGAAAGAAAACGGCGCGAGCGCATGGGCTGGGACACGGAGTACCAGTGTTACACAAATCAGGACAATCCCTTTGGAGACTCGGCCCTGACTCATACCTTTGTGTGGACCAAGAAGCTCGCCAAAGAGGGCGTCAAAACTGTATCCAGAGATGAGCTCGAAGCATTGAACAGACAGAAGCAGCTCGAAAATAAAATCGAGTTAGAAAAGGTGAGTATTACAAAACCTATACCACATTCCTATCTCAAATAAAACTCGTAAATTCCAAAATAATTTTGATGAAACACTTTTTCTCGCATAACTATATAACATTATTTCACTCGATTTGACACTTTTTCACAAAATATATTACTGGTGGTAAATAAACAAAATTCACATAACTTTTCGGTCTTTCACCAAATCAAGTTGGTAAACCTTCAACATTGTAAACCATTTTAATTTTGTAAAAGTTGTTATGAAATGATAGTCTGTGTTGTGTGCAGGTGAAGCAGCGGCGGCTGGAGCGCGAGGCAGAGCGCGCGGCGCGCGAGGCGGAGGCGGCGGCGGCGGCGCGCGCGCGCGAGGCAGCGCAGTTCTCCAGCTGGGCGCGCCACGAGGACGCCTTCCATCTGCAGCAGGCGCGTCTGCGCTCACAGATCCGCATCCGCGACGGCCGAGGTTCGTGTCTCTCCTCCCGCTCCCTCCACCTCCCCCGCTCCCTCCACCTCCCCCACCTCCCCGCGACGTCGTAACGTGGCCGCGCCTGTTGCAGCTAAACCCATCGACCTGCTGGCGTGGTACGTCAGCTCGGAGGAGTGCGTCGACGCGCTCGAGATGCACGAGCCCTACACTTACCTGAACGGGCTGCAGCTGCAGGACCTCGAGGACTTGCTCGAAGATATTAAGGTAACATTAGGTGATACATTTCCGTAAGCTTTACGCGGCGAACGATAGTGGGAAAACGATAAGATGTGTGTCCGGGTGTGTGTGTGTCAGGTGTACGAGGAGCTGGAGAGCGGCGGGCACCAGGCGTACTGGCAGGACGTGCGCACCATCGTGCAGGACGAGCTGGGCAAGCTGCGCCGGCTGGCCGCGCCCGACGCGCGTCGCGACGGCGTGCACCGCGCGGTCGCCGACGATGTCACACAGGTGCGCCCTCGCCCTCCACCTCCGCCCCCGCCTCCACCTCCGCCCCCACCTCCACCTCCGCCCTGACTAACATTCTCGACTCGGGTTCAGATATTCAAGGGCAAGACGGGCGCTCAGCTGGCGGCGCTGCAGACGCAGATCGAGCAGAAGATCAGCGGCCGGCGCGACGGCGTCGACGTCGGCTATTGGGAGAGCTTGCTCAGCCAGCTCAAAGGTTGTCACTCAGATAAAACTGTAATAGGAATTGTCTAGTAATACTTATTTAATGCCTCGTAACAAATTTCATCCGGACAATAACTATTATTAGTATTTTTGTCCGTATGCCCAGAGTTCGTGCGCACGAATCTCGGAAAATCTCTTACCTATTTGTATGTCGTTTTTGTTGCTAATGTATTGCGTAACTTCACTTAAAATTAACTCTTTGTTTTATCTCAATCGATGTAAAAAAATAATGTCGATTATCAAAAGATTCTAATTTCCGATGTTAATTAATTTCCGATTTGTTTGACAAATGTGTATTATGAATGCGAAAGTTTGGATAAATGTTTGTTACCACGTTGTTTGTAACAGAGTTAGATGAGAGCGCGAGGCTCGGTACTTGTTTAAAATTAGTTTGTTGTTCAGCGCACATGGCGCGCGCCAGACTGCGCGACCGACACCGACACAACCTGCGCCGCAAGCTGCAGCTCCTCAAGCGCGAGCAGGGCGTGCAGCCCGCGCCCTCCGCCTCCGCCTCCACCTCCACCTCCACCTCCGCTGCGACACCCGCCCCACCAGCGTGAGTGCACATCCGTATTATATATCGTTATCCTTTAAACATTTGCTTTTTAAACAAAATAACCGTCGATGTCGATTTCGAATGGTACACAACAGGTCGATGTCGCCGGAGCGGGAGGAGGAGGCGGCGACGGAGGAGCAGGGGGCGGGGGCGGAGTGGGAGGCGGAGGAGCGGGAGGCGGAGGCGGAGTCGGGGCGGGCGGCGTGCGTGGCGCAGTACGAGGCGGGCGGGTACTCGCCGCCGCCGCTGTCGCCTCGCGCGCTGGAGCCCGCCACGCTGCTGACGGCGCCCGAGCACGACCGGCAGCGCCTCGCCTACCTGCGCGCGCGTCTGCACCACGCCGCCAGGCCCGCGCCCCTCTGCCCGGAGGGCGCGGCCGGGGCCGGGGGCGGAGGCGGAGGCGGGCACGCGGCGCTGGAGCGGCTGGCGGAGCGCGCCATGGGCCCGGCGGCGGACTCGGCGCCCTTCGCGGGCGAGACGGCGCTGCCCGAGGTGCCCTGTCTGTGGGCCGACAAGTACCGCCCGCGCAAACCCAGATACTTCAACAGGTACGCGTCCACTTGTTTCACTTCCACGCTTCGCCGTCGAATCATTTCCACAATAACCGATGATTTCATTTGTCTCTTATTAATAAGTTAAAACTTCTATTATTTTGGATGAGGTCGTAAAAAGATCACGAGCGCACAGGAGGTTGTATGTTGTGTGTTGCTTGCGGCAGAGTGCACACGGGCTTCGAGTGGAACAAGTACAACCAGACGCACTACGACATGGACAACCCGCCGCCGAAGATCGTGCAGGGCTACAAGTTCAACATCTTCTACCCCGACCTCATCGACAAGAGCGCGACGCCCGAGTTCTCGCTGAAGCCGTGCGCCGACAACCCGGAGTTCGCGGTGCTGCGTTTCCACGCCGGCCCCCCGTACGAGGACATCGCCTTCAAGATCGTCAGCCGCGAGTGGGAGTACTCCTACAAGCGCGGCTTCCGCTGCCACTTTCACAACAACATCTTCCAGCTCTGGTTCCACTTCAAGCGGTACCGCTACCGTCGCTAGTTGTATTTCTCTACTACGCTGTATTTCTGTTTTCTTACTCTCGAAATACATATTTGCTTAATTAAACACTTAAATAACTTTTTTATTTGATTAATGCCTAACGAGATAATTATTACTAACGCGCTTGGGATCGTCGTACTCTTATCACACGACTACACAGCTCGCTTTGAGTATGTGCACTGTTGCATACGCACTAAACTCTAATTTGTGAAATGGCTCTTAAGAAGCATTTAAAAGCGCCACGGCCATGACCCGGCAGCATCCCGCCTATTCCGGGAAGTGGAAGGAGCGGCGCACGGTTGCGAGCCCTCAACTCGTGTCAGTGAGATGAACACATCTCTTTACCGCTCAACCGGCGAAGAGACGGCGAGGTGACGACGCGAGCTGAACCCGCACCGACCGCTGCTGGGCTGGGCAACTTTATGTCATAAGTTGTATTTTGTGTCATTTTTTATACCTAGGTATACTTGACAGAAGCCACCGTAATAACAACTTCTTTATTACTGGGTTAGATAAGTTTTTCAATACAATAAAGGATATATTTTTGGATCACTACTTATTTTTGAAGTTTTTTCCTTAATCATATAATTATGTTGAAGTCAAGTGCTTCAACTACGACACTTCATTGGAAAGGAAACATTCCTAAGAGGATCCCATGTTAATCTGAGTGGCATTGAACCATGAATTCTGAAGATGTTTTGTCCAGTTGTAAAATCATGTACTGGGGCTATTCAATTTAGAGTTGATTTGATAAAAAAAAGTTTGATGAGAATGTGATGAACAATCACATACTCTAAGTAATCACAGCTTTCATGGGCCCTCAAATAAATTTATTAGACTCGCATCATGACATGTGCAAAACCAGCTTTTTGGGGATTGCCAGTGAATGAGTGTAGTATCTCAGTAGAGATAAGTGTTATTGTATACCAAAGACTAATTATTATTACTATAACAATGTTTTATTTACATAAAAAAGAAACACTTGTTGAGGCAACTGCAGCTCAACTACCCCATCAACAAAAACACAGGAATACCGATTGCTAGATTCTATTTACCATAATTTATCTTCAGCTTATCCTTTATTTGTTGTTAATAATGAAGGATAAATATTGTCCATCTGTAATCAACTGTACATTGCTTTCAATCTCTCACTTTCCTAAACATCATGCAAGCGAGAATGATGCATCACATTTTATATGTTTATCCTGCTCAATTGGCGACATCGGAGCGGCTATGAGTGACCGCCGCCGGCGTCGGAAGGAAGCATAACACTTCATTGGCTGTAATATTTTGTGCAGCCATTAAAGAGGCGATGAGCATGACTCATGAAAGTGCAAATACCAATAAAATGTCTATTTTGCAAATTACCAAAATAAAACATATCAAGTTGTGAATGAATTACTTTGATATTCAATTTGTCAAGTCGAACAATTTTTCTAGAGTATAGGTAAATTACAAACAAGGGGCATAAATAAATTGACACTTCCTGATGGTATACCATGTTAAATTAGAGAATACAAGTTTGGAAAAATGAAATACATTATCTTTTTGTTAAATGTTCATTAGATAGTTGAAATTGTAACAATAACTGAAAGGCACTAATAACTAAAATAGATTTGTATAAGCCACTATGAGTTTATTTAGTTTTGTTTACAAAACAACTATTGATCTTTCTTAACATCAGTAGCATCGGTGACCTCTTCGGCAGCAGGGTTGCCTCTGAAGTTAGGAAACTGTTCCCATGGGGCGCTCAGCTCAAAGCGTCTAAATTCTTGTGCCAACTCTAATGGCTCCACCACAACACGTTTCTGTTCATCATCATAACGCACTTCAACATAACCACTGAGGGGGAAATCTTTTCTAAATGGATGACCCTCAAATCCATAGTCGGTCAAAATTCTTCTCAGGTCAGGATGATTGGCAAAGAAGACACCATACATGTCCCATATTTCTCTTTCATACCAATTTGCCGCTTTAAAGACGTCACACGCTGAGTCCACCGGCGTCAATTCGTCCGTGTAAGTCTTTACCCGGATTCTGGCATTGTAACGCAGAGACAACAAGTTATAAATTATTTCAAATCTGTTGGGACGACTGGGCACATCCATGCCGGCGATGTCGGCTAGACTAGCAAACTGAGCGTTGTGATGGTCTTTCAAAAATTGTAGAATAGGAATAACGCCCTCTGAAGGTATAAGAATTTCCAATTCGTTACCCGCGGTAAGTTGGACTTTTTGTACGTATTTGGGTAAACATTCTGCAACATACTTGCCAAACTCTACAAGTTGAGATTTTTGTAAAGGGTCCACTTTAGCCACTGTTGGTCGAGTCTCCACTTGCGGTGCCGCCTCATCTGTCTTCGTAGCTACACGCTGCATAGCTGATACAGGCGCATTTTTTAATATTGCGCGTCCCAGCTGAGAGTTAACGCTTATGGCGCGTTTTAAAAAGAAGGACATATTTAAGTTTTTCCTTACGTAATTCGTTTCGTTGTATGGAAATAGTAGAAGCAAAACCACAATTCAATGTTTATATCTGTCACACAGACGTCAATGTCAATGTCAAAGTAAAGAGTATAGTAATAAATCGAGAATCGGTCTGGTAATAAAATTAATCCAACAATTAGGCATTTTATTACATTTTGTATTTATTAAAGTTATTTGATTAAGCACATAACATATTACAATAGTTTTCATACTTCAGTGGTCTTGTATCTTGTAGCCTTGTAGCCAGTTTATAGTTTATTGGTCACGACGATAGACACTGTGGTCTGTGGCATAAGATCATAGATTCATAGAATTTTGCTATTCGCATTTCGGTTATTTATCTATTTCTATTTATCAAAATAAATTGTTATTGTTAACCAGATTCCGGATCATTGTGTTCTAGTTTAGTTTCACTCAACTTATTAATTACACATGTTAAACCCGTGATTTTGCTAAATTGAATAATTACAATCTTTTAATTATTAATGTTTTATAATGGTTATATCATTCACTTGGTTGATGTTTTTCATTCAATTTACAAAAATTGCAACCGAAGATTTCTTAAAGTTAAAGTTTTCCATGAAATAAGTTATAAGTATGTGAAAAAATCCTATGATAAGTTTTGCCAGATAGTGTTTAAAATTAGGACAGTAGAGGTAATATTCTTGACGTAGATTCTGATAGATTTCTGAGATTAGTAGAAAAAACTGAGATATTTGACAGCTTACACATGCAATTTTTATAAAAAATTGTTGAATATTGTAGATCACAAACGGTCACTCGAACTGCTCTTGCGCATAAGCAAACGCCGAAACGTCAGTTTTGCGGTAGTGATTTGATAACAGGCTTTCACTGTGTTGGCTAGAAAATTGCTGGAATTAAATAAAATGTAATATCAACAATAAGCGCCAGGCAAAATCGAAATAAAAATAACTTATGAATAAAAACATTGCATTTTCTGTTGCAAAATGATTTATGTGTACCCACTTACAACTACTTGTAAAAACTATTGTTTGTTATATTTATTTAAATGATCACTACATATTTTTTAATAAGGAGTGGTTTTGAAGTAACTTTTCAACAATAAAAATGGTAATCGTTGCTGTATAGTATATTGTATTTTATAAAATAATATTTATTTTACCATTTCTAGAATACAAAATCATGATGGAAGATGAAATAAAAGAGTTAAAGTCAGTGTTGCGATCATTAGTGGTGTCCAGTCCAACACAGGTGGATGTGCGTACTCTTATGAGAGACTATCGCAGCTTAGTGGGCAGGGCCCTACCCATTGCAAAACTCGGCTACAAGGAGCCCGTGCACTTCCTTAGAGAAAGATGTAGCGATTGTTTCCTGGTGAGCACAGATAATGAAATTGATATGGTAAAATGTAGAGTAATTACATATTAATTATTTTGCATTTTATAAAACAATGTAAATACACCTTTTGTTGTACTAAGTAACAAAACAAATAAGTATCTTGTTACAAGTATAATAATACTAATCATATGACATGTTTGGGACAGAGACATCTTACAGTTGGCCTTTGGCCGTGAAGGGGTGGGTGGCATGCGTGCTTCTACTAATATCACATTCTCACCTCTGAGTTATTTATACTAAAAGTTAAATCAACTACAGCCCCTCAACAAGGCATAATTTATGTAGGATCTTATTAAAGCCCTTTTTAATATTCCCTACTAAAGCATTTTAAGTATAATTGTTTATTGTGATGTGATAATTTGCGCAGTTCCACGGCGATCCTCGCAACCCTGTGCTGACACTTATTGTGCCGGACACATTGAAGCATATTGATAAGTTTGTACAAAAACAAAAGGTATCCAATACAGTAAAGCAGTAAGTATTCTTTATTTTCATGACTATACTACTAATAATTTGTCTCACACCATATTTATTTAAAATAAACTTTCAGTAAAGGAAAGAGAAGAAGTGTCGCCGCACTGGTCTTGCCACCTTCAAACAATCTTATTTCTAAGACATTTTTGGCAAAAGAAAAGGAATCAGGAATTATCAAGAAGGAGGAGAGAGATACTGTAAAAAATGACCTAACACTAGATGCTGACACAGAAAATAATCAAGTTTATAATGGTACATCACATAGTGCATTGGAAAACTTTATGAAGAAACGCATGCCCCTGTGCACCAGCATGGCCGACTTCCAGGCCGACACCGACTCGTCTCGGGGGGATGCTGACTCGGGCCGCCAGACATTCTCCAGTAAGTGTTCCACTTCTCACTGCTATCACAATCATTACAGCATAAGTTATAAAATTTTTGTTGTAAAAAGATTTTCAACTATCCATGTGCACCCAAAAATTGTTATTTTTTTTTCTTCAAAGTCATGTTGATTTTGTTAAATTTGGATCTGATGAATGTCGCAGAACATAAATAAAGTTTAAACAAGGTCTAACCAAGGTTCTTCATCCTCCACAAAGCTTTTGATCATTGTAAATCCAAGATGGAAGTAAGAATCAACTTACATTTTTTAATATTATCACTGGTTATTTGTAAAAATAGTGCAGTCAATATTACCCATCCCATATCAACTTTGTCATCCTGAGTAAGATTATCGCTTGTGATGTATTATTTATTTATTTAAGCACAACCACGACATATACTAGCGACCCGCCCTGGCTTCCACCGAGTGGCAAAGGATATACATCTGATTTGTCATATCAGTAATACTCTTTCCGGTTACGTCCTATCCTGTAAAAAAAAAAACCCTCAAGCACGGGGGCGCCCGGTCCAAAAAATCCGATAACGAAAATACATTAATGGCAATAAAATCTCTATACTTATGAAGATACAAGGTGTCTAGACGATACTAGGAGACTTCGTCTGCGCGTAAATAAAAAAGCTTATTTTGTGGCCTATGTGTCTTTCCAGACTATGTTCTATATCCATGCCGAATTCCAGCGAGATCCGTTAAGTCATTTTTGACATATCTTCTAAGAAACATCCATTCATCCATCGATCTATAAAAACATTCGCATTTATAATATTAGTAAGATTAATTAAAGGAGCATTTCGTTCAGAACAATGTTATTTGGAGATAAAATTTGTGGTTATGACACATCGAGTGTACATTATTTTGACAGATAATATTTTATTTTAAAGGTGGAAGCAGTACTAAGTGGACACAATTTGAAGAATTAAAAAGTGAAATTAAAAACATCCTCGAAGATCATCCTGAAGGAATTTGGTGCACAGATCTCGTGGCACTGTACAGGTAGTAGCCAAGTGAACATATTGCACCTCCCCCCCACAGCACCCCGCCCCACCCCGGCTAACGCGCGCTCCCCTTCCCCCGCAGGCAGCGGCACGGGCGCGAGCTGCAGGTGGCGCGATTCGGCTTCACCAGCGTGCTCAGCTTGGTCTGCGCCCTCGCCGACACCGTGCGCGCCTGGCGGCCCCGCGGCGCCGCCGACTGGCGCCTGCAGCACACCGCGGCCCCCGCCCCCGCCTCAGTCTCTGCCCCCGCCACCGCGCGCCGCGCCCCCGCCTCAGTCTCTGCCCCCGCCGCCGCTCGCCGCGCCCCCGCTCCAGCCCCCGCCCCCGCCCCCGTCGCCGCGCACATCGACCCCGACGACGCGCTGCCCGGCGTCGACTACGTAACTATTTCTTTGTTTCTAGTTCGTGTTAAATATTAAGTTGGAGAACATCCTGCCGCCGGAGAGCGGGCGGAGGATACTTCTCACTACGTCTATATCTGTTTACAATACAAACCCTGAGCCATACATTAAGTATAAGTTAAAGTGGAGCTCGTACATTTTTAAACTTTTGTGGTAATACATTTTGTTTCATATAACTATAACATTAGCAACTTTACTTTTACAAAATTTTCAAAAAATTTCAAAAAATAGCTAAAAGAGTGAAAAATCAAATTGTTCGCCATGAATGGAATGTGACGTTTCTCCATGGTATCAATTTCGGTTTTGGATGGAAACAAAGTCTGAAGGCGGAGAGTGGTATTGGAGAGGTGGGGCGTGTCTCCGCAGGACCCCGACGTGTTCCCCGAGGACTGCGTGCACTTCATGGAGAGCATCCCGGCGGCGCCGCTGGCCGGCGTGGCGGCGGGCGCCCACCTCGAGGTGATCGTGGGCGAGGTGTACTCGCCCTCGCACTTCTGGCTCATCCGGCTCGGCGAGCAGCACAGCGTCGCCATGGAGGACATGATGGACGAGATGACGTAAGTAGTGCGTGGGGCGCGCGTGTGTGTGGGCGCGTGTGTGGGCGCGGGTGTGGGCGCGTGTGTGGGCGCGTGTGTGGGCGCGGGTGTGAGGTGTGCCGTGTGCCGCAGGGAGTACTACTCGCGCGGGGCGGGCTGCGGGCGGCGACTGGCGCGCGGGGCGGTGCGCGTGGGCCAGTACTGCAGCAGCTGCTACGAGGGCGACTGGCACCGCTCGCTCATCGTCAAGCTCGTCGACAGCGACACCGTCAAGGTGAACAGCATTTTGTTGCCTTTCATCTTCTTTTTATTATCCCGCCGACGATACGTTTTCATCAAATGTTTCCAATTAATATTTAAACGGGTTTAGGTGCTCGTTTGTTCTCTGTTTTAAGGTTTTTATAAAATTCTCCACAGCTTTTTCAATAAAAACATTTTTTCCTATTTAATTTATACTCTTTCCTTCTATCATTCTTGTGGTATACATCTAAATTGTCGATCACGCCGTGAGTTACACACATAGAGTGTGTCGCGTGTTGGGCGTGCGGGGCGTGGCGGTGACGTAGCGGGAGTGGGCGCAGGTGCGGCACGTGGACTACGGCACGGTGGAGCGGTGCGCCGTGTCCGAGCTGCGGCCGCTGCTGCGCCGCTGGGCCTCGCTGCCGCAGCAGGCGGTGCGCGCGCGCCTCGCCGCAGTGCGCCCGCCGCACGCCGGCCGCCGCTGGCCGCGCGCCGCCGCCGCCTTCCTGCTGCGCGCCGTCACCCAGCGCCAGCTCGTCGCCCTCGTCTCCGCCCACAGGGTGCGTACACCTCCCTCCTACATCTCCTCCCACATCTCCCACATCTCCCACATCTCTGTAATGTAACCGAGCGTCGCGTTTCATTTGCAGGATGATATCGTAGAGGTACTGCTGATCGATACGTCGTCGGACGAGGACGTGTGCATCAACACGGAGATGGTCCGCGCTGGCTACGCCGACCCCCGCGACGACTCCTGCCTGGGGGTGAGTGTCGCCCCGCCCGCGCCCCGCCCGCCGCGCGCCACCTCCTCCTCCTCCGCCTCCTCCTCCGGCTCCGGATCGGATGAGGAGGCGATGGATGTGCGCTCGCTCGCCACCATCATCGCGCACTTCGAGCGACGCACCGACACCGACACCGACAGCGAGATCTCCGCCTCCGCCAGCGAGGTGCGCGGCCCGCGCCGCCTGCCCCCCTGGCCGCGTGACCACTCCCCCGGCGGGGAGGCGGAGGTGGAGGAGGAGGTCGCGAGCGTGGTGTCGCACACCTCCCTGCACCTGGCGCGCATCACCGCGCTGCACACCAAGCTGCAGCGGGCGACCGGCACCTTGCCGAAGTCGCTGCACCTGGCGCGCCTCACTGCGCTGCACTCGCGGCGAGCGGGGGCGCGGGGGAGGGGGGCCGCACACTTGCCCTTTAAATAAAGATAAATAGTATTGATTAATTTAACTGTAGTAGATACATGATGTAGCGTGTCGCGTGTCGTGAGCCTGCACTAGAATACTGTAGGGAGGAGAGCGAGGCCGAGTGGCCGCCACTCGTCTGAGGTCCTCGCTCTAACCTGCTCACACTTCTAACTTGTAACTTGAATACGATTCCAGTTTTTGTTAACTTTCATCTCACATGTTCCGATCTTTTCTAATTACAATTGTCAGACATCAACACAACGTCTTGAATACATTGACTAAAATATTGTTATGTTCACTTACAGTTGTTTTTTTTTTAAATTAGAACATCGATAGCACCCTTATTGTTAATTTGCAACTGACAGATGTCATCGCCTGAACATCATTTTAAGTACGACGAAGAACATCCCACACAGTAGTTTGCACAATGCTAATTCTGTGGAAGCTGACGTACAGTAAAATAGTGTGAACTCGTTTATGTATAAAGTAAATTGTCTAGTGATTTGAATATAATAAATGTGTAGTGTAATGGCCGCGAGTGAACACCCGCCAGCCTCGTGTCTAATTATGTTTCCACATTCCTCACATTTCAAGTGCACGAAGAATTCTTTAAAGACGTCGGGGTTATATACTTACAATTACTCGTATATCAAGAGATCGATCGAAATATTTGTAAAGCTCTCGCAGGAACTTTTAGAACGATTATTTTACTCCTCGCCGGGAAAAAAAATCACCGATTTTTCGGTATATAACCTGCGACGTCTGAAAAGTCTGCCCTCGTGTCTTCACATGATATCAGAGTTGCTCGCTCACCGGGTGGATACTTTCAGACGTCGGAGTGTTACCTGTGTCCGAGCTTCGACGCCCTCGAGAGCGGCGACACGCCCACCTACGCCGAGATACAGTGCTACCTGCGCGACGGCATCGTGCTCGACTACGTGGAGGACTACCGCCGACACGTGCCGCCCTGTCTGCCCGCCCCCGCGCACCCGCCCGCCCCCCGACCGCCGCCCACCCCCGCCCCCCGACCGCCGACCCCCAAACTGTCGGCGGCGGAAAACGAAATCTTTTACCATCTGAGGCAAGCGAGTGCGGCGCACATGTACATGATGGAGGCACTGCAGCGCGCCATCGCGGCCACCTCGCTGGCCGGCGTCGATCCGCGGCTCAACCCCGAGGCCGCCGAGTTCCCCGCGCCCCGCGCGCCCTCCGCGCCCGTCGCGTCCCCCGCGCCCCCCGCGCCCGTCACACCCCTCGCCCACCCGCCAGGCGCGACAGGCGACAACCAAAAATTTGTCAATCCGGCAGTTAAAAGATTCTTTGAAAACGTAGTGCCGAGCGCCGGCATCGCGCCCCCTCCCGGCTTCGAGCACATGTGCCGCCGTTTCTGAAGACACGTGCCGCCGTTTCTGAAGGCACGTGCCGCCGTTTCTGAAGACACGTGCCGCCGTTTCTGAAGACACGTGCCGCCGTTTCTGAAGACACGTGCCGCCGCTTCTGAAGGCACGTGCCGCCGTTTCTGAAGACACGTGCCGCCGCTTCTGAAGGCACGTGCCGCCGCCGGACACTCACTCGCTTCTCATTTAAAAAATAACTACCTCAAATCGTTGTATTAGGTAAGTTCATATTGACGCATTAAAGTTAAGTCTCTCCCATGAATAGTTTTAAGATAAAGTCAAAATAAAAAGTATTAGCGAAGGATCGGCGCCACTTCTACAAACTTGCTTCCGTACATTTCCTTCTTGTTTTCTTCTATATAATAAATATATATGCGACTACGAATTGTTCATTGTGTTATAATACTTGATTGTTTGAAAATTTTACATATTCGACATTTTTTTTATTGTTAAAAGTGTAATGACCTTTTGACAGTGTACATGCACAGGAACTGAAACACGCGGTCGCACAAACACTTTGTGTGAATAAATCGGAGTAACGAAATAATCTCGTTTTCTTGTTTACATTCTGTAAAACTTTCATTTGCAAATGTCAAACTTCAAATGCTCAATTGAAAACTTTGTTAATGAGTTAATGAACAAGCTAATGAGAATTTATGGGCTGAAGCGTGTCGTCAGTGTAGGGCTCTTCCTCATCCAGCGTTATAAAGAAGTGTGTGTTTACTCTTTATTGTATTAATATAGAAGTAGGTATAGATTGTTTCCTACATTTGTTTCCTGATTTTTCTTTTTTTCAAAGGTAATGAGGGAGATGACCATCTTGTCTTGATGCTTAATTTGACATTTTCATTTAATTGAACTTTGAATGTATCTCAATTAATGATAGTAGCATAGCGGCGAGGTGTTTTAGTGTTCTTCCCTTTAAATATGGTTCATTTTATTTTACGATATTGAATTCTTGCAATATGACAAATAGTGTTAATAATAGTTGTACAGTAAATATTGAGCTGAGTTCACTTCGTGAATCCGACAGCGAGAGACATGGCGCCGAGCAGATCTCCGTCCTCCGCCTCGCGTCTCACAAACTGCGCCCATTTCAACTTCATTTTCATTTCATAAAAATAAACGGATATAATAAGGTTCCCAAAAAATTAATTAGCAAGATGAACTTATCTCAATATTAATACTAAATGACCGAACTTAATTTACGAAATATTCTATTTTCATAGTCTTAATAAGATCAATAAAATTAAACGAGCTTAAAACTTCAAAAAGCAAGCAATCAAATGTTCTAGGACGGGTCGTCCTAACGATGGACCGCCGACTGTATCTTAAGAGATTCTATATCTGTAAGTGAGTTAAGAATATTCTGTGATAAGTCGTGTTTAATGTACGAATTCAAAGTACAGTTGTTTCTATTCCATTAAAGATTTTGATAATTTTTACTCAAATTTATTTCCTCGTGTTTTCGCAAAAAAGTAACGGGATTAACGCCAACAAGCATCATACTTTATATCCACAAGTAAAACAAGTGCAGATTTATGTTGAAATTGCCTAGATCATACCAAATTGTTGTCTTCATATATCTCGGCGGGAGATCATCTGCTCGCAACACATTGCCCTCCCCCGGCCCCGCATCACCGCATCACCGCATCCCGCCACGCTCAACATTGTGTTCTACGCAGCGACTCGCGCCAACTTGGAGCCGCCAAGATATCCGAAATCATTTATACAATTTGCCCTCACAATTGTAATACTCCTCTTGTTGTAGTACTCCTCCAGTATTGATATCTTTAGCGTTTACATATCGATGCGGAGTTGCTGAAGTTTCCTTATATTTTTTAATTACTTAATCATTCATTAGTGTTAACTATAAGACTATAACTATATACTAGTTGAGTTTCTGTGCATCCAACGAACCGTACAATAGTTTAGGAGCCTATTGGTAGTTCCACTTTCCACCAATGGATGACATTGTTATTAAAATGCATTTACAATTGATTTTATTGCTCTAATTTGTCGAAAAATATGGGAAAGGAAATACAAAAATTAGGCCTCCAGCACGCACACTCAGACGAAACGCGGAATTGCTTCCACTTCACGTCCGTCTTCTGTGTGGTTGTGGTATTTCACCGGTTGAGCGGGCCCATTCGTACAACAGATGTTGCTACATCTACGACTATTAAACCAGAGTATAGTAAGTATAGTCTAGTAAATTAAATTTTTTCAAAAGAATAGGCATCATCTGACTGACTCACGTGTGGTACCGACGTCCAGTCTTGCTTCTCAAATTCTAGTCAAACGAGGATAGCTGAACTGGTGAGAGAGGCGCTGCTATCGCGGTTTGGTTCTGTTAGAATGTACTTAAAACCTACGTTGTCATAAAATATTATGACAAAAAATGACATGACAGCTACAGTACAAAAAGATCTTGTGGCGATGATCGCCAGTGAGCCTTGTCAGTCTTGAAACTTAATCGCAGCGAAATTCATCCAGTGGTATCGCTACTTGAATTTCAGGGCGAAAATGTGCGACGACGACAACATTAGGGTTACCAGTGAATACACATTTTTCTCAGATTAAGAATTATATTTTTAGCTAAATTTGTACAATTTTTTTCTGCAACTTATACAACAACTATCTAAATGCCCAAAATAATTATTAACGATTACTCGCACGTTTATTTCATCAGCCAGTTAGATTCATCGGTCAGTTTACTAAATATCAAAATCAAATAGGCACAAAAAAAACGGCTTTTATTAAATACCGTATAGCTGCCGCTCCCTTACAGGTCAAAATATGACGCTGTCAAGATGACATTGTTAGTAGACATATTTTCCAACTCCGTACGATTCTTTTGGAACTGTGGAACTATTATCTGTGAGGGTGACTGTACCTGTGGAGGATTAAGATCTGTGGGAAAAAATATGAAAACAAACATGGCGAATAGCGATGGCGTTCTTATAGAGCGTCGTCGCCCGATAGGTCTGTTTACAATTTTGTGTATCGACTATTAATGCCCAAAGTACCCCTGTCGCATATTATGCGTCCTTCTAAGGAAGAAAGAAGTATCAATGACATCGGTCGACAGAGTTAAAGGAATGTGTAGTGCGGTTTACGGTGAAGTGTTGCGGGTCGCGGAGACTGCGTGTAAGGTGTTTGTGTGCGTGTGTCGCAGGAGGGACCGCGGTGGCGGCGCTCGGTAGAGTCGGGCGCGGGTGACATGCAAGCGGCGCCGGCGCGCTACGTGTCGTCGAGCGAGCTGTACTCGGCGGACGAAGTGGAGCTGTTGTTGGAAGAGATTCGCGAGCTGGAGCCCGTGAGCTGCCGCGGCGAGGAGGTGCAGGACTTCGAGATCGCCGGCAGCGGGTGCGGCGCGGGCGGGCGCTCTCCGGCGGGCACGGAGCTGACGGAGCGCTCGTGGGACTCACACGCACACTACTCGCGCGCGCCCCCGCCGACGCCGCGCCCGCTCGCGCCAGTTTACTGCCGTTTGCGCCATTTGATGACTGTTCAGGGTGCTTTCACACTGCTAGTTGTGGTAAGCCAATAACACGTAAAATCTCTACATTTGGACATATTAGCAAAGTATATTAAAAGCAGTTGGGATCTCCATCCACAACTAAATGTAAACAGCCTCGCAGCGTGGCGCCTGGCTCTGCACCGAGTCACACTGCAGAGGCATGCAAAGTGTTTTTTATCCCGAAAAACCAAATGTCTTTACTTCTATTTAATGTATAAAATCCACAAAGTGATAAACATGTTCTGCCAATCTACATATTGCATATCATAAAACATTGTCAACCAAACTAAACCAATACAAATTAAATTAGTAAGTTGATGTAATATAATCAAGATTCATATTTATGAGAAACACCTCCAATTGCTCCCACTGCTGTAACAGTTTAATGCAAAGGAAGGCACCCATATTAATGAAGTTTAATTGTCATGTCAAACTAATCTCCTAAGTAGTAAATATTAAAACATGTTTGTGTTACCGGCAAAGCATACAACACAAACATATATAATGCAGTGCAACTTGTTCTGAAAGGATTTCATAATTTATGAAATGGTAAGCTGAGTCCATTTATTCATTGACATCAAAGATTCAAGCTCATTCAATTCCTAATGTGTACCTGTATGGTGTGCAGGCGTGCTGCGCGAGTGCATGCGGCTGTGTGTGGGCGGGCGCGGGGCTGCGCGCGGGCCAGCTACCTGGCGGCGGTCGCGTGCGTCTGCTGCACTTGGCCGCGCTCTCCTCGCTCATGCTGCATGCGCTGCTGCTGCTGCTGCATGTCACGCGCCTCACCGAACTGCTGCCACTCGACTGGAACAAACTGGTATGCCTTGTCTCCCACATAACCATAAGCAAAAGTAGGGTACGAAATTTTGTATGGAAAAATACATATTTTTTAGATTCAAGCTAAAGATCCAATTAATAAAAGTTTGGTATAGTAGAATATCATTTTCCTTTACTCAAAAAGTGTCAAAAACATTAAAGACATAGGTTATATTGCTACAACTACACAGAAGATAAGCGTTTTTTTTTTCATAAAGAAAGGAGGGGAAGTGGATTCGGCATGGGAGGAGAAGTTCTGTTGGTTAAAGATAGGCAACGCATCTGCAATTACGGATGTCTATGGGTAGCAGTCACTGCATTATTTAAGCGAATTCAGTCGGCCGCTGGTTCGTTCGCCATCTCATACAAAAAAATATATACGAAATTGCGAATGACAGTTTATAACAGTTAGAAGCAACTTCCACTTCCCGTTCAAATAGACTTGCTCTTCTCATCCTTGTTAGAAAAGGAGCGCAGAACGCTTCCCCTTGGCGGGCACCACGTGGGCTGAGGTGACGGCACATAATGTGTGTCGTGTATGTATGTAAGAGCCAGACTAAGGTGCGGGTGTATCGCAGGGCGGATGCGCAGGCGCGTGGTCGGCGCTGACGCTGGCGGGCGGCGGCGCGGCCACACTGCACGCCGCCCTGCAGCCCGCCTACCGGCCCGCGCCCCACCTCGCGCGTCTGCTGCTCGCCGCCGCGGTATCTATACCTACACTACACTAACACTACCTCTAAAACAGAAACAATATTGCTCTCCCTTGGACTCTTGCTCATCCAGGCTTGACTAATTTTAGTTCTCTTCCCTTCTCATCCTTTTCTCATAAGAAAGGAATGGGAAGGGGAAGTGAATGTGATGGTGGAGAGGACGCATAGGAAGGGGATATATCCTTATTCTGTGCGTCCCCTCCGCTGTCGATTAAAGGTAGGCAACGCATATGCAATATGCAGCGGTCGCTTCGCTCTTGGGCATATTCAAGTGGCCGCGTGCTCGTTTGCCAGCTTATGATATATAAAAAATAAATTTAATGCTCCTTTTAGTAAATCTGGTATTTATGAAATTTATTGTTAATTGATTATCTAGTTTTTATGATTATGTATTGTTTGTTGTATCTCATATTATGTACAAAGAGTATTTATTTATAATTCTATTCTGACAATCTGTATACATGCAACATAATGCAGTGTGATGTAACCGCAGGGGCTAGGACTGAGCGGCGCGTGCCTGGCGGCGGCGCTGACGGTGCGCGCGGTGCGGCGGGCGCGCGCCGGGTGCGTGGTGGGCGCGGTGGGTGCGGCGGGCGCGGGGGGCTCGCGGCGGTCCAGCGGGCGGTCGTCGCCGCGCGCCGCGTACCGCGCCGTGCCGCAGCCGCAGCCGCAGCCGCAGCCCTCCACGTCGCGCGACCACGCCTTATAGCCCACGGAGTTCTAAACGACGCAACGCTCGCCGCAACAGATGGCTGAAGTGCGTCAAATGTATCGCTCGCGAGTGAATGCAGTGCGATTTCTTCCAATAGTGATAGAGCAGAATCCGGCCGATTCAATATTATGGAACGGCTGCGTGTTTGCAACTATTTGACCGCATCTGTGCCCCGCAGTCTCCCCGCTCCGCTCCGGGGAATATAACTGTGACATTGAACACGTTTTTTGTTATTTTACCCAATTTTTTCAAAACTATATTTGTACAACAAAAACTTGTAATATAGTACGGAATCCGAATTGAAAACTTTTTGTCACGTTGTCCTCTTGCACGGTCAGAGGTGTGTGAGATCTCACCGAGCGGTATGTTTGTGTGTATAGTGTATAAGCATTACTGTATTGAGATTTATTGTGTGAGTTCACTGCCACGGCGATATCCGCCATCTCCTGCTGCCTATCGACGCACAATTTTATATTTTTTGTTTAATTTGTATGCATTCATTATTAATATAGAATTTATAAATGTGTACAAACGGCTCCCACTCGCTTTGTGAATGTGACGGGACGGTGCGTACAATGTGCTGACCTCACCGCCACATCCTTCACAAAATGACCAATGTTTTGAATATCCATATGTGAGTGGGCGGGAGTAATGGTGTGTTCATGTAACTGCGGATATCCGCTATCGAATATATTAAATGTTTTTGTATTTGTCACTTTTATAATATTTTTTGTTAAACTGTCGATCTTTACCATTTTATATCACGAATTCGTAATTCACGCTTATATTATTTAACACAAGTCTGAGTTGTTCTAGTCCTTATAGTATTTGTAAGCAATTATTTATATATCTGAGCGCGGTATCGTAGTAGATGGGCGGCGAAGTTGACAGACGCAGGCAGACCGCCCACAGGATGTTGCGTCAATGTAATGTTGTAGATAAAGTATATATATATTGTATGTGTTACTGTCTGTCTGTCTGTCTGTCTGTGTACAGTAAGTGTTGGCGGAGCAGCGCAAGCCGACGTTACATTCATATATAAGTGTATGCGCATCTAAAGTAATTTTTGACGCTTTTAATGAGATTATTTGCATCATATAATAATTTATAAAAGTATGTTACTAGAAGTAAGAGAAAATCTTTAAATATACCAAATTAGAATTGTTATAGAAAGTAATTTTGTACTTTCTGAACTGAGGCAGTCGCGTTTCATTGAACATATAGCTACATATGTGTACATATCACTGCAGAGTGTTGTTGACACCCTGCCGCTACTTGTACCACATTGTGTGTGTCACCTCTCACCTCTCACCTCTCGTGAGTCGCGACACCTTCCCATAGTCCGGTGATTGTAATGTACGGTAACAACTTATAAAACAAATCATTTTTACTTTTAAATTTTAACAATAAAACATAATATATGGTTTTTATACAATCCATTGTTGTTTTTGTTCAGTCTTCATTTTAAGTGATCGAAGAAGACACGAGGAGGAGCTGATGGCGGCAGGAACTTCGACTCGACCATCACTGTTATATAACAAATTTAATTTCAAAGCTGCCATTAAAAATGTATTAATTATAAAATTTTAATTAATAATTTACATAAGTTTTATTTCTTTGACTTGTAATATTTCCATGAGCAGTATTTATTATAGTCTTACTCAGAGCTGGGCATTAACTCGTTAATCCGTTAATCGTTAATTAACGAAGTTAACATTTTGCTTAACGGATTAACTTTTAAGTTAACTTCAAAAAGTGTTAACGCTTTTGTTAACTTCCGTTAATAAAAGTCCGTTAATCGTTAAATTAGAAACTTCGAGACGTGCTGTCATTTTGTTTAAATTACGTGCCACGCCACGCTCGTAAGTTCAGCTATGTTGGGCGAATGTCGGCGACTCGAATGGTGAACGAACGAGTTGATAATTGATGTAATATGTGAAGTTCGCGTGCAAGTGTATGCATCAGAGCGTCCGGGAAAGACGTGACCAACAGGACAAAATCAAAAGAAGGTTCGAAGTAGTATATTTCATTACAAGTATATAAAAGCATGAGTATGTAATTCCGTAAGCCCACATTCCGAACGCTCTTCGTCCCTGCAATACGCCACTTTTTGAGCAACTGTATTGAAACACTTTTTTACTCGTGCTTTTTCTTTAGCTTTCTAAACTTGTCTTTCCCAACTGTCAAAATAATGTCTGTTAAAAAGAATAACCAACCACGAAGTTTTTACAAAAAAAAAATCGTTGAAGTTTATATGATTCATGCAAATATTTCTAAAAAAAAAGTTCTAATTTGTTACAATATCAGATTTAATGATTTGATTCAATGAATTAGGTTAGTTTTCATTTTATTTCATCTCATTAAATTTCATTTTCATTTCATATCAATAAAAATAATATACTGAAGACTTGGTTGGTTGTTTGGGCATAATTCCCTTTGCCTACCCAGAATGGGTGAAGAAAACAAAAAAAATCTCTGTTTGTATTCTTTACGGTTGGCGCCATTTTCCAAACATTTTAGTTAGTTGAGTTTATTGTGTTTTTATTATTCTATTAAATTGCTTAATTTTTTCGCAACTGTATCAAAAATAGTTGTTTAGTACACGTGCGAAACTGTCATTACAACTTGTTCCAGCCGTCAGGCTTTCCGCACTCGTAATGAAATATACTATAATGCATTCATATTTGTCTCTAATACTAATGTGTACATTCTATAAATGTATAGTCAAATTACTATTTTAAACAAGTTTCGCCACATAAGTGTGAAATTAGTATGTATAATTTTGGTATGGTTAACTGTTAACGATTAACTTTAACTTGCGTTAAATTTTCGAGAATTTAACGCTTTGACGATTAACGAAGTTAATTTTTTAATTAACGATTAACGAAGTTAACTTTTCGATTAACTGTGCCCACCTGTGGTCTTACTTAATAACAACCAGAGATATCTCTAGATGGAGTTTCATACAAGATTGACGATAAATCGTAAGACCATTGGATCTAGCACCAATATTTGTGACATGCGTTTTTCTAACGTCATTGATTAAATTTTTCGCTGAAAGGTGAGTCAAATGGAGGTCCGTGGTCTCTGCCGACTCCACTGGGTCACGAGCGTGATACCCAGCTTGCTAAGCTTAAGTTTTTAGGCCCTTTCGTACATTAACGTCAACAAAGTAATAAAATTTGTGCAGCGCCCCTGTCGGGCGAAAAGTACACTAACAAATCTAATAATTTTTTTTGACATGAGGATTTTTTTCCCGAAATTCAGGAAAACTTAGTGTATAATAATTTAAAGTAAAATAAACAAACATTTGTTAAAATGTTAAATATTGTTATTTTTTTAATATAATAATCTGAAAAACATAAAACAAAAGATTTTTTTTAAACTTAATATTGTAATATTTTGTATGAAATTATAAGTTAAAATAATGTCATGAGTAATTATAATATGATAAAACTTTACCATGAACTAAGAAATAAATATGTAAAAGTTTCCATTCAAGTTTTTATGTAAATATTGCTATGTAGTAAATGATACTGGAGAAATTCAACACAAAAGGTCTCTGGAGGCCAACACATCACACTTTTGTGTACCAAATCTATGTTCACTATATTATGAATACAAGCATGTTTTTGTTTATTCAGAAAAGCAAGTTAGTTTTATGAGATGATACAAAATTAAATTCATAAAAAAAGTTATTTGTGATTGACACGTACATAAAAACTACATACATTTTTTATTACAATTTTTTCTTGCATTGCATCATGTGTTGTAAATACAGTGTGGACATTTTGGTTGTTTGAAATCATACAAAGGTCAATTTATTTGCAAAAATATGCACATGTGCAATGATTTTTGTTCTGTAATTTTTAATGGTCTCTTTTAATGACTGATGGATACGATAGAGTGGAACCACATGAGACGGCAGAGCAGCCGGCACTGATGTGAGGCCACGCTTGGCTGTCGCCTATCATCACTGCAGCCAGAACAATAACAACATTTGCCCTACAATCCCACAAATACATATCACAATAAAAATTTATTCATATACAAATAACTTGTTCACAAATGCCCCTCAGTTATAACTAACATTTCCAAATAATAAGTTTATTTACAATTAATTCCTACACCGCAATATGTTACACATTATTTTATAAAGTTCTGAAGTAATGTTCCACTGATTCTAAAACATTTTCTGCTTTGGGCTTTGCCGCCACGCCAGCTATTTCTAAACCGAGATTCTCAATCTTGTGTGCAGTTGAGTTGCCAATGGCAAAATGTGGCAGGTGTGCCAGCTTGTTGCTGAAAGTCTGCAGCTGTCTCTGCACATATTCACAACCTGAGGGACTGAAGAAAACCATACAGCACACCTCCGCATCCTCGTTCACTCTCATCAGATCTGATCTCAAGTTTTCATTTTCCTTGGTCTCATAAACAGTTAGAGAATCAAGTGTGATCCCTCCCGAGTGTAACTTACTAGGTAATAGTTCTGAACTTAAATTTCCACAAGGAAAGAGGAAGTTGGATGGGCTTGAATTCTCCTGCAAAATTAGTTTGGCCAAGTTTTCTGCATTTCCTGTTCTTGTTCCCAATGCTTCTAGACCTAGCAGGAGTTTAACTTTGCGTGCACTTGATTCACCAACTGTGTAAATGCGTTTCGTGTTCCATGTCACGAATTTAGAAGGAGCCCAGCACTTGGAAACCGATTCAATGGCTCTGGGGCTGGTCAATATGAGGCCCTGGTAGTAGAGGCTTTGCAGTTTCTCACTTAGCTCTTGCAAGTTCACGTATACAAACTGGAGAGGTTCAATGAATACGGTCTGATAGTTATGTTCTGAGAAAGCCTTTACGTAGTCCTCCGAAGCGCTCTTAAATAACAATACTTTCTTCATGGCAACAACTTTGTACTGGACACAAAAGGAGCAAAGTTATTGCAACGTCATTTACTGCGTCATAACAACATCGACCCTGAAAGAACAGGAAGCCGTAAGAGGTACAAGGCGAACTAGAGGTAATGAAATTATAAGGAGAAAAAATATGACGAAGTTTTATTAAATTCTAAATCCTACACTGCTTACCTAATGCTTTGGTAATGAAATTATTTGTGTTTATAAAATTTGAATTTACTTAAACGTTGCTATCTAAGCTTTACATGATAACTTTTCGATATATTTTACATACTTTGATGGTACGAAGTTCTTGTATGAAGTTTGACGAATGGTAATCGAATCGAACCCTAACTTTGACAGATTTGACAGTTTATAGAAAGTTTCCGAGTTTGGATATTCTATGTGATGTGTATGAAGTAGAGATCGACAAGGATATTTGACCCGGTGGGTATAAGACAAACAAAATCATGATGGCTCACTAGCGCCCTCCTGTTAATGTGAAAAAAGTGTCATTACATTAGACATGTGTAAATCAGCTTTAACATCTACAGTACGGAAAGGATCTTATGACAATTTTTGGACTGGCAAGGAGCTTTCATAATTCAATTTGGCTGATGCTCACCGGATCATTCTTGTCGGTCTATATCAGAGCCGGTAAGAGAGCCGTTTCTATCGCGATTAGTACTGTGACAACATACTTAAAACATACTTAGCCTTAGAAAATGACCTAAAAATATATTATTACAAGCTACATTACGATAAGAATCTTGTGACACTTTTTTGGCATTGCCAGGGGGGCACAATTGAGCTATCGTAACTTGATTTATGCCGACCGGGTCAGATAACTTTGTCGGTCTATACAGTAAGACAAGGAACTTGTGACACTTTTTTCACATTGACAGGTGGATCGCTAGTGAGCCATCATAATATAGTTTCATTTTTAATTTTTAGTTTCTGTATATATTTTATTGTACTCTTTGGTTTCACTTATGTCTACTGGGTCAGATAACTTCGTCAGTCTCTAAAATATATATTAATTTGAGCTGTTTCGGATAAACAACTGAACTGCTTTTTAGGTGTATAAAATCAGACATAGTGATTATTATAGTCAATTAAAAATTGATTGGGAAAGATCACAAGAAATAGAAACTTTACGTCAATTTTATTTGACAACAGTTTTTAAAAACTCGAACGAATTTGGAAAAATATTTTTCCAACGTTATTCTCGGCTTTAATTTCAAGTAATAACGACATTTTCATAATCTGTCATAAACATACGATGCTCTTGAAATTAAAACTGATGAAACAGTGAACCAAGTGTAACGGTTGTGGGTGGTAGTGGTAGTGGCCATTAATGCCGATAAGTGGATACACTAATGGTGTGGCAGCGACGGTTTTGGTGGCGTTATTGCTCGTCCCTGTCCAATACTACATACCCGATCTACAATCAGGACTTCCTGAACCTGCACCGGCACCGCCCTCCGCATATTCAGTATCATGGGCTCATTTAGATGACTACCCGAAATTCGATATAATTGTTGCTATTACATTTGTCCTGTTGGTGTTCGCAATTTTTATTTGTGATTGGATACAAAGGAAATTGCTAGAAAGACGCGTCCTCAAGGTATTTTGTTATTCAGATTTTAAAGTATGCAATAGTGTATGGCATAAGTGGCAGCAATATAGCAGAATCGCCTGCACCCCGACTACTCAAACCAGACGCTGTGCGTTCGTTCGTAGGATTACGACGAACATATAGCTTTACTTGCTATTATTCTGCTCCCTGGGCTGATGGGCTGCTTGTGTCGCGCCGCCACAAAGTCCTAAGAGCATAAGCGTGCGTAAATACATATAATAATCATTTAATGACACTGTGTGTTCATACAACTATAATTCATTCTATGCTCAGCATTTCAACGATCAATAGTATTCTGATTCTCGAAATTTTAAAAAGAGAGATTGTGGGAGTCGCTCTTACGTTCTATATTTTATACTAGATCTAATGAGGCAAGGTGAATTTAGTAAGACACCTTTACTTTGTGCGTTAACTTATTTGTCGACTGTATTATAAGAAGGGCTACCATACGCGGACGGTACCGATTGCTTCCCCAGCAGTTACGGACAGCAGTCGTCCGGCTGTATTTAGCGGTGAGTGCAAATTGCGGTCCGTGTATGGTAAACGGCAAAAACTGACCGGTCGATGCGTTCGTTACAAAAAAACTTGAAGCGGTCCGTATGCGACTGAGCGAAACCGAAGCCGAAGCATTTCACAGTAAAGGCAATACCTCAGATATGTTGATCATAATTTCAGTTGAACAAGTACCTGCAAGAATGCATAGAGAACATCTGCAGCTGGGACGCGCGCCAAGAGCAGCTGGAGACAATGATGCAGACAGTTCGCAGCGCCACCGCCGAGTACAGTCTGCTGTTGTTTCTGGTGCTGCGCAAGCACCGTCTGGCGCCGCACAAGGGCCCGCCCTCCTGCCGCTTTGGCGACAAAATACTCGAAGATTTTATTCCTTTCGTAAAAAATTCTGAGCTCTGACTCTCTCATAGATACCACTCACCAATTTTTATTACTTTTCTTCTTTTTCATGTTTTCGTTTTTCAAATTTATACTTAATATATGTTATTATTGTACATTATACTTATTTTATGAACTAGTTTTTAAATCAAAATTCAGCTGTTTAACGTGACTTTCTTATTGAATGTCAGAATCCACTTCAGTCACATTTGTATTGAAACATATTGTTGTCTATTAGTCGCATCGCAGTTCATTAATACTTTTCAATTAAGTTACATAAGTGATAAAAAGTTGCATGTCTTCAATCAGAGCTAAACCGCAAGAAGGAATTTTCTTTTTCCTATTCCTCCTCTCTTACACCAAATTCATTTCAACTATTATTCGTTCTTTCTTAGAAAAGACTAGAAAAGGGAAGGTGACTAGGAGTGCCTCTGGCAGTTCTTCCTTGAAGGAGACAGTTACTTTAATGTTGTTTTAGCCCGAATCAGTAATTAGATACAGCACGTATGGTCCGGTTTGAATGAAATACCATGGCCACACAGAATCCCATCTGACTTTTTTTATAGTTATAGAAAATATACCAAAAGATTTGATGTTAGAGGAAAGGACAGATTCTCGTTCTTTACATCTTCACAGCTGTCCATTGAAGGTAGGCAACGCATCTGCTATCTTTTAACTAATTGCATGCTTTTAACATTGATTAGCAGAAACATCGCTATTTTGGTTTTATTTCGTGGCATTTAGATTGCGCTCGCGCATCGTTTTGGCACATAGTACTGCGCCGGCGCAGAGTGGCCTCCAATTTTTTGCACCAGGCGTGGCCGGCCACCACTCAGGGCCTCGTGCCGCTGTGGACGTGGGTGCGCGGGACACGTGCAGTAGCTTGCTAGCCCCATTGTAACCAGACCGAAAGGCGCACACACAAAATTTGATAAATATAAAAGCCAATGGTCGGTAAAGTTTATAGCGAAAATAATGAAATAATCGAGGTTGGTGTTCCAGGAATATTCGGCAAACGAGGCGCCGTCAGTCTGAGTATTCAGATGTGTTTGAGAGAAACGAAATTAAAAATAATTCCGAGAATATGTTGTCAAACTTAAAATCAAGGTCGATGCGACACAAGAAAATCTAAGAAAGAACAATTCCAATTATAATTTTTGTTTGAAATGCACAAAGGGTTTTTGTTTCATCCCGTCTTTGACAAAGAGACGCGGAGGCATTCACATCTGAATCGGAACAATGAGATCGGTATCTAGGAGGCGACGTATTACTCGCGTTCGCCTCGCGCCGTCTTTCCGTCCGCGCCTCCTGCGCCTCCTCCTCCTCCTCCTCCAGCCAGTCTCATAAAGATGTTTCATCTTGCACGACTGAGTTTGACACCACAGAGAGTTTGTTGTCAGCTTATACTCGTTAACGCCGAGCGGTCCGACCCTACGCTGAGTTAGGTTGAATAAGCTATAGTTAACCACACTGGTCTAGTGTGGGTTGATTGTCTTCAGACAATTCTTTAAAAATCTCCTCTTATGTGCATATTGCATCTCGGAGTGTTTCCCGTTGGGCCGATGGGCCTGCCGATCAATCAGCCCAATCGGATTTTTATTCCATTGAGCAGCTTGAGTCCAAAAGCCCAACGGGAAACAACCGCATTACAGTGTTTTCCTTCACCGCAACAACGAATGACAATGACAGGTTGATTAAGATTCTCTAGCTGAGCAGCACAGCACAGCACGGCACGGCACAGCACGGCACGGCACGCGGCACGCGGCACGCGGCACGCCTTTCATTACCAAAGTTGAAAGAACCTCAAATGTTTTATTAATCAAAATCATATCAAATAATGTTATTTAATTCATTGATATGGATATCCGTATCATTAATAAAGATTTATTCATTTTTTGTTTTATTCATTTTTTTATTCCAGTCAAAAAACTTGGAACATCGTACAAAAGTTTTATCAAAATCTGTCTGGAATACCACATTATGTCTGTACTTAGATTGAAATGAATTTGCGATAGGCAAGGTCCCTTTACCGTTAATTAATAGTCATTCAGAGGTCGATATTATGTTTGAGCCGCCATAAAGAGCAAAGGGAAGGCGAGGACGCGGCGGCGGCGGCGCGCGCTGCCCCGTAGCCTCGCAGCCCGTGCTACCGCGCATGCTCGGCGGCACTGCGCGGCACCGTCTGGCAGTCAGCAGCCGGCGTTGTGCTCGTTTTGTGTAGTATCTGGTTGAATGGGTGGTCTGATTGACTTCTAATAGCGGTTTGTGGTTCGTTTGTTGCCATGTGAGTGCACGTGCTGTGCTATGACGCCGTCGGCGCCGTCGGTCTCGTCAGTATCGTCGTCATCGACCGTCACAAGTCATATGGAGTCGTCAGCTACACCTTGCTGATGTAAATATGTTAGACATATTTCTGAACCTATACTTGTTCTTTTAATGAAGATTAAGTCCATATACACGCAGTGCCGTGAGTTATCCCACTAACTTTAGAATTACTTTTATTTTATCTTACTAATATTATGAGTGCGAATGTTTTAATGTATGGATGGATAGATGGATTGATGTTTGTTATAGAGGGTATCTGCATAACGGCTTAACGGATGTTGATGTCTTTAAGAACACATAGGCTACTAAATATTTATTTTTTAATTCATACAGCTCGTTTGTCTGTTTAATAGATTTTTCGATTAAAAAATAACAACACTTATTTGTGATAGTACAGATGACATCAATGTCATTGACATTATACAGAATGTAAATTTTCTATAACCTCTATGGGTATATTTCAGTGGGAATAGATGTTGTTATAGGTGGACCATTTTAATAGATCACATTTAACACTTCATGAAAATACAACAACGTAACCTTGTAACAGCGGGCATAATATATATTTTAGGCACAACTACACAATTGCTTACCTTTTTTCAAATGTCGTTAACATATTGTAATCTTGTCAATCGAACACCACTACAAAGTTGCGTTAGCAAACTCTTTTTCTTTTTTAAAGAGTTAAGATGTTACAAAAATCTAACGAAAAATTTGGATATTTCATAACAAATGAATTCGATTCACAAATATTTGAATTCACTTTAATCGATGTTTTGAAGCAGCTCACCTCACTATGAAGCTAAAATTGCTGATAAAGAAGGTTTCAAATGTGGCCTATTAAATTGGCCCACCTATAGCGGTGGTGAGGACAGGAGGTGAACTAATAATAGAGAGAGAATTAGTCAGTATGCCTTGTCCGTTTTAAGTTACTTTGACAACTCCAGTTTGTTAAGCATCGAATTAATTTTGTATGAAGATAATGTCGTACTTTATGGACAGGTATCACTGTGACGGATCGTAGGCGCACAACGAACAATTATGAGCTTGTATTAAAAATCAAGTGTCAAAATCAAACCAGTATCTGTGTTTCGGTCTCGAATACGATCGTTGAGATTATTTATCTTCGCAGCAATGGATTCGTTATCGGCCGAGGCGGTAACCTTGGTATAGGCATTTTAAGATTATTTCCAAAATTAAGCAACATTTGAAAACTGGTGATAAAAATGCAGGGAGCGCATTCGACGGTAGACGAAGATGTGCGGCGCGCGGGCTGCGGCACTGATGGCTGCGCTCGCGGCGCTTTTAGCCGTCGGTGAGCCCGGGCATGGAGCCGGCCTTGGGGGCGACGGCGCCGCCGAGGTAGACGATGCCGAGCTGGACGCCGCCGAGCTGGCGGCAGCAGACGTACCGGCGTGGCGCGAACTATGGCAGGCTTCTCTGGCTGCGCTACGTCGCGAGCCTTCCATCAACACCACGCGGGAGGAGGTGCTCGCACCGGTCGGCGGCGTTGCCTTCCTGCACTGCCCCGTGCGGAACCTCGGCGAACGCGGCGTGCGTCCCCTTTTACAAAGTCATTTTAAGAGAGATAAGTGGCGGAGCAGGAGCTAAATTTGAAGTGGCCAAGTTATCTACCGCGAGGCCCTTAAGAGGCAACATTTTCTTAGTTGAATTTTGATTTCGTCTGTCAGTAGATGGAAAATATATTAAAACTCTTACTGTGTTAACGCTCACTATACGTCCCCACCGAGGAGCTCGGAGCCTACCCCAATTTAGGGGTGACTAGGCCATAGTCAATCACGCCGGCCCAGTGCGGGTTGGTTGACTTCACACATATCATTGAATTTCTTCTCAGATATGTGCAGGTTGCATCACGATGTTTTCCTCCAACGTAAGAACGTCGAAGTTTAAGTTAATCGTTAAAAGTTAACCATACCAAAATTATACTGCTTTTGAGGTCGAGAGAAATAAGTAAAACAAGTGGAAAGAATATCATTTGATGACTTTTGATAATATGCATGAATTGCACACACTTCTGTAAATTGAATTTACAATTTCACATTTATTAATTTCACTATACATTCCCTAACACATTAATTCGATCTTTTCACACTTGATTATTTTGATTGCAATCTCCATCAAAAATATTTATTACATTCATTGCCATAACTTCTTTTCTCATTACTGATTTCATTATACTTTCTTTAAATTTATTTTAATTTTAATTATCATACTTATCTAATTTTATTTTATATTAATTTAAATTTAAATTAAATTTATTTTAATTTTAATTATCATACTTATCTAATTTTATTTTATATCAATATAAATTTAAATTAATTTTTTTTTATAATTTTGTGGGACATAGTTCTATTTTAGGTTATCATTGTATTGTAAAAAAAATAAATAATAATAAAATAAGTATTAGGCAAAGTGTAAAAGTATGAATTCAGTAGTGTTTTCGAACCTTCTTTTAATTTTTTCCTGTTGTTCACGTCTTTTTCAGACGCTCTGATGCATCACACTTGCTCGCGAACTTCACATATATTATCAACTCGTTCGTTCACCATCCAACTCGCTGACAGCCGCATAACTGAATTTACGAGCGTGGCGTTTCTAATGTAACGATTAACGGACTAAATTAACGGAAGTTAGTAAAGCGTAAACACTTTTTGAAGTTAACTTAAAAGTTAATCCGTTAAGCAAAATGTTAACTTCGTTAATTAACGATTAACGAGTTAATGCCCACCTTTGCGTAGATGTGATGGCGTGTAAAAGATGTTTGTTGAGATTTTGTCGTTTGTTGGAATGCGGGCGCGCGACGCCGGGCACAGGTGTCGTGGATGCGGCGTCGCGACTGGCACATCCTCAGCTCCGGCCTACTCCTCTACACCAATGACGAGCGCTTCCAGGTCCGCTAATTCTGACATCGCTATTATAAAACTACATAAAAGCATAAATAACGTAATTAATGAAGGTATGTCATTTTGCTACACCAAGAGAGTTGTCCTGCGCGAGTGCGTAGTTATTATTATATAGCACGGCAGGCAAATGACAACTGAATTTGAGCGTGTGTTTGTATTAAGTCGGGAACTATATGTGTAAGTTATTAGTACCAATGTAATGTATTGTCGCAGGTGCTGCACGGTGAGGGGTCCGACGATTGGATTTTGCAAATCAAATACGTTCAGAAACGCGACAACGGGACTTACGAATGTCAGGTAGCAAGCAACAAGTAATATAAATAAATATGTACAGAAAAAAAAAGTTTTACTTGTTTAATTTGAATGTGTACAGCTAAGAGTGATCGCGGCGCCAGGTATGCTGCCGCCGCGCGCGTACTGTGCTTCCGTTTCAAAAGCTTTGATGCGATGTTATTGTTATGTCAATCTCATTTAGTTAGTAGTTAAGTTGGAGTCTGTGTCGAGAAGGTGGCGAGCGGCGGCGGAGGCACGCTGTCGCGGCGGGTGGAGCTGCGCGTGCTCGTGCCCGAGGCATTCATCCTGGGCGCTGAAGAGTATCACGTGGACGCCGGCTCCGCCATCAACCTCGTCTGCATAATTGAAAACGTAAGTATACGTGGGACACTTTTTAAGCGCATAGGAAGGGGATATATCCTCTTTTTGTGCGTCTCCTCCTCTGTCGATTAAAGCCATCTGCAATTGCGGATGTCTATGGGCAGCGGTCGCTTCGCTATTATACGCATTTAATGGCCGTTAGGTCGTTTGCCACCTTAAGATAAAAAAAAATCTGACGTTTAGTTTAGAACATGTAGCGAACACAAACAATAAGCGTAACCGAAAAACCAGCTCACGAACCGGATGCCTTCGTGTTTACAAGGGTTTTACCGTCCCGACCCGTCCCGTCCCGTAAAACTTTTACGGGAAGGGACGAGACACCCTTTACTAGAGTACTATTGATATGACAGATCAGATGTATATCCTTTGCCACCCGGGCGAAGCCGGGGCGGTCGCTAGTTAATAATATTTCAATATGTACTAAAGAACATATTTTTTTTTTCCAATATATTCCTAATCTTACTTCGGATGGTCGCAATGTCAAGGTGTGACTAAATATTGCAGAGTCCGGCGCCGCCGCAGTACGTGTTCTGGTATCACAACGCGCGTATGATCAACTACGATGAGGCGCAAGGCGTGACCGTGAGTACGGCTCCGGGCGCCCGCACACAGTCGGCGCTGCGAGTGCACGCCGCGCGCCCCTCGCACGCCGGGAACTACTCCTGCCGCGCGCCCGGCGCCGACCCCGCCCACATCTACGTCTACGTCTCCGAAGGCAGTATGTTTCCGTCTCGCGGCACTACCACCAATATACCTTTTATTAGTACTTATGCAATGATCACAATAGGGGATCAGAGCACAGTTAACATGTTATAATAAATACGTTTTAGGTGACAAGATGGCGGCGACGTTAAGCCGCAACGTAGCCGTCGCGCAAGGCCCTCGCGTTTCTGTCCTGCTGTATGCCCTGCTGGCCAGCGCTGTACAGTCGACGGGAGCGCTGAAGCGAACGTAGCGAGGCGCTCAGGTGTTGCACGACACCACCTCGCTCGTTGCAAGCATGAAAATGCAATAGGCGCTCTAGCATGTTCGAGATTTTTCGTACATATAGAAAATGTATAAAATGTCACATATTAAAACTAACTGTGATGTAAGACAAGACATTCACATTTACATACATAATTTATTAATAGACCGGATATTAAGAACTAAATCGATAAACCACTGGTCAATCAGTTGTCAAACTTAACTCCAAGATATATATATATATGTAAAGAAATTGTATTTCTTTAAGAAAAATATTAATTTATTAATTACATTTATTTTTTCTGTAAAGAAATTGTATCTCGCTTACTTTTCTTCATTTTATTATCTGGCATCATTTTTGACGTTGACAGTTAAGAGAATTTTAATGTAAAATAGTTAAAACTTTAAAAAGAAGGTTAAGAAAAGTAAGCGGAATTAACTTTAATTGTCGTTTCTTCACTTTTTAGCAACACAATTGTGCTTTAATTCCGAATTACAATAAAATCGTCTTATAAAACGACAATTCTAGTAAAATTTTTGGAACATGGAAAAACTAAGATTCAAATTTGAAGTGTTGGCGTCATCCGACGTGAAAACAAACATGTTATGTATAACCTCAATTGAAACACCGGATGGACGTACTTATGAAGTTCCAGATGACCTTAAGGCCGTAAGTAAACACACTGCCATACTTTCCTCTGAAGTTTATAACAAAATAAAGAATTCATTAAAAAAAAGGCACCAAACACGATCAGTGTGGATCCCTTTAGATACAAATTTCAGGAAAATATACTTAGATGCCGGTGAAAATGTACAGTTTGGTGACCAATATTTAGAAGAGATTACTGTAAAGTCAAATCCGTCACCAGATAATACTAGTAGTTATTTATCAGAAAAGAAAAATCTGGGAAAAGCTGCTGAGAGATTTTTGATGGAAAGATATTCAAACAAAACATTGAATGCTGAACAATGGATCAATGAATTTGAGAGTGAATGTGAAAGATTTGAAATTATTCAAAGTGAGGAGAAAATTGAAACTTTAAAACATCTCTTGGAAAAACATTGTTTAGATTGGTACAGCAGTATGTTAATAAAATTGACAGTTAACTCGCAATGGAAAGTATGGAGGGATAATTTTTGTGAAACATTTGGAAATAAAGGCTGGTCTCAGATTAAATATGCATTTACATTTAAATATCAAGCTGGATCTTTACTGGAATATGCCATAAAAAAAGAAAAACTGCTGTTGGATGTCAACAAACAAATTGACACCCAAACTATGATAAATCTAATAGTCATGGGATTACCAGATCATATAATAGATAAAATTGATAAAGAAACTGCAAAATCAACGGCAAGCCTTTACAATGAAATTAGCAAACATGAGTATGTGACTAATAAAAAGGATTTCAGCAAAAATAAAATATATACAAATCAATACAAAGGGAAAATGGATAAAATAAAACCGTGTAAAATTTGTGAAAACTTGAATAAAGGTGTTCGGTTTCATCCTGAAGAAAAGTGTTGGTTCCGGCAAACTAAAATAAATGATCATAATAGAAACTCTAATAAAACTGTAAACAATTCAGTGATTGATATAGAATTAAACAATGAGTATCAAAAAAACGAATAATAACACCATTAATTAAAGTCAAACTATTACTAAATTCAGAAATAGAAATATATGGGATATATGATTCCGGCTCAAATGTTTCTGTAATTAATTCCAAATTAATTAGGCTAAAAGGAGAAACAGACACTAAATCAAAGTGTGATAATTTAATTACAATTAATGGTGTGAAAAAGACAATTGGTTTGACAACTATTAAAATAAAAATATTTGATATTGAAGAAAAAGCTGATGTATACATAATTGATGGAGAAGAATTTAAATATGATTTTTTAATTGGACTGGATATAATTAAAAAATTCAAACTGAGCCATGATGAGAATTTGAATATTATTCAGAGAAATAAAAAAGAAACAAAAATAGAAGAATTAAAAACAAAAGAAGACAAGGATACTTTTCAAAAAATGAAGAATGATATAAAAACATGTTCAATAAATTTCAATGAACACATTAAGGAAGAAGAATTTAGAGTACATATGAGTAATTTAAATACAGAACAACAATCGGAAATATACAAACTGATAAATAGCTATAAATCAATCTTTGCAAAAGACAAGTATGATATTGGTACAGTTAAAGAATATGAGGCACGTATTGATCTACTTGTGGACAAATACTGTTGTAAAAGGTCATACAGGTGTACGATTGAGGATAAAAAGGAAATAGAAGAACAGATAGCAAAACTACTGGATAGGAATCTGATAGAAGAATCTTATAGTCCTTTTGCAGTACCGGTTACTTTAGCTTTCAAAAAAGAAGAAAATAAAAAGTCAAGACTATGCATTGATTTCAGAGATTTAAATAAAATTGTTGTTCCACAGGCCCAACCATTCCCACTGATTGATGAACTAGTGGTTAAGACAAGAAACTCAAAATATTTCACTACACTTGACATCAATTCAGCCTTTTGGTCCATACCACTAAGAATCGAAGACCGAAATAAAACTGCTTTCGTAACGCAAGAAGGTCACTATCAATGGACATGTCTTCCATTTGGCTTGAAGACATCACCAGCTATTTTCCAAAGGATATTGAGTAACATCTTACGAAAATATAAACTTACTGAATTTGCTGTAAACTACATAGATGACATTCTAGTATATTCTAAAACCTTTACCGAACACATTGACCATTTAACGCAATTGTTAGAAGCAATAAAAAAGGAGGGTTTCAGGCTAAAGTTTACAAAATGTACATTTGCTTCAAATTCAGTGAAATATCTCGGTCATATAATACAAAATAATACAGTGCGGCCAGTAACAAATAATTTAGTGGCAATACAAGATTTTCCAACACCGAAAAATCAGAAAAATGTTAGACAGTTTCTTGGAAAAGTTAACTTCTATCGTGAGTATATACCAAATAGTGCGATTATTTTAGAACCCCTTCATAATTTATTGAGAAAAAATCAAAAATTCACTTGGTCGGCAGATTGTCAAAAATCATTTGAATATATAAAAAAAATACTATGTTCACAACCAATCCTGGAAATTTTTGATCAAAATTTGCCTATTATTATTCACACAGATGCATCTTTAGAAGGAATTGGGGCAGTATTAAAACAAACTCAACCAAATGGGAAAAATAAACCGGTAGCATACTTCTCAAAAAAATTAAACCAAGTACAAAAGAAGAAAAAAGCTATTTATTTAGAATGCTTAGCTATTAAAGTAGCAATAAAATACTGGCAATACTGGCTCATTGGTAAGTCCTTTATAGTATATTCTGACCACAAACCATTAGAAAATTTAAATATTAAGTCTAGGACAGATGAAGAACTAGGAGACTTGACATATTATTTGTCTCAGTTTGATTTTAAAATTGTGTATACTCCAGGTAAAGAAAATACTGAAGCTGATTGTTTGAGTAGAAACCCAGTACTTGATGAAAATGATGATTCAGATGATCGGTTAAAATTAGTAAACATGATAACATTAAATGAAATAGTTACAGATCAGGAAAACAATTTAAATATACAAAATAATAAATCAAACTTAATACTAAAAGACAGAGTTTACTATAAAAAAAAATTAGGAATCGCGAAAAAATAATTTTATCAGAAAATTTTAGTAAGATACTTATTAAAGATGTACATGAAAACATGTGTCATATAGGTGAAAAACAAATGCAAAGTAAAATCAGCACAATATACACAGCAAAAAATTTGATCAAAAATATTAAAAGCCACTGCAAAAATTGCGCGATATGTATAAAAAATAAAACAAGAGGGCAGGTTAAATATGGTTTAATGTCACACTTAGGACCTGCGACAAAACCCTTTGAGATAGTCTCAATAGACACAATCGGAGGTTTTGGAGGCTCTAGGTCTACAAAGAGGTATTTGCATCTTCTTGTTGACCATTTTACACGTTATGCTTATATTGTGACCTCGAAAACACAAAGTGCACATGATTTCATTAAATTAATAAATAAAGTAACGGATTCAAATACTATAAGATTGCTACTGACTGATCAATACCCAGGAATCAATTCAAAGGAATTCAAAACATTTTTAAAAGAAAAATCTATTTCAATTATATTTACTGCAGTAAATTCCCCGTTTTCTAATGGGCTAAATGAAAGACTTAATCAAACTCTTGTAAATAAAATCAGGTGTAAAATAAACGAGAATAATATTAGAAAGGCGTGGACTACCATAGCTCATGACTGTATAGATAAATATAATAATACAGAACATACAGTTACTGGATTTGCACCCAAATACTTGTTGTATGGAACAGATGTTTCCTTTTTGCCCACAGAATTAAAGAAAAATAAATCAGAATTGGAATGGCAACAAGACAGAGACATAGCATTTAAAAACTCAGTAAAATCACATAAATACAATAAACAAATATTTGATAAAAATAGAGCTCAATTTAATTTCAATGTAGGGGATTTAGTATATGTGGAGAATGGAAACAGACTGAACAGAAATAAATTAGATGAGATAAAGATTGGCCCGTTTAAGATTATTGAAAAGGTCTCAAATTCCATATATAGAATAAGTACTAATCATAAAAAATCAGAATCGAATCTATTTCACATTACAAAACTCATACCAACTCCTGAAACTGTATTAATAAAATAATTGATTGTAATTTAGTTTAAGTAATTCACATTTTTATATGTGCATAAATTTTTTTTTTTTTGGTAGGGGAGATGTAAAGAAATTGTATTTCTTTAAGAAAAATATTAATTTATTAATTACATTTATTTTTTCTGTAAAGAAATTGTATCTCGCTTACTTTTCTTCATTTTATTATCTGGCATCATTTTTGACGTTGACAGTTAAGAGAATTTTAATGTAAAATAGTTAAAACTTTAAAAAGAAGGTTAAGAAAAGTAAGCGGAATTAACTTTAATTGTCGTTTCTTCACTTTTTAGCAACACAATTGTGCTTTAATTCCGAATTACAATAAAATCGTATATATATATATATATATTTATATTTATATATATATATATATATATATATATATATATATATATATATATATAAATATATATATATATATATATATTATATACATATAATAATGAAACTACTCTTCTCATATATATATATATATTTTATAACTTTCATGTTTTTCAGCAGAAGGTATAACATATTTGTATAACATGCTCAAACTCCAAACCACAAACACGTTTATGAGATCATTAAACATTTCTTTACAAAACTGTAACTGTGTACACATTCATATGTAAACATTCGACATCCATGGTATTTATAGAAATGTTAGTGAAAGATGGCGCGGCGCTACTGACGAGTGACGACACACAATGTTACAACAAAAAATTATATTTAAAACAATCAATGTTTCACTGTAATTAAATAACATATTTGTTGACAGTTGCAACAATATTATCTTGTTATAATGTATTATTTAAGACCTCAGTATTGCTCAAAACTATTTTTTGTGAAAATGTTGTAAATATTTCATAATGACCTCCATCAGATTGTGAAACAAATTAGCAACAAAGGCTAGTTACATATTTCCATATATTTAAATAAATAAGATAGGTACTATTTTCTTTTCTTGTTTTATTTCTTTGACGATGACGATGATGATGACGATGATGATGATGATGATGAGCAACAACATTTATCTTACTTCTTACAATTATTAGAAATACCAATGTTTGGATGTTTGGATGTATGGATGGATGGATGCAGGGCTGTAGCTAGAGTTGAATTTGAGGTAGGGCAGCATTGATTACAGGTAGGGCGGAAGTAAACAATTTATCATAATTGATTTGCACTCGAAGCATGAGCTCCTAAATCAATCATCATGTATATCACTGACCTCTAGGTCAGTTCAATAGCTATTCGTAGACAAATAATTTCTGTGACAGAACATGAACATGGATTTAAGCACTATTAAATCCTTAATATATACATATATATCTATCTATATATATAAAAGAAAGTCGTGTTAGTTACACTATTTATAACTCAAGAACGGCTGAATCGATTTGACTGAAAATTGATGGGCAGGTAGCTTAGAACCAGGAAACGGACATTTTTTTTTTTTTTTTTTTTTTTTTTTTTCTTAAATGCCAAGAACTCGAATTTTTCCACTGATATATTATATTATCAATTGTTGAAACAATTTTTTTTTTGCCATCTGTCTATTAAGTTGCAATATATTCACGCATTTAAGTAATTGTATAATACTCGTAATGAGCTTAAAGCGGCTGCTAACATACCATCTGTCGGAAAGTAGTGTAAACGGTGACATAGTTAGTTAGTTAGTAGTAGGGGCTCAGTTCTCCGCAACTCCACGACAAGCGCGTATTTTGCGTGAAGGCAGGCTGTGGGTTACTCCAGCCAGCCCAGCTCGCCAAAGAACCCCAGCAGTCCCTTAATGTTGCTGGTGATCTCTGGCGGCGACCTCGGCGGACCGAGGTATCTGTCCCTGTAGTCGGACACTGCCGGGCAGTGTTGTATCACGTGCAATGCTGTTTCTTCTTCCTCCATGCACGCCCTGCATAAAGGACTGTCTGTGATACCTAAGTTAAAAAGGTGTTTGTTAAAGTGGCCGTGACCTGTCAGGGCAGCCACAGCTACTCTGAGCTGTGGCTTACTTAATTTAAGTAGCATGTTTGTGATACGCTTATTAATTTTCGGCAGAACTTCTTTGGTCTGCCTGCATTCACTAATGCAATCCCAAAGCGCGCTGTGCTGGTCGTAGCTTCTGCTTGTTACCTGCGACCTTAAATATCCTAAAGGCAGGGGGACGATGGGTTCAGGGCCGATTGCTCGGCTACCGGAACCTTTGCGGGCCAGCTCGTCCGCTGCGTCGTTGCCTCTGGAGCCGCTGTGTCCTTTAATCCATCGAAGGTTGATATTGTTGACTGTTCCTAAATCATTCAGGATTAGGTGACACTCATGTATAAGGCCTGAGTTAACTGTGTAGCTGTTAAGTGCCTGGAGCACAGCCATGCTGTCGGTAAGTATGCAGATGTTTTCATCTTTTGCTTTCCTTGCAGCTATGGCGTGTGCTGCTAAGATTATACCCATGCATTCTGCTTGGAATATGGTACAGTACTGACCTAAGGATGTGTGTATTTTAATGTTCAGGTCTTCCGAGAATACTCCCGAACCTGAACCTTGGTCTGTCTTGGACCCATCTGTGTAGATCATCAGGTGGGTGTGGTTGTGCCTACCCGTGTCATTGTGTTTGGACTCAGTGAGGTGTATTTTGTATTTCTTGTCAAAGATGTACTGTTTGGGGATCAGGTCATGTTTGGCATCTACGATGGGCAGCGCTGCTGTGAGCGTGTCCAAAATAGACGTATGAGGGATCCTGTATTGTCTCCATAGATTAAGTGTGCGCAGCCTTAGGGCCGTTGAGGTTGCTGTTTGTTGTATATGGATGTGTAAAGGTGTCAAATTTAGTAGGGCTTCCAAGGCAGTTGTGGGAGTCGTCCTCATACTGCCTGTTATCGCCATGCAAGCTAGTCTTTGACACCTTTGGAGTTTGTTGCACGCGGTAGTTTGTTTGGTTTTTGTCCACCAGACTACCGCTCCGTATGTGATGATTGGTCTTATAACCGACGTGTATAGCCATAGCACCGTTTTTGGTGAGAGCCCCCATCTTTTACCAATCATCTTTTTACATTGCCAGAAAGTTATGGTTGCCCTGTTTACCTTGCTTTCTAGGTGTTTGTTCCAATTTAATTTACTGTCTAATATCACGCCTAGGTATTTCACCTCAGTTGATATTTGAATTTTTGTGCCAAATAGCGAGGGGGGGTTATATTCACCGAGAACCCTTTTGTTGGTGAACATTACTATCTCGGTCTTTTTTGGGTTGACTGTTAATTCGAATTTATTACACCAGCGTTCTACAATTCGTAGCGCCGCTCGGGTGAGGTCGCAGGCGACACTAGCCGAGATAGTTGTGATCAGTATTGTTAGATCGTCGGCATATCCCACCGTGTAGTAATTATTCTTGTTTAGGATGCTAATTAGATCGTTAATGACTAGATTCCACAGCAACGGTGAGAGGACTCCCCCTTGGGGACACCCTCTCATAATTGTTACTATTTTAGAGTCATTAGTCCTTATGATCCTTTTACTTAACATCTGTGTGACCCATTGGCATATTGCGGAGTCAACTCCGTGATTTAGTAGGGCCTTTTCTATATATTTGAAGTTGGTTTTGTCAAAGGCTCCTTCTATGTCAATAAAGGAACCCATACAAATTGATTTATTATTCAACGCGTTCTCTATCTTGCTAACTACAAGATGGAGGGCCGAGTCGGTCGATTTGCCAACACTATATGCGTGTTGTAAAGGGTGTAGGGGGTTTTGCCTTAGGGCTACCTCCCTGATGTATCTTTCGATAAGTCTTTCCATCGTTTTTAAAATGAACGACGTTAGGCTTATCGGTCTGAAGGATTTGGCGTCGGTATAGTCGCCTTTGCCTGGTTTAGGTATGAAGGTGACTTTAACTTCTCGCCAACTTTTAGGCACGTATTTGCATGCTAGGCAAGTTTGCATGAGTTTAACGAGCCTGTGATTTAGAAGGCGTTCCCCCCACTGGAGAAGGGCTGGGAAAACTCCATCCGGTCCAGCAGCTTTGAAGGGGTGAAAGCTATTGATGGCCCATTTGAGCCTGGATTCCGTGATAACCTGCTCGGCAAGTACCCAATCATGGGAGGTGGGTGAACTGACGTCCTCAGACCACTCTGTAGTTCTACTCAGTTTGCAGCCAGGGAAGTGTGCATTAAGTAGAGCTATTAGTGTTTCGTCTGATGAGGTTGTATAAGTATTGTCCGTGGTGCGTATAGTTTGAGGTTCTTCAAGTTGTTGGCTTGAAAGGACCTTCCTAACACGGTTTGCTTGAGCGCATTTGTCTATGTTGCTACAGAAGTTTCGCCACCCTGCGGTGCGGCGCTTTCTGATGCACTTTTTGTAGTCCGACTTTGCCTTTTTATAGGCGTCCCAGTCAGTGTCATACGAAGTGTTCATGGCTCTGTTTAGAGCTTTCCTAACCAGCTTCCTCTTTTTGTCCAGTTCTTTGCACCACCATGGTTGTTGACCCGGTTTTGGAGCATCGATCGATTTTTCTGGACAGGCTTCGTGGTAGCTGGTTATGATGCTCTCCAAAATACTATTAGCCTGTGTTTCTATGTACTCTTGTTCTGACCCCTTGAGAGGTGTGGTTGAGACTAATTTTTTTAATTTTTCCGCTAGGGATTTAATGTACAAACTTTTGTTTGTCTTCCTAGGGTTCCTTTTAGGTTGCATGGTGGTTGTAATGTTAACGCAGAGAGTGAAACGTATCCACCTGTGGTCTGAGCATGACGCCTCTTTTGAGACATGCCATGCTTCAATTTTAGACGCAATATGGTCTGATGCTAAAGTGAGGTCAATGATAGTCCTGCACCTCCTCGTCACAAAGGTTGGTTCATTACCTATATTAAGAATGTTTAGGTTGGTGGTGAATAAGAAATCAACTAGATTTTTACCTCTTTCGTTGTTTCTGTCCATGCCCCACAGCTGATGATGGGCATTTGCATCGGTGCCGATGATCATTTCCAGGCCGGCTGATTCGCAGTAGTTGACCAGTCTGACGAGATTGGCCGGCGGTGGTTCGTCGGCCTCCGGCATGTAGGTGGAGGCGACTACAAATTCGCTTCCCTGCGTGTCTGTAACCTTTATGGCACAGTTGTCTCTGCAACAGAAATCCGTCAGCGGAAAGGCACGTATACATTTAGACGTTAGTATGCACGCCCTTGGCCGATCGTGACTTGTGAAGAGGTTAATCTTACCTGATAATTTAGAAAGTCCTAGAACTTTGTCCGCCCTAACCCACGGCTCTTGTATTAGGGCGACGGTGTTGGTGTGTGCCTCCAGCCACTTTCGTAGTTGAGCCGTGGCAGTCTCGCTGTGGTGGAGGTTGATTTGAAGGAATTGTGTGTGGTTACTCGACGAAGGGGACGGCATTTTGACGTTCCTTGATGTCTTTGCCTTCTTCGTCGAGATAGAGGCTCGCCAGCATTGCTTCAGCATCATCCCCGTCGGAGAGGGAGGCTCCCGATAGAGTACCGAGAGACTCCCCAGCCGCAGGGGAGGACACTTGTTGCAAGCCTGACGTGCCTGGTATGCTTTCCTGGGGATCTTGTGATGTTTGATCCCCTTTGTTTTGCTCTGCTGCAGAACTGTTGTTCGACGCATCGTCGGCGACTTTGTCATCGGTGTTTTGCTCCTGTTCTTGTGGAGTGGGCATGTCGGTTGGTTGTGCTGACGTGGAGGTCTGTGGAGTCTCGTAATACTTCCCTCCTTTGCCCAGGAATTTAAGGTAGCACTGATTTATAGTGCATGCCAGTCGTCTGTTGTGAGCCAGGACGGTGGGGATCTGCGTTTCGGGGATGGTCACCTTGATGAACCAACCCTCCGCTTGTTTTTCACCATCCAGGAACTGCCATTCTTTAATGTCTATCCAGCGATTTTGTCTGTAGAGCAAGCGCCCTATGTCTCGTGTATCAGTAAGAATGTCGAACTGATCTGGAACGAACATGCCACATCGTACGCGTCGTGGGAGGTCAGCCTGTGGTTTGACGACCAGCTGGTTTCCTTGGCACATTTGGGGGTCCGCTGCAATCCCCTTCAGCCAATTAAGTGTCAGCTGGTCCTCGCAGGTGACCCTGATGGCTCCTTCGACGTATGTAGGTCTGGTGACGAAAACCGGCATTTGGTCACTACTTCCGCCTTCTGGCTTCCATGCGACCTTGACCATGGCTTGCGTCATGTTTCTTATAAAGGTATTGGCTATCTCCCTGGTTAGGTTGCCAGATCGTGCGCAGGTAACCGCTACTTTTAGGTCGGAGGATACTGCGTCACTGTAGCTGATAGCTGTTGTTCTGGAAGGTCTCTCCACCTTCTGTTTTTTTTTTTTTTTTTTTTTTTTTTTTTTTTTTTTTTTTTTTTTTTTTTTTATGGTCTCCTCTCGGCGACGTTGAACTGTTCAAAGCTCTTTTTTCGGCTCGGGTTTCCTTACCAGGTCGCTGAGGCGCCTTTCCTTTCACAGGAGCCTTTCCCTTGCCAGAGATAGTGGTTGGCTCTGGAGGTCTACGACCTGTACCAGTTGCACATTGGCCACTAGGTCCGGCTTGGGGCGACACCTGATCTGGGATTGGCGACTCTGTAACCCTAGGTAGTTCACCCTTCTGTGCCTTGAGTTGAGCTGCTCTGTACCGTTGGAGCTTGGTAGGCCGCTTCCATTTCTTTGGCTTGCCAGCAGGTTCCTCTCCGGTGGTTCCGGTCTTGGTTGGCTCCAGATTACGCTTCGGTGCTTTGTCCTTAGCTCGTCTGGAGACTACCTGCCAGGCAGCTGATAGGTCGTCATCGATTCTTTGCGGTGGCGAGGGCGGCGCCATAACAGGTGCTGTTGGTGCCGCTTCGTTATTCTGCGCATCCGCTGATGTTGTAGGTGTTGGATTGGCCGAGGCTTTGCCGCTACCTTTGGATGTTGTTGCTGAGCTTTTGCTCGGACCTGCTTTTACAGGTTGGCTTGTGGAGGCGTGGAATGAACCAGTCGCCTTTGGTTTGTTTTGAGTTGGCCTTGATTTATCCATAGCCTGTCTTAAAAGGTTTCATTTGGTTTTGTAAACGGTGACATATTTCTCGCTGAGTTTATATTCTTATTGGTTATTGTTTCCGCGTCGTCGTCTCACTGCTCACGATAGGGAGATAATATGGTTTATTTATTCTCTAAAAACTAAACTACGGCTAAACTACGGCTAAATGGTTATTATTATTATTATCATTAATGGTTATGAGCACACACGTGGTGTATATATATATGTATGATGAGAGAAAGTGAACTAGTTTGTGTGTGTAAACGGCGACGCGTGTTAGAAAATGCAGTAGATTGCTGACGATGGGAAAACATGTACTGTGCAGTGTTAACACCGTACAGGTGACATGGGCATGGGCATTATTATGTTAATAGGTCATGTGTGTGTGAAATCAATCATTGGAATACATTTAGTAAATGCTAAGTCCCTAGCACCATCTATCGGTAGATATATAAATGAATAAATAAATAAATAAATTGGTCTCAGTTTCAGTTGTTAACAATAAGGGGCGAGCTGTGCTTGGGGAATGCGATATAGACTTTTTCCGCCGGAGGATTGGGGTGGTAGGTTAGTAGGTGGGCGGGAGGGAGGGGTGGTAGGTTAGTAGGTGGGCGGGAGGGAGGGGTGGTAGGTTAGTAGGTGGGCGGGAGGGAGGGGTGGTAGGTTAGTAGGTGGGCGGGAGGGAGGGGTGGTTAGGTTAGGTTAGGTTAGGTTAGGTTAGGTTAGGTTCCCCACCAACGGTTCCCGCCTTGTCGTGGCGGTGGGGCTCTAGTAACCGTGGCTGCCTCCCACGGTGAAGCTAAGAGGAACCAGGGTCGGCCTAGCGTGCAGGACCGGCTGTCTTGGGCCGGACTGGGCTGGTCTAGCGTGCAGGGCCGACCCACCCGGAGGAGGCTGCCAGAGGCGGACTGTGGGGTCCGCTTCGGAGCATGCCAGGAGGTGGGGCCGCGGGGGGTGCGGGTGGGTACTGGTTTATCCTGCCCCCCTGCAGCCCTCGTGGCCGGATGTGTATGGTGGGGCCGCGGAGGGGTACTGGCATACCCAGCCCCTCCGCGGCCCGTAGGGTCAACGGCGGGGCCCGACATCGGACCCGCCGATGGTGGCTGGGGAGGCGGGGGTAAAACCTCGTCTCTCCGGCTTCCATAGCCCCGTGGTGGCAGGTTCGGGGGGACCAGTCACCCGCTTCGAAGGGCAAGGAGGATGGCGCGTATCGTTCCGGCGCGCCTCCCCTAAAGGATGGATGGTGGGTTCACCCACCCCAGTGGTGGAGCCGCTTCGGCGGCTAGCGCAGACGGGGCCGCGGAGGAGTGCGAAAGCGTGCCCGTAGCCCCGTCACCAATGCGCAGGAGGAACAGAGGTGGTTTAGCGGGTATGCTCCCACTAGGGGAGAGAATCTCGCATAACTTCGTGTCCCCCCCGGGGCATGTCGTATGCATAAAGCATTCCCCTCTTTAAAAAAAAAAAAAAAAAAAAAAAAGGTTAGGTTAGGTTAGGTTAGGTTCCACGGACCTGCTCGGTTGTCCGAGTGGGCGGAGAGGTGAACTCCGACGTGGCGCGTCCCCGGGTGGTGGATAGGGGAACGCCCCGGCCTTCTGCCGGGGTAGGGCTTCGGCCCCGCGAACCAAACGCCAACAAACCCGTAAGTCCGCACTGAGCGGAAACGGGGGCCCCGCGCTTATCGTGGGGCCGCGAGGAAGAAAACCTCTATAAAAAATTACCCTCAGGGGGGGTGGGGTTTAGGTAGGGTGGGGGGGGTTTTTCCGCGGGGCTACACCGGATAGGGCCACCCATACCGGGCAGGCCCGCGGAAAAAAATTGGGGAGGGCGGCCCCGGCGTGCACTAACCTGCCGTCGGGGAGGGGTGGGGGGGGCATCCGTCCGCAACTAGGGAGGGTACGCCGACCTCCCTAGATTTCCGTAGACTTAGTGGCTTTGGGGGGGCTTTTTTCTTTTTGTTTGTTTTTTCTTGCATTTTTTCGTTTTGGTCTTTTATATTTTTGGTTATGTTTTGTTTGTTAAGGGGAATTCCGCAACGACCCCGTAGAAGCGGCGCTATGGGTATGCGGGGCCACTAGGAGCGGAGCGCTTGCCTTAGCCGGCCGGCGCGCGAGAAAGGAAAACTCTATAAAAACCCGACAGTAAAGTCGTTAAAACCTACAGATACCTGGCGACCTCTGTAGTAAGAAGCCCCATTATCCGGAACGGGCGTCACCCGGTGGTGGAGTGTATATCGTCCCATAATCGTGGGAACAAGTATGGAAATAAAAGAAAACAAAAATAATGAGGAGGGGAACGTGTTGAAGGAGTTGACGAAGGAGTTGAGGGTTGTGCTTACGCGCACCCCGACACCGGTAGGGCCTCAGGCCAACAGGAGGGTATCGGAGTCCGACTCGGACGCGGCGGCGAGCATGGCGTCCGCTGCTAGTCGTGTTGGGTCCCTGGAGGTGTTGAACCGGGACGATCTCGGTCGGTTCTGGAGTGAGGGTCGCGGGCAAAAGCGCCCCAGCGAGGTAGATATGGCAGGCTGGTCTGATGAGGAAAGGTCGGAGGCATCAGTTTGTAGAGGGCCTCGTACAGAAAAGAGGGCCCAGGCGAAAGCAGCTAGGCAGAGGGCTGAGGAAGACCTCGCCAGGGAGGCAAATATCGCCCGCTTTCGGCGGGAGACCCGGGCTAAGCTGTTTCCGGAGCCCAAGCAGAGGATGGAAGAGAGGGGGGCAGCGCAGCTGCAGGAGCAAGTAAAGGAGGACTTGGAGGTCATCACCAAGGTAGCCACCAAGTCCTCCAACCTGAAGGGTACATTCGTGCGGACCCTTAAGGACGCCGCGGCATCTATTAAGGAAGCCGTGGAAGTCCTCGGGGCCCGCACAGTCACGGAAGAGACGCGGCACTTGCAGGCGGACAACGCCCGCCTAAGAGCCGAGATGGCCAGCCTCCGCAAGGAGCTGGCAGAGCTACGGGAGGAAATGCAGAGAGGGCGGACACAAGGTCCCGCCCCCACAGCCACGGACATGACCGCGGAGGCCGCCCCTACAGGGCCCTCCCAACTAGAGGAGATCTGTCGGACGGTGATGGTCCAGGTGGGCGGGATGTTAAATGCCCGCCTGGCCTCGTTTGAAGACAGGCTCCTACCGGAGAAAAGATTGCGGCCGCCGCTGGCAGCCGACAAGAGAAACAGCGGACGCTCTTACGCGGCGGCGCTCTCGGGGCCAGCACCGGTATCAGCACCGGTGCCAGCTCCACGAGTACAGGGCAAGGCGCCCCCAGCGCCGCCAGCCAAACCTGGCGCCAGCAGGCTCCCGCGGCAGGCGCCCGGTTCGTCCACGCAGCGCCCTGCGGCGTCCGCACAAATTCGTCCGTCCCAAGCCCAAGCGCGGGCTACAAAAGGAGGCAATTCTTCTACCCCGCTTTCGGAGGGGGAGAAGAGAAAAAAGAAAAAGAAGAAGAAGAAGAAGACAAAAAGTAGTCCTCCACAGGGGCATCAGCAGCCGCCGCAGCCGCCGCAGCTTATTGAGTTCCCGTGGATTAAGGTGGGGCCTAAAAAGCGGCCCGACGCAAAGAGTCGCGCCCGTAAGCTCCAAGCACCCCAGACGTCAGCAGTCGTCCTGACGTTGCAACCGGGGGCGGAAGAGAAGGGCGCGACCTATGCGAAGGTGATTGCCGCGGCAAAAGAAAAGATTGACGTGGCGGAATTCGGTGGCCAGGGGGTCCGACTTCGAAAGGCAGCCAATGGAGGCCGCCTTTTCGAATTCCCAGGGGCCTCCAGTGGTGAAAAGGCGGACTCCTTGGCTCAAAAGCTGCGGGAGGTCTTAGGTAGCGAAGTCGTCCGGGTCTCCAGGCCCATGAAAATGGCTAGCCTACGGGTTACGGGTCTGGACGACTCCGTTACCAGTGCCGAGGTGGCCGCCGCTGTTGCGGCGGCAGGAGTATGTCCAGCGGAACAAGTGCGGGCTGGAGGAATAAACGCTGGCCGCGATGGACTAGGGTCAATAATTGTTACCTGTCCCGTCGCAGCTGCGAAAAAAATTGTAGAGGGCGGAAGGCTGCTCGTGGGCTGGGTGTCCGCGCAGATTCAGCTTCTGGACGCCCGGCCCCTTATGTGCTTTAAGTGCCACGAACGTGGGCACACGGTGGGCCAGTGCAGCGAAGAGGTTGATCGCAGCGCTTTGTGTTACCGTTGCGGTCAACCGGGCCACAAGGCCCGCGAGTGCTCCGCGGCACTGTGCTGCGCGGTTTGCACTGCCGCTGGCAGGCCGGCAGGCCACCGCGCGGGCAGCAGAGCCTGCGTCTCCCCACCCAAGGGGAAAAAGAAGGGAGGAACAGGCAGTTCGAGCCAGGTGGCCGGACAGTCTTCTTCCTCGCCCCAGGCGGCAGCGCCAGTGGCTGAGGAGGTTCCAATGGTCGAGGGTTAAGAATGGACCTGAATCTCCTCCAGGCTAATATCAACCACTCCGCCAGAGCTCAAGACTTATTGTTCCAGAGTATGGCGGAGTGGGGGATCCACATCGCAGTGGTAGCCGAGCCCTACCGCGTCCCGTCAGGGGATGACTGGGTGGGGGACATAGATGGTGTCGTGGCTTTGACGTCCCGGTCCATGGTGGGATCTCCGGCCTTCGCCAACGTTGTCCGAGGCCGGGGATACGTCTCCGCTCTTGTCGGCGACATCATGGTGGTCGGGGTGTACTTCTCGCCGAACCGGAGCCTCGCCGACTTTGAAGAGTTTATAGAAGAAGTCGGCGTTCTCATAGGCAGAAGTCACTCCGCCCGCGTGCTCGTCGCCGGAGACCTCAACGCCAAGTCAACGGCTTGGGGGTGCCCGGCGACGGATCCGCGCGGACAAGAGCTGGAGGAGTGGGCGACGGCGACCGGACTCACGGTCCTGAACCAGGGGTCGGTTAATACGTGCGTTCGGCGCCAGGGCGGCTCAATAGTAGACGTCACTTTTGCCGGTGCCGCTCTGGCACGACGTATTCGGGGCTGGGAGGTGCTGGAGAACGTGGAGACACTGTCGGACCATCTTTACATAAGGTTCGTTGTCTCCACGACTCCGGCCAACCCCACGGGCCCAAGCCGACCCTTGCGGGGGGATGGTCCCCGCTGGTCGCTCCCACGCATGGACCGCGACTTCCTTGTTGAGGTTGCCCTTGTTGAGGCGTGGTTCTCCGCACCGCGTGAGGACAACGTCACCGACGCCGTACAGGAGGCGGAGCGCCTCGGTGCTGCCATGACGCGCATTTGCGACGGCGCCATGCCGAGAGTGCGTTCCGCCCCCTCGAGGCAAGCGGCGTATTGGTGGTGTGCGGAGGTCGCCTCACTGCGCCGCTCATGTGTGGCGGCGCGGCGACAATACACCCGCTGCCGTCGTCGAAGAAGGCACAACCTGGCCGAAGAAGAGCGACTCTACTCCCTCTACAGGGAGGCGGTAAAGGCTCTACGGACGGCCATCGGTGTGGCCAAAGACAGGGCCAACGACGAGATGCTGGGGACTCTGGATAGAGATCCGTTCGGGAGGCCCTATAAGATGGTTCGGAATAAGCTTCGGTCCAGGGGTCCTCCCATTACCCGGAGTCTTCAGCCTCTCGTCGTGGAGTCGGTGGTCGCGGCGCTGTTTCCGCAAAGAGCCGAACACGAGGCGCCCTGCATGGCGCCTCCAACTGTAGAGGGAGAAGAGAGCCTAGGCGCGCCACCGGTCACGGAGGCCGAGCTCGGGGCGGCGGTGATGCGCATGCGCGCGAAAAATACCGCCCCAGGCCCTGATGGCATCCCCGGTCGCGCCTGGGCGCTGGCACTAGGGCCGCTCGAACAGTGGGTTCGGGCTTTGTTCTGCGCCTGTCTCGAGCAGGGTCAGTTTCCGGGAGAATGGAAGAAGGGAAAACTGGTCCTGCTCAGGAAGGATGGACGCCCGGCAAACGAGCCGTCGGCGTACCGACCGATCGTGTTGCTGGACGAGGTGAGTAAACTTTTTGAGCGTGTGATCGCTGATCGCCTCGTCCACCACTTGGAGACGGTGGGGCCGCACCTCAGCGCCAACCAGTATGGCTTCCGCAGGGGCAAATCCACCATCGACGCAATAGCGCGGGTGAAGGCCCTTGCGGACAGTGCGGTATCCCGGGGGGAGGTGTTGGTGGCGATATCTATTGACATCTCGAACGCCTTCAACACCTTGCCCTGGAGCTGCATCAAGGAGGCGCTGAGGTACCACACGGTCCCCCGGTACCTTCGGAGGATCGTGGCGGCCTACCTCTCCGAGCGATCGGTCGGGTACCCTACCAGCGGTGGCTGGTCAGAGAGGGAGATGTCGTGCGGTGTTCCACAGGGGTCGGTTCTTGGGCCCCTCCTGTGGAACATCGGGTACGACTGGGTCCTGCGCGGGGCCGTCCCGAGGGGTGTTAACGTCGTATGCTACGCCGACGACACCCTCGTGACGGCCTGTGGCAGCACGGACAGGGAGGCTCGAAGCAGAGCAACAGCCGGCGTGGCCCAAATAGTGGCCAGAATCCGAGGACTGGGATTGGAGGTAGCTTTACACAAATCTGAGGCCCTATACTTTCATGGGCCTCGAAGAGCGCCTCCAGCCCAGTCCGGAGTCGTGGTTGGCGGAGTTTCCATCGGCGTCGGGAGCACAATGAAATACTTAGGTCTTGTTCTCGACAGCCGATGGAACTTCGAGGAGCACTTTCGGCGTCTCGTCCCAAAGCTCGTGGGAGCGGCTAGAGCCCTCAGTAGGCTCCTGCCGAACTTGGGCGGACCGAGCTCGCGGTGTCGCCGCCTTTACACAGGTGTGGTGCGATCCATGGCGCTCTACGGAGCGCCTATTTGGTCGGACGCTCTGACCGCCCGTACTAGGGCCCTTTTACGTGGGCCCCAGAGAATCATGGCGGTCAGAGTGATACGAGGATATCGCACCATATCATGTGAGGCGGCCTGTGTGTTGGCGGGGACGCCGCCCTGGGATTTGGACGCCGAAGTGCTCGCCGGTGTTTACTGGCGGCGAGCGGATGCCCGTCTCCGGGGAGAACCCCCTCCCCCAGTGCAGGAACGTACGTGGCGGCAGGCGGCAGAGGCCGAACTTGTCGTTCAGTGGCAGGAGCGGCTGTTAACGCCGTCTGCCGGCCACCGCACAATTGAGGCGGTCCGGCCCGTCCTCGAGCTATGGACGGGCCGGAAGCACGGAGCTCTCTCTTTCCACCTGGTGCAGATCCTGTCGGGGCACGGTTGCTTCGGCAGGTATCTGTGCAGGGTGGCGAGACGAGAGCCCACCGAGGAGTGTCACGAGTGCGGCCACGTGGAAGACACAGCGCAACATACGCTGGAGTCATGCACTCATTGGTCGACCCAGCGGGCCGCACTAGTGGCGGCAATAGGGACTGACCTCTCGCTGCCCGCCGTCGCTAATGCCATGGCGAGCAGCGAAAGTTCGTGGCAAGCCGTCGCCTCCTTTTGCGAGGAGGTGATGACGCAAAAGGAGGCGGCTGAGCGGCGGCGGGAGGACGACGCAGTCGGCAATCCTCTCCGCCGCCGCAGGGCCGGGCGCAGGCAGCGTGCCCAAGACCGCCGCATGCCCCCATAGTGGCAGGGCTCCGGGCGGTGGACCTGAGATAGCCATCGCCCGCCGAGCGTCAAAAATTGATCTCGAGGTGGAAGGCGCACTGTAATGTTCCCGGTGCGCCTTACATGAAGTTCGGGGACCCCAGGTCCCCACAAAGGAGGGTCTGCTTTGTCGGACGGCGCTGACCGGGTCGCGGAAGATTGCGCAAGTGTTCCCGTGACCCGGTCACCAGGCGCGTGGCGGAACGTCGTTGGGTTTTTAGTGGGTATTCCGGCCACTTCTTCTTGGCCGGCGAGTCCCACATACCCTCCCGGAAACGGGAGGGATGCGGAAATGCATTTTCCCAACGTAAAAAAAAAAAAAAAAAAAAAAAAGGTTAGGTTAGGTTCCCCACCAACGGTTCCCGCCTTGTCGTGGCGGTGGGGCTCTAGTAACCGTGGCTGCCTCCCACGGTGAAGCTAAGAGGAACCAGGGTCGGCCTAGCGTGCAGGACCGGCTGTCTTGGGCCGGACTGGGCTGGTCTAGCGTGCAGGGCCGACCCACCCGGAGGAGGCTGCCAGAGGCGGACTGTGGGGTCCGCTTCGGAGCATGCCTGGAGGTGGGGCCGCGGGGGGTGCGGGTGGGTACTGGTTTATCCTGCCCCCTGCAGCCCTCGTGGCCGGATGTGTATGGTGGGGCCGCGGAGGGGTACTGGCATACCCAGCCCCTCCGCGGCCCGTAGGGTCAACGGCGGGGCCCGACATCGGACCCGCCGATGGTGGCTGGGGAGGCGGGGGTAAAACCTCGTCTCTCCGGCTTCCATAGCCCCGTGGTGGCAGGTTCGGGGGGACCTGTCACCCGCTTCGAAGGGCAAGGAGGATGGCGCGTATCGTTCCGGCGCGCCTCCCCTAAAGGATGGATGGTGGGTTCACCCACCCCAGTGGTGGAGCTGCTTCGGCGGCTAGCGCAGACGGGGCCGCGGAGGAGTGCGAAAGCGTGCCCGTAGCCCCGTCACCAATGCGCAGGAGGAACAGAGGTGGTTTAGCGGGTATGCTCCCACTAGGGGAGAGAATCTCGCATAACTTCGTGTCCCCCCCGGGGCACGTCGTATGCATAAAGCATTCCCCTCTTTAAAAAAAAAAAAAAAAAGGTTAGGTTAGGTTAGGTTAGGTTAGGTTCCACGGACCTGCTCGGTTGTCCGAGTGGGCGGAGAGGTGAACTCCGACGTGGCGCGTCCCCGGGTGGTGGATAGGGGAACGCCCCGGCCTTCTGCCGGGGTAGGGCTTCGGCCCCGCGAACCAAACGCCAACAAACCCGTAAGTCCGCACTGAGCGGAAACGGGGGCCCTGCGCTTATCGTGGGGCCGCGAGGAAGAAAACCTCTATAAAAAATTACCCTCAGGGGGGGTGGGGTTTAGGTAGGGTGGGGGGGGATTTTCCGCGGGGCTACACCGGATAGGGCCACCCATACCGGGCAGGCCCGCGGAAAATTGGGGAGGGCGGCCCCGGCGTGCACTAACCTGCCGTCGGGGAGGGGTGGGGGGGGCATCCGTCCGCAACTAGGGAGGGTACGCCGACCTCCCTAGATTTCCGTAGACCTAGTGGCTTTGGGGGGGCTTTTTTCTTTTTTGTTTGTTTTTTCTTGCATTTTTTCGTTTTGGTCTTTTATATTTTTTGGTTATTTTTTGTTTGTTAAGGGGAATACCGCAACGACCTCGTAGAAGCGGCGCTATGAGTATGCGGGGCCACTAGGAGCGGAGCGCTTGCCTTAGCCGGCCGGCGCGCGAGAAAGGAAAACTCTATAAAAACCCGACAGTAAAGTCGTTAAAACCTACAGATACCTGGCGACCTCTGTAGTAAGAAGCCCCATTATCCGGAACGGGCGTCACCCGGTGGTGGAGTGTATATCGTCCCATAATCGTGGGAACAAGTATGGATATAAAAGAAAACAAAAGTAATGAGGAGGGGAACGTGATGAAGGAGTTGACGAAGGAGTTGAGGGTTGTGCTTACGCGCACCCCGATACCGGTAGGGCCTCAGGCCGACAGGAGGGTTTCGGAGTCCGACTCGGACGCGGCGGCGAGCATGGCGTCCGCTGCTAGTCGTGTTGGGTCCCTAGAGGTATTGAACCGGGACGATCTCGGTAGGTTCTGGAGTGAGGGTCGCGGGCAAAAGCGCCCCAGTGAAGTAGATATGGCAGGCTGGTCTGATGAGGAAAGGTCGGAGGCATCAGTTTGCATAGGGCCTCGTACAGAAAAGAGGGCCCAGGCGAAAGCAGCTAGGCAGCGGGCTGAGGAAGACCTCGCCAGGGAGGCAAATATCGCCCGCTTTCGGCGGGAGACCCGGGCTAAGTTGTTCCCGGAGCCCAAGCAGAGGATGGAAGAGAGGGGGGCAGCCCAGCTGCAGGAACAAGTAAAGGAGGACTTGGAGGTCATCACCAAGGTAGCCACCAAGTCCTCCAACCTGAAGGGTACATTCGTGCGGACCCTTAAGGACGCCGCGGCATCTATTAAGGAAGCCGTGGAAGTCCTCGGGGCCCGCACAATCACGGAAGAGACGCGGCATTTGCAGGCGGACAACGCCCGCCTAAGAGCCGAGATGGCCAGCCTCCGCAAGGAGCTGGCAGAGCTACGGGAGGAAATGCAGAGAGGGCGGACACAAGGTCCCGCCCCCACAGCCACGGACATGACCGCGGAGGCCGCCCCTACAGGGCCCTCCCAACTAGAGGAGATCTGTCGGACGGTGATGGTCCAGGTGGGCGGGATGTTAAATGCCCGCCTGGCCTCGTTTGAAGACAGGCTCCTCCCGGAGAAAAGATTGCGGCCGCCGCTGGCAGCCGACAAGAGAAACAGCGGACGCTCTTACGCGGCGGCGCTCTCGGGGCCAGCACCGGTATCAGCACCGGTGCCAGCTCCACGAGTACAGGGCAAGGCGCCCCCAGCGCCGCCAGCCAAACCTGGCGCCAGCGGGCTTCCGCGGCAGGCGCCCGGTTTGTCCACGCAGCGCCCTGCGGCGTCTGCACAAATTCGTCCGCCCCAAGCCCAAGTGCGGGCTACAAAAGGAGGCACTTCTTCTACCCCGCTTTCGGAAGGGGAGAAGAGAAAAAAGAAAAAGAAGAAGAAGAAGAAGACAAAAAGTAGTCCTCCACAGGGGCTTCAGCAGCCGCCGCAGCCGCCGCAGCTTATTGAGTTCCCGTGGATTAAGGTGGGGCCTAAAAAGCGGCCCGACGCAAAGAGTCGCGCCCGTAAGCTCCAAGCACCCCAGTCGTCAGCAGTTGTCCTGACGTTGCAACCGGGGGCGGAAGAGAAGGGCGCGACCTATGCGAAGGTGATTGCCGCGGCAAAAGAAAAGATTGACGTGGCGGAATTCGGTGGCCAGGGGGTCCGACTTCGAAAGGCAGCCAATGGAGGCCGCCTTTTCGAATTCCCAGGGGCCTCCAGTGGTGAAAAGGCGGACTCCTTGGCTCAAAAGCTGCGGGAGGTCTTAGGTAGCGAAGTCGTCCGGGTCTCCAGGCCCATGAAAATGGCTAGCCTACGGGTTACGGGTCTGGACGACTCCGTTACCAGTGCCGAGGTGGCCGCCGCTGTTGCGGCGGCAGGAGTATGTCCAGCGGAACAAGTGCGGGCTGGAGGAATAAACGCTGGCCGCGATGGACTAGGGTCAATAATTGTTACCTGTCCCGTCGCAGCTGCGAAAAAAATTGTAGAGGGCGGAAGGCTGCTCGTGGGCTGGGTGTCCGCGCAGATTCAGCTTCTGGACGCCCGGCCCCTTATGTGCTTTAAGTGCCACGAACGTGGGCACACGGTGGGCCAGTGCAGCGAAGAGGTTGATCGCAGCGCTTTGTGTTACCGTTGCGGTCAACCGGGCCACAAGGCCCGCGAGTGCTCCGCGGCACTGTGCTGCGCGGTTTGCACTGCCGCTGGCAGGCCGGCAGGCCACCGCGCGGGCAGCAGAGCCTGCGTCTCCCCACCCAAGGGGAAAAAGAAGGGAGGAACAGGCAGTTCGAGCCAGGTGGCCGGACAGTCTTCTTCCTCGCCCCAGGCGGCAGCGCCAGTGGCTGAGGAGGTTCCAATGGTCGAGGGTTAAGAATGGACCTGAATCTCCTCCAGGCTAATATCAACCACTCCGCCAGAGCTCAAGACTTATTGTTCCAGAGTATGGCGGAGTGGGGGATCCACATCGCAGTGGTAGCCGAGCCCTACCGCGTCCCGTCAGGGGATGACTGGGTGGGGGACATAGATGGTGTCGTGGCTTTGACGTCCCGGTCCATGGTGGGATCTCCGGCCTTCGCCAACGTTGTCCGAGGCCGGGGATACGTCTCCGCTCTTGTCGGCGACATCATGGTGGTCGGGGTGTACTTCTCGCCGAACCGGAGCCTCGCCGACTTTGAAGAGTTTATAGAAGAAGTCGGCGTTCTCATAGGCAGAAGTCACTCCGCCCGCGTGCTCGTCGCCGGAGACCTCAACGCCAAGTCAACGGCTTGGGGGTGCCCGGCGACGGATCCGCGCGGACAAGAGCTGGAGGAGTGGGCGACGGCGACCGGACTCACGGTCCTGAACCAGGGGTCGGTTAATACGTGCGTTCGGCGCCAGGGCGGCTCAATAGTAGACGTCACTTTTGCCGGTGCCGCTCTGGCACGACGTATTCGGGGCTGGGAGGTGCTGGAGAACGTGGAGACACTGTCGGACCATCTTTACATAAGGTTCGTTGTCTCCACGACTCCGGCCAACCCCACGGGCCCAAGCCGACCCTTGCGGGGGGATGGTCCCCGCTGGTCGCTCCCACGCATGGACCGCGACTTCCTTGTTGAGGTTGCCCTTGTTGAGGCGTGGTTCTCCGCACCGCGTGAGGACAACGTCACCGACGCCGTACAGGAGGCGGAGCGCCTCGGTGCTGCCATGACGCGCATTTGCGACGGCGCCATGCCGAGAGTGCGTTCCGCCCCCTCGAGGCAAGCGGCGTATTGGTGGTGTGCGGAGGTCGCCTCACTGCGCCGCTCATGTGTGGCGGCGCGGCGACAATACACCCGCTGCCGTCGTCGAAGAAGGCACAACCTGGCCGAAGAAGAGCGACTCTACTCCCTCTACAGGGAGGCGGTAAAGGCTCTACGGACGGCCATCGGTGTGGCCAAAGACAGGGCCAACGACGAGATGCTGGGGACTCTGGATAGAGATCCGTTCGGGAGGCCCTATAAGATGGTTCGGAATAAGCTTCGGTCCAGGGGTCCTCCCATTACCCGGAGTCTTCAGCCTCTCGTCGTGGAGTCGGTGGTCGCGGCGCTGTTTCCGCAAAGAGCCGAACACGAGGCGCCCTGCATGGCGCCTCCAACTGTAGAGGGAGAAGAGAGCCTAGGCGCGCCACCGGTCACGGAGGCCGAGCTCGGGGCGGCGGTGATGCGCATGCGCGCGAAAAATACCGCCCCAGGCCCTGATGGCATCCCCGGTCGCGCCTGGGCGCTGGCACTAGGGCCGCTCGAACAGTGGGTTCGGGCTTTGTTCTGCGCCTGTCTCGAGCAGGGTCAGTTTCCGGGAGAATGGAAGAAGGGAAAACTGGTCCTGCTCAGGAAGGATGGACGCCCGGCAAACGAGCCGTCGGCGTACCGACCGATCGTGTTGCTGGACGAGGTGAGTAAACTTTTTGAGCGTGTGATCGCTGATCGCCTCGTCCACCACTTGGAGACGGTGGGGCCGCACCTCAGCGCCAACCAGTATGGCTTCCGCAGGGGCAAATCCACCATCGACGCAATAGCGCGGGTGAAGGCCCTTGCGGACAGTGCGGTATCCCGGGGGGAGGTGTTGGTGGCGATATCTATTGACATCTCGAACGCCTTCAACACCTTGCCCTGGAGCTGCATCAAGGAGGCGCTGAGGTACCACACGGTCCCCCGGTACCTTCGGAGGATCGTGGCGGCCTACCTCTCCGAGCGATCGGTCGGGTACCCTACCAGCGGTGGCTGGTCAGAGAGGGAGATGTCGTGCGGTGTTCCACAGGGGTCGGTTCTTGGGCCCCTCCTGTGGAACATCGGGTACGACTGGGTCCTGCGCGGGGCCGTCCCGAGGGGTGTTAACGTCGTATGCTACGCCGACGACACCCTCGTGACGGCCTGTGGCAGCACGGACAGGGAGGCTCGAAGCAGAGCAACAGCCGGCGTGGCCCAAATAGTGGCCAGAATCCGAGGACTGGGATTGGAGGTAGCTTTACACAAATCTGAGGCCCTATACTTTCATGGGCCTCGAAGAGCGCCTCCAGCCCAGTCCGGAGTCGTGGTTGGCGGAGTTTCCATCGGCGTCGGGAGCACAATGAAATACTTAGGTCTTGTTCTCGACAGCCGATGGAACTTCGAGGAGCACTTTCGGCGTCTCGTCCCAAAGCTCGTGGGAGCGGCTAGAGCCCTCAGTAGGCTCCTGCCGAACTTGGGCGGACCGAGCTCGCGGTGTCGCCGCCTTTACACAGGTGTGGTGCGATCCATGGCGCTCTACGGAGCGCCTATTTGGTCGGACGCTCTGACCGCCCGTACTAGGGCCCTTTTACGTGGGCCCCAGAGAATCATGGCGGTCAGAGTGATACGAGGATATCGCACCATATCATGTGAGGCGGCCTGTGTGTTGGCGGGGACGCCGCCCTGGGATTTGGACGCCGAAGTGCTCGCCGGTGTTTACTGGCGGCGAGCGGATGCCCGTCTCCGGGGAGAACCCCCTCCCCCAGTGCAGGAACGTACGTGGCGGCAGGCGGCAGAGGCCGAACTTGTCGTTCAGTGGCAGGAGCGGCTGTTAACGCCGTCTGCCGGCCACCGCACAATTGAGGCGGTCCGGCCCGTCCTCGAGCTATGGACGGGCCGGAAGCACGGAGCTCTCTCTTTCCACCTGGTGCAGATCCTGTCGGGGCACGGTTGCTTCGGCAGGTATCTGTGCAGGGTGGCGAGACGAGAGCCCACCGAGGAGTGTCACGAGTGCGGCCACGTGGAAGACACAGCGCAACATACGCTGGAGTCATGCACTCATTGGTCGACCCAGCGGGCCGCACTAGTGGCGGCAATAGGGACTGACCTCTCGCTGCCCGCCGTCGCTAATGCCATGGCGAGCAGCGAAAGTTCGTGGCAAGCCGTCGCCTCCTTTTGCGAGGAGGTGATGACGCAAAAGGAGGCGGCTGAGCGGCGGCGGGAGGACGACGCAGTCGGCAATCCTCTCCGCCGCCGCAGGGCCGGGCGCAGGCAGCGTGCCCAAGACCGCCGCATGCCCCCATAGTGGCAGGGCTCCGGGCGGTGGACCTGAGATAGCCATCGCCCGCCGAGCGTCAAAAATTGATCTCGAGGTGGAAGGCGCACTGTAATGTTCCCGGTGCGCCTTACATGAAGTTCGGGGACCCCAGGTCCCCACAAAGGAGGGTCTGCTTTGTCGGACGGCGCTGACCGGGTCGCGGAAGATTGCGCAAGTGTTCCCGTGACCCGGTCACCAGGCGCGTGGCGGAACATCGTTGGGTTTTTAGTGGGTATTCCGGCCACTTCTTCTTGGCCGGCGAGTCCCACATACCCTCCCGGAAACGGGGGGGATGCGGAAATGCATTTTCCCAACGTAAAAAAAAAAAAAAAAAAAAAAGGTTAGGTTAGGTTAGTCGCGCGCCGGTTGCCGTACCGTGTGCATCGCTTCCGTGTCGCTCCGCATTTAAAATTCGATAAATGTGGTAAAAAGTGAAGTGATTTACTCGTGTTATACATCGGGAGATGCGCCTCGGCGAGACGCATCTAGTGATATATAATACATAGTGGGCAGAGACCAAATTAGTTAAGTTTTTAGTGTTTTAGTGTTTTAACGGTTATTTCGGGCGTGGCACTTTTTCGTCAAAGACTAAAAAGTGCTTCGATCTCGACGTGTGATATATCGGGAGATGCGTCTCAGTGAGACAAATCGACCGATATAGTTTTTAGTGTGGATAGAGACCAAATTAGTTAAGTTTTTAGTGTTTAAGTGTTGTAACGGTCGTTTTGGGCGTGGCACTTTTACGACAAATTCCAAAAAGTGTTCCGATTTCGACGTGTGATATACCGGGAGATGCGTCTCAGTGAGACAAGTCGACCGGTATAGTTTTTAGGGTGGACAGAGACCAAATAGTTTAGTTTTTTTTTTTTTAGTGTTTAAGTGCGTATCTTAGTGTTTGTAGAACTTTACCTATGAAAAGTCTACGATCGCTATGAGCGACCGAAACAAAGCGGCTTACGACATGGGGGAGGACACCTCCATGTCGGACTACACGTGTTCAGAGGACGAGGGCGCCTCCGGGCGCCGACTGGGAGCCGCGGGCGCCGCGTGCACCGAGGCCGCCGCAAGGAAAAATAAGGGAGGTAAGCCGCGGTCAGCGGGCTTGACATTAAAGTTCCGAACGGGAACGACCCATAAACGGCCGTTGGCCGCTACATCCGCGGATGAGGACGCCCCGGCCGTGGCGCATAAAGTGGCCTCGTCTTCGACGAGGGGCCGCGTTAGGCGCCCGGTAGGGGTTTACAGCTTCCTCAAGGAGGCTAAAGACTACTTAGCTGATGGGGGGGACAGTGAGGGGGAGGATCCCGACCCAAGTTACCGCCCACGCGGGAGGATAGCGAGCCCCGTAGTGGCTTCAGCAAAAGCCTCTGACGACGGGACCCCCGACGCCCTATCCAGGGGCACGGTCGAGGCCCTCGCCGAGGAGGCTCTAAAAAGTGTAGAAAAGATAAAGGAGGAGATTAAGAAGAGCGGCCACCTAAAGGGTACCGTGTGGGGGCAAATTAACCGGGCCACTAAATGTGTTGTTGAAGCGGTCGAGGGCCTTCGCGACATAACGCCTGAAGAAGAACAGCGTAGGCTCCGCGCGGACAATGCTCGCCTTTCAAGGGAGCTGGATATTGTCCGCAACGAGCTGCGTGCCTTCAAACAGGCGTACGTGGAGTCGCAGCGGAAGTCCGCTGCAGCCCCGAGAGAAGCGACAGGGCCCCAGCAGCCCAACTTTGAGGAGGTGCTCAGATGCGCCATGGAGGAAATGAAGGGGCAACTCCTACAGTCGGTAGGCGGGATGATCAATGCCCGCCTACAAGACCTGGAGATGCGCCTTCCTCCGGAGCCCGTCATGAGGCCCCCTCTGCGTGCCGACCAACGGCAGCCGCCGCCGCCCCGTCACAAGTCCCGGTCGGGGCTTGTGGAGGGCGCCATGGAGGTGGATGGGGAGGCCCAGCCACCCCAAGCGCCCACACCCAGGGCGGTAAAGAAGGCGCCGAAGAAGGGCGCCGCAAAGCGGCCGACTGCCCCCCCGCCTCCTCCTCCCTCCAAGGGAAAACAGGGGGCAGGACAGGCAGAAGTAACTCCTCCCCCCCCAACCGCTGGAACAAGCGGAGAGGGGGAAGCCCAGACGGGGACTGCGGGCAACTCCTGGTCCGAGGTTGTCCGGCGGAAGAAGAGGGGAAACGCCGCTGTTGCTGCTAATTCCCCCCCCTCAGCCGGAACAACCCGGCAGATCGCCCCGGCCCCACCAAAGGCCGTTAAAATCGTGGCCCCAAAAACCGCGGCCATAGTGGTGACCCTCAAGAAAGGGGCCACCATGACCAATGCGGAAGGGGCCACGACTGACGCGAAGTACACCGAGGTCCTGGCAAAGGCCAGGTCCTCGATATCCCTGAGGGAATTCGGTTTGGAGTCGGTCAAGATCCGAACGAGCATGACCGGCTCCAAACTGATGGAGGTTGGGGGGACCACCCCCGAGGAAACTGCTGACCGCCTCGCCGCCGCCCTGGTGGAGACAGTAGGCAGCTGGGCGGACATCACCCGCCCAACCAAAATGGCCGTCCTCAGGATCACCGGTCTGGATGACACGGTGACCACTGAGGAAGTGGCGGCCCAACTGGCATCGGTCGGCGGGTGTCCCCCCACCTCCATGAAAGTAGGCAATATCAGGCCGAGTTTCTGGGGCGGAGGCTCCGCCCTGGTCAAGTGCCCTGCGACTGCCGCTAAGGCAATAGTGAAGGCGGGACGAGTGGCTATCGGATGGACGATGGCCACCGTCAAAGCAGTGGAGGCCCAGCCATTGAGGTGCTATAAATGCATGATGCTGGGCCACACTCGCGCTCTATGCCCAGCGGAGGCAGAGAACGGGCGTCTCTGCTTCCGCTGCGGCAGTGAAGGGCATAAGTCGACAGAGTGCGAGGCCCCCTGCAAATGCACCGTGTGTGCAACGACGGGGCGCCCACACTCACATGTGATGGGGGGTGCCAAGTGCACACCCCCGTCGGTGAAGGGCAAAGCCCCGTCGTCGAGCAGAGTGCCTCGCACTCAGCCCCAACCGCACGGCAGCCGAATGGCTGAGGAGGAAGAAATGCAGGTATCTTAATGCCAAGACACCTGCATTTCGACCTACTACAGACGAACACCAACCACTCTGCCAGGGCACAGGACTTGCTCATGCAGTGCCTGGCAGAGTGGAGAATTGCTGTTGCGGTCGTGGCTGAACCCTACTTTGTCCCCCCCCAACCCAGTTGGTTCGGGGACACAGAGGGATCAGTCGCCATTGTGGCGCCGCCTTCGAGCCCGCAACCCCTCTCCCTCAGGGAGCGAGGAGCGGGCTACGTGGCGGTGAACTGGGGAGAAGTAGTACTCATAGGAGTCTACTTCTCCCCAAACAGGAACCTCCGGCAATTCGAGAGGTTCCTGGATGGCCTGGAGCCGGTTGTGCAGAGAGCATCGCCGGCCCAGGTCATCGTGATGGGGGACCTCAACGCTAAGTGCGCAGCGTGGGGGTCCTCCATCACTGACCTGAAAGGGGCGCTTCTCCGGGACTGGGCCGTCATGATCGGCTTAGTTCCGGAGAACCAAGGCAACGCCAACACGTGCGTGCGCCGACAAGGGGGATCAGTCGTGGACGTCACGTTCGCGACCCCCGGCATCGGTGCACGCATATCGTGTTGGCGTGTCCTTGAGGAGGTGGAGACCCTGTCCGATCATCTGTACATCCGGTTCAGGGTCTCCACCGCGCCCCAGGGGTCACAGGCCCGGACGGCGGCGGCAGGACGGCGAGGCGCCCAGGGCTTCCCAAAGTGGCAGCTCTCGCGCCTCGACCCTGACCTGGCGGAAGAAGCCGCCATCGTCCGGGCATGGGCGGAGGAACCCCCCCAAACGGTGGGGGTCGACGAGAGGGCGGTGAGATTTCGCCGTGATCTGACCGCCGTCTGCAACGCCGGAATGCCCAGGGCGCGACGTGGCTTCGCGCCCCGGGAAGGCGTGTACTGGTGGACGCAGGACCTAGCCGCCCTGCGCTCCGCCAGTAACGCCGCCCGACGGGCATTCACCCGGTGCCGCAGACGGCGGAACAGAACAGAGGAGGAGCTGGAACGCCTTCACACCGAGCTGAGCTCGGCAAAGAAGGCGTTCTCCAGCGCGATCAAGGCTGCCAAGGACTCTGCCTATGCGGAGTTCTTGGCGACCCTAAACGCAGATCCGTGGGGGCGCCCATACCGTATGGTGCGGGCGAAGCTGAAGGTGGCGCCCCCCACGGAAACGATGGAGCCGGCGGTCCTTAGCGCGGTGGTCGAAGGGCTGTTCCCGGATAGCCCTTCTTTTGTACCACCGCGCATGACAAGAGACATGCCGGCGGACATCGAGACGTTGAACCGGCCTGACGCTCTCGCCCCACCTCCGATAACGACGGAGGAAATGGCCAGGGCGGCGGGCCGGCTCAGGGGGACCCGCAAGGCCCCGGGGCCAGACGGAGTGCCTGGCAAGGTTTTGCACATTGCGCTGGAACACCTCGGGGAACGCCTCCGCAGACTGTTTAACGACTGTCTAGCGGAGGGGCGTTTCCCCGGGGTGTGGAAGGAGGGGCGGCTGGTGTTGCTGAGGAAGGAGGGTCACCCCGTCGACTCTCCTTCCGGCCACCGGCCGCTCGTGATGCTGGATGAGGCTGGGAAGCTACTCGAAAGAGTATTGGCTTCCCGAATCATCCAGCATCTGGAGACGGAAGGGCCGCAGCTCTCCGAGAACCAGTTCGGGTTCCGGTCCGGGCGATCCACTCTGGACGCCCTGACCGCCCTGAAAAGGTTCTCGGAGGATGCGGCCGAGAGGGGACAGGGGGCGATGGCGGTGTCACTTGACATCGCCAACGCCTTCGGCTCCCTCCCCTTCGGAGTAATAGAGGAGGCACTTCGGTTCCACGAATTGCCCCTCTATCTCCGGAGGATTGTGGGACACTACCTGCGAGAGCGGGTAGTGTCCTACATGGGGAGGGAGGGAAGAGAGGAGCGGCGGATGGCCTCCGGTGTTCCTCAGGGGTCCGTCCTAGGACCCCTGCTGTGGAACATCGGCTTTGACTGGGCCATCCGCGGGGAGGTGCTGCCCCGGATGGCTGTCATCTGCTACGCGGATGATACGATGATAGCCGTCCGGGACACCACCTGGAGGAAAGTTAAGAGGAGGGCGGAAGCCGGGGCCACCCTGTTGGTCCGGAGGATCGAGGCGCTCGGACTCCGTGTGGCACTCCACAAAACCGAAGCCCTTTGCTTCAAAGGGCCGAGGTGGAGAGTGCCCGCAGGAGCGACCCTCCGGATCAACGGGGACGAGGTCGAGGTTAAGGCCCGGATCAAATATCTTGGCCTTATCCTCGATGGGGGTTGGCGTTTCGGAGATCACTTCCGGACGCTAACCCCCCGACTCGTCGGCGCGGCTTCCGCCCTCGCCAGGCTCCTCCCGAACCTGAGAGGTCCGGGCGTGCAGGTCAGACGACTGTACGCCATGGTCGTTCGCAGCATGGCCCTGTACGGCGCGCCGATATGGGCAGAAGCCCTTGACGCGCCAAACAGGGCCCTCCTCCGCAGGCCGCAGCGCATCGTTGCGGTGCGCGCATGCATGGCCTACCGCACGGTTGGCCATGCAGCGGCCTGCGCTTTGGCCGGCACTCCCCCATGGGAGATAGAAGCGGGTGTGCTGGCCGAAGCGTACCGGGAGCGGGCCGAGCAGAGAGCTCGGGGTGAAGCCCCGGCTCCAGAGGAGCTCGCCCGGTCCCGGGCGGAGAGAAAGCGAATGACCATAGAGCTGTGGGCTGCTGGCCTAGCGGACGCCAAATACGGCGCCCGCACCATAGAGGCCATACGCCCACGGCTCTCGGACTGGTGCGGGAGGCGCCACGGCGCATTGAATTACAAACTTTCACAGGTGCTGACAGGGCACGGGTGCTTCGGGCGGTACCTGTGCCGTATAAGAAGAGAAGAGACGACGTCGTGCCACGAGTGCGGCGCTGATGAGGACACCGCGCAACACACCCTTCAGGTTTGTACAGCGTGGTCCGAAGAGCGCCGCACTCTGGTAGCGGCGATTGGTGATGACCTCTCACTCCCAGGCGTAATTCGCGCCATGCTGGGCAGTGAGGGGTCATGGGAGGCGGTTTCCTCCTTCTGCGAAATAGTAATTTCGCAGAAGGAGGAAAGGGAGCGAGAGCGCGAGGATAATCCCCTCGCGCCCCCGCTCAGACGCAGGAGAGTGGGGAGAAGGAGGCGGGGTTTCGCCGCCGTACTTCTCCCCACAAACCATGCGTGAGAGGGAGGCCCCTTCAGGGCGATAACGCAGGCGGGGCCACGGAAGAAAGCTAAAGCGTTCCCGTGGCGCCCGCCATAATGCGTTAGAGGGCAGTCAGGTTTTAGTGGGTATTCCGGTCACCTTCTGTGGCCGGCGAGTCCCACACTCCCTACGCCATTGCACAGCCCGGCGTAGGCGTGCGTAAACGCATTTCCTGACTATAAAAAAAAAAAAAAAAAAAAAAAAAAAAAAAAAAAAAGGTTAGGTTAGGTTAGGTTAGGTTAGGTTAGGTTAGGTTAGGTTAGGTTCCCCACCAACGGTTCCCGCCTTGTCGTGGCGGTGGGGCTCTAGTAACCGTGGCTGCCTCCCACGGTGAAGCTAAGAGGAACCAGGGTCGGCCTAGCGTGCAGGACCGGCTGTCTTGGGCCGGACTGGGCTGGTCTAGCGTGCAGGGCCGACCCACCCGGAGGAGGCTGCCAGAGGCGGACTGTGGGGTCCGCTTCGGAGCATGCCAGGAGGTGGGGCCGCGGGGGGTGCGGGTGGGTACTGGTTTATCCTGCCCCCTGCAGCCCTCGTGGCCGGATGTGTATGGTGGGGCCGCGGAGGGGTACTGGCATACCCAGCCCCTCCGCGGCCCGTAGGGTCAACGGCGGGGCCCGACATCGGACCCGCCGATGGTGGCTGGGGAGGCGGGGGTAAAACCTCGTCTCTCCGGCTTCCATAGCCCCGTGGTGGCAGGTTCGGGGGGACCTGTCACCCGCTTCGAAGGGCAAGGAGGATGGCGCGTATCGTTCCGGCGCGCCTCCCCTAAAGGATGGATGGTGGGTTCACCCACCCCAGTGGTGGAGCTGCTTCGGCGGCTAGCGCAGACGGGGCCGCGGAGGAGTGCGAAAGCGTGCCCGTAGCCCCGTCACCAATGCGCAGGAGGAACAGAGGTGGTTTAGCGGGTATGCTCCCACTAGGGGAGAGAATCTCGCATAACTTCGTGTCCCCCCCGGGGCATGTCGTATGCATAAAGCATTCCCCTCTTTAAAAAAAAAAAAAAAAAGGTTAGGTTAGGTTAGGTTAGGTCGGTCCGGCCCGTCCTTGAGCTATGGACGGGCCGGAAGCACGGAGCTCTCTCTTTCCACCTGGTGCAGATCCTGTCGGGGCACGGTTGCTTCGGCAGGTATCTGTGCAGGGTGGCGAGACGAGAGCCCACCGAGGAGTGTCACGAGTGCGGCCACGTGGAAGACACAGCGCAACATACGCTGGAGTCATGCACTCATTGGTCGACCCAGCGGGCCGCACTCGTGGCGGCAATAGGGACTGACCTCTCGCTGCCCGCCGTCGCTAATGCCATGGCGAGCAGCGAAAGTTCGTGGCAAGCCGTCGCCTCCTTTTGCGAGGAGGTGATGACGCAAAAGGAGGCGGCTGAGCGGCGGCGGGAGGACGACGCAGTCGGCAATCCTCTCCGCCGCCGCAGGGCCGGGCGCAGGCAGCGTGCCCAAGACCGCCGCATGCCCCCATAGTGGCAGGGCTCCGGGCGGTGGACCTGAGATAGCCATCGCCCGCCGAGCGTCAAAAAATTGATCTCGAGGTGGAAGGCGCACTGTAATGTTCCCGGTGCGCCTTACATGAAGTTCGGGGACCCCAGGTCCCCACAAAGGAGGGTCTGCTTTGTCGGACGGCGCTGACCGGGTCGCGGAAGATTGCGCAAGTGTTCCCGTGACCCGGTCACCAGGCGCGTGGCGGAACATCGTTGGGTTTTTAGTGGGTATTCCGGCCACTTCTTCTTGGCCGGCGAGTCCCACATACCCTCCCGGAAACGGGGGGGATGCGGAAATGCATTTTCCCAACGTAAAAAAAAAAAAAAAAAAAAAAAAAAGGTTAGGTTAGGTTAGGTTAGGTTAGGTTAGGTTAGGTTAGGTTCCCCACCAACGGTTCCCGCCTTGTCGTGGCGGTGGGGCTCTAGTAACCGTGGCTGCCTCCCACGGTGAAGCTAAGAGGAACCAGGGTCGGCCTAGCGTGCAGGACCGGCTGTCTTGGGCCGGACTGGGCTGGTCTAGCGTGCAGGGCCGACCCACCCGGAGGAGGCTGCCAGAGGCGGACTGTGGGGTCCGCTTCGGAGCATGCCTGGAGGTGGGGCCGCGGGGGGTGCGGGTGGGTACTGGTTTATCCTGCCCCCTGCAGCCCTCGTGGCCGGATGTGTATGGTGGGGCCGCGGAGGGGTACTGGCATACCCAGCCCCTCCGCGGCCCGTAGGGTCAACGGCGGGGCCCGACATCGGACCCGCCGATGGTGGCTGGGGAGGCGGGGGTAAAACCTCGTCTCTCCGGCTTCCATAGCCCCGTGGTGGCAGGTTCGGGGGGACCTGTCACCCGCTTCGAAGGGCAAGGAGGATGGCGCGTATCGTTCCGGCGCGCCTCCCCTAAAGGATGGATGGTGGGTTCACCCACCCCAGTGGTGGAGCTGCTTCGGCGGCTAGCGCAGACGGGGCCGCGGAGGAGTGCGAAAGCGTGCCCGTAGCCCCGTCACCAATGCGCAGGAGGAACAGAGGTGGTTTAGCGGGTATGCTCCCACTAGGGGAGAGAATCTCGCATAACTTCGTGTCCCCCCCGGGGCATGTCGTATGCATAAAGCATTCCCCTCTTTAAAAAAAAAAAAAAAAAAAAAAAAAAAAAAAAAAAAAAAAAAAAAAAAAAAAAAAAAAAAAAAAAAAAAAAAAAAAAAAAAAAAAAAAAAAAGGTTAGGTTAGGTTAGGTTAGGTTAGGTTAGGTTAGGTTAGGTTAGGTTAGGTTCCACGGCCACGGACCTGCTCGGTTGTCCGAGTGGGCGGAGAGGTGAACTCCGACGTGGCGCGTCCCCGGGTGGTGGATAGGGGAACGCCCCGGCATATTGCTGGGGTAGGGCTTTTTTTCGCCCCGCGAACCAAACGCCAACAAACCCGTAAGTCCGCACTGAGCGGAAACGGGGGCTCTGCGCACTGAGCGTGGGGCCGCGAGGAAGAAAACCTCTATAAAAAATTACCCGGTGGTGACACCACACTTGGCCGCCCACTGGTCTTTATGATCGGTGGACGCCAAGTAGACCGTAAGTCCGCACTGAGCGGAAACGGGGGCTCTGCGCACTGAGCGTAGGGCCGCGAGGAAGAAAACCTCTATAAAAAATTACCCGGTGGTGACACCACTTGGCCGCCCACTGGTCTTTATGATCGGTGGACGCCAAGTAAACCGTAATCCGCACTGAGCGGACCGGGGGCCCTGCGCACTGAGCGCGGGGCTGCGAGGAAGAAAACCTCTCTAAAAAATCACCCGGTGGCAACACCACACTTGGTCGCCCACCGGTCTTTATGATCGGTGGACGCCAAGCAAACCGTAATCCGCACTGAGCGGACCGGGGGCCCTGCGCACTGAGCGTGGGGCTGCGAGGAAGAAAACCTCTCTAAAAAATTACCCGGTGGCGACACCACACTTGGTCGCCCACTGGTCTTTATGATCGGTGGACGCCAAGTAAACCGTAATCCGCACTGAGCGGACCGGGGGCCCTACGCACTGAGCGTGGGGCTGCGAGGAAGAAAACCTCTCTAAAAAATCACCCGGAGGAGGGCACGCCTTCAGGGCGGTGCGGGGCGCGACGTGCACCGAGGTGCCGCCGTGCGCAGTGGAGGGGTGTCTTCCCGCGGGGCTATGCCGGACAGGGCCTCCCATACCGGACAGGCCCGCGGGGAACACCAGCGGACCCTAAGGGGTCGTAGGATGGAGGGCCTTCAAGGTCCTCGGCGCGGCAGGGTCGGCTTGAGTCTTCCGTAAGGCCAAATCAGGCCAGGTCGTGCAAACATCGGAGTGCGGCAGCACTATAAACTGCAGCGGACTTCGGTCGGAGGATGACGACCTTCAAGGCCGTGCGGGACCTCACCCTGTACCAAAGGCGGTTTCCGGTGTCCGACAACACTGGAAAAAGTAAAAGTAAATGATGGCATCTCCCAAAACACAACTACCCCAGGAGGGTACCTCCGGCACCGCCGGGGGAGAATCCCTCCCCGTGGCTTCGGCCGCGGGCTGCCCCTCGTACTCTGGGGGGGGCAAGGACTGCCTTTCAAATACGACAACAACGACGACCCAGGCTAGGATTATGGAACTGATAGCAAGAGATTTGGACTCAGAAGTAACGAGGCGCCCATCACTGGATGGCGCCGAATTAAAGGAGGTGAGAGTGCGGCTGGAGCGCGTTCCGATCGCGGCGTCTAACGCCCCTCGACAGCGCCTACCGGCACTCAGTGATACGTCGGACTCCGACATGGAGGTTGAGGCACCGGAGAACCGTGCAGACCGGCACCCTGGACAATGGGGGAGTCTTGGACGGAAACGACACCGGGATACAGTCGCCGCACCAGGCGACACAGAGACGGGACCCTCGCCCAAAGTGGCAGGTACAAGGAAAGGCCGAGGACGGCCACCGACAACTGGTGAATACGTTGGGCTCGCCAAGGCGAAACAGGAGCTGGCAGAGGCCACCCGTCGCCAACTAGAGTGGGAGGCGGAGAAAGATGTCGCCGAGCTAACGATGGGGCTACGGTCGACCAGAGCGGGGGTCCGACTTTCAGAGACCTCCGCATCTGAACCGGACGATGAAGGCGAGTTGGGCTCCGCAGAATTAGGCGGTCAAATAGAGCTTGGCGCAGCGGCCGTGGCGGCCGTCTGCGAAAAATCAAACAATCTGAAAGGCACATCGAAGAAAGCTCTTAAGGAGGCGGTAGCGCAGATCCGGGCGGCGGCAAAATGTCTGACGTCACGGAACGTAAATGAGGAGACGAGACTGTTGCGAGCGGCCAACTCCCGCCTACAGGCGGAAATGGCCGCACTAAAGAAGGAAGTGGCGGAATTGAAGGCGTGCGTGTCGCAGGCGGGGACGACACCTAAACCCGCCACAGCGACATGCTCGCAATCACCAGAGGAGGAACTGGAGAACCGAATCCTGAGCAGGCTCTCGGACCGGCTCAACGCTCGAATAGACGGGCTAGAGCCGCGCCTGAATCCGGAGCCTCGCCTAAGACCGGCACTGGCTCATGACAGACGCGAGGCGGAAGCCAGACCACCCCCGGCAAGCCGTCCACGTCAAACACCGGAGATGACCCAGGCGGAATTGCCTGAAGTGCGCCTTCCTGAAACAGTCCAATCGGGCTGGATCAAGGTTGGCGCAAAAGGAAAGAAGAAGGCGCCGACCTCTACATCGGCGCCGGCCGCCGCTTCCTCTTCTGCCGCGGCCCAACCCGCCCATCCGGGCCAAAAGGCGAAGACGATAAGGAAGGCCAATAAAAAGAAGAACAAGGCCAAAAAACCAGAGACGGGACGTCCCCTCCCGCCGGCGCCCGCTTCCATGAAGGAGACCATGGCGTCGGTGGTTAAGAGGGGCCTGAGAGAAAAGGCGCCGACTACCACCAGATCGGCGCCCCCGACGAAGAAAAAGGGGCAGGAAAAGATCAAGTCCTCACCTAAGCTGCGGGCCCCCAAGACCTCGGCAGTCGTGGTGACCTTACATCCCACGGCTGTGGAGAAAGGGGTCACATACGCCAAGGCTCTGGCGGAGGCGAAACAAAAAGTTAACCTCAAGGATTTGGAAATAGAGAGCGTCCGCTTCAAGCGGGCGGCAACCGGGGCGTCCATCATCGAAATCCCCGGTGCCACTAGCGCGCCAAAGGCAGACCTCCTCGCGGAGAGGCTTCGCGAGGTCTTCGGGAACGGAGGCGACATCACCGTCTCCCGTCCAACGAAAATGTCGGAGTTGATAGTAGCGGGACTTGACGATTCCGTAACTAAGGAAGAGGTGACAGCTGCGGTTGCGGCCAAAGGTGGATGCGCGGCCAACTGCATTAAAGTAGGCACACTCCGCCAGGAGAGGTCCGGTCTATTTGCCGTGTGGGTTTCCTGCCCCGTTGAGGCCGCCAAGAGGGTGGTTGAGGGGAAGCTCCTCGTCGGATGGGTCTCGGCCAGGGTGAAGCTCCTTGAACGAAGGGAGCTAAGGTGCTTCAAGTGCCTTCACTCTGGCCATGTCAAGGCGCGGTGTACTGCGGAGGTCGACCGGGGGCTTCAGTGCTACCGGTGCGGCCAGTTGGGACACCGCTCCGCAGAGTGTCATGCTGCCCCCCACTGCACACTGTGTGCGGAGGCTGGGAAAGCATCAAATCATCGCTTGGGGAGCAAGTTATGCTCGGCCCCCAAGAAAAGGATGTTCAGCAGGGTATTTGTTGCGAGCAGAGCCAGCCCGCAACAGGCACAACCACCACCGAGCGGTGAAGTAGAGATGGAGACCGAAAGTACTACAAAATAATGACGACGACGGCTACTAAATACATGCAAGCCAACATCAACCACTGCGCCAGAGCTCAGGATTTATTGATCCAAAGCATGGTGCAGTGGTCGATAGATGTTACGGTGGTGACTGAGCCCTACTTCATTCCCACGAGAAACAACTGGGTGGGCGATGACGACGGGCTGGCGGCAATCGCGGTGTCAAGCGACGTCGTTATAAGGAGGTCTCGGAAAGGTCGAGGAGTCGTTGCGGCGTTGTGCGGCGAGGTGATGGTGGTCGCGGCATATTTCTCGCCAAACCGGCCTCTCTCTGATTTCGAAGCGTTTCTCGTGGAAATGGACTCGGTCCTGGCCTGGTGCCGCCCAAACCGGATCGTCGTGGCCGGCGATCTGAACGCTAAGTCCACGATCTGGGGGTGCCCTACCACGGATGCGAGGGGAGAATTGGTGGAGGAGTGGCTTGCCTCGAATGGGCTGGTCGTCCTGAACGTAGGGAACACGGAAACATGCGTGCGGATGCAGGGTGGCTCAATTGTAGACGTGTCCTTCGCCAGTACGGACCTGGCACGAACCGTCCGGGACTGGGCAGTCCTGGAGGGTGTGGAGACTTTGTCTGACCACAGGTATATTCGGTTTGACGTCTCCCCCCTCCCTGGCGGTTCCGGTCCCGGGCGTGTTGCGTCGTCGTCGGAGATCGGCCCGAGGTGGGCCCTCAAAAAACTTGACGGGGAAGCGGCGATCCAGGCGTCTCTGGTCGCAAGCTGGAACCCAACACCGAACGTGACGGAAGTAGAGTCCGAGTCGCGGTGGCTCCACGAAGCGGTCACGCACATTTGTGACGTCGCGATGCCCCGCGTGGTGCGGCCGCCGGCTCGGACGGCGGTGTATTGGTGGTCGGAAGATCTTGGTCGTCTTCGTGTGTCCTGCGTGTCAGCAAGGCGGCAATACTCAAGATATCGTCGTCGCCGTAGACGAAGCGGGCACACCGAGGAAGAGGAGAGGCGCCTCTACACCGCCTACCAGGACGCGAAAAAGGCCCTCAGGGTGGCCATCGCTGTTGCGAAGGAGGAGGCCTGGCAGGAGCTGCTGGCGTCGTTAGAAGTCGACCCCTGGGGTCGACCATATCGGCTCGTAATGAGCAAGCTCAGGCCCTGGGCCCCACCCCTAACGGCGAGCATGGATCCGGAGGTCCTGAACAGAGTGGTGGAGACCTTGTTCCCCTCCATGAGGGAGGATTTCGTTGCACCCAAAATGGTGTTTGCGCCAGCGACGTCAAATCGTGATGCGGACGGGGAAGTCCCGGAAGTGGAAGAGAGGGAACTGTGGGCGGCTGTGTCTCGGCTTCAGGCCAAAAACACCGCCCCAGGCCCCGATGGGATCCCCGGACGCATATGGGTCCTGGCGCTCAAGAATGGTCTAGATAGTAGGTTCCGAGATCTTCTCACCCGGTGCCTTAGAGAGAATATTTTCCCAGACGAATGGAAGACGGGGAAACTCGTACTTATTGCGAAGGCAGGAAGACCGGCAGATTCTCCCTCGGCGTATCGCCCAATCGTCCTGCTCGGGGAGGCGGGTAAGCTTTTTGAGCGCGTTATTGCGACCCGCCTCACAGAACACCTCGACCGAGTAGGGCCAAATTTGGCAGACTGCCAGTATGGTTTCCGGCGCGGCCGCTCTACCATCGATGCTATTGCACGGGTGAGGGCCGTCGCCGAAGAGGAGGTCCTTAAGGGCGGCGTCGTCTTGGCGGTATCTTTAGATATCGCCAACGCTTTTAACACGCTGCCTCACGCTTGTATAATGGAGGCCCTATGTTTTCATGGGGTCCCGTTGTACTTGCGCGAGACGATTAAGGCCTACCTATCGGACAGGACAGTGGTATATCCCACAACCACCGGATTAGGACAAAGAAGAGTGTCGTGCGGCGTTCCACAGGGTTCCGTTTTAGGGCCACTACTGTGGAACGTCGGTTACGACTGGGTCCTTCGTGGCCCAACTCTCCGTGGCGTTAGCGTCGTCTGCTACGCGGACGATACACTGGTGTTGGCAAGGGGCAGTAGCTATCGGGAAGCGAGTGTGCTAGCTACTGCCGGAGTAGCCCAAGTAGTGGGCAGGATTAGAAGTCTGGGCCTGACGGTGGCCCTGGAGAAGTCCGAAGCCCTGTGTTTCCACGGGCCTCGCCGATCGCCACCGCCAGGCGCTCATCTGATTGTGGGCGGAGTTTCCATCGGCGTCGGGTCTACAATGAAATATCTCGGAGTTGTACTCGACAGCCGGTGGAACTTCCAAGAACATTTCCGGCAGATGGCACCAAAGCTCGCGCGCACTTCGTTCGCCCTGAGCAGGTTATTGCCTAATCTGGGCGGACCGAGCGCGAGTTGCCGGCGTCTCTATGCCGGAATTGTTAGATCGATGGCGTTGTACGGGGCCCCTATTTGGGCGGATGCCCTCGAGCGCCGCAACAAAGCCCAATTGCGCAGATCGCAGAGAGTAGTGGCGCTTCGAGCCGCACGAGCATACCGCACCGTATCACTGGAGGCGGCATGCGTGCTGGCCGGGACTCCCCCATGGGAGCTGGAGGCGTCGGCGTTGGCGGAGGTCTACTGGAAGTCCGCCGACGCCAAAAGTCGGGGAGAGGTCCCAAGTAGGGAAGAAATTGGAGAATGGCGAAAGAGCGCAAAGGATTCAATCCAGCGCTGCTGGCTCGAACAGCTGAGCCAGCCGGGAGCGGGTCACCGTACCATAGCGGCGATTCGCCCCGTTCTCAAAGATTGGTTGACGAGACGATGGGGTGCACTCTCATATCGCCTAGTGCAGATCCTCTCGGGGCATGGCTGCTTCGGGAGGTACCTGTGCAACGTGGCCAGACGGGAGCGCACTCCACAGTGCCGATTCTGTGGCGCTGCAGAGGACGACGCGGCACACACCCTGACATACTGCACAGCATGGGCGGAGGAGCGAGCCGTGCTTGTGAACAACATCGGAGATGACATCTCGCTGCCGGCCGTTGTATCTGCGATGGTCGGTAGTGAATCTGGATGGAGCGCCGTCGCCGCCTTTTGCGAGGCGGTGATGGAAAAGAAGGAAGTGGACGAGCGACGCCGGGAGGATGATCCGGAGGAGGATCCCGTGCGCCGCCGCCGACCGATGCGCCGACGCCGGGCTTTTGCCCAGGCGTCTTAGTAGTCTTATCATCAAAGACGTGTTGGTCGGCGCCGGGTTGGGGGACCCGGTAGGAGTAGGGCGATAGTTCTCCGTCGCCCACTCGGAGATGGTTGATGTGGCCATAAAATGCGTCACGAGAGATGTGTCTTGCTAAAGGACAAACGCCCGCCGGGGACAAGGATAAGGGTAACTGTCACCTTACCCCCGGCACTGGCGGGATGGCGGTTTCGAGGAGTTTTGGTCGGTAGTAGCCCCTCCGGTCATATACGGGCCGGGGGAGCGGCTGAGTCCGACACACCTGCCCGCTCCCCCCCCCGAGCGGGTGGACGGCTCATAAACGGGTTTCTCCTCGTAAAAAAAAAAAAAAAAAAAAAGGTTAGGTTCCACGGACCTCCACGGACCTGCTCGGTTGTCCGAGTGGGCGGAGAGGAGTACTCCGACGTGGCGCGTCCCCGGGTGGTGGATAGGGGAACGCCCCGGCTTCGGCTGGGGTAGGGCTTCGGCCCCGCGAACCAAACTCTAGGGTCGGTCATCGTGTTGGGTGTTGCACATGACCGACCCACCTGGAGAGGGCCGTCAGTGGTGGGTCACAGCAGTGACTCCGCCCTGACCATGCCCAACCGGGGTCGCACCGGCAGATGCGACGTGGTGGGGCCGCGGGGGGTGTGGGTGGGTACTGGTTTATCCTGCCCATCTTACAGCCCTCGTGGCCGGACGTGGGGTGAGGTCGTGGGGGCTGTGGGTGGGTACTGGTTTATCCTGCCCCCTGCGGCCCTCATGGCCAGATGTGGTGATGGATGGATGTGTGATGGAGAGGCCGAGGGGGGATACTGGTTTTCCAGTCCCCTCTGCGGCACGTAGAGTAGGGTAGAGGGCGGGCCGATTGGTTCCGCCGGTGGGGGCTGGGGTGGTAGGACACAAAAGATCCTGCCTCTCTGGCTTTCACCACTTAGGGAGAGGCGCTTCGGCGTCAGACGCGCGGCCCGAGCTTTGGTTATGGCTCAGCTGGTACAAAGCTCGGGTCATTGCGTTAAGGTGGGCATGAGGGTTTTTAGTGGGTATGGCTGAACGACTGTAGGCGAGTCCCACACTCCCTGCGCCATTGCACTGCCCGGCGCAGGGGTACGGAAGTGTATTTTCCCTCGTTACAAAAAAAAAAAAAAAAAAAAAAAAAAAAAAAAAAAAAAAAAAGGTTCCACGGACCTGCTCGGTTGTCCGAGTGGGCGGAGAGGAGTACTCCGACGTGGCGCGTCCCCGGGTGGTGGATAGGGGAACGCCCCGGCTTCGGCTGGGGTAGGGCTTCGGCCCCGCGAACCAAACTCTAGGGTCGGTCATCGTGTTGGGTGTTGCACATGACCGACCCACCTGGAGAGGGCCGTCAGTGGTGGGTCACAGCAGTGACTCCGCCCTGACCATGCCCAACCGGGGTCGCACCGGTAGATGCGACGTGGTGGGGCCGCGGGGGGGTGTGGGTGGGTACTGGTTTATCCTGCCCATCTTACAGCCCTCGTGGCCGGATGTGGGGTGAGGTCGTGGGGGCTGTGGGTGGGTACTGGTTTATCCTGCCCCCTGCGGCCCTCATGGCCAGATGTGAGGAGAAGTATGAATGTGAGATGGAGAGGCCGAGAGGGGATACTGGTTTTCCAGTCCCCTCTGCGGCACGTAGAGTAGGGCGAGGGCGGGACCGGTTGGCCCCGCCGGTGGGGGCTGGGGTGGTAGGACACAAAAGATCCTGCCTCTCTGGCTTTCACCACTTAGGGAGAGGCGCTTCGGCGTCAGACGCGCGGCCCGAGCTTTGGTTATGGCTCAGCTGGTACAAAGCTCGGGTCATTGCGTTAAGGTGGGCATGAGGGTTTTTAGTGGGTATGGCTGAACGACTGTAGGCGAGTCCCACACTCCCTGCGCCATTGCACTGCCCGGCGCAGGGGTACGGAAGTGTATTTTCCCTCGTTACAAAAAAAAAAGGTTAGGTTAGGTTAGGTTCCACGGACCTGCTCGGTTGTCCGAGTGGGCGGAGAGGAGTACTCCGACGTGGCGCGTCCCCGGGTGGTGGATAGGGGAACGCCCCGGCTTCGGCTGGGGTAGGGCTTCGGCCCCGCGAACCAAACTCTAGGGTCGGTCATCGTGTTGGGTGTTGCACATGACCGACCCACCTGGAGAGGGCCGTCAGTGGTGGGTCACAGCAGTGACTCCGCCCTGACCATGCCCAACCGGGGTCGCACCGGCAGATGCGACGTGGTGGGGCCGCGGGGGGTGTGGGTGGGTACTGGTTTATCCTGCCCATCTTACAGCCCTCGTGGCCGGATGTGGGGTGAGGTCGTGGGGGCTGTGGGTGGGTACTGGTTTATCCTGCCCCCTGCGGCCCTCATGGCCAGTATGAGGAGACGGATGGATGCGTGATGGAGAGGCCGAGGGGGGATACTGGTTTTCCAGTCCCCTCTGCGGCACGTAGAGTAGGGTAGAGGGCGGGCCGATTGGTTCCGCCGGTGGGGGCTGGGGTGGTAGGACAAAAAAGATCCTACCTCTCTGGCTTTCACCACTTAGGGAGAGGCGCTTCGGCGTCAGACGCGCGGCCCGAGCTTTGGTTATGGCTCAGCTGGTACAAAGCTCGGGTCATTGCGTTAAGGTGGGCATGAGGGTTTTTAGTGGGTATGGCTGAACGACTGTAGGCGAGTCCCACACTCCCTGCGCCATTGCACTGCCCGGCGCAGGGGTACGGAAGTGTATTTTCCCTCGTTACAAAAAAAAAAAAAAAAAAAAAAAAAAGGTTAGGTTAGGTTCCACGGACCTGCTCGGTTGTCCGAGTGGGCGGAGAGGAGTACTCCGACGTGGCGCGTCCCCGGGTGGTGGATAGGGGAACGCCCCGGCTTCGGCTGGGGTAGGGCTTCGGCCCCGCGAACCAAACTCTAGGGTCGGTCATCGTGTTGGGTGTTGCACATGACCGACCCACCTGGAGAGGGCCGTCAGTGGTGGGTCACAGCAGTGACTCCGCCCTGACCATGCCCAACCGGGGTCGCACCGGTAGATGCGACGTGGTGGGGCCGCGGGGGGTGTGGGTGGGTACTGGTTTATCCTGCCCATCTTACAGCCCTCGTGGCCGGATGTGGGGTGAGGTCGTGGGGGCTGTGGGTGGGTACTGGTTTATCCTGCCCCCTGCGGCCCTCATGGCCAGATGTGAGGAGAGGAATGAATGTGAGATGGAGAGGCCGAGGGGGGATACTGGTTTTCCAGTCCCCTCTGCGGCACGTAGAGTAGGGCGAGGGCGGGACCGGTTGGCCCCGCCGGTGGGGGCTGGGGTGGTAGGACACAAAAGATCCTGCCTCTCTGGCTTTCACCACTTAGGGAGAGGCGCTTCGGCGTCAGACGCGCGGCCCGAGCTTTGGTTATGGCTCAGCTGGTACAAAGCTCGGGTCATTGCGTTAAGGTGGGCATGAGGGTTTTTAGTGGGTATGGCTGAACGACTGTAGGCGAGTCCCACACTCCCTGCGCCATTGCACTGCCCGGCGCAGGGGTACGGAAGTGTATTTTCCCTCGTTACAAAAAAAAAAAAAAAAAGGTTAGGTTAGGTTAGGTTAGGTTCCACGGACCTGCTCGGTTGTCCGAGTGGGCGGAGAGGAGTACTCCGACGTGGCGCGTCCCCGGGTGGTGGATAGGGGAACGCCCCGGCTTCGGCTGGGGTAGGGCTTCGGCCCCGCGAACCAAACTCTAGGGTCGGTCATCGTGTTGGGTGTTGCACATGACCGACCCACCTGGAGAGGGCCGTCAGTGGTGGGTCACAGCAGTGACTCCGCCCTGACCATGCCCAACCGGGGTCGCACCGGCAGATGCGACGTGGTGGGGCCGCGGGGGGTGTGGGTGGGTACTGGTTTATCCTGCCCATCTTACAGCCCTCGTGGCCGGATGTGGGGTGAGGTCGTGGGGGCTGTGGGTGGGTACTGGTTTACCATGCCCCCTGCGGCCCTCATGGCCAGATGTGAGGAGAAGGATGAATGTGAGATGGAGAGGCCGAGGGGGGATACTGGTTTTTCCAGTCCCCTCTGCGGCACGTAGAGTAGGGCGAGGGCGGGACCGGTTGGCCCCGCCGGTGGGGGCTGGGGTGGTAGGACACAAAAGATCCTGCCTCTCTGGCTTTCACCACTTAGGGAGAGGCGCTTCGGCGTCAGACGCGCGGCCCGAGCTTTGGTTATGGCTCAGCTGGTACAAAGCTCGGGTCATTGCGTTAAGGTGGGCATGAGGGTTTTTAGTGGGTATGGCTGAACGACTGTAGGCGAGTCCCACACTCCCTGCGCCATTGCACTGCCCGGCGCAGGGGTACGGAAGTGTATTTTCCCTCGTTACAAAAAAAAAAAAAAAAAAAAAAAAAAAAAAAAGGTTAGGTTAGGTTCCACGGACCTGCTCGGTTGTCCGAGTGGGCGGAGAGGAGTACTCCGACGTGGCGCGTCCCCGGGTGGTGGATAGGGGAACGCCCCGGCTTCGGCTGGGGTAGGGCTTCGGCCCCGCGAACCAAACTCTAGGGTCGGTCATCGTGTTGGGTGTTGCACATGACCGACCCACCTGGAGAGGGCCGTCAGTGGTGGGTCACAGCAGTGACTCCGCCCTGACCATGCCCAACCGGGGTCGCACCGGCAGATGCGACGTGGTGGGGCCGCGGGGGGTGTGGGTGGGTACTGGTTTATCCTGCCCATCTTACAGCCCTCGTGGCCGGATGTGGGGTGAGGTCGTGGGGGCTGTGGGTGGGTACTGGTTTACCATGCCCCCTGCGGCCCTCATGGCCAGATGTGAGGAGAGGAATGAATGTGAGATGGAGAGGCCGAGGGGGGATACTGGTTTTCCAGTCCCCTCTGCGGCACGTAGAGTAGGGCGAGGGCGGGACCGGTTGGCCCCGCCGGTGGGGGCTGGGGTGGTAGGACACAAAAGATCCTGCCTCTCTGGCTTTCACCACTTAGGGAGAGGCGCTTCGGCGTCAGACGCGCGGCCCGAGCTTTGGTTATGGCTCAGCTGGTACAAAGCTCGGGTCATTGCGTTAAGGTGGGCATGAGGGTTTTTAGTGGGTATGGCTGAACGACTGTAGGCGAGTCCCACACTCCCTGCGCCATTGCACTGCCCGGCGCAGGGGTACGGAAGTGTATTTTCCCTCGTTACAAAAAAAAAAAAAAAAAAAAAAAAAAAAAAAAAAAAGGTTAGGTTAGGTTAGGTTAGGTTAGGTTCCACGGACCTCCACGGACCTGCTCGGTTGTCCGAGTGGGCGGAGAGGTGAACTCCGACGTGGCGCGTCCCCGGGTGGTGGATAGGGGAACGCCCCGGCTTCGGCTGGGGTAGGGCTTCGGCCCCGCGAACCAAACACTGGTAGGTTAGCTAGGGTAAGTTAGGTAAGCTTAGGTTTAGTAGATTAGGGTAGGGCGGCGTCTCGCCACAAGGCGAGCGCCTACTAGGTTAGTTAGGTTAGTCTGCGGGCCCACTTGTGGGCTCGCAGAAGTAGGGAGTATTTAGGTTAGTTAGTATAAGTCTAGGGTAGAACGGCGTCTCGCAAGGCGAGCGCCTATTATTAGGATAGTTTAGTTAGTTAGTTAGTATAAGATAGGTTAGGCTGCGGGCCCACTTGTGGGCCCGCAAAGGAGAGGACGGCGTCTCGCCGCAAGGCGAGCGCCTTTTGAGAGATGAGCCCGAACCTAGTATCTACCTATGCCAGACTGGTGACCTGGCTCAGAGAAAGGTGAGGGCGATTCTGTAGGTGGAGGGCGCAAGCCTGATGCCGGGGCGGCGCGACCATCAGAATTGGTCGTAGGTCGCGGCCGTCGGTCTTAGAGTAGGCTAGGTTAGGTTGGTTAGTTTAGTTAGGCTAATTAGATTAGTTAATTAGGCTAGAATAGCTAGGTTAGGCTGCGGGGCCCCTCGTGGGTCCGCAAAGGAGAGGGTGGCAAACCCAAGCCGAGTACCTGCCCCTTTTCAGGGCAGCGAAAGGTTAGGGTGAGCCTAGTGTGGTGCAGAGGGCCGTCAGTGGTGGGTCACAGCAGTGACTCCGCCCTGACCATGCCCAACCGGGGTCGCACCGGTAGATGCGACGTGGTGGGGCCGCGGGGGGTGTGGGTGGGTACTGGTTTATCCTGCCCATCTTACAGCCCTCGTGGCCGGATGTGGGGTGAGGTCGTGGGGGCTGTGGGTGGGTAACCCCTGCAGCCCTCGCGGCCAGATGTGGAGATGGATGAAAGTGAGATGGAGAGGCCGAGGGGGGATACTGGTTTTCCAGTCCCCTCTGCGGCACGTAGAGTAGGGCAGAGGGCGGGACCGGTTGGCTCCGCCGGTGGGGGCTGGGATGGTAGGACACAAAAGATCCTGTCTCTCTGGCTTTCACCACTTAGGGTGAGGCGCTTCGGCGCCAGACGCACGGCCCGAGCTTTGGTTAAGGCTCAGCTGATACAAAGCTCGGGTCACCGCGTTGAGATGGGCATGAGGGTTTTTAGTGGGTATGGCTGAACGACTGTAGGCGAGTCCCACACTCCCTGCGCCATTGCACTGCCCGGCGCAGGGGTACGGAAGTGTATTTTCCCTCGTTACAAAAAAAAAAAAAAAAAAAAAAGGTTCCACGGACCTGCTCGGTTGTCCGAGTGGGCGGAGAGGTGAACTCCGACGTGGCGCGTCCCCGGGTGGTGGATAGGGGAACGCCCCGGCCTTCTGCCGGGGTAGGGCTTCGGCCCCGCGAACCAAACACTGGTAGGTTAGCTAGGGTAAGCTAGGTTAAGTAGGTTAAGTAGGTTAGGCTGCGGGTCCCTTGTGGGCCCGCAGAAAAGAGGGCGGCGCTCGCCACAAGGCGAGCGTCTATTAGGTTAAGTTAGGTTAGGCGGGCCCCATGCGAGCCCGCACATTAGGTTAGGCTGCGGGCCCCTTGTGAGCCCGCAGAAAAGAGGGCGGCGCTCGCCGTAAGGCGAGCGTCTATTAGATTAATTAGTTATGTAAGTTAGGTTAGGGTGCGGGCCCACTTGTGGGTCCGTACAAGAGAGGGCGGCGTCTCGCCGCAAGGCGAGCGCCTTTTAGGGTTAGTTTAGAGTAGGCTAGGTTAAGTTAGTTAAGGTAGGTTAGGGTGCGGGCCCACTTGTGGGTCCGTACATGAGAGGGCGGCGAACCCGAGCTGAGTAACTGCCCTTTTCAGGGCAGCGAAAGGTGAGGGTGAGCCTTGAGTGTGGTGGGTGGCGCGGCCCACTAGGGTCGCGGCCGTCGGTCGGGACGTGGGAGCACGACCTCGGTAGCACTCTGCTTGCAGAGCTGTTATGCGATGGCGTGTGATCCTGCGTCCCATCGCGTAATCCCGGTGGCCATCACCGGGACCGCGGGCCCCTGTCTTGATCAAGACGGGGGCCAAGAGGTGGGTCTCTATAAACCCTGGCGGCACCAGCGGGGGAGGCGGGGATTCCGAACCTGCATTGCACGGTGTCGTCTTGAGGAGCGCCTAAGGGCGCAGAGAGGGCCCCTCCCGGGGCGGTCAGTGGGGCGTCGCGGTGGCAAGCTCACGCGATCCCGTGGCGCCCCACAGTATGGCCATGAGGGAACAAGGAGGTTTAGTGGGTATGCTCCCATTCGGGGAGAGAATCTCACATAACTCGCGTGTCTTCCCCGAGGCACGGAGTATGCATTAAGCATTCCTCCTTGTATAAAAAAAAAAAAAAAAAAAAAAAAGGTTAGGTTAGGTTAGGTTCCACGGACCTCCACGGACCTGCTCGGTTGTCCGAGTGGGCGGAGAGGAGTACTCCGACGTGGCGCGTCCCCGGGTGGTGGATAGGGGAACGCCCCGGCTTCGGCTGGGGTAGGGCTTCGGCCCCGCGAACCAAACTCTAGGGTCGGTCATCGTGTTGGGTGTTGCACATGACCGACCCACCTGGAGAGGGCCGTCAGTGGTGGGTCACAGCAGTGACTCCGCCCTGACCATGCCCAACCGGGGTCGCACCGGCAGATGCGACGTGGTGGGGCCGCGGGGGGTGTGGGTGGGTACTGGTTTATCCTGCCCATCTTACAGCCCTCGTGGCCGGATGTGGGGTGAGGTCGTGGGGGCTGTGGGTGGGTACTGGTTTACCATGCCCCCTGCGGCCCTCATGGCCAGTATGAGGAGATGGATGGATGCGTGATGGAGAGGCCGAGGGGGGATACTGGTTTTCCAGTCCCCTCTGCGGCACGTAGAGTAGGGTAGAGGGCGGGCCGGTTGGTTTCGCCGGTGGGGGCTGGGGTGGTAGGAGAAAAAAGATCCTGCCTCTCTGGCTCTCACCACTTAGGGAGAGGCGCTTCGGCGTCAGACGCGCGGCCCGAGCTTTGGTTATGGCTCAGCTGGTACAAAGCTCGGGTCATTGCGTTAAGGTGGGCATGAGGGTTTTTAGTGGGTATGGCTGAACGACTGTAGGCGAGTCCCACACTCCCTGCGCCATTGCACTGCCCGGCGCAGGGGTACGGAAGTGTATTTTCCCTCGTTACAAAAAAAAAAAAAAAGGTTCCACGGACCTGCTCGGTTGTCCGAGTGGGCGGAGAGGTGAACTCCGACGTGGCGCGTCCCCGGGTGGTGGATAGGGGAACGCCCCGGCACATTGCTGGGGTAGGGCTTTTTTCGCCCCGCGAACCAAACACCAACAAACCCGTAAATCCGCACTCAGCGGAAACGGGGGCTCTGCGCCTAGCGCGGGGCCGCGAGGAAGAAAACCTCTATAAAAAATTACCCGGTGGTGACACCACACTTGGCCGCCCACTGGTCTTTGATCAGTGGACGCCAAGTAGACCGTAAGTCCGCACTGAGCGGAAACGGGGGCTCTGCGCACTGAGCGTGGGGCTGCGAGGAAGAAAACCTCTATAAAAAATTACCCGGTGGCGACACCACACTTGGCCGCCCACTGGTCTTTATGATCGGTGGACGCCAAGTAAACCGTAATCCGCACTGAGCGGACCGGGGGCCCTGCGCATTGAGCGTGGGGCTGCGAGGAAGAAAACCTCTCTAAAAAATTACCCGGTGGCAACACCACACTTGGCCGCCCACCGGTCTTTATGATCGGTGGACGCCAAGCAAACCGTAATCCGCACTGAGCGGACCGGGGGCCCTGCGCACTGAGCGTAGGGCTGCGAGGAAGAAAACCTCTCTAAAAAATTACCCTGTTTGGGGAGGGGAGGGATGTTCCGCGGGGCTATACCGGACAGGGCTACCCATACCGGGCAGGCCCACGGAACATCGGTGGACCCGTTGGGTCGGGCTATTGGACGAGGATGTGTGGCTTGGACGAGGATGTGTGGCAGCACAGAAACTTGCAGAGGACTTCGGTCGGAGGACGGCGGCCTTCAAGGCTCGCGGAACATCGGTGGACCCGTTGGGTCGGGCTATTGGACGAGGATGTGTGGCTTGGACGAGGATGTGTGGCAGCACAGAAACTTGCAGAGGACTTCGGTCGGAGGACGGCGGCCTTCAAGGCTCGCGGAACATCGGTGGACCCGTTGGGTCGGGCTATTGGACGAGGATGTGTGGCTTGGACGAGGATGTGTGGCATCACAGAAACTTGCAGAGGACTTCGGTCGGAGGACGGCGGCCTTCAAGGCTCGCGGTGCGGCAGGGTCGGTCAAAAAAAAAAAAAAAAAAAAAAAAAAAAAAAAAAAAAAAAAAAAAAAAAAAAAAAAAAAAAAAAAAAAAAAATATATATATATATATATATTATTATTATTAAAAAAAAAAAAAAAAAAAAAAAAAAAAAAAAAAAAAAAAAAAAAAAAAAAAAAAAAAAAAAACCGGCCACCCTGTCGGGCAAATAGTCGAGGACGTGTGGCATCACGATAAAAATGTAGAGGACTTCGGTCGGAGGACGGCGACCTTCAAGGTTGCGCATCATGTCAGGGACCTCACCCTGGATCGAAAAGGCGGTTTCCGGTGTCCGACAACACCGGACACACCGTATGAATGGCAAGCTTAAAAAGAGAATTACCCCAGGAGGGTACCTCCGGCACCGCCGGGGGAGAATCCCTCCCCGGGGCCACTTTGGCCCCGGGCTGCCCCTTGTACTCTGGGGGGGGCAAAGACTGCCTTGATTACACAACGACATTGGCTTCGAAAACGGAATTAGATGCACGCGGTTTGGATGTGACGGGGAGTGGTATGGAAGTTGGTGGAGGAGAAAGAGGAGAAGAGCAGATGGATTTGGAGACGGAATTGATGCTGAGCGAGGAGACCACATCAATGTCCGAAGATAGTCGCGGGGCTAGCCCTATGCCCAGAAAGAGAAGAGGACGGCCGCCCACCACGGGCCACTATGTCGGCCTGGCCAAAGCCAAGCTGGCTCTAATACAAGCCGAACGGGAGGAAGAACAGAGGAGGGCGGAGGCAGAGGTAGTCGCTGCCTCCCGCGAGGCCCGGGCCAGAGCCCAAGCCCACAGGCTGCCGGAGTCGGTCCCAGAAGAGGAGGAGTTCCAGGCGGCCGGCTCCCTCAGCCAAATAATCAAGGACAACGTAGAGGTCATCAAGAAGGTAGCCACCACCTCCAAAAATTTGAAAGGAGGCTACGTACGCGCCTTAAAGGATGCAGCGGAGGAAATCACGAAGATGGCAAAAGCTCTGCAAAGCAGATGCGTATCTGACGAGACCAAAGGCCTGCAGGCGGACAATGCCCGCCTGCGAGCAGAAGTAGCACAACTGCGCAAGGAGGTAGCAGAAATGAAACAGCACCTTCATACACCGAACGTGAGGGCAGAGGCAGCCGCTGTGGCCATACAACCGGAACCACAACGGCAAAAAACAAATGATAATGAGGAGCTTGTGCGCACCATATTATGTCAGGTGGGCACAATGGTAAACGCCAGATTTGAGGCGTTACAAGAACGACTCCTTCCGGAGAAGCGCCTCCGTCCCCCGCTGGCGGCGGATAGCAGGCCTGAGCCCGCAGGCCCTGGCGCACCGGAAGCACCAACAATGATAAATCAGGCAAAGAGCGGACCAACACCAGGCAAAGCCCCGGGCAAAACCTCGAGCAAAACCTCGGGCAAAGCCTCCGGAAAAGCCTCGGGCAAAGCCCCGGGCAAAGCCCCGAGCAAACCCGGCAAGAAGAAGACGACGGAGCCCCAGGCCCAGCCACAGCCAATGGCGGCAGAGCCAGCTGACCAACAGCCCAGCGAATTGCCCTGGAGCACAGTGGTAAAAAGAGGGCTAAAACAAAAAAAGAAGAAGAAAGAGGGCACACGGGTGTTTACAAACACTGAAAGGAGGAAAACGCCAAGACCACCAACAGTCAGCTCACCTAAGACGGAGGCGGTAGTGGTCTCAATAACGCCGGAGGCTATCGCTAAAGGCCTCACCTACGATGCAGTCATCGCCGAGGCCAAAGCAAAGATCAAATTGCAAGACGTCGGAATCACAACTGGGGTACGCTTTAGGGTGTGTGCCACAGGAGCGCGGAGGTTTGAGGTCCTGGGTTCAGATAACGGCCCGCAAGCCGACGCCCTTGCGGAAAGATTGACGCAAATATTCAGCGGAGAAATGGTCCGGATTTCCAGACCGGCGAAGACGACTGAAATAAAAATTTCTGGGCTAGACGATTCAACAACTGTCGAGGAGGTGCTGGCGGCGGTTGCCGAAGCTGGAGCCTGCTCCAAAGATAATCTCAAATGCAGTGGCGTCGTAAGAGACAGATTCGGAGTAGGACATGCATGGGTAGAATGCTCGGTAGAGACTGCGAAACGGGTGGCTACAGTAGGTCGACTGACAATATCGTGGGTGTCGGCCAGCGTCATGCTGCTTGAGCCAAAACCACTGCGTTGCTATCGATGCCTGCAGAAGGGGCATGTTAGAGCGCAATGCAGTGCAGAGGCAGATAGGAGCAAGCTGTGTTTCCGATGTGGGGTAGAGGGGCATAAGTTTAAGGAATGCTCGGCCAAGCCGCACTGTTCCATCTGTGCTGCGGCCAAAAAACCGGCGGATCACAAACTGGGTGGCAAGGGCTGTTCTGCTCCAGCCCCCAAAGTCACAAGAGGGAAGATACAGCCAAAACCAGCACAACAGGCGTCAGTAGAGGTTGCTATGGAGACGGACGAAATTGGCACCAGAAATGGCTCTCCAAATCTTACAAGCCAATCTTAACCACTGCGCACGTGCTCAAGACCTGCTCTTACAGAGTATGGCTGAGTGGTCGACGCAGTTAGCTGTGGTGTCCGAACCCTACTTCGTTCCCATTAGGGATGACTGGATAGGGGATGAGGAAAATCTTGTTGCGCTCATTGTGCCCCGGTCCATGAGTTCCCCGACTCTTGATGGGGTTCAAAAGGGCCGTGGGTACGTGGGTGCTACAGTCGGTGGAAATTTGGTCGTCGGCGTATATTGCGCCCCTAGCAAAAGCCTCGCAGAGTTCGAGGGTCTTCTCGATCGCATCGGAATCCTCGTCGGCAGAAATCACACCCGTTCCGTGCTGGTAATGGGGGATTTCAATGCCAAGAACACTGCCTGGGGTGGCACGGCCACGAACGCCCGGGGTGCTATACTTGAGGAGTGGGCCTTGACCATGGGACTCTGCCTCCTAAATAGGGGGTCGAGACCTACATGCGTCCGGCCGCAGGGCAGTTCCATCGTGGACTTATCGTTCGCCTGCCCTGCAACAGCGAGACGGGTGTGCGGTTGGGAAGTGGTGGAAGGTGTGGAGACACTATCTGACCACCGTTACATCCGTTTCTCAATATCGGAGACACCAACGGCCCCAGTACATCAGGGGCCGGAGTCGCTGCACCGGGACACTCCACGGTGGGTGGTGAAGCGACTCAACAAGGACGTACTAACTGAAGCTGCCCAGGTCGAAACATGGTCGCCTGCGGACAGCTCCCTGGACATTGACGAAAGGGCTGCCGCGCTGCGTGCGTCGATGACTCGCATATGTGACGCGTCGATGCCGCGGCAAGGCCCCCCACCCCGGAAAAGACACGTGTACTGGTGGTCTACAGACATAGCAGCAATGCGCAATGTGTGCGTAGCTGCTAGACGCCGGTACCAACGACAAAGACGGAAACGACAAAGAGACGAAATCGCCGAGGCGAGCTTACACAACATCTATAAAGCCGCTAAACACGATCTGAGCCGAGCGATATGCGAAGCGAAGGACAGGGCGCGAGAGGAAATGATCGAGACTTTGAATCAAGATCCGTGGGGTCGCCCCTATTTGATGGTCCGTGGGAAACTCCGGACGCGGGCATCACCTCTGACGCAAAGCCTCCAGCCCCAACTGGTGCAGGAAGTGGTGACATCCCTCTTTCCAAATAGAGAGGCTCACACGCCGCCTTACAGGATTCCGAACACCAGGAATGAAAATCCTGATCCCGTCGAGGACATACCACCAGTCACCCCTGGCGAGTTTGGGGCTGCGGTCCACCGGCTACGTGCCAAAAGGACGGCCCCGGGGCCCGATGGCATACCGGGCCGTGCTTGGGTACTAGCCGCGGAAATATACGAGGAAAGAGTTATCGAGCTGATGGGTGATTGTCTTGCACAAGGGCGTTTCCCTCTGCTCTGGAAGAACGGCTCCCTGGTTCTCCTTAAAAAAGAGGGCCGGCCAGTCGATTCCCCTGCAGCGTACCGGCCAATAATTCTACTTGACGAAGTGGCGAAGTTGTTTGAGCGGATCATCGCCAACCGCCTCGTCAAGCACATGGCGACAGTCGGCCCGGACCTGGATGACAAGCAATTTGGCTTCAGGCCGGGCAGGTCTACCGTCCATGCCATCATGCGGGTTAAGAAGATAGCGGAGGAAGCAATTGCCCAGGGCGAGGTCGTTCTTGCGGTGTCCCTCGACATCGCAAACGCCTTTAACACCATGCCCTGGAGTTGTATCATAGAGGCCCTCCGCTACCACCAAGTGCCGGAGTATTTGTGTCGGATTGTGGCCGACTACCTATCATCTAGGTCGGTCTCGTACAGAAGTCGGGACGAGTGGTGTCGTCATGAGGTCACGTGTGGCGTACCGCAGGGCTCAGTCCTCGGTCCCCTCCTATGGAATGTGGGCTACGACTGGGTGCTGCGGGGCGCTAATATCCGAGGCGTAGACGTCACCTGCTACGCAGACGACACCCTGATAACGGCGCGGGGACGCACGCACCGAGAATGCGCGATCCTCGCGACAGCAGGAGTAGCCCAAGTGGTGGGCAGAATACGTGGTCTGGGCCTAGAGGTGGCCCTGCATAAATCCGAGGCCCTTTATTTTCACGGACCTCGGAACAGGCCTCCTCCGGGAGCCCACATTATCGTCGGTGGCGTGAACATTGGCATCGAGCCCGAAATGAAATACCTGGGCCTCACGCTAGACGGACAGTGGACATTTGAGGGCCACTTCCGAAAACTGGGACCCAAGCTGATGCGTACGGCCGCCGCTCTTGGCAGATTACTGCCCAACATCGGCGGACCCAAATCTGCCTGTCGGCGCCTATTCATGGGCGTCGTCAGGTCGATGGCATTATATGGCGCTCCCGTTTGGAGCGGCGCCCTAAACAACCGGACGATTGACATTCTTCATCGGCCACAAAGAACTTTGGCCATAAGGATAATACGTGGTTACCGCACCATATCCTACGACGCGGCTTGCGCCCTGGCGGGTTCCCTGCCGTGGGTGCTAGAGGCGGAGGTGCTCGCGGCAGTCCACACTTGGCGCGAGCGAAGAACCATGACTGACGGACCCCCGCCCTTAAGGGTCGAGGTCGAAACCCACAGAAAGGAAAGGCGAGAAGCAGCCGTGGCCAAATGGCAACGCCGCCTCCGCCAGACGCGGGCTGGTGCCAGGACAATTGAGGCAATCTGTCCAGTTCTCGTGGCGTGGCTGAGGAGAAAACACGGGGTGGTCACTTTCCGTTTGGCGCAGGTGCTGTCGGGGCATGGCTGCTTCGGCAGTTATCTGCGCCGGATTGGGAGGGAGCCGTCTGCAGTGTGCCACCATTGTGACGATTGCCCCGAGGACACTGCCCAGCACACGCTGGCGGAGTGCCCGGCATGGACACAACAGAGACGAGACCTCGTGGCCGTAGTGGGCAATGATCTCTCACTGCCGGCCACAATAACATCGATGGTGGAATCGGACGGGGCCTGGAAGGCCGTCCAAGAATTTTGCGAGGTTGTGATGAACATCAAGGAGGAGGCGGAGAGGGCACGGGAGGCGGCTAGTCAAGACGCCATCCGCAGCCGCCGCACGGGAGGGAGAAGACGGGCATTCGCCCGGAATATCCCACCCTGACAGAACTCGGGTGGCGAGCTAGGGGACGCTCGCCACTCAGGAAGAGTAGACGAGGGCGCGACGGTTTCCCGCGCGAACAGCTGAGGTCGAAGGACGAGGAGGCGTAGAGCCAATCACTGCCGGGGGCGTGTGAAGAATACTTTATAGTGTACCCATGCCCCGGTGAAAGGTGACACGAGGAAACCAGTGGAGTTTAGTTGGTATGCTCCCGCTTCTCGGGAGAGAGCCCAACATAACCACCAAGCCATCCCCAGGCGCGGTGTGTATGCGGGAACGCATTCTCCACTTAAAAAAAAAAAAAAAAAAAAAAAAGGTTAGGTTAGGTTCCACGGACCTGCTCGGTTGTCCGAGTGGGCGGAGAGGTGAACTCCGACGTGGCGCGTCCCCGGGTGGTGGATAGGGGAACGCCCCGGCATATTGCTGGGGTAGGGCTTTTTTCGCCCCGCGAACCAAACACCAACAAACCCGCAAGTCCGCACTCAGCGGAAACGGGGGCTCTGCGCATTGAGCGTGGGGCCGCGAGGAAGAAAACCTCTATAAAAAATTACCCTGGTGGCAACACCACACTTGGTCGCCCACTGGTCTTCATGATCGGTGGACGCCAAGTAAACCGTAATCCGCATTGAGCGGACCGGGGGCCCTGCGCACTGAGCGTGGGGCTGCGAGGAAGAAAACCTCTCTAAAAAATTACCCCTTTCTGGGCGGAAACGCCCCGCGCGGCGGCTGGCTTCGGCCACCGTCGGGCAAACCGTAAACCCGCACGGAGCGGGAACGGGGGCTCCGCGCACTGAGCGCGGGGCTGCGAGGAAGAAAACCTCTATAAAAAATCACCCTAATCCCAAGCATCGCCGCCCGGCGAAGGGATGAATCGTTGGTGGGAGACCAGCGGCGAGGGCGGCAACACCGGGGGGGGCTTTTAAGGGGAAAAAACAAAAATGAGCGCGACGAATAAAGAAAAAACTACCCGGGAGGGTCCCGTTCGCGGGGAATCCCTTGGTGGGTCGGACAGCCGGCCCATCGGCCCCATTGTATACGGGGGGGCCATTCGCCGTGTGAAGGAGGAGAGAAGGTTAGGGTCAAATGGAGGAAGTAGAGAGGAGAAGGAGAAGGAGAGAGATAGAGTGAGGAGGCTGTCTGATTCAGATTCAACAGACAGCAGGGGCTCCATGGCAAGCGCTTCCAGCCGCTTTGCTTCCATGGAGTCCCTAGACCAGGAAGGTGCCGGAAGATTCTGGAGTGAGGGCCGCGGCCAGAAGAGGCCCAGAGATAAGGAGTTGAGCGGCAGCTCCACAGACACCCCCGCCAAAGGGGTACACAAAAGAAGGGGACGCGGCCGTCCGCCAACTACCGGCGAATACGTCGGGCTGGCGGCCGCCAAAGAATCTTTACGAAGAGCGACAGAAGCGGAGATGAGGGCACGAGCCGAGGCAGAGCTCCTCGACTCGGTTTTGGAGGCCCGCAAGACCCGCTCGGCCATAGTCGCGGCAGGCCCATCTACTGCCGCGCCAATGGCAAACGAAGAAGACACGGCGACCACCGTCCTCAAACGGATTGGGTCCAGCCTAGACGTGGTTGAGAAAGTTGCAAAGAAATCGTCCAACTTAAAAGGGACCTTCGTGCGCGCACTGCAAGACGCGGTCAGTGCCATTAAGGAAGACGTTGCTGGCCTTGCGCAGAGGACGATATCGGATGAAACACGCGCCTTGCAGGCAGATAACACCCGCCTGCAAGCTGATATGGCCAGCCTCCGCAAGGAGCTGAATGAGATGCGCCAGGAGATGGAGAGGGTGCGGAAACAGGGTTCCGCCAATGCCCTCATGGACACGACAATGGAGGCCGTCCCTGTCCGGCCCCCACCACAACCACAAGCAGAGTCCTCCCTAGAGGACATATGTCGGGCGGTAATGGTCCAGGTGGGCGGTATGCTCAACGCCCGCCTGGCTTCCCTAGAGGATAGGTTGCTCCCTGAAAGGAATATGCGACCACCATTGGCGTCGGATAAAAACAAGGAAGACCGCACATATGCGACTGCGACCGCGAAGCCCAAACCCGCACCATCTTCGGGTACTCAAAAAACAGCTGGGACGAAGGCGCCCCCGGTGCCAGCACAGCCCGGTTCCAGTGGGCTCACGCGCCAGCCGCCTACCGTGCCCAAGAAGAGCAAAAAAGGCTCCAAAAAAGGAACCAAAAAGAAGAAGAAAACTCGGCCGTCGACTGGCGAGAACCTTAAGTCCTCCTCTGTCGCCCCCGTAGCACCATCAAATGCCCCTCCTCGCCGTCCTCTTAACCCGGACGCGCTCGAGGAAAATTGGGTCACCGTAGGGAGGAATGGTAAAGCGCAACGGCACAAGTCGAAAGCGGCTCCCACGCAGGCATCAACATCCCCGCCTGCACCGCGGCCGCAGAGACTTAAAGTGCCTCGGAGCTCTGCCGTGGTCGTTACACTTACTGAAGCGGCCATCAATAGGGGGCTGACGTATAGCAGCGTCCTGAAAGAGGCGAAATCGAAGCTCGATTTAAAAGAGGCGATCGGCGTAGAAGCGGTGCAATTCCGTCGGGCGGTCACCGGGGCTACTATCATCCGCATCCCCGGCGCCACCAGCGCCCCAAAAGCAGATATCCTGGCGCAAAAGCTCCAGGAAATTTACAAAAGTGACGACATTAAGGTCTCCAGACCCGAAAAAATGATTGACGTTAAGATCGAAGGTCTGGACGACTCTACTACACCAGAAGAAATCAAAGAAGCCATAATCAAAAAAGGGGCATGCACGGCAGACCAGGTCCGAGCTGGCCAACTCCGCCAGAACAGATATGGTCTTTTCGACATCTGGGCCCAGGTCCCTGTCACAACAGCAAAGAAGCTAGTGACCGGCCGCTTCTTAGTGGGCTGGGTAGCTGCCAAGGTCACGATTGGCAGACCAAGGGAGCTACGCTGCTACCGATGCATGCAGCAAGGACATACAGCGAGTCGCTGCGACGCGGAGGACCGCAGCCGGCTCTGCTATAAATGTGGACAAGAAGGCCACAAGGCCGCATCCTGCCCGTCGCAACCGAACTGCATCCTGTGCACGGCGGCGGGCAAGGATGCCAAACACCGGCTGGGGAGTTTAAATTGCTCGGCGCCCAGAAAAACGGTCCCCAAGAGAGCGCTAGCGGAAGTAGCACGTAGCGCGCCCCCACCGAGCGGGGAAGAAATGGAGATAGCGGAAGCCGTGCAAAATTAATATGGCCCTTCGAATACTTCAAGCGAACCTCAACCACTGTGCCCGAGCTCAGGATCTGTTTATACAGAGCTTGGCACAGTGGTCGATAGACCTAGCAGTGGCATCCGAGCCGTATCTGGTCCCGGATAGAAACAATTGGGTGGGAGACTTAGAACATCTTGTCGCGATATACACAGGCGGCAACCCCCCAATTGTTTCCTCCAAAAGAGGAAGAGGATGTGTCGGTGTCAAAGTCGCCGGCATGGCTTTAATTGGCGTATACTTCTCTCCAAATCGTCCGTTGGCAGACTTTGAAGAATACTTGGAAGAGGTCAGTTCGCTCGTCCAGTGGGGAAGACCGCTCGGGGTTGTCGTGGCCGGGGACCTAAATGCCAAATCAAGGGCCTGGGGATCCTCGGTCTCAGACAGTCGCGGCGAGATACTTTTGTCATGGATGGCGCAACATGACCTGGCGCCACTTAATACGGGCTCCGTGCACACCTGCGTGCGCATGCGGGGCGGGTCTGTCGTAGATGTCACCCTTGCGAGTCCCGCCCTGGCATGCCGCGTGCAGGGCTGGGAAGTGTTGACTGAGGTGGAGACGTTATCGGACCACCGCTACATCCGGTTCGATATTCTCCCCTCGTCAGCGCCCCCGACCAGTCGGAGCATCGCCATTCCCCAGGAGATCGGACAGATGTGGTCGTTAAGATCTCTAGACCGAGAGACAGTGGAACTCGCCGCCATAGTGGGGACGTGGTCCTACAGAATGGAGAATAAATGTGTCGACGACGGTGTGCAATGGCTTGGCGAGGTACTCGAGCACATATCGGACTGCGCCATGAACAAAGTTCAACCGTCGCCGCGGCGACGTAATCGAGTGTACTGGTGGTCGGATAGCCTTTCACAGTTGCGCTCTGCCTGTGTGGCTGCCCGCCGCCGGTACACTCGATACCGTAGAAGACGTCCCGGATGGGAGGAGTCTCAGGAACGGCGTCTCTACACCGCATACCAAGAAGCCAAAAAGGCCCTGCGGTGTGAGATCGCCATTTCCAAAGACCAGGCCTGGGAGGAGTTCTTGAGCAGCCTAGAGTCAGACCCATGGGGCCGGCCGTACAAACTCGTTATGAGCAAGCTGCGCCCCTGGGCTCCCCCCCTTACTTCAACTCTAGACCCGGCACTACTTACATCTATTGTGTCGGCGCTCTTCCCTCTCAGCGCCCGAAGCACCGAATATGACTTCTCCGCCTCGATACCGGCCGGTTCTGTCCCGGAGGTAACCGAGGCGGAGATAAACTTGGCCAAGATTAAAATGCAGTGCAAGCGCACCGCCCCAGGTCCAGACGGGATACATGGGAGAGTGCTTGCACTAGCACTTCAAAACGGACTTGACGAACAGCTCGCGACACTGCTCACTAAGTGTCTAGAAGAAGGAGATTTCCCGACAATCTGGAAAACTGGAAGGTTGGTCCTGCTGAGGAAACCCGGGAAACCGGAGGACTCCCCGTCGGCCTACCGGCCAATAGTGCTGCTTGACGAGGCCGGCAAATTGTTCGAGAGGATAATTGCCGGTCGCGTCAATGAACATCTCTCCTCAGCGGGGCCAGACTTGGCAGATACCCAATTTGGGTTCAGAAGTCGCAGATCCACCATAGATGCGATTTCCAAACTAAGAAGGATTTGTGAAGAGGCGACATCTCGGGGCGGGGTGGCGATAGCAGTGTCGCTCGACATTGCAAACGCTTTCAACACCCTGCCCTGGGACAGTATAATGGCGGGACTCGAATACCATCAGGTCCCTTTATACCTACGACGAATCATCAGCTGCTACTTACGGGACAGAAAGATCCTTTTCCCCACTCGAGACAGCTGGGAAAGACATGACATAACGTGTGGAGTTCCACAGGGGTCGGTCTTAGGGCCGCTCCTGTGGAATATCGGATATAATTCGGTGTTGCGGGGAGCGTTAGTCCGCGGAGTGCAACTGATTTGCTACGCGGATGATACGCTCGTCGTAGCGACGGGTTCAGATCTCAGAGAGGCAAAACTGCGGGCCACTGCCGGGGCCGCACACGTTTCGGCAAAGATCCGCCGTTTGGGCCTGAGGGTCGCCCTCGAGAAGTCAGAGGCGATTTGCTTTCAAGGCTCCGGGAGAGCGCCCCAATCCGGGCTGGAAATCATAGTTGGAGGTACTTCAATTCCAATTCGAAGCACACTGAAGTACCTGGGTCTAACACTCGACTCGAGGTGGAGTTTTAAGCCGCATTTTGCGGCTCTAGCCCCAAAACTCGACGCCACAGCTGCGGCTTTAAGTCGCATTTTACCAAATGTGGGTGGCCCAAGTTCGAAGCGTCGTCGCCTATTCGCAGGCGTGCTGAGGTCAAAGGCCCTATACGGCTGTCCGGTTTGGGCCAACGACCTCTGCACGCAGAACAAAGTGATGCTCAGACGATCTCAACGCACCGTGGCGATCAGGGTCGCGAGGGCGTACCGTACGGTGTCTCACGATGCCGGGTGCGTCATTGCGGGTCTCTCACCGTGGCATCTTGACGCGGCCGCCCTGGCGGACGTCTATTGGCGTAGAGCAAGGAGACGAGCAGAGGGTGAAGAACCAACCCCTGAAGAGATGAAAACCTGGAGAACAGACGCCCAGAATAGGGTGATGGAAAGATGGAAAGAGGAGTTGGAAACATCTAGGGCCGGGTCGTGGACACTGGACGCGATTCGACCAAAACTCCAGGACTGGCTGAACAGGCGGTGGGGGCACCTTTCCTACCGGCTGGTACAGGTGCTGACCGGCCATGGCTGTTTCGGCAAATACCTACACCAAATAGCCGGTAGGGAATTAACACCTAGGTGCCACCACTGCCCTGAATTGATTGACTCCGTCTCACACACGATCTTTGATTGCCCGGCATGGGAAGCCGAGAGGCGACCCATAGCCATTATCACCGGACTTGACTCGTCATCACTCGCAGGGGTGCTCAACAACATTCTCCAAAACGAGGATGCGTGGAGGGCATTCCAAAACTTTGTGGAGCGGGTGATGACCATTAAGGAGAATGCCGAGAGGGAGCGAGAGACCGATCCGGAATCCGCCCCTCTCCGTAGAAGACGAACAGGCCGTCGCCGGCGCACCTATTTGCGCCGGCCGTAGACGCAGACCTTTTGTAAATAAGTATACATATATATATATACATAGATATAGACATAGATAGATATAGTTATATAGTTATAATTGTAAATATAGATGTACGTGTATATATATTAACTATTATTAAGGAGTATACATAGTATTATTATTAATAACTATTAAGGAGTACACATAGTATTAATATTATTAATATTAGGAATAATAATATTAGTATTAAGAATCATAAGGAGAGTCGCGCAAATGCGACAGCGCATATCCAAAGCCCGGTTATGGCAAACGCTGGCACAGGTTAGGATAAATGCGATGAGGCGGGCCCGAGGGGTTTTAGTGGGTATGGCCGAACGACTTTAGGCGAGTCCCACACTCCCTGCGCCACTGCACATATTGGCCCGGCGCAGGGGTGCGTAACTGCATTTCCCCTCTGACAAAAAAAAAAAAAAAAAAAAAAAAAAAAAAAAAAAAAAAAAAAAAAAAAAAAAAAAAAAAAAAAAAAAAAAAAAAAAAAAAAAAAAAAAGGTTAGGTTAGGTTAGGTTAGGTTAGGTTAGGTTAGGTTAGGTTAGGTTAGGTTAGGTTAGGTTAGGTTAGGTTAGGTTAGGTTAGGTTAGGTTAGGTTAGGTTAGGTTAGGTTAGGTTAGGTTAGGTTAGGTTAGGTTAGGTTAGGTTAGGTTAGGTTAGGTTAGGTTAGGTTAGGTTAGGTTAGGTTAGGTTAGGTTAGGTTAGGTTAGGTTAGGTTAGGTTAGGTTAGGTTAGGTTAGGTTAGGTTAGGTTAGGTTAGGTTAGGTTAGGTTAGGTTAGGTTAGGTTAGGTTAGGTTAGGTTAGGTTAGGTTAGGTTAGGTTAGGTTAGGTTAGGTTAGGTTAGGTTAGGTTAGGTTAGGTTAGGTTAGGTTAGGTTAGGTTAGGTTAGGTTAGGTTAGGTTAGGTTAGGTTAGGTTAGGTTAGGTTAGGTTAGGTTAGGTTAGGTTAGGTTAGGTTAGGTTAGGTTAGGTTAGGTTAGGTTAGGTTAGGTTAGGTTAGGTTAGGTTAGGTTAGGTTAGGTTAGGTTAGGTTAGGTTAGGTTAGGTTAGGTTAGGTTAGGTTAGGTTAGGTTAGGTTAGGTTAGGTTAGGTTAGGTTAGGTTAGGTTAGGTTAGGTTAGGTTAGGTTAGGTTAGGTTAGGTTAGGTTAGGTTAGGTTAGGTTAGGTTAGGTTAGGTTAGGTTAGGTTAGGTTAGGTTAGGTTAGGTTAGGTTAGGTTAGGTTAGGTTAGGTTAGGTTAGGTTAGGTTAGGTTAGGTTAGGTTAGGTTAGGTTAGGTTAGGTTAGGTTAGGTTAGGTTAGGTTAGGTTAGGTTAGGTTAGGTTAGGTTCCACGGACCTGCTCGGTTGTCCGAGTGGGCGGAGAGGAGTACTCCGACGTGGCGCGTCCCCGGGTGGTGGATAGGGGAACGCCCCGGCTTCGGCTGGGGTAGGGCTTCGGCCCCGCGAACCAAACTCTAGGGTCGGTCATCGTGTTGGGTGTTGCACATGACCGACCCACCTGGAGAGGGCCGTCAGTGGTGGGTCACAGCAGTGACTCCGCCCTGACCATGCCCAACCGGGGTCGCACCGGTAGATGCGACGTGGTGGGGCCGCGGGGGGTGTGGGTGGGTACTGGTTTATCCTGCCCATCTTACAGCCCTCGTGGCCGGATGTGGGGTGAGGTCGTGGGGGCTGTGGGTGGGTAACCCCTGCAGCCCTCGCGGCCAGATGTGGTGAAGGATGAATGTGAGAGGTATGGAGAGGCCAAGGGGGTGGTGCTGGTTTACCAGCCCCCTCCGCGGCGAGTTAGGGTAGAGGGCGGGCCAGTTGGCTCCGCCGGTGGGGGCTGGGGTGGTAGGACAAAAAAGATCCTGCCTCTCTGGCTTTCACCACTTAGGGTGAGTCGCATTCTGCGACAGACGCACGGCCCGAGCTTTGGTTAAGGCCCAGCTGATACAAAGCTCGGGTCATCGCGTTAAGGTGGGCATGAGGGTTTTTAGTGGGTATGGCTGAACGACTGTAGGCGAGTCCCACACTCCCTGCGCCATTGCACTGCCCGGCGCAGGGGTACGGAAGTGTATTTTCCCTCGTTACAAAAAAAAAAAAAAAAAGGTTAGGTTAGGTTAGGTTCCACGGACCTGCTCGGTTGTCCGAGTGGGCGGAGAGGTGAACTCCGACGTGGCGCGTCCCCGGGTGGTGGATAGGGGAACGCCCCGGCACATTGCTGGGGTAGGGCTTTTTTCGCCCCGCGAACCAAACACCAACAAACCCGTAAATCCGCACTCAGCGGAAACGGGGGCTCTGCGCCTAGCGCGGGGCCGCGAGGAAGAAAACCTCTATAAAAAATTACCCGGTGGTGACACCACACTTGGCCGCCCACTGGTCTTTGATCAGTGGACGCCAAGTAGACCGTAAGTCCGCACTGAGCGGAAACGGGGGCTCTGCGCACTGAGCGTGGGGCTGCGAGGAAGAAAACCTCTATAAAAAATTACCCGGTGGCGACACCACACTTGGCCGCCCACTGGTCTTTATGATCGGTGGACGCCAAGTAAACCGTAATCCGCACTGAGCGGACCGGGGGCCCTGCGCATTGAGCGTGGGGCTGCGAGGAAGAAAACCTCTCTAAAAAATTACCCGGTGGCAACACCACACTTGGCCGCCCACCGGTCTTTATGATCGGTGGACGCCAAGCAAACCGTAATCCGCACTGAGCGGACCGGGGGCCCTGCGCACTGAGCGTAGGGCTGCGAGGAAGAAAACCTCTCTAAAAAATTACCCTGTTTGGGGAGGGGAGGGATGTTCCGCGGGGCTATACCGGACAGGGCTACCCATACCGGGCAGGCCCACGGAACATCGGTGGACCCGTTGGGTCGGGCTATTGGACGAGGATGTGTGGCTTGGACGAGGATGTGTGGCAGCACAGAAACTTGCAGAGGACTTCGGTCGGAGGACGGCGGCCTTCAAGGCTCGCGGAACATCGGTGGACCCGTTGGGTCGGGCTATTGGACGAGGATGTGTGGCTTGGACGAGGATGTGTGGCAGCACAGAAACTTGCAGAGGACTTCGGTCGGAGGACGGCGGCCTTCAAGGCTCGCGGAACATCGGTGGACCCGTTGGGTCGGGCTATTGGACGAGGATGTGTGGCTTGGACGAGGATGTGTGGCATCACAGAAACTTGCAGAGGACTTCGGTCGGAGGACGGCGGCCTTCAAGGCTCGCGGTGCGGCAGGGTCGGTCAAAAAAAAAAAAAAAAAAAAAAAAAAAAAAAAAAAAAAAAAAAAAAAAAAAAAAAAAAAAAAAAAAAAAAAAAAAAAAAAAAAAAAAAAAAAAAAAAAAAAAAAAAAAAAAAAATATATATATATATATATATTATTATTATTAAAAAAAAAAAAAAAAAAAAAAAAAAAAAAAAAAAAAAAAAAAAAAAAAAAAAAAAAAAAAAAAAAAAAAAAAAAAAAAAAAAAAAAAACCGGCCACCCTGTCGGGCAAATAGTCGAGGACGTGTGGCATCACGATAAAAATGTAGAGGACTTCGGTCGGAGGACGGCGACCTTCAAGGTTGCGCATCATGTCAGGGACCTCACCCTGGATCGAAAAGGCGGTTTCCGGTGTCCGACAACACCGGACACACCGTATGAATGGCAAGCTTAAAAAGAGAATTACCCCAGGAGGGTACCTCCGGCACCGCCGGGGGAGAATCCCTCCCCGGGGCCACTTTGGCCCCGGGCTGCCCCTTGTACTCTGGGGGGGGCAAAGACTGCCTTGATTACACAACGACATTGGCTTCGAAAACGGAATTAGATGCACGCGGTTTGGATGTGACGGGGAGTGGTATGGAAGTTGGTGGAGGAGAAAGAGGAGAAGAGCAGATGGATTTGGAGACGGAATTGATGCTGAGCGAGGAGACCACATCAATGTCCGAAGATAGTCGCGGGGCTAGCCCTATGCCCAGAAAGAGAAGAGGACGGCCGCCCACCACGGGCCACTATGTCGGCCTGGCCAAAGCCAAGCTGGCTCTAATACAAGCCGAACGGGAGGAAGAACAGAGGAGGGCGGAGGCAGAGGTAGTCGCTGCCTCCCGCGAGGCCCGGGCCAGAGCCCAAGCCCACAGGCTGCCGGAGTCGGTCCCAGAAGAGGAGGAGTTCCAGGCGGCCGGCTCCCTCAGCCAAATAATCAAGGACAACGTAGAGGTCATCAAGAAGGTAGCCACCACCTCCAAAAATTTGAAAGGAGGCTACGTACGCGCCTTAAAGGATGCAGCGGAGGAAATCACGAAGATGGCAAAAGCTCTGCAAAGCAGATGCGTATCTGACGAGACCAAAGGCCTGCAGGCGGACAATGCCCGCCTGCGAGCAGAAGTAGCACAACTGCGCAAGGAGGTAGCAGAAATGAAACAGCACCTTCATACACCGAACGTGAGGGCAGAGGCAGCCGCTGTGGCCATACAACCGGAACCACAACGGCAAAAAACAAATGATAATGAGGAGCTTGTGCGCACCATATTATGTCAGGTGGGCACAATGGTAAACGCCAGATTTGAGGCGTTACAAGAACGACTCCTTCCGGAGAAGCGCCTCCGTCCCCCGCTGGCGGCGGATAGCAGGCCTGAGCCCGCAGGCCCTGGCGCACCGGAAGCACCAACAATGATAAATCAGGCAAAGAGCGGACCAACACCAGGCAAAGCCCCGGGCAAAACCTCGAGCAAAACCTCGGGCAAAGCCTCCGGAAAAGCCTCGGGCAAAGCCCCGGGCAAAGCCCCGAGCAAACCCGGCAAGAAGAAGACGACGGAGCCCCAGGCCCAGCCACAGCCAATGGCGGCAGAGCCAGCTGACCAACAGCCCAGCGAATTGCCCTGGAGCACAGTGGTAAAAAGAGGGCTAAAACAAAAAAAGAAGAAGAAAGAGGGCACACGGGTGTTTACAAACACTGAAAGGAGGAAAACGCCAAGACCACCAACAGTCAGCTCACCTAAGACGGAGGCGGTAGTGGTCTCAATAACGCCGGAGGCTATCGCTAAAGGCCTCACCTACGATGCAGTCATCGCCGAGGCCAAAGCAAAGATCAAATTGCAAGACGTCGGAATCACAACTGGGGTACGCTTTAGGGTGTGTGCCACAGGAGCGCGGAGGTTTGAGGTCCTGGGTTCAGATAACGGCCCGCAAGCCGACGCCCTTGCGGAAAGATTGACGCAAATATTCAGCGGAGAAATGGTCCGGATTTCCAGACCGGCGAAGACGACTGAAATAAAAATTTCTGGGCTAGACGATTCAACAACTGTCGAGGAGGTGCTGGCGGCGGTTGCCGAAGCTGGAGCCTGCTCCAAAGATAATCTCAAATGCAGTGGCGTCGTAAGAGACAGATTCGGAGTAGGACATGCATGGGTAGAATGCTCGGTAGAGACTGCGAAACGGGTGGCTACAGTAGGTCGACTGACAATATCGTGGGTGTCGGCCAGCGTCATGCTGCTTGAGCCAAAACCACTGCGTTGCTATCGATGCCTGCAGAAGGGGCATGTTAGAGCGCAATGCAGTGCAGAGGCAGATAGGAGCAAGCTGTGTTTCCGATGTGGGGTAGAGGGGCATAAGTTTAAGGAATGCTCGGCCAAGCCGCACTGTTCCATCTGTGCTGCGGCCAAAAAACCGGCGGATCACAAACTGGGTGGCAAGGGCTGTTCTGCTCCAGCCCCCAAAGTCACAAGAGGGAAGATACAGCCAAAACCAGCACAACAGGCGTCAGTAGAGGTTGCTATGGAGACGGACGAAATTGGCACCAGAAATGGCTCTCCAAATCTTACAAGCCAATCTTAACCACTGCGCACGTGCTCAAGACCTGCTCTTACAGAGTATGGCTGAGTGGTCGACGCAGTTAGCTGTGGTGTCCGAACCCTACTTCGTTCCCATTAGGGATGACTGGATAGGGGATGAGGAAAATCTTGTTGCGCTCATTGTGCCCCGGTCCATGAGTTCCCCGACTCTTGATGGGGTTCAAAAGGGCCGTGGGTACGTGGGTGCTACAGTCGGTGGAAATTTGGTCGTCGGCGTATATTGCGCCCCTAGCAAAAGCCTCGCAGAGTTCGAGGGTCTTCTCGATCGCATCGGAATCCTCGTCGGCAGAAATCACACCCGTTCCGTGCTGGTAATGGGGGATTTCAATGCCAAGAACACTGCCTGGGGTGGCACGGCCACGAACGCCCGGGGTGCTATACTTGAGGAGTGGGCCTTGACCATGGGACTCTGCCTCCTAAATAGGGGGTCGAGACCTACATGCGTCCGGCCGCAGGGCAGTTCCATCGTGGACTTATCGTTCGCCTGCCCTGCAACAGCGAGACGGGTGTGCGGTTGGGAAGTGGTGGAAGGTGTGGAGACACTATCTGACCACCGTTACATCCGTTTCTCAATATCGGAGACACCAACGGCCCCAGTACATCAGGGGCCGGAGTCGCTGCACCGGGACACTCCACGGTGGGTGGTGAAGCGACTCAACAAGGACGTACTAACTGAAGCTGCCCAGGTCGAAACATGGTCGCCTGCGGACAGCTCCCTGGACATTGACGAAAGGGCTGCCGCGCTGCGTGCGTCGATGACTCGCATATGTGACGCGTCGATGCCGCGGCAAGGCCCCCCACCCCGGAAAAGACACGTGTACTGGTGGTCTACAGACATAGCAGCAATGCGCAATGTGTGCGTAGCTGCTAGACGCCGGTACCAACGACAAAGACGGAAACGACAAAGAGACGAAATCGCCGAGGCGAGCTTACACAACATCTATAAAGCCGCTAAACACGATCTGAGCCGAGCGATATGCGAAGCGAAGGACAGGGCGCGAGAGGAAATGATCGAGACTTTGAATCAAGATCCGTGGGGTCGCCCCTATTTGATGGTCCGTGGGAAACTCCGGACGCGGGCATCACCTCTGACGCAAAGCCTCCAGCCCCAACTGGTGCAGGAAGTGGTGACATCCCTCTTTCCAAATAGAGAGGCTCACACGCCGCCTTACAGGATTCCGAACACCAGGAATGAAAATCCTGATCCCGTCGAGGACATACCACCAGTCACCCCTGGCGAGTTTGGGGCTGCGGTCCACCGGCTACGTGCCAAAAGGACGGCCCCGGGGCCCGATGGCATACCGGGCCGTGCTTGGGTACTAGCCGCGGAAATATACGAGGAAAGAGTTATCGAGCTGATGGGTGATTGTCTTGCACAAGGGCGTTTCCCTCTGCTCTGGAAGAACGGCTCCCTGGTTCTCCTTAAAAAAGAGGGCCGGCCAGTCGATTCCCCTGCAGCGTACCGGCCAATAATTCTACTTGACGAAGTGGCGAAGTTGTTTGAGCGGATCATCGCCAACCGCCTCGTCAAGCACATGGCGACAGTCGGCCCGGACCTGGATGACAAGCAATTTGGCTTCAGGCCGGGCAGGTCTACCGTCCATGCCATCATGCGGGTTAAGAAGATAGCGGAGGAAGCAATTGCCCAGGGCGAGGTCGTTCTTGCGGTGTCCCTCGACATCGCAAACGCCTTTAACACCATGCCCTGGAGTTGTATCATAGAGGCCCTCCGCTACCACCAAGTGCCGGAGTATTTGTGTCGGATTGTGGCCGACTACCTATCATCTAGGTCGGTCTCGTACAGAAGTCGGGACGAGTGGTGTCGTCATGAGGTCACGTGTGGCGTACCGCAGGGCTCAGTCCTCGGTCCCCTCCTATGGAATGTGGGCTACGACTGGGTGCTGCGGGGCGCTAATATCCGAGGCGTAGACGTCACCTGCTACGCAGACGACACCCTGATAACGGCGCGGGGACGCACGCACCGAGAATGCGCGATCCTCGCGACAGCAGGAGTAGCCCAAGTGGTGGGCAGAATACGTGGTCTGGGCCTAGAGGTGGCCCTGCATAAATCCGAGGCCCTTTATTTTCACGGACCTCGGAACAGGCCTCCTCCGGGAGCCCACATTATCGTCGGTGGCGTGAACATTGGCATCGAGCCCGAAATGAAATACCTGGGCCTCACGCTAGACGGACAGTGGACATTTGAGGGCCACTTCCGAAAACTGGGACCCAAGCTGATGCGTACGGCCGCCGCTCTTGGCAGATTACTGCCCAACATCGGCGGACCCAAATCTGCCTGTCGGCGCCTATTCATGGGCGTCGTCAGGTCGATGGCATTATATGGCGCTCCCGTTTGGAGCGGCGCCCTAAACAACCGGACGATTGACATTCTTCATCGGCCACAAAGAACTTTGGCCATAAGGATAATACGTGGTTACCGCACCATATCCTACGACGCGGCTTGCGCCCTGGCGGGTTCCCTGCCGTGGGTGCTAGAGGCGGAGGTGCTCGCGGCAGTCCACACTTGGCGCGAGCGAAGAACCATGACTGACGGACCCCCGCCCTTAAGGGTCGAGGTCGAAACCCACAGAAAGGAAAGGCGAGAAGCAGCCGTGGCCAAATGGCAACGCCGCCTCCGCCAGACGCGGGCTGGTGCCAGGACAATTGAGGCAATCTGTCCAGTTCTCGTGGCGTGGCTGAGGAGAAAACACGGGGTGGTCACTTTCCGTTTGGCGCAGGTGCTGTCGGGGCATGGCTGCTTCGGCAGTTATCTGCGCCGGATTGGGAGGGAGCCGTCTGCAGTGTGCCACCATTGTGACGATTGCCCCGAGGACACTGCCCAGCACACGCTGGCGGAGTGCCCGGCATGGACACAACAGAGACGAGACCTCGTGGCCGTAGTGGGCAATGATCTCTCACTGCCGGCCACAATAACATCGATGGTGGAATCGGACGGGGCCTGGAAGGCCGTCCAAGAATTTTGCGAGGTTGTGATGAACATCAAGGAGGAGGCGGAGAGGGCACGGGAGGCGGCTAGTCAAGACGCCATCCGCAGCCGCCGCACGGGAGGGAGAAGACGGGCATTCGCCCGGAATATCCCACCCTGACAGAACTCGGGTGGCGAGCTAGGGGACGCTCGCCACTCAGGAAGAGTAGACGAGGGCGCGACGGTTTCCCGCGCGAACAGCTGAGGTCGAAGGACGAGGAGGCGTAGAGCCAATCACTGCCGGGGGCGTGTGAAGAATACTTTATAGTGTACCCATGCCCCGGTGAAAGGTGACACGAGGAAACCAGTGGAGTTTAGTTGGTATGCTCCCGCTTCTCGGGAGAGAGCCCAACATAACCACCAAGCCATCCCCAGGCGCGGTGTGTATGCGGGAACGCATTCTCCACTTAAAAAAAAAAAAAAAAAAAAAAAAAAAGGTTAGGTTAGGTTAGGTTAGGTTAGGTTAGGTTAGGTTAGGTTAGGTTAGGTTAGGTTAGGTTAGGTTAGGTTAGGTTAGGTTAGGTTAGGTTAGGTTAGGTTAGGTTAGGTTATTTTTTTTTTATTTTTTTTTTTTGTTGACCTAACCTAATCTTTGGTTAGGTCATACTATCTACTTCTAACATGGGTGGTCAGAATCTTTGTCTGCCTATTTTAATCTTTCATGCAAGTTCTCTCTTTTATGCCTCTCGCACTTTCTTTCTTCATACTATTTCTTTCTTGTTTACATCGTCTTTCTTACTCATACGGGTGGGATTCCCGTCTATTCTACTCTATTCTATATTTTACTTTATTTATTTATTTATTCTTATAGGGTATTAAAACTACTACAACTCTGTCTCTTTATTATACATCTTGAAATTTACATACTAACTTATTTTATCTTATTTCTATTTTACATTTTTTATCTTATATTACTATTTTATATTTTGCTTTATTTATTTGTTATTTGTTGTTACAGGTGTAATAAAACTACTACAACTCTGCTTCTTTATTTTACAGCTTAGTACTTACATACTAACTTAATCTATCTTATACAATTATTTTGTTACTTTTTATTTTCTTATGCAAATTACTTATTTGTTCTAACTTACATGTTTATTTTATATTATGTTTACAAAGTGCCATGTTGGTATATATTGTGGATTTATCAGTGTTTACAATTATTCTGGTTTTTATAATACTTAATTACACTTAATATGTTATAATTATCAATTAAGGTTTTACAATTTTACTTAATTTTTGGTACTATAAACATTTTAATTTTTTAATATTTTTGTAATTTTACTTTACATTCTTTGTACCTTTTTACTTGTTTACTTTACTTGTTTGTTCACAATATTTGTTTTTATTTATATTATAAACCATTATACTTGGTTGACTGATATTTGTATAATTTTGTCTCGGTGCCTTCTATATGCAATTTTATAAAATTTTTAAATTTCCTTCCCTGCCTGTATATGTTTTATTTTTATATAATTTCTATATGCATATGTGTGTGTTGTGTGTGTGTTTTAATTTGTTTTTATGTATTGTATGTACTTGTGTTTTAGTGAATGTTGTATGATTGGTATGTTTACATTGTATTGTATTGTTGTATTTTGAGTGTATGTGTGTATGCACTTGTGTTTGTGTTGTGTATTTTGTGTTTATGTATGTTTGTATTTTGTGTGCATTTGTGTATGTTTGTTTATATTTTTGTATATGTTTTGGGTGTATGTTATACCTAAGTGTAATATACATATATATTTTAGTATTGTGGTTTTGTTGTTTTGTTTTATAATTTTACTAATTTGTAATATACTATAATTGTGAGTAATATATTAATAAAATATTTTTGTAAGTATTGTTTTATTTGCTGTGTTATACTTTTTATGTATTGTGTGTTATTTAATGTTAGTATAAGTCCACTTTTACTGTTTTACAATGGTTATTATTTTTTAAATTTTGTTTGCATGTTTATTTACAATATTTGTTTATTATTTAATTTGTATAAAACTGTAATAGTGGTTTGTTTATAAAAGTGTGTATTTATGTATTTTATTGACTTGTGTATGTGTATGTTATTTTGTGTGTTTATAAATTTGTTTATATATAATATATGTGTATATTATAAATGTGTTTAGTTGTGTTTGTGTTATATTTATGTATATGTTTGTGAAGTCTATGAGTATGCTATTGTTGACCGTGCAATTTGTTCCCATTTTCTTCTTATTGGGCATTCCTGGCTGAATGCGTTGTGATTGTGGTTGTTTACTTTTGCTTGTTTACAGTTACAGCATGTGGGTTCAGATTTGTTTTTCCATTCTTCACATTCAGATCGTTTGTGGGATCCTCCACAATGGCTACATTTTTCTTCTTTATCTTTGCAGAACCGTTTGGGATGTCCATAACCCAGGCAGGTCGAGCATTGGATCAATGGTGATTGGTCTTCTACACGTAGCTTTTGTAAGTCTATCCGGACTTTACCAGCTTCCATCATGCTCTTCCAGACCTGGGGGGGGACTCTTATTACTACATGATTTGTTTGCGGATTTTTTGCTTTCTTTTTGTAGAGGATTTCCATTTTGTCTGTTTCAGTATAGTTATTGAAAATATCTTTGTTTTGTTTCTGTAGGGCTGCCAGTATTTCTTTATCGGTGTTGTAGTTTAGTACATCCCTGATAACAACCAATGGATTTTTGTTTTGTATATCCTGTACGTTTAGGTTTTCTGTATCTTTTAATTTTTCTTTTACTAGTTCTCTTTCTTTTTCTGTTTTAAAACCTATAATTATTTTCTGGTCCTTAGCTTTTCTTATTCTTTCTATTTCGACACCTCCCTCTTTAGCCTGAAGGGCCTTTCTAACTTTGTCTAGAACTTCCTCTCCTGTGTCCATTGGATTTTTAGATGTGATCTTTATAGAGTGTAGTGTTTGTTCTATTGTTTTTATTGGTGTGTTAGATGTTACTACTGATGCGTATGTTTTGCTTCTGTTGTTTTCGGTGTTTTGGTTTTTTATTATATTTTCGTTTAATTCTTCTATTCTTTTGCTGTTTTCTTGAATGATTTTGTTTCCCCTCTCCGTAATGCTTGCATATGTTTCCATTTGTTTGCTTATTCCATCCATTCTGTTCAAGTTCTCTGCGAGGAGTTTTGAGTGTTCCTCTATTTTCTGTGAAAAATTTCTATATTCATTAGTACTTAAGGGTGGGTGTGGTGAGGGGGGGAGATGGGTGGAGTTTGTGTTCTTTCTTAGGTTGCTTGATTCGAGTTCTTTGATGGTTTCATTGAAGACTTTGAAGAGGCGCTTTACGGCGTTTTCTATTCCTTTTTTTATTTCTCTTTTAAGGTTTCTGGAGTTGTTTAGATTTACAATGGCTTGTTTGTGGGCTGATTTCGCCTCTTCTATGTAGCTGTGGAGGGTGTTTGTTTCCCTAGTTGGTGTTTTATTTTCTTTTCTTTCTGGTAGTGATGTGTGTGCGAGGTAGGTGTAGTATTCTGATTCAGAATCGGTTTCCAATTCACTATACTGTGGTATATATATATTACTGTGTGCTGGTGTGGTTATTTCTGCAACTTCCTGTGTGGACGATGGTCTTTGTTTGGTTGGTGTTCGATGCATGTTGTTTAGTGATATTTGTTTTATAATAGTTACTATCTGAGTCTAAATTCAATATATTCTGTAAATATTGCCGTTAGAATGGGTTGCGGCCCTAATATTTATGGAGTTTGATAAGAATGGTTGGGTACGGGCTGTGATTCACTAGAGTGATGATTTAACTGATTAATATTTATGTTTTCAAATAAGTATCTATTCGCTTGTTGGTGTAATTAATGTTGATTGTAGTTGCAAATAATTATAATGATATCAATATAGTGATAATACTTATTAAACTAATCTTATACTATATGTGCACAAGTATTATTACGAACAATTAAAGCGAGTGACACACAACAGTACTTAAAATAATTTTAATATTTTAAAGAGTGTTTAATAATTTTCTATATAGATGTTAATTTTAATTTAGTTATTTACAATAGTTATTTTATGAAAAATGGTAAGTTTAATAATCTAAATTTAACTTATTAATGGTATTTTAGTTTCGTTACTCTTATATTTAATGGTTTAATTTTAGTTTTACTTAGTATTTGCTTCTAATCTAATGATTAGTAATTATTGTAATTTATGAAATAATAAAATTAAAATGTATTAAATGTATCAATTATTTTTCTATTTCTTCCACCCTGTTGTGTGTCAATCTTTATTTCTTAATTTGTTATCATTAGTTAAACTTTTCGTCACTAGGTGGCTCTAATTCAACAATACAGTTGTAATACAAGTGTTTAAATTTAAGCTGGTGACATACGACAGTTTTTGAATTAATGTAATATATTGAAGTTCTAAAAATGTTTATGTAGAGTTTATAATCTATTTCCGCTATGTATATTATTTAATTTATTTAATATTATACTACTTTGATGAATTTCTTATGAAGTGTAATACGTTAAACTTAAAATATGTTAATTATTTTAATTAAATTCTATTTCTTTTTACTATGGTGTGTGACTGTCTTTATATTTTATTACTGTTATCTACAGTTCAGCTTTTCGCCGCTAGATGTCACCAACTTTAATTTACAGTCAGAGTACAATGGATTTTTCCAGAACAACTTAAGTGGATTACACACAACAAGAATATTTATTTGATATAATATTTTGAAATTTCTATTTCTATTTTAATTTGATTGATAAGTGAAAGTATTTAGTTTTGATTTCTTAATTAACAATTATTTTATAAGTTTTGAAATTTTATTTAGTTATATGGATTCAAAATTTTCTTTACACAATTTATTTTCCTAGTTTAATATTAAATCTAATTACTAATGTTTAATGCTTTAATTAAATGTTTTGACTAAATCTGACTGAGAATGTTAAAGAGTTAAATTATTCGTTATACTTATACTATAAACTTAATATTTTTAAAATCTTCCTTTCGGTGTGTGTGCAATCCTCCTTATGTCTTGGCCTTGGGTGAGTGGTTTCCGCTTCTTACCACTAGATGTCGCCGGCTGCACGTGTGTTTAAAATTTTGTTTTTTGCTGTATTTTAGTATTAAACCTTTGTAAACTTCAGTTTTTTCACTGTATTCAGGTACACTACACTTAGATGAAGTCCTGTATGTATTCCACTTCCCACTTTACACACAGTATTCCAAACGGCACGTGTTTGAAATTAAAAGTATTTGTAAAATTTTATTTAACAATGGGAAAAATCAAATTTATATACTGCAAGAAAGGTCCATTTATACTGATTCCAATGATATAATATAATATATAGGTCCTCGATTTACTTTCGGAGTTATTCCTCTGCGAAATTTTTGACTCTAACGGTTTTTAGTTTTTGCTTCATAACTTTCCACTAGATTGTCCAAAATTCACGATTCTTTCACTATTAGACGCACAACACTGAGACGCATCCAACGGTATACGACACTTTATAATTCTGCAACTTTTTTTTTCTGCAACTTAAGATTTTCTTGCTCTAGAGCCGCGCGGAACGATCCGTTCGCCTTGGCGGTTGGCACGCGACGGTTAGGTTAGGTTAGGTTAGGTTAGGTTAGGTTAGGTTAGGTTAGGTTAGGTTAGGTTAGGTTAGGTTAGGTTAGGTTAGGTTAGGTTAGGTTAGGTTAGGTTAGGTTAGGTTAGGTTAGGTTAGGTTAGGTTAGGTTAGGTTAGGTTAGGTTAGGTTAGGTTAGGTTAGGTTAGGTTAGGTTAGGTTAGGTTAGGTTAGGTT